>NC_071634.1:14330452-15530452 GCF_014839835.1 Dryobates pubescens | reverse complement strand
GCTCTGCTGGCAGCTGTGAGGACAGCCACAGTCAAGGACGTTGGCTGTGACCTTTGTCACCTCCCTCACTCGGAGCCGGGTGGCTCCGGGCTGGCACAGTCCTGGCTGCACCCTCCCAGCACTGGCTGTGTGTGCTGTCAACAGAGCTGGGAGCAGCCACCCAGGGGTGACCTCCCCGGGTCACACTGGGTGGGAGTCGGGAGGGGCACTGGGTGTCAGGGAGCCAAGGACTTGAGGGGACTCCCAAGGACTGGTCCTGGCAGCAAAGAGTCCCAGTGTGGGCTCTCAGTTTGGGGTTCTGGCAGCACGGGATCATGGCAGTGTGGGGGCTTGGCAAGGTGGGGTCCCAGCAGTGTGAGGTTCCAGCGTGGGACCTTGACAGCATGGGGTCCCAGTTTGGCATCCTGGCAGCCTGGGGTCCTGGCAGAGTGAGGTGCCAGCTTGGAGGCCTGGCAGTGTGGAGTCCCAGTGTGGGGTTCCAGTGTGAGGTCCCAGCATAGGATCCTAGTGTGGCATCCTGGCAGCCTAGGGTCCTAGCATGGGGCCCTAGAATGGGGTCCCAGCAGCGTGGGGGCCCAGTTTTGAGCCCCATTTAGGGATGGATGGATGGATGGGTGGATGGATGGATGGATGGATGGATGGATGGATGGATGGATGGATGGATGGATAGCTGGATGGGTGGGTAGGTGGATGAAGCAGCAGGCTGCTGGCAGCCAGCCTGGTGACCCAACATTTGTAGTGCAGGCTGGAAGGGGAAGTTTGGTGGCACAGGTCTCAGCTTCTCCTTCGCTGTGCCCTGACCAGCCCCCTTAGCTGTGATATTTGTCTCCTGGTGGCACTGTGTGCTGGGCCTGGGCATGGTGCCAACACTGGGCTGTCCCCAAGCAGGGCACAGTGCCTCTGGGAGCTGTAGGCAGCAGGATTTGGGATGTGGAGTTGTTGGCTGGGCACATGGGAAGCAGGAGAGGAGGGACCAGGGAGATCCCCCGGCCCTGGACACCCCAACTCATCTCTCGGTGGGGCTGCTGTGGTGTGGGATCCTGCACCCCACAGGCCATCCTTCCAGGGTGACATCCTCTACCCCAGGGTCCATCCTGCCAGGATAGGAGCCTCCCATCCCCCAAACCAGGATCCTCTGCCCCGCAGTCTGTCCTGCTGGGGTGACATCCATGACAGCACCCCCACAGCTCCATTCTGCAGCCTCTCTCCTCTCCTCTTGGGGCCATCTCCTCTTGAAAGCCCAGCTGGGGCTAGGGGGGGGGTTCTCAGCCCTGTTCCTCACTGCCCACCCCCCTGGGCTGTGTTTTCTATGCTAGAAAATGCTCCAGCAGTCCCAGCAATTTATTTTCTCCTTCTTTCCCCTCCACTTTCTTTCTCCCCTCCCCCCCCCCTTTTTTTCCCTTCTTTTTTTTCTTCCTTTTCCCCCCTTTTTTTTTCTTTCTTTTTTCTTTCTTTTTTCTTTCTTTTTTCTTTCTTTTTTCTTTCTTTCTTTCTTTCTTTCTTTCTTTCTTTCTTTCTTTCTTTCGTTCTTTCTTTCTTTTCTTTCTTTCTTTCTTCCTTTCTTTCTTTCTTTCTTTCTTTCTTTCTTTCTTTCTTTCCTTTCTTTCTTTCTTTCCTTTCTTTCTTTCTTTCTTTCTTTCTTTCTTTCTTTCTCTCTTTCCTTCGTTCATTCTTTCTTTCTGTCTTTTTCTGTCTTTCCTTCTTTCTTTCTTTCTTTCTTTCTTTCTTTCTTTTCTTTCTTTCTTTCTTTCTCTTTTTCTTTCTTTCATTCTTTCTTTCTTTCTTTTTCTGTCTTTCCTTCTTTCTTTCTTTCCTTCTTTCTTTCTTTCCTTCTTTCTTTCTTTCCTTCTTTCTTTCTTTCCTTCTTTCCTTCTTTCCTTCTTCTTTCCTTCTTTCCTTCTTTCTTTCTTTCCTTCTTTCTTTTCTTCCTTTCTTCCTTTCTTTCTTTCCTTCTTTCCTTCGTTCTTTATTTCCTTCTTTCCATCTTTCTTTCCATCTTTCTTTTCCTTCTTCTTTTCTCTTTCCTGGCCCGGGGCTGGCTTGGAGGGTTCACGCTCGGCTGGCCCTGCCATTCTTTGGCCTTTCCTCCCATGACGTGCAGGTGTGTATGGGAACCCTCGGCTGGCCGGGTCCTAATTAGTGGCATAGAGTGTGACCCCCCGCCGGGCTTTTCACCGTCCCTGCCGGGCTGGGACAGGCCGGTGGGTTTGACAGCGCGGCACAAAGTGACACATGGCACAATGGGCAGGTTGGCGGAGGGGGGAAGCGGTCACTTAGGGACCGTCGGCAAACTCCCAGCCTGGAGTTTTTGGGCTGCTGCCGCCGCCGCGGCCAGCTGGGGCAGGGTGAAGCCATCAGGCTCCCGGTGGGGCTCGGGGAGGTGCATCCTGCTATACCCAGAGGAGCAGATGGTCACCAGGAGGCAGGGCTGAGTGGGGTGCTGAGGTGTGGATTCCAAGCCAGGAGTGGGGTGAGACACCTCAGGCGTTGGCATGATTCAGTGTTTTGGTTAAAAACGGCTGGAATGGGGAGTGGCTTGCAGGGAGGCTTTGGGATGTATCCAGCCTGCTCTGGAGCTGATGCTCAGCACACCCAGACCCCTCTGCCCCACGGAGTGTCTGCTGTGGGGGGCCAGGTGTGAGGCAGTGTCCCTGCAGGACACCAGAGACCCATCCTGGTACCTGGTTCAGGACCAGCCCTGGACCTGCTGAGATAGCATCTTCAGCCTTGTCCTTGCTCTGAGCTGGAAGGCAGAGAGTGTGGGGGATTTTAGGGTGATATATCCACCACATTCCCTGTCTTTGCTCCAGCTCAGCTCCTCTCCAGCTCCATCCCATCCTTCATGCAATGCATGGTACAGATGGTGGGAGAAGGTGTGGGGGATCCCAATGGCTGCCTGCAGGTCCCGGGGCTGTAGTCTGGGGCAGGGGATGTGCACAGCCCCTCAGGTGTGAGAAGGGATGACCATCACTTGCCAGTCATGCCATCTGAGAGGTCAAGGTGACCGAGGTGACCATCACCCAGGAGGTGATGGCAGCTGTTTGCAGTACAATTGTGTCCCAAATCACCCTTCCTCATTTCCATGGAGAAGTTAATCCCTTCGGTGGGTTTGGGGTGTTTTTTGCTGGGCTCCATGCTGTGGCTGCAGGAGGAGGAGGAGGAGGCTTTATCCATTCCCTCACCACAGCAGACAGGCAGCTCCTGGGGGACCACCGACCGGCAAACCCCTTGGAGCACTTTGGAGCAGAGCCCTAAGGGAGTGCTGGATGGGCTGGGGGAGCCGGGGGGTGATGCCGGGGCAGGGGCAGGGGGCTGGGGAGGGCAGGCGGGGTGAGTGGGAGCAATTAGCGGCGGGTGTAGCTGGGTCGGGTCCCCTTTGTCACCGGGGGCCCTTTCCCCCGCCTCGGGCCGCCGCGATGGTCAGCAGTGCGTGAGCGGCAGGGCTAACGGAGATTGCATCTGACAGCAGCTGTGAATTTGGGGCTGGGGGTGTGGAAAGGCCAGGTTGAAAGACTTTGCTTTGCGCTTGGCCCCTCTCCCCCTGTCCCCCCGCCTCGTCTTCCCCTCCCTATTCCCCGGCCGTATCGCCCCCCTCCCCATCCCCCTGGTGCATACCCACCGCAGCCCACCCACCCCGCTGCTCCTCCCCCCGCCTGTTCATTACAGCTCAAGGTCTTAATTATTGGAATTAGTGCCTTCCGGTAGCAGGGGCTCCCCCGCCTCTGCCCCCTCCCCATCCTCCTCCTCCTCTTCCCTTCTCCTCCCCCTTTTCTTCCCTTCTCCTCCTCTTCCCTCCTTCTCCTTCTCCTTCTCCTTCTCCTTCTCCTTCTCCTTCTCCTTCTCCTTCTCCTTCTCCTTCTCCTTCTCCTTCTCCTTCTCCTTCTCCTTCTCCTTCTCCTTCTCCTTCTCCTTCTCCTTCTCCTTCTCCTTCTCCTTCTTTCTCCTTCTCCTCCTCCTCCTCCTCCTTCTCCTTCTCCTTCTCCCTTTATCCTTTTTCCATTCTCCTTTATTCTTCCCCTTTATCCTTCTCCTTCTCCCTTATCCTTCTTCTTCTTCTTCTCCTTTCTCCTTCTCTTTCTTCCTTTCTCCTTCTGTCTCCTCTTCTGGCCTGCCTCTACCCCTTTGGTGGGCTGTCACTTGATGTTACCGTGGTGATTGCCTCCTCTATCACGACAGAGCCCTTTGCACCATGGACACAGACATGAGTGAGGGGGCTGAGGTGATGACAGGGTGGCTTGAGCAGGGCTTGGACTGGAAGATCTCCAGAGTTCCCTGCCCAGCTCCACTGTGCTGTGGTGCTGACAGAAAGCCCAAAGCATTGACTCTGGAGCTGGAGGTGATGCTGCAGGGCTGGGTGGCCAAGCCCAGGCCTTTGGGCTACTTTCTGTCCTGGAGATGCAGTCCTGTTGTCACCACCCCACAACTCACCTGCAAAAGTTGTGGTGGGAGAGAAAGAGGACCTGGTGACAGCAGATGGCAGAGTGGTGTGGCTGGAGAAGGGCAGTGCTGAGACTGTGTGCCGCCAGGGGCCTCCATAACACTTCCCTGCCCTCAGTTTCCCCATGAGGAAGTGAGAGGAGCAGAGCTGTCCTCCACAAGTGGTGGCTGGAAGGCTGATGATGGATGGATGGATGGATGGATGGATGGATGGATGCATGCATGCATGCATGCATGGATGCATGGATGGATGGATGGATGATGCATGGATGGATGAATGATGCATGGATGGGTGGGTGGGTGGAAGGATGGATGTCACCACCTGGTTGAGTCATCATTCCTGGAGGGGTTTCAGAGCTGTGTAGACGTGGTGCTGAGGGCCACAGTTTAGTGGTGCCCTGGCAGGGCTGGGTTATTGTCTGGGCTTGACATTAAAGGTCTCTTCCTGCCAAAATGATTCAGTAGTTCCATGGATGCATGGTCAGAGCTTGTTGGATTCTCCAGTGCCACAGCCACAGGGCTCCATGTGGTGCTGCCTCAGGGTCTGATGCTCACAGTGGGTGCAGAAGAAGAGAAGCCAGGAGTGTCCTAATGGTCTTGGGCCAGAAACCACCATGCTGGGGGGAGAGGGATGAGCCCCATGGCCCTGTCCCATGTGAATGACTTCCCAAGAGCTGGAGCTGCAGAGGACCACATGGGGAGAGAAGAGCCCAACCAAACCTCTTGTTGCAGGGAAGCAAGCAAGGGGCTGGTGGCTGTTTGGGGAGGAGGTGGAAGGAGAATGAAAGGGCAGAATAATCCCTTTGGGAATAAAGGAGACAAAAGGGAAGGAGGTTGGTGGCAATGGGCCAGCTCCTGACTTGCCAACCCATTTGTATACGGAAAGGCCACAAGAAAGTCTCTCTGGAACCTCCTCCAGGCTCAACCACCCCAACTCTCTGAGCCTGGCCTCACAGCAGAGGGCTTCCAGCCCTCCCAGCATTGCTGTGGCCTCCTCTGGCCCTGCTCCAACAGGTCCCTGTCTGTGCTGAGGACTCCAGAGCTGGACCCAGCACTGCAGGTAGGATCTCAGCAGAGCAGAGGGGCAGAATCCCCTCCCTGTCCCTGCTGCCCACACTGCTGGGGATCAGCCCAGGACATGGCTTGGTTCTGGGCTGTGAGTGCTCGGTGCCAGCTCCCGTCCAGCTTTTCACCCACCAGCACCCCTGAGCCCTTCTCCACTGGGTTTCTCTGCAGGGGCAAACAGGCTCTGCCCCCAGCAATGAAGTTTCCACCACTGGTCCAGTTGGGCTACCAAGCAGCCCTGTGGGGCCAGCTCCTGCAGCTGGTGCTGGTACCACCGGGATGCTGAGGTGTGGGGAGCTGCATCCCGCTGCCGGGGACCACCCATCCCTCACCAGCTGGCCCAGCCTCTCCAATCCGATTAGGATCATGAGGGAATTGGAGAGCTGGGTGTGAGGAGAGAGGGCAGGGGGATGAAAGGGGTCAGGCCCGGCCGTGGCAGCCCTGCCGGCCTTTGACACGTCGGCAAGAGGAGCAGCTGAGAGCCGGATCCCCTCCCGGCACCTGCGCTCGCCTGGGGACCTGCTCTGCACCCTTGCGGGGCTCCAGGACCTTCCTCCTCTTTCCTACAGCCCTCCAGGACCTTCCTCCTCTTGCCTACAGCCTTCCAGGATCTTCCTCCTCTTGCTGGGCTCCTACAGCCCTCCAGGACCTTCCTTCTCTTGCCTATAACCCTCCAGGACCGTTCTCCTGTTGCCTACAGCCCTCCAGGACCTTCCTCCTCTTGCCTACAGCCCTTCAGGACCTTCCTCCTCTCACTGGGCTCCTACAGCCCTTCAGGACCTTCCTCCTCTTGCCTGCAGCCCTCCAGGACCTTCCTCCTCTCACTGGGCTCCTCCATGGGTTCAGTCCCTGTTTGTCAGCCTGGTGCTTGACATCCCAGTGCCTCCCCGTGGCCTTCACAGTCACTTTGGTGAAAGCACATCCCCAGCACCCTCATTTCCTCACCCAAATGCTGGGCCTGTGCAAGTCCCCAGCACCCTGAAGTCTCATCCTGAACCTCAGGGTCCTCCTGGCAGCTGGGCAGAATCGGGCTGGATGCTCAGGCCTTGGCAGCAGTGGCCCCCAAAAGCTCATCCTCCTGCTCAGCAGCATCAGGTTGGGTTGTCCGCCCCTGGCACCCTGAGTTCTTACCCTGAACCATGAGGTTTCAATGTCAGCTGGGCAAAACCAGGCTGGGTGCTCAGACCTGGGTGGTGGTGGCCCCAAGAGCTCATCCTCCTGCTCAGCAGCAGCTGGGAGGGGGTGTTGATCCTCAACACATCTTCATCCTCATTGCACAGTCCCCTTGGCAGCAGGGCAGGAGGAGGCTGGGTGCTCAGACCTCACCTAGGTGCTGTTGGCCTCAGAAGCTCATCCTCCTGCCCAGCAGCATCTGCCCCAGGGGACTGTCTGTGCCTGAGTCTCCCTTGGGGTTGCTGTGGTGCTGAAGGCAAGGGAAGGCAGCAGGGCAGTGGCAACTGGCAGGGCTGTGCCCAGCACCAGGGCTGTACCCAGCACCAGGGCTGTACCCAGCACCTGGGCTGCTGCCTCTGCTTATGGTTTCTGGGGGGTCTGTGTGTACCCAGGACAGCTGTGTCACCAAGATGGTGTCACCCAAGGCTGAGAAGTTCCCCTGGTGCTAGATGGCAGAGTCAGGGAAGCTGGGAATGGGGTGGGGGGACACATGGCTCATCCTGAGTCCCCAGACTGCTGGCTGTGGTGGCATCCCTGGTTGTAGTGGCACCCCTGGTTGTGGTGACAGCCTTGGTGTGGTGGAGTCCTTGGCTGTAGTGTTGTTCTCTAGTTGTGGTGGCACCCCTGGCTGTGGTGGCACCCCTGGCTGTGGTGGCATCCTGCCAGTCTCTCAGTCTGTAGCTGGGATGAGGGCTGGAATGATGGCAGGGGTGGCACTGGGGTGGGATGGATCCTGCCCTGGCTCCTGTGGTTTGGAGATGGTGCTGGTGGGAGTGGGGTGGGAGCATCCCCAGCTGGGGGCTGATGGCATCTCCTTGTCCCCAGCCTACAGGACCGTGTGTGGTGTCAACGGACCCCTTGTGGTGCTGGACAACGTCAAGGTGGGAGCCTGTTGGTGGGTGCCAAGGGAACACCTCCGTGGTGGCACTGTGTGGGGCTCGTGTGGGGACGATGATGCTGTCCCTGCCCTGCGCTGCCAGGAAGGGAAGGTGCCATGGGGGACTGTGTCTCTTGCCCCTGTTCCCGAGTGCCCTCTCTCCTGTTCTCTGGGCTGTTCCCTGCCCCCTCTCCTCTGTTCCCTTGTCCCGGTCCCCAGGGCTGTCCTCTCCTCTCCGGGGTCCGTCCGTCAGCTCCGAGCTCCCTCCTCTGGACACGGCCAGCAGCAGAGCCTATGTCCCTTGTCCCCTTGCCCGAGCTCTGCCTCCTGTTCCTTGCTCCAGCTCCTGATCCCTGTCCCTTGTACCCCAAACCATGTCCTGTCCCCTGTCCCTCTGCCAGAGCTCCAGCTCCTGTCCCCTGTGTCCCAGCCCTGCCTCCAGCTCTCGTCCCCTGTCCTCCATCCCCACGTTCCGCTCCACCCAGCAGCCTGGTTCGGGTGAGCCTGCAGCACCGCCCCGAGCTCAGGCTGGCACTCTGGGGGCACCCAGCCCGTCCCTCCTCCTGGAGGGGTCACTTGGGTGGGCTCCGGGCATCTCAGCATCCCAGTGTGACCTTCCACGGGGCTTTGTTGGCCGGCGGCTGGTTTCTATGGTCCCATTCACACCCAGCCTGGCAGGATGGGAATTAAGCAGCTCAATTAAGGAGCCTGCCCACGGCTGGTGTCCCCTTCGCGCCGGTGTCCTTTATGCAAAGGTCTTTACAGAGAATTAAAGTCCAAAGTTCACAGCACTGGTGGCTGAGAGTGAGGAGGAGGAGGAGAGCACAGAGTGTGCTGAGCAGCCTGAGCTGCTCTGTCTTGGAGGGGACTGACAGAAGTGGGGGTGGGGGTGTCTCTGAGGAGTCCCCCGAGGGATGCTGCCAGCTCCAGCGTGCTCCTGCCGGGGCTGCAGATGCTCTGGGCTGGTGCTTCTGCCTGCCTGGCATGGTGAGTGCTGCCTGTTGGCATCAGCTGCTGAATGTCCCCCTGACCCCTAAGGGTTTTGGTGGCTTCAGAATCCCAGGATCACAGCATGGAAAGGCTTGGAAGGGCCCTCTGGGGATCATCCAGTCCAACCCCCCTGCTCCAGCAGGGTCACCCACAGCAGGTTGCTCAGGATCACAACATCCAGGTGGGTTTGGAAGCTCTCCAGAGCAGGAGACTCCACAGCCTCTCTGGGCAGCCTGCTCCAGGGCTCCAGCACCCTCACGGCAAAAAAAGCTTCTCCTCGGGGGCCAGGAACCCCCTGGGCACAGAAGGGAGAAACAGGCAGGCGTGGTGGGCAGGGCTGGTGGGCAGGGGCTGCTGAGGGGTGGTTTGGGGTGGCAAGAGGAGCCCTCCACCCAGCTCCCTCTGTCCCTGTCCCTGCAGTTTGCCCAGTACGCTGAGATCGTGAACTTCACGCTGCCCAACGGCAGCCGCCGCAGCGGGCAGGTCCTGGAGGTGATGGGCTCCAAAGCCATCGTTCAGGTGAGCCCAGCCCGGCGGGATGCGGTGCGAGGTGCAACACACGGCCTGGGGGCTCTGCCGGGGGCCCTGCTGCCGGGCTCCGTCCCGGGGCTCTGTCCCCCTCCAGCGGTGGTAGCTGCAGCTGGCAGGAGCCTCTCGGGCTCCGGTCGCGGCTCCTGCAGGCTGCGGGACCGATGTCCTGGGACGGGCAGGGCACAGGGAGGTGATGCAGCTCCTGGCTGGTCCACAGCCCTTTGGCTGGAGCCTAGAGAGATGTGCCAGGCGCTGGGGGGTGCGTGTGTGCAGCTGGTACCTGCTCAGGGTGGGATCGTCTGGGTCACAAAGCCAAGGTGACAACATCTGCACAGCTTCAGCAGGGTGCAAGGGCCAGCTGTGGGCATGACCCCATACTGGGGCTCCATCCTGCTGGCTCCATCCTTCCCTTGCCCCAGCTGCCCACCCATGTCTCCTGCCCTGTCCCCACCACGGTGACCCCCTCTGGGTGATGCTGCAGCCTCCCCATCCTCCATCCCCACATTCTCCCCAGCAGCAAAAAGGACTCTGCTGCCATCACCCCACGACCCCCAGCCCTCTGTGGGGCTGGCACTGGGGCAGGCAGCAGGTTCTGGGGGTGCCCACAGCAGGCAGGTAATGCCCCCAAACCAGGGCCAGCCGTGCAGTGATGTTTCAGGGCCGTTTGGGGCTGTCCTGCCTGATTAGCTGGGGTCTCCCCCCAACCCGAGGACCCCTCTAATCAGCTAGCCCAGGGCTTGGGGTGGCCACATGGCTGGGCTGGGGCTGGCAAGCAGCCAAAGCTTGCTCCTCTAATGCTGCCTGGACCTCTGCAGAGCCCTTTTAATCCTATTAGGGAGTCAGCCTTGGGAGGGGAAAAAGGGAAAAAATAAAAGGGGAGGGGGGGAAAGGGAAAAGGGGGGGAAGAAAGGAGGGGAGAAGGGGGGAAATGAGTGGAAAAAAAGGAGGCTTTTGCAGAATTTGGTTTGGGGGGGAGGGGGGTGAGCTGTGGGCACCCAGGGGCTGTGGCCATCCCCTGCCCTTGTGCCTGCTGGCATCTCCTGGCTTTCCCAAGCCCCCCCTCCCCCCTTCTCCCAGGGGCCACCCGGCTCTCATTAACGCAGGGAGCTGGAGGTTAATTAACACAAATGGTGTCAAATATTATAGGGATCAAAATGCCTTCGGTTGTCCTGCCCCAGGCCCCTCTGCCCAGCTCGCTGCATGGGCCAGGGCCGGCTCCCCCCCCCCGCCCTGCTCCCCCCCCTCCACCCGTCCAAAGCCCCCCCAGAAGGGAGTTTTCTTAACCCCGGGGTCTCCCCCCTCCTCTTTTCTCACCTCTCCCCATCAGCACCACCTCCCAGCCCTCCCTCAGCCCTGCTCCTCGCCCCTTAATCCCAGCTAATTGCCACCCACCTGCCCCTTGCCCCCGGGGCCTCTGCAGGTGTTTGAAGGAACATCTGGCATCGATGCCAAGAAGACCTCCTGCGAGTTCACTGGGGACATCCTGCGCACCCCAGTGTCTGAGGACATGCTGGGTAAGGCCAGCCCAGCCCTGAGCCCTGGCACAGCTCACTGCACGGGTGATGGCACGGCCCGGTGCCCTGCGGCCAGGGGCGGGGAAGGCGCTGGCAGTTTGGGGGGGCTGGGCTTTGGATCTTAGGGGCTGACAAGATCCCTGGGGACATGCTCTGGGCCTGAGAGAGATGGCAATGGTCACCCTGGCACAGGGTTAAAATGTCCCCCTGGCACCACTGTGCCCACTTAATTGCCTCAGTGGTCTTATGGTGATGGCTGGACTCAACCTTTGCCAAGTGAAACAATTCAGTGACTCTAGGCAAGAGCTTGGGGTGGCCTGGGAGAAGGTCTGGGTGAAGACAAGCAACTCCACCCCATGGCTATGCCATTACCTTGAGCTTAGGAGAGCTGGGGACTGCTCAGCATCTTCCCCATCCATGCTGAGCCTGGAGAGATGTGACCACAAGCAGGGGACACTCCATGGGGGCACCTGGAGATGTGACCACAAACAGAGGACACCCCATGGGGGCACCTGGAGATGTGACCACAAACAGAGGACACCCCATGGGGACACCCCCGTGGGCAGAGCCATGGCAGACCCCCGTGGCCCCGAGCAGCTTCCCTTGGTGATGTTCCTGCTCAACCCCGCAGCCTCACTCCACGTTAGAGGTTCCTGGGGATCCAAAGCATGCCCGGGGTGCTCGCGGAGGGGGGGGTCCCAGGTCACTCGGGGTCTCGGTGGAGGGACGAGGGCTGCCGCACAGCATCGCTCCCCGGCCGAGTGTCTCCTGCGATCTCCTTCCCCTGGGTGCCGGCAGCGCGGGGCGCGGGCAGAGCTCTGCCCGCAAAGGGCAGCGGTAAAGGGCAGCGCCGGCTGGCAGCGGGCAGGTGTCGAGGCAGCTTCGGCAGCGAGCGGTGACGGCCGGGCGGCGGCGGCGCCCTCCAGCTTCTGCCTCTGCCGCTCCAGCTCCGGGGGTCAGCCTGAGCTCCTCACCCCGACAGGAACACTGAGCGGCTGCAGTGTGTCCAGAGAAGGGCAACACAAAGCTGGGGAAGGGTCTGCGGCACAAATCTTGTGAGGAGCAGCTGGGGTTGTTCAGCCTGGAGCAAAGGAGGCTGAGGGGAGAGCTTCTGGCTCCCTACAGCTTCCTGAAAGGGGGCTGGAGCCAGGTGGGGCTTGGTCTCTTCTGGCAAAGAAAAAGAAACAGGACAAGAGGAAACAGCCTCAATTTGCCCCAGGGGAGGTTTAGGTTGGACATGAGGAACAATTTCTTCCCCTTGAGGGTCGTCAAGGCTTGGCCCGGGCTGTGGTGAAGTCCCCGTCCCCGTCCCCGTCCCCATCCTCCCAGCGCTGTGGGGATGTGGTGCTGGGGGCCGTGGTGCAGTGGTGACCTGACAGTGCTGGGTTAAGGGCTGGACTCTTGCAGGGCTTTTCCCAGCCCAGCCCTGCCTCAGCCGTGGGCTGGGGTTGCCCAGGCGCTGCGCTGCGTGGCCCCTGCCCTCCCCGGTGCCGCTCGCTCTCGGTGCCCGGCGGAGCAGCGAGCCGTGGGTGCCCGGCGAGCTCCAAGGCTGCTGACCTTTCATGCTCTGTGCTCACGAGCCCCAGCCCTGCCATCACCCTGATCTGCTCTGACAAGGCCAATGTGTCCCCAGCCCCAGCAGGGACCGGGAGGGGGTCCCACAGGGCTGGCAGCGGCAGGGGGGAGCGCTGGGGGCGGGGGCACAGCAGCCTCAGCGCTATCGATCCCACGGCTCGGAGGTGATCGATGGGAGGCTGAGCAGGAATGCTCAGGTGATGCTCTGAGAGCCTTGGCCCATCCCCCCCGGGGCAGCTAGGGGAGGCTTCCTGATGTCACCTCACCTGCACAGGAGCCAGGGAATCCACAGGGGAGGTGGAAGAGGGTGGCACGGGGAGGTCTTTGAAGACCCGGTTCCGTGTGCTGGCATCCTCCTGCCCCAGGGTTGTGGTGTCCCCCAGCCCATGGGTGCCAGACCTGCTGTCCATGGCATGCCCTGGCATGTCCTGTGGCAGCCATGGGTGCCTGGCTTGCCCTACCCAGTTGCTGCCCTCAGCAGAGGACCAGCAGCTCTTCCCTTGCAGGTCGAGTCTTCAACGGCTCCGCCAAACCCATCGACGGTGGACCCCCGGTGATGGCTGAGGACTTCCTGGACATTAATGGTGATGTCTCTGGGCACAGCCTGGCTTTGCCAGCTCCTTTTACCAGCCATGGGTGATGTTGCAGGGTGCCAGGGACAGCCTGGGTCTATCTGTCCCCATTGGGGTGCCCTGGGAGGAGGCGTGGGTGAAGGGTTGGTGCTGGGTGTCTGCACCTGAGAATGTTGCTGGGCCAAGACCTCCCTTAGCTCCAGAAGCCCATGCCCAGTGTCGGGGGTGATTGCTCTGCTCCGGGGTGCCCCATGGCTGCCTTGTTTCCCTTGTCATGCCCCAGGCCAGCCCATCAACCCCCACAGCCGCATCTACCCCGAGGAGATGATCCAGACGGGGATCTCCCCCATCGATGTGATGAACAGCATTGCCCGGGGCCAGAAGATCCCAATCTTCTCTGCTGCCGGCCTGCCCCACAATGAGGTGGGTCCCTGGGGGCTTCTGAGCCCCTGGCATAGCCCTGGCAGCAGCAGCAGGAGGATGGAGAAGGGATTTGGGAGGCTTGGAGCCCATCTCCTGCATCTCTCCTCCTGTGCTCTGTCTCCTTGGCTCACCTTGAGCTGTCAGAGCCACGTTTTTGGGTGGCTGTTGTGTTCCCCAAGACCTCACAGCCTCCCCAGGAGACCATTGGCCTTCTTGGGCATGAGGGCACATTGCTGGCTCATGGGGGACCTGTCCAGCAGCACTCAGAGCTGCTTGCCAGCAGGCCAGCTCCTCACCTGCACTGGTGCAGATTCTCCCTGTCCTACCTGCACCGCCTTTGCCTCTCTGCCCATCCTTGTCCCAGGGGGGCTGTAGTCCCTCTCAGAGGGTTCTTGGCCCCGTGGTGCCCACCTGTCCCTGTCCCACTGCAGATTGCTGCACAGATCTGCAGGCAGGCTGGGCTGGTCAGGAAGTCCAAGGATGTGGTGGACTACCACGAGGACAACTTCGCCATCGTCTTCGCCGCCATGGGGGTGAGGCAGCGCCGGGGCAGCACAGCCCGGCGGCAACCCTCTGCTGAGAAGCCCAGCCTGGGCTCCCAGGGTGTGCAGGCAGCCTGCTGCGCTGCCTGAGCTGTGCTGGGCACGAGGAGCTGCTGCTGAGCCTGGGTCCTCCTGCCCCGGGCAGGTGAACATGGAGACAGCTCGCTTCTTCAAGGCCGACTTCGAGCAGAACGGCTCCATGGAGAACGTCTGCCTCTTCCTCAACCTGGCCAACGACCCCACGTGAGGCTCTGCCGCCAGGGGCTGCCTCCTCTGCCCCCTCCCACGCTCTCCTCCTGCTTCTCTTCCTCCCCTCTCCTCCTCCTTTCTCCTGCTTCTCTTTCTCCTTCTCCTTTCTTCTCTTTGTTCTCCTTCTTTCTTCACCTTCTTTCTTCTCTTTTCTCCTTCTTCTTTCTTCTCTTTTCTTCTCCTTCCTTCCTTGCTTCCTTCCTTTGCCTTTCTTTGCCTTCTTCCTTTTCCTTTTGCCTCCTTCTTCCTTTTCCTTTTGCCTCCTTCTTCCTTTTCCTTTTGCCTCCTTCTTCCTTTTCCTTTTGCCTCCTTCTTCCTTTTCCTTTTGCCTCCTTCTTTCTTTTCCTTCCTTCCTTCTTTCCTCCCTCCCTCCCTCCCTCCCTTCTCTTCTTTCTTTTCCTTTCTCCTTCTTTTTTCTCCTTCTCCATTCTTCTCCTTTCTTCCCCTTCTCCTTTTTTTCTCCATTCTTCTCCATCTCCTTTCTCCTTTCATCACTGAGGACCTGATGCACCTCGGGTGGAGCAAGGTGCAGCAGCTGACGCTGGGTCCCCATCCCTCCCTGCAGCGGCAGCGAGCCAAGGCCCTGGGCGGGCAGCGGCTGCCTCTCTCCTCTTCCCCGGCCATCACCAGCCCAGGGACGCTGCGGCCCGGGGCGTGCAGGGAGGCTGTGTGATGGACCTGGGATCCGGGGGGTGCTGACCTTGTCCCCCTGGCAGGATCGAGAGGATCATAACCCCCCGCCTGGCCCTGACCACGGCTGAGTTCCTGGCCTACCAGTGCGAGAAGCACGTGCTGGTGATCCTGACCGACATGAGCTCCTACGCCGAGGCCCTGCGGGAGGTCAGCTGTGCCCACGGGGCTCTGCCCTGCGCCCCTCCATCCTCCCAGGGTGCCATGGGACGAGGTTGGGGTGCCCAGAACGCTCAGAGAGCCCGGGGTGCCTGGGGTGCTTGTGGTGCCCAGGGTGCCCAGGATGCCTGGGGTGCTTGGGGTGTTCAGAGTTCTTGGAAAGCTCACAGTACCCAGGGTGCCCAGGACGCCTGGCATGCTCTCAGGATGCCAAGGTGCTTGGGGTTCCCAAGGCACTTGGGGTGCTCTAGGTGCTCAGTGTGCTTGGGATGCCCAGGATGCCTGGGGTGCCCTGGGTACTTGGGATGCTTATGCTACCTGATGTGCCCAGGGTGCCTGGGGTGCCCAGGGTTCTCAAGGTACCTTGGGTGCCTGCTGCTCCCAGGGTGCTTGGGGTGTTTGGGATAGCTGGGGTGCTCAGGGTACTTAGGGTGCCCCCAGGGTGCTTGTGGTGTTTGGGATAGCTGGGGTGCTCAGGGTACTTAGGGTGCCCCCAGGGTGCTTGGGATCTTAGGGTACCCAGGGTGCCTGAGCTGTCTGGAGTGCTCAAGGTTTTCAGGGTGCTTGGGGTATTCAGGATGCCTGGGGTGCCCAGGGGTGCTCGGGGGTGCTTGGGGTGCCTGACCCCCCTCCAGCACCGGTGCCACCCCGGCCCCTGGCGCCGCAGGTCTCGGCAGCCAGGGAGGAGGTGCCCGGCCGCCGCGGCTTCCCCGGCTACATGTACACAGACCTGGCCACCATCTACGAGCGAGCAGGGCGTGTGGAGGGCAGGAACGGCTCCATCACCCAGATCCCCATCCTCACCATGCCCAACGACGGTCAGCAGCGCTGGGGGAGGGGCGCGGGAGGGCCCCTGCAGGCTGCGTGGTGCCAGCGCCGTGCCTGCACCGGCGGCCGCCGCGGGGCTGGGAACCGCCAAATGGGTTTGGTTTGCCCCGTTTGGAGATCCTGCCAGGGGAGGGCAGTTTCCTGGGGTGCTTTTAGGGCTATTTTCCTCCCCAGGCCATTCCTCTGGCCGCCCCCCAGCTCAAAGTGATGGGTTTCAGCCACAGGATGCGGTGGAAGGGGGGGGGTGTTCCGATTTGGGTGCCCCTGGGGTGCAGTTCCCTGCCTGGTGAGGAGAGGAACCGGCTCCTGCCTTCAGCTGGCACAGCGTCCCTGGGGCTCTGCTGCTTTGGCCACGCTGTGCCACGGGGCACGGCCCTGTGCCCTGCCAAGCAGCCAGCCTTGCTTTTGGGGTTCAGAGCACCCTGCCCTTCCCCACCCCAGACATCACCCACCCCATCCCTGACCTGACTGGCTTCATCACCGAGGGGCAGATCTACGTCGACCGGCAGCTGCACAACAGGCAGGTTGGTTCCCGTGCCCCTTCCTGCCCTCGTGGGGTGCAGCTGGCACTGCCATCCCCACCAGCACCCCGTGTGGGGCTGGGAGCCGGCCCGCAGCACTGGGCTGAGGGGTGCTGAGGGCAGGGGGGTGCTCAAAGCGAGGGGGTGGCTCTCTCCCTGCAGATCTATCCCCCCATCAACGTGCTGCCCTCCCTCTCCCGCCTGATGAAGTCGGCCATCGGGGAGGGCATGACCAGGAAGGACCATGGGGATGTCTCCAACCAGCTGGTAAGGGCTGGCTGGGAGGAGGATGTTTGACAGAACAAGAGGCTGTGGCCTCAGGCTGTCACTGGGTAGGTTTAGACTGGACACCAGGGAATGTTTTTTCCCAGCAAGAGTGGTCAGGGCTGGGAATGTGCTGCCCAGGGAGGTGGTGGAGTCCCCAAGCCTGGAGGGGTTTGAGGGTGCTTGGGGCTATGGTTTAGGGGTGACCCTTGCAGAGTAGGATCAGTGGCTGGCTTTGGTGACCCTGAGGGGCTTCCCCAGCCTGAATGTTTCTGTGACTCGGTGGTGGTGGTGATCTGGGGGAGGAGGGGGGTGTCATTTCTCCCTTCAAAGCTCTTCTGCTCCTGCTTGGGGCTGAGCCAGTGGATCACGGACTCGATTTGGTCAGAAAAAAGCCTTTAAGATCATCAGGTCCAAGAATTAACCCCGCGCTGCCAGGGCACCCCCAGGACCACAGCAGCACGGCTTTGAAAGCCCCTCCAGGGCTGGGGGGGCTCAGGTGGGCGCTGCCCTCCCCCTGCCCTCCCCCTGCCCGCCTTGCCCCCCGCAGTACGCCTGCTATGCCATCGGGAAGGACGTGCAAGCCATGAAGGCAGTGGTGGGGGAGGAGGCGCTCTCGGCGGATGACCTGCTCTACCTGGAGTTCCTGCACAAGTTCGAGAAGCAGTTCATCACCCAGGGTGAGACAGGGGGGCCCCGGCGCCGGGCAGGGGGGTTTCAGGGCTGGCCTGCCCCCCCCCAGCATCGCTCCTCTCTCCTGCCAGGCCCCTACGAGAACAGAACCATCTTCGAGTCGCTGGACATCGGCTGGCAGCTGCTGCGCATCTTCCCCAAGCAGATGCTGAAGCGCATCCCCGAGGGCATCCTGGCCGAGTTCTACCCGCGGGAGGCCAAGGGGCAGGGCCAGGAGCCAGCCAGCACAGCCCTCTGAGCGCTCAGACCGTGCCCCGCACCGCCCCGCACCGCCCCGCCGGCCCTGCCCTGGGCTCGGCTGCTGGGAGAGAGCCGCCAGCCCCAGCGCACCGGGCAGCCTCAATAAAACCGCTGCTCAGCCAAAGCCCTCTGTGCTCCTGTGCACCACGGCCAGTCCCTTCCCTCACCTGCTCCCTTCGGGGCTGGGCCCGTCCTGCTGCTTGTGCCCTGCCCCAGCCCGGGCTGCCTGCTGCAGGCAAGAGCTCCTCCTTGAGCAGGGAGATGCCCAGCCCCCTGCTGACCTGGCTGCTCCTCCAACCACAGCATCTCCTTTGCTGTGGGATCACCTGGGAGGCCTAAAGGCCACGGCAGGGGCGGGGGGGGTGTGTTGCTAGGTGGGGAAGGACCTGAGCATCTCCCTGGGTCTGAGCCCCTCACTCCAAGAAGGACACTGAGGTGCTGGAGAGCGTCCAGAGCAGGGCAATGAAGCTGGGGAAGGGTCTGGAGCACAGATCTGGTGAGGAGCAGCTGAGGGAGCTGGGGTTGCTCAGCCTGGAGGACAGGAGGCTGAGGGGAGACCTCCTGGCTCTCTACAGCTCCCTGAGAGGAGGCTGCAGCCAGCTGGGGCTTGGTCTCTCCTCCCAGGGAACAAGACACAGGACAAGAACAAACATCCCCAAGGTGCACCAGGGGAGGTTTAGGTTGGACATGAGGAGCAATTTCTTCCCTAAAAGGCTTTCTCCAGCCCAAAGGTTTCTGTGGTGCTGTGATTCTGAAGCCACTCACAGGGTGAATTTCAGTTCCCTCTCAAGCCCCATGGCAGGGCCAGCCCTAGGGTGCTCAGCCCCCACCCTGGTGGGGCCCTTGCACTTTCACTTCCCTGTGGTGGGTGGGGAGGATGAGGCAGGCACCAGGGAGGGGGACAGACTCCTCATCAAGCTGAGGGTGCTGGGTGCCACCAGCCCCATCACCATGGCCTGGGCTGGGGAAGGTGGTGGGCAGCTCACAGGTAAGGTCCCCCCACGTGGGGTCCTGGGCTTGGAGGGCTCATATGTGCTTGAGTGTCCTCTGTGACCAGCACTGTGACCCCTGGGTGCTGGGGGGGGGGGGGGAGATGGTTAGCTGAGGGGGGAGCTAGCCCAGACCTGGGCTTTGAGGGGGGTCCTATCATGGAGGTCCCAGGATGGAGGTGCAAGGTCCCCCCAGAAGCAGATTACAGCTGTGTGGGGATTGAGATTCCAGAGTGTATTCCCTGTTGGATCAAGTGGGAAAGGTCAAGGCAGGTGTTGGATTCCCCTCTGGGAGCTGCCCTGGGGGGAGCTGGCTCAGCAGCTGCCCCTCCAAGCCCTCCTTGCCCTGGAAGGACCCCGTGGACAAAGCAGCTTCCTGGTCCTGACCACTGGTGCCACCAGTGGCTGTCCCCCAGGGCCACACTCCCCAGGACATGTCTGTGTGCACTCACTGGGGGCTTACACCCCCAGCCCAGTCACCCCAGCGGTGTGGCAGGGAAGCCCAGAGGTGCTGGGGGCTCTCCAGACCCCCAGGGGCCCCCACGGCGGTGGGCCCCAGCTGAGGTTGGGAGAAGCAAAGGGCTTGGAGCATCTCCTGGGCTCCTGCCTGCTCTGGTGACCTCCTGTGGTGCTTCTGGAGCCTTGGCAGCCATCCTGGAGTCAGGAAGCAGTGAAGAGGAAGAAGAGGAGGAGGAGGATGGTGACGAAGAGGCAGCGCTGGTGCAGGTACCACTCACCAGCTCATCTTCTGGGCCCTCTCTCCCTGCTGCCCATGCCCCTGGGGGTTGCTGGTGCTCCCACAGCCTCCCCCCCAGCCATGGCCATCTCTGTGCCATGCTGCTGCTCCCCAGGGAGGCATGGGCACAGCAGCCCCAGCAGCATTGTGCCAAGGCAGCGCTGTGCCAAGGCAATGCCAGGCCATCTCAATGCCATGCTCAGGCAGCGCTGTGCCAAGGCAATGCCAGGCCATCACAATGCCATGCTCAGGCAGTGCTGTGCCAAGGCAATGCCAGGCCATCTCAATGCCATGCTCAGGCAGGGCTGTGCCAAGGCAATGCCAGGCCATCTCAATGCCATGCTCAGGCAGTGCTGTGCCAAGGCAATGCCAGGCCATCTCAATGCCATGCTCAGGCAGCGCTGTGCCAAGGCAATGCCAGGCCATCTCAATGCCATGCTCAGGCAGGGCTGTGCCAAGGCAATGCCAGGCCATCACAATGCCATGCTCAGGCAGGGCTGTGCCAAGGCAATGCCAGGCCATCTCAATGCCATGCTCAGGCAGGGCTGTGCCAAGGCAATGCCAGGCCATCACAATGCCATGCTCAGGCAGTGCTGTGCCAAGGCAATGCCAGGCCATCACAATGCCATGCTCAGGCAGGGCTGTGCCCATGCAATATCAGTGCAGTGCCTTGCCCATGCCATGACAAAGCAGTGCTGTGCCAGCGCTGTGCCAGGCCAGCGCTGTGCCCATGCAGTGCCACATGCACATCTGTGCCCAGCAGCAGCCAGCCCTTGCCCAGGAGGTGGGCAACGCAGAGGAGAGACTGGCTGAGCTTGAGCAAGGTGAGTCCTGGGGTGGGCCAGGGGACCCCCTCGCTGGAGCTGGTGGTAGTGGCATCAGGGGGGTGGTTGGCTGGGTGCAGAGTTGAGTGCCAGGAGGTCCTGGGTGACCTGGCAGGGCTTGCTGGGGGTGACTGCAGGCAGGGTGCCCACCGACACCCCCCATCCAGCAGCAAGGACCGGGTGGGCACCTGAGCCTGTCCCTGGGCACTGCCAGCATCGCAGGCACTGCTGGCTGAGCTCTCAGCCCTGGAGACTGAGTGTGAGGTGGAGAGGACCTGCCGGCAGCGAGCCGAAGCCTATGCAGCACAGGTAGGGGGGGCACCCCCCGGCACCCCTCCATCTGCAGCCCCTGGCAGCTGGTGCAGGGGTGCCAGTGCACCCCCCCAGTGCAGCCGGGGCAGGGCTGCCGTGGCAGCTGGGCAGAGAAGTCTCCATCCCTCCCCAGGTGAAGCAGGAGAACCGGCAGCTGAAGCGGCTCAGCCTGGCCCCCACCGACCCCCTGCTCCTACCCACGGCGGTGACCCCCGAGGAGGACCTGGACCCTGCCCAGCACTACGGACAGCAGCTCCGGGGTGAGCTCCTGTGGGGGGTCCCAGACCCTTCCCGTCCAGAAACGGCGGAGCCCAAGGCAGAGCTCAGCCCCTGCCGCAGCCCAGCGCTCCCCAAATCCAGCCTGGCACTGCAGCTCCGGGCTGGGGCTTGGGGCAGGGGGGAGCACAGCGGGCTGGGCTGAGAGCTGGCTGAAGGACAGAGCTCAGAGGGCTGCGGGCGGTGGTGCAGTCTGGTTGGAGGTCGGAGCAGGGAGCAGCAGGGTGAGGAATGCTCTCTGCTGTTACTCTGCCCTGGGGAGGCCACAGCTGGAGGACTGGGGCCAGGTCTGGGCTCCCCGGCTCAGGAGGGACAAGGAACTGCTGGAGAGAGTCCAGAGGAGGCTGCAAGGCTGCTGAGGGGCCTGGAGCAGCTCTGTGAGGAGCAAGGGCTGAGAGCCCTGGGGCTGAGAGCCTGGAGCAGAGCAGCCCCAGAGGGGAGCTGAGCAATGCTCAGCAGGAGCTAAAGGGAAGGGGTCAGGAGAATAGCACCAGCCTCTTCCCAGTGGTGCCCAGGCACAGCACGAGGGGCAGTGGGCACAAACTGCAACCCAGGAGGTTCCAGCTGAGCAGGAGGAGAAACTTCTTTGGTGTGAGGCTGCTGGAGCCCTGTCTCAGGCTGCCCAGAGAGGTTGTGGAGCCTCCTTCTGTGGAGAGCTTCCACGCCCCCCCCCAGCCATTGTGCTCCTGGGCAAGCTGCTGTGGGTGCCCTGCTGGAGCAGGGGTTGGACCAAATGACCTTCAGAGGTCCCTTCCAGTCCCCTCCTTGGGGACTGAGCAGAGCTCAGTATCTAAAGCAAACAAAAAAGGTGAAATGAGAGCTCTGCTGCTTGCACTTCCTCCTTTCCCATCCTGTTTTCCCATGCCAGCAGTTTGGGCTGAGGAGCTGGGAGAGATGCACCCCTGGAGGGGGGTGGACCCCTCAGGGAATGCCCCACTCCAGCCAGGCCTGGGTGATGCTGTGATTTTGCCCAAGGGAGATGCTCAGCAGCAGCTTGGGGCCAGGAGGTTGCTGAGCATGGCCCCTGGTGTCTGCTGGGTTGCTGTTCCACCCCATGGCCACGGTGGTGTCCCTTGGGGCCACCCTCTCAGAACCAGCCTCCAACAGGGTCGCTGGTGGCATGGCCAGGACAGGGCTGAGCTGGGGGGAGGGTTGCTGCAGCCCCACCAGCCTGCTCCTCAGGGAGGGCTGTGCTCCCCTTTCCCACTCCTTCATTCCCACCTCTCACTCCCCTCTTGGCTCCCAGATCTGCAGGAGAAGATCTCCTGGCTGCTGGCACAGCGGAAGGACCTCACAGTCCAGGTCCAGGAGCTGCAGAGGCACAACCAGGACCTGCAGGACCAGGTACCTCCTAGAGCCTTCATCACCCTCCTTGTTCCCCTCCTGGCTCTTGCTCATCATGGCAGCTCTTCCATGAGCTCAGGACAGGCTTTGGGGGACAGCCCCTCCCTCTTCAGCCCCTCACCATCCCCTGGATGTCCCAGAGGGGATGGGGTGGGCACGGCAGGACCCCTGGGCTGAGCTGGGGCTTGTCCTGCTGCAGCTGGAGAAGGGGCAGGAAGAGCAGCAGCGGCTGCTGGCAGCCCTGGGCACCAGCCAGAGGGCACTGAAGTCCTTCAAGAGAGGTGAGTTGGGTGCTAGGTCTTCATGGCCATGTCCCCTCCATGCCACACTGCACGCTGGCAGCTCCCCAGTGCCCCCCAGTCTCTGAACCAAAGGCTGTGGTGCAGCACTGGGTTGCTGGGACGTGGCTGTCCTCACCGTGGGAGGTGACTGTGCAGACACCCCTGAGCTGGTGCCAGCCCTGCTGAGCCCCTTCTGTCTCTGGCAGTGTCCCAGATTGTCACCCAGGACTACTGTGAGGCCATGCAGCAGCTGGAGCTGGAGCAGGACCTGCGCCTGCACGCCGAAGCCTTCGCCCACGAGGTGTGGATGGGGGCTGGGCTGGATGGGTGCCCAGCAGGGTGGCAGATGCCCAGTCCCTGGAACTATTCCAGCTGTGGGGCTCTGAGCAACCTGCTCTAGTTGCAGATGCCCTTCACAGGCCCCTTCCAACCCAGAGCATGCCTTGGTTCTGTGATTCTCATCCCACCTCTGCCTTTTCCTTGATCCCAAGAGCATGAGGATGCTCCTGGGCCCCTGCTGTGGCCCTCTGGGCTGTGGCTGGCTGGGTTTTGCTCCCTGCCTTCCCAGGGGCAAGCAGAGGGGCTCAGTCCCTGCCTGACCACCCCATCCCCGTGGGCAGATGCTGGTACAGAAGCAGGAGGCCAACAGGCAGAGCACCATCCTGCTGCAGAGCGCGGGGCCCAGCGCCCAGCTGCTGGCAGCTCTGCAGGAGGTGGGACACCTCAGCCAGGCACTGGAGAAGGCCAGGCAGGAGCAGCAGCAGCAGGTGAGGAGCTACCCAAACAGATGAGAGGTGTGGTGGTGGGGACCAGGGCTGGGTCACGTCGGGGCTCTGGCATTGGTGGGGTCCTCTCCTGGGTTGGGAATAGGGTGTGAGCCTTTCCCCACCCTCTCCATGTCCATCCCATGCCGTGTGCCAGGCATGGAGAGGTTCTTCCTCCATGGATTTCCACTATCATGCTCTGGAGGGGGGCCCACAACTGGGCTACCACGTGGGGGGAGCTCCCACACCGGGCCAGCACCCCCCAACCCACCAGGCTGCCATCACCCAGCCAAGAACCACCCTCAAATTAGCTTCAAGGAGCAGGCAAACCCCTGGCAGGGATGGCATGGGGGTGCCCAGCTCCTGGGCTGCAGCCAGCTCTGCCAGCCCTCCCTTTCCCACAGGTGAAGGAGCTGGAGGAGCAGCTGAGGATGCGACCGGAGCAGGAGGAGCTGGATTTGGCCCAAGCTGCCCTGGCTGCAGCAGAGGCTGAGAAGCTGCAGCTGAAGAAGCAGCTGCAGGAGGCTGGGAAGCGGCTGCTGGGGCTGGAGGAGGAAGGTGGGTGCCTTGGCACCTCTCCAGCCTGGGCAGAACCCGGGCTGGCCTTGAGGTCCCAAGGCCACCAGCTCCAGCCACTGCCTGTTGCAGTGGGGCTGCTGCAGGAGAGGCTGAACCAGAAGCCAGCAGGGCAGAGCCAGGCCCCTGAGCCAGCCGTGCCCACACCACCCCCTCCACCACCTCTGCCACCACCCACGCCTGCTGTCCCTGTGGAGTAAGTGGCAGTGCCCAGGGGTGCCCCAGGGCTGCAGCTTGGCCAGGCTCTCACCCTCTCACTGCCCTCTCCCTTGCAGCCCTCTCGCCGCCATCAGGCAGAGGAAGGGGCTGGCAAACCGGCAGCACAGTGAGTCCCCTCCCCCCTCCTCCCCCTCCTCCCTCCCCCCGGGGGTCCTGGTGCCACAAGAGGTCCCTGGCAGTGCCATGGGCATGGCAGAGTCCTCAGGGCAGAAATTTGCCAACACTGCACCGGTTCTAGCATCTTCTACCCATCCCGGTGGTGGTCTAAGATCTCATGGTAGGGTGAGGGGCACCCTGCCGGCCCCCCACTCCCACAGAGGAGGGTGCTCAGGGTCCAGCATGTGTGGGGCATGAGCTCCTGGCAGGGTGGCACCTGGCCGTGGGTCGTGGGAGGGACCCTGGGCATTGAGGGGGGCTGCAGGAAGGTGGCAGGTCCCTGCTCAGGCAGGGGCTGAGCCCTGTGATGAGTGTGGGGGGTCTCAGCACGGTGCTCCCTGCGCAGCCAAGGCAGAAGCTGAGGCTGCCAAGGCTCAGGCTGTGCAGGAGATGATGGAGAGGATAAAGAACGGAGTGGTCCTGAGGCCCACCAAGGAGCAGCTTCCCCCGGACCAGGTAGGCAGCAGCCTGAGCCCAGCCAGGGAGGTGGCTGGGGACCCATCCCTGGAGAGGTGCAAAGGGAGGCTCTGCAGGGCTCTGGGCAGCCTGATCTGGTTGAGGATGTCCCTGCTGGCTGCAGGGGGCTTGGACTGGATGGCCTCTGGAGGTCCCTTCCAGCCCAGTCTGTGATTCCGTGAATGCTCCTGGGAAGCTCCAGGGCTTGGGAGACCAGCAGGGTGCAGCCACATCTCATCCCTCCTCTCCCACAGGGGCTGGGGGCTGGCAAGCGACAGAGCACAGTGCTGGAGCTGCAGAACATCCTGGTGAGCATCCTGGTGCCAGGGCGGGGGGGCACCGGGGGGCACGGTGCTGCTCTCCCCGGCTGCTGCCTGGAGCTCCGCCGGGGCTGTCCTGGCTGGCCCCGGAGCGGGGTCGCTGCAGCTGGGTGCGACCCGTGGGCCTCTGGTGATGCTGTCCAGGGTGCCATGAGGAGGGCGAGCAGGAGGGCGAGCGGGCGGCGGAGCAGCCTGAAGAGCAGGGACCGGCAGCTGGAGTCCATCCTGCAGCGGCGCCGCCGGGCGGTCGATGCCTCCACGCCCTCGCTGCCCACCCCCAGCCCCCCCCAGCAGGACCAGGAGGGCGCTGGGGCCGCGAGGAGCCCGGATCCTGGTATGGAACGGGGGCTTGGTGGGGGTCGGGGCCGGGTGGCCTCTCCGGAGTGACAATGTGTCCCACGGGTGTCCCTCCACGGGCCCACCGTGAGCCTGACTGATGCTCTGAGGTCCCAGCAGCAGGGACAAGTCGCTGGGTGCTGGCACGGGTCCCCACAGGCTCTGCTCTTGCCCTCACCCCACAGCTAGCTGTCTGTCTGTCTGTCTGCCTCTCCCCAGGGGACACCAGCAGAGCTCCAGGGCGCGGGGACATGGTCCCGTTCAGACCCCGGCTGTCAGGTGGCCTCCCCAGGACCCGGCCCCTTACTCGCTTGTCCAGAGGCCAAGAGGAGCTGGGGTGCCCACGGTGCCCCCCTTCACCCACAGGGCCACAGTGAGGGGGGGGACACGGAGCTGTCACCCTCCTTTTGCAGCAGTGCTTTGATTAAAGTGAGGTGGCACCAGGTCCCTGTGGTCCTTGGAGGGACAAGTGCCAGCCGGGGGGGTGGCAGCGGGGGTGGGATGGGACCGGACCCACCGCAGGCTGGTCCGGGTGAGAGACCCAGGGGGCACTCATCCTCCTGCCACCTGGCAGGTGCCTGGCAGCTGGGCAGGGACACAAGGAACATGGAGATGTTGGTGTGTGTCCCCCCCACCGTCACAGCCTGAAGTCTCCACGTCTGGGGAGGTGAATGTCACCCAGGGCCCCAAGCAAAGGGACGTGGGCTCGTGCCAGGGAGGAATGAGCTGCAGTGCCCTGTGTTCACCTCATGCCACCTCAGTCACACCTATGGGGATGCCCACCCGTGGCATGGGCACCTGCTGCATGCCAGTGGGGCTGGCTGGGGAGGGTGAGACACTTCTAGGTGCCAGTGGAGCCCATGGGAAAGCTCTCAGCTTCCTCTGGTAGCAGGACTGGGACCACAAACCACTGCCTGGGGCTCCACCACTGCCCTGGGCAGCGTGGGCCAGGACTTGACAACCCTCAAGGGGAAGAAATTGTTCCTCATGTCCAACTTAAACCTCCCCTGTATGCAACTTGAGGCCATTTCCTCTTGTCCTGACACGTGGGAGAAGAGACCAACCCCCAGCTGGCTCCAACCTCCTTTCAGGGAGTTGTTGAGAGTGAGAAGGTCTCCCCTCAGCCTCCTTTCCTGCAGGCTGAACAACCCCAGCTCCCTCAGCTGCTCCTCACCAGCTCTGTGCTCTAGACCCTTCAGCAGCTTTGTTGCCCTTCTCTGGACACACTGCAGCACCTCAGTGTCCTTCTTGGAGTGAGGGGCCCAAAACTGAGCCCAGGCTTCAAGGTGCAGCCTCACCAGTGCTGAGTACAGGAGGACGATCCCTGCCCTGCTCCTGCTGGCCACATTATTGCTGATCCAGGCCAGGATTCTGGTGGCCTTCTTGGCCACCTGGGCACACTGCTGGCTCATCTTCAGCCACTGCCAACCAGCACCCCCAGGTCCTTTCCCACCAGGCACTTTCCAGCCACTCCACCCCCAGGCTGGAGCATTCCCGGGGGTGTTGCGACTGAGGTGCAGGAGCTGGCACTTGGCCACGTTGAACCTCATCCCACTGACCCCACAGGATGCAGGCAGGACCCAGGGTGTCCCCAAGGGCAGGGCACTGTCTTACCCCACTCCACCCCTGCTCTTTACAGATATTCTCTCTCCTCTCCAAGGCACAGGCAACTTGAACTGAAATATTTAAGGCAAGGAGCTCCTTGTACTCATTACCCAGAGCCTCTCATCCCGGCCTCTCGATTCTCCAGACACCTGAGGGCTGCCATGTGGAAAGCAGACAAGGAAAGGCTGCTCATGAGCTGGGCCAGCTCACCAAGGCTGAAGGCTGAATGTCAGCTCGCTCAGCACAGCCTCTTGCTGGCCAAGGGAGGCAAAACCCACAGGGAATGCAGTGCTGGGATCAGCTCGACCAGTTCAGGAAGCCCAGAGAGGCTGGAGCCATCCTGCCCCAGCTGCCCCACTTTTCCTCTGTCAAAAACACCTTAAAACCCAGCTTTGGGGGCACTTCCCATCAGAAAGGACCCTAAGCAAGCTTCTGGGGCAATTCCCACCAGAACTGTCATCAGAAGGGCTCCAAACTAAGCTTTTGGGACACTTCCCATCAGTAGAGACCCAAACCCAGCTTCTGGGGCAATCCCCATCAGAATTCCCATCAGTAGGGACCCAAACCCAGCTTCTGGGGCAATCCCCATCAGAATTCCCATCAGTAGGGACCCAAACCCAGCTTCTGGGGCCATTCCCATCAGAATTCCCATCAGTAGGGACCCAAACCCAGCTTCTGGGGCCATTCCCATCAGAATTCCCATCAGTAGGGACCCAAACCCAGCTTCTGGGGCCATTCCCATCAGAATTCCCATCAGTAGGGACCCAAATCCAGCTTCTGGGGCCATTCCCATCAGAATTCCCATCAGTAGGGACCCAAACCCAGCTTCTAGGGCAATTCCCATCAGAATTCCCATCAGTAGGGACCCAAACCCAGCTTCTGGGGCAATTCCCATCAGAAGGGCCCCAAACCCAGCTTCTGGGGCCATTCCCATCAGAATTCCCATCAGTAGGGACCCAAACCCAGCTTCTAGGGCAATTCCCATCAGAATTCCCATCAGTAGGGGCCCAAACCCAGCTTCTGGGGCAATTCCCATCAGAATTCCCATCAGTAGGGACCCAAACCCAGCTTCTGGGGCAATTCCCATCAGAATTCCCATCAGTAGGGACCCAAACCCAGCTTCTGGGGCCATTCCCATCAGAATTGCCATCAGTAGGGACCCAAACCCAGCTTCTAGGGCAATTGCCATCAGAAGGGCCCCAAACTCAGCTTCTGGAGCCATTCCCATCAGAATTCCCACCTTAAGTGAGCCCAAAGCAGCTTTCTTTGGCTGCAGTCCCACCTGGCCCTGGCCTTTGGATGCCCCGGGGGAGGGGAGGCTGGGGGGTGCCGGCCCTGCGCCGAGCTCGGCTGCCGGCGGCAGCCTGCCCTTTCCCTCCGCCCGCTCCGTATCGAGTGCGTTCCCCTCGGCTGAGCGCTGCCCAGGCGAATCGATGCCGCGCTCGGCTCCCGCGGGACGGCAGAGCCGCGGCCGCCGCCGAGCTGCCAGGCGAGGCGGGCGGCGAGAGCCTGGGGAGCAGCTGTGTGCTCATCCACCACGGCTCCCAGCCGCTCCCGGGGAGAGTCCAACGCTGCTTTCCCCCTTCTTTTCTGAGCCGGAGCCGCCTGCAGACCCTCTGCAGGTGGACTCCGGAGCAGCCTTGCCTCAGGCCTGTGGAGAATGAAGAGATTCCACACCTTTATCCCCCAGATTTCCCACCTTATCCCCCAGATTTCCCATCTTATTCCCTGGATTCTGTCTCCCATTTCCCACATTTCATTTAATTATGCAGATTTTCTGCCTTCTTCCCCAGGTTTCACACCTTATTCCCCAGATACTAAGCCCTCTTCCCCTGATCCTGCACCTTATCCCCCAGATTTTCCATCTCCCCCCCTAGATTCTGTGCTTTATTTCCCAGATTCCATTTCATGAGCCAGATTCTCTGCCTTCTCCCCCAGGTTTCCCACCTTATCCTCCAGCTTTTCCGTGTTCCCCCCCTAGATTCTGTCTCTCAGTTCCCAGATTTTCTCCTGTTATCCAGATGTTCTGCCTTCTTCCCCAGGTTTTACACCTTATTCCCTGGATTTTGTATTTTATCCCCCCCTTTATTTCCCAGTTCCTACATCTTCCTCCCTAGCTGCTGTTACTCCTGACATTCTGTACTTCACTTCCCAGACTTTGTGCCTTATTCCCCAGGTCCTCTCACCCCCCAGATTTTACACATCACTCCCTAGACTTCCTAATTCATTCCCTAGCTTTCCTGGTTTCCCCCCTCTGCATTTTCTACCTTACCCCCCCAGATCCTGCACCTTGCTTCCCACATTTCACACCTTATTCCCCAGCTCTCCCACCTTATTCCTGCTTTTGCACCTTGTTCCACAAACCCAGCACTTCAGCCCCGACATTTCCTACTTTATTCCATAGATTTTCCTCCCTTATTCCCTAGACTTTATATTTTATTCTCCAGATCACCTTATTCCCCACTTTTGGCACTTTATTCCCTGTATCCTGTACCTTATTCCCCAGATCCCACACCTTATTCCCCAGGGTTTATATCTTATTCCCCATTTTAACCTTTTATTCCCTACCTCCTGTACCTTATTCCCCATTTTTTACCCTCCATTCCCTATCTCCTGTATTTTATTCACCCTTCATTCCCTATCTCTTGTACTTTATTCCCCATTTTTACACTTTATTCCCTACCTCCTGTACCTTATTCCCATTTTAACCTTTTATTCCCTACCTCCTGTACCCTATTCCCATTTTTTGCTCTCCATTCCTTATCTCCTGTACTTTATTCACCCTTCATTCCCTACCTCCTGTACTTTATTCCCCATTTTCATCCTTCATTCCCTACCTCCTGTACTTTATTCCCCATTTTAACCTTTTATTCCCCACCTCCTGTACCTTGTTCCCATTTTCCACCCTCCATTCCCTCCCTCCTGCACCCCATTCCCCAGATTTCCCATCCTGCTCCCCACCCTTTGCACCTTCCCCCCCCAGATTCCAACCCCATCCCCCAGCTTTCCCAGGATCCTGATGCTTCAGGGCAGGGACCGGGAGGTGTTTGACCCACCCCAGGCTCCTCCAGGAGTTTGTTTCGAGGAGCCAACCCCAAACCTCTGCCCCTCGCAGGAGCGGAGCAGGCTCCCTGCGGCCCTTCCCCGGCGTCTCCTCTTCCTCCTCCTCCTCCTCCTCCCGGCGCAGCCGTAGCCTCGGGGGGGGGGCTTTCTCCGCTGCTCTCCCGTTAAACATCGATGTGGTTTCGCTGCCCTAATCCGGTTCCCGAGGTGCCCGAGCCTGGGCTCAGCCGAAAGCGACGTGTGCCATCTGTAACCCCCCGGCACCACCGGCGGCGAGAAACGGGACACGCCGCGACCTGCCCGGCCTCGCTGCTTCAGTGCGAGGGGAGAGGCAGGACTCGGCACAAGGGACGTGGAAGTGACTGAATCCTCACCACTTCCCGCTGGCTGGAGTCCCAGGGCTCTGCTTTTCCTGCTGAAGAGCCCTCACCTCCTGCCCTGCTCTCCTTGCCCTGCCGGTGGCAGCTTCTGAGGACTCTTCTATCACTGCATTTAACAACCGAGTTTAAAACCTGAAGCTAAGAGTTGATTTGGGGCTGGTGAGTGGCCCCTGCCACCCTCAGTTGCGTCCTGCACGTCACAAAGCCTCAACCCGGGGCAGGGGTTTACAGCTTCTGAGTTTTCCATCCCTGTAGTTAGTAACTGGATTTAAATCCTGTATTTAAGCCTCGGTTTGAGGCTGGTGAGAGGCCCCTGCCACCCTCAGCCAGGTCCTGCTGTCATAAAGCCTCAGCCCAGGGTGGGGTTTCTCCTATCCTGGCCCATCTGGCTGTGCCTGAGGCAATGGGAAGCGTTAACTGCAGTTTGGAGCAGAGCTGTGAACACATCCTGGCACTTCCCCCGCTCCCAGTGCCACCCTCAAGCCACCTCCTTCCTCCAGGCCTGCAAAGCCTTTTGGTTGTTTTCTTTTTTCCAACCTAAATTTGGTCCAAAGTTTAAACAAGTCCAGCAGGGGAGGAAGCAGCAGTGTCCAGCTTGCCCTGCTGGAAGCTTTGAGCCAGGGCTGTCCCCAGCTATGAGGCCATGAAGACAAACTACAGCCCCTGGGGAGCTGGGGAGCAGCTTTTCCAGGAGCTTCCCAGAGCTGGAGATGGTTTTGTCCCACCCCTGTCCTTGTGCTCCACGGCTCTGCTTCACTTGCAGTGCTTTCACCTTCACCTCTCAGCACCCCCCAGCAGCTCTCCTGCTAACCTCTCACCATGACCAGCATCTCCCAAGGCTGTCAGGTCCCCTCAACAGCTCTCTCTCTCCTCCTCCACTCTTATCTCTGAAACCAGGACAGAATCAGTGTGCAGAGGGAGACTTCCTGTTGTGACAGGGCTTTAACCTGGGGGCTGGAGGGGCAAGGCTGGGCCCAGCCTCCCTGCTGAGCCAAGTGTCACCTAAAACCTTTATTAAACCAGCAGCTCCCAAACAGAACCCAAATTTCCATCCACCACCACAGGTTTGTGAGCCCTCAACGAACCCAGGGCTAAGGTGGGGCCATGTACCTCACCTTCACCTTCACAGCTGGCCACCAAATGAGCCATCCTCCACAGAAATGCCTCCAAAAAGCCTTCCCCAAAGATTACAATTCCCTGTCCCCCTCTCAGGAGCCATCTAGCCTCTGGAGGCTTCCACTCCATGGCTCTTAGAGGCACAAGCCTCAACCCATGGCAGCGTGGAAGCGTGCTGCCAGAGCCAGGCCACCCTGAGCTCCAGCCCCCACAGCCCTGGCTCCTGGCAGAGGCTGGGTGTGACCAACCACAGGCTAGAAAGGAGCTGAAAAAGGGTTCTTTATGATCACAAGGAACAGGAGCAATGGGTTCACCTCCTTCTCAGAGCACAACCTTGGCCTCCTCTTAGGGAAGGGGAGAGGCCAGGGAGCTGTGGCAGCACTGGGAACACCAAGCACTCAGCATCTTGCTCACGGAGAATCACTGCCCAGGAAGCAGCTCCCCTCAGGCAGCTGCAGCCTGGCCACTCCTGCAGGCTCCTGGGAGAAGCAGAGAAGTGGCAAGTGGCTCTGCCCAACGCTCAGCCAAGCAGACAGGGATGTTTTCTCCTTCCAGGCCCCCTGCCAGCAGCCAGGGAGCGCAGGGATGCCGTGCCTGAGAGCACCAGCTGGCAGGACGCTGGTGGGGCAGGCAGGAGCTGGAGTTTGGGTACTTTATTCTCTGTGGTTCTGTCCTGGAGGGCTCTGTGCACCCCCCGGGGCGGCGCCGCCAGCCGCCCGCTGCCACCCCGGGGCGAGGGCTCCCCCCAGAGCCAAGCCACACCGCCTGCAAACTCCTGGCCCCCGAGCCCAGGAGCTGAGAAGGCTGCCCAGGTCCTCGGGCAGGGTGGGACATCCTTCCCTGCACACAGCCCCCGGGGGGGCAGCTGCAAGGGAAAGCTGTGAGCCCTCCCCGCGGGGCTGCCCGGCGCTACCGCTGCCTCCGGCCGGCGCCCGCGCCACAGGCTCCTAGGAAAGTCCCTTGGGGAGGCATTGAGGAAGGTCCCTCCTGGCTCCCTGCACAGTTTGGGTCTGTCTTGCTCCTTGCCCACAGCTGGGGCTCAGTAGATCTTCTGTCTGCTGGGCAGGATGGCTTCCTTGATGAAGGAGAAGATGAGGAGGATCCCGGAGCGTTTGCCTCTCTTGCCCTTGGTGAAGTAGTTGGAGACGACGTCGTCTGCAGGGGGGAAGGGGAGGCCAGTCACACACACACCTGGGGGTGGCCCAGCTGACCTGAGGGGGCTGGACCTCATGATCCCAGAGAGCTCTTCTAACCAAAATGATTTCGTGGGGCTGTGACACAGGAGCTGCCTTCAAAGCTCCCAGGCTTCTGGCTTGCTCATACTGGGCTCCATCACCAAATCCTGAGCTCCCTTGCTTGAGCTGCAGGGCACGTGGCCAGGCCCCTGGGCTGCAGAGATTCCACACACCCCAGCATGGTGGAGGGTGGAAAGGATCCCTGGAGACCACCCAGTCCAACCCCCTTGCTCAAGCAGGGCACCCACAGCAGCTTGCCCAGGAGCACAAGGGCCAGGGGGGTTGGAATCTCTCCAGAGGAGACTCCACAGCCTCTCTGGGCAGCCTGGGACAGGGCTCCAGCAGCCTCACAGCAAGCAAGTTTCTCCTCCTGTTCAGATGGAACCTCCTGGGTTCTAGTTTGTGCTCATTGCCCCTTGGCCTGTCCCTGGGCATCACTGACAAGAGTCTGCCCCCCAGCTTTAGCTCAGCACCCTCTGGGGCTGCTCTTCTCCAGGCTCCACACCCCCAGGGCTCTCAGCCTTTCCTCCTCACAGAGCTGCTCCAGGCCCCTCAGCAGCCTTGCAGCCTCAGCTGGACTCTCTCCAGTAGTTCCTTGTGTTCCTTGCCACTGGGCAACCCAGACCTGGGCCAGTACTCCAGATGTGGCCTCCTTAAGGCAGGGCAGATGGGGAGGACAACCTGCCTTGACCTGCTGCTCACACTCTTCTTAACACACCCCAGGATGCCACTGGCATCATGTCAGAGATGGAGCAAGTAAATCCAGAGCAGCCCCTCCCTGCTCTGCACAAGTCCCCCCTCTCCTGGGCTTTGGAAGCTTTCAGCCCCCCAGCTGCTCCCCTTCTCCACTCTGTGTGGGGGGGCTGGGGGGTGCTGGGCACAGCCCCCCTGCCAGGCCCCCTGCGGGCTCACCTCCGGGCTGCACGGTGGAGGGCAGGACGTTCTCTCCCGCTGACAGCGAGACAAAGAAAGCAAAAGGAATCAGCCACAGGCAGAAGGTGAAGTAGGCAAGAACCTGAGGGCAGAGGAAGGGGCAGTCAGGCCAGGTCATGCTCAGAGACCCTTCCCCACGCTGACACCCAGGGAGGCTGCTTCAGCCCTCTGTGCCACCCCCAGGGGCCAGCTGAAAGCGGAGAGCGCCGCACTTCAACCTCTCCCAAGGCTCTCAGGTGCTCAGTGTCACCCTGCAAAGCTGCCAAGGGGACAAAATTCACCCAGGGAGCCTCCCCATGGGGGGAGAGAGCGAGTGGGAAATGCTCTTGGCTCCTGTCCTGGGCACCTGAGTCACAGAGTGCAGTGGGTTGGAAGGGACCCTCAAAGGTCACTGTGTCCGACCCCTCTGCAGTGAGCAGGGACAGCTCCAAGCAGATCAGGCTGCTCAGGGCCACAGTTATTAAAGCAGCACAATCAAAGCAGCAGGACATTAGCTGTGCTGTTAGGACCAATTGAATCTTCTTCACACCTTCCAGGGACTAAAAGAATGAGTCAAGACCCGGGCTGGCCCCTGCTGCCCTGGGGGGGACACACAGGCAGGGGTGGCTGAGGTTTGTGAGGAGCCAAGGTGAGAGGTGCTGAGCTGCCACAGCAGCAGCAGGGTTCAGCTTCACTCAGCAGTTGAGGTTGGGTCCTTGGGGTGGAGTTTTGTGGCTTGTTTGTAAAATGTGAGCTAGGCTGCAGCTACCACTTGGGCCCAAAGGAGCCCCTGGGTGACTGTGGGGCACAGCCTTGGCAGGCACCGGGGCAGAGCCCCCAGCAGCAGCAGGCATGCAGAGGCTGAGCAGTGATTATTCTGAGAGGGAAGTGCCTGGTGCTTGGCTTGCACAAAGCACTGCTGCTGTGTAATTTACCTCTTTTCAGCATCTCAGAAGGAAAAACAAATCCTGTGCTTCATGTTCCCCTTTTTTTGCCCCCCTCCCCTTCTGCTGCCTGAGAAAGCCTCAAGCTCCCACTGCAGCTTCCCTGGCAGCTCTGAGGGCAGGAGCAGAGGAAGCCCCAGGGAAACTCTGTGATGCTCACTGCTGACCCAAAAAATGGCATTCCCCCCTCCTCCCCCAGCTGCATGCTGGCTGGAAGAACAGGGCTGGGCTGCTCCCTGCAGCCTTCTTACCTCAGAGAACAGATAATACTCCTCTGCAAAGTACTGGAAGGCCAAGTAGTGATTGAAGATAACCAGCACTGCCAAAGGGAAAGAGCAGAGTCAGGCTCCAGCCCAGCAGAAGCACCAAGGGCAGGTCCTACAGCACAGAGTGGCTCAGGGTGGAAGGGAGCTTACAGATCACCTGCTCCACAGGCAGGGATGCCTCTCAACTGCATTTGGTTGCTCAAGGCCTCATCCAACCTGGCCTGGAACACCCCCAGGGAGGAGGCAGCCACAGCCCCTCTGGGGCTGCTCTTCTGCAGGCTCTCAGCCCCAGGGCTCTCAGCCTTTGCTCCTCACAGAGCTGCTCCAGTTCCCTGTCTCTGTTGAGCTGAGGATCCCACAGCTGCACACAGTACTCCAGATGTGGTCTCCCTAGGGCAGAGCAGAGGGGCAGAGCCTCCCTGGACTTGCTGGCCACTCTCCTTCATGCACCTCAGGAGACCTTCTTGGCCACGAGGGCACCTTGCTGGCTCCTGGGGAACTTGCTGTCCATCAGCACTCCCAGGTCCATCTCCACAGAGCTGCTTTCCAGCAGCCTGTCCTGCTGCAGGGGTTGTTCCTCCCCATGTCCAGGACCCTACACTTGCTCCTGTTGAGCTTCATGAGGTTCCCCTCTGCCCTGCTCTGCAGCCTGCCCAGGGCTCACTGAGTGGCAGCACAGCCTGGCAGGGTGTCAGCCACTCCTCCCAGCCCTGTGTCCCTTCATCCAGGTTACTGATGAAGATTTGGAACAAGACTGGGCCCAGCCCTGACCCCTGGAGAAGGCTATGAGCTGCAGGGCCTCTGACCCACTGCTCACACCTAAAGGTGCTCCCCACACCCATAATGATGGCAGTGAGTAAAAAGCACTGCACAGAGCTCAAAGTCCCTGGAGAAGCTCCAGGGCAAAGCCCAAAGGTCTGCTGCCAGCTGCTGATGGGAGCCACAAGGCCTTCTCTGCCCCAGCACCCACTCCTGGGGGGGAAAATGTCCCAGCCCCACTCACCACAGGACAGGATGAAGTTGGAGGAGGTCAGGACAATGAAGGGGAAGGTCTGGAGCAAACCAAAGTAGACCAGGTTGGTGAAGAGCCCCACGCCCACCATGAAGCCAGGGAAGTGCTCAAAGAGGTAGAGGCCAACCAGCACGGCCGAGGAGAACTGCAGGAGAGAAGAGGGGAGAGGCAAGGGGGCTGTGGGCAGGACTCCTGCCGTGGGGGAAGGGCTCTGGCAGCACCACACCTCCACACAGCCCTGGGCAAGGTCCAAGCAGGAACCACCCCCTGCTCCTGCTAGGACACACTGCCTGAACCTCTCCATTGTACCAGCCCGGGGGGGGGTTAGACAGGGAGACCACCTCCCAGTTAAAGAAGGGCTGATGAAGGCAGCCTCTGCCAAGCTCCCTCCCTGGCAGGTGGAGTCATAGAATCACAGAATCAGTAAGGTTGGAAGAGGCCTGAGAGCTCATCAAGTCCAAGCTGTCACCCAGCACCTCCTGACAGCTAAGCCATGGCTCCAAGGGCCACATCCAGTCCCCTCCTGAGCACCTCCAGGGCAAGCAGGAGCTCCCCGAGTGCCTGTCCCCTCTGTGCAGAGCCCCTGTCCCCACACCTGGGGGAGACTGTGGCAAGCAGCCCACCCCTGCAAGCCCAGGGACTTACCCAGATCATGTACTTGATTATTCTCCTGGTGACCACCGTGTACTCCTCGATCAGCTCTGCCAGGTAGTACAGCCCAGCAGCTGCGGGAGAGAGCCGGCTCAGCCCCCGGGCCGGAGGGCTCCGGCGGCAGACAGCAGTGCCTCCATCCTCACCCAGCCCAGCAGAGGCTGAAGGCCAGGGGCTGAACCCCTCCCACCCTCCCCACCACTCTCAGAGCTACCCAAGGGACCTTGGTGGCACCTGGGAACCCCCAAAACCTCTCGGGAGCCTCAGGGGCACCAAAGGGATGCCCTCCCCGCCCCCATCTCCGTGGCATCTGCAGCACCTCAGGAGCACGCAGGGTACCCATGGCACAACCTCCCCCTTCTCCCCACATTCTTGGGGTTTCCACAGGGCCCAGAAGCGCCCAGGGAACTTCAGGGTCCCTCTGGGACCTCGGGGCCACCCCGGAGACACCAGAGCTCTGGGTCACTCTCGGGGGCGCCCGGGGGATCCCCAAGCTCTGGCGCACAGAGGGGGCCTGGGACACCCGCGCTGAGCCCCAGCCCCCGGGAGGCGACGCACCCGTGATCCCGGGCTTCCAGCAGGAGCCCAACCTGCCCTTTCCCTAGGGCCACCCCCCCGTTACCAAGAAACACGACATATCGCGACAGCCCCCTAGAGGAACCCGCGGCCGGGCCCGGCCAGCGGCGCGGCAGCACCCGCCGGGGGGCCAGGGCCGCCGAGGGCGGGCTCACCGATGGCCAGGGTGACGAAGGCCACCTGGATGAGCAGGGAGAGCCAGCTCAGCACGTAGATGAACCACATGGCGGGGACGGGCCGGGCTGGGCCGGGCCCCGCCGCTCCCGGGTCCGGCTCCCGCTGCGGCGGCGCTGAACACGCGGCGCCGGAACCAACGAGACGCGCCCGGCCCGGCCCGGCCCGGCCCCGCCGCAGCGACCCCTGCAGGACGGGAGGTCGCCAGCGCCGCACGTCGCTGCGGGACAGCAGCGCAGCCGTGGGGAGACGCCGAAACACCCAGAGGTGCCCCCAGAGATGCTCCCAAGCCCCAGAGATCCCCCCAAACACCCAGAGATGCCCCCAAACACCCAGAGATCCCCCCAAACACCCAGAGATGCCCCCAGAGATGCCCCCAGAGATGCTCCCAAGCCCCAGAGATCCCCCCAAACACCCAGAGATCCCCCCAAACACCCAGAGATGCCCCCAGAGATGCCCCCAGAGATGCTCCCAAGCCCCAGAGATCCCCCCAAACACCCAGAGATCCCCCCAAACACCCAGAGATGCCCCCAGAGATGCCCCCAAACACCCAGAGATGCCCCCAGAGATGCCCCCAAAACCCCCAGAGATGCCTCCAAACACGCAGAGATCCCCCAGGGTGCAGAGCCCCAGGCTGTGTTGGGGACCTGTTTGTTGCTGCGGGGTCACACAGACCCCCCTGAGCTGTTGCTGTGGGGGTCCCATGAGCCCCAGGCTGTGTTGGGGACCTGTTTGTTGCTGCGGGGTCGCTCAGGTCCCAGGCTGCACCCCGCAGGGTCCCAGGAGCAGCCCTGAGCTGTTGCTGCTGGGTCTGAGGAGCAGCCCAAGGTATTTTTGTAGGGTCACCCCACAGCAGGGCAGACCCCCGGGGTAAGTGCATTGGGGTGGTGCAAAGGCTTGGAGGTGCATTGGGGGGGTGCAGAGGGGAGCAGTGCCTGGGGATGCATTGGGGGGCCCATGGGGGGTTGTGCCTGGGAGGGTGCAGAGGGGAGCAGTGCCTGGGGATGCATTGGGGGGCCCATGGGGGGTTGTGCCTGGGGGGGTGCAGAGGGGAGCAGTGCCTGGGGATGCATTGGGGGGCCCATGGGGGGTTGTGCCTGGGGGGGTGCAGAGGGGAGCAGTGCCTGGGGATGCATTGGGGGGCCCATGGGGGGTTGTGCCTGGGGGGGTGCCTGGAGAATGTTTGTGCACAGCAGGGGGGTTGGCCCTGCACATATGCAGGGGGGATGTGGGGGTGTGCACATGAGGTGTGCATGCACGGGCTGGGGGCAGGAGGGGGGGTCTGCAGGCAGGGCTGTGCCTGGTGGGCTGTGTGGGGGTTGTACATCCATGGGGGGGTGTGTGGGGGGCGTGCGTGGCGAGCTGTGCCTGGGGTTCCTTTGGGGAGGGGGAGGTGCTGGTGTGTGTGCACTGGGGAGGGGGTTCCAAGCCCCCCAGTTGGTGCTGCTGTGGAGCTAATGCACCCTGGCAGGCTGGCAGAGGTGGCCAGGCTGACCCTGGGGGGGCTTGGTGACCGAGCACTGACCTGAGAGCAGGGGGCTTCATCCTGACTCCCCCCAGCCCCAAAGCCCCAGGGCTGCCCCAGGCAGGCAGGAGGGGAATGGAGGCTGCAGGGTGGGTGCTGGTGAGGGTGGGTGCACCCCTGTGAAGCACCTTGTGGTCCTCTCCTCCCGTGGGTGTGCCACCCCAGCACCCCCAGCTGAGCTCCTCGCCTGGCTCCTGCACGCTGGGCTCCTGTTTCCCCTCCAGCTGGGGCCCAGGGTCTGGCATCAGCTGGAAAGGGCATTTCCCACCCCACTTTTGCAACCATCTGAGGAAAGACAGTCTCTGGGAGCTGCTGGAAGTTCCTTGGAGAGACTCCAGCCTGGGGGGGCTTGAGCCAGGGTGGTGGTGGGCACGACCAGCAGTGCCCAGCCCTCCAGTGCCCCTTCCCTCTGTGCCACTTACCTCAAGGTTCCCTGGTTTTCCATCCACCCTGGGTGCCCTGGGGAGCCCAGGCACCCCAAGAACCCCAGGCACCCCTGGCATCCTGAGTACCCAGAGCATCCCAGGCACCCTGGGCACCCCAAGCACCCTGAGCCCCCTCAATCCCTACCCCACTGGCGCTGAGCTCCCTCAAGCCACCACATCCCTGTCCTGGGGGTGCAACCTGGCTGTCCCTGTGCTGGGGACCAGTAGGTGCTAGACCCCTCCTGGATGGACCCTGGGGGTCCTACCTCACCCCAACAAGGGGGCTGGGGGCCAGCTCTGGGTGGGTGGGCACAGCCCTTGGCCAGCTGGGGGGCTGGGCTGCATGGGGGCTGGCCTGGGGGTGGGTTTCCCCCCTTTTTTCTCTCTTTCCCAGCTCAACCCAACCAAAACTGGCTGTGAAGCTCACGGGCAGGCCCTGCTGGGAGCTGCTGGGGAGCCCAGCCGTGGCTAATGTGGCAGAGCCCCCCCGGGAGCGGGAGGGACCAGCTCTTCCCTTCCCTTTTCCAGCTCCTGATGGGGCTGACAGAGCTTTATTGCCGCTCCCAGCCCCTGCCCCTTTGCTCCTTCTTCTCTTCCTCCCCGCCCTCACAGCATGGAGCACCCCAATCCCTGCCCCCACTGCTCCCCTCGCCTCCCCAGGCATCTCCAGCCCCAGGTTTCTCGCTCCCCACCAGCCCCTCTGCATCCCTATGGATTGGGAAGGGAGGATTCCACCCACCATGGATCCCCAGCTACAGCCTCCAGCTCCACAGATTGAGGCTCTCACCCTCCCCAGTCCTGCTCACCCCAGAGGGTGGGATTTTGCCCCCCAGATCCCTCAACTCCCCTTAGATGAGGCTTTGTCCCTCAGAGCTTGAGCATCCCCCTGGATGGGATCTGGGACCCCAGGACCTGAGCATCCCACTGGAGGGGATTTGGGACCCCAAGTCCTGAGCATCCTACTGGAGGGGATTTGGGACCCCAGGACCTGAGCATCCCCCTGGATGGGACCTGAGACCCCAGGACCTGAGCATCCCAATGGATGGGATTTGGGACCCCAGGACCTGAGCATCCTACTGGAGGGGATTTGGGACCCCAGGACCTGAGCATCCTACTGGAGGGGATTTGGGACCCCAGGACCTGAGCATCCCACTGGATGGGATTTGGGACCCCAGGACCTGAGCATCCTACTGGAGGGGATTTGGGACCCCAGGACCTGAGCATCCCAATGGATGGGATTTGGGACCCAGGACCTGAGCATCCCCCTGGATGGGATCTGGGACCCCAGGACCTGAGCATCCCACTGGATGGGATCTGGGACCCAGGACCTGAGCATCCCCCTGGATGGGATCTGGGACCCCAGGACCTGAGCATCCCACTGGATGGGATTTGGGACCCCAGGACCTGAGCATCCCAATGGATGGGATCTGGGACCCCAGGACCTGAACATCCCACTGGATGGGATTTGGGACCCCAGGACCTGAGCATCCCAATGGAGGGGATTTTGCCCCCAGGCCCCACACATCCCCTTGGAAGGGATTTTATCCTCCAGACCCAACACATCCCCTTGGACAGGATCCTTTTAAATGGATGGAGCTCTGAGCATCCCTATGGATGAGATGTTTTTCCCCACCCTCCCCAACCTCCCATCTCCATGGACAGGATCCTGGCCCCCAAGCTCTGAGTGTGGCCTTGGAGGAGATATTTTTTTTCCCCTAAGTAGATGAGATTTTGCCTCCCAGCCACTGAGTTTTGCCATGGATGAGACTTCTCCCCTTAAATGGATGGGAATTTGTCCTCCCTAAATGGATGGGAATTTCCCCCCCAAATGATTGAGCTTTCCCCCCCTAAATGGATGCAATTTTCTCCCCTAAATGGATGGGATTTACCCCCCCAAAATGATTGAGATTTCCCCCCCCTAAATGATGGATATTTCCCCCCTAAATGATTGATATTTCCCCCCCTAAATGATCGATATTTTCCCCCCTAAATGATCAATATTTCCCCCCTAAATTATCGATATTTTCCCCCCTAAATGATCGATATTTTCCCCCCTAAATGATTGAGATTTCTCCCCCTAAATGATCGATATTTTCCCCCCTAAATGATCAATATTTCCCCCCTAAATGATCGATATTTCCCCCCCTAAAGGATCGATATTTTCCCCCCTAAATGATTGATATTTTCCCCCCTAAATGATCGATATTTTCTCCCCCTAAATGATCGATATTTTCCCCCTATCTGGATGCGATTTTTCATCTAAATGCTTGCGATTTCCCCCCACATTGCTCCCCCCCCCCCAATCCCTTCGCACTGCCTAGGGTGAGACTTCCCCCCACCCCGGGGCGCATCCCTTCCACCCCTCCCCATCCCCCCCCCCCCCCCGGATTTCCCCCGTTCCCCAGCCCCATCTACCCCAACACTTCCTTCACCCCGCACCCCTCCAGCGCCGGGCGGGGGGGTGGGTGGCGGCTGGGCTGCTTCGGGGGCGGGGGGGACCGGCAGAGCATCGCTTATGCACGGCCGGGCTGATGCGTGCCGACAGCGCGGCGGGCCGGGGGGGCGGCGCGGCGGGCGGGGGGCGCGGCGCGGCGGCGGCCGGAGCTGCTATTTTGGTTGATGTTAATTTGCTCCGTGTTGGGCGGAGGGTCACGCTCCGGTCAGCCTTGCCTGATATTATATTCCCGGTTGTTCCCGGAAAGGTTCGCCTGTCAGCTCCCCTTAGCCTCGACGTGCTCCTCGAACTGTGAATGGAACGCGGCCGGGGACCGCGGCCGGCAGAGCCTGGCAGCTCCGCGCTCGGCCCGCGGCCGCGGGGGGCACTCGCCGGGCACCCCCGCACCGAGGAAGGAAGAGTGAGTGTGTGTGGGGGAGTCCCGTGGGGAAGGGGAGCACAGAGTGTCTTCAGTGGGGTGCTAGGAGAGCCCAACACATCTCTTGGGGGTCTGGGAGAGCCCAGAACATCTCCATGGGGTGTCAGGAGAGCCCAGCTCATCTTCATGGGGTGCTGGAGAGCCCAGCTCATCTCCATGGGGTGTCAGGAGAGCCCAGCTCATCTTCATGGGGTGCTGGAGAGCCCAGCTCATCTCCATGGGGTGTCAGGAGAGCCCAGCTCATCTTCATGGGGTGCTGGAGAGCCCAGCTCATCTCCATGGGGTGTCAGGAGAGCCCAGCTCATCTCCATGGGGTGTCAGGAGAGCCCAGCTCATCTTCATGGGGTGCTGGAGAGCCCAGCTCATCTCCATGGGGTGTCAGGAGAGCCCAGCTCAACTTCATGGGGTGCTGGAGAGCCCAGTTCATCTCCATGGGGTGCTGGAGAGCCCAGCTCATCTCCATGGGGTGTCAGGAGAGCCCAGCTCAACTACATGGGGTGCTGGAGAGCCCAGCTCATCTCCATGGGGTGTCAGAAGAGCCCAGCTCAACTTCATGGGGTGCTGGAGAGCTCAGCATATCTCCATAGGGTACTAGGAGAGCCCAGATGATGTCCATGGGGTGTCAGGAGAGCCCAGCTCATCTTCATGGGGTGCCAGGAGAGCCCAGCTTATCTTCATGGGGTGCCAGGAGAGCCCAGCTTATCTTCATGGGGTTCTAGGAGAGCCCAGCTCATCTCCATGGGGTGTCAGGAGAGCCCAGCTCATCTCCATGGGGTGCCAGGAGAGCCCAGCTTATCTTCATGGGGTTCTAGGAGAGCCCAGCTCATCTCCATGGAGCGGTAGAGGAATTCAACTCATCCCCATGGGGTGTCAGAGGAGCTGAGCATGTGCCCATGGGGTTCTAGGGGAGCCTGGCACATCCCCAGGGCCCTCAACACATTTCCATGGAGCTGTGGGAGAGCCAAGCATGTCCCCACGGGGTGGTAAAGAAGCTCAGCACACCCCCCTGGGGTGGCAAAGGAGCTCAGAGGAGCTCAGCACATCTCTATGAGCTGGGAGGGGAGCCCAGCAGGTGCCCAAGGGGCGGTAGAAGAGCGAAGCACATCCCCATGGGCACCCCCTGGGTGCTGGGGTGGCAGCTGGGGGCTCAGGGTGCATCAGCAGGGGATTAGTAGGGCTGGGATCCTGCTGAGCCCCTGATCCCACTTAGCACCCAGCATGGGCACCTGCCCAGGGCTTAGCAGCCCCTGATGCCACCCGAAGCCAGCAGTGGGTCCCAGGCACTCAGAGGGACGTACAGTACGAAACAGAAGGGTGGCAGAGATGGCATGACCCCACGGACACCCGTGGGTGCAGGGGGTACGGCCAAGGTGGGTGCAAGGATCTGTCCTCCTTTGACGGCAGGACTCGCAGGTGCCACCGCCTCATGCCAGCGGAAGGGCCGGGCAGCCCGGTGCCGCCAGCCCGGTGCCGCCAGCCGGGTGCCTCCAACCTGGTGCCACCTGTCTGGCTCAATCCTCCTGCGAGCCGGAAAAATCCCTCTTTTGGGGTTTATTAACTCATTTTCCAGCGGCTGCCGGCGCGGGAGCTGAACTAGGTCAGGCGTGTGTGCCTGCGCCGCCGGGCGCCAGCTGCCCTCCCGCCACGCCGGGGACGCCAGGGGACACCGGGGGACACGGCGGGGGACGGGGACACCCCAGCACCCCGCAGCCGGCACCCCGCCTTGGAGCCGCGGCTGCCTACAGACGGGGAAACCGAGGCACAAGAGGGGGTGAGGGTCTCCCGCTTCTGGCTGGTCCTAGCCTGAGGGCCCTGTCGCTGTCCCTCCCTCCCCGCAGCCCCGCCCGGTAATAATATCAATTAGCGGCCAGCAGATCAGCTTTAATGAGCGGGGGCTCAGCCGCCCTCTGCCCCCGCGGATGCTCAGCCGCCGCTGCGGCGGCTCCGCGGCCACGGCAGCGCCCAGTACCGGGACCCCAGCACTGAGACTGAGCCTGTGCTTGTCCCTGTCCTCATCCCTGTCCCCGCCCCGGTTCCTGTCCCTGTCCCCACGCCCATCCCCATCCCTGTCCTCTTCCCCATCCTTATTCCCATTCCTGTCCACGTCCCTGTCTCTATCCATGTCCCTGTCCCCATTTCTATTCCCATTCCATCTCCTTGTCCTTATCCATGTTCCCGTCCTTGTCACTGTCCCCATTCCCATCTCCGGCTGCTTCCTGGCCCCATCCCTGTCCCCATTCCCCACCCCTGTCCCCATTCTTATCCTCATCCTTGTCCCCGTGGCTGTTCCCATGCCCAGCTCCTCTCTGCTGTGACTGGAGAGGGGCACTGTGGGCAGGTGGGGTGGGATCCGTGGGTGGTGGACATGGGTGGCATTGCCAGCCCTCAGAGCCACCACTGCTCCCCAAAACTCTTGGCAGTGCCCATGATGCCACGAGAGCCATTCTGGATGTCCCCAGCACTGTGACCCCATGCTCAGATGCTGGTGTCAGCTCCCCTGCATCCCCCTGTGGCACCTTCTCCATGTCCCTCATGCTGCTTCCCCATGCCTGCCCAGGCTTCACCTCCATGTCCCCTCTGGAGGTGTCTGGGGGGAAGGTGCCAGAGCAGGAGCACAAATGTCACTGAGACAAGCCCCTTGCAAGGGGCACGCAGCTGGTGGGTGCAGGGGGCTAGAAATAAGGGGAGTGGGTGGATGGATGGAGGGATGGGAGGAAGGATGAGTGGAGGGAGGGGTAGAGGGATGGAGGAATGGATGGATGGATGGATGGATAAAGGGATGGATGGATAAAGGGATGGATGGATGGATGGATAAAGGGAAGGATGGATGGATGGATGGATGGATGGATGGATGGATGGATGGATAAAGGGATGGATGGATGGATGGATGGATGGATGGATGGATAAAGGGATGGATGGATGGGTGGATGGATAAAGGGATGGATGGATGGATGGATGGATGGATGGATGGATGGACTGAAGGGTGAATGGATGGATGGGTAGATGGAAGGGTAGGTGGATGGATGGATGGATGTAGGTGGATGGAAGTATGAGTGGGTGGGTAAATGGAGTAGGGACAGAGGATGGATGGACAAGGGAGAGGGGATGGATGGACAAGGGAGAGGGGATGGATGGACAAGGGAGAGGGGATGGATGGACAAGGGAGAAGGGACAGATGGACAAGGGAGAGGGGATGGACTCTGTGGGAACAGGATGGATTCAGAACTTACCGCACGGCCGGAGTCTGTGGGACCGGAGCAGGGTTATAGAGCTGGAGGACGGCAGGCAGGTGTGGGGATGGACAGACAGACAGGCCCTGCTTCACCCACGCGTCCACAGCTCCACTGGCCGGTGCCACGTCCAGCGCTGGTGTCCCCAAGGTGTCCCCACGCCGCGCCGTGCCGGACCAGGACGCGCCACAGCCCCGGCACCGCCCTGCCGCCGCGGGGCTGCGTTGAAGGGGTTGGCCGCTCTCGGTGGAACCTCCGAGGACACCCCAGATCCAGCCCCGGTGCTGCAGAGGGGCTGGGCGCTGCCCCAAGACCAGGTATCCGCCGAGCCCGTCCCACCGCCGCCCCATTTTGCCGCTCACCATCCTCTTCCTCCGCGTGGGGTGTCCCCGGTGCCGGCTCAGCGCCGCTGCCGCCTGCTTCCCAGCACGCCGGCGGCAGGATGGATCCGCACCCCGAAACGTGTCTCAGCCCCTCCAGCATCAGCACTCCCCAAGGATGGTGGAGCGGAATAAACTGACTGCCAGGGCCTTCCTCCCACCTCTCCCTCCTCTGCCTCCCAAGCTGGGTCGATCCCAAGCACCATTGGGATGCTGGAGCTAACGGAGCAGGGCTGGGGCGAGCGAGAGGAGCGGGGCTCAGCCCACATCCCCTTGGGCACTGTCCACCCTGCTGCCCTTCCCTCGCCCTCCCCACGCTCAGCCAGGACCCACGGTGCCCTACGGTGCCCCACAGTGCCCCACGGTGGCTTTGGTGCTGGAGTCACCCAGGAACGGCCAGGGGCTGGAGGGGTCGGCACGTCCCATGGAGCATTCCCAGCTCCTGCACCCCACTTCTGGGGGTCTGCGGAGGGCTGTGGTGGAGGCAGCAGCTGCCTGTTTGCTGTTACCCCCAGATCTCCGTCTCTTACCCCAAGCTGCTGTGGGACCCACGCACATCCCACACGCCCTGGCTCCGCTCCGGCTGGTGTCACCTCCTGTCCCGGCTGGATCCGAGGTGGTGGGAGTCACCCTCGTTGCGGAGGGCACGGGGTCAGGAGGTCCTGGGGATTGGTGTGGTCCCCAGTCCCAGTTCCCGAGCAGGTCAGGGTGTTCCCAGCGTCGCCCTGCCTTGTCCCTGGCTCCAGAGGTGGCACTCAGCCCAAGCAGGGGCGGCTCTGGCCCTCGGGGCAGCCCCACGGACTGACACAGCTCCCAGACCCCGGCAGCCGCTGTCCCTCGGCTCCCCTAAAACTTTGCCACAAGTTGAGACAAAGGCGGCAGCAGGTCCTGGTCCCCTGTCCCCGCTGTCCCCAGACAGGCTGGTGCCACCAGGACTTAATGAGGGCATGAGGGCGGTGGGCTCGGGGGCTGCACACACCACACACACACACACACACACTGCAGCTTAACCCTTCCCCTGCCGCTCCTCTCCACCCCTTCTTTGGGGTCTCCTGGGGACATTTTTGTCCCCCCCGGGGCTCCCCGCACCCGCTGTTAGCCACAGCCCCCTGGGGGTCCCCACCATCTAAAGCTCTCGGGGAGGATGTGGACGACTGAACATCTTCATCCCCTGAGCCACGAAGAGTGGGGTGGCCATGGTCCTCATCCCACCAGGTCCCACCCCCAACCCTGGGAAGGAGAGTGCCCACCAAGGAGGGGCCCTCCCAACCCCAGGTCCCACCAGGGGAGACCTGGGAGGGCTGGAGTTGGCAGATGTGGGGGAGAACGACCTAGCTGTGGGCTGGCTGCTCTGCTGGTGTCCCCATCCCAGCACCCCAGGACTGGGAACCCAGCAGCAGCAGCAGCAGCAGTGTGGGATGGCCTGGTGTGTCCTACAGGGCTGGCACCAGTCCCTGCCCATGCTGGGCCAACTTCTGCCTCCCAACAGTCTCTGTCCTGTGATCATCTTGTGACACCCCCTTCCTCACCTTCTCCTGCCTGCCCCATTTCCTCCACTTCTTCATTCCACTCTCACATGCCCATCCATCTGCTCACCCATCCCCTGCACCCATCTGCCCCTGCCTTTTCTGTCTACTCCTGCATCTTCTCTATCCATCCATCTGCTCTGCTATCCAGCTCTCCATCCTCTCCAGCCACCCTATTATCCTCTCCATCCCTCTGCCCTTCTGTTGTTTCCATCCATCCATCCATCCATCCATCCATCCATCCATCCATCCATCCCTTTATCCATTCATCCCTTTATACATCCATCCATCCATCCCTTTACCCATCCCTTTATCCATCCATCCATCCATCCATCCATCCATCCATCCATCCATCCATCCATCCATCCCTTTATCTATCCATCCATCCCTCCATCCATCCCTCCATCCATCCATCCCTTTATCCCTTTATCCCTTTATCCATCCATCCATCCATCCATCCATCCATCCATCCATCCATCCATCCATCCATCCCTTTATCTATCCATCCATCCCTCCATCCATCCCTCCATCCATCCCTCCATCCCTTTATCCCTTTACCCATCCATCCATCCATCCATCCATCCATCCATCCATCCATCCATCCATCCATCCATCCCTCCATCCGTTTATCCTTCCCTCCCTCCTTCCCTCCCTCCACTCATCCATCCATCCCTCCACCTTCTCCGCCCATCCACACACCTGACTGCCCCTCCATCCACCCACCCCTCAGTCCTCTCCATCCATCTGTCCATCCATCTGTCCCTCCAGCCCCCTCCCCATCCTCCGCCTCCCTCTCTGCCGCCCTCAGCCGCCGGCAGGGCGCAGGGGTGGGACGCACAGCAGCTTGTCACTGGCTGTCACCCGCAGCAGGGGCCGCGGTGCCCGAGGAGGGTCTCAGCTGGGTCCCTGTCCCTGTCTGCCACTCGGCGGAGCCGTGGCCGATGGGACCTGACAGTCGCTGCCACGCTGGTTAGCGAGGCCCTAAGGAGGGGCAGGGTGGCACGGGGAGGGGACCCCAGCCTCGGTCTCCCCCGTGGGGGGATGTGGCTTTGGAAGGTGGACGCAGGAAGACCCCTGGGTCGTGGTGGTGGCACCCGGTCCGCAGACAGGTCCTCCACCTCCAGCCCCGCCGCTGGGACTTGGACTGTGCTGGCTTGGGGGGGGTGGAGTTGGAGTGGGGGACATGGCCTGCACGGGGGCTGGGCCCCGTGGGACCCCCCCCCGCATTCCGCTGAGATCCAAGGTCCCAGGGGGTGTTGTGTGTGGAGGGCTCTGTCCTGGGTGGGTTTGTGGGAGGGTATATCGTGGGGGGGCTGTGTTGCGAGTGGACGTGTGGGGGCTATGTCGTGGGAGGGTCTGTGTCACAGCAGAGAGCGTGGGGGGCTACACCGTGGGGCATTACCTGTGTCCCGGGTGGGTGTGTGTGGGGCTGGCAGTATCACGGGCGGGTGTCTGTGTCCTAGGGAGGTGTGTGAGGGGCTATATTGTGGCGGGGGGTGTCCCAGGTGGGTGCGTGGGGGACTCTGTGGTGCGTGTGTGGGCTGTGTCACGCGTGGCTGCGTGGAGCTTTTCCCGTGGAGCGGGAAGCTGCGTCACGGGTGTGTGCGCGGGTCTGCGCAGCGGGTGGGTGCGTGGGGAGCTATCCCGTGGGGGGCACGCAGGGCCGGGTGTCACGGGTGGCTATATCGCGGAGGGGGGTGTGTATCGCAGGTGTGTGCGCGGGTCTGCGCAGCGGGTGGGTGCGTGGGGAGCTATCCCGCGGGGGGCACGCAGGGCCGGGTGTCACGGGTGGCTATATTGCGGAGGGGGGTGTGTATCGCAGGTGTATGCGCGGGTCTGCGCAGCGGGTGGGTGCGTGGGGAGCTATCCCGCGGGGGGCACGCAGGGCCGGGTGTCACGGGTGGCTATATTGCGGAGGGGGGTGTGTATCGCAGGTGTATGCGCGGGTCTGTGCAGCGGGTGGGTGCGTGGGGAGCTATCCCGCGGGGGGCACACAGGGCCGGGTGTCACGGGTGGCTATATTGCGGAGGGGGGTGTGTATCGCAGGTGTATGCGCGGGTCTGCGCAGCGGGTGGGTGCGTGGGGAGCTATCCCGTGGGGGGCACACAGGGCTGGGTGTCACGGGTGGCTATATCGCGGAGGGGGGGGTGTATCGCAGGTGTGTGCGCGGGTCTGCGCAGCGGGTGGGTGCGTGGGGAGCTATCCCGTGGGGGGCACGCAGGGCTGGGTGTCACGGGTGGCTATATTGCGGAGGGGGGTGTGTATCGCAGGTGTATGCGCGGGTCTGTGCAGCGGGTGGGTGCGTGGGGAGCTATCCCGCGGGGGGCACACAGGGCCGGGTGTCACGGGTGGCTATATCGCGGAGGGGGGGTGTGTATCGCAGGTGTGCGCGGGTCTCCGTCGCGGGTGGGAACCCCGAGCTGTGTCCCCCGTGACCACGTAGCCCCTGCGTGTCTGTGGCCAGGAGCCCGCGGGGAAGAACTCTTCTCCCCCCTCCCCAGCCCACCGGGGCCGTGGCGCGGCGGACGGGCAGCGGGACCCGGGGCCGGGCGGGGGAAGGCGTGGCCAAGGGACAGGGGCGTGGCCAGGGAGCGGGGCGGGCCCTGGGGCGGGGCCAGCGCCGGCTGGGGACCGGCGGCCATGGCCTCGCTGTTCGGCGGCGTGGAGGGGTGAGGGGGCTCGAGGGGGGTCCTGTGGCGAGGGGGGAGACCCCCGGAGCTCTGCAGCTCCCCGGGGACCCCACCCCGCACGGGGACCCCACCCCGCACGGGGACACCCCCAGCCTGGGAGGAGGGGGATGGGGCCGTGGTCAGCGCGGTAGGACGGGGGTCAGCAGCATCCCCCCCACTCCCTGCCAGAGACCCTCACCCCGGTGTGTGTCCCCCCTCCCGCTCCCCCTTCCCCTCTCCCAGATCCCTCTTCCTGGTCCCGTACCCTCCCGGAAGCCCCATCCTGGTGTGTGTCCCCACCCAGGCCACCAACCCGGCTCCACGGCCCCCCCGCTTTGCCCCTGAACCCTCATCCTGGTCCTTACCTACCCTTACGACCACCCCCCGCGTCCTGGTCAACACCCCCAGCGCCCCTCAGGGCTGGTTTGGGGGCTGCAGGAGGTACCTGGTGGGGACTAAACCTCCAGGAAGCCTACCAGGTGTGCCCCTCCCGGGGACTTCCATCCTGCTGCCACCACTCCCAAGGGCTGGTTTAGGGGGTGCATGGTGGGGCAGGGCCCCCTGCCCCGGTGTGCGTCCCCCAGGGGACCCCATCCACTCTCTTTCCCCAACAAGGGACCCCGATCCTGCTCCCACGTCCCGCCAGCACCTGCACGGGCTGGTTTGGGGGCTGCCGGAGGTCTCAAGGGAGGTGCAGAGCCAGGTGGTGGTGCTGAGTGAGGGTCCCTCCCACACTGGTGCTGGGTGGAGCTAGCAGTGTCCCCCACCTCTCTCCTCAGGGGGGGCACCCACTCCAGGGTGGTGCTGGTCTCTGGAGATGGACAGATCCTGGCTGAGACAGAGGGACCCTGCACAAACCACTGGGTGAGCAGGGGGACAGCCCCTTACCCAGCCTGGGGGGGGACATGAGGACATGGTGGGGGGCTGGCCCTGCTTGTCCCCAAGCTCCTAGGGTAGGATGAGGCCGCTAGAGATGGTGCTGGGGTGTTGCCAGCCACACATGGCCAGTGATGAAGAACTTTTGGCTACCTGGGACCTCCCCAGGAGGGAGCCTGGAGTTGTAGGGGGGTTCTGTAGCATGTCCCCAGCTGGGACCTCCCCAGGAGGGAGCCTGGGGTTGTAGGGGGGTTCTGTAGCACGTCCCCAGCTGGGACCTCCCCAGGAGGGAGCCTGGGGTTGTAGGGGGGTTCTGTAGCACGTCCCCAGCTGGGACCTCCCCAGGAGGGAGCCTGGGGTTGTAGGGGGGTTCTATAGCACATCCCCAGCTGGGACCTCCCCAGGAGGGAGCCTGGGGTTGTAGGGGGGTTCTGTAGCACATCCCCAGCTGGGACCTCCCCAGGAGGGAGCCTGGGGTTGTAGGGGGGTTCTGTAGCATGTCCCCAGGCTAGAGCCTGGGGTTGCTGGGGGGTCCTGCAGCATGTCCCCACCTTGGCTCTCAGCTCATTGGCTCTGAGAAGTGCCTGGAGAGGATAGAGCAGATGGTCAGTGAGGCCAAGAGCAAAGCTGGGGCTGACCCCCACGTTCCTCTGCGGTCACTGGTAAGGACTCTGCCCCCTCCCCGCCCTCCCCCACCCCATCCCAGGGTCAGCATCCTGCCTAGGGATGCTGTGGCCCCACCTGGGGGTGATGAGGACCCCCCCCCCGGGGCAGGGGCTGTCCCTCAGCGGGGGTGATCAGAAGGATGCCATCAGCAAGCTGACCCAGGAGCTGCAGCAGCGCTTCCCCCACCTGAGCCAGAGCTACTTCATCACCACCGATGCCCTCGGGGCCATGGCCACCGCCACCGACCGCGGTAGGGCACGGGCAGGGGCACAGCCGGGGGGGGGGGGGGGGGGGCAGGGGGGTGCCCCAGGTGCCCCCCACTCCATTGGCTTTGGCCCCACAGGTGGCATCGTCCTCATCTCGGGTACTGGCTCCAACTGCAAGCTGATCAACCCCGACGGCTCGGAGGCAGGCTGCGGGGGCTGGGGACACATGATGGGGGACGAAGGCTCAGGTGAGGGCTGGGGGTGGGCAAGGGCACGGGCAGGGGTGCTCTGGGGGGGGTCTCAGCCGGCTCTGTGCCCCCTCTGCAGCGTACTGGATTGCACACCAGGCTGTGAAGATGGTCTTTGACTGCATGGACAACCTGGAGGCGCCCCCCCATGATGTTGGCTACGTCAAGCAGGCCATGTTCGACTACTTCCAGGTGCTGCTGTGGCCTCCTGGAGGAGCTGGGATGTGTGCTGGGCTCTGGGGGGGTGCTGGGATCCATGCTGGGATGCTGGGCCTGGGGAAGTCCTTTGGGGTCCACACTGGGGTGCTGGGTCTGGGGGATGCTGTGGGATCCTGAGCAGGATGGTGAGGCTGGGGGATGCTGTGGGATCCAGAGCAGGGCTGTGGGGCTGGGGGATGCTGTGGGATCCAGAGCAGGGTGCAGGGCTGTGGGGCTGGGGGATGCTGTGGGATCCAGAGCTGGGTGGTGGGGCTGGGGGATGCTGTGGGATCCAGAGCAGGGTGCAGGGCTGTGGGGCTGGGGGATGCTGTGGGATCCAGAGCTGGGTGGTGGGGCTGGGGGATGCTGTGGGATCCAGAGCAGGGTGCAGGGCTGTGGGGCTGGGGGATGCTGTGGGATCCAGAGCTGGGTGGTGGGGCTGGGGGATGCTGTGGGATCCAGAGCTGGGTGCAGGGCTGTGGGGCTGGGGGATGCTGTGGGATCCAGAGCAGGGCTGTGGGGCTGGGGGATGCTGTGGGATCCAGAGCAGGGCTGTGGGGCTGGGGGATGCTGTGGGATCCAGAGCAGGGCTGTGGGGCTGGGGGATGCTGTGGGATCCAGAGCTGGGTGCAGGGCTGTGGGGCTGGGGGATGCTGTGGGATCCAGAGCTGGGTGCAGGGCTGTGGGGCTGGCAGGGCAGGGTGGGAGGGTGCCGGTGGCTGCAGTGAGGAGCAGGAGGTGCCGGTGGGGCTGCCCTGTGCTGGCAGCCATGGCCCCGAGCTGAGGGCTGTGCCCTGGCCCTGCTGGCACCGCAGGTCTCGGACAGGATGGGCCTCCTGACTCACCTCTACCGCACCTTCGACAAGTCCAAGTTTGCAGGGTTCTGCCAGAAGCTGGCTGAGGGTAGGGAAGCCCCTTCCTGGGGCTGTGTGTGGGGGCTGGGGCGATCCCTGGGGGTGCCCCTTCCTGGGGCTGTGTGTGGGGGCTGGGGCGATCCCCGGGGGTGCCCCTTCCTGGGGCTGTGTGTGGGGGCTGGGGCGATCCCCGGGGGTGCCCCTTCCTGGGGCTGTGTGTGGGGGCTGGGGCGATCCCTGGGGGTGCCCCTTGCTGGGGCTGTGTGTGGGGGCTGGGGCGATCCCCGGGGGTGCCCCTTCCTGGGGCTGTGTGTGGGGGCTGGGGCGATCCCCGGGGGTGCCCCTTCCTGGGGCTGTGTGTGGGGGCTGGGGCGATCCCTGGGGGTGCCCCTTCCTGGGGCTGTGTGTGGGGGCTGGGGCGATCCCCGGGGGTGCCCCTTCCTGGGGCTGTGTGTGGGGGCTGGGGCGATCCCTGGGGGTGCCCCTTGCTGGGGCTGTGTGTGGGGGCTGGGGCGATCCCTGGGGGTGCCCCTTCCTGGGGCTGTGTGTGGGGGCTGGGGCGACCCTGGGGGTGCTTTGGGCTGCCCGTCCCCACCCGGGGCACCTGCCTGCGCCTGACCTCTGCCCCTGGCACACCCTTTGCCCGGGGCAGCCTTCAGCCTTCTGCTGGGGAGGGAGGGGAGGGCAGGCCGCTTCCCACACGGCCCAGGCCGGACTGTGGGAGCTGGGGGCAGGGCTGGGGGCGCCCAGGTGCCCATCCTGCCCCCACCCCACGGCCAGGTGCCCAGGCTGGGGAGCCGCTCTGCTGCCACCTCTTCGCCAAGGCCGGGGAGGTGCTGGCTCGCCACGTCGTGGCTGTGCTGCCCAAAGTCCACACGGTGAGAGCCGGCGGGGCTGGGGAGGCAGGGCTGTGGCACTGGGGGGGGTCCCAGAGCCTCAGCTCACCTGCTGCCCCCACCCCCAGAGCCTGTTCCTGGGGGAGCTGGGGCTGCCCATCGTCTGCGTGGGCTCCGTCTGGAACAGCTGGGAGAGGATGCAGGCAGGTGAGTGGGGCCAGGGGCTGCTGGGCATCCCCTCCAGGCTGCACAGCACGGGGGGGGGGGAGGCTCCAGGGTCCAGAGCAGGAAGGTGGGGCTGGGGGATGCTCTGGGATCCACATCAGGATGGTGGGGCTGGGGGAGGCTCCAGGATCCAGAGCAGGAAGGTGGGGCTGGGGGATGCTGTGGGATCCAGAGCTGGGTGGTGGGGCTGGGGGATGCTGAGGGATCCAGAGCAGGAAGGTGGGGCTGGGGGATGCTCTGGGATCCAAAGCAGGATGGTGGGGCTGGGGGAGGCTCCAGGATCCAGAGCAGGAAGGTGGGGCTGGGAGATGCTGTGGGATCCAGAGCTGGGTGGTGGGGCTGGGGGATGCTGAGGGATCCAGAGCAGGAAGGTGGGGCTGGGGGATGCTCTGGGATCCAAAGCAGGATGGTGGGGCTGGGGGAGGCTCCAGGATCCAGAGCAGGAAGGTGGGGCTGGGAGATGCTGAGGGATCCACATCAGGAAGGTGGGGCTGGGGGATGCTGAGGGATCCCAGGAAGGTGGGGCTGGGGGATGCTGTGGGATCCAGAGCTGGGTGCTGGGGCTGGGGGATGCTGTGGGATCCCAGGGTGGTGGGGCTGGGGGATGCTGTGGGATCCCAGGAAGGTGGGGCAGGGGGATGCTGAGGGATCCAGAGCTGGGTGGTGGGGCTGGGGGATGCTGTGGGATCCAGAGCTGGGTGGTGGGGCTGGGGGATGCTGTGGCATCCAGAGCAGGGTTGTGGGGCTGGGGGATGCTGTGGGATCCCAGGAAGGTGGGGCTGGGGGATGCTGTGGGATCCAGAGCTGGGTGGTGGGGCTGGGGGATGCTGTGGGATCCAGAGCTGGGTGCTGGGGCTGGGGGATGCTGAGGGATCCCAGGAAGGTGGGGCTGGGGGATGCTGTGGGATCCAGAGCAGGGTTTTGGGGCTGGGGGATGCTGTGGGATCCAGAGCAGGGTTTTGGGGCTGGGGGATGCTGAGGGATCCCAGGAAGGTGGGGCTGGGGGATGCTGTGGGATCCAGAGCAGGGTTTTGGGGCTGGGGGATGCTGAGGGATCCCAGGAAGGTGGGGCTGGGGGATGCTGTGGGATCCCAGGAAGGTGGGGCTGGGGGATCCACACCATGCCAGGGGAGGTCTGAGGGTTGCACACTGGAAGTTCCCAGGAGCTGAAGGCTGGATGGAGGGTCCTGGGGGGGGTGTCTCCTGGGCTGTGGGGCTGCCCCGTGCCCCCCACCCCCTCACCCCAGCCCCGGGTGTGCCCTGCCAGGGTTCCTCGGGGTGCTGGCGCGGGCGCGGGGGGCGGCCCCCGGCCAGGCCTTCTCCCGCTTCAGCCTCCTGAAGCTGAAGCGATCCTCGGCGCTGGGGGGGGCCCGGCTGGGGGCCAGGAGCATCGGCCAGGCCCTGCCCTTGGACTATGCTGACAACGTCGATGTCTTCTACACCCACGTCTTCGAGCCCTGAGCCCCCGGCCCCCTCCCCCCGGCCGGAGGGAGCCTCCCTCCCCCCCTGGAGGCTGGAGACAGGCAGGCTGTGATAGGGCAATAAAGAGGTTGCACCACCCCGAGGGCAATGGGCTGGCACTGATGGGGGGCTGGGGGGCCAGGGGAAGAGGAACTGGCCCTGGCAGCTGGGTGGGGAATGCTCTGAGCTGTGGTGGGGCTGCTGGAAGAGGAAGCAAAATGGGCCTGGAAGGTTCCTGTTGCACTGCCCAAGGAGCATGTGGCCCCAGGGTGCTGCCCAGAGAGTGGGGCCAGGGCTTGGGGGGCAGCTGGACCCCCCTGGAACAGGAGGGAGGAGCTGCTGGGGAGGAGGAAGGAAGGAAGAAGAGAGGAGATCTTCTCAAGGCTGATCAATAGCTGGGGGTGGGGGGGTTAGAGGCTGGGGCCAGACTCTCTTCAGTCATTCCCAGTGCCAGGACAAGGGGCAGTGGGCACAAACTGGAACCCAGGAGGGTCCATGAGGAACACAAGGGAAAACTTCGGTGTGAGGGTGCTGGAGGCCTGCAGCAGGCTGCCCAGAGAGGCTGTGGAGTTTCCTAGGCAGATTCCAACCCCTCCCTGGCCATTCTGCTGCTGGGCAAGCTGCTCAGGGTGACCCTGCTCCAGCAGGGGGTTGGCCTGGATGATCTCCAGAGGTCCCTTCACCATGCTGGGGTCACAACCTAGGGGTAAAGGACAAAAATCCTCCAGGGGATTCAAAGCTGCCTGTGAGTTTGATTGAAGGGAAGCAGACAGGGCTCCAAGGCAGCTCCAGCAGAGCCATCTAATGCTCATGTGCTGAATGTCACTGCTGGCATCACTGCCTGGCCAGGGCTCACAGCACACCCCAGGGGCTCTGCCTGGAGCTGGTGTTGGATGCAGTCATAGAATAGAATAGAGTAGGAATAGAATAGAATAGAATAGACCAGACCAGACCAGACCAGGTTGGAAGAGACCTTCGAGTCACAGCATCACTTTGCTTGGGGAGGGCCTTTAAGCTCATGGAGTCCAGCCCTTAGCCCAGCACTGCCAGGGCACCACTGAGCCATGGCCCTCAGCACCACAGCTCCACAGCTTTGAAACCCCTCCAGGGATGGGGGAGCAGCCTGGCCAGCCCTTGACAGCCTTTTGGGGGAAGAAATTGTTCCTCATGTCCAGCCTAAACCTCCCTCTGGTGCATCTTGAGGCCATTTCCTCCTGCCCTATTAAGAGAAGCCCTCGAGGGAGACCTCTGCCCTTCTCCCAGCCAGACTCCTGCACTGCTCTGTTCCCCCCACACCAAAGTTTATTTGATCATGTTTGATATTTACAGCACTTTGTGGAGGGTGGGGGGGAGGAGTTTGGGGGTTGGGGAGGGGTAAGAAATCAAATAGAAACCAGAGAAAAGGGGGAGGGAGAACTGCTCCCACTCCCAGCACTGTGCCCTGGATCCCATCCTGCACAGCCCTGGGCACAGAGGGAGCCTCCAGCAGTGGGAGGCGAAGGGTTGCACCAGAAAAAGAGGAGAATTCAACCCCGACTGCCCCTGGGCAGTGATGTTTAAGACAGGCCCCGGTTCAACCAGGCTCCTTCCACTGCAGCTGTGGCAGTGCCAGGCTTGGCTGCTGCTTTGGGGAGGCAGAGAGGAGAGCTGCGGGGTGAGGGAGGGCAGGGCACAGAGAGCGGCTGCGTTAACTCGGCTCCAAGCTCTGCTCCTCCTGCCGTGTTCCTGGCCCCCAGCCCCTGGCCCTCCCCCCAGTGCCAAGCTAATGGAGCTGCAGCAAGCCCTGGGCCGTGGCCTGGCCATTAGCTTCCATCTCCGCCGGCCCCGAGGGGGCCCCAGCTCCCCCTCCATTAACCACTGCGTTTACGGCAGCGCTGGAAGCAAGTGGGAGGTGAGAGTTAGAGGGCTGAGTGAAAGCTGCCCTCTGCAGCGCTGGAGCCAGGGACTGCTTTAATGGCTGGGCCTCACCTGGAGGCCTTCCCTGGATCGATTCCTGCTCCTCAAAGCAGCCCATGGAGCGCAAGATTTAAACCAGCCAGGGCCCTGACTCAGGGAGCTGGAGCCTGGCACCTTCTGCCCATGGAGAAAGAGGTCCCCGAGGGGAAGTGCACCCAACAGAGGCAAGGATGCTGCTCACCAGAGCCTCAGCAAAGGGGACCAGCAGGAAAACACTGCCCAGCACCTTCTCTCTGGGTGCTCCTAGGGCTCAGACTCATCCTTAAAGAGAGCCTCAGCAGAAGGGATGCTGGGGACCAGCAGGAAGATGCTGCCCATCACCTCTGTGGGTGCTCCCTGGGGTTCAGACTCCTCCTGACGGAGGATCCTGCTCCTGGGGAGTCTCCTTGACACCACTCCCCCCCTCTCCTCTCTGCCACATGCCTGAGAAATGGGTTTAATTCAGGGTTTCTTGGATTTATGTCAATGAGAACTCACTCAGAGCTGCAGCCTGTGGTGCTGGCTAAGTTCCAGAGCTGGGGAGGGGGAATCCCTTAAGGAGGAGACCTGCCTTGTCAAAGCAGCCCTTCCCTGGGGGGAATGACTGATGGGGCTGGTCTCCTCCTGGGAGCTCCCATCACTGATCCAAGCAGGCAGGACTCTGATCTACCAGCTCAGAAGGGGAAGAGTTAGTGCTCAGCACTTCCTGGGGAGCTTGGAGGAATTCAGGCTTTGCCATCTTGTTACACTTCACCTTCCCTTCAGCCAAAAAAACCCTAAACCCTGTTTTAACAGAAAGGGGGAAAGCCAAGCACAGCTCCTGGCCCTGCTTTGCTGCCTGAGGGAGGGGGAGCAGGTGTGTGTGGGGGGTGCAGCAGGATCCCTACCAATAGGATTTAAACAAGGAAGCATGGAAGCTTTTTTCCCCACTAGCAGCAGTGAAGCACTCACCCAAATGGACCTCTGGAGCAAGGGGAAGGAGTGTGTGCTGGACTCCAGGCCAGAGCTAAGGGCTGCAAGTCCTAGAAAGCAAAACCTGCCCCCCCCCCCCCCCCCCCCTCAAGAAAGGTGCTAAATGATATAAAGGAAGAGATAAAAAACCCCAACCAAACATAGAAAAGAAGAAAGAAAAGAAGAAGGGAAGAAGCCCCAAAGGTACTTGAAGCACAGAGCAAAGACTTCGCCACGTCGCAGCAACCCCACGGGGGCACAGAGTCCAGCTGGGGGCTGCCCCCTCCTCTCCTTCCCCCTGCCACCTTCCCTGCAGCAGGGGCACAGTCCTTCCAAAGCCTGCCTTGCCTTCAGTACTTCACACCAGGCACAAACTCCTTGGCATCTGGATTCAAGTTGCTTTTGCTCTGGAAGAGGAGAGAGGGCAGAGAGAGGCTGAGTGATTGCCAGTGATCCCAGCGTCGTCCCACGGAGCTGTACCCCTGAGGGGCTCCAGCCCCAAGGGTGGGCACTCCCAGGGGCCAGGGGGCTGCCCTGGGCCTCCTCTTCTCTGCAGTCACAGACTGGGTTGGAAGGGACCTCATCCTGAGATGCATCAATAGAAGTGCAGACCAGCAGGGTGAGGGAGGCGATCCTCCACCCCTGCTCTGCTCTCCTGTGGTCTCACACCTGCAGCTCTGCTGCCAGTTCTGGTGCCCTCAGCAGGACAGGGAGCTGCTGGAGCTGGGTCCAGAGGAGGCCATGAAGATGAGCAGAGGGCTGGAGCACCTCCACGATGGGGACAGGCTGAGGAAGTGGAGAAAAGAAGGCTCTGGGGACACCTGAGAGCAGCCTTCCAGGACCTGAACAGGGCTACAGGAAAGCTGGGAAGGGACTTTTGACAAGGGCTTGTAGACACAGGGTGAGAGGGAATGGAGTGAAGCTTCAGGAGGGCAGATTTAGACTGCAGATTAGGAAGAAAATCTTTAGGGTGGGGGTGGGGAGACTCTGGCACAGGCTGCCCAGGGAGGCTGTGGCTGCCCCCTCCCTAGAGGTGTTCAAGGCCAGGCTGGATGAGGCCTTGAGCAGCCTGGGCTGGTGGGAGGTGTCCCTGCCCATGGCAGGGGGGTTGGAACTGGATGATCTTTAAGGTCCCTTCCAACCTAAGCCTTCTGGGGAAGGCACTGCTCCTCATGTGCAAGCTAAACCTCCCCTGGCCCATCCCGAGGCCATTTCCCCTGCTTCAGCCTTGCAGACACCCCCAGGAGTGCCTCATCCCCAGCTCCTGCACCAGCACCACTCAGAGCCCACCCAAGAAAACCCCACCCCAGGCCCAGGGTGGGTCCTGTGCTCTTTGCCAGACCTTGCTGCAGGTTCTCTGGAGGCCCTTACCAGGATGTCCTCTGAGCTGTGGCCGTCAGTGAGCGAGAGGCCGTTCAGCTGCTGCTGCAGCTGCCCCACGCCCTGGGGCAGGTCGCGGGATGGAATGAACCAGTCCTGGTCCTCCTCTTCCAGCATCTCCTGGAAGCAGCGGTCCAGAAACTCCTGCTCCTGCAGCTCCTCCTCCACCTGCCCAGAGAGACCTGCTAGTCACAGGCACAGGAGGTGCCCTGGGGCTTTTCCCACGTGGGGCATCCTCGGTGCCCTGCCTGCTGCGCCTCGGGACCCGGCCGAGGGTCACCGGGCAGCCAGAGCCGAGTGTGCAGCCTGGCTGAGGCTGGCTTTGCCAACTCGGAGCACTTAGGGTTGGAGAAGCCCTTCAGGACCCAGCCCAACCATTAACCCAGCCCTGCCAGGGCACCACTAAACCATGTCCCCCAACCTAAACCTCCCCTGGTGCGACTTGAGGCCGTTCCCTCTTGTCCCATCACTTGTTCCTGGGAGAAGAGCCCAACCCCCAGCGGGCTCCAGCCTCATTCAGGGAGCTGGAGAGAGCCAGGAGGTCTCCCCTCAGCCTCCTGCTCTCCAGGCTGAGCAACCCCAGCTCCCTCAGCTGCTCCTCACCAGCCTTCTGCTCTAGGCCCTTCCCCAGCTCGTCCACTTACCTCGAGCCAGCCACAGGAGGTGCAAGAGCACAGAAGTTGGCACGTTTGGAGCAAAGCAAAGCTGTGCTCAGTCCACTGCAGCCTGCTGGGATGGGGAGGTGCAGCCTGCAAGCTCCCAGCCCCAGGCAAACCCCCGGAGTCACAGAATCCCAGGCTGGTTTGGGCAGGGAGGGCACCTTTAAAGCTCATCCAGTCCAACCCCCTGCAGCCAGCAGGGACAGCTGCAGCTAGAGCAGGCTGACCTGGGCTGGTTCCAGGGATGAGGCGTCTCCCACCTCTCTGGGCAAGCTGGGCCAGGGGCTCACCACCCTCAGTGTAAATCCAGCCTGAATCTCTCTCCCTCTTTCAGTTTCCAACCATCACCCCTTGTCCTGCCACAGCAGGCCCTGCCAAACTGTCTCTCCCCAGCTTGGTGATCAATCCCTTAGCAACTGAAAGGCCACAAGAAGGTCTCCCCAGAACCCAGAAGGGAATGGGAGAGGGTTTAGGGGACATGGTGCTCCATCAGCTCCCTGACAGCTGCTGCCCAAGGCGGAGGCTGGCTCTCAGCGCCCCCAGCCGGGCAGCGGCGCTCGGTGCCGGGCAGCGGCGCTCGGTGCCGGGCAGCGGCGCTCGGTGCCGGGCAGCTCCCTGCTCTGCCAGCCCGCTCCGCTTCCTCTGCCCTCACAGCAGCTGTGCCAGCACCGACAGAGGGTGGCAGCCGGCTCCCGCGGAGCGCACCCTGCCTGGCGCCAGCTCTGCCGCAGCAGGGCTCCTCCCCGGCCCCCGCCTCGGCTTCCCAGGGCAGAGAGCTGCCCGGGCCGGGGGTGGGCAGAGCCGGGCAGCAGGGATGGGCAGCAGCGGGGGCTGAGCTCCTGCCCTCCCCCCAGCCCACCCCTGGGCTGCACTGCCCAGCTGCTCCCATCTTCCAGGCTGGTTTGCTCGGGGTGCTGCCTGGAGCAAAGCTGGCCTCCGGCTGAAGAGGCAAAGGAGCAGCTGGGGTGAGAGCCAGAGGACAGCAGGAATTCGAGCAGCTGCCTCGAGTCCCAGAGTGGAAAGAACCCAGAGAGTGAGTCCAGGAGCCACAAAATGCTCCAAAAGGGCTTAAGCCCTTCCCAGATTTTTACCAGAAAGCAGAGACTGTGACCAAAGCTGGCTGCAAGGGCAGGGAGGAAGAGCACAAGCCTTGTGAGGGAGCTGGGGCTGCTCAGCCTGGAGAGGAGGCTGAGGGGAGACCTCCTGGCTCTCTACAGCTCCCTGAAGGGAGGCTGCAGCCAGCTGGGGCTTGGTCTCTTCTCCCAAGGAACAAGTGATGGGATGAGAGGGAATGGCCTCAAGTTGTTCCAAAGTTTAGGCTGGATATGAGGAACAGTTTCTTCTCCAGGCTGCCCAGGGCAGTGCTGGAGTCCCCATCCCTGGAGGGGTTTCAGAGCTGTGGAGCTGTGGTGCTGAGGGCCATGGCTCAGTGGTGCCCTGGCAGTGCTGGGCTAAGGGCTGGATCTTGAAGATCTTTCCCAAGAGAAATGATTCCATGATTCTGTGGCAAGTGGAGCTCTGGAGCTCCCCATGCCCCAGGCTGCAGCCCCTGAGGTCCCACCCAGAGGGGGGAGGTCCCAGTAAAGCCCCAGTGCTCCCAGCTTCCAGGTTATCCACAGCCAGTCCCTGCCACAATCCCACCCAGGAGGACTCCTTGCAAGGGCTGGGAGAAGCTGTCTCACACTACCCAAGCCTTGAATGCTGTCTCCAGCCTCAGCTCCCAGACAACTCACCAGCAGCCTGGGGTCTGGCCAGGGGGAAGATCCCCTTTACTGCTATGAGAACATCCCAGCACTGGCCTCAGCTGGCTTGCAGCAGCTGTGCAGAAGCTGCATGCAGTGCAGAGTGGGTGTCTGACAGAAACCACCCCAGGAGAGGTGACAGCACTGGGACCTGTGCTTCTCCAGCAGCCAGCCCACAGCTGTGTGCTCTTCCCAAGGCCTCAAATCCGGGTGGATATTCCCTCTCCTCTCAGCCTCAGTGCTGCTGGCCTGGCTCTAACCCAGCCCTGCAGCACCTTGCTTCCCCTTCCCAGGCTCTTTGGGGCACTGGGGCCAATGGCAGTGCTGCCTGCAAGCCAGAGATGCTGTGAAGATGGTGGTCCTGGAGCAGAGGACATCCTGGACCTAGCTGCTGCCTCTCTGGCTAAACCTCAATGGCTCATGACCACCTAAACCAGGAGACAAAGGGTTTGGCATTTGCTCAGGGCTCCTCTTTGTCTTCTCCTGGCATTTCCTGCAGCTCTGCCCCCTGCCCCAGGTCCCTCTGCAGCAGCCTCACCTGCTGCCAGCACACTTCCTCCTCAGCACAAGGGCCCACCACTCCCTTTTTGCCCTCGGGGCTGTGCTGGCTCCATGGGAGAAGGATCACTGCCGGGATCAATAGGGGAGGAGGGTGCCAAGAGGCCAGTGGCTTCCTGAGAACACCTTCCTGTGCTCCTTGCACAGGGCCTGCAGGGCAGGAAACCTCTGTGGAGGAGGCAGGGCAGCAGAGTGGCCTCAGAGAGTTGAGGAAGAGCAAGTGGGTCTGGAGGGAGGTTCAGCCCCACATCTGCCAGCAGCACCAGGTCTCCTGGGGCAGACATGAAGGTGACAGAGTCACAGAAGGCTTTGGTTGGGAAAGAACTTTAAGATCATCAAACCAAACCCTTAGCCCTGCACTGCCAGGTCACCACCAAACCATGGCCCTCAGCACCACATCTACACAGCTCTGAAGCCAGGCTGAGCAACCCCAGCTCCCCCAGCTGCTCCTCTCAATGTGCTCCAGACCCTTCCCCAGCTTCACTGCCCTGCTCTGGACACACTCCAGCACCTCAGTGTCCTTCTAGCAGTGGGGGCCCCAAAACTAGACTCCACCATCATCACCAGAAGAGACACTGCTGCTCCCCTCTGTGCCCTCATCACCAGCATCTCATCTTCTCCTGGGGGCACTCAGGACCAGGGAGCAGAGTGGAGCTGGATGAGGAGCATGAGGTGCAGCATGCCAAGTCCAGCCCCATGATCTCCAGGACAGCTTCTTGTGGGAGTGCTGCCTTCTGACAAAGGCTCTGCTGCAGGACAGCTCTCCCTACCCCAGCAGGCACATGGACTTGAAGGCCTCTGAAGAGTGACTCCAGCTCCTGCACAAACCATTTTCCATCCACAAACCAAGCAGCAGAGCTTCACCTGGAGGAGGACAAAGGGCTGAGCTCCCAGGACATTGCTATGTGGTTGGAGTGGAGAAGTGAGGGCTGGCAGGCCAGGGAAGCCTGGGTGAGGATCTTGGCAACACAGAGCCCAGCACAGCAAAGCCCTCAGGCCTTGGCTTCGTTCTCCTCCTCCACCTCTCTCCACCCTGGGGACCTTCCCTCTGGCAGGGAGCTGCAGTTTGGTTTGCTTTGTGGGGCTTTTAATCAAGCCTGGGCTTTGCACTCATTAACCAATTAATGTCACCCACTTCCAGCAGCCCAGCTGCTGCTGGGGGCTGGCTGGCATCAGTCCCCACAGCACAGCCTGGAGCCACAGCCCCTGTGCCAGCGTGACGCAGGGTGGCACCGGGCAGCTGCTGCTCCCTCACTGGCACCTACTGCCTGCAGCTCCCTCCTGGGGGAGCAGGGCTCCAGCATTCCCATCTGGGGATGTGCTGCTGAGAACACCACTGAAGATGATGAGATCCTCCTCTGGTGACCAGGGCTGCAGCTCCCTTGGCTCCAGCTGCGGGGTCACGTCGTTAGCCCACAAGGAAACGCTGCCCAAGTCCCACCAGAAGGTCTTGAGAACCTAGCTGGCCATTAGGGACACAGCATGCAGTGGCCAAGGCTCCTCTCAAGTGGTTTGGCTGCTGCAAGAGCGTTTGGGACTGTTCCACAGAGTGGGAGGGGTGAGAAGGGAGCCCTGGAGATCATCAGCTCCCAACGGCCTGAAGTGCAGACTCCTGCTGGAATGAGAGGTCCCAGCTGCAGGGGCTGCTGCCTGGGACAGCCCAGCTACCAATGCTCTCCACTTCCAAGCACTGATTTTGGTGATGGTCCTCTCCTTCCAGCTGAGCCTATGGAGAGGCAAGGTCTTGGTGATCACAGCAAAGCACAGGAGAAGCTGATGGCGCTGCCAGCAGCGCTGTGAGGAAGGGGTGAGAGGCTCTGACCTGACAGGACGAAGGGTGGTGGTTTGAAACTGAAAGGAAGATTTGGACTGGAGAGAAGGGAGAAATGTTTGACACTGAGAGTGGTGAGACACTGGCCCAGGTTGCCCAGGGAGGTGGCAGGTGGCCCATCCTTGGAAACCTTCTAGGTCAGGTTGGATGAGCATGCTCTGGGCAGCCTGATTTGTTTGCTCGCTGCAGGAAGGCTGATCTCTAAAGGCCTCTTCCAACCCAAACCATCCCATGAGTCTATGATCTGAGAGGGTGAGAGGCATCATGAGGTTGGTTTTTTCCCCCCAACTTCATGCCTCCCATGCCCTTGCAGATCCAACACAAACAGCTTGGGCCACCGGCTCCGTGCTGTGACTCACGCACGAGGCCCACCAAAGGAAACCCTTCCCTTGCCTTGGGCTCAGGCACAGGAACCTGGAGCTGGCAGCCACCCCCCCTGGCCTCACCTGTCTGTTGAAGTCTTCTTCATTCTCCATCCACATGTACTCAGCAAAGGGGTTGCTCTCCTTCTCATCATGGCCATTCACCACTTGGTCCTCTTTGGAGCTGGGACTGGAGGCCGTCGTGCTGGCGAGCTCGGAGCCATTCATTATTCCTGACTCTGGGAAGGGAGAGACAGGGAGCTGAGGCAGCTGCTGGGATCCCCAAACCATGCTCCCAGCTGGATGGCTTCCAACACAAGAACCTGCTGCTGCTGCCAGGCTGCTTTATTCAAGGCATGGTGCTGCTCCCAACTCCTCCCTGCTGGACGCAGCACAGCACCTCCCCGGCAGTGACTTCGGAAGGTTTTGACTCCCCAAGGACAGGCTGAAGGCACTTGGTGGGGCCTCAAGCAAGGGCTGAGCTGCTGGAGAGGTGGTGGACACAGCCTGGATAGGCAGCAACACCCCAGGCCCCATCCAAGCACACAAAACACCCTGACCAGCCACCCATCACCTCACAGAACCACAGAAGGGGCAGGGCTGGAAGGGCCCTCCCGAGGTCATCCAGCCCAAGCCCCTCTGCAGTCAGCAGGGACATCCTCACCAAGGGCAGGCTGCCCAGAGGCCAGGCAGGGGGAGATGCACAGATGTTGGCAGCACAGGGGTGACCTATCTGAGGTTCTGCTCTGGTAGCCAAAACACAAAAAGGGAGGGAAAAAAGCCCCAATCAAAGTGGCATTTGTTTAATCCAGCTGGGTCTGAAGGACCCAAGGTCATGGCTGGCTTCAGAGCAGCTGGGTCTGAAGCACCCAAGGTTGTGGTTCTCCCCCATCAGCTGCATCTGAGGGACCCAAGGTTGTGGTTCCCCCCATCAGCTGCCTCTGAGGGACCCAAGGTTGTAGTTCCCCCCATCAGCTGCCTCTGAAGCACCCAAGGTTGTGGTTCCCCCCTCAGCTGCATCTGAGGGACCCATGGCCTTCATTTCCCCTGCCCTGAGCCAACACTCAGAGTGTGCCAGCAGCCCCTCAGAGCAGCCCTGGCTAGGCAGGGCCATTCCTGCCTGGATTTCCACCCTGGCTGGGCCAGGCTCCCCGTGTGCTTTGCTCTGCATGTTATTGCTGTGAGTCACCAGAGCAGCCCTGTCACCATCAGCCTGTTGATGCTCCAGCAAGCAGCCAGGGAGCCAGAGATGCTGCAGATGAGCTCAGGGCTCACCACCAACACTAAAACAAACACAAAAGCTGCCCCCCCCTTTCACACTGAAAGCTTCTTGGATTTGTTCCTCTTTTCCCTTGGAAAATGATGTAGGGGATGAAAAAAAAAATACATAAATCTTCAACCTGGAGACTGAGAGCTCAGGAAAGGCATCCAGAGAACACAAACCACCCCCTGAGAGCTGCACATCCAGAGCCAGAGGATGAATCCTGAGGAGCTACAGCGTGGAGGTGACCTGGGAGGTCCCCACCAGTCCTTACAAAGCATCTTCATCATCCTCAGTGCTCCCACACTGGCCTGGGGCTGGGAGGGCAGCCAGGCATGGAGGAGGTGTGGGATAACACCAGGTGGGGAATGGAAACTGGGCCCCAGTTTGGTATCTGGGTGATGCTGGGAGGCACAGAACCATGGAGTCATTTGGGTTGGGAAAGGTCTTGAGGATCACTGAGTCCAGCCACAGAAGCATGATGCTTCAAGGCCACAGGGCCCAACCCCAGCTGGGGCTACCAGGTGGTCCTGGCTCCACTGAGCTGCAAATAATCCCCAATGTAATTAATTAGCAGAAGTGATTTAGGAGGGCAAACCAATCAGCATGGCTTGCAGAGGCAGATGCCAGCACAACATCAGCATCCTGACACTGAGGACATCTAAAGAGGGCAGCCTGCTCCTCTCCATGCTGCTGTGTGGATGTGGCTCCCAAGCCCTGTGCTGCTGTGCAGAGCTGGCACCATGGGCCAGGCTTGGGGCTGGGCACAGAGCTCCCTGTGAGTGTCACCTGCCCCTCAAAGCCACAAGGCAGAAGAAAGAGGCTCCCACCCCTCAGAACTCAAGGTGTGACCTCCCCAGTGCCGTGTGCAGGGGCACAACCCCTGCCCTGGCCACTCTGCTGCAAGAAGGGCAGAAACTCCATGGCACAAGAGGTGGCAGTCAGTGAGGTCACACTGTGGTTGGAATGGGCTGTCCTGGGAGCAGAGGCTCCCCAGGCAGCAGGGAGTCCAGGCAGGGCTCTTCTGGGCTCCTGCAATGGAGCCGCACGAGGCACAGCCAGTTACGAATGGTCTGGATGAGGCACTTGCACAGCCCAGCAGGACACACCTGGTCCTCTGCTCCCCCAGGCAGGCCAGCAGACCATCTCCTTACCTAAGGCAGGAGGATAGCACAGGGCAGAACCCCCTGGAGCCAGCTGCAGCCAGGCTGAGGAGCTGCTGGGAGGCAAAGCCCTTCCCGAGCGCTCCCCGGGAGCGTCCCTGCCCCGCACCACGCGCCGCACGAGCCACCCTCCTCCTCCTCGCCTCCAAGGGGTTAAGTCAGCAGCAGGCAAGAATCCAGAGCCCAGCTGCTTGCTTGGCTCAAGGAGAGGGACATATGGTCCCTCCTCACCCTCCCGGGCCGCAGGCCAGAGCCGAAAGCTCGGCGCAGGCTGCTGCGGCGGGCCGGGTGCCGCAGGAGGCCGGCTGGCCAGGGCTCCCGCTCCATAAATAGCTTTGGGAATCATCCTGCCTGCAGAGAGGCTGCAGGAAACCCAGCCAGGCTCCAGAGAAAAGCCCTGAGCCCTTCTCCGTGTGCTTCCCCAGCTCCTCTTCCTCCTGCCTGCCCCACGAGCGCTTAGCTGCACGGACGGGAGGCAGAGAGAGCTCGGTGCTGCACCCTCAGCCCTCTGCCACCAGCACGCTTATCCCAGCTGCACTTTGGGTGGAACAGAGTCACACAGAACAGCAAGGTGGGGGTGGAAGGGAACTCTGGAGATCACCCAGTCCAACCCCAGCAGCTTGCCCAGGAGCACAATGGCCAGGGAGGGTTGGAAGCTCTCTGCAGAGGGAGACTCCACAGCCTCTCTGGGCAGCCTGAGACAGGGCTCCAGCAGCCTCACACCAAAGAATTTCCTCCTTCTGATCAGATGGAACCTCCTGGGTTCCACCTTGTGCCCACTGCCCCTTGTCCTGTCCCTGGGCACCACTGAGCAGAGTCTGGCCCCAGCCTCTTGCCCCCTGCCCTTCAGCTCTTGCTGAGCATTGCTCAGCTCCCCTCTGGGGCTGCTCTTCTGCAGGCTCTCAGCCCCAGGGCTCTCAGCCTTTGCTCCTCACAAGGATGCTCCAGGCCCCTCCGCAGCTTTGTAGCCTCCCCATGACCCTCTCCAACAGTTCCCTGCATCTCTTGAACTGGGGAAGCCCAGAACTGGAGCTAGGACTCCAGCTGTGGCCTTCCTAGGGCAGAGTAGAACTGGGGACAGAACCTCCCTCCACCTGCTGCTCACTCTCAGTGCACCCCAGGGGACACTGAGGGCACACTGCTGGCTCATGGTGAGTTTGTCCACCAGGTCCTTCTCCATGGAGCTGCTTTCCTCTCCTGGGCTGGTGCAACACCAGCACCCAAATTTCAGCCTGCCTTCATAAAAGGCAATGCCCTGCAGAGCTCCCTTTGCCTTCACCAACCCTCACTGCCAGACCTCCACCACCCTTCACCCACACAGCAGGCTCCTTTGAAGCCCTCACCCCAGCCCTGCCCAGAAGCCCAGAACAAGGTCCCAGAAGCTGGGCCAAGGAGAGGGCTGGATGTTTTTGCAGGCCACTTCTCAGCCCCTGTGAAAGCAGCAATTAGCACAGGGCAGCTCCCCAGCCTCATTTCCCAAGGGATCTTTGCTTCTCCCCTTTCAGCTCCCACAGGTTGGTCTGGTTCCAACGGCCTGGCTCCTTCCAACACCTTCTCCTCCTGCCTCACACAGTAAACACAGCCATCACCTCCCTCTAATCTCCACTTGCAGATAAGCTCTCTGCACTCTGGAGGCCCAGGCCACCCTTTTTATCTCCCAGGCACTTTTTTATCTCCCAGCCCTGCCGATTTTTCCAGTAGCCCTGTGGATTTTTCCAGTAGCCCTGAGCGTTGCCAGCTGCCCCACACGTCACTTGGGACACTTCTCCCTGCCCCTGCTTCCAGCTGGGTCTCACCAGGGAACCCAGAGCCTGCCTTTTTGTCTGCCAGGCTGCAATCCAGCTCCAGCCCAGCCCAGCCCACGCTCCATCACCACCCTGCTGTCTTTCAAGCCTATTTCCCCCCTCCCCTCAGGCCTCTCCTTCCCCTTGCACTGGTGCTACAGGTTTCATGCTGGGCTCCCCGGTTCAGCAACACAGGCAACTGCTGGAGGGAGTCCAGCACAGGTTACAAAGATGATTAAAGGACTGGAGCAGCTCTGTGAGGAGCAAAGCCTGAGAGCCCTGGGGCTGTGGAGCCTGGAGCAGAGCAGCTCCAGAGGGGAGCTGAGCAATGCTCAGCAAGAGCTAAAGGGCAGGGGGCAAGAGGCTGGGGCCAGACTCTTGTCAGTGGTGCCCAGGGACAGGGCAAGGGGCAGTGGGCACAAAGAGGAACCCAGGAGGTTCCATCTGAACAGGAGGAGAAGACTCTTTGCTATGGGGATGCTGGAGCCCCAGAGCAGGCTGCTCAGAGAGGTTGTGGAGTCTCCTTCTGCAGACAGATTCCAACTCCCCCTGGCCATTGTGCTCCTGGGCAAGCTGCTGTGGGTGCCCTGCATGAGCAGGGGGTTGGACTGGATGACCTCCAGAGGTCTTTTCCAGCCTACCCCATGCTGGGATTCCCCCCCACCAACGCTGCTGCAGACCTGGAAGAGTCACCCACTGCTCCTCATTCCTCTGTAATTAGAGGAGACTTTAAGTCTCCCAGGACAGTCTGGACTTCTAATGCCTGGCTGGCCTCCTGGTGCTCCTTCCTCAGGCTGGGCTGGCCTCCTGGGGCTCCCTCCCCTGGCCTGTGGGCTGCTGGGGGGTGGGGGAGCAGTCCCTGCTTGCAGCCTGCAGCAGATGTGGAGCTCTTCCATTCTCAGCTCTCTCAGTTGCCAAGGAACCGCATCCTATTTCCATCTCCCATCTGGGGGATAATCTCAGCCTGCACTATTTTAGGCTGCATCCACGAGCCCCCAGTTTGCTCAGACACAATCCAGGCATCAGCAGATCCCCCCTCAGCCTTTGGAGAGCACCAGAAACGTCGAACACCCCCTAGAGCTGAGCCCCAGCAAGGCTGGTGTCGGATTCCTCCTAAAGCTGGCTCTTCCTTGAGCTGCTTTCTAATCTGCAAGAGGATAGGAGCAGCGGCTGACAAACGAGCCCTGCTGCTCACCCAGATTAAGGCTGGGATCCTCCACCCCAGCAAGATGACCAGCCAAGCACCAGGGCCAGCAGGAGTCTGTCCTTCCTTTGAGAGAACTGAAAGGCTTTGAACAGAGCATCCATCCATCAAGCAGCACCTTCCAGCTGCCCAGGCAGTGGTGGTCGCTTCTGCTCCGGGAGGAGAAACCTGATGGGAGCTGGGAGATGCTTCCTGGGGCTTCCCATTCTGGGATATCAATGGGGCAAGGCAGGGAAGACCCACGAGGAACCAAGAGCAGAACCCCCCACTGGAGCAATTTCTGCAGCAGAGGGAATGCTTTGGCAGGGCTCTCTGGGTCTGCAGAAGCAGCCTGAGCTCTGTTTGCACAGGAAGCCTGCCCCGTTCCAAGCACCTCGGCGTGTGTGTCCTGCACTCACAGCCTGACCTGCTGCTGGATGCTTGCCCCCCCCAGCCACCACTGTCACTCTGAATGGGGACAATGACAACAAGTGAGGCTGAGAGGGGCTGATTGAACTCGCCTTCTGGGAGCTCCCCTTGGCTCTGCCTGCTCGGTCCCTCGGCCACACGCCGCTTGCAGGAGCGGGGTCGCAGCTGCCAGGGCTCAGCACCGCTCTGCAGCCCACCAAAGCCTGGCACAGGGTGCCCTGTCAACACCAAAGGAGAGCAGGCACCGGGCTGGCTGCCTTTCAGCAGCCTGGCTTTCAGCTGCTGACAACACCAGCACGGGGTCACATCAACACCGGCGGAAGGGCTGCTGCGATGACAGCTCCGGGGACGGGTGGTGACCTCGTGCTGTTTGCTGTCCCCAGGGCACAGTGGCCTGGGGGGTGATGGATGAGCCAGAGGGGAACAGCCAAGGGGCTCAGCTCACCATCCCACAGCCAGCTGTGAGGAGATACCAGCCTGGAGCTTCAGGGGAGGGCAACAAGCCTGCTTCTCCCCTCGGCCCTTCACCTTCAGGACAAACGCTTGGAGGCTTGCGTGGAAGCCCAGCTGAGGGCGAGCTCCCAGACACCATCTGCCTGCACAGCGCTGGGAGCTGCTGCCCAGCCCAAGCAGGGAACCCTGTGAGGCCACATCTTCACCTCACACACTGCCTGCCTCTTCTTTGGCAGTCCTGGAATGGTTTGGGTTGGAAGGGACCTTTAAAGGACATCCAGTTCAATCCCCGCCCTGCAGTCAGCAGGGACATCTGCAGCTAGGGCAGGTGGCTCAGAGCTCCAAACAGCCTTACCTGGAGTGGTTGCAGGGATGGGGCACCTATCACCAACCTGAGCAACCTGGGCCAGCCTCTCACCACCTTCAAAGCAGAAATTCCTTCCTTCTCTCCTCTCTTTTAGTTTTTAACCACCACCCCTTCTCCCATCACAGCAGAAGTCTCTCAACACCTCTCTGCTTGTCCCCTTTGAGTCCTGAAAGGCCACCAGAAGGTCTCTCTGGAGCCTTCTCTTCTCCAGGCTGAACAACCCCAACTCTCTCAGCCTGGAGGAGGACTGCCCCCTCCACTTGCCACCCAGGAGCTCTTCAGAGGGGAAAGCCACAGAGCTCCTGGCACAGGAAGGAGAACCCAACCTTTCCAGGGTAACATTCTAACACCCGGGTTTGTCCTGAGCTTTCAGGATCCAAAGCCACCCAAGGGAAGGCTTCGGGCAGCCTTTTCCACAGGGTTTATGGCCAAGGCTCTGGCTCAGACCCCGGTGTGGATCCCATCAATCCATCAGCACGTCAGCTGCGGACAGAGCTCTCCCTGCCCGGCCAGGCGATGCTCCCGGAGCAGGATCAGACTTGTTGCTGCATGCCAGGCTGAAACCTGACAAGCCAGCACGGAACAAAACACCTGAAGGGCACACGCCAGGAGCTGGCTCTGCCGCGCTGAGCCTTGCCACTGTCATGCCCCGTCCCCTGTAAACACGGCTGGGGAGGGCAACCTCCTCCCAGCCCAACCTCTCCCTCCCCCGCCATGTGCCCCATCTCCACGGGGAGTACATTTGAGAAGCCAGCTTCCAGTTGCCGCAGCTTGCAAAGAGAACTCGTCGTGCTGCCTGCCTCTGAGCTGCGGGTCCCGCTGGAGCCGCGGCAGTGTGGGATCATACGGTGGCAGAAAGCTTGGAGCCCCTGCCCCCCTGGCTCTGCTGGATACACCTGCTCCCCGCCGGGTGGGTCAGTGGGGCTGGGGACACGCTCCCCCCGCCTTGCCCATACACAGAGGGCCTGTTTCGAGAGGGCTGTTTCAGGAGCCCAGTGGCTGCTTCGGGGGTGGTTTTGAAAGTCTAGGGGCTGTTTAAGGAGGCTTCGGGTTTTCCTCCCCCGGGAAGTCCAGATCAGGCCTGCCGGATCTTCAGGGCTGTGCTGGCAAAGGTGTGAGGTGCAGGTGAGGCTAGGCAGGGACAGCGTCAAGACCTACGAGCGTCGACCGGGCTGGAACCGGGACTGGGTCAGGATCTACGAGTGTCGTCCTGGCCGGGGACAGGACTGGGTTGGCGAATGGGAGCACAGCCCAGACCGGCACCGAGTCAGGACCCAGGAGCGTCACCCCGATCGGCACCGGGTCAGGACCCAGGAGTGTCACCCAGACCGGCACCGAGTCAGGACCCAGGAGCGTCACCCCGATCGGCACCGGGTCAGGACCCAGGAGTGTCACCCAGATGGGCTCCAGGTCTGCACCCGTGAGCGTCGCCCGGATCGTCACCGGGTCGGGACCTACGAGCGTGGCCAGGATCAGGACCGGGTCGAGACGTATCAGCGTCTACCAACGGTGCTGTAACTCCATCCGGGCCGGGGCCTGCCCAGCCTGCGCCCACCGGAGGCCCCACCAGCCCCCTCCCCACCGGTGTTCGCCACGAGAGGCCCGTGGGCTGCCGATGCCCGGCCGGGACCTGCACCCTGGAGCCCCCTCGCCGTACCTGCAGGCCGGGCCGGGCCGGTGCCCTCCGCTGCCACCGCCGCCACCGCCAGGCCCCGCCGCGGCGGGGACACGCCCACTCGCCCCGCCTTACCCTAACCTGCCAACCCATTGGTCAGCTCCTTCGCGCAGCTCCGCCCCCTCGCACTCAGATCCGTCCCTGGTTGAGTGGAAGGGGGGTGGAGCGCATATGCCTATTGCACCAGCCCACTGTCACTCCAGCTCAGAGTCCCGCCCACAACGCCGAGATCTGATTGGATATTCCTACCCGCCTCCGCGCATTCGGATTGGTTAACCGCCAAAACCTCGTGCGTCCCCCACGTGGGAGGCAGTGAGAAGGCGGGGCCAAGTGCAGTGTAAACAAACCACAGCACTCCGCCCCACCGCGCAGCGCCCAATAGCAGGAGGCGTCACGAGCAGCCCGCCAATGCTGCTACAGAGCCGCTGATTGGCGGGTTGATGTAAACACTCTGAGGGGGCGGGGGAATCCCTGAGCCCGGGGATGGGGGGGGGGGCCATGGGGCTGTCACGTGGCAGGCGCGTGCCTGGGGGCACCTCGGCGGGGGGGAGCCCAGCCCCGTACCCCAAAACGGGGGCAGCTGGCGGGCCCCAGGCCTGGGCTCATAGCTTCGGGGGCACCTCGGAGGGGGAGCAGCCAGCCCCCGAACCCCCCAAACTGGAGGGAGCTGAGGGGGTAGTGTTTAGCCCGGCACCCCCAGTTGGAGGGGGTCACCTCGGAAGGGGGACATCCAGCCCTGCACCCCCAAAATGGAAGGAGCTGGGCGGGGGGGGGGTGTCTTAGCCCTGTACCCTGGCTTTTGGGGAGCACCGGGATGGGGTGGGGGGCTTAAACCTGCACCCCAGTGTTGGGGGGCACCTGGATGGGGTGCAGCTTTGCACCCCAGTGTTGGGGGCACCTCACGGAGGGGGATCACCGATCCCTACCTCGCCGAGTTGTGGGGAATCACCGGGGGGCACCCAGCCCTGCAGCCCCCGAGCGCTGCGGGTACCTCGCGGGGTCCCAGCCCCACAGTCTGGAGGTGCGGGGAGCTGGGCTGGGGTCCAGCCCTACACCCCCAGGATGGGCAGAGCGCCAGGGACGGACCCAGCTCCGCACCTCAGTTTTGGGGGCACCTCGGGAGGTACCACACGTCCGTGCACCCCCGCGTTGCGCTCGCTGCCCCCTGGCTCCCCAGCACCGCCCCCGAGGCCTCCTCCCCGCCCGTGTGTCCCACTCGCCGGCTCCGGTGACGAGCCCCGGGCCAGCTGCCAGGAGCCAGCCGGGGCCGCTCCGGGCGGCGCCCGCGGGCACCCGGCCCCCCGAGATGCCGGCGGACGGCAGCGGGGGCTCCGCGCCCCCAAAAGGGGGCTCCCAACGGCCCCCAGGCCCCGGCCCCCCGCTGCCCCTTGACCCGCTCGGACGGTGAGTGCCGCGGCCCCAGGGCTTCAAGCAGCCCTCCCCGGCCCCCTGTGCCCCGCTGGGGTGGGTTTAGGAGGGGAGGGTTTGAGCCTGTCCCAGCCCCTTGGTGCTCCCCAGGGCCCACGCTGGGCAGGAGAAGCAGCCCCTTAACACTGGGGTGTGAGTCTGACCCGTGGAGGGGTGCCCACAGGGGAACCCCACAGCAGAAGGGGGTGACCCCAAACCCCTTCCATTGGGACTCTGCTAAAATGGGGGGGAGGGGACTGGCAGCTTCAGGGGGTCTCCATGCTGTGGGGAGGTGAGGAGCTCCTGGCAGGAGGCTCTGCCTCGAGAGATGTGTAGTTTGGGGGTCAACCAAGGGATGCTGCATGGTCCAAGGACCCTCCCTTCCGAGGTCTGACCTTCAGGTGGGGGGTTGCACACACGTGTGCAATGCCCAGACCCCCACTGCGGGGTGGGACGGCCCTGGGCAAGGTCCTGGTGCCTCTGCTGCTGGTGTCCACGGTGTCCCTGATCATGGCACTTGGCTCTTCTGCTTGATGGGGAGATGTTCCACCGAGCAAACCCCCTTCAGCTGGGCTGCAGGAGAAACAGCACCCGAGTGTCAGGGGCACAAACACCACAAGGTGTCCCCAGGAGGCGAGCTGCCTGTCCACAGTGGCCACCCAGGGATGTAAGATGAGCCCCCGAGGTGACAGTCCCCCTTCCTGAGGTGACCGATGGCTCCTTGTATGGCTGAGGACTGGGCTCAGCCACCAGACAGGATAAAAATAGCCCCTGGCCACAGAGCCTGATGTGGGGAGGTGCAGGACACCACCCCCTGGCACAAGGGGATGGTCCCTCAGGTGGGTTTTGGGGTGTGGGAGATGCTGGAGGGGTTCTGGAGGTGGGGAGCAAGGTGGGGCAGCCCAGCTCTTGTGATTGCAGTCCTGGCTCTGGGGGCAACGGCTGCCCAGGGCCTGGCTGCCAGCACGGGGCTGCCCCACCAGGGCTGTGGTGCATTTGCAGCTGACCTTCCCCCTGCAATGCCATTGGTGGCTCCCTTTCAGCCCTTGGGGACCCTGAGGGTCCTGGAGCTCCAGGGTGAGGACCTGAGCTGTTGGGGACAGCGGTTTGGGGGCTCCTGGGCACCTTTGGGGTAAGAGAGGCACTGCCATGGACCCTTGTGACGGGCATGGCTCTGTCCCTAGCTCCATGCCTGGATGCTGAGGGGTTAATGGGATGGGTGAGGAGCAACAGGAGACAGGTGACAGGCAGGGCAGCCCCACAAGGTCAGTGAAGGCCACTGGGTGTCTGAGTTAGTCCAGGAATGCCACCAATGTGGTCACACACCGCCCTGGCACAGCTGCTGACAGGGGAATGTCAAACATGGTCACCCTTGGCCCTCTCTCTGGTGGCTGTGGCCACCAGCATGTCTCTGCAGGGACAGGGAACACAGGGCTGCACGTCCCCTCTCCTGTCCCCAACAGGGACCCAGGGCTGCAGTCCCCTCTCCTGTCCCCAACAAGGACTCAGCTCCCAGTCCTCCCAGCCCCCTCAGCACCCTGTGGTTTGGCAACTCCTCATCTTCTGCTCCAGCCCCAAAGCTCCTGAGGGTGCAGCCAGGACTGGGAGGCAAAAAGAGAGGCTGGGGGCTCCTGCCCTGTGGTGGAGGGGCAGGGGGCAATGGGGAGGTGGTGGCTTTTGCATGCCCTTGACCCTGGCCAGGCTGGGTAGAACAGAGGGGCAATCCTCTGTTGGCAGAGGATCCAAACATGCCCTAAGCTGGAGGGTTTCCAGATCAGATCCTGCTTGACCTTTGCAGGAAACCCTCATTTTTTGAGCCACTCACTTGAAGAGGTGCTGGAGTGTCTCCAGAGAAGGGTAAAAGAAGCTGGGGAAGGATCTAGAGCAGAAGTCTTGTGAGGAGCAGCTGAGGGAGCTGGGGTTGCTCAGCCTGCAGAAAAGGAGGCTGAGGGGAGAGCTGGTTCTCTGCAACTCCCTGACAGGAGGTTGGAGCCAGCTGGGGGTTGGTCTCTTCTCCCAGGGAACAAGTGATGGGACAAGGGGAAATGATCTGAAGTTGCACCAGGGGAGGTTTAGGTTGGGCATGAACAGTTTGTTCCCCAAGAGGGTTGTCAAGACCTGGCCCAGGCTGCTCAGGGCAGTGGTGGAGTCCCCACCCCAGGGGGATTTCAAAGCTGTGGTGCTGAGGGCCGTGGTTCAGTGGTGCCCTGGCAGTGCTGGGTTAAGGGTTGGACTCCATGAGCTTCCAGTTCCTTTCCAACCCCAAAGGTTCTGTGATACTCTTGAAGCCCTTAAAATTCCCTCTCACGAGATCTTTCGAAGCTCAGCAGGAGGCAGGGACCAGAGGTGCAGGGGCCAAAATCGATCCTGGGGGTCAGCCTCGGGGTGGGGAGCAGTAATTCCAGGCCCTGGGATGCCTGGCCGGGAAGGCAGTCTCCGGGGCGGGCAGTGCCCGGAGCGGGCAGTCCCCGGAGCGGGCAGTCCCCGGGGCGGGCAGTCCTCGGAACGGGCAGTCCCCGGAGCTGGCAGTCCCCGGAGCGGGCAGTGCCCGGAGCGGGCAGTGCCCAGAGCGGGCAGTGCCCGGAGAGGGCAGTCCCCGGAGCGGGCAGTGCCCAGAGCGGGCAGTCCCCGGAGCGGGCAGTGCCCAGAGCGGGCAGTCCCCAGAGCGGGCAGTCCCCGGAGCGGGCAGTGCCCAGAGCGGGCAGTGCCCGGAGCGGGCAGTGCCCAGAGCGGGCAGTCCCCGGAGCGGGCAGTCCCCGGAGCGGGCAGTGCCCGGGGCGGGCAGTCCTCGGAGCGGGCAGTCCCCGGAGCGGGCAGTCCCCGGAGCTGGCAGTCCCCGGAGCGGGCAGTGCCCGGAGCGGGCAATCTCCGGAGCGGGCAGTCCCCGGAGCGGGCAGTGCCCGGAGCGGGCAGTGCCCGGAGCGGGCAGTCCCCGGAGCGGGCAGTGCCCGGAGCGGGCAGTCCCCGGAGCGGGCAGTGCCCGGAGCTGGCAGTGCCTGGAGCTGGCAGTCCCCGGAGCGGGCAGTGCCCGGAGCGGGCAGTCCCCGGAGCGGGCAGTGCCCGGAGCGGGCAGTGCTCGGAGCGGGCAGTCCCCGGAGCGGGCAGTCCTCGGAGCCGGCAGTGCCCGGAGCGGGCAGTGCTCGGAGCAGGCAGTGCCCGGAGCGGGCAGTGCCCGGAGCGGGCAGTCCCCGGAGCGGGCAGTGCCCGGAGCTGGCAGTGCCCGGAGCAGGCAGCGGGGAGCTGCCGGATCCAGCCCGGCAGCAGCTCCACCGGCTCAGGGGCACCATCTGCTGGGAAAGCTGCCGGCTGCCAGGGGCACGGAAGTGCCAGCAGGGCGTGGAGCAAGCCAAGTCCCCCTGCAAAGGCCAGGTCCCTCCCTGCAGAGCCTCAGCTCATGGCTGCTGGGGGGAAGCAGAGTGGGCAAACACAGCCTGAAGCCTCCAGCGTCCAGGGCCACCCCTACAGAGTGACTTGGCCACTGCTCAGGGCCTTTCCAAGCTGCTTTTAGGACATCTCCCAGGGCAAGGCTCTGTTTTTGGCTGGGGCAGGAGACTTTGTGGTCATTTTTCTAGCCCTTGTGGGTGTTTCTGCTCAGTGCAGAAGGGCCCTGGAAGGGCTTAAAAGCCGTGGAGCTGTGGTGCTGAGGGCCATGGTGTAGTGGTGCCCTGGCAGTGCTGGGTGAACAGCTGGACTCAATGATCTTGCAGATGTTTCCCAACCTTTGGGATGCTTTGCCAACAAGACATGAGAGTCTCCAGAGCAAGGTCAGTCAGAGCCTGCCCTTGGGATGCTCCTAAACCCACAGTTTCTGACAGATTCTTGGAGCCTCCCCATGAATCTGAGCCTATCTTCCAGTTCAGATTTTCCCTCTCAGAGAACTCTGCCAGGGAAGGGCTTGAGGCCAGCTGAAGAATGGTGGAGCAGCCACGGCTCATACAATTTAGTTGCAAGTTTGATTCAGAAGCTTCAGCAACAGAGCTTCCAGCTCCCCAAAAGCTTCCTGCCTCCCCTGGCAGTGCTGTGGTGGGAGGCAGGAGTGCCTGTGGGCTCCAGCAGTCACAGGCTGCAGGACTTGGATGGCTCTAAGCAGGTTTCAAAAGGCAGACAAATAAGTGGCAGTCTGGAAGGCTTTTAGAGTTCCCAAGGCTGTGATGTGCTGGAAGCAGAACACAGCCACCTTTGGAGGCACCACCTTACTGACCTCCTGCTCTGTCAGCCCAGAAAATTCCAGCAGCAGTGACTCATTCTGGGGTTTTTTTGGGCTGGATTCATGCAAAGTGTCTGTGGGATCTCAGACACAAGGGGCAAGGCAAACCACCCCGGGGACTTCAGAGCTCTGCACGGCAGCCCAGTCCGCCGCTCGGCTCAGCCCACTGCCAGCCTGCTCCAGAGGCTGCTGAGCAGGGCCCTGCTGTCTGCCAGGCTTGCAGAGAGATGTGGTGCTCCCAGCAGCTCTGAGAGGTGCTCCCCCACGTCAGGAAATATGGCTTGGGGAGGAGCTGGTCCTGCTGTAGGCCAGCGGTGCTGGGGGCTGCAGTGGGAGCTGCATAGTATCATAGAATCAGTCAGGGTTGGAAGGGACCACAAGGATCATCCAGTTCCAACCCCCCTGCCATGGGCAGGGACACCCCACACTAGATCAGGCTGGCCACAGCCTCATCCAGCCTGGGCTTAAACACCTGCAGGGACGGCGCCCCAACCAGCTCCCTGGACAACCCATTCCAGGGCTTCACCACTCTCACGGGGAAGAACTTCCTCCTCCCCTCCAGCCTGAATCTCCCCACCTCCAGCTTCATTCCATTCCCCCTAGTCCTATCACTACCTGAGAAGTCCCTCCCCAGCCTTCCTGTAGGCCCCCTTCAGATACTGGAAAGCCACAATGAGGTCACCTCAGAGCCTTCTCTTCTCCAGCCTGAACAGCTCCAACTCCTTCAGTCTGTCCTCATAGAGAGGTGCTCCAGCCCTCTGCTCATCCTCCTGGCCCTTCTCTGGACACCTTCCAGCACCTCCAGATCCCTCTTGTACTAGGGGCTCCAGAACTGGAGGCAGTACTGCAGGTGGGGTCTCCCCAGAGCTGAGCAGAGGGGGAGAATCCCCTCCCTGGCCCTGCTGGCCACACTTCTCTTGCTGCAGCCCAGGCTCTGCTTGGCTTTCCGGGCTGCAAGTGCACACTGAGAGCTCCTGGTGAGCTTCTCCTCCCCCATGGTGAGGTTTGTTGGCATCCTCTGTGGTACTTTCAGGAAATAAGGTGGCAGCTCTTAAAGGCATCTTCTGTCTCCTTGGAGAGCAGCCTGTGACTCTGCAGGGTGCTTCGTGGGTGAGAGCAGAGGGGAGCCTGGAGCAGCAGGAGCTCCCTGTGCAGAAACCTTGTGGGGCCACCCAGTGTGACAAAGCTTTTTTTCAGGTCAGTGCCAGGCTCATGGTGACCTGGGGAAGCCTGCACTTGGGGACACTGAGTCACTGCAGGCTTGTTGGAGGTACCAACACTGCTGCTGCAAAAGCAAACATCACTCCAGGCAGCGAGACAGCTCCTCTGAGTCAGTGCCTCACAAGCTTTGAGCTGGAGAATCTGGGGCAGCTGCTGGCTCCCAGTCAAACCCAAGGCAATGTGAAGAGGAACTCAGCAGAGGGGAGCCCCACGTCCTGCTGGGGCTGTGCATGGAGCTCAACACACACTGGAGAAACAGAAGGGGAGGGCCACTGGAGAGGGCAATTCCTCCAGCTCATGGTGTTGCTGCAGGAGGTTCAGGGAGGGAAGAGGAGGACGGCTGCCTGGTGCCCTCCTGTCTCAAATGTCCACAGGCCATAGAATCATTTTGTTTGGAAGTGGCCTTTAAGGTCTCTAAGTCCAATAGTTAACACAGCACTGGGAAGTTCATCTCGAAGCCACATCCACGGAGGGCACTGAAGTGCTGGAGTGCACCCAGAGAAGGGCACTGAGGATGGGGAAGGGTCTGGAGCACAAGGCTGGTGAGGAGCAGCTGAGGGAGCTGGGGTTGTGCCTCCTGCAGAAAAGGAGGCGGAGGGGAGGCTGGGGCCAGGTCGGGGTCGGTCTCTTCTGCCAAGCAACCAGCACCAGGCTGGGAGGAAGCAGCCTCAGCTTGCGCTGAGATTTAGGTCGGACACGAGGAACAGGCTCGGTCTCAGTTCTTCACGGAGAGATTAGGCGTGGGAATGTGCTGCCCAGGGAGGCGGTGGGGTCAGCATCCCTGGAGGCGTTCAGGGAGAGGCCGGACGAGGCACTCGGTGCCGCGGCCTGGTTGATGAGTTGGGGTTGGGGCACCTGCTGGACTCGGTGGTCTCGGAGGTCCCTTCCAGCCCGGCTGGCTCTGCGAACAGTTTCTTCCCCGTAAGAGTTGTCAAGGCCTGGCCTAGGGACACGGTTTGGTGTGAGCTGGCCGGGTTGGACTCCATGACCCGGCGATCATTCCCAGCCCGGGCGGCTCGCAGCGAGCCCTCAGAGGGGGCAGAGCTCCCGCCATGCCCTGCGGCGTGGCGGCGGGCGCCACCTGGCGGCCGCGCAGGCGCAGCTCCCCGGCCGCGGCCCTGCCCTCCGCCTCAGCTTCAGGGGGCGCAGCGCGCCTGCGCCGGCCGCCTCCGTGTGCTGCGCAGGCGCTCGGCGCTCCCGGCCTCTGCTCCGTGCGCGCAGCCGCCCTGGGCGCTCTCTCCCTCCTCGGGGCTGCGTGTCGGCAGCTGCGGCTGCTGGCTCGGCCCGGCCCGGCCCGGCTCGGCTCGTTCCGGCGCGACGGAGGGAGGCGGCGGAGGCGGGAGGAAGCGGTGGTGAAAGCGTAGCAGGAAGCGTAGCGAAGGGTGACCGCGAGTAGCGCGACCGGTTAGCTCCCCGCCGGAGGTAGGAGCTCGGTCGCCCCCTCGCCCCTGTGTGGCGCAGCGGGATCTGAGGGGACGCGCAAAATGGCGGCGGGCGGAGACGGCGCCCTGCGGTACCCCCGTAACGACCCCCGCCCGGGCCCGGCCTCGGGGGGAGGGGGGCCGCCCGCGGGGCCTGGGAGCAGCGCCGGTGCGGGCTGCCCGCGGAGGGGGCCGCGGCGTAACGGCCTCGGCTAGCAGGAACGGAAGCGGCCGGCGGAGAACGGCGCGTTTGGAGCGGTTACCGGCGCTGCGGGGCCTTGGCGCTGGCGGCCGGCCGCCCTCCGCCTGTTGATTTGGCTCCCGAGGGCTCCACCGCGGCGGCGCCGGGGCTGGGGCGCACCGCCGGGCCCTGCGCCCCGCTGCCCTCCCTTCCCGTGCCAGAGGCAGGTGAATAAACAGGCGCTTGGAAACGGGGCCCTCGGGCTGGCCTGCATCGCAGCCGGGCCTCCGGCGCCCCGGCAGCGTGCGCGGGGGTTGGACGAGCTGGGTGGCAGTGCAGCCTCTGTTCACCCCTGTGATGACCTCTTGGGTTAAGTGAGGGAAGAGCCCCCCTGGCTTTCTGAGCCTTATTTTTTTAGTCCGTGCCTAGCTGCGTTCCAGGGGAAGCTCAGCGCTCCCTTTAAACCCCTCAAACGCAGCGCGCCGCGCGGAAACAAAGCCATCTGGCACTTGGGGAGCGGTGGCTTTGGCTCGCAGAGTGGCCGCTGAATGAAGCAGTTAGGCTGTGGTTAGCTGGGGAGGTTGGCTTTCATCACCTGTGAAAGCTCAGCGCTGTTTTTTAGCACCTCATACTCAACGGGTTGGGAGTGGGGGATTTCATAGGAAAGATCCTTCTCCCGTTTCTTGGCTCTGAAGCTGGCAGCAATGGAGCTGCAGTTGGGCAAAAAGGCAGAGGCTTCAGGTTGTTTTCACCTGAAGCAAAGTGTTTCAGCACCACAGCACAAGCTGGTTCATAGGGTCTGGTAGAGATGACTCCAGGTAAAAGTATATTTCAGTGTATGTTCAGTAAATTTCAGTGTATATTCAGTAAATTTCAGTGTATGTTCAGTAAATTTCAGTGTATATTCAGTAAATTTCAGTACATTCATAAGAGGCTCACCCAGGAGCTTGGTGTATGTGGGGATTAACCTGGTTTCCAGCTGTGCTGCTGCAGTATTTTGGCTCAGTTGTTTTAATACAGCTGCTTGGGTTTCAAAATGTGTCCTTTTCCAGGGTTATTTTAAAGTAGTTAACTGGTTGAATTAAAAATCAGCATTCCTCCCTCCTGATTCCTAGCCCAGGATTGGTGTGGGAATGTGTGCTCGCTGCTTCTTGCCTGCTATGTGGTCATCCATCAGCCCTGTGGCATATTAGATGATAACTGTGTTGGGAGCTCTTCCTGAGGGTGGATGTAAAAGTGAGGTAATTATTTTCCCTGTTGAGAAGTCAGCCTTCAAGGACAAGAAGTCTCTTTGGATTGTGTGGGGTTTTTTTTTTCCTGATTTAAAGAGAGAAGTCATCTGCCAGAGCTAGCAGCACACTCATGCTGGCTGGAAGGGTGGAGGACATAAGGGACTAGACCAAGCTCCTCTTCTCCAGCTCTTCTGACAGCAGAACTGAGGGGTGTTTGCCCAAGGGTGGGGTTCTGAGTGGCCACAGAGCTCCCAGCTCCACTGGATTCCTTTTCTTCCCTCCTGTTTCCTGAGCAGTATCTTGCAGCTTGGTTTGGGGACTGAGCTCAGCGGGAGCTCAGCTGTGCCCATGGCAGTCCTTCCCATGAAGGAGTTCTGGGTATGAAATGGGGAGAGCACTGAGACGTCTTTGAAGGTAAATAGGATGCTTGCTTATTTCTTTGCCATCAAGCTCAAGATTCTGGATGAAGTTTGGGTGGTTTTTAGTTAAGTTTTAGGCAGAAATGTTAGTGTGTGCTCTTTGTCTGGGAGGCTTTCAGGCACATCACATCAGCTGTGCAGAGCTCAGTGTGCTTCAGAGCTGGTGTCTGTCTGTAAACTCACTTCCCAGCCAGCATGCAGGGTTTGTATTGCTCTAAGACACCATGGAGCTAAAATGCCCTTTTTGTTGGTCTGATTTAAGCATTCCTTGCTGAAAAGAAATTCTGCTGACTGTGTTTTTGTGGCTTTCTTTTCCCCTCCCCTGCCTGTATAAACTTGATGTGTTGAACCCCATCGGTGCTGGTATAGAGTGGAGTCTGTTGGGGCTGTTCCCATGGATTATGTAAGTGAGCAGTGCTGGCTCTGGCTGGGATGGAGTTCATGGTGTGCACACAGCAGCCTGGGAGCTGTGGTTTGGGTTTGTGGTTAAACTGATGGTCACCCCTGGTGGTTAGGCTAGCACTGAGCAGTGGCTGTACAGTGTCAGGGCTTTCCTGACTGGAGCAGTGCACAGCTGAGAGCTGGATTGGTTTAAAGGGGTATTTCCAACCATGTAATAATGCAGTAACAATTGGGGTAGAGGAGGGGAAAGAGGTGGCTTTGGCTTCCAAGATGATCATTGCTTGAGTCTCTCTGGGCACTGATCTACCTGTGGAGGTGCTGAGTAATAGTTGCCTTTGCTTTACTTTGGGGGTTTTGTGTCTTTATCTGTGAGTTTTCTCACTTCTTGTGCTTCCTGCTCTCCCTGTCCTGTTGGGCTGGGGAGTGGGGGGTGAGCAAATGGCTTTGGGGTTGTTGGGCTGCTGGCCAGGATCAGCACCCCTCCGTGCTGAGAGAGGAGCCCCAGTGGGGGTGGAGAGATTTGACTGGAGCGTGATGGACAGCTTGGTGCTGATTAGCTGCTGCTTGTAGGGCCTTGAAAATACAGCTTCCAGCCTCTGCTCTTTGCTGTGGGGGTTTTGTTATGTCTGGGAAAGGTGGTGAAAGCAGAGCTTTGAGCCTGGTCTGGTAACTGGCCAGTACTCTGGGAAGCATCCCCTGGAGCCAAACAGCAATTCCACCTTCCTCCTCCTCTGAGATGGATCCTACCAACCTTGTTGTAGCAGCCCCACACTTTCTTGAACAACCTGATGTAGCTGAAACGTTCCTAGTGGTGTGTGCTGGTGAACCTGGTGTTGGTTTTGGCTGTAACAACAGTGCCCTGCTGAAGCCACCGATCCGTGTTCAGCCCTTCGTGGATCCGTGCCCTGCAGCAGCTGGTGGCACTGGCGTGTGGGAGGGTTTGGGCAGGAGCCTAGAGCAGTTTTGACCTCCCATGGCCTGGGAGTCTTTGCCTGAGCAGGTGTGAGAGCCTGAAGAGGCAGAGCACGGAAGGAGGGATGCCTCAGCACTGCCAGCAGCATGTTCAGCACCCTCAGAGCGCCTGGAGGGTCTAAGGATGACACAAATGGACGCTGTAGCTAAACCGGTACGAGACTCAGCACAAACACCTGTGGAGGAAGAGTCTCCTCAAGAGTGATCTGCTGGACTGTGGGGGCAAGTGGAGCAGCTTGTTACCCAAGGGGAGGGGGGGAGGTGTCCAGGCCTCTGGATGATGTCCCAGCGCCCAGGGGCTGTGCAGCAGAGGCTGGTGTTGAACACACCGGTGTCCTCCAGCAGTGTCTGCTGATGGTGGCCTGCACCAGATGCAGCAGAAGAGCTGAGGCTGCTGCTTCTCCTGAGCTTGAAGGGGTGTCTGGTCTGCTGGTGCAGGAGCTAGCTGCTGAGTGCTCCAGCCAGGAGCAGGGTGGCCAGACAAGAAAGAGGGGCAATGGGTTTGACTGGCTGATGTGGACTTGATGGTCTGGCATCAGAGCATGAGACTCTGGTGGCCTTTGGTGCCTGCTGAGGACCAGCCATACACTGACATTGTTGTTTTGGGCATCACACCGTGGAAAGTGTTTGACAAAGGAAAAGAATAATCCAGATCCTGCTGAAAGTGGAAAACAGCGAGGTCAAGGGACCTGCAAAGGAGATCCAGGCCTTGGAACTCAAGTGGGAAGATGAAGATGGTCGTGGTTGATAATCTAACAGCCAGGTCCCTGCCAGCTAACAGAAGAGGAACAGCAGCTTTCCTGGGCCTTGAGGCTTTCTGGAGGAGGTATGTTGAAGTTGTGAATCCTCTCTGTTGAGCAACCCAAAAGAAGAACAATTTTGAGGAGGGCCTTGCAGACCTCCAAACAGATCCAACATGAAATGGTTGATGTGGTTGCCCTGGGGCTGGGCTGGTCAGGCCCAGCTCTGAGGAGCAGAGCAAACACCCCTGGGGATACCTAGGGGCAACACCAAGTTTTGGGAGTGTTTCATACTTCATCCCCTGGACTGGTGCTATGTTTTGGACATGTGGCTGGACCAGCAGAAGGAAACATCAATGGTTTGGCTCTTCCTGGATATTACTTCTATGGCATCAAGATTTTCTTCCCTCACTACTGCTTCTCCTCCCTCTCTCCCTCCCAAAACAAGCAGACTGGGGTGGGTGAAAGGCTGGGAGGGGACACAGCTGGGACAGCCAACCCAGTCAGGCCCAGGAGCTGTTCCATGCTGTGTAATGTTTTGCATGGCAGTAAAAAACTGGGATAGGGGAAGAAAAGGATGGGTTTGGACTTGCAAGACTGTGGGATTTAATCCTGGCTGAGCATCTTCTGCCTGTGGGAGGAGACACTGAGGGTTCACAGAATGCCAGCATGGTGGGGGTTTAAAGGCACCTCTGGGGATCATCCAGTCCAGCCCTTCATGGAAGTTCAGGTGGAACCTCCTGCTTTGTGACCCTTTTCAGTGGTGCCCAGGGACAGGACAAGGAGCAGCAGGCACAAACTGGAATGCAGGAGGTTCCATCTCAACTTCCATGAGGAGAAACTTCTTTGCTGTGAGGGTGCTGGAGCCCTGTCTCAGGCTGCCCAGAGAGGTTCCGGACTCTCCTCTGGAGAGATTCCAAACCCTCTTGGACATTGTGATCCTGGGCAAGCTGCTGTGGATGACCCTGCTTGAGCAGGGGGTTGGCCTAGATCATCTGCAGAGGTCCCTTCCAACTCCACCATGCTGGTGTTCTCTAAGCAGAGCCAGGACATTTCTTCTACCCAGTATTTTTGGGAAGCTCTCTGAAATGGACTGTTGAAAGGAAAACAAGAGGGCTGTTGCCTGTCTTCACTGTGAGGCTCTGAAGTTTCAAGGACTGCCTTGTCCAGCTGAGGAGTGTTGTCTTGGAGGAATTCTGCCTCTTCATTGCTGATACAGCATGAGCCAGGTGCTTGGTGGCTGCTGTGAAACCAGTCAGGACGTCACTGCGCCAGCAAAGGCAGCCCTGGAGGATCAGAGACACACCCCAAACAAAGCTCTCCTTGAGAGGAAGAGAACATTCTGGCCTTAAATATCCAGAGCATTGTTTCCTTGCTCTTGGCATGGCTTTATCTCTGAACTGTTGTTTCCAGCATTTCTTTTCAGAAGGTCAGTCTGGGACCCAGCTGATGGAGGCTTCACTTGACTCAATGTCAGGAGAGGATCTGAGCCTCTTTATATGCCTGACCTCTCTTTACTGCCTTTTGAGTTGTTGCTGGGGCCAGGTCTTGGGTGTGCTCAGATCCATTTGTGTTACTGTGGGGGTGAGTAAATTCCTCTGTGACCCAGGAAGGTTGTTTCAGATGCTGGTGCCAGTCTTCTAGCAGCACAGTGGCTGAGATCATGGCTGTGTGGTCTTGTTCAGGGAGCATCCAATTCCAAGGCTGTGTATTGGTATAGCTTTTTGGAAGGTCCAGGCCCAGAACAGATGGCAGCCTTCTGTTGGCTACTTCTGAGAAAAGTCTCTGTGTGACTGTTTTGCTTAATTAATATCCTGGATAATTGTCACTGGCTGCCATAACATCCTCATAGGTGAGCTCAGGAGGTGTGGGGTGGATGAGTGGACAGCGAGGTGTGTTGAGGCCTGGCTGAAAGAGCTCAGAGGGTTGTGATCAGCAGTTGGAGGCCTGTAGCTCACCATGTCAGGGCTGGGTCCAGTCTTGTTCAACATCTTTATCACCAGCTTGAATGAAGGGATGGAGTGAGCTCTCAGCCAGTTTGCTGATGATACAGAAGTGGGAGGAGTGGGTGACACCCTGTCAGGCTGTGCTGCCATTCAGTGAGCCCTGGGCACAGGCTGCAGAGTTGGGTGGAGGGGAACCTTCTGTGAGAGACCAAACCCTTTCCATGCAAACCCAACACGTCCCATGCCTTGCCTCTGTGAATCATGTAATGAATTATCATTCAAGTGCACATTCATCACATGTGCTTCACACTGTTCACTCAAGTCAACAAGAAGAATTCCAACCAAAGCAGCAGCATCCCAGCATGGACCAGAAGTGAAGAGCTGGCACACAATCCCCTCCTGTGCCTTCACCACAACTGATATTCTCCAGCATTGTGTTGTTCTCCACCTGTGTCCAGCCCATCTTTTGCCAAGAACAAGAGGAAATGGCTTCAAGTTGCACCATGGGAGGTTTGGGTTGGACATGAGGAACAATCTATTCCCTGAAGGGTTTGTCAGGCCCTGGAACGAGCTGACAGGGCAGTGGTGGAGTCCCCATCCCTGGAGGGGGTTTTAAAGATGTGGTGCTGAGGGACATGGTTCAGTCATGACCTGGCAGTGCTGGGTTCAGTGTTGGACTTGATGATCCTAAAGGTCTCTTCCAAACCAAACAGTTGTGTGATGTGTAATATGAGCTCTCCTGATACTTTCACACTAGCCATGGTTGGCTTTGGCTCTGGTCTCTCTCCAAGTGCTTTCACAACGAGAGCTTTGATGTGTTGTTTTTTGCTCCCCACTGTTGAGAGTTCTCATGAGCAGCAAGTCTGAAGGGCAGGCAGGAGATGATTTTAAGTGTTTGCTTCATGGTTTGTTTTGAAAGTGGCTTGAAATGAACTTGGCCTAACGTGCAGCTGCCACTTAAATGTGCTTTGATTTGTGGAGGGAGCTGTTGGATGAGGGCCTGGTTCTGGGGGTGTCTGGTGGGAATCTTTGTTATGGCTTCCTCTTCTCTTTGATGAAGAGAGGTGGATGATGTTACTGTAGGTACTTTGTGTCCTTGGCCTGACTGCAGTTTGTACTTAATTAAGATTAAGTAATTGCTAATAGAACTTCAGAACATGGAGACCACAAGAAATCAGAGGGATTCAGCTGTAAAAGCTGAGTCTCCTGCAGCTGTGGTTTGCCTCTCTCAGGCCATAGCTGTGTGTCATTTTTGGCTTCTGAGCTGTGGTTCTGGAGCTTCAGTCCTTACAGATGACTGCCATGAGAGAGGCACCCCCAGTCACTTGAAAAACCCTCTCTGTGGAGACAATTTAAGTGGGATTTGAAAACCATTACCTGTGATGGAGTCAGTAATGGTGAGATCAGAACCTCAACGCTGCACAGGTCCAGCATGTGAGTTCAGAAACACCCAGGTGTGTCTGCCAGCCCTGCTAGAGGTACACTTGGTGAAAAGCTGCCAATAAACCTCATTCAGACCTCCTCTAGAGCTGTGAGAAGAATGACAGCAGCTGGTTTGGGGAGACCAAGTGGCAAGGGTTGGGGTGAGGATTTGTTGGGGTCCTTCTGCCTGTGCTGGTCCTGTGGATGAGGCACCTTGCTCTGAGCCTGCTGCAAGAACTTCCCAGGCCTGGTGGCATGTCATTATTTATTTATTTGTTAGTGTGAGCATAACTTTGTCTTAACTCTCCCTGCATTTGTACTTCCTTTTACTGCCTGATGGGACCAAGTTCTTGGTGGCTTGAGCTGGAATAGAAGCTGGCAGCTTCCATTGCCCCTGTGCTCATACCTAGATGGTTCCAGTTTCTGTATGACCATACACCTGTTGAAAGCTGTGTGTCACTCCAAGGTCTTGCCTTTAACATCTGGAAGTGGATTATTTTCTAGCCACAGAGCTCAAATGTTGTCACACCCTTGGAATGCTTTCAGGGTATAGTAGTTTACCCCTGAGAGTGGTGATGGGAGTGTCCTCCTGAACAACTCTGCTGCTGTCTTCAGATCAAGTCCACAGGGAGCTGACATCCCAGCTGTAACTGTTGAGGTTACCAAACTACTGTGACCAAACCTCTGGTGTTTGTAACATCCACAGAGCGGTTTCACTTGGTTCTTACCTCATAAATGGGGTTTGCTACTTTGGCTTATTGTCATTGTAAATATATCCAAACTGTCCTGAAGCACTGAAATGCCAAGTTTTGGAAAAGATTTTGAGTGTGTCATCTCCAGGTATGTTGTCTGTGATGTTTGAACTTGGGTCAAGCTCATTTCCTTAATTACCTGTTAACCACTGCCTGTTAAGATGTAATGCAGTGCAAAAAACACCCCCCTCCCTCCCTCCCCCCCCAACCCAAACCTGTTCCACTGAGCTTTGAATCCCAGAGTACCATTTAAGCTGTCACTAAAACACCTTGTTGTGACCTCTGTTGTTCTCACTGGTTCTAGAACCCCCAGCATAAGGTAGCTGTGAAGGTCAAACCATCTAATCCTTGTCTTTTAACTTTCAGCTTTGTGTTATTCTTGGAAAGTTTCGCACCACTTGTGAATTCCTTGAGCCTTGGCGTTGGGAGCCCACTTCTGTTGGGCCCTCCTCCCTTACAGTTTGCTCACATTAAGACACAGTTGGCTCTCCAGCAGTTGACCTCGGTTGCTCCCAACGCTCCCGCACCTCCTCATGCGTGGTTAAGTCGGGTGGTTCCGAAAAGCACAATGTTTAGCCCTAGAGGAACTTTACCTCAGAGGCCCAGAGGACCTAACCCGTCTGGCGCAAAGCCTCCAGGATCCTTTCCGGGAGGAGGTGCAGGAGGTCTGCAGAGAAAACCCGCGCCTGGAGCTCCTCAAGGGGTGCCGCCGAGATGCTCGGGGCAGGAGACGCTTCAGTGGACGGGCTCCCAGAGGATAAACGTGCGGGTCACTCTGCACAGGCCCGACCCGAGGAAGGTGAAGGAGAAGACAAACCTGCACCAGGAGCAGAAGGGGGAGCCTCGCCCGACGCGCTGGGATATCACCCCCTGCTCGTCCGGGATGAGCGGGCAGAAGCCGCCCGGCCCGGCGCGGATCTCGGAGCAGAACGCCAACGCCCAGAACCGCTACACGCCGGAAAGCGCCTCCAGCATTCTCGCCAGCTTCGGGCTGTCCAACGAAGACCTGGAGGAGCTCAGCCGGTACCCGGACGATCAGCTGACCCCCGAGAACATGCCGCTGATCCTGAGAGAGATCCGGATGCGCAAGATGGGGCATTCTCTGCCCGGCCTACACGGGCAGAGCCGGGCGGAGGAGCCGGCGGGCGGCGCGGCGGTCAAGAGCAAAGTGATCGACTACGGCCACGCGAGCAAGTACGGTTACACCGAGGACCCTCTGGAGGTGCGTCCCTTCAACCCCGAGGCTCTGCCCGAGGAGCCTCTGGAAGCGCGCGTCTACGCTCCCGAGGTGCCCGGCGCCGAGAAGAGGGAGGAGTTCCCCCGGGAGCAGAGCGTGCCCATGGCTGTCCCCCCGCCCAGCGTGCCCTGCAATCCGGTGTTCCAAGTTGAAGATCTGATCAAACAGACCAGATTCCAGCTCGATTCCTCGAACCCTCGACCCTTCTTTCCAGCCGAGGCTCCGGGGAAGGTGTCCGGAATATGCGTAACGCCTCCTGGACTCCCTGGGGTGAAACCCGTGTCCCAGCCCGTGATCGCACCCATCATGCCGCCTATGATGCCGCCCATCATGGCACCCTTGGTACAGCCCATAATGCCGCCGGTCATGCCTCCTCTCGTCCAGCAGCCCATGCCCCAGCACGTGATGCCACCGATGACCCAGCCGCCCTTCCCGGCCGAAATCCCCGCCGTAAACCACCACGAAAGACCTCAGCACGAGTCTGGGACGAGCCAGCCCAACGCCCAGAGCGGCTCGGGAGCAGCCCCCAAGCCCTTCCGCCCGCAGGCCGAGGAGCCCTTTCGATCTCCTTTCGGCATCGTGAAAGCGTCCTGGCTTCCCGTCCTCCCGCAGTCCGATGCCCAGAAGAGCAAAAAGTTGCCCACCCCATCAATGATGAATGACTACTATGCCACGTCGCCGAGAATATTCCCACATATGTGTTCTCTGTGTAACATTGAGTGCACTGAGATGAAGGTGAGTGGCTCTCTCAAAAGATTATCCCATAAACCTGTCCTCGGCATCTTCCCTGCTGCCCTCTTTTAATGAACTAATTATTCCCTGGGCGTTAAATGAGTCGTGCCGCGGGCCGCCCGCGCGAGATGCGCTTAGGAGTTGGCGCTGGTAAATCGTTGTGACGGCTGCCACGGCCTCTTCTGTTCCGCAGTTGCCACGCACGCTGGGTTTCTGTCTGTTGTTGTTCATTAAAGAGTGACCTGTGTCTCCTGCAGAGGGCTTCGAGTGACAAAGCCGAGCCCTGCTCGGTGAAGCCAGACTTTGTGGCGGTTGAGTTTTGGGCCCCTGGCTCCGAGCAGGGCGCTGAGGTGCTGGAGCGTGCCCCAAAAGGAAGGGCGGCAGAGCTGGGGAAGGATCTAGAGCGCAAGTTTGGTGAGGAGCAGCTGAAGGAGCTGGGGTTGTTCAGCCTGGAGAAAAGAGGCTGAGGGCAGACCTTCTAGCTCTCTAAAGCTCCCTGGAAGGAGGTTGCAGCCGGGTGGGGGTTGGTCTTTTCTCCTAGGGATCAAACCCTGGATGAGGCTGCCCAGGGCAGTGGTGGAGTCCCCATCCCTGGAGGGTTTTCAAAGCTGTGTAGATGTGGTGCTGAGGGATGTGGTTTAGGGGTGACCTGGAGGTGCTGGGCTAAGGGTTGGACTCGATCCTGGAGATCTTTTCCAGCCAAAATGGTGATGTGATTCCATAAGTAAAACATCACCTTCCTGGAGATGATCCTGGGCAGCCTGTTCTGGGTGACCCTGCTTTTAGCAGGTGGGTTGGACTAGCTCTCCAGAGGTCCTTTCCAACCCCTGCTGTGTTGGGTTTGGGGGATTAATGTCATGTGGGGGACAAAGATATAAGCAAAACCCAAATCTCAGTGGGGTAGCTGAAAGATGTTCATTTATCTACCCCCCTCCTCCTCCTGCAAAGTCTGCCTTAAAAGAAAGCAGCCTATTGAGCTGCAAAGATTTAATCTTCCAGATGTGGTCTGTGTGACACTGACTGTCCCAGAGGCTGGAGGCTGGCCCTGGGGTGGCACAAAATGCTTCATTCATCTGACTGAGCATTCAGCTAGGAAGCCAGGAACACTTTCACCTCTTGAAGGAAGAAATGGAAGGAGCTGGGGAATGCTGGGAGAGAGAAAAGCATTTTGATAGCTGTGGGGGCTTTTTCCTTGAAGGCTTAGGCTTAACATGCCAAAAATGATCAGAACCAAAAACTAGTAAGTCATTATTAGTTTCCTGGTTAAAGAATCTTCAGGGATTGTGTGGAAAGCCCATGGGGGGTGGTAGGGGGGAGGCATTTTGCAGAGTGATGGAAGATCACCAAGTCCTGTCTGTGCTGCCTGTGCAAAAGCCAAAGGAATGGGTAAGTTGGTGAAGCAGACTAAAGATCCCTCTTCATGTTGGTTTACCCAGGCAGGGATGTGGCTGTCTGGGCAGCCTTGAGAACTTAAAAGGGAAGAATTTAGCTGAAAATGTGTACAATGGATAGGTTTGGGGTGTCCTTAATGGATAGACAAAGCCCTTCCCAAAGGTGTCATCTGCCCAGGTGTGGATCGCTCAGGAGCTTGCTTGCTGGTGCTTTCTAAGCCAGAGCAGAAGTTACTCCTAAAAGTTCCTCACCATTCACCTCAAGTTTTATTCAAGGTGCTACCTTCTTGTCCAAATGGTGCTGCAGCCAAGTGTGTGCTCTCCAGAGGGCCTCCCCTGGTGGTGGCTACTCAACCTTTGCTCCCTCTTGTGGCTGCTCCTAGCTCTGCTGTGTTGATTTTGTTCTGTGTCAATCTTTTCTCCCTTCGTGTACACCTGCTGCTGCTTGGGCAGCTCAGACTGTTCTGAGTCCTCCACCAGGGAGTGACCTGGTGGAAAGCAGCTTCGTGGAAAAGGGACAGAGGAATCCTGATGGACAGCAAGCTCAGCGTGAGGCAGCGACGTACCCTTGTGGCCGAGAAGGCAAGCGACCGCTCGGAGTGCGTCGAGAAGGCTGTGGCCAGCGGGTCGAGGGAGGATCTCCTCTACCCTGCCCTAGTGAGGCTGCATCTGTGGAGTATTGTCCTCAGCCCAGCGGAGTCCAGCAGAGGCTATGAAGATGCTGAGGGGCCTGGAGCGTCTCTCTGAGGAGGAAAGGCTCTGGGGCTGTTGAGCCTGGAGAAGAGCAGCCCCGGAGGGGATCTGATCAGTGCTCAGCAAGAGCTAAAGGGTGGGGGGCAAGAGGATGGGGCCAGACTCTTTTCAGTGGTGTCCAGTGGCTGGACAAGGGGCAGTGGGCACAAACTGGAAGTTCCACCTAAAAATATATAGAAAACTTTTTTTTTGCTGTGAGGCTGCTGGAGCCCTGGAGCAGGCTGCCCAGAGAGGTTGTGGAGTCTCCTTCTCTGGAGAGATTTCAAACCCATCTGGGCATCCTGAGCAACCTGCTGTGGGTGACCCTGCTTCAGCCTGGGAGACTGGACTTGGGGATCTCCAGAGGTCCTTTCCAGCCCCACCATGCTGGGATTCTCTTAACCAGATAGTTTGGGGGTCAGTCCTTGGATCAGCACTGTTCATGTCAAAGGCAGTGGGATCGAGGCTCTCAAGCTTGCAGATGACACCAGGCCAAGAAAAGTGGTTGACATGCTGGAGTGATGGGATCCATCCAGAGGGACCTGGACAAGCTTGACAGGTGGGCCCCTGCAAACCTTCTGTAGTTCAGCAGAGGCCAAATGCAAGATCAGCATCTGGACTGAGGTAATTCCAAGCACAAATACAGGCTGGGGCATGAAGGGATGGAGAGCAGCCCTGTGGAGGTGTCACTTGACAAGAAGCTCAGTGTGAGCTGGTGATGTCTGAGAGCAAAACCATTTCCTGGGCTGTATCCAAGGCAATGTGGGCAGCAGCTGGAGGGAGTGGACTCTGCCATTCTGCTCAGCTCTGGCATTTTACAAGTGCCTGTTGTGACAGGACAAGGGGTGATGGTTTGAAACTAAAAGAGGGAGGTTTAAACTGGAGAGGAAGGACCAGATGAGCTTTTTAGGTCCCTCCCAACCTAAACCAGCCTGTGGCTCTCTGAGCTTGCAGCAAGCAGTTTACAAATGCTGTGTTCTAAATGGTGTCTTGGTGACAAATTGGCTTGGAAGTAGACAGGCAAAGGGCATAATGTCAAACAGGAAGGGGTGAAGATGAAGAAAGGCACTGAATGAGGAAGGCCACCTCTCTATCCAGTGCTTGGAGATGCTGGACATGTGGAAACCAAACTTCCAACCATGTGAGAGTGCTGAGTTTCAAGCTCAGACTGTTTATGGTGGCAGGCTGTCTTGTGCATTGTTTTAACCCAGACTTGAAGTGCAGACTCCTCCAGGATTCCTTTTCTTGAAGCAGAAGCTTTGTTGCTGATTGGAAGAGACCTCAAGAGTGTTACTTGGTGGTACTGTATTAAAAACAACATGGTTGTGGATGGATGTGAGACCTGACCTTTGCTCCTGGAGAGTCCATCTACCTCTTGAGCTACAGTGATGGTTGGGTGCTGGCCAAAACATCTCATTGGCATCATCTGAAGTTCTTCCTTGTTCCTTCAGCTTGGCTCTCCCCATAGCTGCAGTGAAAAATTGGCTGAGGTTTGGCTTGGAGTGAAAACCACTTCTGGCATTCCCCATCCCACTGCATTTGACCATTTCTCTCTGTAGGCTTTTTCTTTTTCAGTCTCTCAAGTTGCTTAATTAATGAGGTCTGATGGGGTCAGGGTTGAAGATGGTCTGGAGATGAGTGCAGCATCCCAAAATGCAGAGTTCTGGTTTGAGTGCCTGACAGCTGAGCAAGCAAATGGATTCTCTGCTTCCTCTGCAGTCAAAAAGAATCCTGACCACCTCTTCTACAGAGCTATTTATAGCTCTTGAAAGGTGGCTTTTGGTTCAGAAGTCACCAGTTCCAACTTCACACATGGCTGGCTGTGGTCCTGCAGGCAGGTGCCAGCTCTCTCACAGGTTATTTAGTATTTCAACATTGTGGCTTTGGGGTGAATGGTAATTATCATGGGCTTGAAGCTGCTTCTTGTTGCAGCAGCCCCAGAAACGTGCAGGATTTGCCCTTTTACCTTGTGCTAGGGAGGTTCTCATGGTGTTGGCAGGGATGGCTGTGTGCTGAGAAAGGACACACTCAAGAAAGGGCTTTTTGAGATTGAAGAAGGAGTTTAAAGAATTAGTTGATGCTGAAGGGGCTTGTTGATGTAGGAGGTGTCTCACAACTGGCTGCAGTTGTGCCCTGCAGCCTTTTTTCCTGGGAAGAATACCCAGTTTTAATCTTGGGTAGATAGAATCTCTCCTTAGTTCTGTCTTGTTTCAAATCTAGTTCCAAACCCCTCAACATAACTGAGGTATTTTCTGAGTGCTTGGAAGAGCAGCTTCATTTTCAAGTGGCAAAGGGCTTGTGTTGGAGTAATGAAGTGGGATTTCTCTGTCCTCAAGCACCTGTCACCCTGGAGCACTGTGGTTTTGTGCTCTTGTCAGCACTCTGGGTCACACTGACTGTGTTAAAATTTTTGTTTGCTGGCTTAAATAGATTTAATGTGAAGGTGGTGATGTCTTGAGTAGGCAAGCAGTCCTTGAGATCAATCCAGACTGGGTGATAAAGGGCTGGAGAACAGTACCCAGTGGAGAAGGACATGGGGGTGCCGGTGGGTGCAAAGCCGGACATGGGCTGGCACCATGCAGGCAGCCCAGAGCTAACCTGTCCCTGGGCTGATCCCCAGCAGTGTGGGCAGCAGGGGCAGGGAGGGGATTCTGCCCCTCTGCTCTGCTGAGACCCCACCTGCAGTGCTGGGTCCAGCTCTGGAGTCCTCAGCACAGACAGGGACCTATTGGAGAGGGGTCAGAGGAGGCCACAGCAATGCTGGGAGGGCTGGAAGCCCTCTGCTGTGAGGGCAGGCTTGAGGGAGTTGGGATTGTTGAGCCTGGAGAAGAGAAGACTCCAGGGAGAGACCACCTGGGGGCCTTTCAGTACTTAAAGGGGCCTGTAAAAAAGCTGGGGTCAACCTTGTATTTTTTTTTCCTGCCAACTGCTTTTACAACTGAAGTGTCATCAGTGGTGTTACAGAGAAGTGCTTCAGATTAGGAAGTTGGGAACAATTTTAGGACAAGAGGCCTGAAGTTGTGCCAGGGAAGGTTGAGGTTGGACATGAGGAACAATTTCTTTCCCAAGGTGGTTGTCAAGCTCTGGAAGAGGCTGCCCAGGGCAGTGGTGAAGTTTCCCATTCCTGGAGGGGTTTCAAAGCTGTGGTGCTGAGGGCCATGGTTCAGTGGTGCCCTGGCAGTGCTGGGTTAAGGGTTGGACTGGATGATCTCAAAGGTCTTTCCCAGTCTAAATGATTCTGTGATTCCAAGATCCTAAATGGAGCCTCCTGTAACTGAGAAGTGCAAGAGGGCATTGGCATAAGGAAAGCTCAGAGAAGAAGTTGTGTTTGTTAGGGTGGACAATGTGCCTTTGTTGGCTGCCAGGCTCGTTGGATGGGAGCTGAAGAGGCTGGGGAGCACCGGGGTGGACGCTGCGTGCCTGCTCGTGTGGGACCACGGCGTGGGACACTGGAAGCCCAACCTCATCTCAGTTCCACAAGGAATTCGCTGTAGGCCTTGAGCAATATTATTTTCTTGTCTGACTTTCCAGCTCAGTGGTGGCTTTAAGAATAAGATTGCTCAGTAATGGCAAATTAGGGGGGAAAATGGTGTGCACTGGTGAGCTGCTCGATCCTTGCTGGTGTGTGCTGTGTCCCTGTGCTTGCACAAAGCATCATGGCCTTGAACTCCACTGTCTTCTACATCAGCATAAATAATTTGGGTCACTGTCTTGTAGCACATCTTGGTGTTGACAGGCTGATGGTGCTGCATTCACCACCTTCTGTGCTGCCAGAGCTCTGCCCTGGTCACAGGAATTCTTCCACCTCATGAGCTCTGTCTGAGTCAACCATCACGAGCTTCGCTTTCAGCCAGCGTGGTCAGCAGTGCTGTGGCTGAGCAGGAGTTCCTGATGCTGCCAACTGCCCATTGGATCAGCTGTTGTCTTCTAATCTGGCTTGTGCTCAGAAGTGAGGTGGCTTTTCACAATGCCATTGTTTGACAGAGCTCTGTTGTGTGGAGCTGGGCCTGCCACTGCACTATTCAGCTGTTGTGCTTGGTATTAAAAGTATTAAACCAGCCAAAAGCTGGGGTTTAAGGGTACTTAGTTGTCACGGACTGATACCTTACAGCTTCAGGCCATGCCATGTCTCTTCTCAGTAGCAAACTGTCTGCAGAAGTTCTTTCATTAGGCAGGTCACAAGTGGTGTTCCCCAGGGCTCGGCTCTGGGGCCTGTTCTCTTTAGTCTCTTTATCGGTGATCTGGATGCAGTGGTCAAGGGCACGCTTGGTCAGTTTGGAGGTGACGCTGAGCTGAGTGGAGTGTTGACCTGCTGGAGGGTTGGGAGCTCTGCAGAGGGATCTGGCCAGGCTGGATTGATGGGCTGAGACCAGTGGGATGAGATCCGACAAGATCAAGAGCTGGGTTCTGCACTTGGTCACAGCAACCCCATGAACTTGGGGCGGAGCGGCTGGAAAGCGTCTGGTGGAAAACGACCTGAGGTGGTTGGATGACAGCTGTCTGGATATGAGCCAATGTGTGCCCAGGGGGCCAAGAAGACCACCAGCATCCTGGCCTGGATCAGCCGTAGCATGGCCAGCAGGACCAGGGGCAAGGATTGAAGGGGTGTGCCCCTGTAGTGGGCACTGGTGAGGCTGCATCTCCAACACTGGGTTCAGTGCAAGGACAACACTGAGGTGCTGGAGTGTGTCCAGGGGAGAGCAGGGAAGCTGGTGAGGGCTCTAGAGCACAAGTCTTGTGAGGAACAGCTGGGGGAGCTGGGGTTGTTCAGCCTGGAGAAAAGGAGGCTGAGAGGAGGCCACCTGGCTCTGTGCAGCCCCGTGAAAGGAGGTTAGAGCCAGGTGGGGGTTGGTCTCCCAAGAAAGAACTGATAAGAGGAAATGGCCTCAAGTTGTGCCAGGGGGGGTTGTAGATGTGGTGCTGAGTGAGGGATGTGGTTTAGTGATGACCTTTAGTGCTGGGTTAAAGGTTGGACTTAATCCTGGTCCTCTTTTCCAACCTTCATGATTCGGTGAGTCTAGCTTAGTCTCATCAGCTATTTCCCATGGCAAACTCATATGTTAGGGTTTTTAATGCAGAATTGTGTGGCAGATTTGATTGCATTGACCTTTAGCTGTAAAGTGATCAGATGTGAACATTCTGGAGCTGGAGGCATGTGGAGTCTTGCCTCTGTTCAAACATTAGGCTTCAAGCTGCCACGTTGTGTCAGGGCTTCCCTTCGAGTCAGCTTCATTGGCTGTGGTGGTGATCATCGCTCTGACAACCTGTGAAGGCTGCTGATGGTTGCCTTTAATGCAGCCAGATATTAGATCAACCTTTGGTGTTCAAAGTGTGGTGACATCAGCCCAGTGTGTTGCTGGAAGGAAGAGGCTTGTTTGATCCGAGACATTTGGTTCATCTTCTTAATTCCTTCGTTAAGAGCTTCTGCTAATCGAGAATCACTTCAGTGTGTTACGTAAGGGGGAGCAAGCTGAAGGGAGAAGTTTGGCCTTGGCAGGTGAAATGTGGGGAAGGGGAAAATGTGACAATACCTGAGTGGGAATTGTGGTCCATTTTCCATGCTGATCCAACCTCTCTGGGTGTCTTCTCTCCCCTCAGGACTGGATCTTGCATCAGAACACTCCGTCTCACATCGAGAGCTGCCGCCACTTGCGCCAAGAGTAAGGAGCCCCTTTGAAAGGTTGCCTCAGTGGTGAAAGTGGTTGCTGTGCGTGGCTGTGATCTGTGGCAGCTGACAGGTTTCCTCAGTCCCAGAATCCCAGCATGGTGGGGCTTGGAAGGGACCTCTGGGGATCATCCAGTCCAACTCCCCTGCTAAACAAAGCAGGGTCACCCACAGCAGGTTGCCTGGGATCACAATGCCCAGGTAGGTTTGGAAGCTCTCCAGAGAAGGAGACTCCATAACCTCTCTGGGCAGCCTGAGACAGGGCTCCGGCACCCATCACAGGAAAGAAGTTTTCTTCATGGAACTTCCTGGGTTCCAGTGTGTGCCTCTTGTCCTGTCACTGGACGTCACTGCAAAGAGTCTGGCCCCATCCTCTTGCCCCCTGCCCTTTAGCATCAGTCAGATCCCCTCTGGGGCTGCTCTTCTCCAGGCTCACCAGCCCCAGGGCTCTCAGCTTTTCCTCCTCATAGAGATGCCCCAGGCCCCTCATCTTCACAGTCCTCTGCTGGACTCTCCAGTACTCCTTGTATCTCTGATCTGGGGAGCACAGACCTGGGCCCAGTGTGTGTGGCATCACTGTGACAGCAGAGGGGGATGAGAACCTCTTCTGATCTTCCAGTCGTGCTCTCCACACAGCATGAGGGTGGTCACTAAAATGGCTTTAGCCCAATGGGTAAGAGCTGAGCTGACCCTTGGTGGTCCTGGAGCACAGAATGGAGAAACTTGTGCTCAGATGCTGCTGTTTCAGTCACAGTTGTGTTCTTGTTGTTTCACAGGTACCCCGACTGGAACCCCGAGGCTCATTCCTCCAGGAGGTAACTGCCTTTTGGTTACAGGTTGTTCTTTGTTAATAGGTACATGGGTGATGAATGCAGTTAATTCTCCTCCTCTGCTTACTGGCAGGCTTGGTTAGTGCTGTCATGTGTTCATTAGACATTTGTGTGGGGAGCTTTTGTGGGTTTTCTCCTGGGGTGGTTCTGTAAAACAAGCGACCTAGCAGCTAAAACTCTCACAAGGGTGAGCGTGAGCTCTGGATCTTAGGACTGATGCTGTCAGCAGCCTCCTCCTGAGCTTGTCCTCTCACTGGCCTTCAGTTTGGAAGGCTCTGGCTGTGACACCAGCAGAGAGACTGACCAGCAGTAGATCTCTGGTTAAACTGCAGGAGTGATTCTGAGCTTTTCGGACCGGATCTTCGTTCCGGTTCAACCATTCTGGGTGGCAAGTCAAACAGTGGGTGTGCTGGGCTTAGCTCTTGCATCACAGGCCATGGGTCCCTTGGGGAGCTGGGTGATTCCAAGCTGGACAAACACTGGAATTCATGAGCTCATGTCTCTTCTTTGCTATTAAGGTTTTGAAAAACACACCCTGAGGCCCATTCCAAACTGGACTGCAGCGAGAGCTGCTTCGGTGTTTGTGTGTCATTCAACTTGCATACAAACTGGAGTGATAGGGCTTGGAATTTTGCTTGATTTCTCCTGTGGCTTTGCATTAATTAGTCTGACATTGTGCCTAGGGTGGGAACTGCTCACAGAATCCCTGGCTTCCAGCATGCTGGGGGTTGGAAGTGACCTCTGGAGATCACGTAGTCCAACCCTCCTGCTAAAGCAGGGCCACCCAGAGCAGATGGTGCAGGGTCATGTCCAGGTGGGTTTGGAATCTCTCCAGAGAAGGAGACTCCACAACCTCTCTGGGCAGCCTGCTCCCACTATCTTTAGGTGGAATTTCTTGTGTTCTGGTTTGTGCCTGTTGCACCTTGTCCTCGCACTGGGCACCACTGGAAAGAGTCTGGCCCCCCTGGCTTGGCCCCCACCCTTGAGAGGTTGCTCAGCATTGATGAAGAAGTTTTCTCTCATAGATCCCTTTGTTACCTTTCCCATGTTCCCCATTTGACATCTCTAGGTGGCATCAGTATGTAGTAGAAGTACCTTCAGGTGGTCCCCTCCAGTCTCTTTCATTCCCACTCATTCTTTCAGATTTAACATCTGAAAGTTTCTAGCTTCCAGACTAAACTTGGAAGGGGCAAGGAAAGTGTCTTAATTCATGGCTTTCATGGATCCTTTTCCTATTTTTTTTTCCCCCAATAATGTTGCATCCTAGAGTCACAGAATCACTAAGGTTGGAAGAGACCTCAAAGATCATCAAGTCCAACTTGTCAGCCAAGACCCCATGACTACTGAACCATGGCTTCAAATGCCACATCCAATCCTCTCTTGACCACCTCCAGGGATGGGGACTCCACCACCTCCCTGGGCAGCACATTCCAACTCTCTCTGGGAAGAATATTTTCCTCACCTTGAGCCTAAACTTCCCCTGGCACAACTTGAGACTGTGTCCTCTTGTTCTGGTGCTGCTTGCCTGGGAGAAGAGACCAACCCCCACCTGGCTACAACCTCCCTTGAGGGAGTTGTAGAGGGCAATGAGGTCTCCCCTGAGCCTCCTCTTCTCCATGCTAAGCAACCCCAGCTCCCTCAGCCTCTCCTCACAGGGCTGTGCTCCAGGCCTCTCCCCAGCCTCCTTGCCCTCCTCTGGATACTTTAGAGTCTCAGTGAGTCTCTTTTCCCATTTTTTCCCCATAATGCTGCCTCTTGTAACTTTATAGAGTTTTCTTTGCAGCTTCCTCTTGTTCCATGTGGGTTATTGCCTCCCCCTTGGCTTCCTTCCAGTTGTCTCTCCCTACCCTGAGCTCCCACACCCACGGTTACCAGCGTGTGAAACGTTCATGGCAGAGACTCTCAACCTTCTCACTTTGGTTCTTGTTTCCGCCCCCCCCCCCCCCTTTCTTTTCTGCCTTGTCCAAACTCCCTGTGTTTGCCTTTGCTCCGCCAGGAATGCGGTGGAGAAAAAGGAAAACCAGACGCCCCGGCGGCGCTCCAGCTCGGCCAGCCCCAGCCCCCGGCGCTCCCGGGCCCCCAGCTCCAGCTACTACCACCGCCGCTCGCGCTCCCGCTCGCGCAGCCCGGCCCGCTTCCGGCCCCGGCCCCGCAGCCGCAGCCCCTGGTACGCGCGGCGCCGCAGCCCCAGGTACCGCTCCAGGTCGCCGCACCGCTCCCGCCACCCGCTGCGGGCCAGCCCCCGGCCCCGCCGCTCCTCCAGCCACGATCGCTCCTCCAGGAGGTCCAGCCGCTCCCGAGGTACGGCCCAGCACGGCGGGGTGGGAGGCAGCTCTGGACGTAGAAGCGTAGGATCAGTAAGGTTGGCAAAGACCTCAGAGCTCAGCAAGTCCGAGCTGGCACCCAACACCTCCTGACTAACTAAGCCATGGCTCCAAGTGCCACGTCCAGTCCCCTCTTGAACGCCTCTGGGGATGGGGACTCCACCACCTCCCCGGGCAGCACATCCCCATGGCCAATCTCTCTTTCTGGGGGGAACTTTCTCCTCACCCCAAGCCTAAACCTCCCCTGGCACAGCTTGAGACTGTGTCCTCCTGTTCTGGTGCTGCTTGCCTGGGAGAAGAGACCAACCCCCACCTGGCTACAACCTCCCTTGAGGGAGTTGTAGAGAACAATGAGGCCTCCCCTGAGCCTCCTCTTCTCCAGGCTAAGCAACCCCAGCTCCCTCAGCCTCTCCTCACAGGGCTGTGCTCCAGACCTCTCCCCAGCCTCCTTGCCCTTCTCTGGACACCTTCAAGAGTCTCAATGTCCTTCTTAAACGGAGGAGCCCAGAACTGGACACAGGACTCAATGTAGCCTAACCAGTGCTGAGTACAGGGCAGAATGACTTCCCTGCTCCTGCTGGCCACACTATTGCTGCCATCACCTAGTCCAGCCTCCCTGCAGTCAGCAGCCACACCTTCAGCTAGATGAGCTTGCTCAGAGCCCTGCCTGACCGGAGCTGGGATGTTTCCAGCCGTGGGGCGTCTGCTGCTTCTCTGGGCAGCCCACAGCACCCACAGCAGTGAAGCACCCACAGTGCCTCAGCACCCACACAAGTGAAGCGCTGCTTCCCTGGACCTAGGCTGTGTCTCCCCTCTTAGTTTAAAGCCATTGCCTCTTGTCCTGCTCAAAAGACTGTCCTCACCTTTCTGATAGGTGCTTGTGGTGGGTTGAAAATTGCCCTCACATAGGCAGACCAGCTGAGTTAGCAAGCACATGCAGCTGTATTGACAAGCAAGACTGCAATCTGGAAATGCAATGCAATGAGTATGTACAAAATACACATAGCATTTACAGTTTACAAACAGCACAAGAATTGCCCCTGGACAAACCAGAGGGGCTATTAATAGCTTCCCTGCTCCCTTCTCTGTACACAGGGGACAAGAGAGAGAGCAGGAAGTTGTTTGTTAATACTCAGCCACAAGAAAGCAATGCAGCCAAGGTTAGCAAAGCCAGCAGAAACCAGAGCTAGCATCTGCTAGAGCTAAGGAAGTGAAAAGAGGCAACTGGCTTATGTTGGTAATCTGTCCAACTTAGACCTTATCATTGTTTACCTTTTTACATCCAGTGGTGATTTGTTTACATTCTACTGCTTTCTGCTCAAGATCTGTGGAGAATTTTCAAGGTACAGCCTGAAACCACCACAGTGCTGAGCTCCAGTGGGAAGCCAGTGTAGGTGAAAAGCTGTGAAGGAAGTCTAGGTGAAAAGCTGTGAAGGAACAGGGAGTTCCAGAGAGATCTTAAGGGTGAAATGCAAACCATTTTAGAGCAGAGAGATGAGGAGAAGCAGCAATTCATGATCAGAATATAAATTCCCTACAGAGAGAAAGCATACAGGAAATTAAACTTGGATCATGGAAGAATAAATTAAAAGAGCAGCTTGCAGGACAAGGAGCCAGACAGAGCAGGACACAGAGTGTAGCAGAAGTCATGAAGGCAGTGAGTGCTGTTCTGTCAGTGTGGGAGAGGAAGATTCTAGTCTTGGAAACTTAACTTTTTGTGTTCCCTGCTGCAGAATCACAGAATCCTAGAACTGGTTAGGTTAGAAGAGGCCTTGAAACTCAGAGTCCAACCCTTAACCTAGCAGTGCCAGGGCACCACTAAACCATGCCCCTCAGCCCTGCATCTGCATGGCTTTGAAACCCCTCCAGGGATAGGACCTCCTCCACTAGCCTGGGCAGCCTGGGCCAGGCCTTGACAACCCTTCTGGAGAAAAGGTTGTTCCTCATGTCCAACCTAAACCTACCCTGGTGCAACCTGAGGCTGTTTGCTCTTCATCCTTGGGAGAAGAGACCAACCCGCAGCTGGCTCCCAACAGCCTTCCAGGGAGCTGTAAAGAGCCAGAAGGTCTCCCCTCAGCCTCCTCTTCCCCTTCCACTCCCAGAAAGAAAGGCAGAGCTGGAGGCAGTAGTGAAGAGTTTGGGCCCTGGTTTTGTAGCTGAGTTCAATAAACATAAATCCCTTCAAGCAGTGGGATCTTCAGGATCAGGATCCTCTCATGGACACCTGAGGAAGTCATCTGGAAGTGTGAAGAAGCCAGTGAAAACAAGTGGTTCTGCCAAGGCTTCAAAGAAAGATGAAGCTTCTTTGCCTGAGTCAAGTTCTTCATCTCCTAAAACTGATGAGGTGCCTGAAGACAAAGAAACAAAAGATGGTGAGGAAGACTCAGCTGCTGGAACTGGTGGACCCAATGCCCCTTCTTACAACAGGGTGAGTCTCTTCAGGCTGCTTTCCCTCTGTGATTTTAACCATCTCATTGCACAGCAAAGCTTTTCTAAGAGGTGGGAAGCAGAACCTCTCTGGTGCTTTCCAGCAGCAGAAAGCAATGTCCATTAAATTTGGGTCCCTGGGCACTTGCTTGTTTCGTACAAGGAGTGCTGAGCTCTCTGTGGAGGAGCTTTGTTTCATACAAGGAGTGCTGAGCTCTCTGTGGAGGAGCTTATTGTGCATGTGAAAGTGAAACATACAGGTAAAAAGTGTCCATTTTGCCCTGTCAGCCCAAAAAATGAAGCCCAGAAGCTGGATACTGTGGCAAGAAGGCTTCTGAGCCAGTAGTGATTTGTTTTTACTGCAGGCCCTTCTGTTTTCCCTTCCTTCTGCTGGTCCAGGCTTGAAAATGTCTTGCTTTTTTCCTCCATTTCCAGCTGTTGAGGAAGGAGCTGCTGAGTTGTGGGACAGTCCTTCAGATATCTGATTTACCAGATGATGGCTTCTCAGACCAGGATATCAGGAAGATTGTCCAGCCTTTCGGCAAAGTCAGCGATATCATTGTGCTGCGCTCCAGGAATGAGGCAAGCTTGCCCTCAGGGTGTCTTGGTGTCAGCACAGGGAAAGAAAAGCAATGGCTAGTGAAGTGCTGGGGTCCTCAGCTAAGGCTTCCTAAAGCAGGGTCACCCACAGCAGGTTGTGCAGGACCACAATGTCCACAGGGGTTTGGGATCTCTGCAGAGACTCCACAATCTCTCTGGGCAGCCTGCTCCAGCACCCTCACAGCAAGCAGGTTTTTCCATTGTGCTCCATGTGGCCTCTCCTGGGTTCCAGTTTGTGCCCATTGTCCCTTGTCTTGTCACTGAAGAGTTTGGCACCATTCTCCTGCCCCCTATCCTTTAGCCTCAGCATTGAGAAGCTCTTTCATGCTGCTCTTCTGCAGGCTAAAGAGCCCCTGGGCTCTCAGCCTTTTCTCCTCACAGAGATGTTCCAGGCCCCTCAGCAGCTTTGGAGCCTTCACTGGACTCCTCAGCAGTTCCCTGTCTCTCTTGAACTGGGGAGCCCAGAGCTGGACCCAGTGCTCCAGATGTGTCCTTGCTATGGCGGAGCAGAGGGAGAGGAAGACCTGCCTTGACCTGCTGGCCACACTCCATGCACACCAGGAGACCTTTGGTGGTCCTGACCACAAGAGCACGTTGCTGGCTCATGGTGAACTTTGCTGTCCACCAGCACTCTCGGGTCCTCCTGCAGAGCTGCTTTCCAGCAGCTCCACCTCTTACCTGTGCTGGTGCAGGAGGTTGTTCCTCCCCGTGTCCAGGACCCTACGCCTGCCCTTGACGACCTTCATGAGGTTCCCCTCTGCCCAGCTCTGCAGCCTGCCCAGGGCTCACTGAATGGCAGCCCAGCTTGATGTGGTGTCAGCCACTCCTCCCAGGTCTGTACCAGCAGCAGCAACCTTTGTGTGTTCCAGGCCTTCCTGGAGATGAACTACAAGGAAGCTGTGATAGCAGCCGTGAAGTACGGCGAGATGACTCCGGTGCTGGTCAACGGCAGGAGGGTGAAAATCAGTGTGGCTGAGAAGCCAAAGGCTCCTCCTGGCAAGGTGAGCAGTGGGAGACTTTGGGTCTAGCTTGGTGCTCTGCTCCAGAAGATAATAGATGTAGCAGCTACCATGCCATTTCTGTTTCCTGAAGAGCCAGCTCAATAGGAGTCTGAATCTGCACCTCCTAACTGCGGTGTTCCGTTCTTCAGGGCTGGCTTTGGTATTTGTGCCTAGTGCCAGGTTAAACAGTGGAATATTAATGCATCCAGTGGAGGTGGTGATACACTTAATGCAGAGGTACACAGACTTGTATACAGCTGTGCAGTAAAATGTCCTCTTTCTGCCCATTGCAGGCCAAAACAAGCATCAAAAAAAAGACTCAGCCTGTGAAGAAGGTTTTGCCAAGCACCAAGTAAGTGCTGCCCTCCCATCCCTCTCTCTGATAGCCCCTGCAAACCAGATGGGTCCAGATCTGTTTGCTTTCTTGGTTTTGATTGAGTTGGAGGGTGTTTAGCTGGTTTGGATGCTCATCAGTTGTATTTGAAGGTGGTTTCTGTCTTCTCCTTCTTTTTCCCCCAACGTACTCACCGTAGGAAAGATCAGAGCACCACCACGAAGAGAACCAAGTCCAGCACAGGTAGAGTCCTGCTTGGCTTTTAACAGTTCTTAACCTTCTCTCTCTACTCCACTGCTGCTTTCTTGTCATGGAATCATACAATGCTCCTCCAAAGGTCATCTATTCCAACCCCTTCTGCAGTCACCAGGAACATCCTCAACAAGATAGAACTAACCAGGTTGGAAAAGACCTTTGAGATCATCAAGTCCAACCTATCACCCAACACCATCCAATCAACTCAACCATGGCACCAAGTGCCTCATCCAGGCTCTTCCTAAACACCTCCAGTGATGGTGACTCCACCACCTCCCTGGGCAGCACATCCCAATGGCCAATCACGCTTCCTGGGAAGAATTTCTTCCTAACCTCCAGCCTGAACCTCCCCTGGCACAGCTTGAGACTGTCCAGCCTCACCTTGAATATCTCCAGGGATGGGACATGGTTCATGCTTGTGCAGCTTCTCCATTGCCAGTTGTGAAATGGTCTGGCAAGATCTCCCCTCCATCAGCCTCTGGCTTCCAGCAGACATCAGGGGGTTCAGGAGTACCTCCCAGAGGAGAGGAGCTCACCAGGAGCCCTCAGACACCTCTGAGCTACAAACCTGCAGTGGAGAAGCCTCCTCTGCCCCCTGAGGAGCACCAGGAGGTGGTTTCCATGCAGTTCTTTGTAGCCTTCTGCTGGCTTTGGTTGTAAGGAACACAAACAAGCCCTCAAATGAGAAGTTAGCAGAGCTGATCCTGGCCAAAGCTGAGGAGTCACAATCTGTAAACCATTTAGACCTGTTGAGCCTCACTTTTCTGCCAGTGCTTCTCTTGATAGTGGCTCAAAACAAGTTCAGGGAGCTATGAGGTGGTGTCTGCTTTATGCCTTCAAACAGCAGCCTTTTCATGCTACCCAGTCACTCTTCCTTTAAATAAACCCACCAAGGCCAACCCTCAAGTAGCAATGAACCCCCACCCTCCCCTGTGCTTCACCTCTGTCCTTTTTAAGTGTTTGCCTCATCTCTTGGAAGTTTTGCCACCAGAATCCTACACAAATTCCCCAAAGCTGCTCCACTTCTGACTCCCATTCCCTAGTTTGTTGGAATTAAGGGTTAGGGTGGTGGTGTGCTGCTGGTTTGGTTTTGCTGTTGTTGTGTCAGTTGAATTTCTGCAGATTGAAACTGTCTCTGTTTGCCTCTTGATATCCTTTGTGAGTAACATAAGGAACAAACCTTGCTGCTGGCACTCACTTTGGGATGTTTCCTGTAGGTAAAAAAGACAAGACTAAGAAACCAACAAGTAGCAAAACCAAGGAATCTTCAACCCCTGAAGGTAAGACTGAGGAGGAGAGCTGTGAGTCCCAATGAGCAGGTGCTTTTATCAGCCCTCTGTTCCCTCTCTCCAGAGCAGGTCTTTCACCACAGACACAGACTTGTCTTGCCAGGCTTTTCCTGTGCAGTGTTTCCTGCCTGCTTTTAACAAGGCCTGGGACTTGGATAGGAGACCTCTGAGTGTCTGGCAGCAAAATGTAGAGTGTAGCTTATTCAATCAGTTAGTTCCATCCAGTGAAATGAAAACATGCCTTTTTTTCCCCTCCCCCTGCTCTTACCAACAAAACCTTTAGATGAAGACCTTCAGATCTCCACCAAAGCTGAAGTGGAAGGTGAGAAAACAACCCAGTCGGAGCCACAGAACATTCCAGACAAGGATGGAGTTCCAGAGCCTGTGCAGGCAGCAGAGGTGACCAACCCTGCCCCTCTGCTAGGTAATCCTGATGTGATGCTGCCCGTTGTAAGTTACCTCCCTGGTGCTGTGTGAGGTCTAAAATTGTCTTCTGGGATCGATTTGTTCTGCAGAGAAACCTGCACAGATGCCTCAGGTGGCAGCACCAGACTTGGATGAGTTGAAGGAGGCTCTGGTTGATCAAGGTAAATTGCTGCCTGACACTGTTGTCTCATTTCTCTGCTGCTGGGAACAAGGTGAGAAGGCTTTGGAGCCAGGATGCTGAAGTAACAGAATAGCAGAGAGGGAAACTGATTGGAATGAAGTCACTGACTGCAGATTGGGATCCTGGGCAGCCTGCTCTGGGTGACCTTGCTTTAGCAGAGGGGCTGCACTGGCTGATCCCCAGAGGTCCTTCCCAGCTCCACCATGCTGGGATTTGGGGATTGTGGGATTATTCAGTGGCCAAGCTCTCCATGGCAGCCTGGAGAAGAGAAGGCCCTGGGAAGACCTTAGAGCAGCCTTCCAGTGTCTGAAGGGGGCCTACAAGAAAGCTGGGAAGGGGCTTTTTTCCAAGGGCTGGTAGTGATAGGATGAGAGGGAATGGATTGAAGCTTGAGGAGGGCAGATTTAGACTGGAGATCAGGAAGAAATTCTTCAGAGTTGGGGTGGGGAGAGCCTGGCACAGGCTGCCCAGGGAGGCTGTGGCTGCCCCCTCCCTGGAGGTGTTCGAGGCCAGGTCGGATGAGGCCTTGAGCAAGCTGTGCTAGTGGCAGGTGTCCCTGCCTGTGGCAGGGGTTTGGGAGTGGATGATCTTTAAGGTCCCTTCAACCCAGAGCATTCCATGAATCTCTGAAGGGGAGTGCTTGCTGCTCCAGAGGTGGGGATGAAGTTTTGATCCCTCCCTAAAGCTGTTCCCTTTGGAAGCGTTTGCCTGACTCCAGCTGTCTCCTTTGCTGCTGGAAGCTAAAGGAAGGGACATTCCATTGCTCACAATGGCAGTGGTGACAAAAAGTGACCAAAAGGGTCTTGGAGCTCCCCAGGCTTTAGAGGTCTCTGCTGAACTGCTGAATGCTTCCCACTCCTTTCTAGAAGCAACGGTAACAACCACGGAGAGCAAAGAGGCCACAGAGCCAGCCAGCAAGGTCAGTGTGCAGCTGCTTGAACCTGGAGAGCTCTGCCCTTGGTGCCTTTTGGTTTGCTGTCTGCAAGCTTCCAGCTAAAATCCCCTGCCTCTTAATTTCCTGTGAGAAGCAAGCAGTGGTTTCTTTTCCCCTCCCTTTGTGTGATTTGACAGGCATCTGCCCATCTCATTCTCTGCTTTTCTCATGTCTTTTCTGAGAGCTTGGTTGCTCCAAAAGCTCTTTCACACTCTGATCATCTCTTGCCCTCCCTTTGGGTGCAGTGGGGCATGTTGTGGGTGGTGTGGTCATGGGGGGGATTTGGGTTCAGTTTTTGCTGAATTAACGTGGGGGGTGTGCTGGATTTGCTTTTAGGTGTGGATAAGCCCACAATTAGGCAGTAGTTTGTGGGATTGGTTGATAGCTGATTGCTGGTGAGCCAGTGTGTGGCCAGGAGGGCCAACAGCATCCTGGCCTGGATTAGCAAGAGTGAGGCCAGCAGGACCAGGGCAGGGATTGTGCCTCTCTACTGGGCACCGGTGAGGCTGCACCTCCAACACTGGGATCAGTTTTGCCTCCTCACTCCAAGAGGGAGATTGAGGTGCTGGAGCATGCCCAAAGAAGGGTGATGAAGCTGGATCTAGAGCACAAGTCTTGAGGAGCAACTGAGGGAGCTGGGATTGTTTAGCCTGGAGAAAAGGAGGCTGAGGTTGGAACCAGGTGGGGGTTGGTTTCATCTCCCAAGGAACAAGTGACAGGACAAGAGAAAACGGCCTCAAGTTGTGCCAGGAGAGGTTTAGGTTGAACATGAGGAACAATTTCTTCCCCAAAAGGGTTGTCAGTGCCTGGCCCAGGGCAGTGCTGGAGTCCCCATCCCTGGAGGGGTTTCAAAGCCATGGAGCTGTGGTGCTGAGGGCCAGGGCTCAGTGGTGACCTGGCAGTGCTGGGTTAAAGGTTGGATTCTATGATCTCAAAGGTCTCTTCCAGCCCAAGTGATGCTGGTACTCTGTAATTAAGGTGATTACATGGTAGTTTTCTAACTCTTTAATTATGTTTAATGTCCTAAAAATCTTTCAGTGATGTTTTGGGGTCACTGCAGCAGCTCCAACAGGCTGTTAAGGAAGTGCTTTCCTATAGCACAGTAAATGCTCCTTTCTGTAGTTAACAGCCTCTGTGGTGTGGAAATGAGGAACACCAGTGACACTGACCCTTGCTTGCTCACAGGAACTGGGTGATGTCTGTGTGGTCCTTGTTTCAAACCTCCCTGAGAAAGGCTACTCTGTGGAGGAAGTTTCCAACCTGGCAAAGCCCTTTGGGGGACTGAGGGATGTGCTGATTTTATCATCTCATAAAAAGGTATTTGCTTGGGTTTTAGTGGTATTTATACCTGGAGAAAAGCAGCAAATGTGGTTGGGTAGTGTGGCAGTGGAGTGCTCCATCAGTGGAGCATCTGTCTGGGAGGAAAGGGTGAGACACTTGGGGGCTGTTTAGCCTAGAGAAGAGCAGCCTCAGAGGGGATCTGATCAGTGCTGATCAATAGCTAAAGGGTGGTGTGGCAAGAATCTGGGACCAGGCTCTCTTCAGTGGTTGCCAGGGCAGTGGGCACAAACTGGGACCCAGGAAGGTCCATGTGAACAGGAGGACAAAGTTCTTTGCTGTGAGGGTGCTGGAGGCCTGGAGCAGGCTGCCCAGAGAGGCTGTGGAGTCTCCTTCTGTGGAGAGATTCCAAACCCTCCTGGACATTGTGATCCTGGGCAGCCTGCTCTGGGTGACTGTGCTTTAGCAGGGGGTTTGGATTAGATCCTTTCCAGCCCCCACTGTGGTGGGCTTCAGGGAGGCCTTGCTGTGAGATGCTTTTGCTGAGTGACAGCTTTAACTTGGGGCTGTTTTCTTTCTTCTCCAAGGCTTATCTTGAAATAAACAGAAAATCTGCTGACTCCATGGTCAAATTTTACAGCTGCTTCCCAAGGTCCCTGGGTGGGAACCAGCTCTGCATCAGCATGGTGCCTCAGTACACCACTGTCAAGGATGAAGTAAGTGATAAAACACGTGGGGACTCTGGGCTCTGTGGTAACACTGGAGTGCAGAGCAGGATCTGCTCTTCCAGCTGCCTCTTGTCCACCACCAGCAGTGTGAACTCTGAGGCTTTATCCTCTTGAAGACTTGCTTCTGTTGCTTGCCTTTTTAGCTCTTGGGGTGTTCTGATCTGATTGCATGAACAAAGCAGAAGCTAAGCAGTGCCTGTGAGGCAGTGGCTGTCTCAACACTGCTGCTGGGGCTGGAGTCCTGCAGTGCAGCTCCTTAAAATCTCTTTTGTTTTTCTTTTCAAGGAAGCAATATTCACTGCTCTCATTAAAGACTCTGACCCTAAGGTAAGTTGCTTGCAGCCATTCCTCCAGTTGCCATCCATATATATGAAATGGGATCAGCACCCTTCATCCTCAGATAGCAGGGGATGGAGTTGTGCTCTCAGCTTGCTCCTCAATTGAGTGCTTCTCTGTGGTGTGCTCAGAGAGCAAGGGAGTAGGATTCAGTGTTGCTATCTTTGTTTAGCTCCACAATGCCTGAAATGCAAGGAATGAAACACTTAATAGGAGTCCTTGGAGACCTTTCCCTTCTGTTAGGAGTTGTTTCTGTTCCAACAACAAGCTGCTGACCTCTGTAGCTGGGAGAGAGCACAGTGTGTGTGCCTCAGCAGCTGGAATTCAGCAGCTCCTCTCTTCTTTGCTGGCTTTTTGCTGGGGTGGGTTTTTTCCTCCAGCACACCCTCTGGCCTGATTGCTGATGTGAATCTGCAACTGTGGTGCTGGGATGTGTGTGGATGCTTTGGTTCAAGTAGCATCTGAGGGACAGGAGAGCTTTCTGTGGGGGCTTTACCAAGCTGAGTGGCTGCAGAAGTGTGTTAAGAGAGTTAAAGCCAAGTTCTGTCCTCACTTTTCTTTAGGTGAATACTGCAGCTTTCCATAACAGATTTGTGCATCTTGGGAACCTGCCAGATGATGGCTACAGAGAGCTGGAAGCAGTTTGTGTGGGACTCAGGTTTGGCAAAGTGGACAATTATGTTGTCCTGAAGAACAAAAACAAGGCAAGTGAGCTTTTCAGCTCCCAGCACCCAGCAGCTTCTGCTCATGGCAGAGCTGCTCCTCCCTTCCTGAACATTAGTTGAGGGCACTGAGGAAGTCAGATGCCACCCAACCAAGCCATGCTTTTGGCTCTCTCTGGTGTGAGCTGCACAGTGAAGCTTCCCAAGTGGCTGGGGGAGGGAGGGAGGTGAGGTCACATTTTATAGGAAGCCTGGGGAGGAGAGAAATGGTTTTGGTCTGAGCAGTGAAAATGTCAGAATTGCTGCACTTGCTTTGTGCTTTGGGACACTTCAGAGTGGTGTGGCTTGAGTTTCAGTTGTTAGAAATGCAGTTGGTTTAATTTCTTGTATGTGTTTTTGCTCCTAACCCTGCTGGAAAGCAGCTCTGTGGGGAAGGACCTGAGAGTGCTGGTGGAGAGCTGAGTTCCCTGTGAGCCAGCAGTGTGCCCTCATGGCCAGTGTGATCCTGGGGTGCATTAAGAATGTGATCAGGTTGAGGCAGGTTCTCCTCCCCCTCTGCTCTGCCCTAGGGAGGCCACAGCTGGAGTCCTGGGTCCAGTTCTGGGCTCCCCAGTTCCAGAGAGACAGGGAACTGCTGGAGAGAGTCCAGCAGAGGCTGTGCTGGAGGGGTCTGGAACGTCTCTGTGAGGAAGCAAGGCTGAGAGCCCTGGGGGATCAGTGCTGATCAGCAGCTAAACAGTTCCCTGAGCAGTGACTTGACTCTTGGGCTTCTCTCCTTCCAGGCAATTCTGCAGCTGGACAGTGCCAAGTCAGCCAGGTCCATGTACAGCTTTCTGCAGCAGTACCCTTACAACATGGGTGACCACACACTGACCTGTACCTTGTCACCCAGTGCAGAGACTGCTGAGGTGAGGCTTCAGCCTTCTGTTTCAATAGTGCCTTCATTCACTTGCTGGACAGGAAGCCCCTTTCTGGGAGGAGCAGCTCCTGGTGGCAATGCATTGTGCTGCTGTTGTGGATGAGAGGGAAGTTGTGCAGCAGCCTGGAGCCAGCCTTGGTGGTTGGTCACAAGTGATGTCCCCAGGGCTCAGTACTGGGGCCACTTCTGTTTAATGTCTTCATCAGTGACCTGCATGAGGGGATTGAGCCATCAGTCAGTTTGCAGATGACAGCAGGCTGGGTGGAGTGTGGGTCTACTGGACAGCTGAGAGGGATTTGGCCAGGCTGGATTGGTGGGATGAGGTCAGTGGGGTGAGGTTCAGCAAGGCCAAGGGCTGGCTCATGTGCTTGGGTCACAGCAAGCCCAGGAATGCTCCAGGCTTGGGGCAGTCCCTGGAAATCTGCCTGGCAGAAAAGCACCTGGGGGGTGTTGGGTTACAGCAGCTGATAATGAGTCACTGTGTGCCCACCTGCCCACAAAGGCCAATGCCAGCCTGGCCTGGATCAGCAGTTGGGTGGCCAGTAGGATCAGGGCAGGAATTTCCCCCCTCTACTCAGCACTGCTGAGGCCACACCTTGAATCCTGGCTTCAGTTCTGGGTCCCTCACTCCCAGAAGGACACTGAGGTGCTGGAGTGTGTCCAGAGAGAGAGGCAGTGAAGCTGCTGAGGGGTCTAGAGCTCAAATCTTGTGAGCAGCAGCCCTTGGGCTTTCTGCATCTTCTTACTGCCCCTAGCAAAGCTGTGCTGCTGCTGTGTGTCCTGCAGCTGAGCTGCTTCACCCTGAGCTCTGCAGCCCTTAGCATCCTCTCCAGCACAGGAGGTGCTGCCTGGGAGAAGGTGCACTGAACATCCCTCTCCCCAGAACACATCACAGAGCAAAGCTAATTCTGCTCAAAACCAGGAGGAGAGGAAGCAAGCAGTGGTGTGCTGCATGTCCTGGACTTCCCCTGCAGGAAAATCTCTTCCACTGCTCTTGGCTTTGATTTGCCATGGAATCCATGTTCCCTGGGGAGCAGCTGCAGAGCTTTCTGGTGCCTTTTGGGTGATCCAGCTGCAGGTGAGTTTGTGGTGTTGGTGCTGAGCCAAGTGATGGATCCTGAGCCTTGCTGTTCTGCCTTTCAGGCTGAAGTTGTGAAAAAGGAAGTGAAGAAGGAGGAGGCAAGCCAAGGAAGGTATGAGAGCCCAGTAGTGAAGGCCTTTTTCTGTCTCTCTCTGTTCCTGGAGTGCATGGCTGAGGGTAAGCAGGCTGCTGGGCCTCCTCTACCTCTGCCCACTGAGCAGCCCCACTCTGAGATCCACCCCTGCCTGCTCTCCCCTCTCTTGGGCTGCTGTGTGTTCTGTGTGTGCAGGACATTGTCCTGTCTCCTGCTGCAGAGCTGTGATGGCTCTCATTTCTTGGATGTTTGGGGCTTGCAGAGGGCCTGAAACCCTCTGTCCTGTGTAGTTTGAGTTCTTGTTGGTGGCCAGGAGTTTCCCCTGGGGCCTGGCAAGTGTGTTTGGATTATTCATGTTGGTAAGAGACTTCATTTTCCCCCCTCCCTGTTGTACCTAACCAAGGAGTGAGCTCTTCCCATCGTCCTGCAGCTCTCTCCTCTGTCAGAGCACTTTGTTTCTGTTCCCTGCTGCTACAAGAAATAAACTGAACCGTGCTTGTTTCCACTTCATTCACTCCATGCTGTGTTCCAGGCCCCTGAACTGATGGGGAACCCAACCTGTCTCATTACCTGCAAGTGGGGGAGGGTTTGCTCTGGGCTGTCTCAAACTGCTTTGCAGACCTTGCCTGTAGTAGCATTTTCTGGCTGTGGGGTAATTAGTTGCTGGGTTTAGAGCTTTGGTTGTGTGGTCTTTGGGGTAGATCATGGTAAGAATTCTTGGTAACAAACATGACTGAGAGCACCTTCTGGGACTCCAGTCCCTGTTTCTGGATTGATCTGGTTAAAAGAAGCCAAGCAAAACTGTTAGAGTGATCCTGAACTGCCATTGCCAGGACCACAGACTGTTACTGTGTCTCCAGCCCCTCTTCCTTTCCTAAGTGAGACACTCCTAGGTTGATAGAATCACAGAATCAGTAAGGTTGGAAAAGGCCTCAGAGCTCAGCAAGTCCAAGCTGTCACCCAACACCTCCTGACAGCTCAACCATGGCTCCAAGTGCCACATCCAGTCCTCTCTTGAACACCTCCAGGTGACTCCACCACCTCCCTGGGCAGCACATTCCAATGGCCAAATCTCTCTTTCTGGGAGGAACTTTCTCCTCACCTCCAGCCTGAACCTCCCCTGGCACGGCTTGAGACTGTGTCCTCTTGTTCTGGTGCTGGTTGCCTGGGAGAAGAGCCCAACCCCCACCTGGCTACAACCTCCCTTCAGGGAGTTGGAGAGAGCAAGAAGGTCTCCCCTGAGCCTCTTCTCCAGGCTAAGCAACCCCAGCTCCCTCAGCCTCTCCTCACAGGGCTGTGCTCCAGACCCCTCCCCAGCTTGGTTGCCCTTCTGGACACCTTCAGGTGTCTTAATATCCTTCCTAAATTGAAGGTCCAGAACTGGACACAGGACTCAAGGTGTGGCCTGAGCAGTGCTGAGCACAGGGCAGAATGACCTCCCTGCTCCTGCTGGCCACACTGTTCCTGATGCAGGCCAGGATGCCATTGGCATTCTTGGCCACCTGGGCACACTGCTGGCTCCTGTTCAGCTGCTGTCAACCAGTACCCCCAGGTCCCATGAAACCTCTCCTCAAACCCCAGGCACTTTGGGAAGAGTTTAGTTCCTAAGCTGTCTCAGACTCACACAGGTGACCTTTTGGACTCTGGCCTCTGGTGGGCTTTAGGCAGTGGTGCTGAGGAGTCAAACCAGCAGCTCTCAGCTGGATCCCAGCCTGTGCCCAGCACCCTGCTGTGGTAGTTGCTCAGAGGAAGCTGTTAGGGCAAAGGGGCACTTTCCCCTGCAAGTAACACCACAGGCATTCCCCTTGTCTGAGACAGCTGTCTCCTGCTTCTCTGAGGCACCTCTCTTCTCCTCCAAGCCTTTGTGACCTGATGGATCTGTTTTTCTAGTTCCATTCCAATATCTTCAACATGATTATTTAGCTGAAGACCTCCTCCCATGCTTCTGAGGAGGGAAAGAAGGAACAAAATCTGAGGAGCAAGAAGGGGTTCCCAGGAGCTCTTTTTTCCCCAACACCTTGCAGGTCTGTCCCCAGCTTTCTGATTGTCCCCTTTAAGCACTGAAAGGCCACCAGAAGGTCTTCCTTGGAGCCCTTTTCTCCAGGCTGAACAGCCCCAACTCTTCCAGTCCTCCCATCATTTCTGTGGCCCTCCTCTGGGCCCACTCCAACGGGCTGGTGTCCTGTGCAAGGACTCCAGAGCAGGATGCTGCAGGCTGGGCAGGGTCTCAGCAGAGCAGAGGGGCAGAGTCCCCTCCCTCCACCTGCTGGCCAGTTTTAAAGCAATGCTGTGAAAGGTTTGGAGGCAGAATTCAGGTCCCTGCTTCTCCCTCCTCTCACATTGTGTAGCAGCAGAGGGCAGTGTCCTCAGGTCTGGAGGAAACCTTTTGGGTGGTTTCGTGGTGCCTCTGTGGCACAGATGTTAGCTGAGCTGGCCTGAATCCATCTCTGAGTCAGTAACTCTCTCCTCTGACCACTTCAAGACTTAACATCCCCATCAGCACTGAGTTCCACTAGGTCAGGCCTTCCATTCTGTTGCTGCCATCATGCTGGCCTTAGTGCCAAAAGGGCAGCTTGCTCTGCTCCTCTTTGTCCCATGAGGGCTGGTGCCCAGGGCCACCCTTTCTGCCTGCACTCAGGTGATGAGAAAGCAGAGCAGAGGCAGCTCCATCCTGCAGGGCCACCAGTGCTGTGGTGTGTGTGGGGACACAGCAGCTCCATCCTGCAGGGCCACCAATGCTTTGGTGTGTGTGGGGACACAGCAGCTCCATCCTGCAGGGCCACCAGTGCTGTGGTGTGTGTGGGGACACAGCAGCTCCATCCTGCAGGGCCACCAGTGCTGTGGTGTGTGTGGGGACACAGCAGCTCCATCCTGCAGGGCCACCAGTGCTGTGGTGTGTGTGGGGACACAGCAACTCCATCCTGCAGGGCCACCAGTGCTGTGGTGTGTGTGGGGACACAGCAGCTCCATCCTGCAGGGCCACCAGTGCTGTGGTGTGTGTGGGGACACAGCAGCTCCATCCTGCAGGGCCACCAGTGCTGTGGTGTGTGTGGGGACACAGCAGCTCCATCCTGCAGGGCCACCAGTGCTGTGGTGTGTGTGGGGACACAGAGAGCTTCTCAGTGTTGGCATTTTGGCCCCTTGAGGGAGCAGGGGCCCCATCTCTGATTTCAGTGTCTCCCAGGATCATCTCTAGGGGATTCTTTCTTTCAGGGGAGAATAAACCCTTGCTGTCCCTGAAGCTCTCTGAAAAGCACTTGGCTCTGCATTGTCACCTTTATTCTGCTGGCAGTTGGCAGGGAGGTTATGCAGTGAGAACAGAGCCAGCTGTGTTGTGTTCCTCCCTGTCATGTGAGGTCAAACCCCAAGCCTCCCTTCTCCCAAACCTCACCTCAACACCCCCCCCCCCCCAAACTTCAGACTCCCAGCTACTAAGGAGTGACTGCTGCCGTCAAAGATGAAGCTGTGGTAACTCCCTCCCCCAGGGAGGCTGCAGTGTTGCTGTGGAGGTGCTGTCACGGCCTGCCTTGCATCAGCACACCTCACTGTGGGGAGCTGAGCTCGCAGGGCCCGTCCCCAGTGGGTGCTGCCTCGAGGTGGCTGCTCAGTAGTGCAGTGTAAGAGTGGTGCTGAGGTGGATTGTACAGAAGCATAGAGCTGCTTGCTTCCACTTTTGTAACCCTTTTAACTCTGCCAGGCTGAGATTCCCCACTGCTAAGCACTAATGCCTCAGGCCCCCCTCGCCCCAGCGCCGGTGGCGAGAGCCTTCTGCTAACTGTAGAATTCTCCACAGGGTTTCATTTCTTCTGTGTTTTCTTTAAATGCATTTAGCTCTGGCTTGAAAAAATATCCAGAGGGATCAGGAGTGGTGCAAACAGCAGCTGCTAATCCTCCAGTAGAGGCCAGCGTGGCAAAGAGAGGACCTGTTCCCATCTCTCCCGTCAAAGAGGAGCTGTCGGCGGCGCAGGCAGCGCCCTCCAAGCCCCATCTGGAAGGAGCAGTGAGGGAGTCTGCTGCCAGACCAGCAGAGGCATCTCTGGAGAAGGTGGCTGCTGGAGTTGAAGCTGTGGTGGCATCTCTCAGATCTGCTGATAGTGAATCATCTGAAGTGAAGTCAGAAGAGCTGCTGCTGCCACCTTGCAGCCTGGAGAGAGGAGAGGCGCACAGAGGGAGAGCCGCAGCGGAGCCGCGCGAGTCCGCCGCCGGCTTGGCGTCCGAGAAGGAGGGTCAAGAGGAAGGTGGAGGGTTGGCTGCTTCTACCACTGAGCCACCAGAAGAACTGTCCAGTGTGGGCAAGGCTGAAGGTGTGCTGCCAGACTGTGCTGTGAAGCTGGCCGGGGGGGAAGCGACAGGGAGCGTCCCCGAGGCGCTGCCCCCTCGCCCTGGGGCAGCGTTAGTGCAGATGCTGTCGCCCGGCGTCACGCAGCCGACCAGCAGGTTGGATGCTCCTGCCACGAGTCCTTGTCCTGGTGCTGTGAAGGCTGGGCAGGAAGTGGCTCTGATGCCAGCAGTGGAGAGCAAACCTGGGGTGGCCATGGAGAAGAAACTGGCTGGAACCGGGAAGGTGAAGCCAGAAGATTTTGTGTTCGCGGTCGGAAGAGCTGCAGAGGAGAACCCTGAGCACCTTTTGGACAGGACTGGGGCAGAGACAGAGAAGCAGCTTGAAAAGCTTGTGGCCAGGTTTGGGGCTGCTGCTGAAAGTGCTGCAAATGCTGTTGGTGAGGACAATGAGGGAAGCTTAAGCAAAGCCTTTCAGAGTGAAGGAACGGGCCCAGCAAAACCCTACGAGGCCTCCAGAGCAGCTGTGTTCAACTCCTCTTTCGCTGGCAAAGAATCTCCCACTGTTGATAAAACCATCTTAAAGGCAGTGGTGTCTCTTGTGGATATCTCCAAGTCCTGGATTCCAGTACAGAGAAGTGAGCACTTCCTGTGTAAAGGAGGGGAGCAGAACTCTCCCCCAAAAGCTGAGAGCCAAGGCCCAGCAGGGGCGGAGAAGAGAACGCCATGGAAAGAGGAGGATGCCCTGCGAGCCGGCAGCGGCCCCTCCAGCCTGGGGGATGGCAGCAGCAAATGGAGAGCCAGCAGGAGCTTTCTGGTTGATGGAAGGGGAGGCAATGGGAGGAATTCAGCTCAGCAAGAGAAGGACTGCCGAGTGGAGTCTAGGGCTAGCTCAAAACAGTCCCAGGAGGGGGAGAGTAGAGCACCCAGCATGAAGAGAGACAGCGGCGGCAGCAAGGTGAGGAGGGCAGGAAGGTCTGCTCGGTGTGCCTGGGTGGGAGCTGCCTCCAGGCTCCTCTCAGGTGCTGAGCAGGGGACGAGGAGGTTCTGTCCCCCTTCCCTTTGTCATAAATCCACCCAGCTGGTGTGGCCTTTCCTGTTCTTGGATTGGTTCTGACTGGGAATTGCAAAGCTTTCTGTCCTTTCCTGAGCCTGATACTTGCTTGGTCAAGTCCTGCACAGACACACTGCAAAGAGGCTGCTCAGCAAGGTGGGGCCTGGGACTTGGGGCTAGAGACTCTGTGCCTGGACTCTCCTGCTGGTGGCTTAGTCCTGTCCTTGCCAAACCTGGGATCAGAAGCAGCAAAAAAAGAAACCAAACCAGAAAAAATAGCTGAATTTGGTTGTTGCTGGGAAGCTGATGGACAGGTTAGTTGGCTTGATTGGTTTCATGGGAGCTTGTGTTCTGATTTTGCAGGCTTCTGCTGCTGACAGCACCAAGGCTTCGAAAGGCAGCACCAGCAGCAGTGCAAAACAAAAGGAGGTAAGGATCTAACCCCGGGTGAGCTTCAAGGCAGGTTGTCTGCAGAGTGTGTGTGTGTGTGTGTGCGTGCTCTGAGACCCTTCAGGGGAGGGTTTGTGCCACAGGTGAGCACTGAGCTCCTCAGAGTATTTGTGTGTGTGCCCTGAGACCCTTCAGGGGAGGGTTTGTGCCACAGGTGAGCACTGAGCTCTGCAGAGTATTTGTGTGTGTGCTCTGAGACCCTTCAGGGGAGGGTTTGTGCCCCAGGTGAGCACTGAGCTCTGCAGTGTATTTGTGTGTGTGCCCTGAGACCCTTCAGGGGAGGGTTTGTGCCACAGGTGAGCACTGAGCTCTGCAGGGTATTTGTGTGTGTGCCCTGAGACCCTTCAGGGGAGGGTTTGTGCCCCAGGTGAGCACCGAGCTCTGCAGAGTATTTGTGTGTGTGCCCTGAGACCCTTCAGGACAGGGCTTGTGCCCCAGGTGAGGGTGAGCCTTTGTTGCACTCCCATTTCCCCTCTCTCCAGGAGGAAGAGCTGTTTCCATTTAACCTGGACGAGTTTGTCACGGTGGACGAGGTGGTGGAGGAGACGGAGTCTCCGGTGCGGACGCGCCGGAACCCCCCGCGGGGCAAGCGGAAAGCTGCTGCCAAGGCCAACTCCTCTGCTGAGCCCAGCTCCAAGAGGAGGAAAAGGAAGAGCTCCGTGGCCCACGCCGCGGCCGCCAAGCTCCCCTTCGTCACCCTGGATGAGATTGGGGAGGAGGAGGAGGTGGCTGCCCAGCTGATGGAGGTGGCTCACCTGGAGGCGCTGGGGGACTCGCAGGGGCTGCTGGTGGTGGACGAGGTGCTGGAAGAGGAGGAGCTGCCGTCGGAAGCGGGCGGGGACCCGCGGCCGCTGCTTCCCTGGGAGGAGGCGCCGGGGCAGCCCGAGCTCAGCTCGCAGAAGGACCTCCCCAGGTCGGCCTTTGAGGAGCAGGATTTGAAGGCTGAGCCCTTGGTGACTGTAGATGAGATCGGTGAAGTGGAGGAGCTGCCTCTGAACGAGCCTGCAGGCTTGAGCATCGAGGACGTGCTGAAGCAGAAGGAGGAGGAGGAGAAAGCGGTTGCTGAGGACAGCGCCTCCTCCCAGGTGCCTGATGATCCTAGTGCTTTGGTGACAGTGGATGAAATACAGGAGGACAATGAAGACACCCCTCTGGTGACTCTGGATGAAGACAACGAAGATGAGGATGACTTCCTGGACGATTTCAACCGCCTGAAGGAGGAGCTGAACTTTGTTACGGTTGATGAAGTTGGAGAGGAGGATGAGGAAGAGGAAAATACTTGCCCAGGGAAAAATCTGCATGAGGGTGGAGACAAAGACACTGCTCCCGTTGCAGCACCAGGGGAAGAGGTGGTTGCTCCCATTGCAGCACCAGGGGAAGAGGTGGCTGCTCCTGTTGCAGGACCAGCAGGGGATGAGGTTGCTGCTGTTGCAGGACCAGAAGGAACTGAAACTCTGGGAGCTGTGAGTGCAGAAGAAACAGTGGTGATCTCAAAGGCAGAAGGTAAGGAACCTCTCATAGCTTTGAGGGAAGAGAGACAATAAGATTCTCCTAACCTGTGCTTGAGATCCCTGCAGCAAGCAGAGGAAGCAGCAGGCTGGAGGGGGATGTTCATGGAGTCACAGGATGGTCTGGGTTGGAAGGGACCTCCCAAGGCCATCTAGTCCAACATCCTCTGCAGTAAGCAGAGGCATCCTCAGCTAGGGCAGGCTGCCCTGTTGTGCCTGTGCATCTTTCTTGTGATGTCAAACTAAGTGACAGCTGGATTTGGCTAAAAGAGGGGAGAAGAGTTTCTTCTCTTGCCTTTAAAGCCAGGCCTGGGGAACTGCTTCACACTGCACATCCTCTGGTCTGCAATCCCAGGGCCAAAGAGCTGCCCTGTTTTAATGCCAGGTGCAAAGATGGAGCAGCTTTCAGGCTGGATCTGGAGGGAAAAATGGGGAAGAGCATCAGCAGCCTGGAATTACCAAAGGGTTAAGAAAGTCCAATGCTGAGCCAAGCAGGGACAGCTATATTTAACTGACACAAGAGAAGAGTTCCAGGCCTGGCCCACATGTGGGTGGAGGCTCTGTGTGATGACTCCTCCAGTCTTGAGTTCTCTCTCTCTGCAGCTCAGCACTGACACAGCACCTTTTGTTCCAGCATGGTGGAAGAGCTTTGCTTCCAGCTCCTGCTGGCAGCTGAGCAGTGCAGCTATGGAGGAGCTGCTGAGGCAGCAGAGGTCTGCCTTGAAACAGAGGGGTTTAAACTTTGGTTTCTGTAAACACTGGGAAAGGGATTAGTGAGCTGTATGCAGACCAGAACATGTGTTCCAGAAGCCCAGCATGGAGGGGGTTGGAAGGGACATCCTCCAATCCAGCCCCCCCCCTCTGCAGCTTGCCCAGGATCACAATGTCCAGGCAGGTTTGGAATCTCTCCAGAGAAGGAGGCTCCACAACCTCTTTGAGCAGCCTGCACCCAAGCTCCAGCACCCTCACAGCAAAGAAGTTTCTGCCTGGGGTCAGATGGAACCTCCTGGGTTGCAGTTGGTGCCCATTGCCTCTTGTCCTCTCCCTGGGCACCACTGGGAAGAGGCTGGTGCTATTCTCCTGACCCCCACCCTTCAGCTCTTGCTGGGCATTGCTCAGCTCCCCTCTGGGGCTGCTCTGCTCCAGGCTCTCAGCCCCAGGGCTCTCAGCCTTTGCTCCTCCCAGAGCTGCTCCAGGCCCCTCAGCAGCTTTGTAGCCTCTGCTGGACTCTCTCCAGCAATTCCCTGTCTCTAGAAATAAGGATCCCAGGACTGGACCCAGTACTCCAGGTCCACATCTGGGCAGAGGAGGAGGGGAGAGCCTTGCTTGACTTGCTGGCCACACTCTTCTTCATGCACCCCAGGAGACCTTTGGTCTTCTTGACCATGTGGCTGCCTCACAGGGAACTTGCCCCTCAGCACTCCCAGGTTTTCTCTCTGGAGCTGCTGTCCTGCAGGTCAACCCCTCACCTCCTGGCTCCATCAGCATGCTGGGAGTGGTGGTAGGACATCTGGGAGGGCTGTGTGTTCAGGAGCACATTTGGGGTCTTTCCCCACAGCACTGGGGTGGTGCTTGGATGGCTCTGGAGGTCTGGAGTTCCTCAGAATTGCTCTGTGGAAAGCCTAACCCCAGCAGAGTAGGAAAGAGCAAGGCTTGTGCAGGCTGTGTTGGCTCCAAGCTTTAGGAAGCCATTGCAGTGAGGTCTGCAGCACTTCACTGGGGGACACATCTCCTGACTGTGTGCTTATGGCCTCCAGGAGATCAGCTGGCAGCAGGAGATGAAGAGCCAGACTCTCAGCAGAAGAAAGCAGTTCCTTCAGGTGTGTCCAAGACACAGAGTGCTCCAAAAGGTAAACCCAAAAGTTTCACCCTGCCTGAGTCCTGCTGTGCTGGCTGGAAGGCACATTCCTGCCCACCTGGAAACACCTCCTTGGTTTGGTACTAGTGGGGAACTCTTCATGTCATGGCACATAACCTGCTCTTCTCTTGGCTCCTACAAGTATGTGCTTGGGCTTTCTGCTGCTGGCTGCATGGCCAACAGCAAAGGAAAGTTCTCTTTTGCCTTGATTTGTTTATCATGAGCTCAGGGCAGTGCAAGATCTGCTTATTGTCATCATCCTGCTAGGAGTTTGGGAGTCAGAGAACAGTTTGAGCTGGAAAAGCCTTTTAAGGTCATGGAGCCCAGCCCTTAGCCCAGCACTGCCAGGGCACCACCAAACCAGGGCCCTCAGCACCACAGCTACACAGCTCTGAAACCTCCTCCGGGGATGGGAGCTCCACCACTGCCCTGGGCAGCCTGGGCCAGGCCTTGACAGCAGTTTGGGAGGGAATTGTTCTGACATCCAACCAAAACCTGGCACAAGTGAGGCCTTTTCCTCTTGTCTTAATTATTCCCAACTTCCTAACCTAAACCCCTTCTCTCCAAAGCTGCTGCTGGCACTTGAGCTGAGGAAGTTAGTGCAAAACAGGGCTCCTTGCCTGATGGGTTGTGCCTCTTTCCCCCTGCCCTGTCACTCAGAAGAGTCTGACCCCATGCTCCTGAGCTCTGCCCTTCAGATACCTTTTGCAAGCTGTGTTGTGTCCCTGCAGATCTGGATTACCTGGTTCCCAAGGCTGGCTTCTTCTGTCAGATCTGCTCCCTCTTCTATGCTGATGAAATGTCTGTGAAGAACCACTGCAAGACCCCTCTGCACCAGCAGAACATGGAGGTAAGGCTGCAGCTGCTCCAGGCACAACAAAAACAGTTGCTTCAGTGGGCTCTGAGCATTTCCTGCCTGCACTGGGAGCTCTCCTTGGTGACTTCAAGGGCTTCTAGTTGCAAACATGAAGAGAGAAGGAGGGCTGTGGAGATGCTGAGGGGCCTGGAGCATCTCTCTGAGAGCCCTGGGGCTGTTGAGCCTGGAGAAGGACAGAATCAAAGGTGGTCTAAACAATGCTCATCAGTATCCAAAGGGCAGGGGCAAGAGGCTGGGGCCAGAGTCTTCTCCTGGGTGCTCAGGACAAGGGACAAAGAGCACAAACTCTGGGACCCAGGAGGTTCCAGCTGAACATGAGGAGAAAGTTCTTTGGTGTGAGGGTGCTGGAGCCCTGTCTCAGGCTGCCCAGAGAGGCTGTGGAGTCTCCTTGTCTGGAGAGATTCCAACCCCAGCTGGCCATTGTGATGCTGGGCAAGCTGCTGGGGATGCCTCTGCATTGCAAGGGGGCTGAACTGGATGATCTCCAGAGGTCCCTTCCAGCCTGCACCATGCTGGGATTCACACACTGAGGATTTCTCAAGCTCATCACTTATGTGAACCCTGCCCTCCCTCAAGGATGGAGAGAGCTCTGGGGAGACCTTGCAGCTACATTCCAGTATCTGAAGGGGACCTACAGGGAGGCTGGGGAGGGACTGGTGAGAAGGGCCTGTGGGGTAGTGGTTCAATACTGGAGCTGGGCAGGTTTGGGCTGGAGCTTAGGAGGAAGCTCTGCACAGTAGGGGTGGTGAGACCCTGGAACAGGCTGCCCAGAGATGTGCTTGAGGCCCCATCTCTGCAGACAATCAAGCTCAGACTTGTGGCCCTGGGCAGCCTGACCTAGTGGGAGATGTCCCTGCTGCCTGCAGGGGGGGTGGGCAAGATGCCCTTGGAGGGTCCCTGCCAGCCCAATGCAGTCTGTGAATCAGCAGCACGGACTGCCATGGGCTGGCCACGAGGAGCCCACCCCAGCATTCCATACCTGCTTCCTGTTTGTTGGCTGCACTTGGGGTGGTGTGCTGGTGAAACCTCTGCTGCACCTAGAGCCAGGGCTGGCTGGGCAGTGGGCACTGACATCACCATGGCTCTTCCCTTCCTCCTGCAGAAATTCATGGCCAAGCAGAAGGATGAGGAGAGCAGTGGGAAGGAGCAGAGCTGGAGGTGATCCCAAGGGCAGAAGGCTGATTCCTGGGATGAGCTCACTTTAGGGTCCAGTCCTTTCTTTCTTTCTTCCTTTTCCTTTCTCTCCCTTTTTTTTTTTGTGTGTATTTTGCTATCACTTCAGTTTGTAATTTGGGGTCCCCCTCCCCCCCTGAGCATTGCTGTTGTACAAATTGGAGCTCAGCAGAGATGGACTCACAAGGAGCACACAGCCAGTGGCCTGGGCTTTGGACATGACTGAAATGATCCAGCTTTGGGAGAGGCCTCACAAGAGTCAACACAAAATAAATGCTCTCACTGTATAGTTAACACCAGGGGGTGGTGGCTGTGGTGTCCTTTGTGGGCTCTGGGGGCTGGGGAGAGGGGAATCATTCCTGAGCTCTGCCTCTGGGGCTGCTGCTGCTGCTTTCCAGTGCTCTGAGCAGGTGGAATGTCCCAGGCCACGTGTGCTCTGCACTGCCCCAGAGCACTGCCCCTCCCTGTGGAGCCTGCAGTGATCCTGGGGGGTGGTTCTGCTTCCTTTAGCCTCCTTTTGCCGGTGGCACAGCAAACATCCTGCTGGAAGAGGCCTCCAAGGTGATCCAGGCCAACCTCCCACCCAGCACTGCAGGGGCAGCGCTGAGCCATGTCCCTGGGTGGCTGCAGTCCCAGAGGGAGGAGGGAAAAGCTCTCTGCTGTGAGGCTGCTCACAGAGTTCAGGCTCCTGTTAATCCTGCTCCCCAGAGGACTCGGTGGCAGTGCTTTAACTGCTTCCCCAGGGGTGAGGAGCTTCATGAAGGACATTGAGGGGCTGGAGTGTGTCCAAAAAGGGCAGTGAAGCTGGGGAAGGGTCTGGAGCACAAGTCTGGGGAGGAGCAGCTGAGGGAGCTGGGGTTGTTCAGCCTGCAGAAGAGGAGGCTGAGGAGAGACCTCCTGTCTCTCTACAGCTCCCTGGAAGGAGGCTGCAGCCAGCTGGGGCTTGGTCTCTTCTCCAGAGGAACAGGTGAAAAGGAAACAGCCTCACCTTGCCCCAGGGGAGGTTTAGGCTGGGCATGAGGAACAATTTCCTCTCCAAAGGAGCTGTCAAGGGCTGGCCCAGGCTGCCCAGGGCAGTGGTGGAGTCCCCCTCCCTGGTGCTGTGGTGCTGAGGGCCATGGCTCAGTGGTGCCCTGGCAGTGCTGGGTCTCTTCCAACCAAAACGATTCCAGGATGCTGTGACTCAGCTCTTGGAGTCCTCTGCCCAGCCCCTGTGAGCTGATTTCCACAGCAAGCCTAAAGAGGTTTTGCCAGAGTTGTCCTTCCTCTGAAAGAGCTTCTGGAGAGATGCAGAGGAGATGGAACACCTTGGAGGTCCTGAAGGGTGCTCCAGGGGTGAGCTGTGGGCAAACAAAGAGTTTGGCTTTAGATCCATGGCCAGGGGCTCAGCCAGTGGAACCTGCTCCTGTCCCATGCCCACTCACACCTCCTCAGTCCTGCCCCTGGGGACACCAGGACATCTCAGGTGAAGCCAGGTAAGTGATGCAGCACAGCAGGGGACAGCCTGCCTGAATGGGAGGGGGTGAAAGCCCTGCGTGCCCAGCAGGAGGTGTGGAAAGAGACAGCTGGGAAAACCCAGGGCCACAGCACAGGGCTGAGCTGCTGCTGCTGCTCTGAACATCGCTGCTCCGAGGTGTGCCTAAGGGTGCTGCAAGCTGAGTGGAGTTGGGAGCTGCTGGTCCTTGCCTTGGCCACCTGCTGCCCGTGCCCTGCCCTGGGCACAGCCACAAGGGTGCTGCCACCTCCTCCTGCCAGCATCTGGCTGCAGGTGGAATGGCTTCGGTGAAATCCCTTGGAGCTTTTGCAGCAGCTTAGCTTCTGCCCTTGCAGGAGTTTGCCCTCCCCATGTGGAAGGATGGGAGGCACTTGGTGGCTGCTGTGTTCGTGCTGGGATGTTTGTTGCCCCCCCTGTGGCTTTTGTGGGGCCTGGCCAGGGGCTTGTGATGCCCAAGATTGTTACTGAAGGGGCTTCCAAAGGAACAGCCCTCGGTGGGCTGAGCTGGTGCAGTCCTCTGGGGCTTTTTAGCCAAGCCATGGGAAAGTGGATGGCCCTGGAGAGCTGAGGGATGGGCAGAGGAGGGGCAAACAGCGTCCTTCAGGGAGCTGGGAGAGAGGGACAAGGGTGATGGAGCACCCTGGGGCTGGGCCATGCTGTCTGCTGTGAGTGCTCTCTGCTCTTGGCTGTAATTTCCTCAATCCTGGATTCAGCTTTGTGCCTCTCACTGCAAGAAGGACATTGAGGGGCTGGAGTGTGTCCAGAGAAGGGCAGTGAGGCTGGGGAAGGATCTAGAGCAGAAGTCTGGGGAGGAGCAGCTGAGGGAGCTGGGGTTGCTCAGCCTGGAGAAGAGGAGGCTGAGGGGAGACCTCCTGGCTCTCTACAGCTCCCTGCAAGGAGGCTGCAGCCAGCTGGGGCTCATCGAGGGCTGGCCCAGGCTGCCCAGGGCAGTGATGGAATCCCCATCCCCCGAGGGGGTTTAGAGCCCTGGAGGTGTGCTGAGGGCCATGGCTCAGCGGTGCCCTGGCAGCGCTGGGTTAAGGGTTGGACTCTTACCAGCCAGAAGGCTTCTGTGATTCCACCCTGCCAGGACCTCGCTGAGCCTCTTGCTGGGAAACCCAGGGGTAAAAATAACCTCCCTGAAATAGCTGGGGGCAGGGGCTGGCCCCACCTGTCACCAGGGCTGGGCCTGGTGCTGGCTGCAGGGGTGGCAACCTCCCCCTGTCCAGCTGGGGGCACGGGGGCAGGGCACGGAGCGTGTGCATGGTCCCCACTCCCTGGCGCCTCTGCCCTGCCGAGGGCTGCCACAGGCTCACCCCAGGTGCAGCTCAGCCTCTCCAAGACCCCCATTTCCCCCCCCCCGGAGGTGATGTTGACCCCCCAGACCTGGCCCTGGCATCACAGTGAGGGGCTGGGGCTGCACCTAGCGGGTCTTCACTGACCCAAACCTAGGGCAGACCCCAGGGCAGGAGCTTCTCCTTCCTCCAGCAGCCCTCAGCCGTGGGAAGCAACCGAAGATGGGAGCCATTCACGGTCCGTCGAGCCTGTCGCAGAGGGGCAGACCCTTCCCTACCCCCATCCCCTCCTGCGGGCTCCCTAGGGCCTGGGACCCTCACTTGCCTTACTTTGAGGGTCCCAGCCCCAAGTTTCTTCCCCTCTCCCTCCTGCTGGGGCTTCCCCAGCCGCTCCGCACCCGGCTCTGGGCGGCGGGGGGGGAGATCTGTCTGAGCCTGGGGCCGCAGCCAGCCTCAGCCGTTCGCCTTTAAGAGAGGCGGGGGCCGGGGAGAGCGGGGCCGGGGCGGGCCGGGGCTCGGCGGGGACGGCGGGGGCCCGGCGGGAGGCGGCGGGGCCGGAGCGGGGAGATGCTCCGAGTCTTCATCCTCCACGCAGAAAATGTCTGCACGCCGGACGCCGACATCAGCGATGCCTACTGCTCCGCCAGCTTCGGAGGTGGGGGCGAGTTTGCCTGGGGGGGCTTCACCGGGGGGCGGGTTTGCACGGGGGAGCCTCCGCCGGGCTCTGTCCCGGCTCTGGGCACCGCGCTGAAAGCCTGGGAGGGGTCCTGCATCTCCAGCCCCTCCCTAGCTGCTGTGGTCCTCTCCCGATCCGCCCTGCCCCGCAAGCTGCTGTGCCTCCCCTGGTCTGCTGTGCCCCCCTCTACCTTCTCTGCCCTTCCTAATTCGCTCTGCCCCCTCCCCATCTGTCGTGTCCCCCTCCCCATCTGTCGTGTCCCCCTCCTCATCTGCCTGCCCCTCCCCGTCTGCTGTTCACCCTGCAGTCTGCTCTGCCCCCTCCCAATCTCTTGCGCCCCCCGGTAAGCTGCCGTGCCCCACCTGCCGTGCCTTGCCGTTCAGCCCCCGCCGCGGGGAGTTGCTGCCCGCTCCCCCGGCTCCCCTCCTCACCCGGGGGGGGTCAAAGGCAGCGCTGCGCCCCAGCAGCAGGCCGCGGGGGCAGGGGAGGGACATAGCTGAGCGGTGACAGCAGCAGCTGGAGCTCGGTAGCTATTCCTGGCGTCGCTCTGGTGGGGGGACAGCAGGCTGCGACCTCCTGGGACCCACCCCGTGCCTGCACGGTCCCCAAGCCCCCTGCTTCAAGGGGTGGCAGGAGGAGTGAGGCAGCATCTCGGCGTCCTTGGGGTGAAAAAGCATCTTGGGGGCTTGCTGAGCGGGGTGAGGAGCGGGAGCAGAGAGGCCTTGTGTCAGCACTTTTGTCTCCTCCACTGCCTGCCTCTGCAGCTGAGGGAGACCTTCCCAGTGGCACCAAGGTCCTCGCCCCAGTGCCACCGAGTCGCTGTGTGTGGCCATGGCAACCCCGCTGCGCGCTGGCCTCGGCAGCTGCTTCCTTCCCATGCGCCCTTGTCCCACAGGGGCTGTGATAAGGGCACAGCCTCTGCCCTGCTCCACGGGACAGAGAAGGGTCTGGCAGTAGGAATCTGCCCCCCCAGCCACTAATCTAAGCCAGGCCCAGAGGTGTGGGGGGCTCTGATCAGGTTCTTGCTGCCCCTTGCCCCCCGCCCAGGGAAGAGCCCAGCTGGGGTTTGGGTGCTGTGGGGCTGCCCAGAGCCCAGCCCAGCAGTGGGACCTCCTCCATGCTGATAAGTCCTCAGTGCTGTGGCATCCCTGGACCTGGGACCTACCTCCCCAGCATCCCTGGGGTGCTGCAGCTCTGCAGCCCTGGGGTGCATCCCCCCTGGGGTGCTCCAGAGTCAGCAGCATCCTGTGTGTGTGGCATCTCCCATGTCCTGCTGCCTCAGCATCCTCAGGGCTGTTTCATCCCTGGATCCTGGTGCTTGGCCAACCTTGGGCTCCACAGCATTCCCCTCTCCCAGTGATTTAATTTGCCTTCTCTGGAGGTCACAGCATCCCCACATCCTGGTGACTTACTCCCCACCCTCAGGCTCTACAGCAGCCCTGGGTCCTGATGATTTAATTCACCACCTCTGGAGCTTGCAGCATCCCCAGGTCCAGGTGATTTGTTTACCATGAGGGGTTACAGACTTCCCAGCTCCCAGTGCTCAGCCATCCTGGGGGTCCACAGCACCCCCAGATCCTGCTGTCTGGCTGTCCTTGGGGCTGGCAGCATCCCTGGAGTGAATTTGCCACCCCTGGGGCTTGCAGTATCTCCAGCTCTTGGTGCTTTGGCATCCCTGGGGGTTAGTGATGGACTCCTGGGGTTCACAGCATCTCCAGATCCTGCTGCTTGGGCATCCTCGGAGTTCACAGCACCCTTGGATCCCAGTAACTTAAGTCACCCTCCCTGGGGCTCACAGCATCCTCACATCCCAGTGCTGAGGCACCCCCGGGGCTTCCAGCATCCCCAAGTCCACAGGGATGGATCGAGCATCCTTGGGGTTAGCAGCAGCCCTGGAGCCCCGCGATTTAATCTCCCCCCAGGGCTCCCTGAGCCCCAAACCCTTGATCTTTAGTAACCTCCTAACTCCCAACATCCCAGCTCTTTGCAACCTCCGGAGCTGCCGCGTCGAGGCGCTTGGTGTCACCAGCCTGGGAGGGCTGGGATGGAGGAAATGGTGATGGGGGGGTGGGTGGGTGTGGAGGGGTGGCCAAATCCTGCCCCCAAGGGCTAAGTCCCACAGCTTGACCTGCCAGTGAGTGCCCAGCTCCATCATGCTGCGGTGCTTGCTCCAACGGGCCACCCACCTTCCCAACTTGGAGAAGGGGGACAAGCAAAGCGACCCGGTGGCCAGTTTGACTTTCCGAGGTGAGAGGGGCCTTAAATCCGGGCTCGGGGTGGGTGGGGGGTGGTTGTCTTGCCTGCTTTTACAGCCACCTCGAGCTGCTTTTACAGCGCTGGGGTCTGCTAAGCTCTGTCCTTCTCCTAAATCCTTTCTGAACCCTCTCCACCCGCCTCCTGAGTGCCCCATACCACATCCCCCTGCACCTCCCACCCTTCCATGCCCCCTCCAGCCCTCCCCCGTGCCTCCCGCTGTCCTGCTCACACGTGTGGCACCAACCCGTCCCCGGCTGCGGGTTTTTATCCCTCTGCCTCCAGGAGTTTGCGGTGTGTGGGGGTCAGTGAGAAATCCCACGGGATTCCCCCCCCAGGGTGGGGACGGCTGGGGGCTGGGTCCCTTGGGGGCTGGGTCCCTTGGGGGCTGGGTCCCTTGGGGGCTGGGTCCCTTGGGGGCTGTCACAGCATCGGGAGGCGCTGGGATGTCCGGGAGAGCCCCGGCAAAGCGCAGCGCAGGGAGGGCTCTGCTGCGGGACTGCTCTCCCCGCCTGCTTTCCTCGGGGAGTTCTCTTCCTTGTCCGGGGGAGGGGGGCTTGGGCCGCTGGGGGGTGGGCGCTGGGGGCTCTCGCCGCCCCTGAAAGCGGTGCGGTAGCCAGCGGGAGCGGGATCTGCCTTTGCGGGAGGCTGCTGCGCCCCGGAGGGCTGCTAATTGCTCTCGTGCTTTTAGTTACTAATGAGAGAGGGCTAAGGAAGCAGCCCTCGGCCAGGGGGCTGTCCTGGGGCCGGGGGGCTGGGGAGGGAGCACCTCGAAAGCACTTGCGGCAGGACGTGGAAGGGTTTTTTTAGGCGGCTGTTTCCTGGAAAACTTCCATTTTTAGCTAAAAAGAAAGGAAAGGAAGAGGCTGAGCAGGTTCTGCCTTGGCTTTTCCTGTGCAGACTGGGGGGAAGGTGCTGCTGGCCCCCACCCCGCCCAGCACCCCTCATCTTCATCCCGCTGGGTGCTTGCCCGGCAAGGGTGGACTCCAGCCCTCCCCTCTGGCCGGATCCCGAGAGCCTGGGGGGGAATTCCAGGCTCTGTGTCCCGTGAGAATGAGGTGCAAGCAGGATAAGGGCTCTGACCCAGGGGCTTGGAGTGGCCTGGGCTGGGTCAGGGCGCCCAGAGCTGCCGTGTCAGGGCGGGGGGGGGCAGCTTGACCACCCTCCCGGCTCTGCTTTGCTCCAGCAGCCACTTGAGCTCCAGGCTGGGAGCTTTAGCAGAGACTCCTTAAAAAAGGGAAGCAGGAAAAGAGCCCTTTGGAGCTGCTGGAATGAGAGAGAGAACCAAAAGGAGAATCATCACCTCTCTTCCCTCCCTCATCTCTCTTCCCTCCCTCATCTCTCTTCCCTCCATCATCTCTCTTCCCTCCATCATCTCTCTTCCCTCCCTCATCTCTCTTCCCTCCCTCATCTCTCTTCCCTCCATCATCTCTCTTCCCTCCATCATCTCTCTTCCCTCCCTCATCTCTCTTCCCTCCCTCATCTCTCTTCCCTCCATCCCTCTGTCTCTGTGTCCCTCTCCATGTAGCTCCCTAGATCTCCACAGCTGTCTGTATCCTCTCTGTGATCTCCCTGTAGCTGTCTCTGTCTCTGTCTCTCTATAGCATAGAATGGCTCAGGCTGGGAGGGACCTCACAGCTCATCTACTCCATCCTCCCTGCCCTGGGCAGGGACACCTCTCAGCTAGACTCAGCTGCTCAAGGCTTCTTCCAGCCTGGCCATGAACTCCCCCAGGGAGGAGGCAGCCACAGCCTCCCTGGGCAGCCTGTGCCAGTCTCACTAGCCTGGTACTGAAGAGCTGCCTGGGATCCACTCTATACCCTCTGCTCTGCCCCAGCTTCAAACCATTCCCCCTTGTCCTGGCTCCAGACCCCCTCAGGAGAAGTCTCTCTGCAGCCTTCCTGCAGGATCCCTCCAGGCACTGGCAGGCAGCTCTGAGGTCCCCCTGGAGTCTCCTCTCCAGGCTGAACACCCCCAGCCCCCTCAGCCTGTCTTCACAGCAGAGGTCCTCCAGCCCCTGGATCATCCTTGTGGCCTCCTCTGGCCTCTCTCCAGCAGCTCTGTGTCCTGCTGGGGACACCAGAGCTGGAGGCAGCACTGGAGGTGGGGTCCTAGCAGAGCAGGGTCAGGGGGCAGAATGCCCTCTGCTGCCCACACTGCTCTGGCTGCAGCCCAGGGTGGGCTTTGCCTTCGGGGCTGCATGGGTGCACTGCTAGCTCGTGGGGAGCTCCTCTGAGGCTCTCTGAGCTCTCTCCAGCTCTCTCCCTGCCCTGTCTGTGTGTCTGGAGCTGTCAGGCCACGCTGGTGTCGCCGGTGTCCCCGGGCTTTGACTCACTGCTATTGTTTGCTTCTTCCTCTTCCTCTTCCCCTTGCTTCCTCCCTGGGGGCCTGGCAGGCTGTCAGTGGGACTTGGGGGGGGTCATGGTTTGGGGCTGCAGCTTTAGGAGTGCTCCTCAGCCCGGGCTGGAGCCTCCTGCTGCTGGAGCTCCTCAGGACGTTGGCTTCGGGTGGTGGCAGCTGGGGGTCCCTGTGCCTCACGGCACCTCCCAGCACCACCCAGCAGCCCTTGGGAGACTGCTCTGTGCCCTGGGGAAACTGAGGCAGCACATGGTGCTTCCCCAGGTGAGGAGGGGAGGGGGCTTTAGCTCCATGTTTGCCAGGGAAGAAGCTCTGTGAAGGTGTGGGGCCAGCAGTCCTCCTAAAGCTGGGAGGTTGGTGGGTCCCTGGAGCAGGCTGCCCAGGGCAGTGCTCACAGCACAGCCTGGCAGCACCCAAGGAGCCTCTGGGGGATGCTCTCACTCACAGGGTTCAGTTTTCAGTGGTGCTGGGAGGAGCAGGGAGCTTTGACTCCATCCTGATGGGTCCCTTCTGACTTCAGATCTTCCATGGCTCCCTGAGGTGACTTCCCCAGGGTATTCCAGTGAGGCTCCTTCAGGGCTGGAGGTCCCAGGAGAGCTCTGGAGCCCATCTGAGTGCAGCCCAGCCCAGGGACAAGGGGCAGGGTCTGGTCCTGCTGCTGGGAGCTGCAGGTCTCACTGGAGTCTCCCAGCCACCCCTGCCCATGGAGGGGACTGGAATTTTGGGCCCTTCCCTGATGGTTTGGACGGGGAAACTGCTCTGAGCTTTGTGTGCTGCTCCCTGCAGGGGTGAAGAAGAGGACTAAGGTCATCAAGAACAATGTGAACCCCGTGTGGAACGAGGTGAGTGTGTCCCCATCCCCATGGGGGACAGCCTGGGCATGAAGGGTGCTGGGGGGTCCTGAGCACAAGTCCTGCAAGGAGCAGCTGAGGGAGCTGGGGCTGCTCAGCCTGGAGGACAGGAGGCTGAGGGGAGACCTCCTGGCTCTCTGCAGCTCCCTGAGAGGAGGCTGCAGCCAGCTGGGGCTTGGTCTCTTCTCCCAGGGAACAGTTGATGGGACAAGTTGCACCAGGGGAGGGTTAGCTTGGCTATGAGGAACAATTTCTTCCCCTTGAAGGCTGTCAAGGCCTGGCCCAGGCTGCCCAGGGCAGTCTCCATCCCTGGAGGGCTTTCAGAGCTGTGGTGCTGAGGGCCATGGCTCAGTGGTGCCCTGGCAGTGCAGGGCTAAGGGTTGGAACTGATGACCTTAAAGGTCTTTCCCAACCCAAATGCTTCCCTGGTGTCACCCACGGGGGGGTTGGGGCTGCTCTCCATCGTGGGCAGCTTTGTCTCTGAGATCCTGGCCGTGGGCAGCAGGGGAGGAAGGGGCTGGAGCCAGCTGCAGCCCTTTGCTGCAGCCTCTTCCCCTTTCATCAAGATCTTATCAGGGCCAAGCAGGCACATTCAGAGGAGCTGCTGAAAGGCATTGCAAGGGGAAGCAAAGCCTGCTTGGCTCCTCAGCCTCTGCTTGGCTCAGCAGCAGCCTGGCCTGGGGCAGGAGATTTTTTTTCCAGCACCTTCCTCCTTCTCCCCCTGACCTGCACTCTCCTGGGTCACAGTAAGCAAACAAAGGGCTCTGCTGAGCAGACCAAGGCCGTGCCGTGCCAGAGCGCTGCGTGCCAGCTCCCACCCTGACCTTCTCCTCTGGTCCGTGATGAGAGACCTTGCCCTGGGCTCTGCCAGGAGGGGAGGCTGAGGGGGAGACCTTCTGGCTCTCCACACCTCCCTGAAAGGAGGTTGGAGCAAGGGGGGGGTCAGTCTCCCCCCAAAGAACAAGCAGCAGGACAGGAGGAAATGGCCCCAGTTGTGCCAGGGGAGGTCTGAGGTGATCAAGAGGAACAATTTCTTCCCCTAGAGGGTTGCCAAGGGCTGGCCCAGGCTGCCCAGGGCAGTCCCCATCCCTGCAGGGGTTTCAGAGCTGTGGGGATGTGGTGCTGAGGGCCCTGGCTTGGTGGTGCCCTGGCTAAGGGTTGGGCTCAATGACCTCAAAGGTCTTTTACAGCCGAAAGGATTCCATCAGCTGTGGAGTCTTACCTGGGCCATGTGTGGTGCCAAGGTAATGTCTGGCATGAAGAATGGGGGGCTGCAGCCTCAGGGGCCCCTGGCACTGCTGGAGGTGATGGACACCAGCAGGAGCATCACAGCCCCAGCTGGGTGCTGGCTCTGACTCCTCTCGCCTCCCCTCCAGGGCTTTGAGTGGGACCTGAAGGGGACTGCCCTGGACCCAGGTGCTGAGCTGACTGTCGTGGTGAAAGACCATGAGACTGTGGGGAGGAACAGGTGAGGAAAGCACTGGGTGTGGGCTCTGACCAGCCTGCCCTGCTCCTGCCACCCTCCCCCAGGGCTGGGGTGGGCAGGGAAGGGATCTGGGCTCTCCTTGGGCTCTGGGGGTTGCTCCTTGGGTGCCGGCTGCCCCGTGGGTAGCCGGTGGGAGGCCAGAGCTGCATTTCTGGGCTGTTTCACTCGGTGACTGAGGAGAAAACTCCCAGCTTGAGGGCAGGGAGGACACAGGGGACCCTTGTGCCCATTGTCAGCCCCGGGCTGCTGCCCCAGCGGGGCTGGGGGCAAGGCTGGTGCCGCGGGGCCCTGGCGATGGGCGCCCGGCCAGGGAGGTGTGAGAGCAGCCAAGCTCCTCTGGCTGAGCTCCTGCCCCGGACACTTGGAGCTGGGAAGGGCAGTGTCTGCTAAACAAACATCCCAGGCCAGCTTCCTTCCTCACAGCAGCTCCTGCTGCCTCTCACCCCGGGGGCAGCGGAGGGCTCTCCCTGGCCCCCAGGGCTCCGTCTCCCAGCAGCTGCACTGCAGAGCAGAGTGGGAGCCGATGGTGATGCCAGCCCCGGCCCTGGCACAGCCAGGCCACCCCCTGCCAACCCCTGCCTGCACAGGAGGCTCCTTTGCTCAGGACTGCAGCCTGGACAGGGCAAAACCCAGAGGAAGTGATCTATCTGTGGGGCAGGGGAGGGTGGGAAGCCAGCTGGGCATGGGGAGGGCAACCCTGGCCTGAGGGATCTCATTTCCAGGGCTGGAGCTGCTGCTGCTCTTGGGCTGGAGGCCAAGGAGGTGGGAACTGGGTCTGGTCCAGCTCAGTGGTGCCATGTCTATAAATAGAGGGAGAGTGGGAGCAGAGTCCTCACTCCTGGTGCAGGGAGATTCCTCCTGTGGCCTGCAGGGATTGTGATGCCCTCATGAGCAGTGCCCTCTGTCACAGAGGTGATGGTGGGGCAGGAGAGCCCCCCAGGACAATCACCAGGGGCCCATGGCCTGTGCTGGCTGCTGGGGCTTTGGGTTGGAAGGGACCTTTAAGCTCATCCAGCCCCAGCCCCCTGCAGCCAGCAGGGACATCAGCAGCTGGAGCAGGCTGCTCACAGCCCCAGACGACCTGACCTGGGTTGTTTCCAGGGATGGGGCTTCTCCCAGCTCTCTGGGCTGCCTGGCTGGGTGTCTCAGCACCCTCACAGTGAAGAACTTCCTCCTTGTATCATCACCCCCTGGTGCTTGGCATCTAGGTAACCCTTCCTGCCCCGTGCCTCTTCCCACCCCAGCCAGCAGTGCTGAGTCCTCCACTGCCCAGGGCTGGCCCAGGAGCGGCTCCAGTGCTGCTGCTGCCCAGCTCCTCCCCACCCAGGGTCAAACCATTCCTTGATTCTAGGAAGCTCAACGGGGGAAAAGCAGTTCTAGGGAGGTTTAAAATGCCCCTGGGTGGTGGTGGCACCCAGCTCAGAGCTCCCAGTGGAACCCCCACCCCTCGTGTCCCTGTGTGTGCTTCACTGGCAGAGAAGTCCATCAGTGCTTTGGTTTGTGGCTCCTGGCTCCTCAGTGTGGGCTTTTGGGGGCTCCTCTTTGAGGAGAAGGAAACAAACCCCCGAGGGATGCTCCCCCTGGGCTGGGCCCAGGCCACCCTGGGGATCGTTCTCCATTGGAGATGCTGCTGGCAGATGTCACCATCCCCCTCCAGTGGCTTACTGGTGCCTGGGTTGGCCCCAGCCATGTCTCCTCAGTCCCTTCCCCTGGCTCAGGCTACCCCTGACCCCCTGTTGCTCTTCCCCCCAGGTTTTTGGGTGAAGCTCGAGTGCCCCTGCGAGATGTCCTCTCCTCCCCCAGCCTGGCAGCCTCCTACAACCTCCCCTTGCTGGACACCAAGAAGCAGAGCACTGGGGTGAGTCCCTGCCTGAGGGCCAGTCAGGCCAGTGCCAGCTGCAGCTCCCAGCTGGAGACCACTTTGTGCCATGTTTGTGCCAGCTGCAGCGCCCAGTTGGAGACCACGTTGTGCCATGTTTGTGCCAGCTGCAGTGCCCAGTTGGAGACCACTTTGTGCCATGTCCCTGCCAGCTGCAGCTCCCAGCTGGAGACCACGTTGTGCCATGTTTGTGCCAGCTGCAGTGCCCAGTTGGAGGCCACTTTGTGCCATGTCCCTGCCAGCTGCAGCTCCCAGCTGGAGACCACGTTGTGCCATGTTTGTGCCAGCTGCAGTGCCCAGTTGGAGACCACTTTGTGCCATGTTTGTGCCAGCTGCAGCGCCCAGTCTGGGACCAGTTTGTGCCATGTCCCTGCCAGCTGCAGCCCCCAGTCTGGGACCAGTTTGTGCCATGTCCCTGCCAGCTGCAGCTCCCAGTCTAGGACCAGTTTGTGCCATGTTTGTGCCAGCTGCAGCTCCCAGCTGGAGACCACTTTGTGCCATGTTTGTGCCAGCTGCAGCCCCCAGTCTGGGACCAGTTTGCACCATGTCCCTGCCAGCTGCAGCTCCTAGCTGGGTACCAGTCAGGGTGATGTCCCTGCCAGTTGCAGCTCCCAGTTTGAGACCAGCCTGGGCAGTATCCCCACCCTTGGTGTCCCAGTGAGCCCTGGCACACCTCCCACTGCCATCCCCCTGCTCTGCTCCTTGCCCTGGCACTTGTTTTGAGCTCCACCTCCCGTGTCTGGGCAGAACGCGATGGGTGGCATCCAGCCCCGAGGCTGAGGCCCTGGAAGAGCCCTGCTGGACCCCCCCACGACGACCATTTCCTCTTTTCCAGGCTTTCCTCATCCTGCAGGTGTCCTACATCCCCCCGCCCGGAGCTGTGCCTCTCTTTCCCCCTCCAGCTGCCCCCGAGCCGGCCCCGGCTGCTGCTGAGCCCGACGCTGTCACCGGTAACCACAAACCTTCTCCTGGGGGGCCCTGGGGGCCCTGCCCCCCCCAGCACCACGTCTGTCCCACCCAGCCCCCTGGCCCCGCGGCCCCACAGCGCCTGCTCCCACCTCCCTCACCTCCTCCTCCTTTCTGCCCCCATGCAGAGACGGCCGGAGAGGAGGAGACAGAGGACCAGGCGGTGACAGGAGATGAGACAGAGCCCTCCTCCTCCTCGGGGCCACCGGGATCCGACCCCCCCCTAGTGCCCCACAAGCCCCCCGTGCACCACGTGCAGGGCTTGAAGAGGAGGAGAAGCTCCCACAAGAAGCCTCTGTCCAACAAGCCGCAGGACTTCCAGGTGAGGCACTGCTGCCGGGGCTCAGCTGCTCGCCTTCAGCTCCCCCACGTCCCCCAGGCCGGCCCCACGGGGCTCCATCCCTCCCCGAGCTGCCTATCCCAGGGCAGGACTGATCCTGATGCCCCCCCCGGCCTGTCCTCCTCCTCCTCCCCCCAGATCCGGGTGAGAATCATCGAGGGCAGGCAGCTCCCTGGGGTCAACATCAGGCCGGTGGTGAAGGTGACGGTGGCGGGGCAGACCAGGAGGAGCAGGATACGCAAAGGCAACAGCCCCTTCTTTGACGAGGTGAGGGGGAGGCTGGCCTGGGGGCATCCGGGGAGGCTCGGGGGCGCTGGGGGTTGGTGTCTTGAGCGACGGAAGCCTCGGGTCAGCCCCGGGGGCTGGGCTGTGCCGATGGGGACCGCGGCGGGACAGAAGCTCAGCAGCAGCAGCGGCGGCAGGCTGCCCTCGGGCAGGTCCAGCGTCCCCTGCCTTCCTGCGGGGCTCACCTTGGTCCCCTTCCAGGGATGGCTCACGGCCCGCAGCCGCTGCTAACAGGCAGGGGGCATGTCCTGGGCAGGGGTGGGCAATGCAGCCGGACGTGCAGGGTGGGTGTGCTGCAGGCGACTTGTCCCCAGCCCTGACCCCGAACCCTGCTCCAGCCTGCCCCTGAGCTCCGTTAGGAGAAGCCCAGGGGAGCCGATCGGGGTGGGAGCCAGCCCCAGACCAGCTGCAGAAGCAAACCGGAGGAGTTTGCTCCTTGGGGTGCACCACAGCCACCCAAGGCACTCCCTTGGAGAGGCTGCTGCCGTTCAGGAGGTCTCACCCAAGAGGAGGGGAAGAAGCTCCAGCTGGTGAGCTGGGGCGGTGCTGGAAGGTGCAAGCATAGCCTGAGAGGGGGTTGGGGTAGCCCTTCCCCCTTGCAGCCTCCCCTCCCTTTCCTACAGACCTTCTTCTTCAACGTCTTCGAGTCTCCGCTGGAGCTGATGGACGCCCCCCTCTTCATCACGGTGAGCTGGGGGCTGCACCCCGGCCCCACGCCGCCCCGGGGCACAGCCATGCGGCCCGGCCCTGCCCCCCGGCCCTGCCCCCCGGCCCTGCCCCCCGGCAGGCTCTTGGGGCTGCAAAGCCTTTTTCTCCTCCTTTTGTCCCCCACAGGTGGTGGATTCCCGCTCCTTCCGGGCGGACTCGCTGCTCGGGGAGTTCCGGGTGAGGGCCCTGGGTGTCCCCTGCACCCCTGGGTGCCCCTTTCACCCTCACGTGTCCCCTGCTCCCCCACTGCCCCCAGGCAGAGCCATGGGCTGGGCACTGACATTTGTTCTTTGCTTCCCTGCACAGATGGACCTCGAGACTGTCTACTCTGAGCCAAGTGAGCCCAGCCAGGGGGTGGGGGCTGGCATGGCTTTGGGACCCCCCCAGGGTTTGGGGCAAACAGAGGGGAAATGCAACCCTGCACCCCCCACCCCCAGCCCTGTGCCCTGTGGGAACCCAGGCAGGTTCCTGCATCCACCACCACCAGCGCTTCTCTGGCCCAAGACAGACATCCTTGAGGCCTTCCAGCCATTGTGCCACAGGCTGGCTGGCAGAAAGCCCCTCCCAGTGCAGCCCCCAGCAGTGCAGCCCCCAGCAGTGCAGCCCCAATCAGTGCAGCCCCAATCAGAGCAGCCCCAATCAGAGCAGCCCCAATCAGTGCAGCCCCAATCAGAGCAGCCCCAATCAGAGCAGCCCCAATCAGTGCAGCCCCAATCAGAGCAGCTCCAATCAGTGCAGCCCCCAGCAGTGCAGCCCCAATCAGTGCAGCCCCAATCAGTGCAGCCCCCAGCAGTGCAGCCCCAATCAGTGCAGCCCCAATCAGTGCAGCCCCAATCAGAGCAGCCCCAATCAGAGCAGCCCAGCTCATATTTTTTTGCCTTGAGTCCCACTTGGAAGAGCCCTTCAAGATCAAGTCCAGCTGTAAATCTCCCCCCTTCTCCCCCCTTCTCCCCCCTTCTCCCCCCTTCTCCCCCCTTCTCCCCCCTTCTCCCCCCTTCTCCCCCCTTCTCCCCCCTTCTCCCCCCTTCTCCCCCCTTCTCCCCCCTTCTCCCCCCTTCTCCCCCCTAGAGCATGCTTTCCTCAGGAAGTGGCTGTTGCTCTCTGACCCAGAGGACTTCTCAGCGGGGGCCAAGGGCTATCTGAAAGTCAGCCTCTTCGTGCTGGGGCCTGGAGATGAAGCACCTGTGAGTGTTGCCCTGGCTGTGGAGGGGGGAAGCTCCAACTGTGCTGCTCTGCCAGCCTGGGCCATCAAACCCCCTGTCTGTTCCCAGGGAATCATAAAATCATTGGGGTTGGAAGAGACCTTTAAGATCATGGAGTCCAACCCTTAGCCCAGCACTGCCAGGGCACCACTGAGCCCTGGCCCTCAGCACCACAGCTCCACAGCTCTGAAACCCCTCCAGGGATGGGGACTCCAGCACTGCCCTGGGCAGCCTGGAGAAGAAATTGTTCCTCATGTCCAACCTAAACCTCCCCTGGTGCAACTTGAGGCTGTTTCCTCTTGTCCTATCATTTGTTCCCTGGGAGATGAGACCAAGCCCCACCTGGCTGCAGCCTCCTTTCAGGGAGCTGTAGAGAGCCAGGAGGTCTCCCCTCAGCCTCCTTCTCTCCAGGCTGAACAGCCCCAGCTCCCTCAGCTGCTCCTCACCAGCCTTCTGCTCTAGACCCTGCGCCAGGCTCTGGACACACTGCAGCCAGCAGGAAGCTGCTGCTTTGACCTTCCTCTGTTTTGGGGGCACAGTGCTGGATTTCAGGGGGGTGTTGCTGCTGGTTTCAGGATCTTCTGCAAGCTTGGTCATGTTTTCTTCTTGTCCTGTGGTGCTGCAGCTGGAGAAGAGGGAAGTTTCTGAAGACAAGGAGGACATTGAGGGCAACCTGCTGCGCCCCACTGGGGTCACCCTGCGAGCAGCTCACTTCTGCCTGAAAATCTTCAAGGCTGAAGACTTGCCCCAGAGTGAGTGTCCCCTTTGCTGGGGCCAGGAAGCAGGGCACAGCTGAGGAGCCTGGGCCCAGAGCCCTTGCAGGCAGCTGTCAGGTGCAATGCCCTGCGGAGAGGAGTCTCTTATTGCTGCAGGCTGGCTCTGTGCTCCTCTTCCTCCGCGCCTGGCGCCATGGAGGGGCACAGCCTGGCTGGGGGCACAGCCTGCCTGCAGAGCTGGGGCCATCCCTGAGCTTGCAGCATCTCCTTCCCCTCCCAGTGGATGATGCTGTCATGGACAATGTGAGGCAGATCTTTGGCTTTGAGAGCAACAAGAAGAACCTGGTAGATCCCTTCGTGGAAGTCAGCTTCGCAGGCAAGACGGTGAGCGGCCGGGGGGGGGACAGCTGCCCCTGCTCCCAGGGCTGAGCACAGGGAACAGCTGCTCCCAGCACGGGGAAGATTTGGTCCTTTGCCCTCCATGGAGCATTTGCAAAGGTCCCATCAGGCCTTGTCACACCCTGGCTTCCAAGGGGAGGCCAGGGACAAGTGGAGCCCCTCAGGGATCAGCACTGGGACCAGGCTTGTTCAGCATCTGTGTTGGTGCCAGGGCCGGTGGCACTGAGTGCAGCCTCAGCAGGGTTGCTGATGGCACCAAGCTGTGTGGTGCTGCTGGCAGTGTGTCCAGCAAAGGAGACAAGGTGCTGTAGTGGGGACCTGGCAGCGCTGGCCTGGTGTTGGTTGGTCTTTTCCAACCAGAATGGTTCTGTGAAGGAGGGAGGGGAGATTCAGGTGGTCCTTGCTGGGGGGAGAGGACATCCAGCAGCCCATAGCATCCTCTTCTAGCTGCCCAGAGGGGTTTGCCCACACAGTGCAGAGCCCCACCAGGCAATGCAAGCTGGACTGTGGGGGGTCTGAGCTCTTCCAGCTCTGACTTCTCATCCCCCAACTCACACCTGCAGCTCTACTCAAAGATCCTGGAGAAGAATGCCAACCCACAGTGGAACCAGAGCCTGACGCTGCCAGCCATGGTGAGCACACCCCCCTGTGCTCCCCCCCTAACCCCTCTGCTGCTCCCTCCTACCCCCTGTGCTCCCCCTCCTACCCCCTGTTCTCCTTCCACCCACCTCCTGTCCTCTCTCCCCCCATCCTCTTCCCACCCCCCCATCCTCTCTTCCCAACCCCCCATCCTCTCTTCCCACCCCCCCATCCTCTCTTCCCCCTTCCTCTTCCTCCCCACCCCTCGCCCACCTCCCCAGCGCTCCCCACTCCTCTGCCTCTCTCTTTCCCCAGTTCCCCTCCATGTGTGAGAAGATGAGGCTCCGGGTGACCGACTGGTGAGCAGGGAGGGGGCTGCCAGCGGGGGCTGCCCCCAGGAACGCCGGGCTGGAGCAGCGGGGTGGGCGGGAGGGGAGGCGAGGGGCAGCCCCGTGTGGCCGCGGGGTGACGGCAGCGGGGGCTGTGCTGCAGGGACAGAGTGACTCACAACGACGTCGTCGGCACTGCCTACCTCAGCATGTCCAAGATCTCGGCCCCTGGAGGGGAGCTGGAGGGTAAGGAGGGGGGTGGCAGCAGGGCATCTGGGGGGCACGGCTGGGGAGGAGCTCTGCATGCCCGTGGCTGGAGCTTGGTGGTGGCTGGGAGGGGGGCACGGCAGGGATGGTCCCCGTCAAGCCGCCGGTGCTGCAGGGGGCTCTGTCCCGCGGTGGGAGCTCAGCTCTCCCGGGATGTGCTCTGGAAGACCTTCAGATCTGCCCAGGGGCACTGGCAGAGGGGGAAAGCGCAGGGCCATGGGTGCCAGAGGTTTTGTTGCCTCTTTTCCCTGCTGAGTGGAGAGGGCTGCAGTCCCCTGGGAAAGGCAGGGCTGCTGGAGGGTGCCACGTCCCAGCCATGCCTGCCCCTGCTGGTGCCTCCTCTTTAGGTGACATTTAAGGGTGTGATGGGGGCTCAGGCCCAGGTTGTGCTGAGGGTGCTGTTCCAGGTCCCAGAGGCTTTCTGAAGTGGAGGACAGCCATGGAGATGTTGGCTGGGTGGCACTGACTGTGCCCAGCAGGAGGGCAGGGAGCGGGGACACAGCTGTGGGGCAGCCAGGACCCCCAGGAGAGGGCCAGGAGCAGAGGCTGTCCTAACCTGCATGAGCATCTCCTGCTGCTAACAAGCTTTGGTGGCATCTGCAACCTCTTCAGGCTTTGTGCTTCTGAGCCTCTTGGGTCCTCTGCAACCCACTGCTGGCATCCTGCTGGCTTGGGGACATGAGATGGAGCTGGCAGCAGCTGCCAGGACATGAGCCTGGGGCAAAGCTGCAGCCAGCTGCGTGCCCCCAGCACTGCCTGGCCATGCATGCAGGCATGGAGTTGGGGCTTGTGTGTCTACCCTCACCCTTCTCCAGCTCCTGAGCAGCTCCTGGGCTTGTCTGGAGGGAGAGAGAGAGAAAGAAAGGCTGGGGAGGGAGGAGGAGGCTGTGAGGGGTCTGCCCAAGGCCAGCACACCTCACGTCCACCTCACCTCCACCTCACCTCCACCTCACCTCCACCTCACCTCACCTCCACCTCACCTCCACCTCACCTCCACCTCACCTCCACCTCACCTCCACCTCACCTCGCCTCCACCTCACCTCCACCTCACCTCCACCTCACCTCCACCTCACCTCACCTCCCCCTCACCTCCCCTCCCCTCCCCTCACCACAGACCTGCTGGGGCACTGTGGGTCCCACCAGCCATGTGGCTCTGTCCAGGTTTTGCAGCCCCTCCAGGGATGCTGCAATCCTGCTTCCCACAGAACCCCACAGCTTCTGGGGAGGGCAGTAGGGTCAGAGGTCCCTGGTGAGCTCCCTGGAGAGGGACATTTTTCAGGAGAAGAGGTGATGGCTCCAGACTGAAAGAGAGGAAAGGCAAGGAGGATGCTCTTCACTGTGAGGGTGGAGAGACTGCAACAGGCTGCCCAGGGAGGCTGGGGATGCCCCAGCCCTGGAAGTGCCCAAGGCCAGGCTGGATGGGGCTCTGAGCTGCCTGATCTGGCTGAAGATGTCCCTGGGCAAGGCAGAGGGTTGGGCTGGGTGATTGTTAGGGTCCCTTCCAACCTCTCTCACTCTGTGATTTAACAACCTTCTCCTTCCTCTCTCTGTCTCTCCTGTGTCTTGTGGCACCTAAAGCCCAGGAGAGCGTTCCCCTGCTTCCCATAACCTTCCATCCTGCCACGTGCTCCTCTGCCAGCCTTTCCTAACCTCTCTGCCTTTCTTTGTGCCTCAGATGAGTTTCCTGCCCTTGTGAAGCCTCTGAAAGCCCCAGACCGTACGTTGCCCCTGCTCTCTTGGTTTGCAGTCACCTCTGGGTAATGGTTCTGCTGCCAGGGCTGCAGCTCTGCACAGAGCTGTGGGAGCTCTGGCTGCACCCTGCCTGGGCACCTTGGTGGGTAGAGGAGATGGCTCCTGCCCCGTGGAAGCTGGGAAGGGGCTCTCCTGCCCTTCCCCACAGCGAGTCTGGGGTCTCCATGTGGGGCAGTGACCTCTTTGTGGTGTGGCTGTGTGCAGAGCCAGCTGTGCACAGGGAGCAGCCAGCTCAGGAGCTCAGAGCAGGACCCTGCACACGGTTCCTGCCCCTTCCCTGCTCCTCCTGCTCAAGGTGTCATAAAAATGGGCCCTCCTCCTCCAAGCCCTCCCTTCCTGCCTTGAGGGAAGCACTGGGCCAGCTCCTTGGCTGCTGTGGATCCCCTGTGCTGGGTCACAGCAGCAAAGTGATGCTCTCCTTCCCTGGGGACACTTGCTGGCCATGGGGAGCTCTGTTCCCCTCACCCCAGCCCCACCTCTACCTTGTCTTTCTCCTGCAGCAAGGTAAGTGGCCCCAGGGCTCAAGGAGGGTGAAACCCTGCAGTGTTCTCATAGTGATGGAATTGGTTTGGTTGGGAAAGAGCTTTAAGGTCACTGAGTCCAACCCTTAGCCCAGCACTGCCAGGGCACCACCAAACCATGGCCCCCAGCACCACAGCTCCACAGCTCTGAAACCCCTCCAGGGATGGAGACTCCACCACTGCCCTGGGCAGCCTGGGCCAGCCCTTGTTCCTCATGTCCAACCTAAACCTCCCCTGGTGCAACTTGAGGCTGTTTCCTCTTCTCCTGTCACTTGTTCTGTGGGGGAAGAGACCAACCCCCAGCTGGCTGCAGCCTCCTTTCAAGGAGTTGTAGAGATGGAGAAGGAGACCTCCTGAGGGGAGCCTCAGCCTCCTTTCCTCCAGGCTGCCCTTGGTGGCCTCCAGCTGCACACAGAGGATCCAGCGGCGATGCCTGTGTGGGGTGCACCCCTGAGGCGCCCTCAGGACTCTCCTCTAATGTCTCTTTTCCCCCTCCTGGTGCCCAGTGGATGATGGCCTCGGGTTCCTGCCCACCTTTGGGCCCTGCTACATCAACCTGTACGGCAGCCCCCGGGAGTTCACCGGCTTCCCCGACCCCTACGAGAGCCTCAACCTGGGAAAGGTGACCCCAGCTCCTCCCCAGCATGGCAGCAGCTAACCGCAGCCCTGCTCCCTCCTTGCCCCGAGCCGAGCTGCTGCTTAACCCACGGGGGCTTTGTCATTGGGAGCCTGCCGCAGGTTTCTGGCTCCTCCTGCTGGATAAGCTCCTCCTGCCCTCGCTCTGCCGCACAAACTCTGCCTCGGAAGCTCTTGCAGGAGCATTCAGCCTTGAGCTCGCCCCTCCGCAGCCAAGCCCCCGGGGAGGCGCTGCCGGGGTCCTGATGCCTCTCCCTGCTCTACCCCAAGGGCGAGGGAGTTGCCTATCGTGGCAGGCTGCTGGTGGAGCTGGAGACCAAGGTGGTGGAGCACGTGGAGCAGAAGGTGGAGGACATCTCCGCAGATGACATCCTGCGGGTGGAGGTAATGGGGGGAGGGGGCTCCAGGGGGGGTTGCTGCTTAGCAATGCCTAAAAGGTGTGGGGGGGGGAGGCAAGGGGCTGGGGCTAGACTCTAGTGGTGCCCAGGCACAGGATGCTTGGGGGTGGCTGATCTCCCTGGGAGCCTTGGGGATGGCTGACCTCCCTTGGAGGCTCGGGGATGGCTGATCTCCCTTGGGGGTGGCTGATCTCCCTGGGAGCCTTGGAGATGGGTGATCTCCCCTGGGGGTGGCCGATCTCCCTTGGGGATGGGTGATCTCCCCTGGGGATGGGTGATCTCCCCTGGGGGTGGCCGATCTCCCCTGGGGATGGGTGATCTCCCCTGGGGGTGGCTGATCTCCCCTGGGGATGGGTGATCTCCCCTGGGGGTGGCCGATCTCCCCTGGGGGTGGCCGATCTCCCTTGGGGGTGGCCGATCTCCCTTGGGGGTGGCTGATCTCCCTTGGGGATGGGTGATCTCCCCTGGGGGTGGCTGATCTCCCCTGGGGATGGGTGATCTCCCCTGGGGGTGGCCGATCTCCCCTGGGGGTGGCCGATCTCCCTTGGGGGTGGCCGATCTCCCTTGGGGGTGGCTGATCTCCCTTGGGGATGGGTGATCTCCCCTGGGGGTGGCTGATCTCCCCTGGGGATGGGTGATCTCCCCTGGGGGTGGCCGATCTCCCCTGGGGGTGGCCGATCTCCCTTGGGGGTGGCCGATCTCCCTTGGGGGTGGCTGATCTCCCCCGGGGGTGGCCGATCTCCCCTGGAGCCTTGGGGGTGGCTCTCTGTTGGCAGCCCGTCCCCTGGGGGCCGGTGTGAGGGCCAGGGGTGCCCTGCCTGCGGGGCAGCAGCGTTGGTGCCCCCTCCACGGCCCTGTGCCCCCGCAGCGGTACCTGCGCCGCCGGAAGTACTCTCTCTTCGCCGCCTTCTACTCGGCCACCATGCTGCAGGACGTGGACGACGCCATCCAGTTCGAGGTCAGCATCGGCAACTACGGCAACAAGTTCGACACCACCTGCCTGCCCCTGGCCTCCACCACGCAGTACAGCAGGGCTGTCTTCGATGGTGAGCGCCAGGGAGGGGAGCCCAGCCCCGGCTGCGGCTGCCCGAGGCCGGCCTGCAGCCTCCATCCTCTGCCCGGCCCCTGTGGGGCTCTCTGCTCGGAGATGTCCTCACCTTGCCAGGGTTGCTCTGCTGCTCTGAAAGAGCTGCTGCAGCCATGGAGCTTGGCCCATCCATGTGCCTTTGGAGCTCGGTGTGCAGGGCTCTGCTGCACCTGGCTTTGGGGAATCACAGAACTGTCAGGGTTGGAAGAGACCCCAAGGGTCATCCAGTTCCAACCCCAAGGATCATCCAGTCCCAACCCCCCTGCCGTGGGCAGGGACACCTCACACCACAGCAGGTTGCTCACAGCCACCTCCAGCCTGGCTGCAAGAACCTCCAGGGATGAGGCTTCCACCACCTCCCTGGGCAGCCTGTGCCAGGCTCTCACCACCCTCATGGGGAAGAACTTCTCCCTGACATCTAACTCTCCCCTCCTCTAGCTTGGATCCATTTCCCCCAGTCTTATGACTCCCTGACACCCTCAAAAGTCCCTCCCCAGCTTTCTGGGAGCCCCCTTCAGATACTGGAAAGCCACAAAAAGGTCTCCTGGGAGCCTTTTCTTCTCCACACTGAACAGCCCCAAGTTTCTCAACCTGTCTCCAGAGCAGAGCAGCTCCAGCCCTCTGCTCCTCCTCGTGGCCCTTCTCTGGACACCTTCCAGCACATCAACCCCATCCTCTCGCTCCAAAAGAGCCCCAGAGATGGGCCTCTGCCCAAGGCCAAGTGCTGCTCAGGGCTTTCATCTCACAGTGGTGCTGTGTCCCCCAGGCTGTCACTATTACTACTTGCCCTGGGGCAACGTGAAGCCGGTGGTGGTGCTGTCATCCTACTGGGAAGATATCAGCGATAGGACTGATGCCCAGAACCTCCTCCACTATGCAGCAGATAGGTTGGTGAGTGCCATGGTGGCATTGCCCACCTCCTCCTGCATCCTGCCTGGGGGGCCAGGGAAGGGACAGAGGCCATCCCCAGGCTGGGTCAGGTGTGGGGGTTGATGGCTCTTGTGCTGAGGAGGGGAAGAGCGCCAGTGTCCCCCAGGTGCCACTCGGCCCGTGGACCGGTGGGGGTGGGGTGACAGGACCTTCCCTCAGCTCCTGAGCTGTTTATGGGACTTGTTGTGGTTCACAGGAGCACAGCCAGAGGTGCAGAGCCCTGGTGAGCCCCAGGCTGGAGCTTCTGATCACGGGGAGCGGTGCCAAGCGCTCGCTGGGTGGGGAGGGCACCGCAGCGCCTGGGAGGTTTGTGCTATCCACCTCCTCTTCCTCCTCTTTCCTGCAGGAAGCAAACCTGGAGAAGATCCACCTGGCTCTCAAGGCCAATCACTCTCCAAGTGAGCTGGATGCTCTGGGTGCCCAGCTGATGGATGACATCATTGCTGACTGCAGGTACTTGCTGCCAGCTTTGACTGGGAGCCTTTTCATGCCCTTCCTTGCACAAGCTCCTGTTTGTCTTGGAAGGGCTTCCTCTGAGCAGTGCCAGTCGTTGGCTCATGCTGGTTTCCAAGGTGGCTGAGCCAAGGCATGCAGTTGAAAAGGTGACATCTGAGGCAAGCCATAAATTCCCAGCCTTCGTGTGAGGGCTGCAGCGTGGCTCACCTGAATGGGAAGCATTGTGGCAGGGCAGGAGCCAGGGCTGCTGGGGCTTGGTGGCATGAGGAGCCCCCAGTGGGGCTGCCCAGCTGAGTCCTGGGTGTGCCACACAGGAGGAACCCATGCAGAGGCCCCAGAGGGGCTGTCTGGCTCTGTGTGGGTGTCCCATGTTCAGCAGCTGGCCCTGGGGATGGGCCATCCCACCACCCCCATGGGCACCTGCTGCTGCTTTGCCTTTCTGAGCACCTGAACATCCCTTCAAGGGAGGCTGGTGGGGTTCCCTGGGCCCTTCCTCAGTGTGGCCTCTTGTTTGGAGCTGGACTGAGCTTTGCAGGGATGAGGAGCAGCTCTGGAGGGCAATGCTGTGGCAGGGCCATGACAGGACCTCAAGGACCTCACAGCCTTCAGGAAGGTGTTTCTCAAGCACTGACCTCACCAGGGTCTTTGCACCAGGGTTCCCTTCCAGCTATGTCCATGGAGATGTTCTCCAAGACCTTGTTGCTCTCTGCAGCTCCCTGAAAGGAGAGTGGAGCAAAGTGGAGTTGGTCTCTTCTCCCAGGTAACAAGTGACAGGACAAGAAGAAACGGCCACAAGTTGCCTCAGGGGAGGTTTAGGTTGGTCATGAGGAACAATTTCTTCCCCAGAAAGGCTGTCAAGACCTGGAAGAGGCTGCTCAGGCTGCCCCCCTACCCTGGAGGGGTTTAGAAGCCACAGGAAAGTGTGGTGCTGAGTGAGCTGGTTTAGGAGTGACCTGGAAGTGTTGGGCTCATGGTTGAACTTGATGATCTCAAAGGTCTCTTCCAACCTAAATGATTCTGTGGTTCCAGGGCACCCTCAGGAGAGGGTGTCTGAGCTGCTGACAGCCTGTCCTTGCCTGTCCCCACAGCCTGACCTTGCCTGATGTCCTGAGGAAGCCAGCCAGCACCCACCTCGACCAGAACATGTACCGCTTCCGAAGCACCAACCTGGAGCAGATAGTGAAGGCAGCCCTGAAGCTCAAGCACGAGGACTCCAGTCTGTCAGCAGCCCTGGAGCAGGCAGAGGACTGGCTCTCCAGGCTGAGGGCCATGGCAGAGGAGGTAATGCTGCTGTGATGGTGGCAGGAGCTGCTTTTCACTTTGGGGAGGGCTCGTTCTTGCCAAGCTCACCAGCACAGTGCTGTCCTGGCTTCCACTTTATGTCCTTTGCCCCTTGTCCTGTCCCTGGGCACCACTGGGAAGAGCCTGGCCCCAGCCTCTTGCCCCCTGCCCTTTAGCTCTTGCTGAGCATTGCTCAGCTCCCCTCTGGGGCTGCTCTTCTCCAGGCTCTCAGCCCCAGGGCTCTCAGCCTTTCCTCCTCACAGAGCTGCTCCAGGCCCCTCAGCATCTCTGTAGCCTCCACTGGACTGTCTCCAGCAGTTCCCTGTCTCTTGAGCTGAGGAGCCCAGAACTGAGCCCAGTGCTCCAGCTGTGGCCTCCCTAGGAAGGGCAGAGTAGAGGGAGAGGAGAAGCTCCCTTAAGCTGCTGGTCACACTCTTCCAGAGGCACCCCAGAAGACCCTTTTCCTTCTTGGTCACGAGGGCACATTGCTGGCTTGCGGTGAACTTGCTGTCCACCAACACTCCTAGGTCCTCCTCTGTGGAGCTGAGACCCCCAGCTGAAGCTGCTGCAGCAGCAGCCTTGGCTGGCTGGGGAGGGCAGGCCAGGGGGAAAGGTGGGGCTGCTCTGCCTTGGCCAGACCCAGTGGGATCTGGAGCTGCCGCGGTGGCGTTTGGGTGGATCGGCCTCGCTCCGTGGGCTCGGGCTGGCGGCGGGCCACGGGGCACGGCTGCTCTGCAGCCTCCTGCACCCCTGCAGCGTTTGAAGCCCCTTGGTTAGGCAGTGTGGCTTGCTGTGTTTGCAGCCCCAGAACAGCCTCCCCGACGTGGTGATCTGGATGCTGCAGGGAGACAAGCGCCTGGCCTACGCCCGGGTGCCGGCCCATGAGGTCCTCTTCTCCACCAACGTCTCCAACTGCTGTGGCAAGAACTGTGGCAAGCTGCAGACCATCTTCCTGAAGGTGCCTGGGCTTCAGCTGTGTGTGTGTGGGTGTGCAGGGTGCTTGGGTTTAGAGCCTCTTACCCTAAAAACAAACCAACACAAAAGAGAGAAAATCAAGCCAGGGGCAACCTCTGCTCAGCCCTCCCCTGCAGTGCTGGGGCCAGCTCTGGGGTCTTCAGCACAGACAGGGACCTGTTGGAGTGGGGCCAGAGGAGGTCAGAACGATGATCAGAGTTGGGGTTGCTCAGCCTGGAGAAGAGAAGGCTGCAGGGAGACCTTCTGGTGGCCTTGCAGTATGTCAAGGGCTGATCAGAAGGCTGGGGACAGGTTTTTGAGCAGGGCTTGTGGTGACAGGACAAGAGGTGATGGTTTGGAACTGAAAGAGGGAGATTCAGGCTGAAGAGAAGAAAGAAATACCTACTCACAGGTTGGTGAGACCCTGGCCCAGGTTACCCAGAGAGGTGACAGGGGCCTGGTGGCTGGAAAGATTCCAGGTCAGGTCGTTTGGGTCTCTGAGCAACCTGCTCTGCTTGCGGATGTCCCTGCCGAGTGTAGGGGGGTTGGACTGGATGCCCTTTGAAGGTGCCTTCCCAGCCAGAGCTGTGTGTGCATTCACCTGTGCAGCCCCCTGTCTGTGAGTGTGTATCCACGGGGCTCTCCCTTTGGCAGTACCCTCAGGAGGAGGCGATGGGCGCGAGGATCCCAGCCCAGATCCGAGTGCGGCTCTGGCTGGGGCTGGCGGTGGACCAGAAGGAGTTCAACCAATACGCCGAGGGCAGGCTCTCTGTCTTTGCTGAAACTGTGAGCATCCTCAGAGGGCTGGGTGGTTCTCCTCTCTGCTGAGGGCTGCAGCTCCTCCAGGTCGAGGTGAGGGTGGCCTGGACCATAGGTGGTGGTCACATCAGGAGCAGAGCTGCTGCCAGCAGCGCCCCGCCTGAAAGGCTGGGGAGTGGGTTGGCAATGAGCAGGAGAGCCTTATCTTGGCCTCACATCTCCTATCAGCTGCTAGAGAGGGAAATCTGGGGCTGCTCATGGGAGCAGAGGGGCTGGAGGGGTTTGGGGTTAGGCTCTTCCCAGAGGTTTGTCCTCAGGATGGATGGGGCTCTCCAGGAAGGAAGGGACATGGGGCTCCAGCAGGATTATCCCTGGGGCTCCAGCAGGGTTGTTCCTGGGGCTTCAGCAGGGTTATTCCTGGGGTTCCAGATAGATTATTCCTGGGGCTCCAGCAGGATTATTCCTGGGGTTTTGTGCCTCCACTGTGACAACCCTTTCTGCTTCTACTCCCTCAGTATGAGAACCAGACCAAGCTGGCACTGGTTGGGAACTGGGGCACGACTGGCCTGACCTACCCCAAATACTCAGATGTCACTGGCAAGATCAAGCTGCCCAAGGACAGCTTCCGCCCTTCCGCGGGCTGGACCTGGGCTGGGGACTGGTTCATCTGCCCCGAGAAGACGTGAGTGATGCCCAGAGCAGAGCCTGAACGGGCTGCCCTGGGCTCCCCAGAAACCTGAGCAGCTGCTAGGCTGGTGGCAAAGACACCCAGGAAGCTGGATGGAGGTCTAGGTTGCCATGGCAGTTCCTCATCTGCCTCCCCAGCCTGTGGCTGGCAGCTGTGCTGATGCAGAACGTGTCTGGGTGCTGGGTGATGTCCCCGGGGTGCTGGCTGCTGCACTGGAGTGCCTGTGCAAGCCCCATGCTGAGGAAGTGGGGCACTGAGGGGGTGGGAGGGGGTGGTGGATGCTCAGCACAGCTCTGCTGCCCTTCTTGCAGTGCATTTTGAGCTGGTCTCCAGGTTCTGAGCATCACCTGAGTCGGGTTGCTGAGAGCTTTGCTTGGCGCAGCTGTGGTAGAATAGGTTCTGGGGGCAAAGGGTGTGCTGGGGTGGCAGGGCTGGCCCCAAGAGGACATGCTGCTGCCTCTGAAGGGCTGGGAGGGCAGGAGGGGGAACCCCTCACCTTGTGCATCTCCCTGGGGTGCAGGTTGCTGCATGATGTGGATGCTGGGCACCTGAGCTTTGTGGAGGAGGTGTTTGAGAACCAGGTCCGGCTGCCTGGAGGCCAGTGGATCCACATGACTGACGCCTACACCGACGTGGTAAGGGCAAAGGGGGTAGCTTGGGGCCAGGCATCACCTCAGGCTGAGCTGACAGGAAGCTGCTGGGAGCTTGTGGGAGGTTTAGGCATCTGCTGGGCACCCTCTGCTTGCAAACACCCTTGTGTCCCACAGAACGGGGAGAAGGTGCTGCCCAAGGATGAGATTGAGTGTCCTCCAGGCTGGAAATGGGAAGATGTGGAGTGGGACACAGACCTCAACAGAGCTGTGGATGAGAAAGGTATCAGAGAGCAGTTCTGGGGGGGGGGGGGGGGGTGTGTGTGTCCTGTTTTCATCTCCCTTACTCTGCCCACAGTGGCATCACCATCGTGGGGTTTGCTTCCATGGTGCCACCCAGCACCAGGGTGATAACATGAAGTGGTGAAGTGTCCCACTGGCTTCAGGAGAAGGGCTCAGACCCTGGGGGGATCTTCTCCCCCTTGCTCTGGCTGAGGTGTGGAGGTTGTGGGGCAGCACTTTCCTTGCTGCTGGGGACAGTCCAGGGTGTCCTGGGTGATCTTACCTGGCCTCTGGTGAAAGAGAGACGGAGAGGATCAGGCCAGGGAGCATCTGAGGTTGTCAGGAGCAGTGGGGTTATCTGAGGATGGAGACAGAGAGTCCCATAGCTGTGACTTTGAGCTGGTAGGACAGCATGAACCCCTCACCTGGGCACCCCCAGAGGGGACCCCTCCACTGGGCAGCAGCAAGAGCAGGTCGTTGTCCACGTGGAGCAGCCAGCGTGTGCCTGGCCAAACCTTTGCTCTTCAGGCTGTCGCAGACTGGGTGCATGCGGAGGGAGGTCCCTGGTGGGAGGCAAGGGGTGTGTGTGGGGTTCTTCTGCCTTCACCCAGGTGTCCCCTCATCTCCAAGGCTGGGAGTATGGCATCCCCATCCCCCCTGAGCGCCGTCCCAAGGCCTGGGTGCCGGCGGAGAAGATGTACCACACCAACCGGCGCCGGCGCTGGGTGCGCCTGCGCCGCAGGGACCTGGCGCAGATGGAGGCCGTGAGGAAGGTAGGGTGGGTGGGGAAGAGGAGGGCAGGGGGCTGGGGCCGTGTTGCTGGCTCTCCATGTGAAGGTGGAGGCTACCTGGCCTTCTGCACAGACCTGCTGTGCTCCGGAGCCTGGCGGCCCTGGACTCGGGGCTGGAGCAGGCGGCAGCCTCTCTGCTTCCCACCGTGGGGGTCGAGAGCTCCCTGGGGTGGGGATGACTCCGCGGGTGCTGGGCTGGGCTGCGGGGTGGAATGGGGATCTCCACAAGCAGGGCTGGGGACCGGGGCTGGCAGAGGTCCCCGGGCTGCCCCGTCCTGGTCCCTCCTCCCTCTAGGTGGTGCAATTGGACTGCAAATGCCAACCGCAGCGCTGCTGCTGCTCCTTCCCCAGCCAGCTCCCCAGCACACCCGAGTGCCGTCCCAGCGCTTTTCATCGCTGATTGAGGTCCCCTGCCACCCCACTGCCAAAGGGCTGCAGGTGTCATGGGGAGGTGACACAGCTCTGGGGAGAAAACGCCTTCATGGGCTTGGGGTTGATACCCCAGGGAGAAGTTCCCCATGGGAAAGGAGGAGGCATCAGAGATGGTGGCAATGTGGAGGGCAGGCTGGGAAGATGGAGGCACTGGTGCCACGCAGGTCTGGGCAGGATGTGGTCCTCTCCTTGCTCAGGAAAGGCAGCCCCCAGCACAGCAACCCTTCTCCAAGTGGGGTTCACCCCAGTGGTGCACTTGGCAGTGCTGGGATAATGGTTGGGCTTGATGATCTTAAGGGTCTTGTGCAACCTGAATGATGAGGGATGACCTTTCGAGGTCCTTTCCAGCCCAAACCATTCTATGTTTCTATGATTCTAAGCTGGAGAGATACAGGAGGTACATGGGGTGGGACTACTGTAGCAGACAGCAGCCTGAAGAGGCTGCATCCAGACTTGGGTGGGCACAACCTTGGCCCTGGAGAACCCCATGCACCAGTGCCTTTGCCCTTTGGCTGTGCCAGTGTCCTCCCACTGGCATCTGCAGAGGGACTGTGGGGGTACTGCTAGCCGAAAAGCTGGACATGAGCTGGCACCATGCACTCACAGCCCATGGCCAGCCCTGTCCTGGGCTGATCCCCAGCAGCGTGGGCAGCAGGGGCAGGGAGGGCATTCTGCCCCTCTGCTGGGACCCCCCCTGCAGCTCTGGAGTCCTCAGCACAGACAGGGACCTGTTGGAGCAGGGGCAGAGAAAAAAAACCCAAAGGAGTCAAAGGGAGCAACTGGAGTGTTAATAGTGGAGGAGATGAATCCAGTTGTGTGCAGATGGCAAAGCCCAGGCAAAGCAAAGGCTCCACCACCAAGGGCTCTCCCCCCAAGGGACTGTGCTCAAGGACTTCACCTAGAAACCAGGAAACAGCCAAAATCACCTCCAGGGCTTTCTCTCTCGTTGTTTTCCCAACTAAGGTTGGACCAGATGATCCTTGAGGTCCTTCCCAACCTGCTCTTGGATATGGTACAGGACCTCAAGTATCCTCTCCAGCGTTTGCATGGAGCCCATGGGGCTGCAGTGGGGCACACACCTAAGGCTTAGCATCACTTGTGGGTGCTTGAGTGGGGCCAGAGGAGGCCACAGCAACGATCTGAGGGCTGGAACCTCTCTGCTGTGAGGCCAGGCTGAGGGAGTTGGGGCTGTTCAGCCTGGGGAAGAGGAGAGGCTGCAGGGTGGCCTTGCTCGTGGGGGTGGGTGAGACTGAGCCCCAGCCTGTGTGCCTTGCCCAGCAGCAGAAGCAGGAGGAGCTGGACGGGGAGGGCTGGGAGTACGCCTCGCTCTTCGGCTGGCGCTTCCACCTCAAGCAGCGCCGCACCGACAGCTTCCGCCGCCGCCGCTGGAGGCGCCGCATGGAGCCCCTGGAGCGCACCGGCGCTGCCGCCGTCTTCGCCTTGGAGGGGGCTCTGGTAGGTACCCGCTGATCCTCCCTCCTTCGCCCCAGAAGTGGGGTGGAGGAAGCCTGCTTGGCTCTCCTGCCAGCGCCCATCCCACCCGAGAGGGAGGAGCCGGAGCTCCTTATCTGCGGCTGCTATCTGCCGCCCGCACCCGCGGCTGTTTGCTTAGCTGATGTCCTGGCTTTGGGAATCCTCTGGATTTCGTAATCCTTTGGCTTTTCCAAGGCCTAAATGAGAACCAACCGCAGCAGCACAAAGCCCCTATTATGGGACTTTCTGTATTTTCTTTCCCCTATTTTGGCTTTTTTTCCCCTTCTCTGCTCTGTCCTTGCCTCCAGCCAGCGTTTGCACCCTGCAGCCCCTGGAAGACACGAGCAGCTCCAGGTGTTTGCACCCATCAGCCCTGAGCTCCTGCTGACCCCATGTGTGGGCATCCAGCTTGCTGCCCACCCCTAGGGCTGCTGGTGGAACCCCAGCTTCTCCCTCTTCACCCTGGGGACGTGGTGGAAGCCTCATCCCTGGAGGCTGTTAAGTCCAGGCTGGAGGTGGCTGTGAGCAAGCTGCTGTTGTGAGGTGTCCCTGCCCATGGCAGGGGGTTGGGACTGGATGAGCCTTGAGGTCATAGTTATCATAGTATCAGTCAGGGTTGGAAGGGACCACAAGGATCATTCAGCCTGGTCTTAAACACCCCCAGGAACAGGGCCTCAACCACCTCCCTGGACAACCCCCTTCCAACCCTGGCAATTCTATGATTTTCAACCCCCTGCTTCATCCCTCTGCATTTCAGCAGTCAAGGAGCATACTGGGGGTGTTGGTCAGCAGTGGCTGAAGGTGAGCCAGGGAGTGCCCAGGTGGCCAAGGAGGCCAACAGCATCCTGGCTTGGATCAGCAGTAGTGTGGCCAGCAGGAGCAGGGCAGGGATTGTCCCCCTGTGCTCAGCACTGGTGAGGCCACACCTTGAATCCTGGCTTCAGTTTTGTGCCTCTCACTGCAAGGAGGACACTGAGGGGCTGGAGTGTGTCCAGAGCAGGGCAATGAAGCTGGGGAGGGGTCTAGAGCACAAATCTTGTGAGGAGCAGCTGGGGGAGCTGGGGTTGTTCAGCCTGGGGGGAAGGAGGCTGAGGGGAGACCTTTTGGCTGTCTACAGCTCCCTGAAAGGAGGTTGGAGCCAGCTGGGGGTTGATCTCTTCTTGCAAGTGATGCTGCTCCACTTGCCCTTCCCCATGCTGATGGTGTGCAGAGGTCAGGGTGGGGGAACTGGGAGGACCAGTGAGCAGAAAGATCATACAAACAACTGAGGAGCTGTTGAGCCTCTGTGGGGAGAGGTGAGGAAGGGAAGGCAGCGCTGGAGGGGCCTTCAGCCCCCTCCACACAGCCTCACCACCGTGAGCACAGCTCAGCTCCAGGCCTTCCTCTGCAGAAAACATCTCTGTGGGGAAGATGAGGAGAGCTGTGCAGGCCTCCCCAGCTCCTGATGGATGTGTTTTTGGAACTAGACAGCTCCAGGCTCTGGAATCTCCATCCTGGACCTCCTCTCCTCTTTTCCACCCCCCTCCTCCTTCCTTTCCCCTCCTGTCCCTCCCTAACATTTGATAACTGAGAAATATTGAGAGATCAGACTAACACTCCCCAGGAAGGGACTTTTTTATGCTCCTTTTCCTGCAACTAAGTATTTCAAGCCAAATGCAAGCAATTAGGAGGTGATAAAAGACCACCTCTCACAGGAGAGCACCAAAAGAGGGAAGAGAGATGGCCAAGGTTGGCTGAGCCTCCCCATGGGCAGCTAATGGGACACTTGGCTGCATTTGACACCATCTGTGTCACTGCTCACAGGGCTTGCACTCCATTAACTCCCCTCACAAGGGGAGGCACTGAAATTGCTACTGAGCACAGCTCTGAGAGCGATGAACTCTTGGGGAAAGATATTGAGGGGCTGGAACCTGTCCAGAGAAAGGCAATGAAGCTGCTGAAGGGTCTTGGAGGAGCAGCTGAGGGGAGCTGGGGTTGTTCAGCCTGGAGAGAAGGGGGCTCCAGGGAGACCTCCTGGCTCTCTACAACTCCCTGAAAGGAGGCTGGAGGGAGCTGGGGGTTGGTCTCTTCTCCCAACAAACAACTGATACAATGAGAGGAAATGGCCTCAAGTTGCTCCAGGGGAGGTTTAGCTTGGACATGAGGAACAGTTTCTTTCCCAGTAGGGTTGCCAAGGTCTGGCTCTGGCTGGCCAGGGCATTGGTGGAGTCCCCCATTCAAAGCTGTGTAGCTGTGGTGCTGAGGGTCATGGTTTAGTGGTGACCTGGCAATGCTGGGCTGAGGGCTGGGCTCAATGATCTTGAAGGTCTTTTCCAACCCAAAAGATTTTATTGTATGATTCAATGAGAGCCTTTTCCATGCTGCTGAGGTGCTAGGAAGTGAGAGAGTGGTCCCTGGGGTGACTTGTCCTGGTTCCTCTGGGGTCCTCCATGCCCTCCTTGGGCTGATGCGCCTGAGAATACCTTCACAGGCTCCCTGGGAGGCACTGGAAGCCTAAAGGTGTCATAGGAGGTTACTTCTGAACATGAGGAGAAACTCTGCTGTGAGGGAGCTGGAGCCCTGGAGCAGGCTGCCCAGAGAGGTTGTGGAGTCTCCTCTGGAGGGACTCCAGCCCCACCTGGACATTGCAATTCTGGGCAGCCTGCTTTGGGTGAGCCTGCTTTAGCAGGGATGATCTCCCCCCCCCCCATGCTGGGATTCTGTGGGTGACACTCTGGAGGAGCCAGTCCCTGTGTGGAAGCCCTCCAGCACTGCTGACCTTGGCTGGGTTTCTCTTGCAGGGTGGAGTGACAGATGACAAGAGTGACGACGGCAAATCCATCTCCACCCTCAGTTTTGGTGTCAACAGACCCACCATCTCCTGCATATTTGACTGTAAGGCCTCAGGAGCTGGAGGGGAGGGTGGCTCCCTGCAGTCAGTCCCAGCATGGGGGCTCTGCTGTGGGGAACACATAGCTGGGGGGTTCCTGTTCTCTCCCTCACCATGAGGGAAGGTGTATGGAAAGGGGCAGGTGGGAGAGCTTGTTCCCCTAGTGAGGCTGCATCTCGAATACTGGGTCCAGCTCTGGGCTCCCCAGCTCAAGAGAACTGCTGGAGAGAGCCCAGGGGAGGCTACAAAGCTGCTGAGGGGCCTGGAGCATCTCTGTGAGGAGCAAAGGCTGAGAGCCCTGGGGCTGTGGAGCCTGGAGCAGAGCAGCCCCAGAGGGCAGCTGAGCAATGCTCAGCAAGGGCTAAAGGGTGGGGGGCAAGAGGCTGGGGCCAGGCTCTGCTCAGTGGTGCCCAGGGACAGGGCAAGGGGCAATGGGCACAAACCAGGAGGTTCCATGAGGAAAACCTTTGGTGTGAGGGTGCTGGAGCCCTGTCTCAGGCTGCCCAGAGAGGTTGTAGAGTCTCCTTGTGTGGAGAGCTTCCAACCCCCCCTGGCCATTGTGCTCCTGGGCAGGTTGCTGTGGGTGCCCTGCTGGAGCAGGGGGGTTGGAGTGGATGAGCTCCAGAGGTCCCTTCCAGTCATCCCCTCTGTGGGATTTGGTGACGTGCTCAGGGCTCAGTGGCTTCTGGGGAAGCCATGGGAAGGATGAAGCCAAGCTCTCATCCCTGGACTCATCTCTTACCTGTTGCACCTTGCTCTGTGCAGGTGGGAACAGGTACCACCTCCGCTGCTACATGTACCAGGCACGGGATCTGATTGCCATGGACAAGGACAGCTTCTCAGGTCAGCCCAAACACCCACAGCCCCTTCCTGCTCCTTGCCTGCAGTGCTCTAACCAATGCTGGAGAGCAGTGGGGGCTGCAAGGCTAATCTTGGGGGTGCTTATTGATGGTAATGAGGGGGGGTTCAGCAGCCCAACTCCTGAGGGCAGCAGCAGAAGGCTTTCCCAAGGTGACCAACCTGGGGGCTTGATTTCCCAGCAGCAAAAAAACATCACTATTTATATATATATATATATAAACCAGAGCTTCAAACCTCTCTGCTGTGAGACAGCAAGCAGAAACCACAAGTGAGCCAGGTCAGCCCTGAGTCAGAGCTGTTTGCTTTGCTCGTGGCTCCTTCTCCTCGACCCGAGGTGAGGCTGAAGGCCAGTGGCAGGGCTGGGAGCAAACAGGGATGTTTACCATGGCACACTGCCTCCAGCCACCTCTGCCAGCTGGGGCACTGCAGGGAGGCCTCTGGGCTGGTGTTGAAATGATGGAGCACGGGGTGGGAACTGCCATGAGAGTAAAAAGGATGGAAGGGTGTGACAGGGACATGGGGGCAGTCAGGCTCTGTCCTTTCCAGCATGCCCAGGAAGCTGTGCCCAGCATCCTGGCCTGGATCAGCAGCAGTGTGGCCAGCAGGAGCAGGGCAGGGATTGTGCCCCTGTAGTGGGCACTGCTGAAGATGCACCTGGAATCCTGGCTTGAGTTTTGGGCCCCTCACTGCAAAAAGGACATTGAGGGGCTGGAGTGTGTCCAGAGAAGGGCAAGGATGCTGGGGAAGGATCTAGAGCACAAGTGAGGAGCATCTGAGGGAACTGGGGCTGTTCAGCCTGGAGAAAAGGAGCTCAGAGGAAACCTCCTGGCTCTCTACAGCTCCCTAAAGGGAGGTTGGAGCCAGGTGGGGGTTGGTCTGTTCTGCCAAGGCTAAGGGGAGATGGCCTCAAGTTGTGCCAGGGGAGGTCTGGGTTGGACATGAGCAGCAGTTTCTCTCCCATGGGCTGGGCCTGGGTTGATGGCTCTCAGATGGGATATAGAGGGAGAGCTTCCAGAAGTGGCTGGACTTAGAGAATCACAGAATTGTTTGGGTTGGAAAGTCCTCCAAGATCACCAAGTCCAATGGTCAAGCCAACACCACCATGGCCATTAAACCATGTCCCCAAGTGCCATGGCCACAGGTTCCTTGAACCCCTCCAGGGATGGGGACTCCACCAGCTCCCTGGGCAGCCTGTGCCAATCCCTGACCACTCCTGCAGGAGGGAAGTTGTTCCTAATGTCCAGCCTAAACCTTCCCTGGCACAGGTTTCAGGCCATTTCCTCCTGTCCTATCACCTGATGGTAGGGAGAAGAGCCCAACCCCAACCTCACTCCAACCTCCTTTCAGGTAGATTTGATGACCTTGAAGATCTTTCCCAACCTAAGTGGTTCCATGGTCCCAGGTGGGGACCTGCAGAGGGGGCAGCTGGGCATCACCACGCTGGGCAGCAGGACCACCCTCCCAAGGGTGGGACTTTAGAATCATAGAAACAATAGGGTTGGAAAAGACCTCAGAGCTCATCAAGTCCAAGCTGTCACCCAACACCTCCTGACAACCAAACCATGGCTCCAAGTGCCACATCCAAGCCTGTTTTGAACACCTCCAGGGATGGGGACTCCACCACCTCCCTGGGCAGCACATCCCAATGGCCAATCTCTCTTGCTGGGAAGAACTTTTTTCTCACCCCAAGCCTAAACCTCCCCTGGCGCAGCTTGAGACTGTGTCCTCTTGTTCCTGGGAGAAGAGACCAACCCCCACCTGGCTACAACCTCCCTGCAGGGAGTTGGAGAGAGCCAGAAGGTCTCCCCTGAGCCTCCTCTTCTGCAGGCTAATCACCCCCAGCTCCCTCAGCCTCTCCTCACAGGGGAGGCTGCAGCCCCCTCCGTAGCCTCCTTGCCCTTTTGAAGCAGAGGAGCTTGGGTGAGGTGTTGGTGGTTCTGGTGGTGGACAGAAACCCCCTGGGGGGCGAGGTGCAAAGCACCCAAACAGTCCCCCAGTGTGTGCTCCCCCCGGGGCGCTGCCTCCACAAAGGGTTTGCTGTTGGCGGCGGGGCGCGGGGTGATGTCAGGGCCCCGCTCGGCGGGGCGGGGAGGGGAGCCCGGGCCCCTCCTCGGGCACAGAGGCAGCCAAGGACAACATGAGTAACACCACGGCACAATGTGCAATTGTGATCTCCGCTGCCCTAACAAAGCATAAAGGAGTTCATTAAGGGGGCTTTACGCAGCCAGACAAATAAACCCTCTGTGCGCAGGAGGGGCCAAACAAAAGGGGCTTTGTGGAGGCCTCCCCGGGAAAAAAAGAGAAGAGAAGGGAGAGGGGGGGGGGAAAAATAACCCCAACCCAAACCAACCGACCCCCCCCAAACCCCCCCCCCCCAGACCTGAAAAAGAGCAAACAGCAGCTCCAGATCCGCGGAGCTGTGCTGTTGGTTGCACCCTGCCTCCCCCGGCTGGAAAAAGCTCCTAGGTGGGGAAGGTTCTTCCCAGGGTGAGAGGGCTCGCCCCAGCCCAGCCACCTCGGCACAGCCCCGGCTCCTTAAACACCTCTGCTGCTGCCACCAAACGAAACACACCCCCCTGAGCCCCCCCCCGGTCCGTGGAAGAGGGGAGGGAGGCTGGGGGATGCTGCTCTGCTCGGCCAGCCCTGTGCTGAGCGAGGTGTCTGAAGGATGGTTCTCCACCTCCAGTGCTGGCAGGACATGGTTTGCCCTCGGTGTTAGCCTGTGCTCTCCTGGCAGTGCTGCTGTTGGGCTGCCCACAGTGTTTTGGAGGGTGAAGGGACCTCTCCTGGGGCTGTTCCCCTCTGGCAGTGGCACTGCTAAAGCGCTGAGGGTTGGGTTTGCAGGGTCTGCCATGCTCCTTCCACCAGTAGCTCTTTGGGGAAGGGCTTTGGGCTGCCCCTGCTGCGTGCTGGTGGACAGCCGTGCGCTGTCTGCTGCAGTTTGGAGCCCCTCACCCCAGGAAGGACATTGAGATGCTGCAGGTTGGACATGGGGGACAATTTCTTCCCCAAAAGGGTTGTCAAGGCTTGGCCCAGGCTGCCCAGGGCAGTCCCCATCCCTGGAGGGGTTCCAGAGCTGTGTAGCTGTGGTGCTGAGGGCCATGGTCCGGTGGTGACCTTGGCGGCGCTGGGTGAGGGGTTGGACTTGATGATCTTAGAGGTCTCTTCCAACCAGACCAACGCTGTGATTCTGTGACCCTATGGAATGTTTGAAGCCTCTCCTCCAGAGGTGAGAACTGGACCCTGCTGGTTTCACCAGCACCCATCCCGGTGCCACCGCTGCTGTGGGCTGGATGTCCGCAGCAGCTTTGGGCCACAGCCTCTTTGAAGCTGTCTGGAGGGGGAGGTGTGAGAGGGGGCTCAGGTTTCACGTTTCCGTTGCTAATTGATCTCAGGCTTCCTGTGTTAATTGCTTTGGCTGTTCAGGGAGGCTGCTCCTCGCAGCTTGCTGCTGCCTCACGGAGAGAAACCTCTGGCTTTGTCCCAGGCTAGGGAGGGAGGCACCTTAGTCCCAGCTCAGTGCCTGTGTGCAGGGCTCTGCTGAGACCCTGAGACGTCAGCATGGGGCTGGCAGATGTGGTGCAGCAGCCCGAAGTGAGATGGAGGGCCGTCTGCTGTGGCAGCTGGAGGCCAGGTGGCACAGCTTGGAACCCAAACCCCTCAAGACATGGAGGCTCCCCAAGCTCATGCTGAGAGGATGACTGTGGCTGCTGGCTGGTTGCATCCTCAGCTGTTGTCCCTTCTGGAGGTGTTCAAGACCTCAGGAGGGAGGCACTGACACCTCAGTCACCTCGTTCATGGTCTGCTCTCCCACAGGTGAGGTGCTGGTACCTCCTGCACCTCCTTGCATGTGGAAGCAGCCTGTGCCCTCTGCAGTGCTGGAAGGTGACTGTTGTCCCCACTGAAACCCTCCTGCTGGGTCAAGGGTTGCACTCAAAGGTCTCCAAGGTCTCTTCTGACCAACACCATTCTGTGGCTCCAAGTGTGAGGCAGTTTGGCCTCATTCCCTCCCCAGAGGGAGCTGCCTGGGTCCTGCTGGGGCTGCCATTGCTGTCTGTAAAAGATGCACAGCTCCTTCAGCCTTCCCTGACAGCCTGTGGGCCCTTGAATGACCATGAATTGCTTTCTCCTGCCTAGGCTGATAGCTCTAACTCATCCTTTGCCTCCTGCCTTACCTCCCTTGCAGACCCCTACGCCATTGTCTCCTTCCTCCACCAAAGCCAGAAGACAGTGGTGATCAAGAACACCTTGAACCCCACCTGGGACCAGACACTCATCTTCTATGAGATAGAGATCTTTGGGGACCCACAGAACGTAGCTGACTCCCCTCCCAACATTGTGGTGGAAATATATGACCAGGACACCTATGTAAGTGTTGCCATGAGCTGGGAATGTGCTGCTGAGGTGGGCAGGACAAAGGCCTGGCACCCATCCTGCCCTCTGGAGTGCAGTGCTGTAACTGGTGGCTCAGGTGCTGAGCTGGGCACTCAGAAGATGAAAAATGTCAGCCAACAGCTCTGCCAGGATGTCCTTGGTGGACCTACTGTGGCCACCAAAGCTGTCTCTCCACTGGGTTTTGTTCACCCAGCTGCCCAAAGCTATCCTGAGGGTCTTGTAGTGATGGCAGTGGAGAGGGTGCTGAGCAAACCTTGAGTCCTTCCTAGAAGAACTGGGCTGGGGCTCGATGCAGGAGCAGGAGAGGCTCCCAGCTGTGTGGAGGAGCAGGGCATTAGTGAACAGCACTTGGAATACATCTCAAGAGCCTTCCCTCCTCCAAAGGAAGCCACCAGCAACTGGCAAAGACAACTGAAGATCCCATTGCAGATCAGTCAGTGGCACTGGGAATGCCTCAGCTTGCTCCAGGGGAGGCTGAGGTTGGACACGAGGAATTTCTTCCTCCGAAGGGTTATTGAGGTTCAGCCCAGGCTGTCCAGGGTGGTGGTGGAGCCTCATCCCTGAAGGAGTTTCAAAGCCATGCAGATGTGGTGCTGAGGGCCATGTGGTGCCCTGGCAGTGCTGGGGTCAGGGTTGGACTCCAGGATTTCCAAGCTCTCCAAGCAAAGCAGTTCTCAGTTCTGTCATCCTACTTCGTTTCCCCTTCCGAACAGGTCCCGCAGCGCTTCATGCCTCCAGCCTGGGTTCTGGGGGGGGTGGTGGTGGTGGGGAACAGGCTTTCAGAGGGGCTCTGTGTGTGTGGGCTGTGAGGAAGGCCCCTGGTGGTGCTGTGCTTGCTTGCAGGGTGCTGATGAGTTCATGGGGCGCTGCATCTGCCGGCCCAGCCTGCAGCGCTCGCCGCGGCTCGCCTGGCACCCGGTCACCAGGGCCGGCAGGAACGTCGGGGAGCTGCTCGCTGCCTTCGAGCTCATCCAGAGGGACAAGGTGAGCTCCCCAGGGGAGGCTGCTGGGGGGGTCCTTGGGTGCTACAATCCCAGGCAAGCAGCGCCAGGACAAGAGGACACAGTCTCAAGCTGCGCCAGGGGGAAGTTTAGGCTGGAGGTGAGGAGGAAGCTCTTCACTGAGAGAGTTGTTAGCCATTGGGATGTGCTGCAAGGGAGGTGGTGGAGTCCCCATCCCTGGAGGTGCCCAAGAAAGGCTTGGATGTGGCACTTGGAGCCATGGTTTGGTTGTCAGGAGGTGTTAGGTACTAGGTTGGACTCGATGATCTGTGAGGTCTTTTCCAACCTGGTTGATTCCATGATGCTGATCTGCAGTGGAATGCAATGAATGTGTACAACATATGCAGCACTGACAACACCTAGAGGGATTAACAACTAATAAACAGCCAAGGAGCAGGGGAAGCTGCCAGCTTCTCCCTCTCTGCCTCCCCCTTCCCTCCCTGTGCAAAAAGGAGAGGAGAAAGGGGCAGAGGGACGTTAGGCTTAGCCAAAACAACACAGCCAAGGTCAAGCAGAAGCAGGTTAGTATCTCCCTAGCCTGAGGAAGCAGGAAGATGAAGACATTGGTTTGGGGACTACATCTTATGGAAGCTCTCTCTCCAATGGGTGGTTTAGAGAATGATCTTTAGAGCCCTGCCCTCGTGTGCAGGCTGTTTGGGGCTGAGTGCTGGGCATGGAGGGGACAGTGTGTGGCTGTGGGAGGGCTGATGTTCCCCTGCCTGATCAAGCTGAGTGACAGCCAGGACAGTCTGTGATGTTGTGCTTTTTTCCTCCACAGCCAGCTGTCCATCACATCCCTGGCTTCGAGGTAAAGCCTTTCTCCTCACTCCAGCTCCGTGTCCCTGCACCCCTCAAACCTTTCCTGCAGCCATGGGCCATCAGTTGCTCACACAGGGGTTTGTAGTGGACTCTGCAGCCCAGCTCCTGTAGGCCAGTTGTCCATCCTATCTTAAGATGAAGGAATCCCCCTGCAGAGGTGCCAGTTTCCCTCAGCTGATGGCAGAGAGCTGGAGTGAGTGGGGCAGCTCACTTCTGCCCCCTGAAGCAGGGCTGGTGTGCCCCATGCCAGATGCAATTCCTCAGCAGGCTGTCACCTTCCTGCCCTGAAATCATGCAGTGTTGCCATAATGAGGAGCTCTGCTTCCCAGCTGCCCCAAGATGCTCCCTACCCTGCAGCCTGTCTGAGCAGAGGCATTGGCTGCTGCTGGGTTTTCAGTGTCTTTGAGTGACCTGCACTGGCTTCTGCTCAGGCTTCAGGGTGGTGCTGTGCAGGCACCTGGGGGGCATCCTTGTTCTAGTCAGTTGCCAGCCACTATCTGATCCCTAGGATGGGTTTGTGGGGGAAGATTGCTCTAACTTCTGTGCTCTCTCTTCTCCAGAGTGAGCTGTCCTCCAGCCTGGATGAGGTGAGTCCATGCCCCTGTGCTCAGCACTGCTTAGGCCACACCTGGAGTCCTGTGTCCAGTTCTGGGCCCCTCAGCTCAGGAAGGATGTTGAGATGCTGGAAGGTGTCCAGAGAAGGGCAACAAGGCTGGGGAGGGGTCTGGAGCATAGCCCTGTGAGGAGAGGCTAAGGGAGCTGGGGTTGCTTAGCCTGGAGAAGAGGAGGCTCAGGGGAGACCTTCTTGCTCTCTGCAACTCCCTGCAGGGAGGTTGTAGCCAGGTGGGGGTTGGTCTCTTCTCCCAGGCAAGCAGCACCAGAACAAGAGGACACAGTCTCAAGCTGAGCCAGGGGAGGTTCAGGCTGGATGTTAGGAAGAAGTTCTTCCCAGCAAGAGAGATTGGCCATGGGGATGTGCTGCCCAGGGAGGTGGTGGAGTCACCATCCCTGGAGGTGTTTAAGAAGAGACTGGCTGAGGCACTTGGTGCCATGGTTGAGTTGATTAGATGGTGTTGGGTGATAGGTTGGGCTTGATGATCTCTGAGGCCTTTTAGTTAGTTCTGTATTCATAAGATTTAGTTGTGAGTTCTGTATTCATAAGATTTAGTTGTCTCTGGTTAAAATTATCCTTTCCTGGGGCTCTTCCAGATGAGCCAAGCCAGCAGCAGCAGGATTTTAGCAGGACAGGGCAGATGGGCTGCATGCTTAACCCAGGAGTGGTTACCCAGTGGCAGGGCATGTTGGTTGGTGCTTAAGCTCTGTGGGATGTGTGTGCATGAAGTCTGCTGATGTTCCACCCTTCCAAAGCATGCAGAAGCCTGGGCTGGCCTTCAGCTGGACCCTAACAGAAATCCCAGTTAGAAGGTTTGCTTTCACCATGGTCTGGGGCAGGTGCTCTGAAGGAAGTGCTCTCATCAGGATCTCAAGGTGCTGCTTGAACAACCTCTCAAGGTTGCTTATCCAGACCTTGTGCATCCCCCAGAGCACATCACAGGCTGGGCTGAACTGAGTGCTGTCAGGGCAGGCTGCTGTCATGGCAAACAGAGGGCAGGGAGCTGAACAAGGGGCATGGCTGAAGGTTGTGGTGGCCCTAGGAGCCAGTGAACCCCAAAGCCTGGGGGGTGAGCTAGGAGGGGCCTGGATCATGCACAGAGCCTGGCCATATTTCCATGAAAGAAAGCTTGGATGGGACAAGCAGTTAGGCAAGGTGGGTTCCATCCAGCCTTTCCTGATGGTGTGGGGCTCACCTTGGTGCTCCATGTGGGCTGAGCTGGGGGAGCTCATGTGAACATAACCATCTCTCTGCTCTTTCTCCATTTCTTGCCACTGCCATGTCTGGATGGGGCCCTCCACAGCTCTGCACCCCTGCCTTGTTCTACGAGGGGCTCCTCCAATGGGTACCTTTCATGCTCAAGCACTTGGCTTGCCTTTGTCCCTCTGCCCAGAACCCAAGCAAAGTCCCAGCAGAGACTCTCAGGTCAGCTCTTGCAGCCAGCCTGCCCTGACCCACCTGCCCCTGCAGGAACGCCATCCAGCCCAGCCCATGGAGGCTGCATCCAGGAGAGCGATGCCAGCCTGAGGTCTCCAGTGCCCTCAGCAGTAAATAATGAGCCTTGTGGAGAACCTGAGGGTGTCTGAACATCTCCAGGCTGGCACCAAACTTCCTTCCCCTGCATTTCTGTTTGGTGCACAGAGGCCAGGCTGAGGCTCTTCTTGCTTCAGTTCATGCTTAAGGCACTTTGTGCTCCAAGTGCTATGGCTCACAAACACAAACTCTTCAAGGAGCATTCAGTCTGTCCCTCTGCCCCAGGGAAGGACCAGCTCATGATGATGGTCCAGTGTCTAAGCAGCCTGAAATTAAGGCTGTAGGTAAGCAGGTGGCTTACTGGAAGTGCTGAGCACCCAAGGAATGCTCTGCTCTTCTCCTTCAGCCCTCACCTCCTAGTCAGCCTTCCCTCTCCTTGCTGGCACTGACCTTCAGCTCTCACCTCCTAGTCAGCCTTCCCTCTCCTTGCTGGCACTGACCTTCAGCTCTCACCTCCTAGTCAGCCTTCCCTCTCCTTGCTGGCACTGACTTTCAGCCCTCATCTCCTAGTCAGCCTTCCCTCTCCCTGCTGCCACTAACCATTTCTGCCACTGGCTGGACCGTGGGAGAGAACTGCCTGCCCCAAATCCACCATCTCTGGTGGAAACCCAGCCATCTGCCCCAGAAGGGCATTACTGAAGGCCTTCAGCTCATGAGCAGCTTGATTCAGCAGCCACCACCAACTGCCAATGAAAAGTGAAGCTTAGAGTCCCATCTGTTTAACGTGACAGCACAAGGAACCCCTTTGTAGATGCCCAGAGCCATAAGCCTGAACCAGTCCTGGAACTGAAACACATCTCCATGTTCCCTTCAAAGCAAGGCCATCCCAGCCTGAAAGAATGCTGGGCTCCAAGATTGGCCCCAGCCATCCCTGGCTGAGGGGGGCACTTTCAGAGGTTGTGCTTCTGCTTCCTGCCCTTTTTTGGTGAGTCTGAACTGCAAGATGCAGCTCCAGAGGACCTCAGCTGCTGGGAGGGCTCAGAGCCTGGCCTCCATGGGTGGCTGGGGATGTTTGGCTCCCTCGCTCAGCTCCTCTCTGAAGGCAAATTTGGAGTCCCTCAGCCAGATGTGGCCTCAGCATCTCCCTTTGTCCAGCTGCCTTTCCTTTATTAACCCTTTGCTGCTGCTCTGTCCCCTCTCCTCATCCCTGGCCATAACTGTCTCACGGGGGTCCTGGTGTGGGGTGGATGTGCTTTCATCTCCTCCTCCCTCAGAAGAGGCTGAACCTTGTTGGAGGGCAGATCCCTCCTGGTTATCACAGAGTGGGTTGGGTGGGAAGGGACCTTAAAGGGTCATCTAGTTCCAACCCTGCTGCCACTGACAGGGACACCTACTGCTAGATCCACTGGTTCCCTGGGGAAGGCTGAGGGATCTTTTCCAGGGCCACACTAAAGACAGACAAACAGCTTGCAAGTGCCTTCAGCCCTCCCAGCTCCTCCTCTCTCGCTGCCTCCTTCTGGGAGAAGGAGACGCTGGGAGGGCTGCAGCGAGGAGGAGAAGGTGCTGGGGCTGGTGTCCTGTTGTGGCATGACCTGATGTGGCATCTCTTGTCCCCACAGTCTGCTGACTCTGACCTGCCATACCCACCCCCCCAGCGAGAGGCCAACATCTACATGGTCCCTCAGGGCATCAAGCCGGTCCTGCAGCGCACAGCCATCGAGGTGAGCAGCGCCCCAGATGGCTGTCCCTAATGGCCAGATGACCCCCAGAGGTGGCAGCCAAGCCAGGCTGCCTGCCTCCTGAGTCCCAGCAGCGCTGGGAGCTGGTTCTGCTTGTGGCTTACCTGTCCAAGAGCGTTACCTTCCTGAGCAAGCAGGAAAGCCCTCGGGCAGGGCTTGGAGCGCTCTTGCTTTGCAGGAGGTCAGTCTGCCTCAGGGGAGGATGAGGTTTGCTCCAGCCAGGGGTGCTCCAGTGACAGATAGGCAGCTGTGGGCCTCCTGTGTTGGTGCACACAGACAAACACTTGCTGTGTGTCCTGGCTTCTCCCAGCACCACCTGCCCTCTGTGGCCGATTTCTCTCTCCTTCAGGGTGGGCCAACCACCAGGTTGCTAAGAAGCTCAGTGAGAGACCTGGAGGCAGACCTTTAGCTCAGTCTCTGCTGTCTGTTGCCCTCTTACCCTTCAGATCCTGGCCTGGGGGCTGAGGAACCTCAAGAGCTACCAGCTGGCCAGTGTCACCTCGCCCAGCCTGCTGGTGGAGTGTGGAGGCCAGTTTGTGCAGTCCTGTGTCATCAAGAACGTCAAGAAGAACCCCAACTTCGATGTCTGTGTGCTCTTCATGGAAGTGGTGAGAGCCTGCTCCCTCACCCTGCAGGGAGGCTGAGATGATGGAAGGTGTCCAGAGAAGGGCAACCAAGCTGGGGAGGGGTCTGGAGCACAGCCCTGGGAGGAGAGGCTGAGGGAGCTGGGGTTGCTTAGCCTGGAGAAGAGGAGGCTCAGGGGAGACCTTCTTGCTCTCTGCAACTCCCTGCAGGGAGGTTGTAGCCAGGTGGGGGTTGGTCTCTTCTCCCAGGCAAGCAGCACCAGAACAAGAGGACACAGTCTCAAGCTGTGCCAGGGGAGGTTCAGGCTGGATGTTAGGAAGAAGTTCTTCCCAGCAAGAGAGATTGGCCCTTGGGATGTGCTGCCCAGGGAGGTGGTGGAGTCACCATCCCTGGAGGTGTTTAGGGAGAGCCTGGCTGAGGCACTTGGTGCCATGGTTGAGTTGATCAGATGGTGCTGGGGGATAGGTTGGGCTGGATGATCTCCAAGGTCTTTTCCAGCCTGGTTCTGTGTCCTGCTGGGGTCCCAGCAGAGCTGCTTGAGGAAGCCCTCTGCAGGTCCCGTGAACCAGAGGCAGTGAAGCCTGCTCAGCTCGGGCTGCCTCTGGGGAGGGGCAGAGCAGCTGTCCTCCCCGGGCTGCAGAGTGACATGGTGCCCCCCCTTGCCCCCCAGCGTCTGCCGAAGGAGAGCCTCTACAGCCCCCCCATCAGCATCAAGATCATCGACAACAGAGCCTTCGGCCGCCGGCCGGTCGTGGGGCAGTGCACCCTCCGCGCCCTCGACGCCTTCTACTGCGACCCCTACCGGCAGGAGAAGGATGGACCCCAGGAGCAGCCGGGTGGGGGCCGCCACCAGCACCCTGCCATCCCAGCGCGGGGGGTGGAAGGCATCTCTGGAGGGCAGCTAGTCCAAGCCCCCTGCCAAAGCAGGGTCACCCGGGGAAGGCTGCCCAGGATCACAAAGCCCAGCTGGGTTTGGAAGCTCTGCAGAGAGAGAGACTCCACAGCCTCTCTGGGCAGCCTGAGACAGGGCTCCAGCACCCTCACACCAGAGAAGGCTCTCCTCCTGTTCAGAGGGAACCTCCTGGGTTGCAGTTTGTGCCCATTGCCTCCCTGGGCATCACTGTACAGAGTTTGACCCCAGCCTCTTGCCCCCTGCCCTTTAGCTCTTGCTGAGCACTGCTCAGCTCCCCTCTGGGGCTGCTCTTTTCCAGGCTCTCAGCCCCAGGGCTCTCAGCCTTTGCTCCTCACAGAGCTGCTCCAGGCCCCTCAGCATCTTCATAGCCTCTGCTGGACTCTCTCCAGTAGCTCCCTGTCTCTGTTGAACTGGGGAGCCCAGACCCCAGTACTCCAGATGTGGCCTCAGTGTATGGTTGCTTTGATCTCTCCCCATCTGGCAGTCTGACAGGAAAAGCCCAGGAGGTTCCAGGGAGGAGCTGAGGTTGGCTGGTGAGAGGGGCTGCCCCTTGGCCAAGCTGCTCAAGCCACATGAACCTGAGCTTTGGTTGGTGTGAAGGCTCTGGGCAAGGTCGAGGTCACTGCTGGAGCTTGATTCCAAGGGGACTTGTCTTTGGGGCTTCTAACAGTGTCCTGACCACACTCCTGCTTGCTCTGATTGCAGATGATGTGAGCCTCACACCCAGGGATGATGTCCTCATTGACATTGATGACAAAGAGCCTCTTATTCCTCTCCAGGTATGGAAAAGCCATGGTGGTGGGAAGGCTGCATGGTCTGGGGGAGCTTGTGTGGGTACAGGGCTGGAACAGAGGGCACATGTGAGGCCTTGTCTGCTTGTAACCTTCCTTTTGCAGCTTCCACCTCTGTCTTCAGCCCCTCTCCTCCACCATCACCACCAACCACAACCTCTTCCATCTCCCCTGGCTTTAACCTGAGCTGTCAGGTTTGCTTTTCTGGGGGAGAGACAACAGACTCCTTGCTGGGTCCTTGGCTGTGACGTCTTCTCCTCCAATCCACTGAAAAGCCACCAGAAAGCCTCCCTGGACCCTTGTCTTCTCCACTTTGAGCAACCCCAACAGTCTAAAGCATCCTCACACTCAGGGAACAGCTTCAGTGGGAGGTGGAAGGACAGGAAGGGGTAGAGGGCCATGGCAATACCAAAGCACTCAGCTGGGCTGGTTTCCAGCTGGGAGGACTGGCCATTTCTCCAGTGGCTCCAGCACAGAACACCCTGCCTACACCTGGGTCATTCAGTTTCACCCCTCACTGAGCATCCTCTCTTTGTTTGGTTGTTTGTCTCTCACTTTTGCCCTTTGTTTAGGGAGAGGAGGAGAAAGGAAAGTGTTCAATGAAAGCCAAACCCAAATTCCCACCATCTCCCTCCCTAACCTCTGCATTTTGGCTCTGAGTGCTGCTCCTCCCTTGCCTACCCTCTCCTGGCCAGGGCTTGGGGTGACTTTTCCTTAGGTGGTCTGACACCCCAAGGTCATCAGAGTCCCTCCAGCCTGCTCTGCTCCCCTCTTGGGCCAGGGTTGGAGTGTGAAGGAGGAGTCTCAGTCTGCAGAGGCCATCCCACCCCTTCTCCCTGGGAAAGGGGATAGAATCCCAGGCCAGGAGCCCATGCCCAGGGCTCTCCCCATGGTGACCTTGGAAGCAGGAGCCCATGCATGTGTGCTTGGGTGTGTTTCATTGTGTGGCTCCAAAGCCTTTCTCCCTCTTTGCCAAGCCTGGCTTTGGTCCCTCCCCTGATGAATGACTGGAACAAAGGATCACTTTGTTGTCCTCATCTGAAACAGGGAAAACAAACAGATGCAAAACCCCTCTGCTGGAAGGCTGTTGATTGTGTTGTCCACCTGGGCCAAGTGGGGTGAGAAGTTCAGCCTGAGGTCTGTTCCAAACAAGTCCATGTGCACATGAAGTGGAAGCATCATAGCACAACTTGAGACCCTTTCCTCTTGTCCTGCTGTTTATTACCTGGGAGAAGAGACCAAGCCCCAGCTGGCTGCAGCCTCCTTTCAGGGAGCTGCAGAGAGCCAGGAGGTCTCCCCTCAGCCTCCTGTCCTCCAGGCTAAGCAACCCCAGCTCCCTCAGCTGCTCCTCACAAGATTTGTGCTCTAGCTCCTTCAGCAGGATTTGCTGCCCTTCTCTGGGCATGCTCCAGCCCCTCCATGTCCCTCCTGGAGAGAGAGGCCCCAAAACTGAACCCAGGATTCGAGGTGCAGCCTTGCCAGCACCCAGCACAGGAGGACAATCCCTGCCCTGCTCCTGCTGGCCACACTGTTGCTGATCTAAGCCAAGATACTGCCAGATGTCCTTGGTCACTTCAGGGAGTTGGATAGGGCAGGATAGGATAGGGTAGGGTGGGATAGGATAGGGTAGGGTAGGGTAGGATAGAATAGGATAGGATAGAATTGAATTAACCAGATGGGAAAGACCTTTGAGATCATCCAGTCCAACCTATCACCCAACACCATCCAATCAACTCAACCATGGCACCAAGTGCCTCATCCAGGCTCTTCTGGGTGGGGTACTTAGTGCCATGGTTTAGTTGATGACCTTTACAGACCTCTTGCAGCCCAAACCTCTCCCTGACTCTCTGCAGCCACTCAAAGCCAGTCCCCTTGGCTGAAGATCAACAGAACCACAGCCCCTGTAGCCATGCCAGGGGTGCCTTGCCCAGGAGATAGCAACCTCAGAGGGCAGTGGAGGAGGGGGGTGGGGGGGATGGGGGCAGCACTCTTTGGGTTCATTCATTGTTTTCCTCTGCTCTGGTGTCAGTTGGCCATGGTTCCTCTAACCCCCTTGCTAACCACTCCTTTTAATTTGTAGCTTGCAGAGGGTCTGACCAGCTCGGCACTAATTAACACCCCAGCTTCTTGGGCCCAGTCTCATGTATGTATGGCTTCCTTCCTAACTTCCTTGCTTGATTAATGGTGTCAATGAGTGATGTGTTGTGCAAACTGCTGGGTTTGAAGAGTGGCAGAGGCTGAGGCTTTGTGGGAGCTTCCCTTGGTGCCCCAGCAAAAGGTAACTCCAGGTCTGCCTGCGGGGCGCCAACTGTTGGCCCTTCGTGTCCCAGAGGGTGAGGTTGGTGTGGGGAGGAGGGATGAGAGGGGCTCCTCCCTCCTGTGGAGCCAGCAGGTTTGAAGGAGACCTGGCCCTTGGCAGAGGCCCTCCAGTAGGAACCATAGGATGCTCTGGGTTGGAAGGGACCTCCAAAAGGTCAACCCCCTCTGCAGTCAGCAGGGACATCCTCAACTAGATCAGGCTGCCCAGAGCCCTGGGCAGCCTCACCTGGAAGATCTCCAGGGATGGGACATGGTTCATGCCTGTGCAGCTTCTCCATTGCCAGTTGTAGAGTAGGGTAGGATGGAATGGAGTGGAATGGAATGGAATGGAATGGAATGGAATGGAATGGAATGGAATGGAATGGAATGGAATGGAATGGAATAGAATAGAATTAACCAGGTTGGAAAAGACCTTTGAGATCATCAGGTCCAACCTATTACCCAGCACCATCCAATCAACTAAACCATGGCACCAAGTGCCTCATCCAGGCTCTTCCTAAACAAATGGTCTGGCAAGATCTCCCCTCCATCAGCCTCTGGCTTCCAGCAGACATCAGGGGGTTCAGGAGTACCTCCCAGAGGAGAGGAACTCACCAGGAGCCCTCAGACACCTCTGGGCTACAAACCTGCAGTGGAGAAGCCTCCTCTGCCCCCTGAGGAGCACCAAGAGGTGCTCTCCATGCAGTTCTTTGTAGCCTTCTGCTGGCTTTGGTTGTAAGGAACACAAGCCCTCAGATGGGAGGTTAGCAGAGCTGATCCTGGCCAAAGCCAAGGAGGCACAATCTGTAAACCATTTGGAGTAATTGGTTATTTGCTGTGCTGGCTGCTTCCAGAGCAGGGCACATATTTTACAGCTGATCCTGTTACTGTGAGCTGGAAGAGCTCTGGGGTTGGATCCCTCCCGCTGGCAGCGGTCGCCGAGCCGCCTTGCCCCCGGCAGCCTCCCTGCCGCCTTCCCTTCTCCTGGTGTTTCACAGAGCACAGCCATGGGATGGTTTGGGTTGGAAGAGGTGTTCAAAGGTCATCTTGACCCACACCAGCCAGGGCACGGTGTGCAGCAAGCAGAGGGAGCCTCCGAGTGCGGAGACGTGGCCCCGGAGGAGCCTTTTCCTTCCATTCCACAAGGGCCATGGAATGGTTGGGTGGGAAGGGACCTTTAAAGGCCATCGAGTCCAACAGCCCTGCAGCCAGCAGGGACATTGGCAATTGGATCAGGTCCACATGAACCATGGAATGGTTGGGGTGGGAAGGGACCTTTCAAGGCCATCGAGTCCAACAGCCCTGCAGCCAGCAGGGACATGTGCAACCGGATCAGGTTGCTCAGCAGCCTGCTGAACCTGACCTGGAATGGTTCCAGGGATGAGCCATCCACCATCACTCTGGGCAACCTGGGCCAGTGTTTCACCACCTTCATTGTGCAGACTCTCTTCTGCATGCACACGTGGGAGACAGCCTGTGACCCTGCCATGGCTGATGGGTGAAATGCCTCCTGGAGCAACCTGCATGGCAAGCTGGCTTGCCACCAGCTGAGGTGGCAAGGGCCATGGGACAGAGGGAAAATGGAGCCAAGAAGGTGTGTGGGTGGCTGCCTTTGGGACGTGGCTGCCTTTGGGACGTGGCTGTGGCCACAGCTGAATGTGAGGCAGAGCAGCAGAGGGATTGAGGATGTGGTTGGGGAGCCCCAAGGAGTGCAGCTGTGGGGTTTAAAGGCATTTTTGTGTTCCCCAGCTGGTTGCAGTTGCCTCTCTGCTGGAGTTTTCTGTGCCTACAGGAGGACAGGACTGGGCTAGGTTGGTTTAGTTGGGTCAGGAGCTGGGCTGACCAGCCTGGCACTGGCACTGGAGCAGATGAGGCTGGAGTGAGGTGGGGATCAGTCTCTTCTCCTAAGGAAGAGACAAGAGGACACAGCCTCAAGTGGCCCCAGGGGAGGCTTAGGTTGGACATGAGGAACAACTTCTTCCTCAAAAGGGTTGCCAAGGTCTGGAAGACGCTGCCCAGGGCAGTCCCCATCCCTGGAGGGGTTTCAGAGCTGTGTAGCTGTGGTGCTGAGGGCCATGGTTTAGTGGTGACCTGGCAGTGCTGGGTTAGCTGCTGGGCTCCATGACTGTAAAGGTCTCTTCCAACCAAGGCAATTCTGTGATCCTCTGATCTTCTAACAGCCTCCTCTCCAAGGATGAGCTGCAGGGTGTCATCTGCACCAGCCTGCTAACAAGCAGCTGGGCAGCTGCAGCTATAAATGTCCAGGCTGTTGCCAGGGGGATCTGCTCATCCCAGCTGTGGAGCTTCCACACAGCAGGAAATCTGCCTCCCAGATGGGAGGGGTGAGTAGGGTCTGAGGCTCAGGCAGTGGCTCAGCTTCTTTAGAGGCAGGATGTGTTAGTGCTGTAATTCTCTGTATTCCCCTGGGGGAAGAGCTGGGTCATCCCTGGGAGAGCAAGCTGAAGTGGTAAGACTTCAGTTGTCTTATGGCTGCTCTTCTCTCTGAGCTCTGCTGTCTGGATGTGCCTCAGTTTCCCCTACCAGTGAGATGAGGGTGATGAGGGCAACACTTCTCCAGAAGCCACTGTGGCTGTGGCATGCTAACTTCTCAGGCTTCCACACCCCCTTTGGTTCCAGAATGGCCATTTCAACACATTGCATGAAAACTAAGTTGTGCTGGATGAGCTCAGACTCCTGCTGCCCTCACCTTGGAGTGCATCCAATGGGATAGTCTGGCACAGGAAACCCTGGGCAGTAGGGAGAAAATTGCCCTGGCTCAGGCTTCCTGGATAAAAAGGAGGTGATGCCCAGGGATCACAAAATCCTGCATGGGTTGGGTTGGAAGGGGGCTTGGGATCATCCAGTCCAACCCCTGTGCAGTCACCAGGGGCACCCCCAGCTAGAGCAGGTTGCTCAGAGCACCAAGCAGCCTGGGATGGGGCATCTACCACCTCTCTGGGCTTCCTGAGCCAGGGTCTCACCACCCTCAGTGTTAACCATTTCTCCCTCCTCTCCAGCCTAAATCTCCCTCTTTTAGTTTCAAAGCATCACCTCTTGTCCTGCCACAGCAGGCCCTGCTCAGAAGTCTGTCCCCAGCTTTCTGAGAGTCCCCTTTAAGCACTGCAAGGCCACCAGAAGCTCTCCCTGGAGCCTTCTCTTCCCCAGGCTGAACAGCCCCAACTCCCTCAGCCTGGCCTCACAGCAGAGAGGTCCCAGCCCTCAGATCATTGCTGTGGCCTCCTCTGGCCCCACTCAAGCACCCACAAGTGATGCTAAGCCTTAGGTGTGTGCCCCACTGCAGCCCCATGGGCTCCATGCAAACACTGGGGAGGATACTTGAGGTCCCTCAGACATCTGTGCTGGTGCCCAGGGCACAGACCCCACCTGCAAGGACCCTCCTGTACCATATCCAAGAGCACAGCATCACAGCAGGCTGGGAAGGACCTCAAGGATCATTTCCTTAGTTGGGAAAACAATGAGAGAGAAAGCCCTGGAGGTGATTTTGGCTGTTTCATGGTTTCTAGATGAAGTCCTTGAGCACAGTCCCTTGGTGGTGGAGCCTTTGCTTTCCCTGGGCTTTGCCATCTGCACACAACTGGATTCATCTCCTCCACTATTAACATTCCAGTTGCTCCCTTTGACTCCTTTCTGGGTTTTTTCATTCCCATCCCCCCCAGTCCTTTTTATTTTTGGGTGACAGCAGTAAAAAATCAGGAGAGAAAGAAAAAAAAAGCCTCTAACCAACCTCTTTTTCTGTTGTTCTGTGTCTTGGGGCTGCAGAAGATACCATGGGTAAGTCATCAGATTAGCTGAAGTGCTTTCTTTGTAACTCAGTACCTGTGGAATGTTGTAATAAAGCCACCATGGGCAGAGTGGAGCTTTGGAGACAATAAAGCAGGGGAAGTGATGAAAGGCAAAGGCTGAACTTCAGGTTTTCAGGAAACAAGGGGAAGGAAAGGAAAGGGAAAGGAAAGGGAAGGAGAAGAGAAAGGTAAGGAGAAGATAAGTGAAAGGAGAAGATAAAGGAAAGGAAAAGAAAGGAAAGGAGAAGAGAAGAGAAGGGAAAGGAAAGGAGAAGAGAAAGGAAAGGAGGAGAGGAGAGAGGAAAGGAAAGGAGAAGAGAAAGGAAAGGAGGAGAGGAGAGAGGAAAGGAGAGGAGAAGAGAAAGGAAAGGAGGAGAGGAGAGAGGAAAGGAGAGGAGAAGAGAAAGGAAAGGAGGAGAGGAGAGAGGAAAGGAGAGGAGAAGAGAAAGGAAAGGAGGAGAGGAGAGAGGAAAGGAAAGGAGAAGAGAAAGGAAAGGAGGAGAGGAGAGAGGAAAGGAAAGGAGAAGAGAAAGGAAAGGAGGAGAGGAGAGAGGAAAGGAAAGGAGAAGAGAAAGGAAAGGAGGAGAGGAGAGAGGAAAGGAAAGGAGAAGAGAAAGGAAAGGAGGAGAGTAGAGAGGAAAGGAGAGGAGAAGAGAAAGGAAAGGATGAGAGGAGAGAGGAAAGGAGAGGAGAAGAGAAAGGAAAGGAGGAGAGTAGAGAGGAAAGGAGAGGAGAAGAGAAAGGAAAGGATGAGAGGAGAGAGGAAAGGAGAGGAGAAGAGAAAGGAAAGGAGGAGAGTAGAGAGGAAAGGAGAGGAGAAGAGAAAGGAAAGGATGAGAGGAGAGAGGAAAGGAGAGGAGAAGAGAAAGGAAAGGAGGAGAGAAGGGAAAAGGGAGGTGCAGAGAGCTGAGAGTTAATTTCTATACTATTGCTCTTAAAACCAATTTCTCTCCAAGACTGCAATTCCAAGCCTGCACCCTTGGCTTCAAGTACAAATCCACTAAAGCCCTCTTATGATTCCTGCATGAGGTCAGTGTGAAGGAATCGTGGGGGGCTTCCAAAAGAAGCCATCCTCGTTCGTTCAGGAATGTGCCCTGAGCCGTGGCCAGAGCCCCTTGCTCTTTGCTTGCAGGAGCTGCAGGAAGGGTGCTGCTGCAAAGCTGAGGGGTGTGCTGGAGCTGGCAGCTGCCTTCCTCCTTGGGACAGCAGCCCCAGGAGCTGGAATGCAGCTTGTTGAAGGCAAATGCTCCTTCCTGGCCTCGTGGGGCTGAGGTTGTGTGAGCTTTGCCTGTTGTAGTGTCACAGAACCTCAGCCTGCTGGGGGCTTGCAAGGGACCTCTGGGGGCCATCTGTTCTGCTCTTCTCCAGCCCCAGGGCTCTCAGCCTTTCCTCCTCACAGAGCTGCTCCAGGCCCCTCAGCATTTTCACAGCCTCTGCTGGACTCTCTTCAGTAGTTCCCTGTCTCTCTCCATCAAGGAGAAGAGAGCTATGTTCTTCCTGGGGGATTTGCCTGTTGCTTGTGTAGCATCACAGAACCTCAGCCTGGTGGGGGCTTGGGAGGGACCTCTGAGGGTCATCCTCTCTGCTTTTCTCCAGCTGAACCAGCCCCAGGTCTCTCAGCTTTTCCTCCTCAGAGAGGTGCTCCAGGCCCCTCAGCATCTTCATGGCCTGTCCTCAGTAGCTCCCTGTCTCTCTCAATCAAGGAGAGGAGAGCTATGCTCTTCCTGAGGGAGGTGCAGCACCTTAGGACTTGTCAATTTATGCACTTTATGCATTTAGCTGCCTGCCCACATGCTTTGATGGGGTGGGGAGCTTGGATGGTTCCAGGACACAAACCAGAGAGACAATCCCCATCCTACACCCCCCAGTACCTTCCAGACAAAGCCTAAAGCAAGGGCTTAACACCAGCCCTCACACTCTCCCTGCATTTCAGGCTGTCAGGACCATGTTGGCACAAGAGTTGTATCATCTCCTCTGTGGTCCTGCACTGAGGTCCTCAGAATTCCACCACTTCAATGGCCCAAATCTGCCCCTTTGGCTTCAAAATGCTGCAAGGCTTTTCTGGTGAGCTCTACCTCACCCTGCCACAGAGACTCACTGCCAAGTCCAGCCCATGGTGTTGTTGTGGCTGCAGCAGCTGGATTTGGGCTGGAAGACCCCCAAAAGCACCTTGAAACCAGGGGCTGAGGAGCTGCAGGTTGGGTTCCTGATGGCTTCATCACTTCTTCAGGCCATAGACCCTCATAGCCAAGGGGTGAGGAGCTGCAGGTTGGGTTCCTGATGGCTTCATCACTTCTTCAGGCCATAGACCCTCATAGCCAAGGGGTGAGGAGCTGCAGGTTGGGTTCCTGGTGGCTGCTTTGCCTCTGCAGGACAGATCCCCACTGAAGCCAGGCTGTGCCTTGGGGTTGGTGCACAGGGCAGGTGGTCACCTCTAGCCATTACTGGAGGTGCTGCTGTTGCTGGTTGCTGTTGGTTTGCTCATGGAGGTTCCTGATTTTGGTTTCTCTTGCCACAGGAGGAAGAATTCATTGACTGGTGGAGCAAATTCTATGCCTCCACAGGAGAGAGGGAAAAATGTGGCTGCTATTTGGAGAAAGGCTTTGACACCTTGAAGGTAAGTGGCCTTGGCTGGTTCTGGCTTGTTGGACCTGCACTTGCCAAGGGGTTTTCCATCAGCTTTGGGGTTTTTCTTAACCACAGGAGCCCAAACAGGACTGAAATGGAGAAGGCCTTGCCTGGTCTTAAGGAAAATGTTCCCAGCTGATGAAAAGCACTCTGCAAGACCTTGGCTTAGCCTGTGACATCCCTGATGTGCTGCTGTTTTATTGTAGGGTTGCCAGAGGTCTGCTCTCCATCACCCTCCAGGCTTCCAGGCCCCAGGGCTCTGTCCCCGTGGGTGGTATTTCCCTAGCACCGAGGAGCTCGGGGCAGGTCTTGAGCCAGGTTGGTAGGGTCACACTGCCTGGCAGCAGCCCCTGCCCTCATTCTCCATCTCTCCCCAGGTCTATGAGACAGAGCTGGAGAGCGTGGAGGACTTTGAGTGTCTCTCTGACTTCTGCCACACCTTCAAGCTGTACCGCGGGCGGTCGCAGGACTCCAGCGATGACCCCTCGGTGGTGGGGGAGTTCAAGGTGTGATGCTCTCTCTCTGCTGCCAACTGTCTGGTTTTGGTTAGGACTTCACAGTCTAGAAAAGCAGAGCGCTGGGTGCAGCTTGAACAACCTGCTGGGGCAGGTCTGGCTGCTGTGTTCCCAGCAGCAAGTTCCCTGCATGCCTCAAAGCAAGTTTAGGCTGTGCCATCATCCTGGAGCAAAAACCCCTCTCAGACTGGGTGTAAGCAGTGGAGCATCTTCTCCCTCTGGGGTGGAGGTGGGAGCATGTGTGAGCACTAGTGGCCTCACCATATCTCTCCCCTTGGAGGGGTCTGGCCAGTGCAGTGCTCAGTCCTTGGCTCTTTTTACCCTTCAGCAGCCTATTTGCAAGAGAAGAGGTCCCTGCAGCCAAAGTCTCACCTAAACCTCTGGGGGAGGTTGGGCTAATTCATGTTGGCAACGAGGCTCCTTTCACAGGAGCTCTTTGGGAGCTTGAAGGCTGAATCCATGGTGAAGAAGAGGAGGTAAAAGGACAACCAGGCTGAGGGGCTCTGTGCAGAGGTGTGACAGAGTTTGCATGGATGTTCAGGCAAGGGATCACAGGATGGTGGGGCTTGGAAGGGACCTCTGGGGATCATCTGTTGCAGCAGCTCTCCCCCCTGGCTCCCTTGAGTGGAGATGCTGGCAGGACATGATCTGGTCTAGCAGACAGAGCCAGGGTCTGGACTCTGTCCCCATCACTGTATCCCTGGGAACATTCCAGAGCAGACTGGACAGGATTCTCAGCAACATGATGAGTTGAAGGTGCAGGAGAGTTGGAGTGGATGACCTTTAAAGGTCCCTTCCAACCCAAACCGTTCTGTCTGGACTGGACATTGTGATCAATTTCTTCCCTGAAAGCATTGTCAAAGCCTGGCCCAGGCTGCCCTGGGCAGTGGTGGACTCCCCATCCCTGAGGGGCTTTAAAAGCCATGGAGCTGTGGTGCTGAGGGCCATGGTTTGGTGGTGACCTGGCAGTGCTGGGCTGATGGTTGGGCTCGATGACCTCCGAGGTCTTTTCCAACCAAACTGATTCTGTGATCCTACTGCAGCCACCCAGACCGCTGCTGCAAGCCCCTTCTGCACGTGGCAGGTGTGCCAGCACAGCTGAACTTGCCTGTCCTTCACAGGGGTCCTTCAAGATCTACCCTCTGCCAGATGACCCACGGGCCCCAGTGCCACCTCGGCAGTTCCAGCAGCTGCCGGCCAGAGGAGCGCAGGAGTGCCTGCTCCGGGTCTACATCATCCGTGCCTTTGACCTCCAGCCCAAGGACACCAATGGCAAGGTATCCTGCTGGGGAGAGCTCTGCTGGGCCTCCCTGCTGGCTCATGGGCTGCACTCCTCTAGCAGATCAGCTGAGGGCTGGAGCTCCTCTCCGAGGACAGGCTGAGGGAGCTGGGGTTGTGCAGGCTGGAGAGGAGAAGGCTCCCAGGACAGCTCATTGTGGCCTTCCAGGGGCTGAAGGGGGCTGCAAGAAAGCTGGGGAGGGACTTCTGAGGCTGTTGGGTTGTGATAGGACTGGAGGGGATGGATCCAAGCTAGAGGAGGGGAGAGTTAGATTAGACATCAGGAAGAAGTTGTTCCCCATGAGGGTGGTGAGAGCCTGGCACAGGCTGCCCAGGGAGGTGGTGGAAGCCTCATCCCTGGAGGTGTTTGCAGCCAGGCTGGAGGTGGCTGTGAGCAACCTGCTGTGGTGTGAGGTGTCCCTGCCCATGGCAGGGGGGTTGGAACTGGCTGATCCTTGGGGCTGGAACTGGCTGATGCCTGAGGTCCCTTCCAGCCCTGACAGTTTATGAGTCTATGAGTTCATGCACAAGGCTGAAGCTTTAGAAGCAGTGGTGACAGCAGAAAGGATCTGCCCCTTCCTTCTGCCTCCATGGCAACATCTGGGAATCCCAGGAGCCAAGCCTCCCTCCCTCCTGAGGGATCTTTCTCTGGGCCTGGTTAAAGCAGAGCAATGAGGTTTGGGTTTGGGGTTTTCTTCTGGTGTGTGAGTGCCAAAGGCAACAAAATGCTGCTTTTCACATGACTGCTTCTTGCAGAGCTTTGCCAATCTGGAAGGGAGAGTTGAGTGCAAGAAGAAAATTGCCTTGGTTCAAAAAAAGGAAAGGAAAGAAAAGAAAGCAGCTCATTTTTGGTTCACTTTGCACACACAAAAAAAGGCAACCCCAAAAACCAAACTCGGGGGGGGGGGGGGGGGGTGGAATAAATTCCTTTGTTCCACTGGAAAATGGGGGAAAAAAAACCTTAGAAAGATCAATTTTGACATGAAGGGGGAAAAAAAAATAGCCCAAACCAGCCTGGGGTTTGATCTGCCCAGCTGTCTGAAAATGGCCTTGGAATGAAGGTTTGCCATGCCTTAGAAATCTCCCAGGAGAAGCTCCTGAAGAGCAAGGAGGAGCAGGAAAAAAAAGAAATGCCTTTCTTTAAGCCTGAAATCCAACACTGAGCCAAGTTTGCCCCCAGTGTCCTTCCCCCCTCTGTCCTGAAGCTCGTCCCAGGCACGAAGGAAAGCCCTGAATGCCCATCAGGATCCTCCTCCCACTGCAAACCTTCCCCCAGCTCGGCTTTTCCAGCCTTCACTTCTTGCAAACATCACTGGGGAGGGATAGGACTCTGGGGGATGGAGCAGAACTAGAAGTGGGGAGATTCAGATTGGATGTGAAGCAGTTCTTCCCCAGGGGGGTGGTGAGAGCCTGGCACAGGCTGCCCAGGGAGGTGGTGGAAGCCTCATCCCTGGAGGTGTTTGCAGCCAGGCTGGATGTGGCTGTGAGCAACCTGCTGCAGTGTGAGGTGTCCCTGCCCATGGCAGGGGGGTTGGGACTGGCTGAGCCTTGAGCTCCCTTCCAGCCCTGACAATTCTATGGTTCTATGATTCTATCCCCAAGGCAAGGGGAAGCCACAAGGAGCTTGGCCTGGGTGTTTTATCCAGGCACATAACTGGCCTGTATCCCAGAATCCCAGCATGATGGGGCTTGGAAAGGACCTCTGGAGCTCATCCAGCCCCTGGCCTGCTCTAGCAGGGCACCCACAGCAGCTTGCCCAGGATCACAATGGCCAGGGGGGTTGGAAGCTCTTCACAGAAGGAGACTCCACAACCTCTCTGGGCAGCCTGGGACAAGGCTCCAGCACCCTCACACCAAAGAGGTTTTCATGGAAGTTCAGATGGAACCTCCTGGGTTCCACCTTGTGCCCACTGCCCCTTGTCCTGTCCCTGGGCACCACTGACAGGAGTCTGGCCCCAGCCTCTTGCCCCCTGCCCTTTAGCTCTTGCTGAGCATTGCTCAGATGCCCTCTCAGGATCTGATCAAGGTGCCCAGTGGTGCCCAGTGGTGCCCAGTGGCAAACTGGAGAATGATTCCTTCACCCTCAGGAGTGCTGTGTGATGACTCTGTCTTGCTTTCATGCTCACCTTCAGTGTGACCCCTATGTGAAGATTTCAGTGGGAAAGAAATCCATAAATGACCAAGAAAATTACCTGCCCTGCACACTGGAGCCTGTCTTTGGAAAGTAAGTTGTGGTTCACTCTGGGGGCCATATGGGCCACGTTGAGGGAGTGGAGCTGGGCCAGCCCAGAGCTTCCTCTTCCATCCTACATTCAAGGCTGATGAGCCTGAGTAACAGCAGCTTGCCCAGGGCCACAATGCCCAGCTGGCTTTGGAATCTCTGCAGAGGAGGAGACTCCACAGCCTCTCTGGGCTCACAGCAAAGGATTTTTTCCTCCTGTTCAGATGGAAGCTCCTGGGTTCCAGCTTGTGCCAGGTGCTGCCCCAGAGCTGCTTTGCAGCAGCTCCACCCCTCACCCTGTCCCGGTGCAGGAATTGTTCCTGCCCAGGTGCAGGACCCTTGCTGCCCTTCCTGGGGCTGCTCTCCCCCAGCCCCAGGTCTCGGTGGCTGGCAGCACAGCCTGGCTGGGTGTCAGCCTCTCCTCCCAGCGCTGTACCACCAGCCAGCTGGCTGGGGCACGCTCCATGCCTTCATCCAGGCTGTCGATGGGCAATGTGCGTGAGGGCAGCCAAGGGGAGGTGGCAGCTCTGCCTTTCTGACGCTGCATGCCAAGCCCCCGCTCCCTGTGCGGCGCGATGGAGCCCGAGGGCCTCCTGCCCCGCTGCAGAGCCACAGCCAGCCCCCGTGGAGCTCTCCTAGGCTGAGCAAGCCCTTCATTGGCAAGCCTGGCTGCTGGCCAGAGGCCGTCTAGACAGCTTGCTGCACCTCCCACCTGGTCTTTAAAGCAAGATGTAAACCCCAGGTCCTGGCTGCTGCTGGCTATTAAAGCTCCCCCGGCTCAGGAGCTTTCCCCCGGCGCTGGCTGCCGGCCAGCCTCAGCTAATTGCTTTCTGCTGACCCCAGTTCCTCCTCCGCTCTTAATTGGTGGCATAATCACTCACTTCCCCTCCTTAAAAGCTGCTGTGGGATGGGTGCTGGCTGTGGCACTGGGGGTGGTGTTTCTCCCCAGCCCTCGCAGCAGCAGGTGGAGGGGGCTCCTGCTGGGGCAGACGTGAGCCCTTCTGCTCACCCGCTCCTCACCACCTCCCACATCACCAGCATCCCCCAGGAGCACTGCCTCGGCCTGCAGGGAGGTTGTAGCCAGGTGGGGGTTGGGCTCTTCTCCCAGGCAAGCGGCACCAGAACAAGAGGACACAGTCTCAAGTCGTGCCAGGGGAGGTTTAGGCTGGAGGTGAGGAGAAAGTTCTTCCCAGCAAGAGAGATTGGCCATTGGGATGTGCTGCCCAGGGAGGTGGTGGAGTCACCATGCCTGGAGGTGTTCAAGAGGGGATTGGATGTGGCACTTGGAGCCATGGTTTAGTTAGTCAGGAGGTGCTGGGTGACAGCTTGGACTTGCTGAGCTCTGAGGTCTTTTCCATCTTTCTTGAGTCTATGGTTCTATGAGTATGATCTGCTGGGCTGGGGTCGATGTCCTGTGTGGCTCTCGGCAGCGTGGATCTCCTCTCATGGGTGTTTCTGGGCTGCTGTTGTGCAGGATGTTTGAGCTGAGCTGCACCCTGCCCCTGGAGAAGGACCTGAAGATCACTCTCTACGACTATGATCTCCTGTCAAAGGATGAGAAGATTGGGGAGACCATCATAGACCTGGAGAACCGGTTCCTGTCCAAGTATGGGGCACGCTGTGGCCTCCCCCAGACCTACTGCATGTAGGTACCTCTCTGGCCTTGGCCAGTGGCTCTCTGTCACTCTCAGGTCTCTGCAGTGCTGAGCTGGCCATGGGGACCAGGGTGATGTCTCAGTCCAGGTGTCCACCATCCCAGGGGCACCTGAGCAGTGCTGTACTTCACTGCAGAGACAGGTCTTGAGTCAGATTCACTCCAGAGAAGCCCTACATCTGAGGAGCCTCCCTGGCTCTCCTCCAGAAGCATGAAATGCCTCAGATAACAGCCATGTCCTTGGGGGGACCCTGCCAGGTCCCTGCTGCCTCTTGGGCACACCACAGTGAGGACACCTCCCACATACAGGGCCAGCTGAAGGGTGACACGAGGGGTCTGGGGGACCCACCAGTGAGCACAGTCTGAGCCAGCTGCACCTTCCTCAGACCTGCCCTCTTTGGTGTAATGCTGCTGCCCCTCCTTTATGCTGGGAGATGTCCTCCCCCATGCCCAGCTGCTGATTCCCCCTCCTGTTTGGTTTCAGCTCGGGTCCCAACCAGTGGCGAGACCAGCTCCGTCCCTCCCAGCTGCTCCACCTCTTCGCCCTGCAGCACAGCTACAAGGCTCCCACCTACCAGCCTGACAGGATCACCTTCAGGGAGCAGGAGTACATCCTCTCTGAACTGGGTAAGGGCCTGGGGGTGCTCTGGGCTTGCAAACACCTCTCCTCTCCCCAGAGCGAGGGATGGGGTTGGAGGTCATGAGGTTGTCACAGTGCAGGGGTCAGCACTGAGAGATGGCTGTGGCCCCATCCTCTGCCCTCTGCTGTCCAGTTGGGCTCTGCCCCTTTCCCAAGCTTGGCTCTGCCCCAAAGGCTGCAGATCACAGCTGGATCCGCACCAAACGCCGTGGTTGAGCCCAGACCTGCGGTCCAGCCACAGGGCCTTTGGCCCCGAGTGATTGATTCGCTCGCAGCCAGTCCCTCGCAGCCGGGGCTGGAGGAGCAGTTGTGCATCCCTGCCTTTCAGGGCTGGAGTCACTAGATGGAGACAATCTCATGCACACCGTGCCCAGCCTGGCCCACCACAGCTCCTGCCTCGGAGCTCTGCTCCAGAGGGCAGTGCAAAGTCAGCCTCTGCCAGCAAGGAGACAACATCCCTGAGTGTTGGAGGGGCACAAGAAGCCACCGAGACCTGCAGTGTCCTGCACACCAACCCCTGCCTGGCATCCCTGGGGGCAGAAGTTTGCTTTTTAGAGACTAGAGTCATGGAAGGGGGGCTTCAGAGAATGGATCACAGAATGGTTTGGGTTGGAAAGGCCCTCTCTAGACCAATCCTTCTCCAAGGAGCAGGGACATCTTCAACTAGGGCAGGTTGCTCAGAGTTCTGTCCAAGCTGACCTGGAATGGTTCCAGGAATGGGGCATCTACCACCCCCCTGGGCAGCCTGTGAGGGTGTCTCACCAGCTGCAGTGTAAAACCTCCATGGTTTGGCTCAGGGAGGAGGTGAAGCTCCACTGTGCATGGCTGAGGAGAGGCAGTTTATCTTCATGAAGGCCACTACCATATCACAGAGCTGTCAAAGAGGGCTTGGTCTGCAGAGACATAAGGCTAAGGGCAGTGGACACAAACTGGAACCCAGGAGGTTCCAGCTGAGTTGGAGGGAAAAAAAGCCTTGCTGTGAGGGTGGTGGAGGCCTGGAGCAGGCTGCCCAGAGAGGTTGTGGAGTCTCCTTCTGTGGAGAGATGCCAAACCCACCTGGACACTGTGATCCTGGGCAGCCTGCTCTGGGTGACCCTGCACCAGATGATCTCCAAAGGTCCCTTCCAGCCTGTACCAAGCTGGGGGTTCAGCAGTTCTGTGAAGGCACAACCCAGGGCTGATCCCTCTGCCTGCTCCTGGGGATCAAAGCACAATCCATGGCTGTCCCCAGGAGGGGAGGAGGAGTGGGGCAGCAACAGCTCCTTTGCTGCCTCTCGTTACGTGAAAGGTTTCCAGCCAGGGCTGGAAAGGTGTTAAACCAAGCAGGGTCTTCCCCCCTTCTCCCAGCCCCTGCCTTTCACCTTCCTCTGCTTTAATGGCAATCAGTTCAAAAACCAGAACAAAGTCTGATGCTTGACCTCGAGGAGATCTGGAAACCAGCTGTGCTCGCAGAGCAGCAGCAGATCTGAACCTGGCTGCATAAAGTGAAGCCATTAAACAGGAGAGCTGGGCTTTTACAAGCTCTGCACCCCCACCATTATTCCATAACCCCACAGTTGTTGTGTTCTGAGAGGGGTTTTGCTTTTGCCTCTGCACACACACACACTCACTCACACCAGGTTTCCACTGCCCATCTGGCTGAAGTTAAGCACTTCAAGCTCTTGCCAAGGAAGGAGCTGGGATATATCACCTGAAAGCTGCAGAGCCACAGGGATATTTGTGGAGAGCGTTTCATTTCAGAGCTCCTCCAAGGTGCTGGCCTTCAAATGCTCTGCTTGAAAGGCAGCATCTCAGGGGTGATGGCCTCCACCAGCCCTAGCCTGGCGGGTGGGATCCCAGAATCCCAGTGTGGTGGGGGCTGGAAGGGACCTCAGTGATCATCCAGTCCGACCCTCTGCTCAAGCAGGGCACCCACAGCAGCTTGCCCAGGATCACAATGGCCAGGTGGGGTTGGAATCTCTCCAGAGATTCACAACTTCTCTGAGCAGCCTGCTCCAGGGCTCTGGGAGCCTCCCAGTGAGGAAGTTCCTCCTCATGTTGAGGTGGAACCTCCTGTGCTGGAGTTTCTATCCATTGCCCCTTGTCCTATCCCAGGGTGCAACTGAGCAGAGCCTGTCCCTGTCCCCTCCCTCTTGCCCCCCAGCCCTCAAATATTGATAAACATTGATTAAATCCCCTCTCAGTCTTCTCTCCAGCCTGAACAGCCCCAGGGCTCTCAGCACCTCCTCACAGGGCAGTGCTCCAGGCCCTCAATCATCCTGGTAGCTCTCTGTTGGACTCTCCCCAGCAGATCCCTGTCCCTCTTGAACTGGGGAGCCCCAAACTGGATGCAATATTCCAGGTGAGGTCTCCCCAGGGCAGGACAGAGGGGGAGGAGAACCTCCCTGGCTCTGCTGGCCACACTCCTCTGAATGCAGCCCAGGACCCCCTTGGCCTTCTTGGCCAGCAGGGCACATTGCTGTCCCGTGGGGAACTTGTTCTCCACCAGCACTGCCAGGCTTCTGTGGCACAGCCAGAGTGCTGCAGGCATGCTCACTGCATGGTGTGACACTGCTCTTTGTCTGCTCTCTGGCAGAGGACAGCAAACCCTTCAACCCTCACCTGGGGCCGGCGGAGGAGCGCCTTGCCCTGCACGCCCTGCGCAGGCAGGGGCTGGTGCCCGAGCACGTGGAGACCAGACGCCTCTACAGCCCTCTGCAGCCAGAGATTGAGCAGGTGAGGAGGGGAGGGAGGTGGCCAGGCCAAGACCAAAAGCAGCATCTCCTTGTGATCCAGTGCTCTCCAGGCTCCTTGCTCCAGGAGACGTTTGGCTTTTCCCAGGCAGGGGACTCAGCTCGTGGAACTGGCTCTACAATGCAGGCTGGAGCTCAGCTCCGTGGCTGGCACCCTCTAAGAGCCTGGGGACACTGACTCCAGCCTCCTGTGCTGATTTCCATAGAGTCACAGGCTGCTTGGGATTGGAAGGGAATTTTGAAGCTCATCTAGTTCAAATCCCCTGCAGTCAGCAGGGACATCTGCAGCTAGAGCAGGTTGCTCAGAGCTCCAAACAGCCTGACCTGGGATGGTTCCAGGGATGAGGCATCTCCCACCTCTCTGGGCAATTTGGTTTGGAAGCTCTCCACAGAAGGAGACTCCACAGCCTCTCTGGGCAGCCTGAGACCGGGCTCCAGCAGCCTCACCTCAAAGAAGTTTCTCCTCCTGTTCAGATGGAACCTCCTGAGGTCCAGTCTGTGCCCACTGCCCCTTGTGCTGTCTCCAAAGAGAGTCTGGCCCCAGCCTCTTGCCCCCTGCCCTTTAGCTCTTGCTCAGCATTGCTCAGCTCCCCTCTGGGGCTGCTCTTCTCCAGGCTCCACAGCCCCAGGGCTCTCAGCCTTTGCTCTTCACAAGGATGCTCCAGGCCCCTCAGCACCTTCACCGCCTCTGCTGGACTCTCTCCAGCAGTTCCCTGTCTCGCTTGAACTGGGGAGCCCAGAGCTGGACCCAGTACCCCAGAAGTGGCCTCCCATGTATGTGTGCTTTATTTGGACCAAAAAGTGGTGCTTCCTGAGGAACAAAATGATTAATGGCCATCTGCCATGCATGTTCCAGTTGCATTCTGAAGGCAGTTTGAAGCTGGTGTGGATGTGCACAGCCACCGCGCTGCGCGAGTCCAGCTGTTTCCCATCACGGGTTCGTTTTTTAACCACACCACCTCTCAAGTGGTGGATGAGGAGAGCTGTCTGCAGATGTAAGCACACTGACAATTGCTCTGACATCTTCTGTGGTAATTCACCCCAGGAAGCTGCTGCTGAGGGGCGGGAGGTGGCTGCTCTCCGTCGGCCTGGGCTGCCCTCGCAGGCGCAGGTGCCGCGGGCTTGTGGGACCGGCCACGGGGAGCGGGGACGTTGCCTCTGCCGCACCATGGGGCTGAGGATGGGCAGAGCAACCAGGGGCTTCTAACCAAGAGCAGCCATGGGGGTGGTGCTGGGTGCAGGGGGTCGACCTGGGTGACTCAGGCCGCGCCGCCTTCGTGGCTCTGACCTGCTGCCGAGCCGCGGATCAGGCTGGCTCCGGCGGGAGCTGAACACCAGGTTGGGCTTTTCCAGTTCCCTGCTGAAAGGGAAGGTTTGCTTGCCAAAAAAGCAAGCAAACCACAAAGCCCTGTGTGATGAGCTGCTTCTCAAAGGATGGTGTGGTGGGTTTGGGCTTTTGTCACTTTCAGCTCATGGGCCTGGGGTTTAGCAGCAAGAGAGAGACCACCTAACCCCACCCTCAGCCTGAGACTGCAGCTTCATTGCTGCTGGAAGGATGTTGTGAAAGCAGAAGTGGATTTGTGGAATCACAGAGTCCTTTTGGTTGGAAGGGGCCTTTAGGATCATCAAGTCCAGCTGGTAGCACAGCACTGCCAGGGCACCACTGAACCATGGCCCTCAGCACCACATCTCCACAGATTTTAAACCCCTCCAGCGATGGAGACTCCACCACTGCCCTGGGCAGCCTGGGCCAGGCCTTGACAATCCTTTGGGGGAAGAAGTTGTTCCTTATGTCCAACCTAAACCTCTCCTGGCACAGCTTGAGGATGTTTCCTCTTGTCCTGTCTTTTTTTGCTTTGGAGAAGAGAGCAACCCCCAGCTGGCTCCAACCTCCTTTCCAGCTGGGTGATAGGAGGGACTTGGTGATCTCAAAGGTCTTTTCCAACCTGGTTGATTCTGTAGTTGTAGAGAGCCAGAAAGTCTCCTCCCAGCCTCCTTTTCTCCAGGCTGAACAACCCCAGTTCCCTCAGCTGCTTCTCACAAGATTTGTGCTCTAGACCCTTCCCCAGCTTCATTGCTCTCCTCTGGGCACACTCCAGCACCTCAGTGTCCTTCCAGCACTGTGTGATTGCCCTCTCCTCATCCCACCCTGCACTCCCATGGCCAGAAGCCCTTAAACCAGCTGTGCCTCTGGTGACAAAAGGAAACTCCATGGGAAAGAAGTGAGCTGCTTGCTCTGCAGCACCTCCCATGGACCTGGTCTTCAGTCTGTCCCTGTGTGAAGGTAGTCAGCCAGGGGGAGTAAAGCCAGAGTGCACCTTCAGGTGATCCAGACCCATCAGTTGCATATCAGAAGCCATTAACATACCCAGCTGTCACTGAAGTGATTTAAATATCATAGTTAATGACACTTTTAGCCTTAGTCTTCAACTAAGGAACAGTGGAGCACTCTAGGAGCACTTTTCTCTCTCCATGGGCTGAGCAGGGGAAGGTAGCCCAGCCGGGAGGCTCAGCAGGCTCCCTGTGACCTTCTCTCTATCCAGGGAAAGCTACAGATGTGGGTGGACCTGTTCCCAAAATCCCTGGGTCAGCCTGGGCCCCCCTTCAACATCACACCACGCAAAGCCAAGAGGTAACTTGGTTTTCCTTAGGGTTCCAGCACCTTCTGATTGGGAGGGGGTGAGGAGAGGGCTTGGGGATGTCAGCTCTGAGGGGGGTGGAGGAGGATGAGTCACCTGCCAAGCTGGGAAGTGTCTGTGTGGGGTTCCTCTGCAGGGAAAGGTGATTGGTGTCTGAGCTCCTTCAGCTGGCTGGCTGAGGAGCACAACCCTGCTGTCTAGGGGGCTGGAGGGGGGTCTCTGGAGCAAGGTTTCCACCTCCTCAGGTTGCTTTTGTTTCTGGGGCTGCTCAGGTTCTACTTGCGCTGCATCATCTGGAACACCAGGGACGTCATCCTGGATGACCTCAGCATCACTGGGGAGAAGATGAGTGACATCTATGTCAAAGGGTAAGCTGCTGCCCCCTCCAGCTGCTGGGGCCTGAGGCAGGACAAGGGGTGATGGTTTGAAACTAACACAGGGAGATGCTCACTAGAGAGAAGGGAGAGATGTCTCCAGTGAGGGTGGTGAAGTGCTGGAGTGAGCTGCCCAGAGAGGTGGTAGGTGCCCCATCCCTGGAACCATCCCAGGGCAGGTGGATCTGGTCTCTGAGCAGCCTGCTCTAGCTGCAGACATCCCTGCTGACTGCAGGGGGGTGGAGTAGGTGACATTTCAAGATCCCTTCCAACCCAAAGCACTCCATGAGTGGATGATTTCAGCTGCCAGCTCCATCCCAGCTCCTTTCCTGGGATGCCCCTGGGCTTGTTCCACATGCACAGGTTGCCTTCTTTATTCATTATTTCCCCCCCCCCCCCTTGAAACACGCAAAACCTGTGGCAAGCAGCAGCTAGCTCCTCTGGCACATTCCCTTCCCTGCCTGCCTCCCTTTGTGTTTTCTCTGGTGTAAAATGGTGCAGTCCCAGCCAAGGGACTGACTTAGCTTGAGCCTTCTGTGGATTTATGGGCAGGAAGAGGTAGGATTTTGAAACAGACTGTAAATCCCTCTTTTACAATCCCAATTTTCCTCCTGTAAATCCAGAATGCACCACACTTACCTGGTATTCACATCAAGTGCTTGGTTATCAGCTCCAGTTAAGCTGCTCTGTGCACTTCAGGGCCCTGAAATGCTGCTCACAGGGGGTTGCTGGGAAGAGGACAGCATCCACTGCATGCTGAGAGACACTGCCTGCCTTTTGGCATCCCCAATGACCAAGCAGAGCTCCCTTTTGGCATCCCCAGTGACCAATCAATTCTCCCTTTTGGCATCCCCAATGACCAATCAAATCTCCCTTTTAGCATCCCTAATGCCCAGGCACATCCCTCCTTTTAGCATGCCCAATGTCACATCAAATCGCCCTTTAGGCATCCCCAATGACCAAGCAGAGCTCCCTTTTGGCATCCCCAGTGACCAATCAATTCTCCCTTTTGGCATCCCCAATGACCAATCAAATCTCCCTTTTAGCATCCCTAATGCCCAGGCACATCTCTCCTTTTAGCATCCCCAATGCCACATCAAATCTCCCTTTTGGCATCCCCCATGTCCAAGCACATCTCCCTTTTGGCATCCCCCATGTCCAAGCACATCTCCCAGGGCTGTAAATGGGATAAAATCTTGCCCAGCTTCCTCATCTTTGCCCCCAAAGGGCTGCATCACCACCATGCCTGGGTAAGGTGTGAGGAAGGTTGTGGGGAGGGGAAGCCATGGTCCTGCTTGTGCTTAAAACATCTCCCCTGCAGAGTCAGGGGAATTGTAGAATCACAGAGTTGTTTTGGTTGGAAAAGGCCTTTGAGGTCTTTGAGTCCAACCCTTAACCCAGCACTGCCAGGGCACCACTGAACTATGTCCTTCAGTACCACATCTCCATGGCTTTGAAACTCCTCCAGGGCTGGGGACTCCCTGGGCAGCCTGGGCCAGGTCTTGACAACACTTTCAGGGAATAAAACTTTCCTATTGTTCAACCAAAACCTCCCCTGGCACAACTTGAGGCTGTTTGCTCTTGTCCTATTGCTTGTTCCTTGGGAGAAGAGACCAACCCCCAGCTGGCTCCAGCCTCCTCTCAGGGAGCTGCAGAGAGCCAGGAGGTCTCCCCTCAGCCTCCTGTCCTCCAGGCTGAGCAACCCCAGCTCCCTCAGCTGCTCCTCACAAGGTTTGTGCTCTAGACCCTTCATCAGCTTCATTGCTCTTCTTAGGTCATGCTGCAGCACCTCAGTGACCCAGAACTGAACCCAGTATTTGAGATGTGGCCTCAGCAGTGCTGAGCACAGGGGGGTGATGACTGCCCTGGTCCTGCTGGCCACATTCAGTACCTGCTTTGAGCCTACTGGGCTAGAAGCTTCCAGAGTCCTCTTCCAACCACTACTAAGCCTTGTGTGCCATTATGTGGTATCTTTCAAGCTCACCTACAGCTCCTTGCTGGGTAGCTAAGTAAAAGAAGGTCCTGGCTCCTCCAAAATCTTCCTTTTGTGAAGAGCAAAGAGTGAGGTGTGTGAGGCTTGAGTCCAACCCTGCTGCAGCCAGCAGGGACATCTGCAACTACAGCAGGTTGCTCAGGGTCCCCACACAGCCTGACCTGGAATGTTTCCAGGGGTGGGACATCTCCCACCTCTCTGGGCAGCCTGGGCCAGGCTCTCACCACTCTCACAGTGAAGAACTTCTCCCTCCTCTCCAGTCTAAATCTCCCTCTTTCAGTTCCCAACCATCACTCCTAGTCCCATCACTACCTACCCTGGTGAAAACGTCCCTCCAGCTTCAGGCCCCCTTTAGCTGCTGAAAGACCACCAGAAGGTCTCCCTGGAAGCTTCTCTTCTGCAGGCTGAGCAACTCCAACTCTCAGCCTGTTCTCCCAGAGAGGTGTTTCTGTTTTCATCCTCCCCATGTCCTTGAACTCCACTGAGAGGGACTTGTGTGCTGCCGGTCCTGGCCACAGGCAGGGTCCTGCCCTTGGGGGGGCCTGTTGTTGCTCCACCAAGTTAACCTGTGCTGTACTGCTAGTTCTGGGGCGCTGTGAAGTGACTGCTTTTGATTTCTGGCCTCTCCTGCTGCAGCAGGCTCTGCAGGAAGGAGACAACCCAGCGGTGCCCCAGGCAGCAGGGCAGAGCGTTCCGTTTGGGGTTGCCTGCGAGGAGAGGCCACTGGCGCTGCGTCCTGGGCAGCTTCCTGCCGAGCTTTGAAGGCTGTGCCTGGGCACCTGGGCTCCCCATTTTGGTCCCCCCAGCCCAAACCAGAGAATCCAGCCCCAAGTGCAGCAGCAGTGTGACCTGCTCACACCATCCCTGCCGCCCCTTTGCCAACGTGTCCGGGGGCCGTGCTCTGCGGGATGAACTCGAGTAGACCTCCCGTCCCTGTCTCCCACGACGGGGTTGGGACATGTGCTGCTCTCAAGCACTGCAGGAGCAGGAGTCATTTGCAGAGCTGGGCCAAAAAAAACCCTCTTCCTTGCAATTGAAGCGCAAAACAATCGAGCAGGATAATTGCTTTCATTAGAGAGTCCCTGGGAACCTTCTGGCTCTCCTCCAGGAGGGCTCTAAAGACACAAATGGATGCATTTGCATGCTTTGTTTTGTTGATTGCTGAAGGTTGGGAGGAGGGGTAAAAAAAATGTCTTGGACAGGGAAAGAGAAACCAGGCAGAGAGAGAGGGGAAAAAACCCAACCCAACCCCAACCTCGCAGTTGCAAAACTCCCAGCTGGACAAAAAGGACTTAGGGAAAGTTTTCAGTTCGCCCTTGGGCTGCTTGTGGGGTGATCAGGACGAGGTTTCTCAGACCAGGAGAGGAGCTGTGAGCAGCAGGGCAGAGCTGGAGGCCCGTAGCTCACAGTATCGCAGCACATTAGGGGTTGGAAGGGACCTCCAGAGATCATCGAGGCCAACCCCCCTGCCAAAGCAGGATCGCCCCAGGGTAGTCTGCAGAGGAATGCATCCAGACACATCCAGATGCATCCAGCGTTCAGCAGGGTCAGGACTGGGTCTAGTCTTGCTTGGTATCTTCACCAACAACCTGGGTGAAGGGACACAGTGAACCCTCGGTGTGCTGATGGTACCGAGCTGGGAGGAGTGGCTGACACCCAGTCAGGCTGTGCTGCCAGCCAGTGAGACCTGGGCTGGGTGAGAGGAGCCCCAGGAAGGTCAACGAGGGCAAGTGTAGGGTCCTGGGCATGGGGAGGAATAATACAATGGCCAGGAACTCATCTGGGCAAGCTGCTGTGAGTGACCCTGCTTTAGCTGGAGAGTTGGACCAGATGATGCCCAGAGGTCCATTGCAACCCCCACCACACTGGGACTCTGTCACTGAGCTTGTGAGGAGCTGTCTTTGAGGAGAGTGGCTGGAGATCACCCTGGCCACTCTGGGGTTTCCCTGGAGAAGAACTTCTTGGCCATTTAGGACTTGCAAGTAATGTCTTTGGGAAATCAATAAAGGAGGTGGGGAGGGAAATGGTCCTTTGGTGCTTCAGCCTGGTTGCCTCTTCAACAGGACAGTCTTTAGAGATGAACTGCAGTGTCAGCTGGCTGGTTTGGCTGCAAAGGTTAAGGCACCTCTCACCAAGGCACATTAGAAAGTGATGTGTTCTTAGAGATGGGCAAATGACAACTTGAGGACAGGGCTTAAAGTAATCTTGAGTCTTTAAGACATCCATGACGCTCAGGAGAGGGAGAAGAAGAGGTTGCAGAGCTTCTCAGCCTGCTACCACCAGCACTGGCTCAACTCCCAGAGGCTGTTGCATTCCCTGTCGAGGCTCCTGTGGACTTCAGGTTATCCCTAGAGACAGCAGCCGCAGGGATGAAAGACATTTTATTGCCTGCTCGTGGCCCCTGTGATGCTGAGTGAGCTCCAAGGTCCTTGATGGGTTTCCCACGCAATGCTTTTGCTTTCTGCAGCTGGCTGGTTGGCCATGAGGAGAACAAGCAGAAGACAGATGTGCACTACAGGTCCATGGGAGGAGAGGGCAACTTCAACTGGAGGTTCATCTTCCCCTTTGACTATCTCCCTGCTGAGCAGATGTGTTACATCTCAAAAAAGGTGAGTGTCCCTGGGCAGATGTTTCTACCTTCTCAGCACAGCTCTGGGCTGGAGTTGTGCTTCATGAGCTACACAACTGCAGCACGAGTGGAGCTCTGCAAGGCTCAGCTTTGGCTCTGTGCTAACTGAAAGTCATCCACACCTGGGAGCAGTGGCTGGCACCCCTCTGTGTGCCTGAGCATCAGCTGGGATCAGCATTGGTGTGGGTATGGGAAGGAAAGGTTTGATCTTGAATGTGTCCAGAGAAGGGCAAGGAGGCTGGGGAGAGGTCTGGAGCACAGCCCTGTGAGGAGAGGCTGAGGGAGCTGGGGTTGCTTAGCCTGCAGAAGAGGAGGCTCAGGAGAGATCTTATTGCTCTCTCCAGCTCCCTGAAGGGAGGCTGTAGCCAGCTGGGGGTTGGCCTCTTCTCCCAGGCAACCAGCACCAGAACAAGAGGACACAGTCTCAAGCTGTGCCAGGGGAGGTTTAAGCTGGAGGTGAGGAGAAAGTTCTTCCCAGCAAGAGAGATTGGCCACTGGAATGTGCTGCCCAGGGAGGTGGTGGAGTCCCCATCCCTGGAGGGGTTCAAGAGGGGATTGGATGTGGCACTTGGAGCCATGGTTTGGTTGTCAGGAGCTGTTGGGTGACAGCTTGGACTTGATGAGCTCTGAGGCCTTTTCCAGCTTTATTGATTCTATGATTCTATATGATTTGGGTTGAAGGGTGAAGTGGATGTGATTTGTAACCCCCCATTCATTCCTACCTCTCCTTCTGGTGTTCCTTAGATAAGTCAGGGCAATGTGATGATCAGGTGCAGACTGGGAGCTGCACAGAGAGTGAGAAACAGGGATGGAGCTGGGCTGCATAGATGGGGAAACCCTGGTGGCAGTTGGATTGGCTCTCATGGAATGTTTCAGGGGAGAGAGATCCAGTCACTTGCATTTCCTGCTCATCACCTGGAGATGAAGAAGAGCATTGTTGGATCTGTGTGGGCAGCAGGGACAGCCTCACCTTCTGAGACCTGGTCCTGTTTTGTGGCAGCTTCCTCTTTCTTTGTGCTGCCACCCAAGGAACAAGGGACAGGACAAGAGGGAACAGGCTCAGGTTGCACCAGAGGAGGTTTAGGGTGGATGTGAGGAACAGTTCCTTCATGGATCTGGAGAAGAAGCCTCCTGAGGAGCAGCTGGGGGTTGTTTAGCCTGGAGAAAAGGAGGCTCAGGGAAGACCTTCTGGCTCTACAACTCCCTGAAAGGGAGGAGGTTGGAGCCAGGTGGGGGTTGGTCTCTTCTCCCAAGGAACAAGCAATAGGACAACTGGAAACTAGGTTTAGGTTGGACATGAGGAGCCAGGGGAGGTTTAGGCTGGGCATGAGGAACAATTTCTTCCCCAGAAGAGTTGCCAAGGGCTGGCCCAGGCTGCCCAGGGCAGTGGTGGAGTCCCCATCCCTGGAGGGGTTTCAAAGCCCTGTCTGTGTGGTGCTGGGGGCCACGGTTTGGTGGTAACTTGGCAGTGCTGGGCTAAGGGTTGGACTCCATCATCTTCAAGGTCTCCTCCAACCCAAATCATTCTGTTACTCCATCAATGCTCAACCCCCTTCAGCCATCCAGCCCCGAGCCTTCATCCCTGGCTGTGTTTGAGTGGCAAGACCTGGTGGCAGTGGCACCCTCTGCATCCAGTGGAGGCTCCCCAGGCTCCCCCAGCCCAGCTTATGGCACGGGGCCAGCAAGCTCCCGGCGCAGCCTGGCCTGGAGCTGCTGCTTTGGGGAGGGGGGGTTGGGGGGAAGATCCCCAGCAAGCTCTCCACCCCTTGAGCCAAACAATCCCTGCAAGGAGGCCCTGGCTCCCAAATGAATGGCTGGGCAGTTAAAAGTGAGTGACAGGATCATAGCTGTACCCATTTCACGCTTCATGTTAAACAAATCAGAAGTACAGTGTGTACTACATCCAATTATCCCCCCCACATCCCTCCCCCCCCTTGGAAAAAGCAAAGACCCCCCCTCCCCCATAAAGCCTTTAAGCAAATACATCCCACTGTGCTGATATTGATTCTCCTCTGACCACATGTCTGCCAACACTGTATCAGAAAATAAACAGCTTGTAAAAGCTCTCTGTAAAGGCAAAGAAAATAATGAATGAGAAGCTGTGCCTTGTGTTTGGGGGGCTGGGGCTGGGGGGGGACACACATTCCACTCTGGCAAGGTTTGATCTGGCCATGTGCTGTTTGAACTCCAGGTTCATTACTGCTGCTGTAAAAAAAAGAAAGAGGACAACAACACAAAAAAAAAAAAAGACAAAAGAAAAAAAGCAAAGCCCCTGTGCCCAACTTGAAAAGCAGGCCATGGAAAGGAGGGGGAAAAAAAAAACCAAGCCAAGAGAAGGGGAATTGAAATCACAAAGCTCTCAGATGGCAACCCCTGAGCTGCTCAAAGCCACCTGCGGCAGGCCCCGGCTGCTGCTGGCCCCGGGAGGGAGGGAGGCTGGCTGGGGGGTAGGGGAGGTGGGAAAGCAGCTTTCAGGTTGCTCTCCTTTGTTTGCTCCCCTTTCATAGAATCCCAGAATTGATTGTCAGGGTTGGAAAGGGCCTCAGGGATCAGCCAGTTCCACTTCCCCTGCCAGGGACACCTCACACCACAGCAGGTTGCTCACAGCCACCTCCAGCCTGGCTGCAAACACCTCCAGGCAGGAGGCTTCCACCACCTCCCTGGGCAGCCTGTGCCAGGCTCTCACCACCCTCATGGGCAACAACTTCTTCCTCACATCCAATCTGAATCTCCCCATTTCTAGTTTTGCTCCATCCCCCCCAGTCCTATCCCTCCCTGACACCCTCAAAAGTCCCTCCCCAGCTTTCTTGGAGCCCCCTGCAGATCCTGGAAGGCCACAATTAGGTCTCCTGGGAGCCTTCTCCTTTCCAGCCTGCACAACCCCAACTCCTTCAGTTTGTCCTCAGAGCAGCTCCAGCCCTCTGCTCCTCCTTGTGGCCCTTCTCTGGACACCTTCCAGCACCTCCAGATCCTTCCTGTACTAGGGGCTCCTCCTTCCAAGCTGGAGCTCCCTTTGGCATTGCAGGATGGACCTCAAGATTAGGTCAGCCCCAAGCCAGGCTGCAAATATTGCCTCCAAAAGCAAGGATGCCCTTGGCCACCAGGGTCTCTGTGAGGTTTGCAACATCCCAGCCTGGGGAGGGTTGAAAGGGACCTCTAGGGTTCATCTGCTCTGGCAGAGGGGTTGGACTTGGTGATCTTTGAAGGTCCTTTCCAACCCCTAACATCCTATGATCTGGGACAGGCTGCCCAGGGGGGGTTGTGGAGTCTTCTTTGGAGGTATTTAAAAGCCACCTGGATGCTTTCTTGTGTAATGTACTCCATGTGATCCTGCTCTGGCCAGAGGGCTTGGACTGGATGATCTTTTGAGGTCCCTTCCAGCCCCTCACCTTCTGTGATTTTGTGTTCCAGTCCAAGCCCCTGCTAAAGCTGGGTCACCCAGAGCAGGTTGCCTGGGGTCACAATGTCCAGGCAGGCTTCAAAGGTGACCAGAGAAGGAGACTCCACATCCTCTCTGGGCAGCCTGCTGCAGGGCTCCAGCACCCTCACAGCAACAGTGTGGGCAGCAGGAGCAGGGCAGTGATTGTCCCCCTGCAGTGGGTGCTGGTGAGGCTGCACCCCAAATCCTGGGCTCATTCTTGGGCCCATCACTCCAAGAAGGACATTGAGGTGCTGGAGGAGGGCAATGCAGCTGGTGAAGGGTGGTGTGAGGAGCAGTTGGAGGGACTGGGGTGGTTCAGCCTGGAGGCTGAGGGGAGACCTTCTGGCTCTCTCCAGCTCCCTGAAAAGAGCTTGGAGCCAGCTGGGAGGCATTTTCTTCTCCCAAGGAACAAGTGATAGGACAAGAGGAAGTGGCCTCAAGTTGTGCCAGGGGAGGTCTAGGTTGGACATGAGGAACAGTTTCTCCCCCATGGGCTGGGCCTGAAGTGATGGATCTTGGCTGGGATATACCAGGAGGCAGTTGATCTCTTCCCCAAAAGACAGGACAAGAGGAAACACCCTCAAGTTGTGCCTGGGGAGATTTAGGATGGAGGAACAATTTCTTACCCTTGGGGGTTGTCAAGGCTGCCCAGAGCAGTGATGGAGTCCCCATCCCTGAAGGGAATGAAAATCTATGTGGATGTGGTGCTGAGGGCCATGGTTCAGTGGTGCCCTGGCAGTGCTGGGTGGAAGGGTTGGACTTGATGATCATAAAGGTCTCTTCCAGCCCAAACAATGCTGTGGTTCTGTGTTGGAATGCTGCTGTTTGCCAGCCCAGGGTAGCAGTGGAGGTTCAGCACCCCTGAGCTCCCCCTAAGCAGGGGAGAAGCAGACAGGTCCAGCTCCCAGATGAGCACAACGCTTCGCTGCCAAGCAGCAGAGAGGGAAGAGCAGATGCCTGCAGGGTTTAAACTTTAAACCCCCAGGTCTGAGCCTGGCAGGTCTTGACTCTTGCAGACAATGTTATCAGATGGTCATGGTACAACCAGAACCTGTGGAGATAGGCTGGCTGTGGCTCAGGTTTCCCTGGGCACCCAGTCAGAGAGGCCCTCCCCGCTGTCCTCCACATCTCACAGGCACTGGGGAGGTGGAAAAGGCATGAAATTGATTTTGACATGTTGAGCTCCAAGTGCCAGTTTCTGTGGTAGCTTCATCTTGCTGCCAAGTCTGAATGCTAGCTGTCCTGCAGGGCAGAGCAAGCTGGACACTGAATGCCTGAGCAAATGCCATCTGCACGAACCAGAGCCAGGGGAGAGTTGCGAGAGCCTCTCAGGAAACAAGTCAGAAGCTGCTTTGGTGTTTGAGACCTGCAAGCAAACCACTAAGCTGGAGCTTCCAAGGCCTGGCTGGGCTGTTCATCTAGCATCTGAGAAGTGTTGAGCACAAGAGAGTGAAGAGAGTGAGTGTGGAAGTGGTGGTGGAGGGCTCTGATCCCTGCCAGGCCAGGGGCAGACGCCAGGCCAAGGAATGTAGCTGTTGCCTCCAGACTTGTTCTGCTACTAGGCTGCAGTGTTAGGTGTCAGCAACAACAAAAATGCTGTAGGGATGCCAGAACACAGAATGACCTGGCCTGCAGAGACCAAAAAGGCACTGCAAGAGGATCCATCCCTCTGCTGCAGGAGAAACTGCGAGCAACTGCCTGGCTGCTTCAGTGGGAAGGGATGGGATGGGATGGGATGGGATGGGATGGGATGGGATGGGATGGGATGGGATGGGATGGAATAGAATGGAATGGAATGGAAGGGAATAGAATAGAATGGAATGGAATGCAATGGAATAGAATGGAATGGAATGGAATGGAATGGAATAGAATAGAATAGAATAGAATAGAATAGAATAGAATAGAATAGAATAGACAAGACAAGACAAGGCTGGAAAAGACCTTTGAGATCATCCAGTCCAACCTATCATCCAGCACCATCTAACCATCTAAACCATGGCACCAAGTGCCTCAGCCAGGCTCTCCCTAACCTCCTCCAGTGATGGTGACTCCACCACCTCCCTGGGCAGCACATCCCAATGGCCAATCTCTCTTGCTGGGAAGAATTCCTTCCTAACATCCATCCTAAACCTCCCCTGGCACAGCTTGAGACTGTGTCCTCTTGTTCTGGTGCTGCTTGCCTGGGAGAAGAGACCAACCCCCACCTGGCTACAACCTCCCTTCAGGTAGTTGTAGACAGCAAGATCTCCCCTGAGCCTCCTCTTCTCCAGGCTAAGCAACCCCAGCTCCCTCAGCCTCTTCTCACAGGGCTGTGCTGCAGACCCCTCCCCAGAGGAGGGAGAGGCAAGTGAGGCCAGCAGAAGGCAAGTGAGGCCAGCAGAAGGGCAATCAGGAGTGGTCTCCACTGTCTGCTTGCTGTGGCTACATGAAGTATCCCCAGGAGAGGAGGTTCAGGGAAGCATTTTCTCAACAGCTGGAAAGGTTGCCCTGCAGGACAGCTTGTGCTGCCTCCTCTGGGAGAAGAGTCTGTTCCTGGCTGAGCTCCAAGGCAGCCTCCTGCATGGCTGGGGCTCCCTCATTGCTGAGGGAGGAGGGACCCTGATGCTCTCCATATCGCTCTCCAGGGGCAATGCTGAACGAGGCCAGGCTTGCTTGGGCACCACCAGGCTGGAGCTTCACTGCCTCCCCAAAGCCACAGGCTGCTCCTTTATTTGTATTGCACAGCACACAAGCCAGGAGTGCAGCCCTGTCAGCACCTCCCTGGTGACAGCAGCTCCTTTGCTTTCCTGCCTCCCCTGCTGCATTATGCACGGCCAGGAAATATTCACCGGCCGGCCTCCCCTCTCCCCCTGCTGCAAACCAACCCCAGCCTCCCCTCCCCCCTCCAACCCAACCCCCCCAAACCCAACCCAATAACCCAAGCCTCTTCCCCCTCCTGGCTTGCAGAGGGCTGGGGGATCCATTTCTTGCCGTGGGTTGTTTTTATAGCGAGCTTCTGCGGCGAGGTTTAATCACGGAGGCCAATTTCACACCGCCTTGAAAGGGACCCCATAAACCCCAGCTCAGCATCACATTCCTGCTTCCCCAGCCCTGCTCTGCCATGGCTTCGTGGGGCTCAGAGGAGGAAAGCTCCTCCACCAGCCAAACCACATTTACAGCCTTTTTCCACAAGAAAGGCCAAGGCTGCAGAGGCTGTGCTGCTGTGCAGGCTTCAGCCTGCCACCTGGACAGGGACAAACCTCCCTGCAGGCAGCCTCCGTCAGGCAGGGAGTCCCCAGCATGCCAGTGGTCCTGGGGGGGTGCTGCAGTGAGCTTGACCAGGGTTTGGTTTGCTTGGAGCATGGGTGAGTCCGTGGGCATTGCAGAATGGGAGGAAGGGAAGGTAGGAGCCCCAGATGCTGTGTTTGGCAGCAGCTGGTGGCTGAAAAGCTGGACATGAGCTGCCAGCGTGCTCCCACGGCCCAGGGCCAGCTGTGTCCTGAGCTGCAGCCCCAGCAGCGTGGGCAGCAGGTGGAGGGAGGGGATTCTGCCCCTCTGCTCTGCTCTGCTGTGACCTCTGCTGTGTCCTCGGCACAGCACAGACAGGGACCTGTGGGAGCAGGGCCAGAGGAGGCAACGGCAATGCTGGCAGGGCTGGAAGCCCTCTGCTGTGAGGCCAGGCTGAGAGAGCTGGGGATGTTCAGCTTGGAGAAGAGAAGGCTCCAGGGAGACCTTATTAGTGAGCTCAGCCAGCACCTCAGATGGGGAAGGAACTCACCAAGAGGAGGGGGCCTGCAGCAGCAGCTCAGAGACTGGGGGCAGTAATTTGGGTCTCTAAGCAGCCTGCTCCTTCTCCTGGTTCCTGCCCTTTCCTCATGAGGGCATTCATGGGATGAGGTCCTCCAGCAGGCAGGACCTTTGTCAGAGAGCAGAGCTGCCAACACCTCAGCTGCCTTGCAGGAAGGCTCCATATGCACAGAGCTTTGCTCACATCCAGTTTCAGGTGGATGGAGTAGTGCCAAGAGCAGGCCAGCAGGTGCTTGGAGAGCTTCTCCTACTCCAGCAGCCACATAGTGATGCTCTTGGAGCGTGGACAGGTCTGATGGATGCAGCTGTGGTACAATCAGCCTCTGAGCTAGGGACAGTTGTCACTGTAGGATGTGTTTCAACCTCTTCCATGCTGAGCATGATGATAGAATTGGTTTGGTTGGAGGACAGCATTCAGACCATGGAGTCCAGCTGTTAATTAATGGCAAGGGGCAATTGGAAGGAGCCTGTGGTGCAGGCTGTGGTGCAGGCTGTGGGAGATGAGTTCCCTGCATCTCACAGACCCTAGGTGAAACCTTCCCACACATGGAGGGGAATTATAGAATCCTAGAACCAATAAGGTTGGCAAAGACCTCAGAGGTCATCCAGCCCAACCTATCACCCAGCACCATCCAATCACCTAAACCATGGCTCCAAGTGCCTCAGCCAGGCTCTTCCTAAACACCTCCAGGGATGGGGACTCCACCCCCTCCCTGGGCAGCACATTCCCATGGCCAATCTCTCTTGGCTTCAGACTAGAGCAGAGCAGGTTTAGATTGGATGTTAGGAACAGGTTCTGCACCATGAGGGAGGTGGAACACCGGAACAGGTTGCCCAGGTTGGTGGTTGGGGCTGCATCCCTGGAGGTGATGCTGGCCAGGGCTCTGGGCAGCCTGATCTAGTGGAGGATGTCCCTGCTGAGTGCAGAGGGGCTTGGACTGGATGGGCTCTGGAGGTCCCTTCCATGCCAGACCGTCCTGTGATTCCCTGACCCCATGATTCTCTGGAGAGCTCCTCTGGCTGGGGTTTTCTTCAAGGCCTGGGTGCATGATTCCTGGGGGCCTCCTCCTCTGCATGACTGACAGCCCTCCTGCAGCCCCCCCCCCAATGCATGGGGAAGGGAACAACCACCACAAGCACTTTCCCTTTTTAGCAGTTTTAATTTAAAATGACTTATTAGCTGGGAAAACATGATCCCATCCCCCCCACCCCCCCTCCACCCCTGGAGAAACAGCCATGTGTGGAGGATGGGGGGGGGGGAGGGAGCTGGAAGTTTCCATTGCCTCTGTTTGATTTTTTTTGTGTGCTAGATTCAGACCCATTTAAAAGAGCATAAATAAAATGCTCCATCACCAAAAAGCTGGAAGTGTGCCCCCTCCCCTCTCCCTCTCCCCCCCTCCCAAAAGCAAGGCCAGCACCAGAGCTCAAGTGAAACACAACCATCCAGGGAGAGCTCTTGAAGTGGAAAGTGCCTCCAGTGGGGGTTGCAGTGTCCCCAGCCTCCCTGCCTTGGGTATTTATGTCCTGGGGGGGGGGTGTGACACATTCTTTTTTCCCCCTCCTTTTTTTTGGGGGGTGTGGGTTTGGTTTGGCTTTTTCCAGTTGACTCTTGCCCCATCCAATGCCTCAGAGCCTTGGAGCCAGCGGGGTGGATTTATGGCCCTGCCTCTGCGTCGTCAACAGCCCTGACGTTTCCTGCTTTTAATTAAGGCTGCTGCCCTGCTGCTGCCCATGCTGCCCCCCTCAGGACACACCTCTGAGCCCCTGCTGTCAGCAGATCCTGGGCCTGGCTCTGCTGCCTTCTTGCAAGCCTCGCTCAGAGCCAGGAATAACAAGACCTCACCTGTGTGAGTCTCTGCCTCCTCACGCATCTCACTCCTGCCTCCCAGGCAGCCTGGGGGGTCCCCAGGCTGGGGTGAGAGCTCTGCTGAGACTTGCTGGGGTGCTTGGTGCCATGGGTTAGTTGTTTAGGTGGGTTGGATTGGTTGGTGGGTTGGATGTGATGATCTTGAAGGTCTCTTCCAACATGGTTTATTCTATGTATTCTGTATTGCTGCTTGCAACCACATGAAGGCAAATTTGGTGCTGTGGGCATGGCTCCACCATGTGTTACATTGTGATGTGAGTGCGAGCTCATTGTCAGGGTGAAATGGGATTGGAATCCTCTGAGTTACAGAACACAGAATTAACCAGGCTGGAAGAGACCTTTCAGATCATCAAGTCCAACCTAGCACCCAGCACCATCTGATCAACTAAACCATGGCACCAAGTGCCTCAGCCAGGCTCTTCCTAACCACCTCCAGGGATGGTGACTCCATCACCTCCCTGGGAAGCACATTCCCATGGCCAATCTCTCTTTCTGTGGGCAATTTCTTCCTCACCTCCAGCCTGAACCTCCCCTGGCACAGCTTGAGGCTGTGTCCTCTTGTTCTGGTGCTGGGTGCCTGGGAGAAGAGACAAACCCCCACCTGGCTACAACCTCCCTTCAGGGAGCTGGAGAGAGCAAGAAGGTCTCCCCTGAGCCTCCTCTTCTCAATTTGTTCCCCATGGCTGCAGTGCTTCTGGGGAGTCTTGGTCTGGCTGTTCAGAAAGCAGTGTGGTGAGGACAGGCTGAGGGAGCTGGGGCTGGGCAGCCTGGAGAAGGGAAGGCTCTGGGGAGACCTAATAGCCACCTTCCAGTACCTTGATGTCTTTTCTGCTGTGATCCTAGGAGCACTTCTGGAGCTTGGACAAGACAGAAAACAAGATTCCACCCCAGCTGATCTTCCAGATTTGGGACAATGACAAGTTCTCTTTTGATGACTATTTAGGTAAGTCTGGAGAGGCTTCTGACTCCATCTCTGCTGATGCAGACCAGAGGGGAATCATTGCTGGATCCTTTCAGGAGATGGAGAAAGTGTCATTAGCCTGGGCAAGGAAGCTGATGGAGGGTCTGGAGCACAAGCCTTGTGAGGAGCAGCTGAGGGAGCTGGGGTTGTTCAGCCTGGAGGAAAGGAAGCTCAGGAGAGACCTTCTCACTCTCTACAGCTCCCTGAAAGGAGGCTGGAACAAGATGGGACTGGGTCTCTTCTTGCAAGGAACAAGCAACAGAGTGAGAGGAAATAGCCTCAGATTGCACCAGAAGAGGCTTAGGTTGGACATGAGGAACATTTCCTTCATGGAAAGGGTTGCCAAGCTGTGGCCCAGGCTGCCCAGGGCAGTGGTGGAGTTGCCATCCCTGGAGGGGTTTAAGATCTGTGTAGCTGTGGTGCACCATGGCTCAGTGGTGCCCTGGCAGTGCTGGGCTAAGGGTTGGACTTGGTGGTTGTAAAGGTCTTTTCCAACCTCAGCAATTCCATGATTCCATGACACTGTAGAGGGATTTCATGGCTCAGGTCTTCCTGAGCACAGAGGTGATGGCAATTGCTCCTTCCTAGGGAGAGCCAGTGACCACAGTTAGTGCTGTGCTTGAACCTGGGCCTGCTCCCCTTGGTGCTGTGTGGACATCTGCCAGAGCTCCCTGAGCTCAGGAGGATGCCACAAGGAGCATCTCTTCTGGGAGTGAGTCTCTGAAGGACCTGTTCCACCGAGGTGTCTTAACCAGGAGTGTTCTTCCCTCCCAGGCTCCATTCAGATGGATCTCAACAAGATGCCTAAGCCTGCCAAGACAGCTGAGAAGTGCTCCCTGGAGCTGGTAGATGAAACTCTGTCTTCCAGTCGCTTTGTGTCCCTCTTTGAGCAGAAAACTGTCAAGGGCTGGTGGCCCTGTGTGGCTGAGGAGAATCAAAAGAGGGTCCTGGCGGTAAGGGTCACCTGGGGAGCTTGCTCCAAGCACTGGGGAGGGACCTGGCCTGGGCCAAGCACATGCAGGATGCAATGGGCAGGGCCAGGGATGGATCTTGGGCTGCAGCATTTCCACTTGGCTGGTTTCCAAGCTTCCAAATGCCTCAGGAGAAATTCCTTCTCCTGCAGGACTTCTGCTGTGGGTGTTTTGGACATGCCATAGAATCATAGAGCTCTCAGGGTTGGAAGGGACCTCAAGGCTCAGCCAGTCCCAGCCCCCCTGCCATAGGCAGGGACATCTCACACTACAGCAGGTTGCTCACAGCCACTTCCAGCCTGGCCTTAAAACCCTCCAGGGATGAGGCTTCCACCACCAAATTTGACTCTTTGCCACCCAGTTTGACTCTGTGCCACATCTGTTCTGGGTGATGTGGTGGTGTGAGAAGAGCAAGGGTGAGGTTCCAGCTGTCTGATGCATTTAAATGTGCCTGGGCTTCTCTACATGGCTTGGGTGACTTCAGTAGGGGTAAGGGAGTCCAGAGAGTGAATTAAGTCATTCAGCCAAAGACTCCTGAGTTGGTTGCCTAAACTAGGGTGACAGTGACATCTGAGGTGTCTTGGAGTGTCTGCTAAGAACATTGCAGTGGGCAGATGAGGGCCCTGTGTCAAATCCACTCTTACAGGGTTCCTCCTGGCCCTGGCTTGCACTCCAAGTGCTTTTCCTTTCCCCAGGCAGCATTTTCCCTCAAACATTTACTCCTCAACTCTCCTTTTATTCTATTTTTCCCTTGCTGGGGGCCTTTTTTCCCCCTCCCTTTTTAACTCTGCTTTGGTTTCACCCACACAGGGCAAACTGGAGATGACTCTGGAAATCGTGGCAGAGCAGGAGCACGAAGAGCGGCCGGCTGGCATGGGTCGAGATGAGCCCAACATGAACCCCAGGCTGGAGGACCCCAAGTAAGGGCATCTGGAATGGAAAAGTAACCAGCAAGGGCCCAGGCCTGCCATCTGCCATGGGCTTGTCCCATGCAGGCTCCATTTCTGCCTGGTTGGAGCTTAGACTGTATGGCCTGGATCAGCACTAGTGTGGCCAGCAGGAGCAGGGAGGTCGTTGGGCCCTGTGCTCAGCGCTGGTCAGGCTACACCTTGAGCCCTGTGTCCAGTTCTGGGCCCCTCAGCTCAGGAAGGATGTTGAGATGCTGGAAGGTGTCCAGAGAAGGGCAACAAAGCTGGGGAGGGGTCTGGAGCACAGCCCTGTGAGGAGAGGCTGAGGGAGCTGGGGTTGCTTAGCCTGGAGAAGAGGAGGCTCAGGGGAGACCTTCTTGCTCTCTCCAACTCCCTGAAGGGGGGTTGTAGCCAGGTGGGGCTTGGTCTCTTCTCCCAGGCACCCAGCACCAGAACAAGAGGACACAGTCTCAAGCTGTGCCAGGGGAGGTTCAGGCTGGATGTTAGGAAGGAGTTCTTCCCAGCAAGAGAGATTGGCCATGGGAATGTGCTGCCCAGGGAGGTGGTGGAGTCACCATCCCTGGAGGTGGTTAAGAACAGCCTGGCTGAGGCACTTGGTGCCATGGTTGAGTTGATCAGATGGTGCTGGGTGCTAGGCTGGACTTGATGATCTGAAAGGTCTCTTCCAGCCTGGTTAATTCTGTGTTGTGTAAGCTCAGTCTATCCAGGGTGGCTGGGAGGCTGGGCTGCACCACCCAGGCGGGCGCTGGCCGTGGCCTGCCCGGAGGGATGCAGGTTAGCAGGGCTGTGCTCACGTGGTGGGGATCCAGGGGGGTGAAACTGCAGTGACCTCAGCTCTGCTTGTCTGCAGGCGCCCAGAAACCTCCTTCCTGTGGTTCACCTCCCCATACAAGACCCTGAAGTACATCCTGTGGCGTCGGTACAAGTGGCTGCTGCTCCTGGCCCTTCTGCTCTTCATCCTGCTGCTCTTCCTGGGAGTCTTCATCTACGCCTTCCCGGTACGGGGCTCTGGGAGGGCACAGCCAGGCTCAGCAGGGGCACAGCTCTTCAGGCGGCTCTCTGTGGCTGCTCCTCTGCTGTGCTGACAGGGATGGGCCCAGGGCTTCCATGCTGCTCCCTGAGGAAGAACCTGGGTGACCATCATAGGGGTTGGAAAGGACCTCTGAGCTTTAACTTGGGTCAGAGCATCCAGGAGCTGCTGTGGGATACCAGGAAGGAGCTCATCTGGAGGGAAGCTGTGCCAGGGGAGCTTTAGGTTGGATATTGAAGGTCTCTTCCAACCTGGTTTATTCTTCTCTTCTCTTCTCTTCTCTTCTCTTCTCTTCTCTTCTCTTCTCTTCTCTTCTCTTCTCTTCTCGTCTCGTCTCGTCTCGTCTCGTCTCGTCTCGTCTCGTCTCGTCTCGTCTCTTCTCTTCTCTTCTCTTCTCTTCTCTTCTCTTCTCTTCTCTTCTCTTCTCTTCTCTTCTCTTCTCTTCTCTTCTCTTCTCTTCTCTTCTCTTCTCTTCTCTTCTCTTCTCTTCTCTTCTCTATGAGGAAGCACTTCCTCATGAAAGGGGAATTAGACCCTGGGATGGGCTGCCCAGGGAGGTGCTGGAGTCCCCATCACTGGAAGTGTTTAAGGAAAGATTGGATGTGGCCCCTGGTGGCCATGGTTGAGCTGACACAATGGTGTTAGGTCCTAGGCTGGGCTTGATGATCTCAGAGGTCTTTTCCAGCCTCAATAATTCAGTGATTCTATGTTAGGGGTTGGAAGGGACCTCTGGAGAGCTTCCAGTCCAGCCCTCCATCAGAGCAGGACATAGAATCCAGCACAGGTCACACAGGAGCACATCCAGATGGGGTCTTGAAAGTCTCCAGAGCAGGAGACTCCACAACCTCTCCGGGCAGCCTGCTCCAGAGCTGCACAGACAGCAGGTGGAGGGAGGGGATTGTGCCTCTCTGCTCTGCAGGGCTGGGGCCAGCTCTGGAGTCCTCAGCACAAACAGGGACCTGTTGGAGTGTGGCCAGAGGAGGCCACAGCAGTGCTGGAAGGGTTGGAAGCCCTCTGCTGTGAGGCCAGGCTGAGAGAGTTGGAGGTGTTCAGCATGGAGAAGAGAAGGCTCTAAGGAGAACCACTTACAGCCTTTCAGTGCATGGAGTGAGGTTGGACCAGGTGATCCTCGAGGTCCTTCCCAACCTGCTGTGATGCTGTGCTCTTGGATATGGTACAGGAGGGTCCTTGCAGGTGGGGTCTGTGCCCTGGGCACCAGCACAGATGTCTGAGGGACCTCAAGTATCCTCTCCAGCGTTTGCATGGAGCCCATGGGGCTGCAGTGGGGCACACACCTAAGGCTTAGCATCACTTGTGGGTGCTTGAGTGGGGCCAGAGGAGGCCACAGCAATGATCTGAGGGCTGGGACCTCTCTGCTGTGAGGCCAGGCTGAGGGAGTTGGGGCTGTTCAGCCTGGGGAAGAGGAGGCTCTAAGGAGAGCCACTGACAGTGCATAAAGAGGGCAGGCAGAAAGCTGGGGACAGACTTCTGAGCAGGGCCTGCTGTGGCAGGACAAGAGGTGATGCTTTGAAACTAAAAGAGGGAGATTCAGAGTAGAAGTAAGACTTTTTTGATGCTGAGGGTGGTGAACCCTAGACTGCCCAGAGAGGTGGCAGGTACTCCATCCCTGGAAAGCCTCCAGGTCAGCTTGTTTGGAGCTCTGAGCGACCTGCTCTGGTTGCAGATGTCCCTGCCGGCTGCAGGGGGCTTGGAACTAGATCACCTTTGAAGGTGCCTTCAAGCTCCAACCATTCTGTGCTGGCTCTTGCTGGGAAGGTGCCCAGCAGCCCAAGCAGAGCTGCTTCACAGGGGCTGAGCATGGCCTGGGATTGTTTAAAGGATGCTGGGAGTCCCCAGGCAGCGGGGCAGCCACCTCTCCCCTTCTCGAGGCTTGGAGCCCATTCTGCCCCAGCAGTGGCTGCAGGGAGGGGAAGGTTTTCACCTCATCACTCAGGGCAGCAGCTTTCCCTTGCCTGGCTGTCAGTTCCACTGGCAAAACCTGATAAATAAATCTCAGAGCCCTGGCCTTCCAGTTTGGCTTAGGATGGGGTTTTGTATCCTCCTCTGTTTCTGCAGCCCTGGAATAATTCATGCTGGCTCTTAGATGCCTTCCCCCTCCTCCCAGACTGATAAGGAAAATGACTCACCTCTCTCTTTCCAGCACCTAACAAATTCTGCTCCTTCCATGTGATTATTAGATATATATAGAGAGAGATATTTGCTGTAAAAGAACCCATTGGGGTCATTCCTGACTCCACATGAGAGAAGGGGGCTGCCTCTCACAGCTGGCTTTGTGTGCTCTCAGTGTGCAGCTGAGAAGTGTGGTGTGGAATTTCCCCTCCCCATTGTAATCACTTTCAGATGATTTGCAGTTGTTCTCAAAGAGCACAAAAGAAGGGGGGGGGGGGGGGGGGGAAAGAGGCTGGGATATCACAGGGGCATGGAGTCACAGGGGCATGGAGCCACAGGGGCATGGAATCACAGGGGCATGGAGCCACAGGGGCATGGAGCCACAGGAGCATGGAGTCACAGGGGCATGGAGCCACAGGAGCATGGAGTCACAGGGGCATGGAGCCACAGGGGCATGGTCACAGGAGCATGGAGACACAGGGGCATGGAGACACAGGGGCATGGAGACACAGGGGCATGGAGTCACAGGAGCATGGAGACACAGGGGCATGGAACCACAGGGGCATGGAGTCACAGGGGCATGGAACCACAGGGGCATGGAGTCACAGGGGCATGGAGACACAGGGGCATGGAGTCACAGGGGCATGGAGACACAGGGGCATGGAGTCACAGGAGCATTTTGGTTGCAAGATACCTGTAAGATCACAGAGTCCAACCCTTGACCCAGCACTGCCAGGTCACCACCCAACCATGCCCCTCAGCACCACATCCACACAGCTTTGAAACCCCTCCAGCAGCCTTGATGGGAGCCCCACAATGAGGTGACCCTCCAGAACCCCACAGAGAAGCATTGTGGTTGGAAGAGATCTTTAAGCTCATGGAGTCCAACCCTTAAACCCAGCACTGCCAGGGCACCACTGAACCATGGCCCTCAGCACCACAGCTCCAAGGCTTTGAAACCACTCCAGGGATGGGGACTTCATCACTGTCCTGGGCAGCCTGGGCCAGGCACTGACAACCCTTTTGGGGAAGTAATTGCTCCTCATGTCCAACCTAAACCTCCCCTGGTGCAACTTGAGGCCATTTCCTCTCATCCTATCACCTCATCCTTAGGAGAAGAGACCAAGCCCCACCTGGCTCCAGTCTCCTTTCAGGGAGCTGTAGGGAGCCAGAAGGTCTCCCCTCAGCCTCCTTTTCAGCAGGCTGGACAACCCCAGCTCTTTACAAGGCTTTGGCTCTCCTCATCCTTTTATCCTTGTATCCCTAGGAAGGGCTGGGACCTCTCTGCTGGCAAAATGATTCCAGAGGTGCTAGGTGACATGAAGAGGGCAAGTGCAGAGCTGTGCTGTGCTGCCTCCTCCTTGTTCTGTACTCTGAGCCACCCCTGGAGACTCCACCTTCATATCAAGCAGGAGATCCCAAACCTTTCCAACCAAGCACTCAGAGTTTCCCTTGGAGATGCAAGTGGCTTTGCATTCATTCCTGTGGTGTCCTATGAAAACAAGGCTGTGAGGAGAGAAACACCACCACAAAAAGCTCCCAGGCTATAAATACTGCCCTGCACCCATCCCTGCCTGGGCTGGTTCCCTGTTTTTCCTAGGGAGATGTTGTTGGAGTTCAGCCCCTGTTGGGTCAGGGCAATTCTCAGCTGTGTTGTGAAAAGCTCAGGCCACATTTCATGGCATCTTTGTCAGCTGCCCTGTCCTTGGCCAGCTGCCCCTAGATTTTTGAGGTCACTGCTTCTGTATCTGCTCAGAGGTTTCAGTTCCTCTCCCATTTCAGCAGGCACTGGGTTTGACAGTTGGTGCTGGAGGATGCCCCTGGTGTCCTGACCTTTGGCAGGGCTCAGCATTACCTCCCCCTGCTTCAGTGCAGGGCAAGCCAATCCCTCCTCACTTCTGCTCTGCTTCCTGTGCCAGGAGCACCAGCAGGCCCTGTTTAAAATCAGGACCCTGCTGCCTGCAATCTTCCTGGAATCATGGAATCATGGACTTGTTTGGGTTGGAAGGGACCTTTAAAGGTCATCTAGTGCAACCCTCCTGCAGTGAGCAGGGACACCTGCCACTAGGGCAGGTTGATCTTGCTGCTGCAGTTGCAGTTTGGAGGTCAATACTGTGCTGTGTGTCCTGCACCTCTCATCCTGGGCAAAGGGCTGAGAGATGGGAGGGGAACCTGAAAGGAAGCCTATTGTGGTACATGGACCATCAGTCCATGCAGGCAGAGGGCAAGGAAGAGGGACAGAAGGGTGCTGAGGGCTTCATATGGAAGTGAAGTTGCTCTTTTCCTGCTTCTGTTGCCCTTCTGCTTGTGGCTTTGCCTGAAAGGCTTCACCCTAGCCTGCAGCCTTTGGGCACCTCCACTGGGAGCTCTGGGATCTCCCAGCCACTGCTGGCTCTAGCACAGGAGCACTGAGAGGTGCCTGCAGTCTGAATATCCCTGTCTGCAGATGGATCAGCTTTCCATGCAGCCTGAACTTCACCACCTTAGCCAGCCCTGCCTGGGTCACCCTCCACCCCAGACAGACAGGAAGCTCCCCTGAAAACCAGCCCAGGACATTTTCCTTGCCTCTTAGTACAATCCTGTTTCCCCTGCAGTGCTGAAAGCTTCCAACCACAGTCCCAGCTCTGTGGTCAGGGGAGCTGGAGAGCAAGAGCCAATGTCCCATTTGAAAGCTTTGTGCTTCCACCCAAAGCAGTGAAGGGCTGTCAGTGGCTCCTGACACACCATCACAGGCTCCCAGCATGGCTGGGGTTGGAAGGGACCTCTGGAATCATCCACTCCAACCCCTGCCCTGCTCAAGCAGGGCACCCACAGCAGCTTGCCCAGGAGCACAATGGCCAGGGAGGTTGGAAGCTCTCCACAGGAGACTCCACAGCCTCTCTGGGCAGCCTGAGACAGGGCTCCAGCAGCCTCACACCAAAGAATTTTCTCCTCCTGTTCAGGTGGAACCTCCTGGGTTCCAGTTTGTGCCCACTGCCCCTTGTGCTGTCACTGGGCACTGCTGAGAAGAGACTGGCCCCAGCCTCTTGTCCTCTGCCCTTTAGCTTTTGCTGAGCATTGCTCAGCTCCCCTCTGGGGCTGCTCAACAGCCCCAGGGCTCTCAGCCTTTCCTTGTAAGATCAGTGCCCAAACCCAGCAGCTCCTCAAAGCTCAGCCTGCCCAGTGAGAGAAGAGGCCAGTGTCTCAGCCTGACCTCACAGCAGAGGGCTTCCAGCTCTTGGATCATTTCTGTGGCCCTTCCTATTCCTCCTCTCAGATCCTCTTCAAAGTCTCTTTCCCAGGAGAGCTTTGTACACCCAGCAGCAGCTGCTGCAGTGGGATCTGAGGTCCCTAGAAGGAGCAGAGGGAGACCTAAAGAATCATGGAATCAATAAGGTTGGCAAAGGCCTCAGAGCTCATCAAGTCCAAGCTGTCACCCAGCACCTCCTGACAACTCAACCATGGCTCCAAGTGCCACATCCAATCCCCTCTTGAACACCTCCAGTGATGGTGACTCCACCACCTCCCTGGGCAGCACATCCCAATGGCCAATCTCTCTTGCTGGGAAGAACTTTCTCCTCACCTCCAGCCTAAACCTCCCCTGGCACAGCTTGAGACTGTGTCCTCTTGTTCTGGTGCTGCTTGCCTGGCAGAAGAGCCCAACCCCCACCTGGCTCCAGTCTCCCTTCAGGGAGTTGTAGAGAGCAATGAGGTCTCCCTGAGCCTCCTCTTCTGCAGGCTGAGCAGAAGGCTCTGGAAGCTCTTCCTGATGCCATGGGGATGTTGCCCAGGGTCTGTGGGGAGCTGGGAGTGTGGCACTCTGGGTGCCTGGGGCAGTCAGCCAGCAGCAGCAGAGCTCTTTAGCTAGCAGCTTGTTCTGGTTGGTGAAAGGCCACTTGCAACTGAAAGAGCCTTTTGCTTTTGGGTGGAAAACTCTGAGGGGTTGGAAGTTTCCATCCCAAGCTGGCTGGCCTGGCCAAAATGGGGGAAAATCTGCCAGTCTGAGCTGCTTCAGTTTCACTTGGGCTCTTCCACCCAGTCTGTGTCAGGTTACTCCCTGCTTTGCCTTAGCTTCCTTTGCAGTGTGGTTGTCAGCTGTGGTCTGTACAAGCTGGGCTGCTGGGAACAGCATTCCCCAGGGACTTCCTATAGGATGGTCCTCAAATTTAACTTGACAACAGAGGACTCCTTCAAATGAGAGCTGAAAGCTGAATGAGATGCAGTGGCTGGATGCTGAAGGCAGAGGGACTAGGGCAGTGGAAATAGGATGCTGATTTGTGAGTGGGAGGCTGATTAACCCCTGGAACCGTTTGCCAGAGGCTGTGGGGAGTTCATCACTGCTTGAGGGGTCCCCTGGATGCCTTTCTACAAGATGTGCTCCTGTCCACCAGTACCCATGGGCCTTTTGGGGAAGGTTCAGTGGCTGGTGGAAGTGGCTCCCCAGTTCAGGAGAGAGAGGGAGCTGCTGGAGAGAGCACAGGGGAGGCTGCAAAGCTGCTGAGGGGCCTGGAGCAGCTCTGGGAGGAGCAAAGGCTGAGAGCCCTGGGGCTGAGAGCCTGCAGAAGAGCAGCCCCAGAGGGGAGCTGAGCAATGCTCAGCAAGAGCTGAAGGGCAGGGGGCAAGAGGCTGGGGCCAGACTCTTGTCAGTGATGCCCAAGGACAGGACAAGGAGCAGTGGCCACAAACTGGAAGCCAGAAGGTTCCATCTGAACAGGAGGAGAAACCTCTTTGGTGTGAGGCTGCTGGAGCCCTGTCCCAGGCTGCCCAGAGAGGCTGTGGAGTCTCCCTCTGCAGAGAGCTTCCAAACCCCTCTGGCCATTGTGCTCCTGGGCAAGCTGCTGTGAGTGCCCTGCTTGAGCAGAGTCTGGATGGATGATTCCAGAGGTCCCTTCCCACCTCCACCATGCTGGGAGCCTGTGATTCATCCAATATTGCCATAGCTGAGGAGCTCTCTGCCTTCTGCTATGAAAATGGTTGAGTGAAAGCCTTGAGCTAGAGATGACATCAGAAGAAAAGGCTCCAAATGTCCAGCCTGGCTTTCTCCATGCACAGTGTGGCAGGGAACAGGGTGGTGAAGCTGTCTCCCTGAAGCAATGATTCTTGTCAAGAGCTGAGGGAAAGCTTCCCTCCACTTCCAGCTGGAGCCAGCCCTGCTCTGCAGCACCACGGACACCTTGCCTACCTCCTTCTGAAGCTGTGTCTGTGTTCTGGGAGCCCAGGGTTGCTTCCATGCCCAGCAGCTGTCATTGCAGCTGGCTCCCCGTGCTGCTGGGTCATCCTGCTTGGCTTCCAGCACTCTGTTAGCAGCAGCCCAGAGCAGCACAGCAAACCTGCTGGCCCTCCAGAGCACATCCCCAAAGCAGAGCACGGAGCAGGCTGTGGGAGGGGAGAGCTGGGTCATTAAGTGGGAGGTTGTGTGTGGCTGGAGGCTTTTCTAATGACTGCTGGTCAAGTGCCCTGAGCTTGCCTGCTGGATTTATGGCTCTGGTACAAATGCTCTGCTGGCAGCCTGCCTGCTGATTCACTGCACAGTGTGATTTATCAGGATGCCTTTGGGCAGGCTTGACTTCTGCTGTGTGGCTTTGGGGTTTGTTGGGTTCCCTCCTCCCTCCCTCCTCCTCTCCTGCTCCTCCAAAGCTCTTGTTGGTCACCAGCACTTTGTTTACTGAGTTGGGTTTTCTTTTCTTGCTCTTTCTGTGTGTTTTTCTTGGTGTTTTTTTTTGCCAAGGGGCAGACTGGTGGAACATCCTGTCCCAATTGAACTGGGACTTCCACGCTGCCTAGGATGTGGTTGTTGGGCTTTGAGCCCCAGAATCCATCCCAGCCTGGTGGGGGAGTTGGAAGGGACCATGGTTTAGTAATGATCTGGCAGTGCTGGGTTAATGGTTGGACTCAGTGATCACAGGAGAGGCTGAGGGAGCTGGGGTTGTCCAGCCTGGAGGAGAGGAGACTCAGAGGGGAACTTATCACTCTCTGCAGCTACCTGAAGGGAAGTTGTAGTCAGGTGGGGGTCAGGCTCTTCTCCCAGGCAACCTGGGACAAGAGGAAAGAGCATGGCCTGAAGCTCAGCCAGGGGAGGTTTAGGTTGGATGTTAGGCAGCAATTCCTCATGGAGAGGGGAATTAGACCCTGGGATGGGCTGCCCAGGGAGGTGCTGGAGTTGCCATCACTGGAGGTGTTTAAGGAGAGGTTGGATGTGGCTCTTGGTTGAGTGGTTCAGCTGATGCAGTGGTGTTGGGTCCCAGGCTGGGCTTGATGATCTCAGAGGTCTTTTCCTGTGATTCTTTGTTAGGGGTTGGAAGGGACCCCTGGAGAGCTTCCAGTTCAACCCCCTGCCAGAGCAGGACATAGAATCCAGCTCAGGTCACACAGCAACACATCCAGATGGGGCTTGAAAGTCTCCAGAGCAGGAGACTCCACAACCTCTCTGGGCAGCCTGCTCCAGGGCTCTGTGACTCTCAGAGTGAAGAAGTTCCTCCTCATACTGAGGTGGAACCTCCTGTGCTGCAGTTTCCATCCATTGCCCCTTGGCCTATCCCAATGATCTTGAAGGTCTCTTCCAGCCAAAGTAGTTCCCTGGTCCTACCCTCCATGGGGGTGGTGATGTGATCCTGGCTTGCTTGGCTCTGCAGGCTGGCAGTTTGGTCATCATGCCTGCCCTCAATGTAGTTCTCTGCCATGCCCCCAGATCTCCCTTGCCACCCTTCTGTACCTGCTTTAACCTCCCCTTTCCTCTGCCTCTCTTTCCCCACCTCTCCAGAACTACGCTGCCATGAAGCTGGTGAAACCTTTCAACTGAAGCTGTGCTGCAGGAGGTCTGCAAGGTCCAGTGCCTGCCTGGGGGTGTTGCAAGAGAGGCTGCAGCTCCCTGTGGGATCCCACCAGCAGCTGGAGGAGGAGGAGGAACAGCCTCACCCCCTGAGATACACCTGGCAGAGCAGGCAGAGTCCCACCCACAGCACTCACCTTGGAGGCAGCCCAGAATGGATTCCCTCCCCCAGATGTTTCTTGGTTTACTCATTTTCTCTCTCTCTCTCCCCCCTTTTTCCCCCCTCTTTTTCCCCCCTTCTCTTTACATGAAGCTGCTCTGATCTGTCAAGCTTGAATAACTGGTTCAAAACCAAAGAGGGTGGAGATGAAGAGAACCTTTCCACGAGCTGCTGGAGGGGTCAGCAGAGGAGCCACCAGCTGCTGGAGTGGGCAGCAAGTGCCACCCCAAACCTCTCAGGTCCTGAGCAGCCTTTTCTTTGCACTCTGCACAGGCCTCACTTGCCCTTTTGCTGTGCTGCAGTGTTTATTGTCTGGTTTCTCTGCCTCTGAAGTCTGCAGGAGCCACACAATGTGCTGCCTGGGCTGACACTTTGCCTCTCCAGAGAGCAAAGCCCAGCAGGAACAGGAGCCAGGGGGAAAGCTGAGATGCAAAACCCAGGCAGGAGCTGGTGGTCAGCGCTCAGTCCCAGCTCCTCCTGAGCTTTGTGCTCACCAAGGGCTGCACAGTCTGGCTCATGGGTTTGGGAGCTTGTTTCCCCTCTGAGCTGCTCCTTCACCTCCACAGTCCCACACACCTCCCTTTCAAGCCAGTGGCAGCAAATGGGAGCCATACACTCCCAGAACCCCAGCGTGCTTGGGGTTGGAAGGGGCCTCTGGGGCTCACCCACTTCCCCCACCTTGCTCAGGCAGGGGCACCCACAGCAGCTTGCCCAGGATCACAGTGGCCAGGTGGGGTTGGAATCTCTCCAGAGAAGGAGACTCCACAGCCAACCCTACCAAAACACCCTCCTGTGTCACCTCTCCCATTAATAAAGCACCTCCCAGCAGCTCTTCCCTGAGCAGCTCGAATGGGTCAGCAGTGATGGGAGGGCAGGATCCAGGGCATCCAGCTCCACAAAGAGCATCCCTGCTTACAATCCTCCATGCTGGCTGCAGGGGCAGTTTTCATGCCAAGAGCTCTGTGGGGCTGTGGTGGGTAAAAGCAGCTCTGAGTGTCTGAAAGCACCAACTCAGCTGCATCTTGTTGCTGCCTGAGCAGCCAGACTCAGCTCTGCCTGGCTGTGAGCCTTCTGTAGCTTGGTTATGTCTCTCGACCAAAGGCAGCCAGGAGGCAGAACCCATGCCAAGTGTTCCCTGTGGCCCTAGACCTGCCTGGGAGCTGTTTGTATCATCTGTCCTATAATGCAAAATGGTTCCCAATGAAATGCTCTGAAGCCTTCTCCTTTACCTGGTGTGGTTTATTGTGTGGATGGAATTATGGGGCATTCCCTCTGCTGTGTGGGATTGCACAGGTCCCAGAACCCCACAGAATGGTGAGGGCTGGAAAGAGCCTCTGGAGATCATCTGCTCTCATCCATCTGCTGAAGCAGGTGGAGCTCAGCCCACCCAGCTGCCCCAAGCCTGTGCCTGCTGCCCATGCTGCTGGGGATCAGCCCAGGGCTGCCTCTGGGCTGTGTGTGCTGGGTGCCAGCTCATGTCCAGCTTTTCACCTCTGACTGCCTCCAAGTCCTTCTCTGCAGGGTGGTTCCTGGGGTCTGTCCCCTCAGAACACTGCCAGACACAGAATGGTGTTTGCTGGCCCTGGCAGAGGCAAGCACAGGGCTGGCTGTGATGAGTGTAAAGGCAGCTCTCCTGGTTCTGGAGCTCCTGGACTATCAGCCTGAGCCACCAGCCTCTCCTCCAGGGACAGCACCATGCTGCCACTGCTGGGACAGCTGCTAGCCTTGTCTTTGTTGCTGCAGTCTGTCCTCATCCCAGACAGGCCAAAAGCTGTGGCCCTGGGGGGCTGATTTGTGTTGCTCTGTGCCCCCAGGGTGGTCATGGCATCTCCTCCTCTTCTCTTCAGCCACATCTGCCTGCTGAGTCTCAAGGGCCATGCTGTCACCTGCAGCTGTAGCACAGAGGCAGTGCCTGGGGCAGGTTGAACCCCAGCCAGTCCGTGGGGGAGAGGCTGAAGCTCTCTGTGTCTCAGCAGCCCCTGACCAGGCTGCTGCAGTTTTCAGGCTCAGGCAATGTCTTAGCCATGGCCTGGAGACTGAAAGTGTGAGGAGAGGATGAGCCTGGTCTGAGTGGTGAGCTGGGGCTTGCTCTGGGTTGCAGGAGTAGAGGCATTGTCAAACCCCAGCTCCAGCTGTTGATGCCAGCAGAGGAGTTTCTCCGAGCTGTGTGTGGCCAGGCTCTACCTTCCCTTTGCTTTCCTCCCCTCTCTTTGGCCTTTCCCCCTTCTCTCCATCCTCTCCCCGTTTTCCACTTGTTGTTTGCCATCAGTTTGTGTCCAGACCTCATCAAAGACTCCCATCCCAGGAGAGGGCTGGAGAATTACAGCCTCCTGAAGCAGGAAAGCTGCAGCTCTCTCCAAGCCTGCTTCCCTCCCTCCCTCTCTCTCTCTCTCCAGCCTTCTCAACACGTGTGAAAGACATTCATCCATGCCTTCTCCTACCTCCTGAGGACAGGACCTTTTTGGAGCTTGTCCTTGGAAGCAGCATAATCCCATGTTTATAAAAAGCCCCATGAAGCCAGGCCACTTAAAGTGGATTGAAGGCAGAAGGAGAGGGAAGTGGAGGAGGCAGCAGCCTCTGTATCCACCTCCCCTTTCTTTTTTTGTCCTTTTGGAGCAGGCTCAAGGTTGTCCTTCTGTCTGAAGCAAATAAAGACAAAGTGGATTTGGTGGATATGGAAAAGCTGGGGGGCTTGGGCTGGGGGGGGAGGAGAAGACCTCTGGGCAAGCAAGAGATTTATGGTTGCTGTATGCCAATGAAAACACAGTGGGAAGAGTCATCTGCTTGCAATGTAGATGGCTGTAGGCTGGAAAACAAAGCCTGGATTGATTGTCTTCCTCTACAGTCACAGAGAACAATTGGCACCTGTCACTGGGGTGAGTCACAGCAGCTGAAGGCAGTGTCTCAATGTGAAGGGCTGGATCTGCCCCGGGGCTTGGAGCTGCCCAGTGGCTCTAGAGGGATGGGGAGGTCACCAGGGTGGTTTGCAACCTCCATCTCCAGCGCTGGAAGGCCAAAAAGCTGCCTCCAAGCTCAGGTCTAGTGGAGCTCCCCTTGCTGTAGCATGTGGGCCATGAGGATGAGCAGAGGGCTGGAGCTGCTGTCCTCTGAGGACAGGCTGAAGGAGTTGGGGTTGTTCAGCCTGGAGAAGAGAAGGCTCTGAGGAGTGAACCCCAGTCAAGGAGTGAATCTCAATCAAGGAGTGTTCCCCAGTCAAGGAGTGAATCCCAACCAAGGAGTGTTCCCCAGTCAAGAGTGAATCCCAAGCAAGGAGACACAAAGGAAAATCTCAGGATCACAGAACCCTTTTGCTTGGAGGAGCCCTCTCAGGTCACCAGGCTGCTCACTGAGGGTTCAGTTGCTGGGCTTCAAACCATTTTGCTCGGTTCCCTCTCTCTCAGCCCTGTCTTTGAGGCTGAGCAGTGGCAGGCTGGGCTGGAGGAGCCCTGTGCCTCCTGCCAGCCATGCTCCAGGCACTCTGCTGCAGGTAGGCTGCAAGCCAGGCTCCAGCCCGCGCAGCTCCCTGCCCTTCCCACCCCCGAGGCTGGAGACTGCGTTACAGGGAGGTGATGAAGCAGCTGACATATCTGCTGAGGGGCTTTCCAAGGCTGGGCTGGAGGGAGAGGGCAGACCCGGTGTTTTTCCATCCTGCAAGCCACCAGCAGCTTCTCCTTTGCTCTGACTTCTCCTGCAGCGCTCCCTGCACAGCTCCCTGTGCACAAAAATAACCTGCCATTTCTGAGAGCCTGGTGCTGGAAGGCAGCATTTGATGGGCTCCAAGTGCCTGAGCTGCTCTGCTGCACTGTAATAGCAAGCAGAGCTCACTGAGGCAGGCAGCCTGCAGCCTCCGCCGCCCGCCAGCACGCCGCAGATGGGTTTCCTGCCGCAGACCTTCCCTGCCCTTTGCTTCTCCTTGGCAGGGTGAGACTGGAGAGCACTTGGACCTGAGGGCCTGTAACGGCCCCATGGCTCGGCCTGATGCCTGTGGCTTCGCTTGGGGCCACGGAGCAGGAGCGGAGAGGAGCCCAGAGCTCATCAAAGGCCTCTGGCGAGGCCACCCCTCGAGTGTGGTGTCCAGTTTGGGGCACAGCGATACAAGAGGGATGTGGAGGTGCTGGAGCCAGGGCAGAGCAGGGCTGGGAGAATAGGTCTGATGGAGAGCAACTGAAGGAGCTGGGGATGGTTAGCTGGGAAAAGAGGAGGCTGAGGAGAAGCCTCCTTGCTCTCTACAACTACCTGAAAGGATGCTGTAGAGAGCCTGGTGCTGGTCTCTTCTCACAGGTAATCAGTGATAGAACAAGAGGCAATGGCCTCAAGCTGCCACTGGGCAGGTTTAGACTGGACAGTAGGAAGAAGTTTTTCCCAGCACGAGTGGTCAGGGCTTGGAATGTGCTGCCCAGGGAGGTGGTGGAGTCCCCAAGCCTGGATGTGTTTAAAGGTGGGTTGGATGTGGTGCTTGGGACTAGGGTTTGGGGGTGACCCTTGTAGAGTAGGGTTCTGGGTTGGACTTGGTGACCCTGAGGCTCTTTCCCAGCCTGAATGTTTCTGTGATGCTGTGGCTCCTGTGGTGCTGTGACTCCTGTGGTGCTGTGACTCCTGTGGTGCTGTGGCTCCTGTGATGCTGTGGCTCCTGTGATGCTGTGACTGCTGTGGTGCTGTGGCTCCTGTGATTCTGAGAGCTTTCCTAATGCCATGATGAGGGCAAGGAGACAATAGACAATTGCCCTCACCAGTGGGGCTGTGAACCCTCCACATTGAGGCTTTAGTTCTTCATGAATCACAGACTGGTTTGGGTTGGAAAGGATCCTTAAAGGTCATGTAGCCCAGTCTTCAACCAGAGCAGGTTGCTCAGCTTCCCTTGTGACACACAAACACTTCAACACCAGCCCTCCATGGGTGAAACACAGCAGGGCTGGCCCCAGTGCAGCCACCTGAACCATCTCTGTGGTGCTTTTCAGGCTGCAAGTGGCAGAGAGATTCTGCTTTGCTAGGAGGAGCTCAGTGCATGGTTGAATTTGCTCCCATCCAGTCTTGTTGCAGCTTTGGGTCCAGATTGATGGTGAGAGCCTCCCTGTTTAGCAGAGCATCTTTCCTGTGGAGCCAATAATGAGCATCCCAGGGACACTGAGAAGGAAACTGACAGCTGGAGCTGCTGAGCAGCTCAAGAGCAGCTCCTGTTGCAGTGGCTGAACCCAGCAGGAGCTGAGGGCTGCACAGATCACAGCTGAGCCTCAGGCAGGGAACCCCTTGTGGTGGAAAGCCTGAGGCTTGGGGAGATGAAGCATCAGGGAGGATGGGCTGCCCTTGAGGGAAGGTCAAGCTCCAACACAGCCTCAAGTGATGCTCTAGCTGCAACAAAAGCCTGGATGCACCCACAGCCTTCCTCTCTTCTCTCTCTCATGTTGATATTTCTCTGTTGGCACATACAGTCCTTATTATGGCAAGGTTTGTGACAGGACAAGAGGGAATGGCCTCAAGCTGTACCAGGGCAGGCTTAGGTTGGACATGAGGAACAATTCCTTCCCCAGAAGGGTTGCCAAGGGCTGGCCCAGGCTGCCCAGGGCAGTGGGGGAGTCCCCATCCCTGGAAGGCTTTGGAAGCTGTGGATGTGGTGCTGAGGGGAATGGCTTAGTGGTGGACTTGGCAGTTGGACCTGGTGATCTTGAAGGTCTTTTCCAAACAAAGCAATGCTGTGACTCCAGGATTCCAGTACCTAAGGGGGACTTAAAATGAGACTCCTGGTTGCAGCAGGTCCCTTCCTCCCACTTTTCCCACACTGGCAGAGAAATCATCTTTGAACCACTTCTAATGCCAGAGGCCAGCTCTGCTGGCAGCAAGACACTGCCAAAACCATGGGGAGAACAAGCAGGGAGGCTGAGGAACAGGTGGAGAAGGAAAATGCTTTCCCTGACAACATGGAGGGGGGGAAAAAACCCAACCCCAAAACATTTAAGAATGCTCATTTGACTCAGAAGCTCCCAGAGGCTCCTGCCAGCAAAACCCCAAACTGTTCTGGCTTCAGACAGAGTGCAAGGAGGTCACATTTGGTGGGTTTACGTCACCCTTATTTTCTCCCCTGGTCTTGAGTGGTGGAAACAGCAAAACTCAAAAGGGAAACAAACCTCCAAATGAGAACTGTCTGCAGCCACTTGTGTCTGAGCCAAAGCACTGGGGACTCTCCCTGGCAAACAAGCTAATGGAAAGCAGCTCCTTGGAGGACAGAAGGCAGGATACAGAATTAACCAGCCTGGAAAAGACCTTTGAGGTCATCAAGTCCAACCTGTCACCCAACACCATCTGATCAGCTAAACCATGGCACCAAGTGCCTCAGCCAGGCTCTCCCTAAACACCTCCAGGGATGGGGACTCCACCACCTCCCTGGGCAGCACATCCCAGTGGCCAATCTCTCTTGCTGGGAAGAACTTCTTCCTAACATCCAGCCTGAAGCTCCCCTGGCACAGCTTGAGACTGTGTCCTCTTGTTCTGGTGCTGCTTGCCTGGGAGAAGAGACCAACCCCCACCTGGCTACAACCTCCCTTTACAAGGACCCAAGGGACAAGTTCATCAGGAGCCAGCAATGTGCCCTTGTGGCCAAGAAGGGCAATGGTCTCTTGGGATGTGTTAAAGGGTGGTCAGCAGGTCAAGGAACGTTTTTGTCCCCCTTTATTCAGCCCTAGTGAGGTCACATCTGGAGTGCTGGGTTGAGTCCTGGTCTCCCCAGTTCAAGAGAGGCAGAGAATGACTGGAGAGAGCCCAAAGAGGGGCTACAAAGCTGCTGAGGGGCCTGGAGCAGCTCTGTGAGGAGGAAAGGCTGAGAGCCCTGGGGCTGAGAGCCTGGAGCAGAGCAGCTCCAGAGGGGAGCTGATCAGTTCTGTGATCAATGGCCAATGTCCTGTCCCATGAGCATGGTGGAGCAGGAGGACTTGGCCTCACTCTGGGCCTCTTAAATCTTGCATATTTGCCACCTTCCCACCACCTCCTTCCCCCCCAAGTGAACTCAGTGCTGAGAGGAAACCTGCTCTGTATCAGCAGCAGGAGAGTGAGAACAAGGTAAAGGAGGGGATGAGGATGGACAAGAAAAGGGGAGGTTTATTGCCAAACAGAGTGAAACACTTGAGTCCTTCTCTTCACCTCCTCACCAGATCCTTCCAGCACAGTAAATCATCCAACCCCTGATGAGTAGGGAGCTGCCAACTTGGACAGAAGGCTGATTGCCATGGTAGGAGTCCAGTTGTTCCAGCTTTGGGGGTTTGGAGTAATGGGAGCTGGGTCTGTCTGGCTTGACATAAATGCTATGCCAAGTGAATGGATGACTGGAGCTCTGCTCCCTGTGCCTTTGTGAGCTCCCTGAGCCTGCTGAGGGGCTGCCAGCGCTGCTGGCTCTTGGACCTCTGAAGGAAGGGCTGAGGGGGGGCAGCCCAAAACCTGCTCTGTTTTACAGGAACAATAAAACTCCCTAAAGAAGAGAAGAAAATAGATCCTCATTGCTTGGATCGACATGAAAGCCACTCACACACATCTTGATGGCTCCTAGCAGAGGACCACTGGGGAGGGAAACCGTTGCAGGGTGGATGGAGGATAGAGTTTGCTCCTTGGTAGCAAACAGCTGCTGGTAAGAGGAGCAAAATAGTTGCTGGAGGGAGATAAAATGAGGCAGATACCACCCAAACCAGTCCCTGCTGTGGCAGCTGGAGGCTGCAGCCCTGGCAAGACCTTGTCATGCTTCCCTCTGGGTCAAGAGGGAGCAGGAGGTGGCCCACGCCTCTCCCACCGTCTGAGCTTTGCTTGGTGTAATCTGCACTGCAGAAGCAGGAGGAGCCAGCAGGAGGAGGGAGAGGACAGCCTGTCTGGGATGCTCACTCGGGGCAGGAACAGAACCTGGCAGAGTGCTCCCATCTACAGCCTGAGAGGATTTGAGAGGTGGGATGTCTGCTCCTCATTAGCTGCTCCACAGTCCAGTATGAGCAGAGCCAGTTCTGGGCATTTCATTTCCAACTAAAACAGCTCCTTCTCCCTTCTCCTTCTCCCTTCTCCTTCCCCCTTTTCCTTCTTCCCCCTTCTCCCTTCTCCCCCTTCTCCCCCTTCTCCCTTCTCCCCCTTCTCCCTCTTCTCCCTTCTCCCTCTTCTCCCTTCTCCCCCTTCTCCCTCTTCTCCCTTCTCCCCCTTCTCCCTCTTCTCCCTTCTCCCCCTTCTCCCTCTTCTCCCTTCTCCCCCTTCTCCCTTCTCCCCCTTCTCCCCCTTCTCCCTTCTCCCCCTTCTCCCCCTTCTCCCTCTTCTCCCTTCTCCCTCTTCTCCCTTCTCCCCCTTCTCCCTCTTCTCCCTTCTCCCCCTTCTCCCCCTTCTCCCTTCTCCCCCTTCTCCCTTCTCCCCCTTCTCCCTTCTCCCCCTTCTCCCTTCTCCCCCTTCTCCCTTCTCCCCCTTCTCCCTCTTCTCCCTTCTCCCTCTTCTCCCTTCTCCCTCTCCTCCCTCTTCTCCCTTCTCCCCCTTCTCCCTTCTCCCCCTTCTCCCCCTTCTCCCTTCTTCCTTCCCCTTCCCCTTCCCCATTCCTCCCCTTGCTGACTCCCCCATACCTGTGGTGTTCCACCCCCTGGGTTGATGTTGTGGCCAAGCCTGCACTTAGTTCCATGCCCTGCCTGGTTCTGACCACTTGGCTGCTGTGTCGTGAGGGAGTGAGCACATCACCCTGCTGTGATGGTGGCAATCTCTCTTACCTTGGGCTCCACTGCAGCCCAGCTCAGCAGACTCTGAGCTGCTCCTGACCAGCAGCTGGCAGGGTGTTGTGGGGGCACAGCTCACCCTACCTGTACCCCAGCTCTTGAATACTTCCCAAAGCCAGCTTGGCTTGACCCCAGGCATTCAGCATGCAGGTACAGAATCCATCACTGCACTTGAGCAGACATCTGAACCGTGGCCCTCAGCACCACAGCTCCATGGCTGTGAAACTCCTACAGGCAGGAGGACTCTACCACTACTCTGGGCAACCTTTTCTAGGGCTTGGCAACCCTTTTGGGGAACTAATTGCTCCTCATGTCCAAGCTAAACCTCCTCTGGCACAACTTGAGGCCATTTCCTCTTATCCTATTGCTTGTTCTTAGGGAGAGGAGACCAACCCCCAGCTGGCTCCAGCCTCCTTTCAGGGAGTTGTGAAGACCCAGAAGGTCTCCCCTCAGCTGCTTTTTCTTCAGGCTCAACAGCCTCCCCTCAGCTGCCCCTCACAAGACTTCTGCTCTAGATCTGATGATGTTCTTGGGAGCAGGGAGCCTCTGCTGTTCTCCACTGGGCCACTTCAGTGCTGTGTTAATGCACTGCAGTGGCTTCATGGCTGCTTTTGGTGTCCACAGTTGAGTTTGCTGTTAGCTTTTGACACTGCTGCCTTTCTGCCCACCCCCCCCAGACAGGATATCTCATGCCCATATGCTCACATACACTCAATATTCACTGCTGCTGAGGCTCCACTTTCTCTCTCCAAGGTGGGAGCTAATGTCCTCACTGAGGTCCTCAGGGATGCTCAAGGGGAAATTCAATTCTGCACCCACTGAGGGCGAGTGATGAATGGGGGCAGCCAGCCCAGCAGCCCCTCTCTTAGCTGGTGTGATATTAAAGTCAGCATATTTCACACATCATTCTGCAGCCTGCTGCAGACTCTTGGTTTTAATTGGAAATGCTGTGTGGAGATGTGAAAAGGTGTGGGCCTTGGCCCTTGAGAAGGTGTAGGGGAGGACCTGAGCTCTCCTGGGAAGGGGCTGAGCTGGACTTTTCTGCTCAAGCTCCCAGCAACAGGCTGGGGAGGAGCAGCCTGTGAGCAGCCTTCCCTGGGTTCCCATGCTGAGGAGCAGAGTGAGGCCATTCACCCCTCCACAAATCCCCTCTCTGGGCTGCTTGAATCCTCTGCTCAGCAGCAGCAGCAGCTCACATTGTCATGTCTCTTGCCCTTGTGGTAGTGAAAAGTGGCATGGGCTGTGGGCACTGAAGTTTGAAAGTGTGTGAAAGCCCTCAGCCACGGGCCCTGAAGAATTAAAGCTTCTCAGTGCAGTCCCCAGGCAGGCAAAGAGATGTTCCCCAGCCACAGATCAGTTTGGTGCCTCAAGGAGAGCGTGGCCAGCAGCTTGGAGAAGGTTTCTCCTCCCTCTCCGCTCTGCCAGAGGGAAGCCTGGGTCCAGCTCTGGGCTTCCCAGTTTGAGAGAGACATTGGACTCCTGGAGGGGCCAGCAAAGGCCATGGAGATGCTGCTGAGGGGAGCTGGAACAGCTCTCTGATCTTTTTAATCTTCAAAGTTCTGACAGGTTGGACTCCATGATCTTTGAGGTCTCTTCCAACCTGTGTGATGCTGTGACAGAAACTCCCACCCAGGTGGAACAGCAACAGGCTCTTTATCATAGAACCAGCCAGGCTGGGAGAGACCTCAGAGATCATCAAGTCCAACCTATTACCTACCACCTCCTGACAACCAAACCATGGCTCCAAGTGCCACATCCAAGCCTTTTTGGAACACCTCCAGGGATGGTGACTGCACCACCTCCCTGGGCAGCCTGTGCCAGTGTCTCACCACCTTCCTGGTGGAATCTGCCCATTTCTAGTTTTTTCCATTCTCCCCAGCCCTATCACTCCCTGACACCCTTGAAGTCCCTCACCTGCCCCAATTTCCCCCATTTTCCCCTCAAAACCCAGAGCACCTGGGCTCTGTTGGAGTCTCCTCCCACCCCAGGTGTGGGCACTTTGCCCTCCCCACCCACTGCCCTATTTAATCGCAGCCAGGAAGGGCAGCAGCCCCAAGCTGAGCCCATCTGGGCTGGAGGATCCTCCTCTCATCTCTGGTGAGTGCCCCTGGTGCACACTGGGTGATGGTGGTGGTGACACAAAGGCCGGGGGGCCTGGTGGCCCCCCGGTTGTTAGGGCTAACATTGCTGACTGCTCCAATCTCATCCATGGGCACTGGCTGGGGCTTCTCACTGGCACTGAGCTCCTCTGGGTGGTATCTTGGCTGCTTCAGGGGCTTGCCCAGGCTCTGGGGTGGGTGCAAAAAAGGGTGCTGGTGGAATAGGAGCTGTTTCAGCAGGGTTGAGGAGGGTGTAGAGGGAGCAGGAGCTGCTTTGGGGAGATGAAGGTGAGTGGCAGGGGGGTTAAGGTAGGTGACCTTTAGAGGCCCCCTCCAACTCTGGGCATGCCTTGATTCTCAGACTCCATGATCTAGTTCCACAGAATCAACCAGGTTGGGAAAGACCTCAGAGATCATCAAGTCCAACCCATCACCCAACACCTCCTGACAACCAAACCATGGCTCCAAGTGCCACATCCAAGCCTTTTCTGAACCCCGCCAGGGATGGGGACTCCACCAGCTCCCTGGGCAGCCTGTGCCAATCCCTGACCACTCCTGCAGGAGGGAAGTTGTTCCTAATGTCCAACCTAAACCTTCCCTGGCACAGGTTTCAGGCCATTTCCTCCTGCCCTATCACCTGAGAGTAGGGAGAAGAGCCCAACCCCAACCTCACTCCAGCCTCCTTTCAGGTAGATTTGATGACCTTGAAGATCTTTCCCAATGTAAGTGGTTCCATGGTCCCAGGTGGGGACCTGCAGAGGGGGCAGCTGGGCATTCCAATGGCAAATTACTCTTTCTGTGAAGAACTTTCACCCTCACTTTGAGCCTAAACTGCTAAACCTCTGTGCTCCTCTGTATCCAGGCCATCATCACCTGCCTGGCCATGCATCTCCTTTGGGTGCCTCTCTCCCAGCTGTTGCAACAAGGAGACCTCAGCAGTGCTCGGGCTGGCTGAGGCTTGATGTGGGTAAGCACAGCTTGGGTTCCTGCGGTGATTTCTGCCATCAGGCCCTTCCCTGCTCAGAGGAGAGCAGCTTTCCCTCCCCTCCCTTCAGCAAGGGCCTTGCAGGAGCAGCTCAGCTCTTCCCTCAGCAGCCTCCGCTTCTGTTTTTAAGCCTCCTGAGGCCGAGGCTGTAGAAGCCCAGCTATAAGGGGAAACCAGAGGAGAAGGTGCCAAGCAGACTTTGGTCTCAAATTCATGCCCAAGAATCCCTCAGAAATTGGTTCCAGATAAGGGGTGACCTCTGCTGGGTTTGACAGCTGCACCTCCAGCAGCTGCCCCCGGCCCCGACCGCATCCAGATGTGCCACCCCCGGCCTCCCTCGGCGCGCCGCGGCCGGGGAGGAGAAACTTTCCACCCTGGCTGTGCTGCCTCGTGCCAAAAGAAGCCTGGGGCTGGCTGTGCTGACATGATGGATGGCTTGCTGCTTCATCCCAGCCTCTGGAGAGGGGATATTTTTTGGTGTGGGGAACATCTGGGCAGCTCAGTTCTCAGCAGCGTGGCCTTAACGTCAGCGCCCTGCTCGCTCCAGAGGGACCGGGGCCAGGCTGTCAGAAGGCTCTCCCTACCTCTGGTTTGGGCTGCCCAGGGGGGTGGAGGGGTTGATGTCCCTGGAGGTGTTCAAGCAAAGCCTGGATGGGGCACTTAGTGCCATGGTCTGGTTGATTAGATAGGGTTGGGTGATCAGTTGGCCTTGATGATCTTGGAGGTCTGTCCCAACCTGGCTGATTCTGTGATCCTCTCTGCTAACTGCTGAACCACTGTTGTCAAACCCCTTTGCTCCCTCTTGCCTTAGTGCCTCTCCATCTGGGTGGACCTGCAAGGTCTTTGAGGTCTGAGCTCTTCCACCTAGCACCTGGGAGAGCTTTAACTTGGGTCAGAGCATCCAGGAGCTACTGTGGGATACCAGGAAGGAGCTCATCTGGTGGGCAGCTACCACACAGGGGTAGAAATCATCCTGTGTGGAGGAGATGGCAAATACTTCTGTGGTTAAAAGGGTAATAAACACACTGTAAAAGACAGCACACCAAAGAGTCATTGCTAGAGACTGCTGCCATCCAAGAAGTGCTGCCTGGTTCTGCTCCCAGGCCATTCCAAGATGATTTCCTCCTTGCTCTCCAGCCTGGGAATCCTGCTGAACAACAAACTCACCAGGAGGCAGCGATGTGCTCTCGTGGCCAAGGTGACCAATGGTCTCCTGGAGTGCCTTAAGAATCATAGAATCAATAAGGTTGGAAGAGACCTCAGAGATCAAGTCCAACCTGCAAATGAAAAGCTGCAAAGAAGCCTCTGAAATCCATCCCCACCTCAAGGTCTGAGCTGGAGAGAGCACAAGAGAGAGGTCCCCTGCAATCACTAGCATCCAGGATGAGCTATTACCTGTTGATCAGGGCTCCTTGTAAATCTTCTTGCCCTGGAAACCAGAACAAAGCTCCAGCCAGCACTGAAAGCCTGTGGCTTTGGTAGATATTGCCAGAGGAATGGGGGGAAATGGCAGAGGGAGAGGAGGACTCCTCTCCTGAGGAAGGAGCAGCAGATAGGTTTCACCAGAATGGAAGGGCCCAGAACTGTGGGAGATGTGCCAGGCAAGGCTCCTGGCTGTGCAGGTAAGCTTGCTGGGAGCCCCAGTGCAGCACAGCTCCCTTCTGGTGCTGAGCAGAACACCAGCAAATAGCTCTGAGGCTGTAGCAGGAGACCCTGTGCCAGCTGGGTTTCACCCAGGGGCTCGTTTCAGCTCTGCAGCCTTTGGGACAACCCCTCTCAAACAAATGGCATCCCAAGTGAGAGCATCTTCTGAGAGGGAACACCTTCCATGGGGTCTCTGGAAGGGTTTCTAGGCACCCCAAGGCTTAGAGGAGTTAGCTGGTGCTGTCTTCCTATAGCCTGTGGTCTTTGGGTCTGCCCCAGGTGAGCTAAGGCCCTTTGGAGGCTCCAAGGAGCACAACGGGCTGGGTGTTGGAAAGCCAGGGGCTGATACATCTGGAATGGGGTTTTGTGATGTGGTTTTGAGACCAGTGGCCTTCCTTTGCTGCTCCTCTAGGACACCTGCAGGGCTTGCCTAGGCTGTTTGCTCCAGATACAACAGGCAGACATCCCCCAGCAGTCTTCAGATGTGTCCTTCAAGCTTTGCAGGTTGCCTTTCAACTCAGAGCAAGGATGGTTTGCTCCTCCTGCACTGCTCAGTTTGCACAGAGTCCCAGCATGACAGGGCTTGGAAGGGACCTCTGGGAATCATTTGATCCAGTCCCCAAAGCAGGGTCCCCCACAGCAGGTTGCTCAGGGTCATGCCCAGGCAGGTTTGGAATCTCTCCATCCTGTTGGTCCTCACCCTGTAGCTCTTGCTGAGCATTGATCAAGTCTCCTCTCAGGTTGCTCTTCTCCAGGCTAACCAGCCCCAGGGCTCTCAGCTTTTGATCACCAGAGAGATGTTTCAGCCCCCTCAGCACCTTCATAGCCTCCAGAGGAATCACTTCAGAAGTTCCCTCTGTCTTTTGAACTGGGGAGCTCAAACCTGGACTCCAGATTTGGCCTCCCAAGGGCAGAGCAGGTGGGAAGGAGAACCTCCTTTGACTTGCTGGCCACACTCCATGCACCTTTCATTCCTCCTACCTTGCCCTGCCTCACCACTCATCCTGCTCCTCATCCCTGGTCTGGCAAAGTTGATGCTGGGGGTGTGTGTGTGTGGAGAATTTCAACCCACCACACCTCTCACCCTTCACTCACTCCCAGGCAGCAGAAGGCTTGGTTTTACAGGGAGCCAGCTCCACCACAGCAGAGCCAGTGAGGACAGGCTGAAAGAGTTGGGGCTGTTCAGTCTGGAGAAGAGAAGGCTCTGAGGTGACCTAATAAGAAGGCTGGGGAGGGACTTCTCAGGATCTCAGGTAGTGATAGGACCAGGGGGAATGGAATGAAGCTGGAGGTGAGGAGGAAGTTCCTCACCATGAGAGTGGTGAAGCCCTGGAATGGGTTGCTCAGGGAGGTGGTTGAGGCTCCCTGGAGGTGTTTAAGGCCAGGCTGGGTGAGGCTGTGGCCAGCCTGATCTAGTGTGAGGTATCCCTGCCCATGGCAGGGGGGTTGGAACTGGATGATCCTTGTGGTCCCTTCCAACCCTGACTGATACTATGATTCTAAAGCCACCCTGGCTTTACTGCTTCAGAGTGAAACCACTGCTCCCTTTGGCTGGGAACCAGCAAAACAATCCCTTGGCAGCCACCTGAAGTCTCTTCAGGAATGTCCTCATGAAGGTTACCAGTGATGGGCGAAGACCTTAAGGCTCCCCCAGGGTTTCTCAGCCCTGCTGCACCCTGGGTCCAGTTTGCTGCTGGGGAGGATGCTGGCTGAGTTGGAGTTAAAATGATGAATCATGCCTGCAGGACAGCCATAACCCCACTCTTCCCTCCCCCAAAGCCCTTTATTTTTTCATCTTCCTCTGTTTATTCCTTCCTGACAAATGGTCATTAGCAGCATTCTTAGCAGCTGTTGGCAATGGCCTTTGTTTGTCAATTTGCAGCCGGGGCTTAGGAGGAAGGAGGAGAAGCAAGAACCTGGATTCAATTTGAGAGCAAGGGCCAGGAGGCATCTGGGACTCTGCTTGCAGTAGGGAGGTTGCTGGTGGGGAAGGTTCAAGTTTCCAAACAGCCTGGTGGTGCAGCAAGCCTTGGAGGCCTGCTTGTGATTTTTATCCCCCCCCCCCCCCCAAAGAAAGCCAAAGCAAAAGAGCTGAGCTGAGGTTGGATAGGAAAGGGCCAGATTCAACCTGTGGCAACTGGGGAGGTTTTATCCCCTGCTTTCAGCCCCCAACCCCCTTTCCTTTTCCTTCTTCCCTGAAGGGTCATAGCTTGTGAAAAGTCACAGTTGGATGCCATGGGAATCTGGCTTGTTTTGGAGCCTGGGTGCCATTCCCTGCTGCTTCCTAACTACCTGTTGCAAAGTGAATTATGGGTTAAAGTCACTGGAGAGGCACTTGGAGACAATTCCAACTTTGGGGGCTGTTTCCTGTGCCCTGAGCATAACCTTTGGGAAGAAGCAAGAGGAAATAAAACCAAGGAAAGAAGAAGAAGAAGGTGGTGGTGGTTGGGGAATAATCCCAGCTTCTCTCCTAATAACAGGAGTGAAAAATGAAATCAGCACTGAAACCATGGTGGTTCACAAGGGTTGATTTTCCTCCTCATTAGTTTCCTGGAGGAAACTGGAGCACCTGCATTCTGCAGCCAGAAGAGTCTCTGGGATGCTGAAGCATCTCTGGTTTCTGCATGGCAGCTCACAGGCAGAAGGAAGAATCATAGGAACATCGTCACAGACCTGGCTGGGGTAGAAAGGAGCTCTAAAAGTCATCCAGTCCAACCCTTTGCAGTCAGCAGGGACATCTGCAGCTAGAGAAGGGTGCTCAGAGCTCTGAACAACCTGAATCACACAGAATCACCAAGGCTGGAAGAGACCTCAAAGATGATCCAAGTCCAACCTGTCACCCAACAGCTCATGACTAAACCATGGCTCCAAGTGCCACATCCAGTCCCCTGTTGAGCACCTCCAGGGATGGGGACTCCACCACCTCCCTGGGCAGCACATCCCAATGGCTAAGGACTCTCTCAGTGAAGACCTGGGGTGTTTCCAGGGATGAGCCATCCATCACCTCTCCAGGCAACCTCTGCTACATCCACAGCTTTGAAATCCCTCCAGGGATGGGGACTCCACCACTGCCCTGGACAGCCTCTTCTGGGGCTTAATGGGGAGCCAATTGTTCCTCACGTCCAACCTAAACCTCCCCTGGTACAACTTGAGGCTCTTTCCTCTCATCCTATCACTTGTTCCTTGGGAGAAGAGGCCAACCCCCAGCTGGCTTCAACCTCCTTTCAAGGAGCTGTAGAGAGCCAGGAGGTCTCCCCTCAGCCTCCTTTTCTCCAGTTCCCTCAGCTGCTTCTCACAAGATTTGTGCTCTAGCTCCTTCCCCAGCTTCCCTGGAGCTGGTTCTGCCTCTGCTCTACATTCCCATTAGCAACCCAATGAATGCTATAGACCTTAGCATTGTTTTCCCTTTGCACCCTATGGTAACTCATTTTCATTCATCTTTGCAGCCAGGCCCTGGGCTTACATTCCCCCTTCAAACTGCACCGCTGAGTTAGGAACCCACAGCCCAGAAGCAGAGTCCCAACAGCAGTCAGAGCCTTGTGCCTCATCCATGTCAAATGATGTTTGAAACAGAGATTGCATCCCACAGATTCCTTGGGGCAACGGACAGAAAGGAGCTCAGAGCAGGGAGCTAAAGCATCCTGAACCTCTCCTGGGAGCTCTTTGGTGTGTGAAGAGCCTTGCCAGGCTGAAGGCAAGGTCTGTGAGTTGTGCTGCACACAGAAGCTATTTTTAGCCTGGGGTTCAGCCTCCTCTGCTCCTGCTGCCTTTGGGCTTTGAAACCCCAGAACCTCTCTGTTATTTTCAGCTGTGCTTCTAGCTGGGTTGTGATTTTTTTGGGGGGGGGCTAAATAAAACCAAACCCACCAAACCCCATCAAACCAGGCCTTCCTGACAGTCTTTTAATGCTTACTTGACCCAAATCCAACTTCACTTCAGCTTGGCTCCCTCAAGCAAGGGGTTTCCCCCCCTCTCTGCTCTGTTTTATGTGCTTTCCATGCCCTGACACGACCCCCATTAATTCCAGTGTAAAAAAGGTTTGTCTGAAGACAAGAGCTCCTCTGGCTTTTTTCACCTCCTTTTTTCTCCCTCCCCCCCTTCCTCCCTTCCCCTCCAAGCCTCTGTTCCTGGGCTAATAATTTTTTATGAGTTAAGTGATTTCTAGTGACTAATTTGCAAGCTCCATTCATTATTTCCATGTTGGCCTTGGGGGTTTTTTATTGGCAGGGAAGGTAAACAAATAACAGTTGTTGCCATACAGTCCACAACCCCCCCTTCCCCCCCCACCCCCCAGCCCTGTTTTACTCTTTACCTCCAAGCCTGGCTTCTGTTTGTCTCATGTCCCCTGGCCATGTGGAAGAGATCTTGAAGCCAAAAGGTTTTGGATCTCCCTGCTCTGCTGGTGGCTCTGTGCAGACCAGGTCTGTGCTTCAGAGAGGAGAGACTTGGGCTTGAGGGAAAGGAGAAATGCTTCTCACTGAGGGTGGGGAGATGCTGGCCCAGCTTGCCCAGAGGGGTGTAGCAACCCCATCCCTGGAACCATCCCAGCTCAGGTTGTTTGGGGCTCCGAGCGACCTGCTCGAGTTGCAGATGTCCCTGCTGGCTGCAGGGGGGTTGGACTGGATGAGCCTTCAAGCTCCCTTCCCACCCAAACCTTTCCATGATCCTCTGATTCCTGTGGAATGAAGGGGGGAAAGTTATTTGGGGGCCCTGCCTCACATTTGGAGGCTGCATCTGCTTGCTGTGCACCACGTCCTCGCTGGTGTGAGAGCGATGAGCCTGGGCTGGGCTCTTCCACCAGGACCAACTCATTCCGTGCTCATCATGGGTGGTAACCAAGCTGTGTTCCAGGCACAAACTCTCCTCTTTTGTCTTTTACTCTTCCTCTGCTTTTCCCATGGGACAGCACAAAGGTTTCCAAGCACTCAAGGGCTACAGAGATGCTGAGGGGCCTGGAGCATCACTGTGAGGAGCAAAGGCTGAGAGCCCTGGGGCTGTGGAGCCTGCAGAAGAGCAGCCGCAGAGGGGAACTGAGCAATACTCAGCAAGAGGCTGGGGCCAGACACTTCTCAGTGGTGCCCAGGGACAGGACAAGGGGCAGTGGACACAAACTGCAACCCAGGATGTTCCATCTGAACAGGAGGAGAAAATTCTCTGGTGTGAGGGTGCTGGAGCCCTGTCTCAGGCTGCCCAGAGAGGCTGTGGAGTCTCCTTCTGCAGAGGGATTCCAACCCCCCCTGGCCATTGTGCTCCTGGGCAAGCTGCTGTGGGTGCCCTGCTTTGGCAGGGGGTTGGCCTGGGTGATGTCCAGAAGTCCCTTCCAACCCTCAGCACGCTGAGCTTGTGTGAGGTGTGCTCTCCTTTTGCACAAGAGGTTAGCCTGGAAGGGTGTTTTCCATCATCCCAAATCAGGGAGGCTCAGCTAGGTTCAGCTCTTGGCTTTGTCATCCCAGCTTTTGTCCTGGCCTGGGGAGCAGGGAACAGGCTGTTTAGCTTCGTTGTACCTAAACACAAAGGCCAAATGAGCCCTAGCTTAATGCCACTTAATCCCGTGGAAACTCAGCCATTGTTGTGGGACAAAAAGCACGTTCAGCTGCACCAAGCGAGTTTTCAGGCAGGGAGTGTTCAGTCCTATGGCCTGAGTGAAGGAAAGGGAGGGGGGATCTAAAATAGAGAGAGAGGGGAGGAAAAATCCATCGTTTGCTGCTGTTGCGGCATCTTGAAGATGTTTTTCTGAAGTGACTGATGCGTCCAAGAATCTCCCTCCTAACCACAGCCCTTTTCGCATTTCAGCTGCGGCTGACTCCTGCCCTTTCGGGAGGCTTTGGCCTCCACGCCGCGGCGCTGGGGCTCTGGCTGCTGTCCCGCAGGAGGCTGCGCACCGCGGCCGCTGCCGCCAGGGGGATCGCGGCGTGCCAGGGGGATCGCGGCGTGCCAGGGGGATCGCGTCGTGCCAGGGGGATCGCGTCGTGCCAGGCGCAACGCGTCGTGCCAGGCGCAACGCGTCGTGCCAAGCGCAAACGCGGCCCCGGGCACCGCGGCGCGACGCCCCCGGCCCGTGGCTGCCGAGTCCTTGCGCTGTCGCAGAGGGAGGAGGCTCTGGAAGATGCTGAGCCAGGTTCAGAAGCTCCCCACGGCTCTGGCAAGAGGCAGCAGCTGGGAAGTCGACTCCGCTCTCCGGGGGATCCCAACCGGATGGGTCCAGCGGTCCTTGGAAGAGCCCTGTGCCCGATTCCATGCGGCAAATGGATCCCAGGCTTCAGGGCTGCCCTGGGGAGGAGAGGAATGCAAACAGCCAGCTCAGAGCAAAGGGTGGGCTCCACCTCTGGGGAGGCTGTGGGCATTGCCAGCCCTCCTTGCCGAGGGGAGGCTGCTGTGCAGGGGGTCTGCGTGCTGGGCCCCAGCAGCGCTGCAAGAAGGTCTACAACTCCTCTGCGGTCATCCTAGAATTGTTAGGGTTGGAAGGGACCTCCAGGCTCATCCAGTTCCAACCCCCCCTGCCATCATGGAATTGTTTAGGTTGGAAGAGACCCTGGAGATCCTCAAGTCCAACCCAAGCCAGCACCGCCAGGTCGCCGCTGAACCGTGGCCCTCAGCACCACGTCTGCAGGGCTTTGAGCCCCCTCCAGGATGGGCGACCTCACCACTACCTTTCCAAGGGCTTGACCACCCTTTGGGGTGGAGAGCAATTGTTCCTGAGCAGGCAAACTCGGCTCCCCTCGAGGAGCAGCTCCGGCAGGCAGGTTGTGTGCAAGGATCTGCACGCGCGCCCAGGCCTGAAGCGAGCTGAGAACGCTCAGCTTCTCCCAGGCAGGAGGTGGAGCAGATTTATAGCACCCAGAGATAGGCAAAAGAATGAATCCTTCTTTTCAGCAAATGACCTGAGAAATTTGGGGCTGGAGTCGATTAGCAAACTTGATTTTTCTGGTGTGGGGAGAACAAAGAATCTCTCTCAGGAGCCTTGAGCCTGCAAAACAAAACAAGAGGGAGTGAGTGTGTGTGTGTGTGATGCAGTACAATGTCTGCCTTTGACCTGAAACAGAAAAAGGTCCTTTAGACTGTGCAGCTAACTCTGATTGAAAGCCTTCCTTTAGCTTGCAGAAGCCAAAATGTGGCCCTCTGGTTGTCCAGCCTGAAACAGCTGAGAGAAGAAGGGTGATCCCTTGCAGAAGGAAACCTCAAGAGCAGAGGACTGCCCTCCAAGCAGGCTCTGAGCCACCCTGACATAAGCCTTGGTTCTCCTTGCCTGGAAGCTGCAGGGACAATAAAAAGCTGCAGAGCTGGTTCAAGCTGCTGGCCCTCTGAAGCTGCTGCCCAGAGATGGAGGCCAGGCAGTTAAGCTGGTGGTTAAAAATAGGTGACAAGTTACCAGGCATCTTGACTCAATTAAAGGGCTTTGGGTGCTTTGGTTTCCTGGCCATGCAAGGTGCATTTCTCGAGCCTGGAGTCATTGCCCTTTGCTGGAGCCTCCAATAAATCATAGTTCCTGGGCAAGGAAGTGTCCCAGTGCTGAGCTGACACGTGGGGGCTGAGGCACCCTGGCAGGGCTGCTTGGCCAAGCCCCATGGCATTTCCTATTGTCTTGCAGAGAAAAGACCAAAGTGCAACTGTGTTAGGCTCAGAGCAAGCAGTGCCAGGGTGAGCAAAGAGGACTCAGCTCAGGGCAGGGCTGCACAGCCAGGGGCTGCTCCTAGCAGGGAGAGGCTGATGGGGAGAGCTCCTGCCAAGGGCTGGGCTGCAGAGAGGCTCTGGCTGAGCCTTGCTCCTGGGCACACCAGGGGCAGTGCCACATCCTGTGTGCTACCATGGGGTGCAGGAAGTCAGAGGTGGCACTTGTGGAGAAGAGCAGGGAGGTGACCCTTAACTGGCCAGCAAGGGATTGCAGCCCATGGTTGGCATCTTCAGGAGAAAGCTGAGGCTCAAGCCTCTTCTTCAGTGGTTGGTGTCCAAGCAGAACTCTGTCCCTTCTGCCTTTGATCCTGATCTGTGTGTTCCTGAACCCAGTTTCAGAAGCCAGCTCCTGAATCTGTCTCCTGTCTGCTGCTGGGACCAGCTTGGGACTTCCCCAGTGCCTGCCCCCAGCATCAGAGGTGACAATGCTGCCTCACTGCCATCAGGGCTTGGCTTGGGTATTGCTTTGTCTCTCTCTGTCTCTGTTCTCATTTCCATCCCAGCTGCTTTAGTTTCTTTCCCACCCCAGCAGCCTCTCTCCCTTGTTCCCTTTCTCTTCCCTTTGGGAAGCAGAGGGGTTCAGAGAGAGCCTCTGGCACCTCTCCAGTGGCCAGCCCAGCCCTCACCCTTGACAATGTGACGTTCTCAGGAGCTCTGGAAGTCCAGACCCACCTTGGAAACTGCTGGGTGAGCTCCCTGGGCGAGCAGGCCATGCCATGAGACATCATCCCTCCAGCCTGCAGCTTGCTCACCTGGGGAAGCCCAGGGTACACTGCCCCCAGGCAGGCACCATCCCAACCCCTAGGAAATAGCCCCTGGGAGGCTGGGATTCAACTGGGAACTTAGCAGGAGATGCTATTTGCAGAGCCCAGTGGCTGAGCTGGACTTTCCTGTGCTGGTTCTGCAGCTCTTCATTCATTTTCACCCCCCCCGGCAAGTGGCCACCCTTAAATCAGCCTGGATTGGGGGAGGGAGGGGGCTAAATAAACCCCCTGCACTTCTCCAGCTGGCTGCTGCCAACTGGTGTTAGGATCCTACCTTTTCAGTGTAAACTAAATAAATGAATGATTAAAAAAGCCACAAAAATGGCTCCCATTAGTGCTTTATGGGCTCTGTAATGGCAAAGTCTTTGCTCCTATTTATTCTGGATGGTAAAACCAACAACTGTGGCCCCTGGTGGAGAGGCTGCTCCCAGCCCTGGCCTCAGCTGGCACAGCAGACCCTGGGCTTGGCTTCCTCTTGCCCCAGGGAGGAGGAACTGAGCAAGGGCAGTGCCCAGGGTGGGGAGGGAGCATGCAGAGCCCTGCTGTTGCTCCTGCTGAGGTCATTTGTATTGCTGTAGCCCCTGAAATACTCTGAGGAGGAACCTGAGGCTGTTGAGGCTGGAGAGGAGCAGCCCCAGAGGGGAGCTGAGCAATGCTCAGCAAGAGCTAAAGGGCAGGGGGCAAGAGGCTGGGGCCAGACTCTGCTCAGTGGTGCCCAGGCACAGCACGAGGGGCAGTGGGCACAAACTGCAACCCAGGAGGTTCCATCTGAGCAGGAGGAGAAACTTCTTTGCTGTGAGGGTGCTGGAGCCCTGTCTCAGGCTGCCCAGAGAGGCTGTGGAGTCTCCTTCTGTGGAGAGCTTCCAACCCCACCTGGACATTGTCACCACAGACCTCATGACTAAACCATGGCACCAAGTGCCACATCCAATCCCCTCTTGAACACCTCCAGGGATGGGGACTCCACCACCTCCCTGGGCAGCACATCCCAATGGCTAACAACTCTCCCAGTGAAGAACTTCCTCCTCACCTCGAGCCTAAACTTCCCCTGGCACAGCTTGAGACTGTGTCCTCTTGTTCTGGTGCTGCTTGCCTGGGAGGAGAGAGCAAGAAGGTCTCCCCTGAGCCTCCTCCTCTCCAGGTTAAACAACCCCAGCTCCCTCAGCCTCTCCTTCCAGGGCTGTGCCCCAGACCCCTCCCCAGCCTTGCTGCCCTTCTCTGGACACCTTCAAGTGTCTCAATGTCCTTCTTGAACTGAGGGGCCCAGAGGTCCCTCCCCCCCCCCCCCGGTGGTATTCTGGGCCCCTCTGACTGTGTGAAAGCCCAGCTGAACGCACAGGGGGCTTCACCCTTGCCCCCAGAGCCCAGCTCCCAGGTCAGGAAGGTCAGCCAGCCTTATTCCCACCTGGGGCTGCCCTTTCTGCCAGACAGCTTCCAGCAAAGCTGAAGCAGCTGAGCCTCCCTCGGGACCCTCAGGTCATTTCTTCCACCCTTGGCTGGGCTCACCCTGCCTGGGCCACGAGAATAGAAACCCTCCCTGTGAGCTCCACTTTCTCCCACTTGTCTGGGAGCCAGGCTTTGGGGCTGCTCTGTAAATTATGAGCCCAAGGCAGCTTGTGCCAGCCCTTAATTTGTGGTAACCTTATCCCATAAATGCCCTCATTGTTCAGGGAGGTGACACTTTTGCTTTCACTTCTATATTTATAACTTGCTTAATAACCCCTTTTACATAGGCTTTCCTGGATAACAAAAGGCAGCATGCTGCCTTCTTCCTCTCCTTCCCCAACCCACCTCAGCTCTCAGCATCCTGAGCTGAAGGAGGGGGAGAGAAAAAAACCAGCTTTGAAAAGGGAAAGGAAAATCAGCTGCAAAGGAAGGCTCCAGCCGAGGGGGGAGAAGGGTTTGGGTGGGAAGGGAAAGGGACCTTCAGAGGTCATCCAGCCCAACCCCCCTGCAGCCAGAACAGGTTGCTCAGAGCCCCAGAGAACCTGACCTGGAGTGTTTCCAGCCATGGGGCATCTCCCACCTCTCTGGGCATCCTAGGCCAGGGTCTCACCACCCTCACTGCAAAACATTTTCTCCTTCTCTCCAGTCTAAATCTCTCTTTCAGTTTCCAACCATCACCTCTGGTCCTGTCACCACAGGCCCTGCTGAGAAGCTTGTCCCCAGCTCTTTCCTTGGCCCCTTTAAGTTCTGAAATGCCACCAGGAGGTCTGCCTGAGTCCTTCTCTTCTCCAGCCCCTGCCCTGCCACCACCTGCTGCCCACCCTGCTGGGGGGGCAGCCCATGAGATGGTTGGCTTCTCCTGGTGGCACTGACCTCATGCTGGCCATGGTCTGGTGCTGCCTCCTCACAGCAGCCTCAGGACCTGCCTCAGCCAAGCTGCCTTATCTTCAGCCCTTGCTTAGAGCCCCACAAGCTGCTGGCCACTCGAGCAGGGGGGACACCCAAGGTGCTGAGGGCTCTGTGAGGACCCTGGTCACTGGCTCGAGCAGACCCTAAGTGGAGAGTGCCCAAAGAGCAAGCCCTCCTCCTGAGGCTGGTGAAACCTTGCCTCTTAGGGAATGCAGAGCCCTAGGGAGGCTCCTACCCCCCAGCTGGTTGTGTGGTCTGCCCCACAGTTGAGCCTTTACATCATGAAGAGTTTCATTAAGCCCCCAGTCAAGGAAGCCCACTGGACTCCCCCACTCTCATGTCCCATCTGCTCTGATCCTCCTTCAAGCTGCTGCTGCTCCCTGTGTCATCACCTGCCATCCCACAGAGCAAGGCACATCTGCTGGGTCTCCTCTCCCCCAGGCATGCAGGGAGGCTCCAGATCCACTGGGGAAGCAGCAGGGGGAGGCTGAGCTGCCAACCCCCCTGGGCTGGCCCAGGTTGAAGGGGCTGACTGCTTGTGGGGGCAGCAGATGTTTGGCTGCATACCTCTCTGCCTGGATGACTGCATGTGACTGGGGTGAGCTTTGCATGCCAGCAGCACAAGTTCATGTGGACTTCATCTGTCTGCTGAGACCTCCTGCTGCTGGCTGGTGACTCATGGCTGTGAAGTTCTCCTGCCCACAGGACCCTTTCCAAAGCCCAGGGGCTGCTGGATGCCTCTGGGCTGTGGCTGCTTTGTCATGGGCTGTTTGTCTCTGCTGACATGAGGAAGTCCAACAGGACACACTGACTCCTACTCAATGTGATGGAGGCCAGAAGGACACTCAGAAGGTCCAGGAGAGAGGCTGAGTGTGCTACAGTAATGATTCTTCCAGGGTGTGGGTCTTGGGCTTCTGTTTTTAGGGGTAGGAGGTTTGAAACCCAGGTTGATGGCAATGCCAAGATTGGGGAAATGATTTCTGCTCCCCCCAGGCTTCTATTTGGTTCTCATCACAGCTCCCTGCTTCCTTCTTGTGTCTTTGCTGCATGGAGCCCCACCAGCCACGCTCTGTTTTGGCTCTTGCAGGAGAGTGCAGTGGCTCTGTACACAATCACAGAATCATTTGGGTTGGAAGAGACCTTTAAGATCACCAAGACCAACCCCTAACCCAGCACTGCCAGGGCACCACCAAACCAGGGCCCTCAGCACCACATCTGCACAGCTCTGAAACCCCTCCAGGGATGGGGACTCCACCACCTCCCTGGGCAGCACATCCCAATGGCCAATTACTCTTTATGGGAAGACCTTTCTCCTCACCTCCAGCCTAAACCTCCCCTGGCACAGCTTGAGACTGTGTCCTCTTGTTCTGGTGCTGCTTGCCTGGCAGAAGAGACCAACCCCCAGCTGGCTCCAACCTCCCTTCAGGGAGTTGGAGAGAGCAAGAAGGTCTCCCCTGAGCCTCCTCCAGGCTAAGCAACCCCAGCTCCCTCAGCCTCTCCTCACAGGGCTGTACTCCAGACCTCTCCCCAGCCTCTTTGCCCTTCTCTGGACACATTTCATGCTGCCAGACCCCTCAGGAGAGGACACACATCCTTCCTGCAGACTGACTCACCTTGCTAAGTGAGCTAATGGCTTGGAGAGCCTCGTGGAGGAAGCTACTTCTGAATTCATTCTCCGAGCTCAGGAGGTGACCTTTATTACTAACTCACTTCAGAAGGGCTTGGTGCTAATTCCCTCTCCCTGGCACCTTGGCTAACAAAAATGAGGTGCTTCAAGAGGGGAAATAGAGGGAGAAACTACCCATCAGAGGTCTTTTGTGGAAGGTCTTCAGCAGGCTGCCTCCAGAGCTCCTGGCTTTGGTTCAAGAGCTGCTTCTTGCCCTGGGTGGATTCTTAATCGAGTCAAACGGGAAAGAAGCAATTTCCAGAGGGCTTCAACAGGGCTCAAGCAGATTGTGAGTTCCTGAGAGCCTTCTGATGATGCTGTCAGCATTTATTTCTGGCCAGATTAATGAGGGATGCTCAGTGAACACTGCCTGAGGGTCTCGCTCCAGCCGTGTCCAGGGGTGGGTCCTGCCTTGCCAGGCAGCAGCGGTGCTGAGGAGGCCTCTTCTCTGCTGAGAAACCACCCAAGGGTGGCCTTGAGGGCCTTAGGAGGTCTGTTTCCAGCCTTAGTGACTCTGTGACTCAGTGATTCAGCAGGCAGAGGCTCCTCAAGAGCCCCTTAGCCTGGGCTGGAGTGGGATGGGCAGGTGCTGCTCAAGGGTCTGCACCCAGCTTGTTTGAGTTCCCTGCCTGACACCAGGCTTTTGCCCCCTCCCATTTCCAGCAGCCTCCCACAGTTTCCTACAAGGAATTTAAGGCTGCAAATGGGAAAAAGCCATCAAAATCCCACGGGGAAGGGATAAGGGTTGGTTGGAGATCACACACAGGTAGATCTTGAGACTCTGGCAGGGAATCTCTCCTCGCTATTTCCTCCCATCTGATCCTCGCTTATCTGTGGGGTGCTCTGCTCTGGCCTCTCTTGCTCCTCCTTCCTCCAGCTCTGCAGCCTTCCCCTTCTCCAAAGTCTCATCTCCTCAGCCATGCAGAAACTCATCACAGGGTGACTGTTTTCTCCTGGTGGGAACCCATCACACCCACAGACACCATCACTGCCACCCTGGAGTCTGGAGAAGAGAGGACTGAGAGGGGATTTAATCTCTCTCTATCAATAGCTGAGGGCTGGGGGTCAGGAGGGAGGGGACAGGCTCTGCTCCCTTGCACCCTGGGGTAGGACAAGGAGCAATGGATATGAACTCCAGCATAGGAGGTTCCACCTCAGCATGAGGAGGAACTTCTGCACTGTGAGGGTCACAGAGCCCTGGAGCAGGCTGCCCAGGAGTCTCCTTCTCTGGAGCCTTTCCAGCCCTGTCTGGATGTGTTCCTGTGTGACTTGTGCTGGATTCTCTGCTCCTGCTCTGGCAGGGGGGTTGGACTGGAAGATCTCCAGAGGTCCCTTCCAAGCCCTAACATCCTGTGAGCCTGTGGACCCCAAGGCAGGCTCCTTGGCTCTGCAGCAGCAGCCAGGGAGTCCCCATGGCTGGAGGGACCATCCCTGGCTTCTCACAGGGAGGTAATCAAAAATCCCTCCCAAACATCAACCCCAGCCTGAGCCAGCAAAGCCCAGAGGTGCCACTGGAGAGGCAGAGGAGCTGGTGGAGTTGAGCAGAACCTTCTGGGGTAAGAGCAAGGTTAGTTGCTCCCCGGGGGGAGCCTGGTTTGCTTACTTACCATTAGTTTCATGCTAGAAAAACATTTACTGGAATTTGGAGTGAATTATGCTCAGATGTGCCTGTGGTCAGTCCCACATCTCCCCAAGTTGGTGTTACCATGGCATAAAGGCAAACAAGCTTTCCAGGGCTTCCCTTGGTCAATAAGAGAGATGCCATGAATGAAATATATGGAGCAAAACTGATAAGTGCAGAGGAACAGCAGCTTTGTTTGCCAGCCTGCACTTTTCCCTCCCCCTCCTCCTCCCCCTTTCCCTTTTGTTTCCTGGGGAAGGGGCTAACAGCCCTCCCAAGGGCTGGAAGGTGTCCCCCAAGGCTGTCTGAAAGCAAGGAGGAGCTGCCCCAGAGCCAGGGGAACTTCACAGGTGCGAGGGAGCAGGTCCTGGAGCTGCCATCCAGGCTGGTGGGCAGCTGGGCATTGCTTTAAGCAGCTGGAGAGGTGGATTGCCAGCCTTGCCTACCACAGGGAGGGCTCAGCCCAGCTGAAGCTTCTGGAGGGCAGTGTGAAGCAGATGAATAAAGCAGAAGCACAGGAGGCTGGATGGGGCTGGGCACCAGCACCCACCACAAACCCTCTGGGCAGACACAGCCCTTTGCATCTGCCAGCAGCTGGAGCACTTAGCTGCTAGAACACAGCTCTCTGGGGACCCTGCTCGTACCCTGGTCCTGCTCCAGCTGGAAGCCACCCTGGCAGAAGCACCTTGCCAGAGCCTGAGGTCCCTGAGGGGCTCTCTGCTGCCTATGGAGAGGTTAATCCTTCCCTGGGCTGCCAGCTGGGAGAGGGATCCAGGTGCACAGCATGGGAAGAGATCCTTCCCTGTCCTGCCCACTTGAACATAACTTCCAAAGCCCCACAAAACTCCACATCCACATCCTGTGACTTGAGATCCATCACTGTCTTTATCTTCTGCTGTTTCTCTTTGTAACCAGGCTGATGTCATTTCTGGGTATGTGAGCAAAGACATCCTGAGGACAGAGGCTCTGCTTCAGCTAGAGCCTCTTGGTGTGGTGGCCTCTGGATCACTGCAAGTCATCAAATGAGAGTATCCCAGAATCCCAGCATGGTGGGGGCTGGAAGGGACCTCTGGAGCTCATCCAGCCCAACCCCTGCTCCAGCAGGGCACCCACAGCAGCTTGCCCAGCAGCACAATGCCCAGGGGGGGTTGGAAGCTCTCCACAGAAGGAGACTCTGGGCACCACTGGAAAGAGTCTGGCCTCTTCCTCTTGCCCCCTGCCCTTTAGCTCCTGCTGAGCATTGCTCAGCTCCCCTCTGGGGCTGCTCTTCTCCAGGCTCTCAGCCCCAGGGCTCTCAGCCTTTGCTCCTCCCAGAGCTGCTCCAGGCCCCTCAGCATTCTGTAGCCTCCACTGGGCTCTCTCCAGCAGCCCCTGAGGTGCTGAGTGGTTTTGGTTAGATCTCTTCTCTTTTTCCATGCCCTCACCAAATGTGATTCACAGCAGGCTTCAAGGAGGAGGAGGAATGAAGTGGGGTTCAGCATATCCAGATTGTCTACAAGCCTTCCCCTTCCCCTTCCCCTTCCCCTTCCCCTTCCCCTTCCCCTTCCCCTTCCCCTTTTCCTTTTTTCCTTTTTTCCTTTTTTCCTTTCCCCCCCTTCCCCTTCCCCTTCCCCTTCCCCTTCCCCTTCCCCTTCCCCTTCCCCTTCCCCTTCCCCTTCCCCTTCCCCTTCCCCTTCCCCTTCCCCTTCCCCTTCCCCTTCCCCTTCCCCTTCCCCTTCCCCTTCCCCTTCCCCTTCCCCTTCCCCTTCCCCTTCCCCTTCCCCCATCCTTTCTTTTATCTTTTTCTTTTATTGTTTTTCTTCTCTTTTATTTTTCTCTTTTTCTTTTCCTTTTTCAGTTTTCACTTTATTTTTCTTCTCTTTTCTCTTTCCGATGTTCTCCTCTCTTCCTTTCTATCTTTTCTCCTATTCTCTTTCTCTTTTATTTTCTCTTCCTTTTCTCTCTCATGAATTTGACTCTTTTCCTTCTCCCTGTGTCTTTCTTTTTCTCCCCCTCCCCATGCCTGTATTTTCCATGTATTGGATCTTACCTCCTCCTGCCTGTCCCACTCTGACTCCTGGTACATTCAGTGACATCTCTGGAGGTGCTTTTTCCATCCTGAAAGGAAATAAAAGGGACTTCAAAGCCCCTCTGTAACACATCCCCCACCTCTGTGGAGAGTTCTGTTTGCATTCCCTGCAGCAAATTGGCCTTTCCAGCAAGGGGAACGTCTGAGAGGGAAGGGGCAGGAGGAGAGGGCTGGATAAAATGGGAGAGGCACATCTGTGCCTGAAAAAAACCCCACCCAAATACCCCTGAAAGTTTAGAGATGCATGGCTGGAATGGAAAGGCCATTTCCCCAGGAAGGATGCTGAGATGCTTGGATACAGCCAAGAAAGGAGCTTCAGAAGCTGAAGGCAGCTCTGAGTCTTTCCCTGCTGCTGTTTTCCGCTGCATTTGGTTCTGGATTTGGCAGCTCTGCCAGACTGGAGTTCTCCCCTTGGCCAGGGAACAGCCAGTGCCCAGTCAGGGCTCCCAGCACAGCCTCCTCCTCGTGTAGCTTGGGAGAGATGAATCTGAGCCAAAAGGAGGGTCATACACCGTGGCCTGGCCAAGCATTGCTCTTCCTGCCAAGATTAAAGACAAGGGGAATAGTGAGTGCAGACAGGGGGAAGACATGGAGACAGGATGCAGTGTGGGCACTGGGGACAAGGGAGAGCAAGCTGACAGCCCAGGCCTGAGTGTTTGTTTGTCTTTCTGCGAGATAAAAAAAGACCAAGAGGTTCACCCCTGTCCAGGGACTGCTTGGCCAGCACAGGGTAGCACTGCAAGCCACAGGATCCAGGAAACACAGCGTGGTAGGGACTGGAAGGACATCCTGGGGCTCATCCAGTCACATCCTCCTGCTGGGGCAGGGGCACCCACAGCAGCTTGCCCAGGATCACAGTGTCCAGGTGGGGTTGGAAGCTCTCCGCCAAAGGAAACTTCACCTCTACTCTGGGCAGCCTGCTCCAGGGCTCCAGCAGCCTCACACCAAACAACTTGATTCTTGTGTTCCTTATGGAGCCTCCTGGGTTCCAGTTTGTGCCCATTGTCCTGTCACTGGGCATCCTCTTGCCCCTCTGCCCTTTAGCCCTTGCTGAGCATTGCTCAGCTCCCCTCTGGGGCTGCTCTTCTCCAGGCTCTCAGCCCCAGGGCTCTCAGCCTTTGCTCCTCACAGAGCTGCTCCAGGCCCCTGGGCAGCTTTGCAGCCTCTGCTGGACTCTCTCCAGCAGTTCCCTGTCTCTCTTCAACTGGGGAGCCCAGAACTGGATCCAGCATTCCAGATGTGGCCTCATGATGGCAGAGCAGATGAGGATGAGAATTTCTCTTGACTTGCTGACCACATTCCTCACAACACACCCAAGGAGGTCATTTTCCTTCTTGGCCACAAGAACACTTTGCTAGCTCATGGGCAGCACAGTGAGTCCTCAGCTTTCTCCTGAAGATGCCATCCATGAGCTGCAATCCCTTGGCCAGTTAAGGGTCACCTCTTTGCTCTTCTCCACAGGTACCACCTCTGACTTCCTGCACCCCAAGGTGGCACACAAGATGTGGCAGTGCCCTTGGTGTGCCCAGGAACAAGCCTCAACCAGAACCTCGCTGCAGCCCAGCCCTTGGCAGGAGCTCTCCCCATCAGCTTCTCCCTGCTAGGAGCAGCCCCTGGCTGTGCAGCCCTGCCCTGAGCTGCAGAAAGTGCCTCAGTGAGCAGAGCCTGAGCTGAGAAGTCAAATCCCTGAGCAGAATTGGTTCTGTTCCAGCTCAGCCCAGGACAGGTGGATGGAGCTGCTACCTTAGCTTGCAGCCACATCAATATTTCTTCCCCTCCCACCTCCTCTGCCAGTCAGACAATGCAGGATCAGACCATGCTGCAGCTTCAGATTCACCTCCTTAGCAAACCAAGTTACAGACAGCTCTGCAGAGCTGCTCAGCACCTCAGAGCTGTTAAATATTAAGGTTCTGTAGGATTTCTTCCACTTGTGATTGCTCTGGGGTCCACCTCCAAACCATTCCCTCCCTTCCAGTGCCATTTCTCCCTTTCCTGTCTTCTGCCATCCTGGTGCCATCCCTGGCCCCAGTTAATCCAGGGCAAGCTGCTTGGCACCCAGCACATTTTCTCCCTGCAGGGGTGAAGCAGGAGCTGTAATTTTTGTCAAGCCCCTCCTGAGTGCTCCTTTCCCTGGGGCTCTCCAGGCTTCCAGGTTTTCACATTTGGTTTTGCAATCAGGAGAAACTTAATTAAAAAAAAAAAAGGGGGGGGGGGGGGAGGGGAAGGGAGAGAAGGGAAAAAAATAAAGGGAAGAAAAGATGAAACAAACAAAAAAATTCATGTGGGAACTTTCAAATCCTCCCTTGCCAGATTGGGTTGGTTTTTTTTTTCCTCCTCTTGTGAGCTAAAGATGAATTAGCCCTGGATGGAGCTGTGCCCCTCCACACATCTGTAAGACATCCGTGGCGGCAGCTGCTATATTGCAGCACCTTTGATCCTGGTCGCCTCCCAGGCCCCTTCCCTGTGATTCCAGGAGGGTGTTTTACCCAGCCCCGCTGTTCAGCCCCCTCTGGCTGTTCACACAGCTGAGCGATGGTCCCCGGGAGAGGGAGGAGCTGCGAGCGGCGGGGGAAGCGCTGGCAGGCTCCGGCCGGGGGGTGTCCTGCTCCCGGCTAGGGCAGAGCTCATCCTGCCGCAGGGGGCTGGCTTCCCGGCTCGGCCGCTGCTCAGCGAGGCGTCTGCTGCAGCTCAGGGCAGGGGCTGCTTCGGGCAGTCAGGGCACTCGATGTGTAGAGCTGCTGCTAAGGGGTTGGTGTGCAGAGAGGCTTTGGCTTACGCTGGCTCCGGGGCCGACCGAGGGCACTGCTGAGTCCGGTGCCCCACGCTGCAATGCAGGAGGTCAGAGGTGGCACCTGCAGGCAGGAGCAGACAGGGCAGGTGACCCTGAGCTGGCCAAGGAAGGATTCCATCCCGTGGATGCCATCTCCAGCAGGCAGCTGAGGGATCAGGTTCTCTTTTTCAGTGGCCTGTGTCCGAGGAGGACTCCAGCCAGCCTGCCCGAGATCCAGCTCGATCTGTTCCCCAGCCCACTTCTAGAACCAGCTCCTGAATTCAGCTCCTAACATCTGCTCAGCCCAGCCTGGGGCTTCCCCAGTGCCTGCCCCCAGCATCACTGCTGACAATGGTGTCATCATTGCCATCAGGGCTTGGGTTGGACATTGGTTTGTATCTCTTGGTCTCTATTTCCCTTGATTGTTCTCATTTCCCTCCCAGCTGCTTTAGTTTCTTTCCCACCCTATCAGTCTCTCTCCCTTTCCCCCTTCCTCTTCCCTTTGGGAAGGCAGAGGGGTTCATGGAGAGCTTCTGGCCCTCCTGTGGTGGCTGACCCAGCTCTAAGGTCATGCCCCTCTCATGGGCAGGGACACCTTCCACTCAGTCAGGCTGCTCAAACTCCTGTCCAACCCAGGCCTGAACGCTTCCAGGGATGAGGCATCCACAACCTCTTTGGGCAGCCTGTGCCAGTGCCTCCCCACTCATCTCTAATCTAAATCCCCCCTGCTTCAGCCTGGAGCCTTACCCTTGTCCTGTCACTACACTCCCTCACCACAAGTCCCTCCTTGTCTTTCCTGTAGCCCTTTTTAAGTACTGGAAGGCAGCCCTGAGGCCTCCCCGGTGCTAGTTTGGTACCCAGCCACCAGGGCATTGGTTAACTCGGGCTCCCATCCCACTGGGCATGAGCACAATGAACTGGGTGGTTCCAGGGCACAGGGCTGCCAGGCTTGGCTCCTCTGCCTGGGGTGAGTGACCACTGCCCTGCTCTGCTGGGGAAGGTGTCCCAGGATTTTGGTCTCTCTTGAGGTGGCCATGGGTGGGCAAGATATTTTGGTGGTTGGTGGGGGGCAAGGAATTAGGCTTTGGACAAGGAATTGGAGGTCAGGGTGGGAGATCCCTCCCCTCTGGAGCAGGCATGCATGTGGCAGCAAAGATGCCTTTCCTGAAGGAGAAATTAAAGAAGGGAAAAGGAGAAAGAAAGGAGGAGGCAGAGAGGATTCCTGGTTGCACCAGAGGGAGCCCTTCCATTGCAGATGAGGCAGAAATCAGGCTCAGGCTGGAGCTGGAGGATAAACCCGAGGTGGTGCTGCAGCCCTGGCCTCACCTTCCAGCCATTTCCAGCCTGTGTTAACCGGGACAAGGCAGAGCACCTCCAGCCCTGTCCAGAGCTGTCACTGTTAACCAAGCTTTGCCAAGAGCTGGCCAGAGCAGCCTGTCTGCAAAGACCCGAAGATGAGGCAGCTCCTGATAGGATGCTATCCCCACCCCCAGCTTATCCCCTGACTGGAAAATCCCTCCACCCCTTCCTGTTCAAGCATCTCCCCTCCATTCCCTCCTCAAGACAGTTTCCACCCCAGTAGGACACTCTGAGTTTGCTTGCCAGGCTGGAGACAATGCTGGAAAAAGGCTCAGAGGCTGATGGGAAAGGAGATTCCCTCCAGTTGGAAAAAAGGTTCTCCTGGGACCACAGATTGATCCAGGAGGATTCTGCTGCACACTTTCCCATCCCCTGCTGCGATCTGGATGCTTGGCTGTGCCTCAGGGAGCCTGTGTCAGGGCAGGGGACAGCCCACAGGCGCTGGCCAGGCAGTTTGAGCACGACTCTGTTGAATGCAGAGCCCTTTGTGTCAGCAGGGGTTCTCCAGGGGGTTCCTCTCCAGGCCTCATCCTTTCACCTTGGAGCTGAGACTCTTTTGCCTCCAGGTAGCTAAACCAGAGGCAGGCTGAAGAAAGCAAGAAGCTGCCATGTTTTACACTGAGGCCCAAGCAGAGTGGGCTGGAGTCAGTCCTCCCACATGACAAAGTGCTGGGGACCATTGGAAGGAATCTGTCCAAGTGTTATTCAAAGAGCAGCCTTGGCAGAGGAGGATGGGCTGGGGGGGGGGGGTCCTGGCTGGTGCCTCTTGTCTGCACTGCAGCACAACAATCACCTCCTGACAGTCTCACTGAGTGTGTTTGACAGGTGCCAAGCCCCCCCAGGAAGGTTTCTTGAAGCATGTGTGGACTCTTCCACCAAAGGTGTCTGCTTTGCCTCAGTGATGCTCAGCTGCCTTCAGCTAGAGACCATCCTAGATCTGCTCTCCAGCTCTTGACTGCTCTCTGTGCCTGCAAGCACCAACTGCCCTTGTTCTGAGGCCTCTCTTCTCCTGTTCCCTGCCCCAGTGTCCCTTCCCAATCACACCCAGTGTCCCCTTTTTCCTTCTCCTAAACTCTATTCCTCAGCTATTTCACACCTCCTCGGATCCAGCTGCCCTCCCTCGGCCACCCTTGGAAGCTGCAGCAGAAGGGCTGGAGGCAGATCACAGAATCCCAGCCTGGTGGGGGCTGGAAAGGACCTCTGGAGGGCATCCAGTCCACTCCCTTATGAAGCAGGTTCAGCTAGATCACGTTGGAAGTGCTGGCCCTTCCCGACCTGGGGAAGCACACTGCCTGGCAGTGGGAGCAGAACAACCCCACCTGCAAAAGCCTTGATCTGAAGCATTCTTCTTGGGAGCCTTTGGGATTCAGGAGGAGTTGAAGAGCAGATTCCTAGCTTGGCCATCCTGAGCTAGGAGAACAGCAAGTACCTGTGAATGGGGTGAACCTGTCTTCAAGTCCTTGCCCACCAGCTGGAATGCCTTGGGGGAGCTGCTGTCAGGGAGGTTGTAGCCAGCTGGGGGTTGGTCTCTTCTCCCAGGCAAGCAGCACCAGAACAGGAGGACACAGTCTCAAGCTGTGCCAGGGGAAGTTTAGGCTGGAGGTGAGGTTCTTCCCAGAAAGAGTAATTGGCCTTTGGAATGTGCTGCCCAGGGAGGTGGTGGAGTCCCCATCCCTGGAGGTGTTCAGGAGGGGATTGGATGTGGCACTTGGAACCATGGTTTAGTTGTCAGGAGGTGTCAGAGCAATGCTGAGGGACCTGGAGCATCTCTGTGAGGAAGAAGTAGACCTAGGGATATCTAGCCTGCAGAAGAGCAGCCTGAGAGGGGATCTGATCAATGCTGATCAATAGCTAAAAGGCCAAGAGGATGGGGCCAGACTCTTTTCAGTGGTGCCCAGGGACAGCACAAGGGGCAGTGGGCACAAACTAGAACCCAGCAGGTTCCATCTGTACAGGAGGAGAAAATACTTTGTTGTAAGGGTGCTGGGAAAATTCTGTTCCTCATATCCACCAACAGTTCCTTAACTAGGAGGCTGCTGGAGCCCTGTCTCAGGCTGCCCAGAGAGGCTGTGGAGTCTCCTTCTGTGGAGAGCTTCCAAAGCCACCTGGGCATTGTTAAACCATATCACAGAATCAATAAGGCTGGAAAAGACCTCAAAGGTCATCAAGTCCAAGCTGTCACCCAAGACCTTGTGACAACCAAACCATGGCACCAAGTGCCACATCCAGTCCCCTCCTGAACACCTGCAGGGATGGTGACTCCACCACCTCCCCAGGCAGCCCATTCCAATGGCTAACAACCCTCTCTAGTTTGAATGCCTGACCACTCTCAGCAAATAGCTTTCTGCTCATATCCAGCCTAATAGAGGACACAGTCTCAAGCTGCACCAGGGGAATTCAGGCTGGAGGCGAGGAGAAAGTTCTTCACAGAGAGAGTTGTTAGCTATTGGAATGGGCTGCCCAGGGTGGTGGTGGAGTCCCCATCCCTGGAGGTGTTCAAAAAGGGATTGGATGTGGCACTTGGTGCCATGGTTTAGTAGCCAGGAGGTGTTGGGTGACAGCTTGGACTTGATGAGCTCTGAGGTCTCTGCCAACCTTATTGATTCTATGATTCTAATGGTGATGCTGGGCAAGCTGCTGTGGGTGACCCTGGACTGGATGAGCTCCAGAAGTCCCTTCCAACCCCCAGCAGGCTGTGCTTTGGTGATGAATTGCCCTGAGAGCCCTGGCTGAAGGCTGCTGTGGAAGCAGAGAGAAATGCCCGCGCTGGCAGAGGGGCGGAGGGCCGGAGCCTTCCTCCTCGCCGCCAGGAGCTCTCAAGCCTCTTGCCAACCAGAGCAAAAGCCTCAGTGGGCAGGGTGTGCATGCTCTGTGGGGCTGGGAGCTTCTGAACCCCAGACATATGGTTTAGATATTCTAATAGATGTGGTAATCCTTTTGGTTTCCAAATAATGTTATGGTCGAGTCGATTTATGGTAACGCTATCTTAAGCAAGGAGAGCAATAAAAAGAGTTTTAAATGTGAAGAATTTTCTTCTTCTTGCCTGATTTTTTTGTTCCTAAATAAGGATATTTTTTTCTTTTTTTTTCCCCTTTTTTTCCCCCTTTCTTTCTGATTTTTTTCCCCCCCCTCCCTTTCCCCCCAGACAGACTTTCCTTTGTGCTCGGTCGAGACTCGTCAAGAGGGGAGGTCCTGCCAAAGCTCCTCGCTGCTTGCACAGCAGACACACACACCCCCACACACCTTGGGCCTTCCTGGAGCCATCACTGCCCAGCCTCCTGCTGCCTCAGTCCTTGGTAGAGGAAGAGATCAATGCAATTCTGGTTCGTTATTTATTCCCTTTGCTCTTGAGGGGGAAACCTGTTGCCCACAGTGGCCTCAAGTTGCCTGGCTTGACACAACCTCCCCCTTCCTAAAGCTTCCTAAAACTCAGCACTGGTCAGGCCACACCTTGAGACCTGTGTCCAGTTCTGGGCTCCTCAGTTTAAGGAGGATATTGAGATACTTGAATGTGTCCAGAGAAGGGCAGCAAGGCTGGGGAGGGGTCTGGAGCACAGCCCTGGGAGGAGAGGCTGAGGGAGCTGGAATTGCTTAGCCTGGAGAAGAGGAGGCTCAGGGGAGACCTTCTTGCTCTCTGCAACTCCCTGAAGGGAGGTTGTAGCCAGGTGGGAGGTGGTCTCTTCCCCCAGGCAACCGGCACCAGAACAAGAGGACACTGTCTCAAGCTGTGCCAGGGGAAGCTTAGCTTGGAGGTGAGGAGAAAGTTCTTCCCAGAGAGAGTAATTGGCCACTGGGATGTGCTGCCCAGGGTGGTGGTGGAGTCCCCATCCCTGGAGGTGTTCAGGAGGGGATTGGATGTGGCACTTGGAGCCAGGGTTTAGTTGGCAGGAGGTGTTAGGTATTGGGTAATAGCTTGGGCTTGATGATCTTTGAGGACTTTTCCAACCTGGTTGATTCTATGAGTCTATGATTTTCTCTCTGGAGAAGGTCTCAGGGTGGATTTGTGTCCTGAACTTGTCTGTCCCCTCCTGTCAAAAGACCATAGATGTGTTGGAGGGCCTCTCAAGGAGTCAGCTGGACTTGCTTTGGCCTGGTTGAACTCCTGAACACCCTTAGTCTTAGGTTTCTTTCCAGGCTGTGGGGATGTGGCCTGTTGAAATTCAGCCCTGGAGGTGGGACTTGGCCCCAGGGACAGATTCCCTGCGTTGTTTCTCTTCTCCCTGGCAGCTTGGGACATGAACACAGCTCTACCAAGAAGGCTTGCAGAGGTGGTCATGCCAGCCATGCCCAAGGCCTCAGCTTCTCTGGCTGTGTGGCTTGGAAAGAGCTTGGATGAAGAGACCTAAGCCCATGACCGCTCAGACATCTCCATCGCTGTGCACCAGGTGTTGGACACGGCAGAAGCCTGCAGGGACCCGAAGGAAACTCTCACACTGCCATGGGCAGGAAAGGCTTCTCCATTCTCTTGCCCAGCTTGGAGGAAGACAATGATCTCATTTTTTTTTTGGGGGGGGGGGGTGGTTGGCTCCCACCTGTTTTGTTTTGTCTACAGTTTTAGAGAGCAACCAGCAAAACCTGGATGCCAGCAGTGCTCAGCGTGTGGATGAGAGAAGGATCTGTCCCGGCCCACGAGAGGCAGCGCCTCCAGAGCTGCTCCACAGGACCCACCTCAGCTTACAAAGGCACTGGAGCAATTTTCAGGCCAATCTACTGACACATGAGCCTTGGAGACCACTTTGAATAAGTAGCTCTTTAAACAAAAGCCCTTTTAGTCTTCATTATGGAGTCAAAGGCTGCTTTCACGTAAGGCTGGGGCAGGTCGGGTTTCATTTGCTGGGAGATAAATGGCTTTGTCAGCAAACATCTTTTGTGGATTGGCTAAAAAAAGAAGGGGGGGGGGTGGGGGTGGGGAGAAAAAACCCAACCACCCCCCAAAAAAAGTAATGAATTATTGGATTTCCTGGGAATTCTCAGCAAGTGAATGAAAAAAAAAAGGGTGAAGAAGTTAAACTGTATACAAGAAAGCTGAATGTTCAGGGGGTGGGGGGTCCCCCCCTCCCCACCCACCCTATCAGAGGATGCTGAACTCAAAAGGGCTCAAAGAAAATTCCCTCTCTTTGTGAACCATAATCTAAAGCTTGGCCTGCTAATGAAAAGTTGCAATGATAGGTGCTGGAGCCAGGGCAGAGCAGGGCAAGGAAGCTGGGGAGGGCCTGGAGAATAAATCTGATGGAGAGCAGCTGAAGGAGCTGGGGATGGTGAGTTTGGGAAAGAGGAGGCTGAAGAGAGACCTCATTGCTGCCTACAACTACCTGAAAGGACACTGTAGAGAGGTTGGTGCTGGTCTCTGCCCACAGGTAATTAGTGACAGAACAAGAGGGAATGGCCTCAAGCTGCAGCAGGGTAGGTTTAGACTGGACATTAGCAAACAACCTGCTGCAGTGTGAGGTGTCCCTGGCCATGGCAGGGGGGTTGGAACTGGCTGAGCCTTGAGCTCCCTTCCAACCCTGACTATTCTGTGATTCCATACAGCTCTATGCCGTCAGGTTGGAGGAGGCTGGTGAGCAACAAGTGAGAGGAGTGAGAGGCCACCCTCAGTGAGTTTGCAGATGACACCAAGTTGTGTGGGAGAGTAGGGAGGCTCCACAGAGGCATCTGGCCAGGCTGAGGCCAATGGGATGAGGTTCAACACAGCAAGAGTGGTCAGGCATTGGAATGTGCTGCCCAGGGAGGTGGTGGAGTCACCAAGCCTGGATGGGTTTAAAGGTGGTTTGGATGTGGTGCCTGGGGACATGGTTTAGGGATGACCCTTGGAGAGTAGGGTTCTGGGTTGGACTTGGTGATCCTGAGGCTCTTTTCCAACCTGAATGTTTCTGGGATGCTGTGATTTTCTATATATATATGTGTGTGTGTGTGTGTGTGGTTTTTTACCAGCTCTGCTGTGAAATCATTCATAGTAACACATCTAAAATGGAATTTAGTTCAGGATGACCTTTAAAGGTCTCTTCCCAACCCCAAAATAATTCTGTGATTCTACAGTTTCAACAGAACAAGCTGGGATGCACAAAGAGATCTCAGGCTGGTGCTGGAGTGGAGCTAGGAGAGAGGAGTGCCAGAAGAGCCTCGTGTCACACCAGTGAAGAAGCTGAGGGTTTAGAGCACAAGCACAGAAGCCCAGAGGCCAAGCTGGGTGGGAATCACAGCGGCAGCTGAAGCAGAGCAAAGTTTGCTGGAGCCTGCTGGAGCACCTCTCACGCAAGGGTGCACTCCAGGGGGGATGGCTCCAGGCTTCTGCTCAGCTCAGTCCTCCTGGGAAAAGCTGATGGCAGCAGATGAGGCAGAGGGTCCATCCTGCCCGGCTGCAGCCTGCCTTCAGCCCCAGCCATTGGCAGCTCCCTCTAGGACCCCGCATGGAAAGTTCTCTGCAGAAGGCGAAGGGGCAGACGCGCAGGACCCCACCTGCTCCTCTCTCTCTGCCAGCTTCCAAGCATGGCTTTTGGCTCCAGTTGTTTTATTATGCCAGAAGCTTCTGGAGTGTAAAGAATGAGGAGTTCCTTGGAGGTGGGACAACAGACAAAGCCCCAAGCCCCTCACGCCCTTAGCTGAGCGCTGCCAGCAAGCTGCTGCTTGTCTGTGAGCCTCGGCGCCTCCAGCTGTGCTCTCAGCAGCCCCTGCAGGGCTCTGGCCTCTTTGCCACTTCTTGGGCAGCCAACCTCCACGGAGGACCTGCAGTGCTGCAGGAAAAGAGGGACTGACCTGGAAGGGGCCACACTCTTCCCCTAAGTCAGCAGGAACCCAGAGGCTGCTGGGGAAGGAAGGAGAGGGGCATGCCACATTTCCAATGAGACGTGAAACCAAAGCCCTGCTCCCCTTCCCTGCTCCCATGGAGAGCTTTGCCAGGGTCTGTGGGTGAGCCTGGTTGACTTTCCAAAAGGAAAAGAAGGATTAATCCTCCAAACACCAAATTCCTATTGGGGTTGCAACTGGATCTAGGGTTTCTCTTCACCGTCTCTGCTGCTCAAAGCAGAAAGCGTCTCCCAGGACAGGTTAATCTCAGGATTCCCAAGGTGCAGGGTCTGGGAGGACAGGCAGTTTCCCTGTCTAACAGTCCTTGAGATGTTTTTCCTTTCTCCCTTCCAAGATGAAACCTCTCCTGTAGGTGCAGGGTGTCAAACACTGCTTGAGGAAGCCTCCATCTGTCCTTCCTGGGGGCTCACCCTTTGCAGAGAGCCATAGACTCAAGGAATACCAGGCTGGAAAGGACCTCAAGGATCAGCTGGTATAAATTTCATTGGAAACAGCACAGCCAAATTTGCCTGGGACTGTTTCAGAGAATCCCAGCATGGTGGGGGGTGGAAGGGACCTCTAGGGCATCATCTAATCCAACCCCACTGCTAAAGCAGGGTCACCCTGGGCAGGTTGCCCAGGATCACGATGCCCAGGCAGGTTTGGAATCTCTCCAGAGAAGGAGACTCCACAACCTCTCTGGGCAGCCTGAGGCAGGGCTCCAGCACCCTCCCAGCAAAGAATTTTAGGTTGGATATGTCCAGCCCTGGACCAAACTGCTCAGGGCACTGGTGGAGTCCCCTTCCCTGGAGGGGTTTCAAAGCTGTGGTGCTGAGGGCCATGGTTTAGTGGTGCCCTGGCAGTGCTGAGCAAAGGGCTGGACTCAATGATCTTCGAGGTCTCATCCAACCCAAATGATTCCATGACTGCATCTTCAGGAGCCCCTTGCTCCACATCAGGTGCCTAGCTCAATGATGAAGCAATGGAGAGCTTGGTGTGAGGTTTTAATGTCTTTGCCCCTGCTGAAAGTCAGGCTGGCTGCACAGGGAACACACAGCCCAGAAGTGAGAGGTTGCTCCAATAGCTCCTTTCCAGTCTGTCCTGCCTGGAAGCTCAAGTAGCTGCTGAGAATAAAACAAAACAATACTCCAGTGTGATATGAGGCTGGAAATCAGGGGTGCTGGCCAAGACTGAGAGCTGGCCTGAAGGAGCAGTAAAAGCAGCACAGATTCCAGCAGGCTCTACCCAAAGAGCAAGCTCTTAAATAGGCTTCTCCTGTGTATGCTATCAGCTGGAAAGGGATCCAGGGTTGGATGCTGGACAGTGCTGAGTCTGTAGGTGGGCCATGGGCCAATGCCCACTCCTTGATTGCTAATTGTCTGGATTATCATCTTTCCCCAGCTCCCTCTTGCTGCATTTGTTTGGACTGGGGAGCCTCCAGGCTTTGGGATGGGTACCTGCTCTGTGAGGGTCAGGGGGAAGGATGGGTAACAGGGCAGTGAGTAAAACAGGGAGGTAGTGCCCACATCACTGATGCCAAATGGAGACTGAGAGAGAGAGACTGGTCTCCAGCCTCCACAGCAGGCAGAGCCTAGCTGCTGCCACACACAGAGGAAGGTGCTGAGGCTGCCACAGGGTCATTTTTCCAACCTAAACCAGTTTTGCCCAGCACAGAACCATTCATACCAGAGCTGGGTGCTCTGGAAGGGGTGGGGTTTTCCCATTCCAAACCACCTCATAGAATCAGAATCCCAGCATGCTGGGGGTTGGAAGGGACCACTGGAGCTCATCCAGCCCAACCCCCTGCTGAAGCAGGGCACCCACAGCAGCTTGCCCAGCAGCACAATGGCCAGGTGGTTCTGGAATCTCTGCAGAAGGAGACTCCACAGCCTCTCTGGGCAGCCTGCCCTGGGGCTTCAGCACCCTCACAGCAAGATGTTTTTCCTCCTGTTCAGATGGAACCTCCTGGGTTCCAGTTTGTGCCCACTGCCCCTTGTCCTGGCACTGGGCACCACTGAGAAGAGTTTGGGCACAATCTCTTGCCCCCTGCCCTTTAGGTCTTGCTGAGCATTGCCACATCCTCTTGCTGTCTTCCCTTTAGCTGTTGATCAGCACTGCTCAGCTCCCCTCTGGGGCTGCTCTTCTGCAGGCTCTCAGCCCCAGGGCTCTCAGCTTTTGCTCCTCACAGAGCTGCTCCAGGCCCCTCAGCAGCTTTGCAGCCTCTGCTGGATTCTCTCCAGCAGTTCCCTGTCTCTCTTAACCTGGGGAGTCCAAACCAGTACTCCAGATGTGGCCTCATTAGGACTGAGCAGAGTGCTATCTTGGGCCATCACATGAGCTGCTCTGCTCCATCCCAGGCTGTTTGGCTCATGCTTGTTAATCAGCATTACAGGAATCCACTCCTCTTCTTGACTCCCCTTTTCCATTTGGGCCAAGCAAGCCAGGTTAGAGAATGTCTTTTATTTGGGCCAAGCAAGCCAGGTTAGAGCCACTTCACAGTGCTGCTGGCTGCTCCCCCCAGCCTCCCCTCCTGCTCCTTGATCTAAAACTTGTAATGAAAGCTTGCAGCTCGTGCAGGAAATCCAATACGAGGCAGTAGCAGATATTTCAAGACCATCTTCTTTGGATGCAGTTCTCCTTTGTACCGCTGCCATTTCTGCCCTGGAACAGGGCTGCCTTTGTTATTATGGAAGAAATTCATTTCAGTGGTGGATCTGGGAGTCAAGGAAGAACCCAACCTTCCTGCTGAGGGGAACCATAAAACCCTGCCTGGGCTGGGGATGTGTTCCTGAACTGCGCCTGACCCTTGGCGCGCTCCTGCACAGCGTGGAGAAGGAAGAAGAGAATTAGAAGTGGAGAACCAAAGCTTGACTCCAGCAGGGACCATGGGATTCATTTGCTTTGGTTTGCACACTGCAGAGCCCAAAACAGAAGGGGTTTGGTGGGCTGTTTTTTTTTTTGGTTTGGGGGTTGTTTTTTCATCCATGTAAAACTGTTCTTCCAATCCATGTAAAACAGACCTGGAAAGCTGGAGATTTCCCATCCCTCAGGGCTGGCTCAGAGGGAGGAATCAAGGAGCTTGGGGTTTTGATTGGTTGGCTGGTTTTGAGGGAAGGGAAGGGAAGGGAAGGGAAGGGAAGGGAAGGGAAGGGAAGGGAAGGGAAGGGAAGGGAAGGGAAGGGAAGGGAAGGGAAGGGAAGGGAAGAGAAGAGAAGAGAAGAGAAGAGAAGAGAAGAGAAGAGAAGAGAAGAGAAGAGAAGAGAAGAGAAGAGAAGAGAAGAGAAGAGAAGAGAAGAGAAGAGAAGAGAAGAGAAGAGAAGAGAAGAGAAGAGAAGAGAAGAGAAGAGAATGGGATAGGATAGGATAGGACAGGATAGGGTAGGATAGGATAGGATGGAATGGAATGGAATGGAATAAATTGAATAAATAGAATAGAATAGAATAGAATAGAATAGAATAGAATAGAATAGAATAGAATTTACCAGCCTGGAAAAGACCTTTGAGATCATCCAGCCCAACCTATCACCCAGCACCATCTGATCAACTAAACCATGGCACCAAGCACCCCATCCAGGCTCTTCCTAAACACCTCCAGGGATGGTGACTCCACCACCTCCCTGGGCAGCACATCCCAATGGCCAATCTCTCTTTCTGTGGACAATTTCTTCCTAACATCCAGCCTGAACCTCCCCTGGCACAACTTGAGACTGTGTCCTCTTGTTCTGGTGCTGGGTGCCTGGGAGAAGAGACCAACCCCCACCTGGCTACAACCTCCCTTCAGGGAGTTGCAGAGAGCAAGAAGGTCTCCCCTGAGCCTCCTCTTTTGCAGGCTGAGCAACCCCAGCTCCCTCAGCCTCTCCTCACAGGGCTTGTGTGTGTTTTGTTTGTTTTGCTGTTGGTTTTTTGTTTGGTTGGGTTTTTTTGGGGGGTTGTTTTGTTTTGGTTTCCCCCCCCCCCCTTGACTTTGTATTCATTTGTGTCCACATCTGTCAAGGAAATGAAATGGGTTGATAAAAAAGCCCCCAACACATCCTCGGGTTTCCCTGCCTTTGAAAGCCACCCAGCTGGCTGCATGGTGCTCCTTCCCACCCAGAATTCCAACCTCTAAGTTATTTCTGGTCTCCCTTGCTTATCATTTTCCTCTCCTCCCCCCCGCCCCCCCCCCCCCCCCCCCCCCCCCACATGGGAACATCCATGGTTGTTTACTGGGTTCACAGAGAAAGAGGGGTGGGGGAGAGGCTGTGAATGGGACCCTGAGTGAGGGCAGAGGACTTCCTGGGAGCTGGACAAGGCAGGAGAAAAGTCACCGCCGTTATCTCCCTGGAAAGAGCCCTGGTGAAGCACTGCAGAGGCTGGAGCTGTCCAAACGCTACAAGGTTGGAGCTAAACCTCTGGGGAGGTCTCCACCCTGCACACAGCCTGTTCCAAACAGCAGCTGATAGCCAGACCTCTGCCGTGGGGATTGCTTCCTGCAGTGGCTGTCCCGCTCTGTGCTGCACCTCACTGAGCACAAGGCACTTCAGGACGGCTCTGGGGACGTGGGTGGCTTCCAGGAATCACCCAAAGAACTGCGCTTGGACGGCACAACCTGATCTGGTGAGAGCTGTCCCTGCCCATGGTACTGGGGTTGCAAGCAGATAATCCAGCAGTGATGGTCTCCCTGTGCCTGGGGATGGTGAGGCCACCTTTTGGATACTGGGGGTGGTTTTGGGCACCTCACTGCAAGAAGGACGTTGAGGGGCTGGAGCATGTCCAGAGAAGGGCAAAGGAAGCTGCTGAAGGGTCTCCAGCACAGGCCTGGTGAGGAGCAGCTGAGGGAACTGGGGTGGTTCAGTCTGGAGAAAAGGAGGCTCAAGGGAGACCTCCTTGCTCACTGCAGCTTGAAAGGAGGTTGGAGCCAGGTGGGGGTTGGTCTCTTCTCCCAAGGAACAAGTGATAGGAGAAGAGGAAAGAGTGCCAAGTTGCAGCCATCCCTTCTTAAAGTCCAGCAAGAGCTGGGCACAGTGATGGGCCAGGTGGGATTGCCTTTCCAGAGGCATCCCCAAATCTGTCATCTTCTGGGCTGAAGCCATGGAGCTGGGCTCCTAACCACACACACACAAAGCTCCCCTGGCACAGGCTGCCGACAGACTTTTGTCTTTCCCCTCGTGTCACCTATCCACAGGCTGCTTTCCCAGGAGAGCTGAGGAAGTCAGTGGGAGGATTTCAAGCACCATAAGTGGCTCCTTCCCTCTTCTCTTTGAGCTGTAATTGCTGCTTCTCATTTAGCACGGCCCCATCTCTGACCAACTCCTGCTCCTCCATCAAGCCCCACATTCGTTCAGCTGGGATCTCTTCATCCCTTTCAGCTCATTTGGCTGTTGATTGTCTCTACCACCCCCAAGGCTTTTTAATCAGAGAATGGTTTGGATGGGAAGGGACCTTTAAAGGCCATCTAGTCCAGCTTTCATTAGTGTCATTTGAGAGCCCGAGGGATATAACAGGTGTGTTAGGATGAGGAAGGAGGTCTCTGAGAGCAATCCCTCGTCAGCTAAATACTGATCACTTGGAAGGTCATCAAAACACAAAGCATCTCCAAGAAAATTAGGGGAAGAGCAAAAATGATCTCAGAGACCTCCTTCCTCATCCTGACACACTTCTAATATCCCTTGGGCTCTCAAATAGTTCCTGTTTGTGCTTCTTGTCCCTTGCCTTGTCTCTGGGCACCACTGGAAAGAGCCTTTGTCCACCCCTGGCACCTGGGAAAAGCCTTTGTCCGCCCCTGGCACCTGGGAAAAGCCTTTGTCTGCCCCTGGCACCTGGGAAAAGCCTTTGTCTGCCCCTGGCACCTGGGAAAAGTCTTTGTCAGCCCCTGGCACCTGGTTGCTGTGCTGTGACACTGCTTCCTTCATGGTCTTGTTTTCTTGTTACCTGCCCCACTTCTTTCTCCTCACTGCAGCTCTGGGTCCTGAAGGGAGTATGAGCTGCAGCATCTCACTGAGGCTGGTGCTCTGCTCGCTGTCCTGTCACTGTGTCATGCTTTGGCAGTGAAACTGGCTCCTGTTGGCACAGGACAAGTGGTGGTGGGTTTAGACCAGAAGGTGGGAGACAGACTCAATATAAGGAAGAAATTCTTTGGGCTGGAGGTGGTGAAACGTTGGCCCAGGTGGCCCAGAGAGGTGGCAGAGACCCCCTGCCTGGAAAACAGTCAAGGTCAGGTTGAGTGGGGCTCTGAGCAGCCTGCTGTCTCTGCTGACTGCAGAGGCATTGGACTAGATGACTTTTAAAGGTCTTTTCCAAATCATTCCATGATTCCTCAGGCTGTACAAGTCTGTGTGGTCTTGTTCACACATTGACCATAAGAGGTGGAGGAGAGAGGCAGCTGTTCAACATCTCTGACTGGCACCTTTGGAGTTGTCAGCATCCAGCTCCTTAAAGAGGACACAGTCTCGAGCTGTGCCAGGGGAGGTTCAGGCTGGATGTTAGGAAGAAGTTCTTCCCAGCAAGAGAGATTGGCCATGGGGATGTGCTGCCCAGGGAGGTGGTGGAGTCACCATCACTGGAGGTGTTTAGGAAGAGCCTGGATGGGGTGCTTGGTGCCATGGTTGAGTTGATTAGATGGTGCTGGGTGATAGGTTGGACTGGATGATCTTAAAGGTCTTTTCCAACCTGGTCTGGTCTATTCTATTCTATTCTATTCTATTCTATTCTATTCTATTCTATTCTATTCCATTCCATTCCATTCCATTCCATTCCATTCCATTCCATTCCATTCCATTCCATTCCATGAAGCTCCAGGCAGAGATTGTGGGGGTGGGTTGTGTGCAGAGATGGTCTGCTCTGGATAAAAGCATTTGCTGTGGGAGACAAATCAGTTACCTTGAGGTTCTTACACAGAGCCTTCCTCCTACCTGCAGCCCTTCACCCTGCTGGACTTCTCTGGCTGCCTCAGGGCTAAGGGCAGCCTGGTGAGGTTCCCAGTGTGACTTTTGGATAAAAAAAAGAGCTTCCTGACCTAGCTTAGCAGGCCTGGAGGAAGGCTGAATTGAGCTCTACTGCCTTAGGTCACAGCCAGTCTACTGAGCAGCTGATCCCTGGGAGATGTATGTTGGAGTCATCACTCAGTAACTTAATAAAGTGAAATAATTTCTCTATTAAACTGAGCTCAAATTTATAAAGGGTTATTATCCCAAATGAAGAGAATGAATATTGGAAACATACTCCTGAGGTCTTTAACTGCTCTCAGGCCATTGTTAACATGCTGTTCAAAATGTAAGTAGCTGCCAGGGTGCTCAATTAGCAGGAGCAATGACCTGCCAGGAGAGCACTGCAAATGATGGAGCTGAGCTTTTTTGGCCCAGTGAGGAACCAGAAGAAATATGAAGTACCTTTTAAGGCTGACCTACAGGGCAAGTCTTCCCTCTACTAAAGACTTTGGTTTCCCCTCTTCACTCCTCCCATTATCAGATGTTAAGGACTTTCTGCAAGGCTTCAGCCCATAAAGAAGATCTGCCTGCACCTTTTATGTGAGTGTGACAAAATGAAACACTTTTCCTTCCTCTCTCTCTCTCTATATATATATATTCCAATGTGCTCATGCAGTTCAGGGCTGGTCTTTCTAACTTGGCTTTGTGCACTTGGCAAAGAACAGGCTTCAAACATGTTCTTCAAGCTGCTGTGACCCAACTAAGACAACGTGGCTACGCTGCTTTAATCCCCTTTCATGTATGAGGTAAGCATGGTCTCTTGGCAGGCACAAATCAGTGGGGAAATTACTTCTTGAGTGCCTGTGCTGCTGTAGCACACAGCCAGAACCAGAAGTCTGTGCTGGTGATACTCAGTGTGCAATGAAGAATGAGCTTCTGCCCCAGGAAGCTTGTGGTTATCACTCTTCAAGCCACCTTTCCTTCTGCAAGGCTTTCCTTAATCATGCAATAGAATTAGAGATGGAAAAGAGCTTTAAGCTCAGCAATTCCACCCAGCAACCCAGCACTGCCAGGTCACCACCAAACCATGGTCCTCAGCACCCCATCTACATGGCTTTTCACTCCCCCCGGGGACAACCTTCTGGGGAAGAAATAGAATAGAATTAACCAGGTTGGAAGAGACCTCAGAGATCATCCAGTCCAACCTATCACCCAACGCCATCTGATCAACTCAACCATGGCACCAAGTGCCTCAGCCAGTCTCCTCTTAAACACTTCAGTGATGGTGACTCCACCACCTCCCTGAGCAGCAAATCCCAATGGCCAATCTCTCTTGCTGGGAAGAATTCCTTCCTAACATCCAGCCTAAACTTCCCCTGGCACAGCTTGAGACTGTGTCCTCATGTTCTGTCGGTGGTTACCTGGGAGAAGAGACCAACCCCCACCCAGCTACAACCTCCCTTCAGGTAGTTGTAGAGAGCAAGAAGTTCTCCCCTAAGCTTCCTCTTCTCCAGGCTAAACAACCCCAGCTCCCTCAGCCTCTCCTCACAGGGCTGTGCTCCAGATCCCTCCCCATCCTTGCTGCCCTTCTCTGGACATCTTCCAGCAACTCAACATCTTTCCTAAACTAAATATTTCAGTTCAAGCAGCAGTTGGTTACAGCTGAATCCTGGCTAGAGATTAGATAGTCTTCTACTGCTGCAAGAGGTGGAAATGATCTGGAGATGTGGGCACAGCTGTGTGCATGGAGCTGAATTCTGTGCTGGAGGTGCAAGACTAGAGAGTAGCTGCTGTGCTTCTCTGCTCTCTCTGCTATTTATACTTGTGAGGCATTTGCTCCGGGCTCATTTATCTGTAGGTTGTCTTCTCAGCTCAGACTGAGTCCCAGGAGGGTAGCTTTTGGAAGAGGATCATCCTAGCCACCACAGCACACATTTCCCAGGCAGGACCATCCCCCTGTCACAACATCCACTTCAGGGAGCCTTCTCACATGGTGAGCTCTGGGAGATGGAATGGTTGCTCTGATTGCCAGGGGAAAGCACAGGATTGAGTGGTGAGGAGCTGGTTCAAGCCCTTTCAGGGTTCCACATTTATAAAGCAAACACTTGTGGAAAATATAACCTTAGTTTAAACAAAGATGGCATTTTTTTAGGCCTCAGTAAACCAGCCTCAAGACAGAACAAGATGTACTGCAAAGCAGGAAAGCCCAACCTCTCCTCCTGCTAGGGGCACTGAGGGAACACTCTCCATCCACTGTGCAGCTGATGGAAGCCATCACAGTGAGCAAGGGAAAAGAATGTGGTAACAGCTTCAGCCCTGCAGAAAAGGACCTGGGGGTGCTGGTGGAGGAGAAGCTCAAGAGGAGCCAGCAGGGAGCACTTGCAGCCCAGAGAGCCAAGCAGAGCCTGGGCTGTAGCCAGAGAAGTGTGGCCAGCAGGGCCAGGGAGGGGATTCTGCCCCTCTGCTCCACTCTGCTGAGACCACAGCTGCAGCTCTGGGGCCAGTTCTGGAGCCTCTGTGCCAGGAAGGATCTGGAGGTGCTGGAAGGTGTCCAGGGAAGGACCATGAGGAGCTGCTCTGGAGCTGCTCTGCTCTGGAGACAGACTGAATTGGGGTTGTTCAGTCTGGAGAAGAGAAGGCTCTAAGGAGACCTTCTTGTAGCCTTCCAGGATCTGCAGGGGGCTACAAGAAAGCTGTGGAGGGACTTTTGAGGGTGTTAGGGAGGGATAGGACTGGGGAGGTGGGGGGGGTGGAAATAAACTAGAAATGGGGAGATTCAGATTGGATGTTAGGAAGAAGTTGTTGCCCTTGAGGGTGGTGAGAGACTGGCACAGGCTGCCCAGGGAGGTGGTGGAAGCCTCATCCCTGGAGGTGTTTGCAGCCGGGCTGGAGGTGGCTGTGAGCAACCTGCTGCAGTGTGAGGTGTCCCTGGCCATGGAACTGGCTGAGCCTTGAGGTCCCTTCCAACCCTAACAATTCCATGATCCTCTGTCTGCAGATGGTCCAAACCTGCCCAGCAGGACTGGGCTAGCTGTGGGCCCTGACCTGTTGGCTGGTTTGTGAGGGTGACATCTCAATAACCACGTGCAGCCAGGCTTTGGATGACTCCAGGGGATGCAGATGTTCCCTCTCCACCACTGCCCATTTTCCACTATGGAGGAGGCACCCAGAGCTTGGTTTATGACTGCACTGTGTGTACATAAACCACTCCAGTTTTAATTAAGAGCACTGCAGGAAAAAAAAAAAAAAAGAGAAAAAAAAAAAGTGCTAAATTTCAGGAAATGTAAAGGTTAAGGCCAAGGGTTTGTTTTCACACATTCCTAAAAGGAACAGATTGGACTTCTCTCAGAAGTTCATTTCCCTTTCAAAACCTCCCAATATTTATTGGGAGGTGATTCAATCTTTCCCTGGTACCCTGATTTCATTCCAGTTCTGTTAGGAGCAGCCTAAGCTCTCCTTAGTGATGAACTTGAGGATTAAGAGGGATGCACACACAGCCAAAGGCTTCTGGTTGCCCACTGGCCAGCAAGTGACTTTTTGTCTTCTTAGGCATTTCATCCACGCTTCAAAGCCACATTCAGCCAACAGACCAGGTGAAAAAGAAAACAATCACTGAATGGTGAGGGCTGGAAGGAACCTCTGGAGATCTAGTTCAAGCCCTGGATAAAATAGGGTCAGGTTGCTCAGGATCACATCCAGGTGGAATTTGGAAGACTCTAGAGAAGGGGACTCCACAGCCACTATGGGCAACCTGCTCCAGGGCTCTGGAACTCTAACAGGAAAGAGGATGGAACATCCTTTGATTCACTTTGTGCCTTTTCCCTTGTCCTGTCATCAGGCACCACTGAAAGGAGTCTGCCCCCATCCTCTTGCCCCCCACCCATTAGCTATTGATCAGCATTGATCAGATCACCTCTCAGGCTGCTCTTCTCCAGCCTAAACAGCCCCAGGGCTCTCAGCCTTTTTTGTTCAGAGAGCTGCTCCAGGGCCCTCAGCATCTTTCTAGCCTCCACTGGATTCTCTCCAATAGTTCCTTGCCTCTCTGGAGCCGGGAAGCCCACAGCTGGACCCAGTACTCCAGATGTGGCCTCACTAGGGCAGAGCAGAGGGGGAGGCAAACCTTCCTCAACCTGCTGGTCACAGTCTCCTGAATGCACCTCAGGAGCCCCTTGCCATGCTTGGCCACAAGAGCACCTTCTGGCTTGGTGGCAGCTTGTCCACCAGCGCTCCCAGGCCCCGGCTCTCCGGAGCTGCTTTCCAGCAGGTCGAGCCCTGAGCTGTCCTGGTGCACTCTGCTGAAGTTCTGCTGTGCCTTAACTCTGCATTTGAACCACCAGTGAGACTCCAGGAGGTGCAGGAGAGGTGGAATGAGCCCTCTGGGTGGGCCGTTTGATCCCCCTGTGCCTTTATGTGATTTACTATCTGGTCTGCCTCCCAAGCCGTGTAAAAGCCTCTGCTCCTCTCAATACTTCTTAAACCCACAGGTGGATACAGCCTCCTCCCTTCCTGTTCCTGGCACCTCGGCTCTGCTGCTCCTGCACTGCCTAGTCTCGTGTGAGGACCCCCAGCCCCTCGCCCTGCTTCGCGCCATGCCGCGCGGCCGGGAGCTGCCGGCCGGCCGGCCACGCCAGCGCCTCTGCAGCGCTGCTCCCTCTCACTTTACCCCCCACCAGCTGCTTGCTGTCTTCCATTAGTTAAGCCTCTGAAACCATTTGTTGGAGGAATTGCTCCTAGATGCAAATTTGCTCCAGGCCTCCAGGACTTCATTCCACGGCTTCAAGTTTAATAAGAAACTATCTTCATTAGGAGCGAAAATGACTTCCAGTTTCTCCCCGGCCAACAGCTGTTTAGCTTCACGTTGGCTGCCAGTGGCAGACACCTGTGTGTTGCAGCTGTGTGTGTGTGTGTGTGTGCTGCTCAACCACACCATGGACAGCTGAGGAGCCAACACCTGGAAGACATAAAGTATTTACAGTTCGGAACAAGAACAAAACTCCCTCCATAAAAATACTTGTAGGTGATCTGTGCTCTTTCAAGTGGTTGGTGCAGCAAGCTTCTATGTTATATACAGACATTTCTTTCTTTCTTTCTTTTTTTTTTCACCCCTCTCCTGATTGTTAGGGGCTGCAGGGAAGATGGAGAGGTAATTTGTTAAGCAGGCTTTGCTTGCACGTTGGAGTTCTGCTGAGGGGAATGGCCACCAGCCTCCTTGCTTGGAGGAGCAGCAGGCAGAGATCACAGAGGGATTCTGGCAAACAGGGACTTGTTAGATTAAGAGACCAAAAAGGAGGGGAGGAAGAGCGTGGCCAGCAGGGCTAGGGCAGGGATGGTCTCCCCAGGGAGAGCCTGCCTTGAATGCTGTGTTGAGTTTGGGGCCACTCACTGCAAGAAGGACACTGAGGGGCTGCAGTGTGTCCAGAGAAGGGCAATGAAGCTGGGGAAGGGTCTGGAGGACAAATCTTGTGAGGAGCAGCTGAGGGAGCTGGGGTTGTTCAGTCTGCAGAAAAGGAGGCTCAGAGGAGACCTTCTGGCTCCCTCCAGCTCACTGAAAGGATGCCGGGGTCAGCCCTAGGACTCCCAACCTTTCTTCTTCAGAGAGCTGCTCCAGGGCTCTCAGTGTCTTTGTAGCCTCCACTGGACTGCCTCCAGTAGTTCCCTGTCTCTCTGGAACTGGGAAGCCCACAGCTGGACCCAGATGTGGCTTCACTAGGGCAGAGCAGAGTGGGAGGCAAACCTTCCTCAACCTGCTGGTCAGACTTTTCTTCATGCACCCTTTGGCATGCTTGGCCACAAGAGCACATTCTGGCTTGTGGGCAACTTGTCCACCACCGCTCCCAGGCCCCAGCTCTGACCTAAACCCCTGTCCACTTTGGTCTTGAGATCCTCCAGTGATGGGAGCTTCCTCACACACCTGGGGAGATTGTTCCAGGATCTGCAGGGGGCTACAAGAAAGCTGGGGAGGGACTTTTGAGGGTGTCAGGGCGTGATAGGACTGGGGGTAAGGAACAAAATCAGAAATGGGTAGATTGAGATTGGATGTCAGGAAGAAGTTGTTCCCCATGAGGGTGGTGAGAGCCTGGCACAGGTTGCCCAGGGAGGTGGTGGAAGCCTCATCCCTGGAGGTGTTTGCAGCCAGTCTGGATGTGGCTGTGAGCAACCTGCTGTGGTGTGAGGTGTCCCTGGCAGGGGGGTTGGAACTGGCTGAGCCTTGAGGTCCCTTCCAACCCTGACAAGTCTGTGTTTCTATGATTGCTTGTAAAAAAAGAAGTGATTACATGGAGTTGAAACCTCTCATGGTTCAACTTGTGCTCACTGCCACATGTCCTCCCTGTGGCTTCTTGTGAAGAGGGAACCTCCATCCTCTTTGTAGCCACCCTTTAGGCACTGCAAACCTCTGCTGAGGTCCCCTCTGAAGCTTTGTCCTGGGAGGCATAACAGAGCAACTGAATGTTCTCTGGAGGGAGTTCCCCTGCTGTCATCTCCTTGCTGTCTGGAACCAGGATGCTGGCTGCTCCTTCCACTTTCTAGCATTAAAAAGCCTTTAAATAAAAGGGCAACAGGAGAGAAGCTGAATGGTGATGTAATTTTTCCACCCACTTTCCTTCCTGGAGAGGCAGCAGGCACACTGCAAGCTTTTTGTGTGAGCACACAAAAAAATAGAAGAGCATGGGTGGGATTTTGATGTGTTGAAATTGGCCTGGGCAGTGGAAGAGAAACTCCACCCTGGTGAGGCTTAGTGCAATTACAGTGTCTCTCTCTCTCTCTGTCACTCTGCTCAAGGTTTTGGGGCCAATTCAGACCATTTCCCTAGGATTTCATCAGGGAAAAGAGGTTCCAAAGGATTTAGGGTGGGATTCTTCCTTGAGATGAGCCTTACTCTGGAGGCACTTCTTTCCATTGACTCTTAGAGGAGAAAAATAGCATTATTCAAACTGAAGTTGGGCCTCCAACCTGAAGCTGGAGACAGGTAGACTTTAGGTGTCAGTGGTTAGACAAGAAGAATCCTGCATCCTACCTGGTTTTGAGGGAAGCAAAGGTTTTTCTCTTTCAGCTTTGAAAAAGGGAGCTCTTTCTCTCCACCATTGATGGAATTGGTAACTAGAGGAAAGGAGACCCACAGCCTGTTCCTGGCTCACAGTGAACTTGTCCACCAGTGCTTTCTGGTCCTCCTTCATGCAGCTGCTTTCCAGGAGGTTAACATCTCACCTGTCCTGGTGCAGGGAGTTGTTCCTCCCCATCTCCAGGACCCTACACTTGCCCTTGTTGAACTTCATGAGCTTCCCCTCTGCCCAGGTCTTGCTGCATGGCAGCACAGACTGCCTGGGTGTCAGCCACTCCTCCCAGTCCTGTCTCCTCAGCAAACTAGCTGAGGGTCCACTCTGTCTTTTTCTCCAAGTCATTAATGAAGATGCTAGAGAGCAAAACACTGAGCAGAGTGGTGTTGGAAGGACCCAACAATGCAGATGCTAGAGAGCAAAACATTGAGCAGAGTGGTGTTGGAAAGACCCAGCAATGCAGATGTTAGAGAGCAAAACACTGAGCAGAGTGGTGTTGGAAGGACCCAGCAATGCAGATGTTAGAGAGCAAAACATTGAGCAGAGTGGTGTTGGAAGAACCCAGCAATGCAGAAGATGTTAGAGAGCAAAACACTGAGCAGAGTGGTGTTGGAAGGACCCAGCAATGCAGATGTTAGAGAGCAAAACACTGAGCAGAGTGGTGTTGGAAGGACCCAGCAATGCAGGAGATGTTAGAGAGCAAAACACTGAGCAGAGTGGTGTTGGAAGGACCCAGCAATGCAGATGTTAGAGAGCAAAACACTGAGCAGAGTGGTGTTGGAAGGATCCAGCAATGCAGATGTTAGAGAGCAAAACACTGAGCAGAGTGGTGTTGGAAGGACCCAGCAATGCAGAAGGGGGTTGGGAAGGGTAAGGCATGGGCTGCTTTTGGGGGGAACAAAGGCTCCATGACTTATTTTCATCAAACCAAACCAGCACTTTAAGTCCAGATTCCTACTAAAACAGGGATGGGAAATGACAAACCCAACTCAACTCAGAATGCTTTGCCTGCTGTAATCCCAGCTTAGCCTGGCCACTCCTGTGGGGTTCCACTGAGGTGACTGTCTGCTCTGCACCTATTCTTTGCTCCTTGTGCCTCTTATGCACAGCTATTATGTGTAAGTCTGTCAGATGGATAAGCTATTTCTGATCTTCCAGAGCAGTAAACCTCATGGCTCCCTTGACTCTGAGAAATTTCCACTCCTTGACATATTAAAAATATATGGAAGTCTGCAAGGAGAGCAGATTAAGCTTTATGCCTGTGGAAATTCATTTAGATAACTCCAGATCAGCTGGTGCATGGAAAAATCATTTGAAGAAAGAAAGAAAGAAAGGAGAAGAAGAAGAAAAAACCCCAACCCAAACCCCTCCAAGGGAAAAAAAAAGGCACAGCTGATGCTGTGTGCTATGAGGGAGGACTTTTATAAAGCATCTTTCTTTCCCAGAGCACTTACTGCCCTATATATAGAAATCATTTCCCTCTTCCCCTAAGAACAGCCAGCTCTGGGGTGGAAGGCTACAGTTGATTAAGCAGGCTCAGCATGACCATCTGAGGGCTTAGCAGAAGACAAAATGTAGTCCACCTGGCTCTGCCTGACTGGAGACTTCTCCTTTAGGCAGTGTCGAGGCCGGAACTGGCACAGTCTCCACGGCCAGGCACTTGTGGGGGTGACCCTGCTCGGTCTTCCAGGAGACTCTTCAGCTGCACATCACTGAGCAGATGGACAGCAGGGCACTAGATGTGGCACTGGGCTTTGAAGTGTCTGTATCAGACAGGAGACAGCCCTGTGGGAGGTGTCAATGGTCCTTCTTTCAGGCATTTTAGTGTTGCTTTCTCTCTGTGCTTGCTAGGGAGCGAGATGCTCCTCGAAGCACTCCCAGGATGTCTTTACAGTGTGGGGGTAACTGGTGTGTAGAGTTGGACCCAATGCTAGGCAGTCACTTCAAACTCTCAGCAAGCAGCAATGGAGTTTTGGGAGTTGCCATTTGTATGGTAGGTAAATGGCTTGGGCTGAGGGGATGGGGACATGGTGTCCTCCTTGTGCCCTTTCTACCTGGGGGAAAAAACCCAACCCAGCACCCAAAGCACAAAGGAGAGCCTGTTAGTGAGCTGACTGGCAATGGATTCCCAGCAGCACCAAGATTTGTGAGGTTCAATTCATGCTGAATTGTCCTGGCCTCTGCTCCCTGCTGGGTGGAGTACTCCTGTGACACATCACGGGCAGCCGGCCTTGCCCACTCCTGGGCTTCTGCTTGTCTGCACACCATTCCTGCTCCTGGCTCAACCCCTCTGTGAAAGCTTTTCTCTCCTGGCTTGTGAGTTAACCAGTCAAGAGAGCTCTTGGTCTGCCTTGGGAGTCCTGTGCTACTAAACCTTCTCTCAACATCAAATAAAATGCTTGGATGCATTTCCCCCTCGGATTTCTGCTGGCAGCAGAAGAGTATCTCCAGCTCTGGTGATGTGCAGTCACTCCTCTCCAGAAGTGGAGCAGTAAATCTGGAAAGCATGACACCAAGCAAGGCCTGATGCAAGAGCATCCCTGGGTCTTTGTGAGCTGCTCAGGTTTGTGCCTCTGCTCTCTGGGGTTTCCCTTTGCTTTTCCAGCGTGCTGCCCCCTCAGAGCTGCTCAGTTCCTTGAGTATGTGTTTCCTTGCCTGATGTGAAGAGGTGATGCTCAAGCCTGTATTGCTGGTCTAGGGTGAAGAGCAGGGGGGAGGGAGAGCTGAGGGTGATGTCTGTATGGATGGCAAGATAGATTACTCCATGCTGGATGGCATAAGGTGTTATTAGGCAGAAGAGGTGATGGGAAGGTGTAGATGTAGTGTTGCTCTCACAGAATCCCAGAATGAGAGGCTTTGGAAAGGACTTCTAGAGATCCAGTCCAACCTCCCTGCTAAAGCAGGGTCACCCACAGCAGCTTGCCCAGGACTGCAGTGTCCAGGCAGGCTTGGAATCTCTCCAGAGGAGACTCCACAACCTCTCTGGGCAGCCTGAGGCAGTGCTCCAGCACCCTCGCAGCAAGCAAGTTTTTCCTCATGTTCAGATGGAACCTCCTGGGTTCCACTTTGTGCCTGTTGCCCTTTGTCCTGTCACTGGACACCACTAAGAAGAGTCTGGCCTCATCCTCTTCCCCCAGCCCTTTAGCTCTGGCTGAGCACTGATCAGCTCCCATCTGGGGCTGCTCTTCTCTGGGCTCAACAGCCCCAGAACTCTCAGCCTTTGCTCCTCACAGGGATGCTCCAGGCCCCTCAGCATCTTTGTAGCCTCCACTGGACTCTTTCTAGTAGTTCCCTGCCTCTCTTGCAATGGGCAACCCACAGCTGGACCTAGTACCTCACCTGTGGCCTTTCCTGACACCCAAAATTCCCATGGAGTTTGTGTCATGGCAGGACAGCCAAGTATCTATTGGACATGGCCTGGCAGAAGTGGTCTGCATGGCACTGTGATGGTAGGGAGGTTCTTTCTCCATAATATAACCTTCACAGCTGTGTCCTCTTTGCCTTGGCTGTCTCTCAGATTCCATGAAACAGGACTTGTATTCCTGACCAACACCATCTAACCTGACACATCTGAGCCCTGCTGCTCCTGCCCCTTCCTCTGTGACCATCTTGGGTTCCTAGAGACCAAAAAACCCCAAATAAGGTCAGAATGTGAGGCTTCAGCCTCCTCTGCTTTTCTGCCTTAGTCCTTCTCTTGTCCTTCCAGCAATCTTCACTGCTTTTGTGAAAGTGATGGCCACCTCTCCTGTGTCCTCACAACCCATCACAGCTGCCACCCCACAGCTGCCCCTCAAACCCCTCTTTTGCTGCTCGCCCCCTGGGAGCGCTGCGAGTCCTGCGCTGTCCCAGGCTCTCAGGCTGACCTCCCGGCTCCAGGCTTGTTCCTCCTTACAAGGACCTTCGGGCCGTGCCATGGCTGTGCTGCAGGCTTTCATTTCAGAGTCTATAACTTGGGAGTTCCTCCCAAGAGAACCCAAAGAGAGTTGTTTTTGTCTGCCCTTGGTTCTCTTTGATCGCTGAAAACCGGGAGCAAAGAAACCTCCTCGCTCCGCCGCTTCAGCTGCGGGGACGCAGCAGGGAGGGAGAGCCCCGTGCCCGACACAGTCTTTGGGAGGTAGGCACAGGGACATTTGGCCTGTACTCAACCTCCTGAGCAGCTGCACAGGACTGGAAGCTGTGTAACAAGGGTAAAAGCAGCTCTTGGAGCTAATGATCTGCTGGGATCAGAGCGGCTGCCTGCAGGCGCCTGGCAGGGCTGGTTTGCACCTTGCTAGCAACAGCTTCTGCAGAAGTACTCCTGGGTGCAAACCCAGAGGAAAGCTCTGTGGAGCTTTGGCAAATACCTTGCTTTTACTTGGGGGGGGGGGGAGGGGGGGTGGTGTCGTTTTTGGTGAGGCTCAGTCTAACAGCTTTATTTCTGGCTTGTTTGACTGTGCTGCTGTTGCCTGCTCTCCTCCTGTGCTGCTGCTGCCTGCTCTCCTCCTGTGCTGCTGCGGCTGCTGCTTGCTGCCAGTGAAGACAGCACAGAAGGCATCGAGATCTCAGCATCCTAAAAGCAGAGAGGTGACAAAGTAGGTGATGTGATTCCAGCTTTTTCTTCTCCTTTTTTTTGTTGTTGTTGAATGTGTCCCTTTTATTTTCTGCTGCTGGATTGAGGGGGAGGGAGAGAAAAGCGAAGGAAGTTTACTACACGGCTACCTACCCTGAGACCTGATAAATCTGCCAGACAATTTATTTGATCTTTGAACCCTGGGGTCCCTCAGAGACAGGCTTGGAGGCCTGCAAAAGCAATCAGAGAGAGTATAAAAACCTAATGAGGCCTGGACTTGATCCCTCTTCTCCAGGTGAGATTTATGGCAGCTGGCAGAGAATCAGAGCAGTTGAAAGCTTAGACAATGCCTGTGTACAGATAGTGCAGGAGAACACCCCCAAGTGGCTCAGGCACCATCCTTTGTGCTTGAGGTATTTCACGTGCAGAGTGGCCCCTCCCTGGGCTCCACAACATCCTGCTGAAAAAGATTTGCCTGAACCAAAAAAAAATAAAAAGGGAAGAAAAAAGGCAACCAACCCCCAGGGTGTTTCTCAGGCTCAGCATCTTGCTCCAGGTTTGGCTTTGTAAGAGTGACTTCGTCCCCTGAATGGAAGGAGAGATGCTGAAACATCCCCAGCTGACTTTGGGTTTTGCTTCCAAGTCATTTTGGGGAGAATGGAGAACCTTTTCCTCATGCCTTCTGCCATGGCTTCATGCAAAGGCTGAGCGCAGCAGCAGTTCTCCCCCTGTGGCAGTAGCTGCTGGGCTGTGTCTCACCAGGGCAGCACCGCTGCTCTGCTGTGACTCCAAAGCCCGAGGGGGGGCTGCTGGTTGTGGGGTCTCTCAGGGGGCAATCATATCATGCAGCTGGTGCCACAGCTCTTCTGACTGCTCTGGTGATGGACACAGCCTCTGCTCTCTCAGAAGCAGCATGGCAGAGATCCCTACAGCTCCCAATCCACTGATCTTTGCTGCCTGGGTGCTTCTTGTAGGTCCAAATGTGGGTGTAGAGGTTCCTGGAAGAGAGGTCTGGTGTGGCTGATTTCCCCATGTGATGGTTTAACCCTGAAACTCTCACACCCCATCAGTCCTTTATGGTCTTGGGACACCTTCTGAGCTGAAAATAGCCTGGATGCTCAGGGGAAAGGATCCTGTCTATGATCTGTTTGCCCCGTGGGGTGGTGGCCTCCTGCCCCCTCTTATCTTCTGATCAGGTCCTGCATGCACTGCCTTGAAGTCACTGCTGATGGCAGCAAGATGTTACCTTATATCTTCTGCCTTCTGATTGCTGGGCTGGAGGAAGGATGGAAGGGTAATTTGTTAGCAGGCTCTGCTTGCATGCTTGTGAGTTCTGGAGGTGAATGGCCACCAGCCTCCCTGCTTGGAGGAGCAGCAGGCAGAGACAGAGTGGTTTTGACAAAATAGGAATTCATTAGGTTGAGAGTCCAAGAGTGTGGCCAGCAGGACTGGGGCAGGGATGGTCTCCCTGTACTCAGCACTGGTGAGAGTGTGCCTTGAATACCGTGTTGAGTTGTGGGTCCCTCACTGCAAGAAGGACATAGAGGTGCTGGAGCATGTCCAGAGAAGGACAGGGAAGCTGAGAAAAGGTCTACAGCACAAATCCTGTGAGGAGAAGCTCAGGGAACTGGAGTTTAGCCTGGGGCAAAGGAGATTTGGAGGAAACCTTCTGGCTCTCTACAACTCCCTGAGAGGAGGTTGAAGCCAGGTGGGGGTTGGTCTCTTCTCCCAAGGAACAAGTGATAGGACAAGAGGAAATAGCCTTAAGTTGTCTCAGGGGAGGTTTAGCTTGGACATAGAATCATAGAATCAATAAGGTTGGGAAAGACCTCAGAGCTCATCAAGTCCAACCTGTCACCCAACACCTGACAACTAAACAATGGCTCCAAGTGCCACATCCAAGCCTCCAGGGATGGTGACTCCACCACCTCCCTGGGCAGCACATCCCAATGGCCCATTATTCTTTCTGGGAAGAACTTTCTCCTCACCTCCAGCCTAAACTTCCCTTGGCACAGCTTGAGACTGTGTCCTCTTGTTCTGGTGTGGGAGAAGAGACCAACCCCCACCTGGCTACAACCTCCCTTCAGGGAGTTGGAGAGAGCAAGAAGGTCTCCCCTGAGCCTCCTCTTCTCCAGGCTAAGCAACCCCAGCTCCCTCAGCCTCTCCTCCCAGGGCTGTGCCCCAGACCCCTCCCCAGCCTCCTTGCCCTTCTCTGGGCACCTTCAAGTCTCTCAATGTCCTTCTTAAACTGAGGAGCCCAGAACTGGGCACAGGACTCAAGGTGTGGCCTAACCAGTGCTGAGCACAGGGTAAACATGAGGACATGAGGAACAATTCCTTCTCTGAAAGGTTTGTCCAGCCCTTGGCCAGGCTGCCCAGCAAGTGGTTGAGTCCCCATCCCTGGAGGGATTTAAGAGCCATGTCGATGTGGGGCTGAAGGAGCAGCCTGGCAGTGCTGGGCTAAAGGTTGGGCTCGACAATCTCGCAAGTCCTTTTCCAACCTAAGCCATTCTATGACTTTCAGACTTTATAGATAGCCATAAACCCCCTTCCTTGAGGTCTGAAGCAAAGTTCTCTCCTGAAATTTATGCTCCTTTTTATTTTCAGTAAAAGCCCTTTAATAAGTCCAAGGAAGCAACAAGACCTTTCATTCCCAGCCTGCTGATGGGCTGTGTCCGACCCTCCACTGACACTTTTATGCTTCTTTGGGCTTGCTGAACATGTTTAAAATCCTTCTGTTTTGCTCTGACCTGAAAGCAAATCTCTTTTCCAGTGCCTCAGATCTGTTTGTGAGTGGAGGAATTGGAGCCCTGCAGAAAATAGCAGCACCAGCTGGCTCCGCTCGGTGGGAGCGGGAGCACGGCGCAACCAAAGGTTCCTCTTGCCCGGTGCTGGCGCCCACCACGATGCAGTGAGACAGCAATTCCTCCTCCAGGACAGAAGGCACGGGCTGATCCAGCACCAGAAAAGGTCAGTTGAGTCACTGGCTTGAGCTGGGCTTTGCCTTTGGAGGGGAGCTCCAAACAGGAGCTCTTTAGTGGATTATTGATGTTGTAACTGGACTGGGGTCCAGTCCCTTAACTCGGAGTGAAAGGCAAAAGTTTCCACTGCCCAGGAGGGTTTGGGTTTTGCAGATGTTTGTGGAATGCCTTCATCCCTACCTCTTCAGCTTTATAGGATGAGCATGCAGCAGGAAAGCTGGCTTCTCTTGCTAATGGATGTGACCATGACAAATCACCAGCAACTGAGTCATCTGGCCATCTTGCACCATGAACTTCAAGACTAATGCTTCATTTAGCACCCAAAAGCAGTCTGCTTGATCTCCTAAAGGCCATGGGAGCTGATTTTCACGTGGGCTGCTTTAACCTTGTGTGGTCCCCAAGTCCCTCCCACCCTCTGGCTCTTCCCTAAGACTGTGTGGATAGTACATGGTGGCTTGAAAAGCACACAGTGGCTTGGGACTGCACTGACCCTCCAGCCACACTGACCAGAGGTGGCTGCAGGATGCAGTGGTTCCCTCCTCTCCCTCATCACCACCAATGCTGAGGTGGCTGCAGGATGCAGTGGTTCCCTCCTCTCCCTCATCCCCACCAAGAATAGAATAGAATAGAATAGAATAGAATAGAATAGAATAGAATAGAATAGAATAGAATAGAATAGAATAGAAAGGAATAGAATAGACCAGGTTGGAAGAGACCTCCAAGGAACTACTGAACAGAGTTCAGAGGCTACAGAGATGCTGAGGGCCTTAGAGCATCATTGTGAGGAACAAAGGCTGAGAGCCCTGGGGCTGTGGAGCCTAGAGAAGAGCAGCCCCAGAGAGGGTTGGAGCAATGGTGAGCAAGAGCTAAAGGGCAGGGGGCAAGAGGCTGGGACCAGACTCTTCTTAGTACCCAGTGACAGGACAAGGGACAATGGGCATGAACTGGAACCCAGAAGGTACCTCCTAAAACATAAGAATAAACTTCTTTTCTGTGAGGGTGCTGGAGCAGGCTGCCCAGAGAGGCTGTGGAGTCTCCTCCTCTGGAGAGATTCCAGCCCCACCTGGCCATTGTGATCCTGGGCAAGCTGCTGTGGGTGAGCCTGCTGGAGCAGGGGGGCTGGACTGGGGGATTTCCAGAAGTCCCTTCCAAACCCCAGCAGGCTGGGATTCTGTGTGGATGAAGGAGAAAGATGTTAGAGGTAGGTCTGGACAGACATTAGGCTGGTAATCAGCTAAAAAAACCCTTTCTTTTTGCACAACCCCCCCAAGCCCACAGCCCCTCACAGCCCCCCACAGCCCCTCACAGCCCCTCACAGCCTGAGCTTTCTATGGAAACTGTAAAAACTCCAAGCAGTCCCCAAGCAACAATTGCTCTGTCTGCTGTTGCCTTTCAGAAACATGTCCTGGACAGCCCTGCTGCCTCCTAATAGCTCACTGGCTACTAAAGCTAAATGGCCACGATTTATTTGGGGTGAGGGAGATGAGAAGGAGTCAAGTTTATGGCCTCCCTTTACATTTGGGTTCCTAACAACCCCAGGCAATCACCACTGCCTGTGGAGGCTGTCATGCCCTGCATGGATTTGTGAAGCTAGAAGCACAGCAGGGAAAGGCAGTGGTGTGTTTGTCTCAGTAGCACTCACCAGTGCCCCCAGGCATTCATCTCCCTTGGTGCTGTTGCCTTTGGGTGTCTGTCTGATGCCAGTTAAAGGGAGGAATCCTCCAGCCACTGTGCAGAGCTGTCAGCCGCGGCAGACGAGCGCTGAGCCGCCCCCGGGGATGCTCGCACTGTTGGTTGAGCTGCTGCTTGTAGCCAAGCTTCATCTCCTGCTTGGGAATGATTTGAGCTGCTGAGGCTCCTGCCTTCCCCTGACACCTTGCTGGAGCGTGCTGGGGAGCCCTGCAGGAGCTGGCTGCTATCACTGCTGCAGCGTTCCCGTAAATGCCTCTTGGACTGCAGTCCATGTGGAAATTCCCACAACCAGCAGCAGCAGCTGAGCTTTTCCAGGTTACCTCTGTGCTGGCTCAGGGAAGGTGTGCTCCTGCACTTAGAGACATGTCCAGAGGGCTGGAGAATGGTCCCTCCTGTGCCTCTTCTAGCTTGGCTCCACTGAGGCACAGCGTCAGCAAGCCGGGAAGCTGAGTGGAGCTGCGGCTTCCAGCTCCATGTGAAGATGCTGCTGGTCTGTGAGCCAGGTGGGTTAAGGCCCTCACATTTCACAGACTCCCAGCATGCTGGGGGTTGGAAGGGACCTCTGGAGATCATCCTGTCCAACCCCCTGCTGAAGCAGGTTACCCACAGCAGATTGCCCAGGATCACAATGGCCAGGGGGGTTTGGAATCTCTCCAGAGAAGGAGACTCCACAACCCCTCTGGGCAGCCTGAGACAGGGCTCCAGCAGCCTCACAGTAAAGAAGTTTCTCCTCCTGCTCAGATGGAACCTCCTGGGTTCTAGTTTGTGCTCATTGCCCCTTGGCCTGTCCCTGGGCACCACAATTTGATGGGACCAGCACATGAGAAGCTCTCAGGAGGAAATGATATGCATGCCAGGACCTGACCAACCACCCATGAGATGTGGAAAGACCTCTGGACATCTCCCTGTGCTAACCCAGCTTGCAGGAGGGGGAACTCTAATAGACACCTCTTAAAACAAATGAAAAGGGAGAGAATTTGTCCTCTGGAGCTTCCCCTCTCTGGTGGTCATTAAACCAAATACTTGGGCTCCTCCTTACTAGCTACAGAGAGGAAAAAGAGGTCATGTGAATCCCACCCAGAGGTTTGAAAGATACCTGGCTTCAAGCAAGCAAAAGCCCAGGTTGTTCTGGGGTAGACTGTTTCAGCAGTCAGTTCCTGGCATTGTCAGGAAACTTTCATTTCAGGCCTGACTTTACCTTCTCCTGGCTTCTGCCACTTGGATTTTCTTCTGTAGTCATCAGCTGGCTGATTAAAGAGCTGTCTGCTATCAAAACCCTCTTCCCTCTGCAGGTACTTGTGGGCTGTGATCAAGTCACCTCTTAACCTTCCCCTGGATAAGCCATTAGTTGAGAGACTCATGGCACATTTCCCAGACCTCAAACTGTACTTGCAGCTCTTTCCTGAACCATTTCCAATTTTCCCTTTTTTTCTCCCCTTTCCCCCACCCCTCCCTATATCCTTTCTGAAATGTGGATGCAAGAATGCAATGGTCTCTCTGGTCAGGTGTCATGACTAGCATATGTAAAGGACATGCCATCATGGCTTGTGTGTCCACCCAGGGGCTGACTTTGGGTCCCAGCTCATCCTCTGTAACCACATCAAGACCTGTGGTGGGATTTCAGGCTCTCTGGGAATGTACTTGCTGCTTGTGACCTACTTTCCTTGTTCCTGGAATTGCAGCCCTGGAAGAGGAGAAAGGCAGCCCGTGGTTGGGGTAGGCAGGGTTTGATGTGACCCAGGTTCAGCTTCCTGCCTGCCAGAGCCTGCTGGAAGAAGCCCAGCTGACCCTCCGGGGTCTGAACAGTGAGGTGTTTGCATGGGTTTGACACCAGTGTTTCCACTTTGGGGCAGCCATGAACCTCTTGAGGTGTCTTCATGCCCAGCTAGTAGCAGTTGTGTATCCTCCCTTGTCTGTTGGCTGTGTGAAAGGGTCACTCAAACCAGCTCCTGCACAGCAGAGCTGCTGGGGAGAAGGAAATGGGACTTGGATGGTGGTGGAATTTAAATGGTGATGAACATTCTTCTATGGAGGTGGAAAATACCAGAGAATCCCTGCCCCCCAGCATGGTGGGAGTTGTAAAAGACCTGGGTGGGTCATCTAGTCCAGCCCCACCTGCTAAAGAGCAGCCACCCACAGCAGCTTGCCCAGCATCACAATGGCCAGGTGGGGTCGGAATCTCTGCAGAGGAGGAGACTCCACCACCAACCTGGGCAGCCTGCTCCAGGCCTCCTGCACCCTCACACCAAAGAGGCTTCTCCTTATGTTTTAGGTGGGACTTTCTGGGTTCCAGTTTGTGCCTGTTGCCCTTTGTCCTGTCACTGGGCACCACTTAGAAGAGTCTGGCCACATCCTCATGCTGCCTTCCCTTTAGCTGTTGATCAGCACTGATCAGATCCCCTCTGGGGCTGCTCTTCTCCAGGCTCAACATCCCCAGAGCTCTCAGCCTTTCCTCCTCACAGAGCTGCTCCAGGCCCCTCAGCATCTTTGCAGCCTCCTCTGGACTCTTTCTATTAGTTCCTTGTGCCTCTTGAAGTGGGGAGCCCAGAACTGAATCCAGTACTCCAGATGTGGCCTCACTAGGGCAGAGAATTACAGAATGCCTATTTTCACTCCCTTGCAGCACCTTTAACAACAATCATTGCATGTTTTCTTTTCCAGCAGTGATCAAGATGTTGAGTAAGCTTAGATCAAGAGCAGATTCCCCCCTGAGATCACTGCTCGAGCATCTGCACGTGGGGCAATCGCCTCCCGCTTGCCATTACAGCGGGGCAGGCATCACTTAGCTGCTTGTGTTGTTTGCTTTCAATCAGGATGAGACACGTGCAGGAGCTCTCCTCAGGCAGAGAAGTTGGATGTTGGAGCTGCTGGCTTTCTGTCTTCTCTGTGGTTCACAGAAACATAGAATTGTCAGGGTTGGAAGGGACCTCAAGCATCATCCAGTTCCAACCCCCCTGCCATGGGCAGGGACACCTCACACCACAGCAGGTTGCTCACAGCCACCTCCAGCCTGGCTGCAAACACCTCCAGGGATGAGGCTTCCACCACCTTCCTGGGCAACCTGTGCCAGGCTCTCACCACCCTCATGGGGAAGAACTTCTTCCTGATATCCAGTCTGAATCCATCCACTTCTAGTTTTGTTCCATCCCCCCCCAGTCCTATCACTCCCTGACACCCCAAAAAGTCCCTCCCCAGCTTTCTTGGAGCCCCCTTCAGATCCTGGAAGGCCACAATTAGGTCTCCTGGGAGCGTTCTCTTCTCCAGACTGCACAGCTCCAACTCCCTCAGTCTGTCCTCACAGCAGAGCAGCTCCAGCCCTCTGCTCATCCTCGTGGCCTTGCTCTGGACGCGCTCCAGCACCTCTGGATCCTTCTTGTACTAGGGGCTCCAGGTTCTGCAGAGAGCAGTCTGTTTGCACACCAAATGTTACTTAATGGGTGATAGTTGACATAATATGGAATTAATAGGATCCATTCCTGCAAGCTTGACAGGGCTTGTGGTCCAGAGGTCTGTTGAAGGTTGTGATTTATGCTGCTCTCCTCTGCCGGTGCAGATGGGCTGGGGAACCGCAGGAGAAAGGGGAGAGGCTATTGTTCAGGGATTGCTGTCCAGGGGGTAGTTGAGGGAATTGTGAATTATTCTAATTGCCTATTTCAGTGTTCTCAAGGTTGCCTAAAACCACAGCTTCAGAAGAAGAGAGCTGCATAATCATTCTGGTGAGAGTTAGATTTATCTGGGACAAGGCTGGTTTGGAATGTGGTGGAACTGTTTCAGGTGGAAAGGAGAAATAAGAGTGTGGGGGGGAAAGGAAATCAAAAGGTTGAAGCTCTTTCTGCTTTCCCTGGGGAAGTGGCTTTCTAAGTTTGGGGGATGGAGGGGAAGGAAGGGATAAAGAAAAAAAAGACAAAATTACCTGGGAAGACCACAGTGTTTTGGACCAGCTTGAGTTAATTGCAGAGTGAAATGGTCATCTGCAGTGACTGCTGGAGCAAAGGGGATGCCCATTTGTGGCTGGCCAGGGGTCACAGCAGCTTCTACAGCAATCCTTCTGAGGTTGTAGGCTGCTGGAGTGAAGGGGATGCATGTTCCTGGCTGGCCAGGGGTCACAGCAGCTTCTACAGCAATCCTTCTGAGGGTGTGGGCTGCTGGAGTGAAGGGGATGCATGTTCCTGGCTGGCCAGGGGTCACAGCAGCTTCTACAGCAATCCTTCTGAGGTTGTAGGCTGCTGGAGTGAAGGGGATGCATGTTCCTGGCTGGCCAGGGGTCACAGCAGCTTCTACAGCAATCCTTCTGAGGGTGTGGGCTGCTGGAGTGAAGGGGATGCACATTTGTGGCTGACTGAGCAGAGCCTTAAGTGACCACTTGAGTAAATTGGACTTGCTGTATTTACTTCTGCTCCCCATGTGCCCAGGACCACGTGGACACATTGGAGAGAGATAAGAGAAGCAGTGATAACTGAGGAGCTGGAAAGACTCTTGCTAAGGAGAAAGATTTAAAGTACAACATCCTGCATGGGATCATCTGTTCTGGGGCCTATGATTGATGCTGGCTGGAAAGGAGGTCCCAGCTAAAGCTGGGGACAGGATAATAGGTTAACAGCAGTGAAGATGTCAACACTGTGGAGGGGAATGCAATGCTTAGTGTGGTCTGCTGAGGTTGGGAGGATGAGGTAATAGGACGAGATGGAGACAATCCTTTAGGCCATCAGGGACATCTGTTTGGCCTGGAGCTGTCCTTGGAGGGGCAGGCTGTGGGATGTGTGTGGAAGCCACGCTGGCTGCAGCCTTGGATGCTGCAATGGATACAGGGGCAGGAATTCACCTCAGCTGAGAGACAGAAGGGGTGATCCAAAGGGGGGCTCTGGGCCCTGATTATTGCTGGGCTTTTTAAAGCAGGGATTTGCTGCAGACACTTGGTGCAAATCTGATTCTGCAGCAGTTTTGTTTGTTTCCTTTTGTTTGGTTGGTTTTGGTTGTGGGCTTTTGTTTGTTTGTTGCTTTGCTTTGGGTTTGGGTTTCTTTTTTCCTGCTTTGCTTTGGGGTATTTTGTTGTTTATTTCTACTTCTCTTTACCTTTTCCTTTTACCTTTGCTTCTTCTTTCCTCCTTTTCCTGGGATAACTCAAACAGGAAGCACACACTCAGTTCTGGATGATGAGTGCCACTGAACAACTAAACTTTGGTTTCAGCACTGTCCAGTGCAGGAGGCAAAAAAAGAAACCATGATAGCTGTCACCTCAGCTCCTCCTCCACCCCAGATGAAAGCACCTCTGGACTCCTGGTGGGGAAGGAATCACAATAGATGCAAACCTGAATGGTTTTCTGAAGGGTCCAAGATGCCAAGGTCAGAGATGCAGAATACAGAATTAACCAGGTTGGAAAAGACCTCAGAGATCATCCAGTCCAACCTATCACCCAACACCATCTGATCAACTCAACCATGGCACCAAGTGCCTCAGCCAGGCTCTTCTTAAACACCTCCAGAGATGCTGACTCCACCACTTCCTTGGGCAGCACATCCCAATGGCCAATCTCTCTTGCTGGGAAGAATTCCTCACCTTGAGCCTAAACCTCCCCTCTTGTGTCCTCTTGTTCTGGTGCTGGTTGCCTGGGAGAAGAGACCAACCCCCACCTGGCTACAACCTCCCTTCAGGTAGTTGTAGACAGCAAGAAGGTCTCCCCTGAGCCTCCTCTTCTCCAGGCTAAGCAACCCCAGCTCTCTCAGCTTCTCCTCACAGGGCTGTGCTCCAGCCCCCTCCCCAGCCTTGTTGCCCTTCTCTGGACACCTTCCAGCAGCTCAACATCTTTCCTAAAGTGAGGGGCATAAGCAGGTGGCTTTATGGGGTAGCAGGGCTGATGCAGTAAGTGGCTGTGCATCTGCCCATGTTGCAGCCCTTGCCTCCTGCTGCTGCCTTTCTGCAGAGGCAGACAGGTGCAGCGGATTTGGAGCAGCACATTTTTCCCATTATCTGCTGGGGTAGCTTCAACTTATCACTGGGATTCGTAGGAGCTGGATGGCTTTTGCAAGGGAATCTCTGGATGGAATGCATTAACTGCAGACTGGGGTGGCTGCCAGTGGCCTCCCAGTGAACTTGTAATGCTGGCCTTGGAGTAACAACTGTGAAAAATCAGCGAGGACCGCTTCCATTTTTCTTGCCGCCACTGCTGGCTTGCAGGGCTCCTCTCGCTCTTCCCTCTGCCCCAGCAAGCTCAGGAATTCTGCAGTACACAGTCACTGGGAAGATACACAGCTGGGGTTCCCCTCTGCAGGCCTGACATCTTGCAGGGCTGAAGAAGACTCTCTAAGCAAACCCTGCTGCACGATCTGCAGCACCCAGTGGCGGATTGCAAGACCAGACCAGGACTGAACCTCCCTCTGCAGCTACCCGAAGGGAAGTTGTAGTCAGGTGGGGGTCAGGCTCTCCTCCCAGGCAACTTGGGACAAGAGGAGAGGGCATGGCCTGAAGCTGTGCCAGGGGAGGTTTAGGTTGGATGTTAGGAAGCACTTCCTCAGGGAAAGGAGAATTAGAGACTGGAATGGACTACACAGGGAGGTGGTGAAGTCGCTGTCCCTGGAGGTGTTTAAGGAAAGATTGGATGTGGCACTCAGTGATGTGGTCTGGCTGTGGCCATAGGCTGGACTTGATGGTCTCAGAGGTCTATTCCAGCCTCAATACTCTGAGATTCTCTAATCTGCTGATCTAGATGGGAAGGTGATGGAATTGGTCTAGATCTATGGCCTCCAATGGGCAAGCTGAATCTGGGCTGCTTATTGGGATTTTGGTCCAGCTCAGCTCTCAAACCATGCAATTCCAGCTGTGGCTTCTTCAGTATCTCTCCTCTGGCTCTCCCTGCAGTCTCCTGTAGAGCTCAGGATGGGTCCTCTGGCTCTGTCATTTCATCCTTCCAGATGAGGTACAAGCTCCTGTACCACTTTTGCAGCTTATTCTATACCATTAATAAAGATCCTGCTTGCTGTGGTAGCTGGCACCAGCAATGGGCAGTGATCCTCTGACTCTGGAAGTCCATCACACACCACAGCACAAAAGTTGCATGTTCAGCAGATGCTGGAAATGAGCATGAGCTGAAAGCTTTGTTCTGGTGCACCTCAACACTGTGTAAGCCCTGATATGAGACTAGAATCACAGAATCATTTTGGTTGCAAGAGACCTTTAAAATCATCCAGGCCAACCCTTAACCCAGCACTGCCAGGTCACTACCAAGCCATGTCCCTCAGCACCACATCTACACAGCTTTGAAACCCCTCCAGGGATGGGGACTCCACCATTGCCCTGGGCAGCCTGGGCCAGGCCTTGACAACTCTTTTGGGGAAGAAATTGTTTCTCGTGTCCAACCTAAAACTCTCCAGGGACAGCTTGAAGCTGCTTGTTCTGGGCCCCTCCATTTAAGAAGGACATTGAGACCCCTGAACGTGTCCAGAAAAGGGCAATGAGCCTGGGGAGGGGTCTGGAGCACAGCCCTGTGAGGAGAGGCTGAGGGAGCTGGGGTTGCTTAGCCTGGAGAAGAGGAAGCTCTAGGGAGACCTTCTTGCTCTCTCCAACTCCCTGAAGTGAGGTTGTAGCCAGCTGGGGGTTGGTCTCTTCTCCCAGGCAACCAGCACCAGAACAAGAGGACACAGTCTCAAGCTGTGCCAAGGGAAGTTTAGGCTGGAGCTGAGGAGAAAGTTCTTCCCAGAGAGAGTAATTGGCCATTGGAATGTGCTGCCCAGGGAGGTGGTGGAGTCACCATCCCTGGAGGTGTTCAGGAGGGGATTGGATGTGGCACTTGGAGCCATGCTTTAGTCATGAGGTCTGTGGACAGCTTGGACTTGATGATCTTTGAGGTCTCCTCCAACCTTACTGATTCTGTGATTCTTGCCTAATTACTTGTTCCTTTCAGGGAATTATAGAGTGAGAAAGTCTCCCCTGAGCCTCCTTCACTCCAGCTCCCTCAGCCATTCCTCAGAAGCCTTGTCTTGTACATGGAACATCCAGAAAGCAGGTAATGAACAGAGGAGCTGGAAAAATTTAAAACCCCCCCTTGTGCATAGGAAAAAACCCAAAGATGCTTAAAATAATTCTGGGTTGCTTTAGTAAGAAGGAAGTGTCTCTTCTTGGAGACTGCTGGCACTGTCTGAAGTTGCTCAGTAGACTGTTGATGGAGAGACTCTTGGCTGGCGCTTTGACCATGGATGTTTCTACAGCCCCAAGTGCATGAAAGGTATCTCTCTCCCACTGCTTCATGATTTCTTCCCTTCTTTGCCAAATTCCAGGCAAAATTGTCCATGTCTCTCAGCCCTTAAAGATGATTGAGGGACTGGCACGGAGATTATAAAGCCATAAAATGAGATCATCCCCTGAAGGCTTTCCGTGGTTCAGAAGAGTTCAATTAACTTTGCTTGCTCGGCCTTCCCCCTTCCACCCTCCCCCAACCTCTTCTCTGGCTTCTTTGGTGTTTCCTGGCCCCACCTGGGATCAAGAGCAGAGGAGCTGGGGTAGTGGAAGGATGGCTATTTTAGAAGAACCACTGGGCTGGTGGAAAGCAGAATGGGGGAAAATGGCCTGGGTTTGGTTTGTGTAAATACCACCTGAGCCTTTCCCCCATGAAATCAAACCCAGGGAGGCTTTGAAGCAAGGGATCCTCACAGTGAGCTGCTGTTTGGGGAAGGTCCAGAAATACAGAACACAGAATTAACCAAGCTGGAAAAGACCTTTGAGATCATCAAGCCCAACCTATCACTCAACACCATCTGATCAACTCAACCATGGCACCAAGTGCCTCATCCAGGCTCTTCTTAAACACCTCCAGGGATGGTGACTCCACCACCTCCCTGGGCAGCACATCCCCATGGCCAATCTCTCTTGCTGGGAAGAACTTCTTCCTAACATCCAGCCTGAAGCTCCCCTGGCACAGCTTGAGACTGTGTCCTCTTGTTCTGTTGGGGGTTGCCTGGGAGAAGGGCCCAACCCCCACCTGGCTACAACCTCCCTTCAGGGAGTTGGAGAGAGCAAGAAGGTCTCCCCTGAGCCTCCTCTTCTCCAGGCTAAGCAACCCCAGCTCCCTCAGCCTCTCCTCACAGGGCTGTGCTCCAGACCCCTCCTCAGCTTTGTTGCCCTTCTCTGGACACCCTTCAGCATCTCAACATCTCTCTTGAACTGAGGGGCCCAGAACTGGACACAGGACTCCAGGTGTGGCCTAACCAGCGCTGAGTACAAATGGAACAAATCCATACAGCTCATTGATGAACTTTGGCTGAACAGGGGTAGGTTGTCTTAATCCATTCCAGACTGACTTAAAGGCCTTGCAGGACAGGATTCAGCTCTCTCCGTTCCAGAGGTATGGAGAGATCTGTGGGCTCCCGAGGTGTTTGTAATGTATCACCTTGAAAGCAAGTTGTGCAGGTCTTGAAGCAGGGGTGTGATGCACACACTGCTGATGGCACAAGCCATGTTGCTCTCCACGTGCAGCTGGAAGACCATCACTGCAAAGACAACAGAATCCTGGCATGCTGGGACCTCTGGGGATCAATCCAGTCCAACCCCCTTGCTAAAGCAGGGTGACCCACAGCACCTTGCTCAAGGCCATGTCCAGGTGGGTTTGGAATCTCTCCAGAGGAGACTCCACAACTTCTCTGGGCAGACTGCTCATGGATTCCAGCACCCTCACAGGAGAGAAGACTTTCCCTTGTGTTCAGGTGGAACCTTCTGGGTTCCAGTCTATGCCCAGCCTAAAGCATTGTGTGACCCTGCATGCTGGGGCAGCGGTGACGCCGCTAGGGCCAGGGGCATGAAGCAACTTCACGGAATCACGGGATGGTTTGCGTTGGAAGGGACGGAAGCATCCCAGCAGCACCTCACAGCATGTCACACTCAGACTGCTTCTGGTCACGCTCAGCAGGGGACTATTTCTGTCCCCTACACGTTGGTTTGGTTGTGGTGTGTTTTTTTCACTGTTCCATTCCATCCTTCCCTCCCTCCCCTGGGTTGCTCAGCACCTTGGGCTGGGAGGCGCCGCGAGCACGTCCGGCCTTGGCTGCCGCCAGCTCCCAGGCCCTTGCGTCGGCGGTGTCCACTCCGGCTGGAGGGGATGCCTGCAGCTCCAGCGTTTCCTCCCTTCCTGGATTCTCACTTACTCTGTCACTCGCCGGGCCAGGCGGCAGCGCAGAGCCGTGGCCAGGGTGGGGCTGTCCCCGGGGAGGGGTGGGTAGGAGGACCTGGCAAATCACGAGCGCAGTCACTGAGCCAAAGTTAATCGCTTTTCCAGGGATGCGAGCGCCGGGGCCCGGGAACCCAACCCAGCTTCCTCAGCTGGGGATGCTGATGGCTGAGCTTTCCCATCCTAAGGGAGGGATGGCTCTGGGCAAGTCCCAGGCTCCCCTGCACGCCCTTTCTGTGCTGGTTGTGCAAAGCAAAGGCTGCAAATGGCAGTAGAGACAATCTCCCCCCAGGGCTGATGGAGGTTAGGTTGTAAGTTAATGAGTTAATAATGTTGTTGGAGAGTGGTCTCTGAGACTTAGGACCTTTCCAGAACTCTTCTAAAGAGTCAACAACATTTAGCTTCTCCATCCAGGCTTGCTGTTCCTTTAACTCGTATCCAGCATCCACTTCATTGTTTTGACCTCTCCATGCTCCTGCCCTTAGCAAGTGGCAATCAGCTCCACTGTCTGATAACGCTTCAAGCAAGCCTCTGTGTGCAGGGGACCTTTTCCTTCAGTTTTGGTTCAGTTTCAGTGTAATTGCTGAGAGCTTAAGCTGAAAAGCCACCTGCCATGTACTTTCTCTCAACAGAAGAGGGGGGCAGAGCTCTCACATGAAGAATCCATTGTCAGCCAGTGTAGGTGACAATGAATAGAAACATGTTATAGTTTAAGCTATGGAATTGTGGGGTCTGTTCTCTGTAGCAACCCTCTGTAATGGCAGAAGAGTCACAGGATTAAACCAGTTCATTGCAAGGAGCAAAGGGCACAAACTGGAGCCCAGGAGGTTCCATCTGAGCATGAGGAAAAGCCTCATGCCTGTGAGGGTGCAGGAGCCCTGGAGCAGGCTGAACAGAGAGGTTGTGGAGTCTCCTTCTCTGGAGAGCTTCCAAACCTTGTGATCCTGGGTGAGCCTGCTTTAGCAGGGGTCTTGGACTAGATGATCTCCAGAGGTCCCTTCCAACCCCTAGCATTTGGGGATTCTGTGCTCCTGCATTTTCCTTCCTAGACTCTTCCCCAGGAAATTGAAGCAGTTATTTGAAGGTATTGTAGCTGCCCTCAAGCCAAAGGTAAAGACCTCACAGGGACCAGTTGAAAATCAGTTTCTTACCAAGCAACTGAGCAGGATCATGGAGAACTTCACCTCAGTTTTTTGCTTCAGCTGAAGTATTTCCTGTAAACTTGCCACTGCTCTAGGCTGCAGAGTTGAGGATAGGATAGCCAGGGCTGGTCAGCTGCCACCTGCTTCATCCACAGGCTGAAACTTCTTCAAGCTTTTGGGAGGAATGTGGTCAGAGTCTGGATTACCACCTTCTGGGTTTCTTTTCTTTCCAGACTTCTTATGGAAAGCTTTCCCTGCATGATTAGATAATAGGAATTGGTGCACTTCAAGAATATTACAGTTCTGGTCAGGCTGCCACCCCAAAGTTCAGCTACCTGCCAGAGGATGTGCATGTACTTGGAAACAGAGTGGCTGAGAAGTTATTTGGCGACACCAGCTTCCATCTGGGACAAGTGTGCCAGGACAGATGGTTAATATCTTCTTTTGGCCCTTTCCACTCCAATTCCAGACAGAGCTTGGGTTGAAACAAGAGTCTGGGCCAAAGAATTGATCAGTCTCAATTCCATGCTGGGGTGCAGATGGGGTTTGGTCACCCCTGAGGCTCTCTCTCTTCAGCAATGTCACTGTTTGCAAGGAAGTAGAATCATAGAACAGTTTGGGTTGGAAGGGACCTTTAAAGGTCACCTAGCCCAACCTCTCCTGTACTCAGCAGGCAAGTCTGCAACTGGAGCAGGCTGCTCACAGCCTTGTCCAACCTGACCTGGAATGTTTCCAGGGATGGGGCATCTACCACCTCTCTGGGCAGCCTGGGCCAGTGTCTGCCCACCCTCGTTGTGAAACCCAGACCATTTCTGCTCTGTGACTTGTCCAAGGGTGTAAATGAATCTTTCAGTGAAGCAGGACTGCAACCTGGACCGTTCAGGGACCCTCTCTCTGACCATTGCCTCCCTTGCAAAGGGCATGACTTTACATCTCTTTCCAGAGACCATAAGAGGGGCTGTAAACAATCCCTGGTGCTGTTTGTGGTGGGCAAACAGCAGCTTTCAACATCTGTAGATACTGAGGAAAGGTAGGGTGGGAACCTTGAACTGTGGGTTCCACCAGTCTGCAGCTGTCAGCAGTGGCCCAGGATCATGTGCCTACAATGATTGCCTTCAGTGGTTGGGCTTGATGATCTTGAAGGTCCCTTCCAACTAGAATGACTCTCTCCTTTAAACTCTCAATTGACATTAATTAGGAGTCCCTTAGATGACCTTACAATAATTTTCCCCCTTCCAAGTTACATGTAATAGAAAATCCTGGCTTGCCAGGTGGGTGACTTTTCCCAGGCTCTTGCAGCACTCATATTCATGCTGATGAAAGCCTCTTAAGCTTCACATGAACTTAGATCCAAGCAATACTGCTTTTCACCCCCCCCCCCCCCCTTCCATTTCCCACGATTTTCCATTCCGAGAACTATCCTTCTGAACATATTGATTCCAGCTTGCAGAGTTCAAGGGCCCACAATCTGACACAACCTCTCCTACCTTCCAGATGCTTGTCAGAAAGGAGCTGAGCAACCTCCCAAGGGTCACATTTTCCAGGGCAGGGTGTGTCTCTCAGTGCAATTCGACTCGGCAACAATCGAGGGCGACTGAGCCCTCTGGGTGCACCAAGGCAGGGGGGAAAGCAGTCCTCACCCTTTGCTTTCTGAAACGAGGCATTCTCCCCATCAGCCACCGCCTGAGCTCTCAGCTTCCCGTGGTGAAGTGCTCAGCTTCAGGGGCAGAAGGAGGAAATGGAATGACACGTGAAGTCTCCAGGCAAGCCATCCAGCGTCTGCGCCCTGCCTCAGGCGAGCAGCCTGACAGCGCCCGGCCAAATCCACCTCCTTCCTGTGGCTGCCACGCCGGCTTTCGAAGATGGCTTGGCTCAGGGACGGGGGGGGAAATCAGAAACAGAAGCACTTTGGAGCCATTACCTTGGGAGTTACATGGACATGAGGTGGAATCATAGAATCGCAGGCTGGTTTGGGCTGGGATTCATAGAACAGTTTGGGTTGGAAGGGACCTTAAAGATCATCCAGTTCCAACACCCTTGCTGTAGGCAGGGACGCCTCCCACTAAGCCAGGCTGCTCAAGAGCTCATCCAACATGGCCTTGAGGACCTCCAGGGAGGGGGCATCCATGACTTCACTGGACAGCTTGTTCCAGTGCCTCACTACCCTCACTGTAAAGAATTTCTTGTTAATCTCCAGTCTAAATCTGCCCTCCTCAAGCTTCAATCCATTCTCTCTCACCCTATCACTACGAGTCCTTGTCAAAAGTCCCATCCCAGCTTTCTTGTAGGTCCCTTTCAGGTACTGGAATGCTGCTATAAGGTGTCCCCAGAGCCACTTTTTCTCCAGCCCCTACTCTTGTAGCCTGTTCCCATAGGGGAGGTGCTCTGATCATCTTTATGGCCTCCTATGGACCCACTCTAGCAGTTTGATGTCCTCCTCGTGCTGGGGCACCAGGATTGGATGCAGTACTCCAGATGGGGTCTCATCATCATCTAGATCATCTAGTTCAACACTCCTGCAGGCAGAAGGTACATCTGCAACTAGAACAGGTTGCTCAGAGCCTCAGACAACCTGGCCCTGGATGTTTCCAGCCATGGGGTCTGGGCAACCTGGGCCAGTGTCTCATCACCATCAGCATAAAACATTTCTTCCTTTTATCTCATTTGAATCACTGCTCCTACAGTTTAAAACCATCATTCCTTGCCCTATCCCAGGCCCTGCTAAAAAGCCTGTCCAGTCTTTCTTAACAGGCCCCTTTAAGTGCTGAAAGGCCACAAAGAAAGTCTCCCTGGAGCCTTCTCTTCCCTGGGCTGAACAATCCTAACTCTCCCAGCCTGGCCTCACAGCAGAGGGGCTGCAGCCCTTGGATCGCGTTTGGGGCCTCCTGTCGATGTGTTGCTGAGGGACATGCTTGAGTGGTGACTTGCTAGTGCTTGATTGATGGTTGGACTTGGTGACCTTAAAGGCTTCTTCCAACCTCAATGAATCTCTGATTGTGTGTTGTGTGTGTGTTCAGCCATGAGAGAGATGGATAGTCCACCAGCCAAGGCATGTGTTTGCTAGCACTCAGCCTGAAGCCTTTACTCCTCCACATACTTCCAGCTCTGATCTTTGTCAGGTCACTAAACCTCATTATCCACTAGTCTGAGAATCATGGAAATTGATTTTTTTTTTCCTTTTGGAAGAGGCCTCTAAGTTCATCAAGTCCAACTGTTAGCACTTGTAGGTCACCACTTAAGCATGTCCTTCGGGAGTCATTGCACTGCCTGGACTCCCAGGAAGGCTGGGTTGGTGTTTGCAGGGAGAGAGCCTAAGTCAGCATTTTAAACAGGAACAAATGTTAGGAACATTCCTGGAGTTTAGCTGTAAAGAGGATGCTGAAGCAGTATTTTATTTTGGTTTTGAATCACACAGACAAGCAACTGAGGCTTGCTCCATGTTCTGGAGGAAGAGGTGCATCCAAGAGGATTAATTCCTGGATTTGCTTAAGGCCTTGTGCATCATGGAAATGGCTCAATGGGAGAGACTGAGTGTGAGCAGGTCCATTCCTTCCCCTCAGAGCCAGTTTCCCAGCTCTCATGCCAAAGAGTTGTGTTGTTCTCAGCTTCCTTGGAGCCCATCATTTAATTGTCACTTGCTCCTTTTAACGTGGCTAAGAGTGTTTGGAGAGTGAGAGGCACAGATCTCAGGCCCAGGATTAGTCTTCTGGAAACAAAGTGGCCGCCAGCAACGACTGAAATTGCAAAATGAATGTTTCTAGGAAAGAAAGAAAGAAAAAAGGCTTCATGTTTTCAGCCCATGTTGGCCTTTTGCATCTCCAACTCAAATTGTTTTGATGCAAACAGAGGAACCAAAGCCAAATCAAACCAAACTTTTGAGAGGTGAACACTCTCAGGCAGAAATGCCACCTCTGTGCCCTCAAGAAGTCATCACTTTGAGATTCACCACCCCCTCTTCTGTGTTCTTGAAGGTGGGCATCACAGCTACTCTGTCTCTCCAAGCTGCCAGAGAACATCAGAAGGGTGCTGTAATGGTGGAACTTAAGGGCAGATTGTAGGCTGGAACATCAGAAGGGTGCTGCAATGGTGGAACTTCAAGGGCAGATTGTAGGCTGGAACATCAGAAGGGTGCTGCAATGGTGGAACTTCAAGGGCAGATTGTAGGCTGGCCAGATCACACAGGATCTCATCCAGGTGGGTCTTGAATATCTCCAGAGAGGGAGACTCCACAACCCCCCTGGGCAGCCTGTCCCAGTGTTCTGTTACCCTCACAAGGAAATAATTCTTCCTCCTCTTTGCATGGAACTTCCTATGCCTCAGCTTCCACTCATTGCCCCTTGTGCTGGCACTGGGCATCACCCAGCAGAGCCTGACTCCGTCCTCCTGGCACTCACCCTGCACATCTTTATAATGATGGATGAGGTCACCTCTCAGCCTCCTCTTCTCCAAGCTACAGAGCCCCTCAGCTGCCTCTCCTCATAAGGAAGATGTTCCACTCCCTCATTTTCGTGGCTCTGTGCTGGACTCTTTCAAGCAGCTCCCTGAGGTCCTTCTTGACCTGTGGGACCCAGAACTGGACACAGTATTCCAGACGTGGCCTCAGCAGGGCAGAGCAGAGCGGGAGGTGACCTTCTCTTGACCTACTGACCATGAAGGCAGAGTTTTCTGCCCCAGTGGGAAAACTTTCAGCAGGAGGAGGAGGAGAAGGAGAAAGAGAAGGTTAACACCTTTCCCCTGGAAAGAAAAACAAAGCCAAAGCCAGCCCTGCCAGAGCCTGCTGAAGGCCTGAGCTGGGACAATGCCTTTTTCTGTCTGAGCGGCCGCAGCACCCTCTGGTAGGGCGAGGACGGTCCGGCGGGAGGTGGAAACCTGCCACCCATTGAGTCACCGACGCCACCTCCCACCTCCCTTTCCACCCTGCCTGTCTCCCTAATTAGCCAATAAATTCACAAGCACTTTTCTGTCATCCCCAGGGCTGCCTGGCGCTGGGGAAGGTTTCAATTGTGTGTCTCTGCTGCCTGCCGGCCCTGCCAGCTTCTGGGGCTCGTGGGCAGCCGCCGGCGCCCAGCCAAAACCACAGAAAGGCTTCAAGTGAGGAAAAGAATCTGCCCTGAGCACCAGCAAATTGGTGTGCTCCATCTGAGGTGATGTTAACTGCTCTCTGCACGGTGGCTGCTAGGGCATGGTGCCTTGGCCATGGAGGGGGGGAATGAAAAAGAGTCTTTTGGAGTGAAAAGGTTGCAGCCCCCCCCGGCGCACAGACGCTGCGCTGTGCTGAGCCCAGGGCGCTTCACACCTGATTGTGTGGGGGGTGCCCAGGTCATCCTGGGAGCTGTTTGTGCCTCAAACAGGCAGAAGGCTCAGGCTGGTGCCTCTCCCCACCTCCAGCTCTCGCTGCCTGATGATTGAAGCACAGGCGAGCTCCTCATTGCAAGAATCCTTCTCCACCCTGCCAGAAAGACGTTCGGTGCCTCGAGTCTGTCATAGCTTGGCTGTGGTGCAAGCAGGCAGAGGCTCCTATCCTATGGCAGCTGTGACTGACAGCACTTTGTCCTGCTGATTGCAGCCACTGGGGCTGGATTAAGCAGCAAAGGCAGAACTGAAATCTTTTGATCTGCTGGGGGGTAAGGAGGCTCCACAGAGGGATCTGGCCAGGCTGGATCAATGGCCTGAGGCCAGAGGGATGAGGTTCAGCAAGGCCAAGGGCTGGGTCCTGCACTTGGGTCACAACCACCCCATGAGCACTCCAGGCTTGAAGAAGAGTGGATGGAATGTTCCTGGAAGAGAAGGACCTGGGGATGTTGGTTGACAGCAGCTGGACAGGAGCCAGCAGTGTGCCCAGGTGGCCAACAGCTTCCTGGCTTGGATCAGGGAGGGAACTGTGTCTGTAGCTGCAAAGTCTGAATCACAAGGAAGGAAAGACAGAGGAGACAGCATCAAGAGAAGCTTTTCTTCAGTGTTTCTGCCTGCCTGCCTGGTGTCCCCATACTGCAGATGTGTTAACATCTGCAGGCATTTTCCACCACCAGGATTTCAACTGCTTGCTGAACATTACTGAACAGCCTCAATGAGGCCACATCTCCAGGAGATGTGTCCCACAGGGAGATCTGGGCTTCTCTTAGTCAGTGGAACAGGGGTGAAAAAGGAAGGTGAAAAAGAGGTGAAAAGGGAGGTGCTGGATGGAGCTGTGATGAAGATCCTGAAACTTCAGTGCCAAATGGGTCCTGGAGCAAGACTGGAGACACTCCCCAAGAAAGAGAACGTGGCCTTCTCATCCCCTCCCCTCTTCCAAGTTTATTTCATCTGCAGGCATTTATAGGAGGAACATTTCTTTTTATAAACCCTTCCATCAGCAGGCTGTGTCTCTGCAGGGCATGTTGACACATCACATTAGGCTGTGGTTTGGGTGGCAGCCGCCACGGGCCCAAGGATGTGACGGTGAGAGTGGGAATGGGACCAAGAAGGCAAATGAGATCCTGGGGTCCATGGTACATGAAGAGCGTGACCAGCAGGTAGAGGAAGGTTCTTCTCCCCATGCACTCTGCCCTGAGGAGGCCATACCTGGAGTACTGGATCCAGTTCTGGGCTCCCCAGTTCAGGAGAGACAGGGAACTCCTGGAGAGAGCCCAGAGGAGGCTATGAAGATGCTGAGGGGAATGGAGCATCTCTGTGAGAAGAACAGGCTGAGAGGGGAGCAATATGTAAAGGGTGGGAGTAAGAGGATGGGGCCAGGCTCTTTTCAGTGGTGCCCAGCAACAGGCCAAGGGGCAGTGGGCACAAACTGGAACCTCGGAGGCTCCACCTAAAACACAAGGAAAAGAACTTTTGCTGTGAGAGTGCTGAAGCCCTGGAGCAGGCTGCACAGAGAGCTGTGGAGTCATCTGCTGCAGAGAGATTCCAAACCTGCCTGCAGCTGGGCAGCCTCCTGTGGGTGACCCTGCTTTTGCAGGGGGTTGGGCTAGAGAATCCTCAGAGGTCCCTTCCAAGCTCCATCATGCTGAGACTGTGTGAAAAGAGCAGGGCAGTGAGGAGACTCTCAAGCTGGCACTGAAGTCAGTGATAGATTCCTCAGAGAAGGGCTCAGAAAAGAGGAAAGAAAAGATGAAATAGATTGATAAAGGAACCCTGCTGGACATTAATCACTTGAAATGCAGCCTTTCAGAGGGGGGAAAGGATCCAACTCCTGTAGCAAATGGTAAATTCATCGAATGTAGGGCAAGAAAAGATCTCTGACCTCCCACATAAATCGTTGCCACCCGCCCCACCGCTGCCACGCTGCGATTCACAGGGGAGCTCCTGCGTGTGCTTTAGAGAGACATCTCGGCTGGAGTTCAAAGGGGGAACCCACACCAGCCTTAGGTAAGTTATTCCTGTAGTTAATTATGGCACTGAAAGAGAAAGAAGTGCTCTTTATTCCAGCTCGAATTTGTCTGGCTTTGGTTTCCAGCCATTGGATCTCGCTAAGCTGTTGTCTGCTAGATTAAAGAGCCCTCTGCTGAACACAGACAAATTGGCAATCTCCAGGCAAGAGGGTCCAAGGCCAAGCTCTGTTCTTTGTTAGATATGCACAGCCCTGCTAAAAGCAGGAGCACAACATTTGAGGTTGTGGGGCACTAAGGGACACCATCCTTAGCCATCTCCTATTGACTATGCCAGCTGCAAGGTCTCCCCAGTGTTGGGCTGGTAGGTCAGGACAGTGCCATTGCATGTAAGGGAGAGGAAAAAGCAAACAAACCTTCATCCCCCAACTGCCTTTTATTTGCTGTAGGCCAACTGAGCTTGGAGGAAGACAAGAAATACCTGGCACCTCTCATGAATCAGGGCTGGCCCCACCACAAGATGAGTGCCAGAGGCTCTCTCTGAACCCCTCTGCCTTCCTAAAGGGAAGAGAAAGGGAATAAGGGAGAGGGGCTGATGGGGTGGGATGGCTGCTTCTGGGCTGGGCACCTCAAGAGGCACTGGAGGTGCCAAGGCTCATCCTTGGGATGCTACCATCCATGGACCCTGAGCAGGGCATGGCACTGTGGTTTCCTCTGAAAAGCTGACTCCAGAGGGAAGGCAGAGAGGAGACACATCCAGGAAGAACACAAAAAGAAGGATGAGCAAAGGGCCCCAAATTGGAAGGCAAAGAAACACAGCAGTCCCTCTCTGTTCCTCTCTCCCTCCTCCTCCCGGGCTGATGCTAAGTACAAGCTTCCCCTCCTACAAAATAAAGATCTTGATGACAGAGTGTCTTCCCTGGAACAGAGTGCTGAGTTGAAATCTGGCCCTGAGGATTTGTGGTGGCTCAGGGCAAAGTCAAAACAAACACAAACACATTCCCCGCTGCCAGCGTTGCTGCCAGCCCGAAGAGGAGCCGGCGAGCTGGAGGGAACAGGCAGGGCAGAGTTTTGTTTGTGCATGGTGGGGAAGGTGGAAGGTGGCCAGGAAAACATCTGTGGCTTTCCCTTTGCTGGGGCAGGGGGCTTTGCACCACTATCTTCTGGAGAAAATGGTGTCAGTGTCTCCTTTCCGGTTGTGACGCTGCTGCTTTGCTTTCCCTCTGCCCCTGACAGAGGTTTTGTGCCAAGGTGGCTCTGGTGGCAGCCAGATCTTGTGGGCTTTGCCAAGAGGTGGCAGTGCTGGAGCTCGGTGGCCTGTGTAGGCAGGTGTCTATGCCAGCTGCCTACGTGTGTTCATGCACAGCACAAGTGGTGTCTTTGGGGTGAGGCATGAGGATGTGAGTAAAGGCTTTGTAGTCAAAGCAAGAGGAGCAGTACTTACTTAAGACAGGATGGAGCTGAGTATTAAAGACTTTTCCTTCAGTTAGATGGGTGACTGCTCATAGGTTGGCTCTGACAGTGGTTCCTAGAATTGTCAGGGTTGGAAGGGACCTCAAGGCTCAGCCAGTTCCAACCCCCCTGCCATGGGCAGGGACACCTCACACTGCAGCAGGTTGCTCAGAGCCACATCCAGCCTGGCCTTAAAAACCTCCAGGGATGAGGCTTCCACCACCTCCCTGGGCAACCTGTGCTGGTGTCTCACCACCCTCATGGGGAAGAACTTCTTCCTAACATCCAATCTAAACCTGCTCTTCTCTAGTTTGAAGCTATCACCCCTCTTCCTATCACCACAGGCCCCACTTTGAAGATCTCCATGGGTGATGCTCCACACCTCTCTTCTGCACATCTCCTACCCCATCCTCAGAAAGCTCTGGGGTGGTACAGCTGTCAGAGGCAGATTGCACCTTGGAACTGGCCTGGCTTGACATCCTCAGGTTTTCTGGTCAGTGGCTATCAGGAGATGCCCTGAATGCTTCCACCAGTGACACCTAAACCAGCTGGCCAAGCAGAGGTCAAGAATGTTCAAAGTCTTGTGTGGGGAGAGAATCAGGTTATCTTCACAACATCTAGCCTCTCTCTGCCTGTCCTCAGCCCCCAGATCAAAAGGACTTCTTGTAGCATTCCTGAGCCCAGCCTCTGCAGCTTGAGAGTCATGGATTTAGCATTTAAAACACTGTGTTTTACCCCAAACTTTAGACTGTCCTCCTTCTCCTCGCTGCTTCTGTCCTGCCCCACCAGTGACAGTTGTAGTCTGTTTGATACAGGCCAGGTCAGTGAACCAGGGCCATGTAATTATGGTTGGAGCCACAGAGATATTTTTATGCCCTGCCAGAGATTATTCACTTATCAGGAATGTGTGTTTAAGTGGCAGGCTCTGAACTGCCCTCTATAAATAGGCCAACCCAGTGCCCTCTGTGTTTTCTTTCAGCTCTGTCATCTATCATGCCTTCCATTTCCACAACCACAACAACCTCTGTGCAGGGCAGGACGAGTCAGGCTGGAGGGGAGCAGCTGATGACCTTGCTTCAGAAGGGAAAAGGGAAAGGAGGAGGAATGGGAACATACAACACAACCTTCACTTGAGTGTGTTGATAACCTGGGCGTGGAAGAAGGGCTGCCTGCAAGGGTTGACTTTCCATTCATAGAATCATAGAATCAATAAGGTTGGAAAAGACCTCAGAGATCATCAAGTCTAACCTGTCACCCAACACCTCATGACAATTAAACTATGGCTCCAAGTGCCAATCCCTTTTTGAACACCTCCAGGGATGGTGACTCCACCACCTCCCTAGGCAGCACATTCCAATGGCCAAATCTCTCTCTCTGGGAAGAACTTTCTCCTCACCTCCAGCCTAAACCTCCCCTGGCACAGCTTGAGACTGTGTCCTCTTGTTCTGGTGCTGGTTGCCTGGGAGAAGAGACCAACCCCCAGCTGGCTACAACCTCCCTTCAGGTAGTTGGAGAGAGCAATAAAGTCTCCCCTGATCCTCCTCTTCTCCAGGCTAATCACCCCCAGCTCCCTCAGCCTCTCCTCACAGGGCTGTGCAGTGTGGTTGTCACAGCATCTCAATGTGGGGGGGTTGGAAGGGACCTCTAGGGATCACCCAGTGCAACATCCCCCTGCTAAAGCAGGGTCACCCAGAGCAGGGTGCCCAGGACTGCAATACCCAGGTGGGGCTGGAATCTCTCCAGGGGAGATTCCACAAACTCCCTGGGCAGAGAGCATGAAAAAGAAATGAATAACAAATACTTGAAGGCTCAGATGTGTGTGCTCCAGACCCTACCCTGATTGCACCTGGCTTAGTAGCAGAGACATAACCAGGTAAACCTCTGTGCAGGAGGAGAGGAGATCACAGACTCATAGAAGAGAATCATAGAATGGTTTGGGTGGGAAGAGACTTTTAAGGACATCTTGTCCAACCCCATGCACTCAGCAGTGACACCTGCAGCTAGAGCAGGTTGTTCAGAGCCACAGGCAACCTGACCTGGGATGGGTCCAGGGATGTGGCATTACCACCTCTCTGGGCAACCTGAACAGGGCATCACCACCCTCAGCACAAAACCTTTCTTGCTTCTCTTTAGTCTGAATCTCCCTCTTTCACTTTCAAACCATCACCACTTGTCCTGTCACAACAAGCTCTGCTAAAAAGGCTGTCCCCAGCTTTCTTACCAGGCCCTGTAACTGCTGAAAGGCCACAAGAAGGTCTCCCCAGAGCTTCCTCTTCTCCAGGCTGAACCCCAGCTCTCATCCTGTCCTCACAGCAGAGGGGTGCCAGCCCTCTGGCCATTTTTGGGGCCCTAGAAGCTGAAGGATCCAGCAGGAGTAAAGAAAGCCTCCTTGCTTTGCCATCTCAGAGCCTCAGACACTGCCATTTCAAGCTGCAGATCGCCCCAGGCTGATAAGATTGCCTCCTTCCCCCCTTTCCTGCAGCACATCCCATCCCTCCTGACTCTTTCTCAGAACTTCTGGCTGCACATTCCTTGGACTCACTGTTCAGTCCCCTTTTGAGCACAGCTGATACTGCACACTCACTCTCATGTTCTTTCCTTTCCAGTTTCCTCCAAGTGCCAGGGGAAGTTGTGGTTTTGAGCAGATCCTGGTGGCTTTGTTGTTTCTCACAAGGGAAAATAAAGAGAGAGAGAGAGAGGGGATAAGAAAGTGGCTGCAGCATCACTGAGCTGATTCCCTTCGTTTTGAGAGCAGACTTAAAAGTGATAACACAAAGAGTTCCTGGGAGTCCTCCCATGGCTTTGTTCTTTGGCACTGCACAGGAAAGGAGCTGCTGAAGAGGTTATCCTGATGCTGTCCCTGACAATAATCCCCAGCCAGCAGGGAAAGGTCAAATATTGAAGTGCCAACAAAGCAGATAAGGGAAATGTGAAGACAGCTTTCAGGGAGGTGTAGAGAGCTGGAAGGTCTCCCCTCAACCACCTTTGCTCCAGGATGAACAACCTGGCTCCCTCAGGCACTCCTCCCAAGACTTGTGCTTCAGACCCCTCAGCAGCTTCATTGCCCTTCTTTGGGTGCACTCCAGCAGTGTGGCTTGAATGCATCTTCTCTCCAAGAGGGTCCTGACTTTCTGGTGGCAGAGATGTGAACTCCTCTATTAGATGGGAAGGGCTGCCACCTCCCACTAAACTCCTGGGTACATAGGGCACTGGTTTGGTTCAACCCCTCCAAGAGGATGTAACTTTCACCAGTGGTTTGCACTGGTTCCTCCTGCTTCCTGGGATTGCAAATGGTCCTTCATAACCAAATGAGCACCAGCTCTGATCCAGGCCTGGAGAAGAAAAGGTTCCAAGGAGACCTTCTTGTGGCTTTCCAGGATCTGAAGGGGGCTACAAGAAAGCTGGGGAGGGACTTTTGAGGGTGTCAGGGAGGGATAGGACTGGTGGGGATGGATCCAAGCTAGAGGAGGGGAGAGTTAGATTAGACATCAGGAAGAAGTTGTTCCCCATGAGGGTGGTGAGAGCCTGGCACAGGTTGCCCACGGAGGTGGTGGAAGCCTCATCCCTGGAGGTGTTTGCACCCAGGCTGGAGGTGGCTGTGAGCAACCTGCTGTAGTGTGAGGTGTCCCTGGCCATGGTAGGGGGGTTGAAACTGGCTGCTCCTTGAGGTCCCTTCCAGCCCTGACAATTCTGTGTGATTCTGTGAGTCCAGAGGTGGTAGAGCAGGCTGTTCACTTCCACATGCAGCAGAATTAGGAGGCAGGTCATACTTCATTTCCCTTGGCTGACACCTTGAAATAGGTTGAAACATTTCTTCTTCTTTCCTGCAGAGAGGATGGGAATCGTTTGCAGGGGAGGAGAAGCAGCTGCACATCTGCCAAAGGGGTGGGGAAGGTCGTGACTGCAGCACCATTCTCTCTGCACCCTCTCCACAGAGGATGTGTTGATCTCTTAAGTGATGTGTTGACATGAAGAGCAGCCAGCATCTGAAGTGGCCCATGGCTGGCAGGCTGCCATGCCTACGGGAACCACATCTGTATCCCAGCACGTCCAGACACCACTGGGAGGAATTCAAAGGCGGCTGGCACAGACATGAAGGGCCATGGAAATAGCATCCTTGTGTGGTCTGACTTTGGGGTCACATCTCTTTTGCAAGGAGAACTTCACCCTGTCTGACCAGTCCTCCTCCTGCCAGCTGTTTGCAGCACCTCAAATTCTTCTGTAGAGGATGGGGCCTCCAGGTTTATCACGAGAGACAGTAGAGAGACAGGCTGCAGCTGTGTCTCCCAGGAAGGAATGTCTGAGGAGCTCTCTTTCTGTCCCTCTTCTCTTCTTGCCCCCAGACAGCACTTCCTCTGGAAGCAGACCACTGGAAGTTGCCCTCAGATGATTGCTTCTTGAAAACCTAACTGGGATTGTATGTCTTGAGCAAGTTCCAGGAGATTTGGTGAGATGGAAGGGTCCAGTTGATGACATAAGAGCAACTATAGCTCCTTTTTGTCTCCTCCTCTTAAAGTAAAACAAAATAGCAGCTCTGCAGGATTTTTCTCAACCTTATGACCACTTCCTAGCAAGCAAAGGTTTTTCCTCTTGACAAATAGCAGGGGGACCTAGTGACAGGTGGGGTGACTAAGGAGGTAACTCCCAAACTCCCTTTAACATATGATGTCTTTAACCAGCACTGTCAAAACCTTCCCCTCCAAAGCATACATTCACTCACTTAAGCAAACAGTGGGGCCATGGGAACAATAAACCCTCTGTTGCCCAAACTCATTTATATTGGCTCACTTGAGCCCCAGCACTGACACTGAGAGGAGTACATCATTTTTCCTTTCTTCTGCTCCTAAAACATACACTCTTATCCCACTGGAGTTACAGGAAAGAGCCCCATTAGCACAGGACGAAGATTTTGCTCAGAGGCCTCCAGGCAGCACGGCAAAATCCAGGAGCAGCTGGCATCTGCCTGTGGAGTATGGATATGGCCTCTGCCTCCTGCTCCTCTCCACTGACAGAGCTTTAGGAAATCCTTCAGCAAGGCTTTTGCCACTCTCTCCCAGAGCATCCTCACAGGTTAGCTTAGGAAGTGTGGGGTGGATGAGTGGACAGTGAAGTGGATTGAGAACTGGCTGAAGGACACAGGTCAGAGGGTTGTGATCAGTAGCAGTTACCTAAGGACCAAGACTGGGTGCAGTCTGGTTAAACATCTCCATCAGTGACCTGGATGAAGGGGTGGAGTATAGCCTCAACCAAACTGGGAGGTGTGGTAACCCCATCAGGCTACAACAAAGGCAGGTCCAGGGTCCTGGACATGGGGAGGACTAGCATGGGTGAGAGACTGAGCTGCTGGAAAGCAGCTCTGAGAAGGAGGACCTGAAAAGTGCTGGTGGGCACCAAGTTCACAATGAGCTAGCAAGGTGCCCAAGAAGGCCAAGGGGATCCTGGGGTGCATTAAGAATAGAATAGAATAGAATGGAATGGAATGGAATGGAATGGAATTAACCATTGAGATCATCAAGTCCAATCTATCACCCAACATCATCCAGCAGGTTGGAGGTTTTCCTCCCTGTCTACTCTGCCCTAGGGATGCCACAGCTGTAGTACTGGGTCCAGGTCTGGGCTCCCCAGTTCAAGAGAGACAAGGAACTACTGGGCACAGTCCAGTGGAAGCTTGACAAAAATGCTGAGGGGCCTGGAGCATCTCTGTGAGAAGAAAACCCCCACCTGGCTACAACCTCCCTTCAGGGAGTTGTAGAGAGCAATAAGGTCTGCCCTGAGCCTCCTCTTCTCCAGGCTAAGCAACCCCAGCTCCCTCAGCCTCTCCTCACAGGGCTGTGCTCCAGCCCCCTCCCCAGCTTTGTTGCCCTTCTCTGAACGTCTTCCAGTACCCCAACATCTCTCTTGAACTGAGGGGCCCAGAACTGGACACAGGACTCAAGGTGTAGCCTGACCAGTGCTGAGTACAGGGGCAGAATAACCTCCCTTGTCCTGCTAGCCTGTGGTCCTGTGACAATAAAGAGCTGTCTGTAACTGAAGGCTGCTGGAAACTGATTTGTAGGATGCCTTGTTGATTTGGTGTTTTTTAGTGCATCAGTGGGAAACAAGAAACTTTTCTGCTTTCGTTGGAAAAACTTCTTCCATCAAAAAAGAAACAAAGTTGGGGGGGGGAGAGGGGGTGAATATTTCCTTTCTCCCCCCACCAAATCCTTTTTTCCTCATAGATCTTTTCCATTTCTGTCAGTAGGCAGATGGAAATATTTCACACAGAAGCAGAAGACAGCCTTAGAGAATCGATGTTTGCTGTGCCTGGAGCTGAAAGATCAGCTGAAGGTCTGGAATGCCCCTTCCTTGCTCGTGAGATCTGCAAACAAGAGGAGGAGAGATGGAAGCAGCAAAGCTCCTCAAAAGCCTGCGCCAAGTTTTGATTCATTTGCAGATGAGCCACGTCTCAGGGAAAGGGGGGAGGGGGGAAGAAAAAGACATATTAATCTAGCAGGAATACGGTGAAAATGTCAGGCCTGAGCTGTGTCAAGCAGCAGAAGTTGTTCTGGCAGTTCCAGCAGCTCAAGTGTGTGCTGAAAGAGCATTTTTCAGCCCTCAGATTCATCACTGGCCTGCAGACACATGGGGTGACAGAGGATCTATTAGAGGTTCTTTTCTTTCACTCCAACAAAGTTGCTCTTAAAAGAAAAAATAAACCCAGAGCAAAACCAAACAACCCCCCCCTAAGCAAACCAAACCAAAAAAACCCTCAAACCTAAACCCAAACTGTGTTTATTTGACAACACCAGAAAAAGCACTTGGAAAAACTTTGTCATTGAAGTCGGGAAATTGAATGGATGGTCAGAAAACAATAGCCTTAATTCCCAGTCTCAACACTCTGCTGATGGCTGTTTGTCCTGACTGGCTCATTCTGGTCACCAAGCATTTGTTTGACTTCTGTGATGTCTTGAACTGGATCTGAACTCAGGCTGAATGCAACTCATCACGACCCCAAAATGAGGGGAAGGGAAGGTCCTCCGGCTGGGGAAGGCCTTCTGAGCTCCAGAACAGGTTTTGCATTCTCCTCTCCTGTGAGAACTGCTTCCCAGCTGGCTCCTCACCCACTCAGTCAGGAGAGATATCAGCACTGCAGGGCAAAGAGGGAGTTCAGGGTCAGACCTCCACCATGCTAGGGGTCTGACCCATGAAGTATCTGTCTCTGCCCAAACTGAGGGCAAGAGAAGGTCCTTCAGCTCTGGAAGTCCTTCTGAGCTCCAGAACGGGTTTTGCATTCTCTTATCCTGTGAGAACTGCTTCCAAGCTGGCTCCTCATCCACTCAGTCAGGAGAGATACACCACCCCCTGTCCTGCCACAACAGGCCCTGCTAAAGAGTCTGTCTCCATCTTTCTTACAGGTCCCCTGTAAGCACTGAGATGCCACAGAAGGTGCCCCTGAAGCCTTCTCCTGGTTGAGGAACCCCATTTCCATCATCCTGCCCTCACAGCAGAGGGGTGCCAGCCCTCAGACCATTTTTGTGGCCTTCTGTGGACCTGCTTGAGCAGGTTTCTATACCCTGCTCAGGATGACTCTGTCCAGGAGAACTCAGAAGCATTGATTTCTCCTCAGCGTGGTCAGTCTCTGCCTCTCCTAAGAGCTTGGACTTGCTCCAGACCCAAGTGTGATCTTGAGTGTGATCCACACAGAAGCCATGGGCATGGAAAGCAGTGCAGACCATGGGTGCAGGGCCATGCCTGTGGAGAGACATCCCCTGAGGACAACTCACCTTTCTGGGCAGAGGCAGCAGGGGAAAGGGCCAGGCAGGGGCTGTTCCCTGCAGCAAGGAGTCTTGGCAGTAACTTCATGGAAGGTGGCAGGTCTGCAAATGAAGTCACTTTATCAAAGCCAATGCCAAATAACACTTCTGAGGTCAGCTGAGGAACTTCTGGGACAGATCTGGCCCAGTGGAGCTGTCTTAAAGATAAGCAAACAAACAAATGTGCCAATTAACCCTGCTCCCCCCTCAGCAGAGGTTTGTGTTGGAGGATTAACTTCAAGGGTGATTTTATTTCAGGCTAGAAGCTGTGCTTGCTAACCTCAAGCAAAGGCTGGTTCTGCATTTAGCATCCAAGCCAGGAAGAAGATGGTTGGCTTTGTTTGATTCCTTCTGATCCTTGTCCAGGAGAACTCATGTCTTAGTTTATTAACATGTAAAGGTCCAGGCTTGACTGCTAGCCCAGGCTCAGGAGTTTCCCTCAGAGATGCTTCTTGTGCCCTCATTTTCACAAAGAGTTAAGCAAAAGCCATTCTCACATTTCATGGCAGCTGCTCTTGACTTTACAAACAGGAGAGGAAAAACACCAGAGGCTGCCTGGCATATGCTAAAATCATTTAATCTAAACTACATCTCATGGCTCATTTTCACTTTAGATTTCATGGGAGGACTAATTAAACAGCAATTCCTTACTGAGAATCCCCCCTGGTCCCCCCCAGCTCCTTATCTTTATCTCTCCATTCAAGCTTTTTCCTGGTCTAAGCATCTCTCTGTTCCACGAGACCCTTCTCCATTAAGTGACTTCTTTAGGTCTGGGGACCTAAATCTTTAGCCCTGCACACAGAGACAGAACTATTTATCATGCAGCATCATCCTGATGAGAGGAGGCTGAGTGGAGACCTGCATATCCCTCTCTACAGCTGCCTGCAGGGTGATGTGGAGGCTGGTTTCTTCTCCCAGGGAATGATAGGATAAGAGGAAATGGCCTCAAGTTGCACCAGGGGAGGTTTAGGTTGGACATGAGGAACAGTTTCTTCCCCCAAAGGGCTATCAAAGCTCTGAAACAGGCTGCCCAGGGCAGTGGTGGAGTCCCCATCCCTGGAGGGATTGAAAAGCCATAGAGATGTGGTGCTGAGGGCCACGGTTTAGTGGTGACCTGGCAGTGCTGGGTTAAGGGTTGGGTTTGATGATCTTAAAGGACTTTTCCAACCTAAACAATTCTGTGACTAGGGAGTGAAAAGAATCATCCAGATATTGGCTGTCCATCTGGTTAAGAAGCAGTTCACTGGGCTGAGATAGAAGGAATAGAAGGAAAGAGATTGAAACCACGAAAAACATGAAGTGAGAGTTGCTTGGTTCTTTGTTCCCTCCCTCAAGAAATCCATACTTCCCCCTCTGAACTTTTCAAACACCAAGCACCAGGAGTGATAATTCAGATTGCATTATTTTAACATAGGGCAGCCTACTGAAATGGAAAGGTCTCAGATAAAGCAGGGAGGATAAATCCCTCTGTGGTCACGGAGCGCCATGGTCCAGATGCGAATTTCATCTTAGTGAACGCCAAAGCTGTCGAGTCCCCGAGTTTGGGGTTGGACAACCCCAGAGGACTGCTCTAATCTCACTTTCTCCTTCAGGCACTTTTCCTAGCTCTCTGCTGCTGGCCAGTGTCAGAGATGGAGTAAGGCCTTTTGTTTGACTTGCTGCGGCTGTTTGCGTGCTCGCCGCCGCCGCCGTAGCCGCGTGTGATGCAACCTCAGCAGACCTGCAGCACACGCTGAGCAAAACAGGAACAGAAGCACAGAGCCACAGAGTGCTGTGGGTTGGAAGACTCTTCTGGAGGTCATCCAGTCCAACCCCACTGCTAAAGCAGAGACACCCAGAGCAGCTTGCCCAGGATCATGATGTCCAGGTGGGTTTGGAAGCTCTGCACAGAAGGAAAATTCACATCTCTGGGCAGCCTGCTCCAGGGCTCCAGCACCCTCACACCAAAGAAGTTTTTCCCCATGGAACCTCCTGGGTTCCAGTTTGTGCTGTCACTCAGCACCACTGAAAAGAGCCTGGCCCCATCCTCCTGTGCCTGCCCTTTAGCTCTTGCTGAGCACTGCTCAGATCCCCTCCGGGGCTGCTCTTCTCCAGGCTGCACAGCCCCAGGGCTCTCAGCCTTTCCTCCTCACAGAGGTACTCCAGTTCCTTCAACATCTTAGTCTTAGCTGGACTCTCTCCAGTAGTTCCCTGTCTCTCTTGAACTGGGGGAGGCCAGATCTGAACTCAGCACTCCAGATGTGGCCTCCCTAAGGAAGAGTAGAAGAGGAGAACCTCCCTTGCCCTTGTGATCACACTCTTCTTCACGGACCCCTGTTCACTCCTTGGCCACAAGGACACATTGTTGGCTGAGAGTGAGTTTGTGAAGGCATTTTTCTTGCATCTGTTTTAGCTTATCAAGTATTCCAGGCTTGAAGGAAAAGGTGATGCTTTGGGGTTGTTTCAGTGACTCTAATGATGCATTTTGACAAACAAAAAAGGCAGAGCAACTGCAAACAAATTGTTTTTTCCAGTTTGGGAACAGAAGCAGCTAAAGGAAAGGTTGAGATTGAGCTGAGCTGATCAGATCAGTCAGAGCATCTAGGAGTGGAAAGGTCTGGTGCTGGTAAGCAAAGATGGAGTGTGGGGAAGGTGAAATATAGCTATAAAAAGATGTGTCAGTTAGGGAGGGGAAACATAACCCCCCCTGGAAACCTATATTTGAATCCCTTCCTTTCACACCACTTTTACTGGCTGAATAATCATTATTATTATTTCTTTTTAATAGTAGGTTTTTAAATGGCTCCTTCTAACCCAGGTTGTTCCTAAACCTTGTTGGAAAGATCAGCTCTCCTCCCCGGGGGCCAGGTCAGTGTTTCTGCTTCTGCTTGGGCTCCACCTTGGAACACAGGAGTGAAAATCTGAACCTTCTTCCCAAATGGCATTTCCAAAAGGAGAAGAGTTGGGAGGGCTGGGGTGTTTCTTGTCAGGAGCATGGGCTTGTGGTTGCTTCAGCATCACAGGATTGTCTCTGGTTGACAGATGCACCAGGACAAATTAGGAGTTATCAGCAGGTCAGGGGAGGTTCTCCTCCTTCTCTGCTTCAGCTCTGCCTTAATGAGGCTACATCTGGAGTAGCAGGTCCAGTTCTGGGCTCAGGAGAGACAGGGAACTACCAGAGAGAGTCCAGTGGAGGCTATGAAGATGCTGAGGGGCCTGGAGCACCAATGTGAGGAGCAAAGGCTGAGAGCCCTGGGGCTGTTCAGCCTGGAGAAGAGCAGCCCCAGTGGGGAGCTGAGCAATGCTCAGCAAGAGCTAAGGGTGGGGAGCAAGAGGATGGGGCCAGACTCTGCTCAGTGGTGCCCAGGGACAGGACAAGGGGCAGTGGGCACAAACTGGAATCCAGGAGGTTCCATCTGAATAGGAGTACTCTGCTCAATGGTGCCCAGGGACAGGACAAGGGGCAGTGGGTACAAACTGGAATCCAGGAGGTTCCATCTGAACAGGAGAAACTTCTTTCCTATGAGAGTGCTGGATCCCTGGAGCAGGCTGCCCAGAGAGGTTGTGGAATCTCCTTCTCTGGATGCAATCCTGGGCAAGCTGCTGTGGGTGACCCTTCTTCATCAGAGGGTTTGCACTAGGTGATCCCCAAAGGTCACTTCCCAGCCACGCTGGGGCTCTGGGATGCTGCAGGTCCTTCATTTTGGCAATGCTGAAGATTTCCTTTCCACAAGACCAGAATGCTTCAAGCTGAGATAGCACTGCCCTCCCAAATTGTAATGCCATCACTGAACACAAGCCCTAGAAGTCAGAGCAGGAGCACATAGAGCAGCAAACATGTCGATGTTTGCCTCAGCAGAGAAAACTTGCTTGCCAATCCTACAGTAAGGAGAACATTGCAATGGCAAAGTCCATGTTGCAGAGACCAGGAGGATGGTTTGGTTTGCTTCATTTTATTTTGCCTTTTTGGACAATTTTTTTTTGGTCAGGAATTTCATGGAAATGGAGCTACAGAAAATGTTTGAGTTTCCTTGAGGCAGTTTTTTTGCCAACGTGAAGCTCTCCCATCCAAAAGTTTCCACCAGGCCCCCTCAGAACGTGCCTTGGCCTATCGAGTGGGCAGGCAGAGAGCCAGGCTTCAGAAACCCAGGGCCTGATCCTGGCCTCGTGTTGAAGCCCAACAGGGACCTAAGAAAGAGTTGTGATTAATGCTGAATCACTTTGGTCAGGCAAACTGTGGCTGGAAGCCACTAAGCTGGCAGAGACTCTTCCTCACAAGTGTTCCCTCTGCAGCAGAGCTGTGAGGCTGCAGCTGGCAAGGAGCTACCTGGGGAATGAGCTTGTGATGGGTCCCATGCCACACAATAAACAGGCTGGGGCAGGGCTTGTGAGATATGAATCAACCTCTCCTCTGAGGACAGGCTGAGAGAGATGTGGGGTTGGTCAGCCTGGAGAAGAGAAGGCTCTGGGGAGACTTAAGAGCAGCCTTCCAGTGCCCGAAGGGGGCTTGCAAAAAGGCTGGAGAGGGACAGTCTGCAAAAGCCTGTGGTGATAGGGTGAGCGGCCATGGGTTGAAACGAGAGAAGAGCAGATTGAGGTTGGATGCTGGGAGGAAGTTCTTCACCATGAGGGTAATGGAGCACTGGAACAGGAGGTAGCTGAGGGACCCATCCTCACAGACATTCAAGGACAGCTTGGCAGGGCTCTGGACAGCCTGATCCAGTTGAGGATGCCCCTGCTGACTGCAGGGGGGGTTGGACTGGATGACCTTTGGAAGTCCCCTTCAGCCCAGAGCATTCTCTGATTCTATGAAATAATAGCTTTGTGCAGTGCTAGGGTGCATGAGGGAAGAGCTGCTCTGAGGGGCTGCTTTCAGTGCTGGGTGTTCAGCCCTCAGCAGAGCCATGTCCTGTGCTTGATGTCCAAATCATAGAATCATAGAATCAGTAAGGTTGGAAAAGACCTCAAAGATCATCAAGTCCAACCTGTTACCCAACACCTCCTGACAACTAAACCATGGCTCCAAGTGCCACATCCAAGCCTTTCCTGAACACCTCCATGGATGGGGACTCCACCACCTCCCTGGGCAGCACATTCCAATGGCAAATTACTCTTCATGGGAAGAACTTTCCCCTCACCTCCAGCCTAAACCTCCCCTGGCACAGCTTGAGACTGTGCCCTCTTGTTCTGGTGCTGGTTGCCTAGGATCTAACACTAATCTAATCTAATCTAATCTAATCTAATCTAATCTAATCTAATCTAACCTAACCACCATTAAAAAATGGGTGGCAAAACCTTCCCCAGTGCATGAGCCTGGCCATGTTCATCGACTGATGAAGTGGCAGAGCATCTACTTCCAACCTCAATCCTTGCTCTGATGATTCCAAGTCAATCAGAGAGGTTTCCAGCATTTCCCAAGGTGCAAGGGCAGAGGATGGGATGAGCCATTTCTGTGAGCTTTCCCCTCTTTCTTTTTGTCCCCCACATGGAAGGGTCTGCTTGTCTGGGGAGCTGGGACAACAAGAGGACACAGTCTCAGGCTGTGCCAGGGGAGGTTTAGGCTGGATGTTAGGAAGGAATTCTTCCCAGGAAGAGAGATTGGCCATTGGAATGTGCTGCCCAGGGAGGTGGTGGAGTCACCATCCCTGGAGGTGTTTAAGAGGAGACTGGATGGGGTGCTTGGTGCCATGGTTTAGTTGATTAGATGGTGTTGGCTGATAGGCTGGACTTGATGATCTCCAAGGTCTTTTCCAATCTGGTTAATTCTATTCTATTCTATTCTATTCTATTCTATTCTATTCTATTCTATTCTATTCTATTCTATTCTATTCTATTCTATGCCACTGCTCTCACACCCTGCAGGCTGTGGCTCTGATGCCTTCAGACGTGGCAGCAGCCAAGCTGTCCTCAGACAGGGAGGAGAGCCCCTCTAGTGGGGATGGAACACTTGTTTCAGGAGAGCCATGGGAGCAGTTCCACCGAAGCAAAGAGCCAGCCAGCCCTGTTTGCAGCTGACAGATCTTCAAGCATGGATGAAAAGCAGCCTGCCTGTCTGCTCCATTCCTGGAATCCCCATGAGCCAGCCCCACGGAGCCATTCCCAGCAGGCTCCCAGTTTCTGCTAAACCACATCACAGGAGAGCAAGGCTGGCAAGGCCCAGGAAAGCCATTGTTGCATCCATTCAGCTGTCCTGGAGCACAAATAGCTGCTTCTAAGCGATTACAAATGAACTGAGTTTTCCTGTGCCCTAAACTTGGCTCCTGGGCTGCAGGAGGAGCAGTCCAATAGGTGGGTCTGCCCAAAAAGCCCCACTCACAAATTGCACCTTCTCCTCAGCATGGTCTGGATGGAGATCAATGATGTCCAAGGTCCAAAACACAGAAGAGGAGGAAGCATGAGACACCATAAACTCTAGTTTCAGCATCACTCTCCAAGGAGGCTATGTTCTTGGCAGCTTTGGGGTGCACCATCCATCCCCTTCAAGAGCCACACTGCTGCTGAGGAGCTGGGGGTGTCACAGTTGCAGGGAGCCTCTCCAAGCCAGACAGAAACTCCAAGGCCAACAAGATGCTGGGTTTACATTTCTTCGAGGGCCTAATAAGTCTTCCTCCCCTCCCTCCATCTCTGGAGAGATGGTTGTTTGGATTGTTACTGTCCTTAATTGTTGATGATATATGAGAGCTCATTGCAAAGGTTTGTTATTCTTGGAAGAGGCTTGGGGAGGACCTTTCCAGCAATGTGTCAGGGCTCAGCGCGCAGAGCCGTGCGGCTTTGGGCCCTCTGTCAGAGCCAGGGCTGCATTGCAGCTGGAGGCCCTTTAGGATCAGAGCATGTGTTTGTGCAAGGACCAGAGAGTGGCCACTTGCACTCCACTGGGGGGAATGGCTTAATGACTCCAGGATGGATGCAGGCATCTGGGGTTTTTTTGCAGGTACTATAGGGAAGGGAAATATTTGGTGTAGGAGCAATAGATGTCCTCCATCCTCATCTTCCCTTCCCCAGCTGCGTTTCCTCCCAAATGAAGGTAAAGTTGTAGGCATGGTGACAGTGCCTGGAGAAGAGGAGGCTCAGGGGTGACCTTGTTGCTCTCTACAACTCCCTGAAGGGAGGCTGTAGCCAGGTGGGGGTTGGTCTCTTCTCCCAGGCAACCAGCACCAGGACAAGAGGACACAGTCTCAAGCTGTACCAGGGGAGGTTTAGGCTCGAGGTGAGGAGAAAGTTCTTCCCAGAAAGAGTAATTGGCCATTGGAATGTGCTGCCCAGGGAGGTGGTGGAGTCACCATCCCTGGAGGTGTTCAAAAAAGGCTTGGATGTGGCACTTGGAGCCATGGTTTAGTTGTCAGGAGGTGTTAGGTACTAGGTAATAGGTTGGACTTGATGATCTCTGAGGTCTTTCCCAACCTTATTGATTCTATGAGTCTATGATTAATATATCCCCTCTTCCTTCTGGGAGACATTGTCTTTGATATCTTCTTAGCAGCACCTCAGGGGAGGAAGGATCTTGAGAGAACACAAGAAAAACTACTTTATATCTGTTCCAAAGCATTCAGTTTGCAGCCACTCTAAGCTCTGGTGGTTGTTGAGAGGTGCTCACAGCTTTGCAGGGCACTGGGCAAGTGCAGCAGCTGGATGGACTGCTTAGGACCTCAGGAGCACATTTCCCACACCAGAAATATTCTGATCTCCAGCTGTTTGGGAAGAGTTGGTGGTGGCTTTGTGTGGCCTTAGAATGAAATGCATCCAATAAAAGCACAGAATCCCAACATGGGGGGGGGGTGTCACTTTGAAGGGACCTCTTGGGATCATCCAGTCCAGCCTCCCTGCTATAGCAGAATCACCCACAGCAGCTTGCCCAGGAGCACAATGGCCAGGGGGGTTTGGAATCTCTGCAGAGAAGGAGACTCCACAACCTCTCTGGGCAGCCTGAGACAGGGCTCCAGCACCCTCACACCAGAGAATTTTCTCCTCCTGTTCAGATGGAACATCCTGGCTTCCAGTTTGTGCCCTTTGCCTCCTGTCCTGTCACTGGGTGCCACTGAAAAGAGTCTGGCTCCATCCTCTTGCCTCCCACACTTCAGCTACTGATCAGCACTGATCAGATCCCCTCTCAGGCTGCTTTTCTCCAGGCTCTCAGCCCCAGGGCTCTCAGCCTTTGCTCCTCACAGAGATGCTCCAGGCCCCTGAGCATCTTCATAGCCTCCACTGGACTCTCTCCAGTGATTCCTTGTGTCTCTTGAACTGGGCAGCCCAGAACTGAGCCCAGTACTCCAGATGTGGCCTCCATGGGGCAGAGTATAGGAGGAGAACCTCCCCCAACCTGCTGGCCATACTCTTCTTCATGCATCCCAGGAGTCCTTTGGCCTTCTTGGCCATTGCTGCCTCATGGTGAACTTGTTGTCCCCTGACTGAATGTGTAGATGAGAGCACAGGAGCAAGGATGACAGAATCTGAGTGAGTAAAAGGTGAGGCCATTGCTGTATTGTTTAGTCTCCACTTCATATGAAGTTATAAATAATACCTTTGTTTTGCTGGGCTTTGGAAGGATGAGGAGAAGCTTCTGGAGGGTGGGAGGCTTTGAAGCAAATATTCCCATTGGGGTTGCTGTGGCCAGAAAGTGACTTTAGCTGTTAGAACAGTGTGGCAGAGCTCTTTAAATGACCCAGGCTACTTAAACAGACCTTTGAGCCAGGTTCTCAGTTGCATCCCCATGATCCAGCCTCCTCTCACGGTGTCTGTCCCTCCCTGGATGCAATACAGACATCTCAGTGCTGCTGGAGATGAAGGTTTTGGTGATGCTTAATAGCTAACAGATATTTTTTTCCCACCAGGGGGAAATAAACCCCCCACAAAAAACCCACAACACAACAAAACTGAATCAACAACAACAACCAGAACACAACCCAAGTGACAACAATGAGGATGGGTTTCCAGCCTGTGGGCGTTTCACTGCTGATCAGAAGTGTAAACAAGACTAAAATAAAGCCCCAGTGCCCCTCAGGGCTTTCTGTGGAACAGAGTGTCCAACGTGCTTGAATTTCAGGGCAGGGAAGAGGCAGTGCTGCTCCTCACGGTGAGGACGAACAGGAGTGGAAAAGAGCAAGGGGCAACCAACCACACCGAGGGAAAAGCCACAGGAAGGAAGAGAAAGGCAAAGTAGAAAGCAGGCAGATGCCTCCAGCATCGCTCCTGGAGGACCAAGATGTGTCTCTGGAGAGCGAATGGTAGCACCATGTCTGAGGGCTGGGGGGCAGGAGGGAGGGGACAGGCTCTGCTCACTTGCTGCCTGTGATGGGACAAGGAGCAATGGATGTAAGCTGCAGCACAGGAGGTTCCACCTCAACACAAGGAGGAACTTCTGCACTGTGAGGGTCACAGAGCACTGGAACAGGCTGCCCAGAGAGGTTGTGGAGTCTCCTTCCCTGGAGACTTTCAAGCCCACTCTGGATGTGTTTCTCTGTGACCTGAGCTGGATTGTATGGTCCTGCTCTGGCAGGGGGGTTGGATTTGGTGATCTCTTTGGGTCCCTTCCAACCCCTGACATCCTGTGATCCTGTAACCATTGGGGCACTCAAAGACAAGTGCAGGGTGGCTTCTCAGTGCCAAAGTGCTGCCCTGCTTGTGCCTGGCATGAGAAGGTCTTGCCCTGTTTGCTGCATCCTTCACAAATGGGATTTCCATTGCTGAGGGTGGAGGGCCCTGCTGCTCCTCCTAGCACTGGGCTCCTTGGGTTAAGTTTGGGGCTGGTGGACCCCCTGTCTGAGTGCCACATTTACTGCTGGTGAAGCTCTGGCTCTGCAGAAGGATTGGCAGGCACTCAAGAAATAAACCACCCAGGCTTGACCAGCCACAAGAACTTTGGTAAATCTCTTACACATAGAATCATCAAATCACAGAATCATTTAGGTTAGAAGAGACCTCTAAGATCATCAAGTCCAACCATCAACCCAGCACTGCCAGATCACCACTAACCCATGGCCCTCAGCACCACAACTCCATGGCTTTTAAATCCTTCCAGGGATGGGGACTCCACCACTGCTCTGGGCAGCCTGTTCCAATAAGGTCTCCTCAGAGCCTCCTCTGGCCATGAGGATGAGCAGAGGGCTGGAGGCACACTGAGAGAGTTGGGGCTGTACAGTCTGGAGGAGAGAAGGCTCCAAGGAGACCTAATTGTGGCCTTCCAGTATCTGAAGGGGATACAGGAAAGCTGGGGACTTCTTAGGACGTCAGGGAGTGATAGGACTGGGGAGGGATAGAGCAAACCTAGAAGTAGGCAGATTCAGATTGGATGTTAGGAAGAAGTTGTTCCCCATGAGGGTGGTGAGAGCCTGGCACAGGTTGCCCAGGGAGGTGGTGGAAGCCTCATCCCTGGAGGTGTTTGCAGCCAGGCTGGAGGTGGCTGTGAGCAACCTGCTGTGGTGAGGTGTCCCTGCCCATGGCAGGGGGGTTGGAACTGGCTGCTCCTTGAGGTCCCTTCCAGCCCTGACAGTTCTGTGTGATTCTGTGAGTCCAGAGGTGGTAGAGCAGGCTGTTCACTTCCACATGCAGCAGAATTAGGAGGCAGGTCATACTTCATTTCCCTTGGCTGACACCTTGAAATAGGTTGAAACATTTCTTCCACATGCACCAAGGATCAGCTCTGGGCAACCTGCTGTGGTGTGAGGGGTCCCTGCCCATGGCAGGGGGTTGGAACTGGCTGCTCCTTGAGGTCCCTTCCAACCCTGACAATTCTCTGATTCTATGGAAGAGCTCCAGCAGAAGGAAATATTTCACCTTTTACAGGGGGAGGCTGTAAGGAAACCAGAAGAAGCCTTTACCTTATTCAATGGAAGTGTAATTAGCTGGAAGGAAATAGGAACAAAACAACAAAAAAATAAGAAACCTTTTTTTTCTTTCCTGAGGTGGGAAGACCACCAATAGCCACCAAAGTGGAGGGAATTTATGGCAGTGTGGGGGAGAGTCCTGCTTGGAGATGCTTTAATGGTAATTTTGGAGGAAGAATTTACAAGCACACTTTGCTACCGAGTGGAAAAATACATTGGCCACAAAGAAATTGCTGTTTGCCAAGCCCCTAATGATTCATTTCTGAGTCATAAATAATAGGTCCCTAATGACAAAGGGGAGAAGAGTGGCCCTCTCCTGCCAACTATTTATTAGAAAATAGAGCTAAATCATTAGCTGGGAGCTCTCTTACCGGAAAGCTGAAACCACATTTCTCTATGAAAGGTCATAAGCTATTTCCACAAGAATTTAGACAAAACATTATTGCAGTTTAAATCTTTCATCTTTAGCACCAAAAAAGAAAAAGGAAAAGAAGGGGGGAAAAAAAAAAAAACACAGGGGGGGGGGGGGGAAAAGAAGGCAATTGGTTCACCAGAGAACTCCAATTTGTCCTGGGGCATCCCTTGAGACCCAAAAGGGTCAGGAAAGAACAGGGGGGGAAGGGAGTTTGGAAACACCAGCGGCAGTGTGGGATGGAAATGAATTGACTTCTCCTCTGGAGACCCTCCTCACCTCACCCTCCCAAGCCCACTGACGTGCTGCAGCTCTGGAGGAACAGAAAAGAACAGAATAGAACAGAACAGAATAAAATAGAATAGAGTAGACTAGACTAGACTAGACTAGACTAAATAGAATAGAATAGAGTAGACTGGAATAGACTAGACTAGAATAAATAGAATAGAGTAGAATAGAATACAGTAGACTAGACTAGACTAGACTAAACTAGAATAGAATAGAATAGAATAGAATAGAATAGAATAGAATAGAATAGAATAGAATAGAATAGAATAAAATAGAATGGAATGGAGTAGAGTAGACTAGACTTGAATAGAATAGAATAAATAGAATAGAGTAGACTAGAACAGAGTAGACCAGACTAGACTAGAATAAATAGAATGGAATGGAATGGAATGGAATAGAGTAGAATAGGATAGAATAGGATAGGATAGGATAGGATAGGGTAGACTAGACTAGGCTAGGCTAGACTAGACTAGACTAGACTAGACTAAATAGAATAGAGTAGAATAGAATAGAATAGAATAAAGGAGAATAGTATAGAATGGAATAAATAGAATAGAATAGAGTAGAATAGAATAGAATGAACTAGAATAGTATAGAATGGAATGGAATGGAATGGAATGGAATGGAATGGAATGGAATAGAATAGAATAGAAAAGAATAGAATAGAATAGAATAGAATAGAATAGAATGGAATGGAATGGAATGGAATGGAATGGAATAGAATAGAATAGAATAGAATAGAATAGAATAGAATAGAATAGAATAGAATAGAATAGAATAGACCAGGTTGGAAAAGACCTTTGAGATCATCCAGTCCAACCTATCACCCAACACCATCTAATCCATGGCACCAAGTGCCTCAGCCAGTCTCTTCTTAAAATAGAATGGTCTGGGTTGGGAGGGACCTCCAGAGCTCATCTGTTCCAACCCCCTCTGCACTCAGCAGCGACATCCTCAACCAGATCAGGTTGCCCAGAGCTCTGGCCAGCCACACTTTGAATATGAGAATAGGAGGCTCAGGGGAGACCTTCTTGCTCTCTACAACTACCTGAAGAGAGGCTGTAGCCAGGTGGGGGTTGGTCTCTTCTCCCAGGCAACTTGTGACAAAAAAGAGGACACAGTCTCAAGCTGTGCCAGGGGAGGTTTAGGCTGGATGTTAGGAAGAAGTTCTTCCCAGAAAGAGAGATTGGCCATTGGGATGTGCTGCCCAGGGAGGTGGTGGAGTCACCATCACTGGAGGTGTTTAAAAAGAACCTGGATGGTTGAGTTGATTAGATGGTGTTGGGTGATAGGTTGGACTGGATGATCTCCAAGGTCTTTTCCAACCTGGTTAATGCTGTGATCTCCAGGGATGGAGCCTCAACTACCTCCCCGGGCAACCTGTTCCAGTGTTCCATTACCCTCATGGTGCAGAACTTGTTCCTAACATCCAGTCTAAATCTGCTCTGCTCTAGTCTGAAGCCCTTGCCCCTCATCCTGTCCCTGCAGGCCTTTGCAAACAGTCTCTCTCCATCCTTATGTAGCCCCCTTCAGGTACTGGAAGGCTGCTATTAGGTCTCCCCAGAGCCTTCTCTTCTCCAGGCTGAACACCCCCAGCTGCCTCAGCCTGTCTGTGCAGCAGAGGTGCTCCAACCACATGCCTCTCCTTGAAGGAAATATCTCTGCCTGCCCCAGCTCCCGAATGCCAGGTACAATGTCTGACTGCAGCAAATGCCCCTGAAGGCCACATCTCTCTGGCTTTGGACTGCTCTGTCTTTAGAAGCATTAATCAGCTGCAGCATTTTATTCTTTCCCAAGCATGAGCTATATATTATCTATCACTCAAATAATAAAGCTAGTCTGGATTCCCAGCATTGTAAGAGCCAAGTGACTCCTTCTATTTTCAGTTCAGCTTTGTGCTGTCCACTTGCAAGTGAAATGAAGATGTCAAATGGAGCAGGGTCTGAGATGCCAGAGGAAGAGCTGAGAAAATGCAAAGCCAAGTCAGCTTTTGGCGTGGTCAGCAACACTTTGGTTGGGAGATGGAGCTTTATCACAGGGTCACAGAATAATGTGGGTTGGAAGGGACCTCTGGAGATCACCTAGTCCCACTCACCTTTCTCTAGCAGCATCACCCACCCACACAGCAGGTTGCCCAAGACTGCAATGCCCAGGTGGGTTTGGAATCTTTCCAGAGGAGGAGGCTCCACAGCCTCCCTGGGCACTCAGTCCCAGGAACGTGTCTGGAGGAGACTGAGTGGGGCCATCCTGTGGCTGCCCCATCCTGCACTTCCCTTGCCTTGCCTGAGCACATCCCAAACCTGTGGCTTTTCCACCTTGGGAGCAAAGTGCAAACTGCATGGAATAAAATGTAATTGCTGGGTGTGCAAACCACAGGGAAACCTTTAAATCTTTGAAGAACATTTCCCTGTTGACTGAGCTGCCTTTATTTTTCTTTCCCCTGGTTAGCTCTGCTAGTGATGCATGGAGCTGAGGGATCACAGAATGGTTTGGCTTAGGAGGGACCTTTAAAGGTCACCTAGTCCAACCCCCTCTGCAGTGAGCAGGAACATCTGCAACTAGCTCAGGTTGCTCAGAAACCAATCCAAACAGACCTGGAAAGGTTCCAATGATCTTCTAAAGGTTTATGATCATTCCAAAAGCAAACAGCCAAGCATGGTGCTGGCACTGGGTGTTGCTCTGCCTTCTTTGCAGAAGAAATTGCTCTCCTCCTGTCCTGATAAGCTGCCCTGATGCAGCTCTGCCTTGTGTGGCAAGTGCAGCTGGAGCTCCACAGCAGTTCACTGCGTGGAGACACTAAACTCCCTGTGAACTCTGAGGCTTCAGCCTTTACAGAGCAAAACTCCTAGCGTCATAATTCATCAGCAAGGTGAAAACTGGAAGCTTGGCTGCTAGCATTGCTGTGAGGGTTCTGCAGAGCATCTGGGCATGGGGATTCTGCCCCTCTGCTCTGCTTTCCTGGGACCCCACCTGCTGATTCCAGCTCTGGGGTCCTCAGCACAGGACAGACATGGACCAGTTGGAGGAGGGCCAGAGGAAGCCACGAAAGTGATCTGAGGGCTGCCCCCCCACTTTGCTGGGAGAGTTGGGGTTGCTCAGCAGGGAGCAGAGAAGGCTGCAGGGAGACCTTCTTGTGGCCTTTCAGTACTTAAAGGAAGCTGATAAGAAATATGGAGACAGACTCTTAGCAGGGCCTGCTGTGACAGGACAAGGGGTGATGGTTTCAACCACTACAGAAACAGGAGATTCAGACTAGAGAGAAGGAAGAAAGGTTTTGCTCTGAAGGTGGTGACCCAGGCTGCCCAGAGAGATGGTAGATGGAAGTGTTGGAGGCCAGGCTCTGAGCAACCTGTTGCAGATGTTCCTGCTGACTGCAGAAAGAATGGAATGGAATAGAATGGAATGGAATGGAATGGAATGGAATGGAATGGAATGGAATAGAATAGAATAGAATAGAATAGAATAGAATAGAATAGAATAGAATAGAATAGAATAGAATAGAATAGAATAGAATAGAATAGAATTATCCAGGTTGGAAAGGACCTTGGAGATCATCCAGTCCAACCTATCACCCAGCACCATCCAATCAACTAAACCATGGCACCAAGTGCCTCATCCAGGCTCTTCCTAAACACCTCCAGGGATGGGGACTCCACCACCTCCCTGGGCAGCACATCCCAAGGGCCAATCCCTCTTCCTGTGAAGAATTTCTTCCTAACATCCAGCCTAAACCTCCCCTGGCACAGCCTGAGACTGTGTCCTCTTGTTCTGGTGCTGGTTGCCTGGGAGAAGAGCCCAGCCCCCACCTGGCTACAACCTCCCTTCAGGTAGTTGTAGAGGTTGGATTGGATGACCTTTGAAGGTCTTTTCCAGCCCAAACCCTTCCATGATTCTGTGAAACACAAATCATCCTGCAGCAGCTCATCCCTGAAGGGAAATGATCACATCTCTAACTGATAAGAATCCAAAGCAAGGACTCCAGACATCTTCCAGCCTCTTCCACAGCGCAGCACTTCCTCCTTCTTCCAGGGAACTTCAGAGCAGCAGGCAAAGTCAGAGAAAAAACCCAACACCCCAAGGTTCTTCTGTAACCCTACTCCATCCCTGTGCTAGATGCAACCCAGCCTTCAGAGGTGACATCACTGCCACACTGGAGGGAAAGGATCTCCCTGTGCTCAGCATCCTCCCGTGGCCACATCGCATTTACTTTGAGGCTAAACGTGCCCATTTGGGGAACTATGTTTAGCAACCCCTACTGGGAAATTCCTGCCTGGTATGTGTCAGGAATATAGGGCTGGAAGGAACATCTTGGCTCGTGCAGGAAACCATCTCCTCTCATCCACAACCTGCTCATGTGCCAGAAAAGCACTTAAACACATTCTTGGTTCCCACACGCGCCGGTGGGACACACGCGTGTCCTGCCCTGACTCGTGCCCTGCTTACATCTCTGCTTGACTGCTTTCCTGAACCAGGGCCATAGGTATCTCGGGAGCCCTGCCCTGTCAAGAGCAATGCAGCCAGATCCTACACTAGATAACAGCACAAGACAGCATGAAGCAGCTGCACCTCCCCCCTCAAGCCCCAAACCCGAAGCCGCCGCGTCGCCACGCGTGGCTCAGCACGGCAGCAGCCATGGCTGCGGTGAGGAGCAGGAGGATGCACATCCATGTCAAAGCTGGTTCAGAACGTGCAGATGACCTTCCCTTTGCATGACCATGGCTTTTTCCAAGGTGAGGTTGTCTCCCAGACCCTGTGACAGTGGAAGTGTGGCCACAGTTTACCCTATGTGTGAAGCACAAGACATCTGGAGCACAAGTCTGCAAGCTGAGGGAACAAGGCTCGTTTAGTCTGGAGAAAAGGAGGCTCAGGAGAGATCTTCTCACTCTCTCCCTGAAAGGAGGTTCAGCCAGGGGGGGTGTTGATCTGTTCCCCCAAGGAGCAAGGGATAGGACAAGAGGAAATGGCCTCAGGTTGCACTAAGAAAGGTTTAGGTTGGACACGAGGAAGAATTTCTTGCTTGAAAGGTTTGTCAAGCCCTGGCACAGGCTGCCCAGGGCAGTGGTGGAGTCCTCAGCCCTGGAGGAATTTATTCCTTGCCCTAGCACTGGGCACCACAGCCTGCTCCCATTCTCTTGACATCCTACCTGCCCTGATGCCCAACTACTCTGACACACAACCACCCTCTCACCCAACCATCCTGACACCCAGCTGCCTTCTAACCCTTTTTGTCTCTCTGCAAACCCCCCAGGCCCTGGCACACCAACTTTGACACTCAGCTGGCTCAGGAGCAGCAGCTGCTTTGGCTCAGCTGAGTTCTTGCTGCTCTCCCCAGTTTTCCATGTGGGACTGACAGAGACCCAGGGTAAGGTGACTTTCCAGAAACCACTGTGGGTTTTTTTGCACTCTTCTCTCTTCTGGCTGATTGCTAACATTCCTGCCTGGCCCTTGCTGCTGTCATGTGCCTTTGTCACTGCTGGCTGGGGGGACCCAAGGCTTTAAAGGCAGCATCCCCCCAGCTGAGGCTTTGTGAAGGATAACTAGGAGGATACTGGGCTTGCTCTGGTTTTCTTAGCCGCATGCAAGGAAAGAGTTTGAGGGTCTGAAAGCCACTACTGTATTCTCTGTCTCCAGGGTAGTAAAAGCTCCCCTTCCTGCAGATAGTGCAGCCAGTGCTGTCTCATTTAACTGCTCTATTAACTTAAGTAATTCCAGGCCTGAGTCCCTGATGAACACAAAATGCAGTTTGAATTTTAAGGGGAAACAGGCAAATGCACAGTGGAGGAGCTGGATGGAAGCTGGGAAAGGCTCTTGGGATGGGAAGGGCAGGAAGGGATGGGTGAGATCTTGTCCCCTGCCAGCTCTAGTGTCAGGTCACTAAATGAATAGGAAATGTGATGATTCCACAGAATCACTGAATCCCAGCGTGCTGGGGGCTGGAAAGGACCTCTGGAGATCCCCTAGTCCAAACAGTCTGCTCAAGCAGAGTCACCCACAGCAGCTTGCCCAGGATCACAATGGCCAGGTGGAGTTGGAATCTCTCCAGAGAAGGAGACTCCACAGCCTCTCTGGGCAGCCTGAGACAGGGCTCCAGCACCCTCACACCAAAGAAGTTTCTACATGTTCAGATGGAACCTCCTGGGTTGCAGTTTGTGCCCACTGCCCCTTGTCCTGTCCCTGGGCACCACTGAGCAGAGTCTGGCCCCAGCCTCTTGCCCTTTAGCTCTTTAGCTGAGCATTGCTCAGCTCCCCTCTGGGGCTGCTCTTCTGCAGGCTTTCAGCCCCAGGGCTCTCAGCCTTTGCTCCTCCCAGAGCTGCTCCAGGCCCCTCAGCAGCTTTGTAGCTTCTGCTGGACTCCCTCCAGCAGTTCCCTGTCTCCCTTGAACTGGGGAGCTCAGATGTGGACCCAGGACTCCAGATGCTGACAGAGCTCATACCAGTCCTACATGATCTAACCAGGTTGGAAAAGACCTTTGAGATCATCAAGTCCAACCTATCGCCCAACACCATCTGATCAACTAAACCATGGCACCAAGTGCCTCATCCAGTCTCCTTTTAAACACCTCCAGGGATGGGGACTCCACCACCTCCCTGGGCAGCACATCCCAATGGCCAATCTCTCTTTCTGTCCCTGGGTTATGGCCCCTCTCATGTCAAAGAAGCAAATGCATTTAGGCTCACAGAACTCTTCCTGCACCTTGCTGTGAGTGCTGCTTTGCAGAGGGTAAGATGAGGGAGGCAGTGATGGAGAGACTCATTTGGGGCTGATGGGAAAGCCAAGGAGAGAAGCTCTCTTCTGCATCCCTCCACAGGGCTATTTTGTCTCTCCTGATGACCTGTTTCTTATAAAACTAAAGATGAGATTCAAGGGGTCACCACCATCAGATTGCTCCAGCCTGGCTGGAAGAGCACAGAACATTTCTGTCTCCCCCCCCACCCTCATGACCTTCCCCAGGCATGGCCTGGAGCCCTGTGTGCTGGAGCCAAACGTGACTGAGGACAAGGCTGAATTGTTTCCTGGTAAACAGCCTGCTCTCTGTCTCCACTGCCTCTGTGGACTCCAGCCCCAATGCCTCCTGCCAAAGGGCAGTGGGATGGGGGGGCCACATGTGCTTGGTGTGTGCCTGGGTGTTCCAGGAAGCCACAAGAAGGTGGGGAACCTCCTCTGAGGGGTTGCTCTTCTCTGTCTCTGCTGTAGGGGAGGGTTTCTGGGTGTGGAATTGCTCTCTCTGACCCCTCTCCAGCTCCTTGACCTGCAGAACTGGAGTGGGGATCCTGCTCCAGTGCCTGATTGTCCCAGCTGGGGTGTGAGATGTGCAGAGGCACAAGTCCAGTGGATGGGTTTCAGCAGGAATCAGACTCCCCCAAACCTGAGGATTTGAAGTTAGCTTCCCCATCCTGTTTGAATGAATACAACACTGTGCTAGCACATGGTAGGCAGGGATTTTAGCCCCAGCCCTTCCCTCTCCACCAGAACTGCTTTCTGCTGGATTTAGGAGGGGCCAGAAGAGGACCAGGTCCTGCTCTGCTGTGCTGTCACACAATTACTCACACACATCAGCTGTCTCAAGGAATCTTGCATGGTTTTGAGTGAAACACACAAGCCCCATCAAAAGAAAACCAGGCAGAGGTCAGGAGATATCCAAACCCATCATCTGCTCCCACTGGGAATGATCATGGACACCTGACTGGTGGGGACATGAATTTACATGTGTGGAATGAGTCCTGAGGCATTTAAGGCCCCCACAGTGATCTAAACAAAGTTTCTTCAGCAGGCTGGACTATGCCAGGGCTTGGCAAGATGCAGCCAGCTAAGCAAAAGCCTTCATTTGTCCCAGTCCGGCCATTCTTGTTCCTTGGCTGGCTATGAGCCCCCAGGCAAACCACCTGCCTGTCCTTGGGTTCCAGTTTGTGCTCATTGCCCCTTGTCCTGTCACTGAGGACCCCTGGAAAGAGTGTGGCCCCATCCTCTTGCCCCCACCCTTTAGCTATTGATCAGCATTGATCAGATCCCTGCTCAGCCTGCTCCCAGGTCTCTTTTCCAGTCCTCGCAGAGGTGTCCCACTGCCCTCAGCATCTTCGTAGCCTCCACTGGACTCTCTCCAGTAGCTGCCTGTCCCTTTTGAACTGGAGAGCCCAGGACTGGACCATCATGCCTTCTCCACTTCTCCAGATAATGTCACAGACCCTCTGAGGCTGAAGCTGCCTTTTGGCAGCACCCAAGTGCTCTGACCTCGGCAGCAGCTTCTGTGCTGCTGCAGTTGAGAAGGTTGGGGAACTTCTCAGAGTGCTGAGATTTGGGCAAGGAAATCTGTAGCCAGCTTAGAATTCAGGGTAGAAGTCACACTGTAAACCAGGCTCCACTTCTGCCCAGCTGGTCCCTGCAATGCTACATGGCTTTTCCTATTATTATCTACAGTTTGATGGAGCTTATTCCTTCCCAGCCAGGCTTGACAGCTATTGACACTTACTTGGCAGCTAATCTGAGGGGAGAAAAGGTGGTGAAAAATCTCTCCCTCCAAACATTCCCTGGAAGGGCTTTGGCAGCCCTGGCTGCGCTGCTTTATCACACCCACGCTTGCATTACCTAAGAGGACAGTTAGGTTTGTGGTGTACCCAAGCCACAAAAAGCAGGCAATTAACTTGTTAGCTTGAGTCGGGAGAGCAGCCTGGAGTTGGAATTTCCCCAGCTAAGATGCTAGCACACCTCCTCTGCTGGCAGCCTTCAGCCATGGCAAGCGCTGGGGCTGGGCTGGCAACTCTGAAGAGTGACAGAAGCTCTCTGTGAAGCCCTCTGCCTCCCCAAAGGGAACTGAGAGGGAATAAGAGAGAGAGAGAGTGATGGGTTGGGAAAGCAACTAAACCAGCTCTAATGGAAATAATAACGCTGCCTGTGTGGATCAACTCGTGGAACAGAGTCATAGAACTGTTTTGGTTGGAAGAGACCTTCAAGATCATCAGGTCTAATTGTTAGCCCAGCATTGCCAGGTCACCACTCAACCACGGCCCTCAGCACCGCATCCACGGGGTTTTGAAACCCCTCCAGGGATGGGGAGTCCACCACTGCCTTGGGTAGCCTGCTCCAGGGCTTGGCTGCCCTTCTGGGGAAGAGATTGTTCCTCATGTCCAACCTAATCCTCCCCTGGTAGAGATGCTGGAGCGTGTCCAGAGAAGGGCAACAAATTTGGTGAGGGACTTGGAACACAGCCCTGTGAGGAGAGACTGAGGGAGCTGGGGTTGCTTAGCCTGGAGAAGAAGAGACTCAGGGGTGATCTTATTGCTCTCTACAACTACCTTAAGGGAGGTTGTAGACAGGCAGAGGTTGGTCTCTTCTGCCAGGCAACCAGCACCAGAACAAGAGGACACAGTCTCAGGCTGCACCAGGGGAGGTTTAGGCTGGAGGTTAGGAGGAAGTTTTACACAGAGTGATTGCCCATTGGAATGGGCTGCTCAAGGAGGTGGTGAGGTCACCATCACCAGAGGTGTTCAGGAGGAGACTTGATAGGGTGCTTGGTGCCATGGGTTAGTTGTTTAGGTGGTGCTGGATGAGAGGTCGGACTTGATGATCTTGAAGGTCTCTTCCAACCTGATCTATTCTATTCTATTCTATTCTATTCTATTCTATTCTATTCTATTCTATTCTATTCTATTCTATTCCATTCCATTCCATTCCATTCCATTCCATTCCATTCCATTCCATTCCATTCTGGCTGTTTCTTCTCATCCTGTCACTTGTTCCTTGGGAGAAGAGGCCAACCCCCAGCTGTCTCCAGGCTCCATTCAAGGAGCGGTAGGAAGTGAGGAGGTCTCCCCTGAGCCTCCTTCTCTCCAGGCTGAGCCACTCCAGTGCCCTCAACCTCTTCTCCAAAGCCTTGCACGGTGCCTGCAGACACGGATGCAATTTTGGGAGTACTTGTGGGTGAACTGCACGGCAGGAGCAGGGGGGAGGAGGCTGGGGGTGACCACTCCGGTTTCCTCCCGGGTGCGTTTCATCTCCGAGGCATGAGATGGCAGCTGCGAGCAGAGCTATTATCACTTGCCTGCTAATTTATAGCTGAGGACTGATCTTTGCATTCCTAAAAGCAAGGGGTTAAGATGATTTATTTGCTGGAAACAGTCACAGGCTTGTGCTGAGAGCTTTTATCATAATTACAGGTGTAAGATGTCAGTGTCCATAATTTTTCAAAGAAATGGCACAGATTATGGTTCTCTTCAAAACATGCCAAGCTTTTTATGGGGGGATTTAGTACCTTTCAAAGGGAGCTGACTGACAGCCCTGCAAGCTCTGCAGCCTGCAAAACACACTTTGCCCAACCCTGCTGCGGCCACAGCACTCCCAGGGAGGAAGTTTCCTGCTGCTGCACCAGGGGAGGTTCAGGCTGGATGTCAGGAAGAAGCTCTTCCCAGCAAGAGAGATTGGCCATTGGGATGTGCTGCCCAGGGAGGTGGTGGAGTCACCATCACTGGGGGTGTTTAAAAAGAGCCTGGCTGAGGCACTTGGTGCCATGGTTGAGTTGATTGGATGGTGCTCGATGATAGGTTGGACTGGATGATCTCCAAGGTCTTTTCCAACCTGGTTAATTCAATTCAATTCAATTCAATTCAATTCAATTCAATTCAATTCAATTCTATTCTATTCTATTCTATTCTATTCTATTCTATTCTATTCTATTCTATTCTATTCTATTCTATTCTATTCTATTCTATTCTATTCCATCCCATCCCATCCCATCCCATCCCATCCCATCCCATCCCATCCCATCCCATCCCATCCCATCCCATCCCATTCTATTCTATTCTATTCTATTCTATTCTATTCTATTCTATTCTATTCTATTCTATTCTATTCTATTCTATTCTATTCTATTCTACAACTCTCTGAAGGGAGGTTGTAGCCAGGAGGGGGTTGGTCTCTTCTTCCAGGCAAGAGGGGATTGGATGTGGCACTTGATGCCATGGTTCAGTAGTCAGGAGGTGTTGGGTGCCAGGATGGACTTGATGATCTTTGAGGTCTTTTCCAACTGTATTGATTCTATGATTCTCTGATATGCAGCAGTCCTGAAGTCCTATAAAAAACCCCCATGAAATAAAAGTGCTAAAAGCCCCAGGCAAAGCCTTTTATTTATTCTTGTGTGCAATTAAAACCTGTGGATCTGAGCAGCCCCCATGGCAGGGGGGTTGGAACTGGATGATCCTTGAGGTCCCTTCCAACCCTGACAATTCTATGAGTCTATGATTCCATATAGCTCTATGCCCTCAGGTTGGAGGAGGCTGGTGAGTAACAAGTGAGGGGACTGAGGCCACCCTCAGTGAGTCTGCAGATGACACCAAGTTGTGTGGGAGTGTAGGGAGGCTCCACAGAGGCATCTGGCCAGGCTGGATCTGTGTGCTGAGGCCAATGGGATGAGGTTCAACACAGCCAGGCTCCTGTACTTGGGTCACAAGAACCCCATGAATGCTCCAGGCTCAGGGGAGAGTGGTTAGAAAGTGTCTGGTGGAGAGAGACCTAGTGGGGGTGGTTGAGAACAGCTGAACTTGAGCCAGTGTGGGTGCCCAGGTGGCCAAGAAGCTCAACAGCATCCTTTAGACCTTTGGAGGCCCCTTCCAGCCCAGGCCATTCTGTGACTCTGTGTTTTGAAAGGAGCATTCAGGTGGTCAAACCTCCCATTGGCTATGGAAAGGAGTTAAACAATAAGTTCAGTCTGATTAAACTGGGCAGTTTGTGGGCTGTGTTGGTAGGAACAAACTAACCCAACCTAATTGTTGTCAGGGGGGCAAAAAAAAGCCCCCAGAGCTTTCCTCTCATTTTGTTTGTTGGACTGGGTGTTGACTACAAAAAAGCTGAGGCTGTACAAGGGCAAAGGAAAAGACCCAAACACTTTCCCAGGCAGCTTTACTCTCCTCTAGCTGCAGATGAGATCAAGATTTCATAATGCTGATGGGAAAAGATTGCCTAAAGTTTTAATTTCATTTCTTTCCTTCATTTTTTTTTGTCTGTGTTGTTTTAATTGATTTCTTTCATTCTTTTTCTTTTCTTTTCCTTTTCTTTTCTTCTTTTCTTTTCTTTTCTTTTCTTTTCTTTTCTTTTCTTTTCTTTTCTTTTCTTTTCTTTTCTTTTCTTTTCTTTTCTCTTTTCTTTTCTTTTCTTTTCTTTTCTTTTCTTTTCTTTTCTTTTCTTTTCTTTTCTTTTCTTTTCTTTTCTTTTCTTTTCTTTTCTTTTCTTTTCCTTTCTTTTCCTTTCCTCCCTCTCTGTGTTACAGCCTGACCTTCTGGGCTGGAAACAGTTGAAAGCCACTGGGTTAGATCAGTTCTGAGAAACATCTGCTCTGGAATAGTGACTGCTCTTGGAAAGGCAAAATATTGAGCATGGATTTGGGGGGTTTTTGGGTTGGTTTTTTGGGAGGTTTTAGTTGTGTTGTTTAATTAATGTATGTTTTTTAATGACTCCAGATAACTGCCTAGTGACAGGATGCTGGAATTAGGCAAGCTCAGGCAGCAGAGAGAGTTTTTGTTCCAAGGATTTCTAACCACTGCTGCAAATCCAGCATCTCAGGAGAGGCTCAGGGGAGAGAGACCTCATGGAAGAGGAGGCTCAGGGGAGACCTTCTTGCTCTCCACAACTACCTGAAGGGAGGTTGTAGCCAGGAGGGGGTTGGTCTCCTCTCCCAGGCCAAGTGCCACATCTAATCCCCTCTTGAACACCTCCAGGGATGGGGACTCCACCACTTCCCTGGGCAGCACATTCCAATGGCTAACAACTCTCTCTGTGAAGAACTTTCTCCTCACCTCCAGCCTAAACCTCCCGTGGTGCAGCTTGAGACTGTGTCCTCTTGTTCTGGTGCTGGGTGCCTGGGAGAAGAGACCAACCCCCACCTGGCTACAACCTCCTTTCAGGCAGTTGTGGATCTGAGGGCCAGGTGAACTGAAAGATTTCTTTCAACCAAAATGATCAGGAACTCCCAGGATTCCAAACCCACCATCCACCTCTCCACTCCTTTCAGTCCTGAGGAACTCTTTGTGCCTCCCTCGCCGGAGCCGCCGGCGTCCCTGGAACGTTCTTGTTTTGCCTCCCGCAACCTTATTAACAACCCCCGCGCCGGAGAGCCATAAATCCCTGCCTCCCCCTGAACTTTACTGCACTCCAAACTGTTTGGATATTCAGTATCAACAAATCATCCCCGATGAATATGATTTCTCTGATGGCATTTCATCAAAATGCTTTACGACTCTGACGTTTGGAGCTTGGATTTACAGCAGCCGCAGCCCGCGCAGGACTGGCGCTCGCCTTATTGAAATTCACCTACGGAGGGGGAACAGCAACCTTGCAGGAGCTCCTGCCGTGCTCATTTTAAAGGCATTCTTTCATTTCCTTCCTTTCTTCCTTCCTCTATCTCTCCCTCTTTCTCTCTTTCTTTCTCTCTTTCTTTCTCTCTTTCTTCCTTTCTTTCTCCTTCTTTCTTTCTTTCTCCCCCTCTTTCTCTCTTTAGTTCTCTCTTTCTTTCTCTCTCCCTTCCTTCCTTCCTTCCTTCCTTCCTTCCTTCCTTCCTTCCTTCCTTCCTTCCTTCCTTCCTTCCTTCCTTCCTTCCTTCCTTCCTTCCTTCCTTCCTTCCTTCCTTCCTTCCTTCCTTCCTTCCTTCCTTCCTTCCTTCCTTCCTTCCTTCCTTCCTTCCTTCCTTCCTTCCTTCCTTCCTTCCTTCCTTCCTTCCCTTCCTTCCTTCCTTCCCTTCCTTCCCTTCCTTCCCTTCCTTCCTTTTCTTCCCTTCCTTCCTTCCCTTCCTTCCTTCCCTTTCTTCCTTCCCTTTCTTCTCCTTCTCCCCATACTTCTATGTGAAAAGCAGGAGTTTGGGGATCCACAGCAAAGATTAGGGCTAGGTCAGTCACTAGATGAGTGCCAGAGGCTCTCTGCAATAGAATCATAGAATTGTTAGGGTTGGAAGGGACCTCAAGGATCATCCGGTTCCAAAGCCCCTGCCATGGGCAGGGATCCCTCACACCACAGCAGGTTGCTCACAGCCACATCCAGCCTGGCTGCAAACACCTCCAGGCAGGAGGCTTCCACCACCTCCCTGGGCAACCTGTGCCAGGCTCTCACCACCCTCATGGGGAACAACTTCTTCCTAACACCCAGTCTGATTCCCTCTGCCTCCCCAAAGGGAAGAGAAAGGGAATAAGAGAGAGAGAGACTGATGGGGTGGGAAAGAAACTAAACCAGCTGGGATGGAAAAGAAAACAATCAAATGGAATAGAGAAAAATAGATACAAACCAATACCCAACCCAAGCCCTGCTGGCAGTGATGCTGGGGGCAGGCATTGTGGAAATCCCAGACTTAACTGTGAGGCAGGATTCAGGAGCTGGTTGAGGATCAAAGGCAGAATGGACAGAGTCTTCCTGAGGAGCCAGCCATCGAAGAAGAGGCTTGATCCTGGTGATCCTTCAGCTTCATAGGATATGGGATGGAATCCCTTACTGTCATTTGAGGGTCACCTGTCCTATCCACTCCTCCCTGTCCTATCCACACCTCTGACTTCCTGCACCCCAAGGTGGCACACAGGATTCAGGAGTGCTTTTGGTGTGCCCAGGAGCAAGTCTCAGCCAGAGCCTTTCTGCAGCCCAGCCCTTGGCAGGAGCTCTCCCCATCAGCTTCTCCCTGCTAGGAGCAGCCCCTGGCTGTGCACCCCTGCCCTGAGCTGCTGAAAGTGCCTCAGTGAGCAGAGCCTGAGCTGAGAAGTCAAATCCCTGAGCAGAATTAGTTCTGGTCCAGCTCAGACCAGGACTATTCTTAAAACAAACTTTAGCTTTGACAACACAAGGATGGGTCAGGCCTCCCACTCAAACTGCTCTTCATCTCTTCTGACTCCTGATAGGCTGATGTGAGGTGAATCCTGCCTGAGGTGTGCTAGGCAGCTGAAGATCATGAGTCCAGAAGAAAGGTGTTGGGATGACATTGATGTTTGTGCAGGACCAAAGAGAAACTGAAGCCTTTCTGTAGTTATTTGGGTGGCACTCCAAAGGGAAGTGCTGAATTCCCCAGCTCTGGAGAAGAGCAAGCTTGAACGGATAGCAAGCTTTGATCAGCAGTGGATTTAGGGGGCCTGATGCCAGGAGGAATGTGGTGACTTCAGAGGGGCAGGCAGGGTGATCCCCCCCATCCCTGTTGACCTTCTCCTCCTTGGAAGAATCATCTCTTTCCTTTCACTGCAGACCAGACCTGAAGGTCTGTTGGGTGAAGCTGTACTGCTGCAGATAACTCCAGCGAATGCTGAGGGCGTTGAATCGCTCTTCCCTCCACAAAGTGTTTGCTAAGTCAGAAGAAGGTGTGGTGATGGCAGAAGTAAAATATGGGATCTCATCTATGCACCTGCTGCAATCTCCCCTCTCTCTGCTGATACAGGCAGCCTGGGCTCCTGATTTATGGGAACGTGATTTATGTCTCCTTTCCACACCATGGGCTGCTTGTGCACTCTCCTTGAAGCAATCTAAGCCAAACATGATATGAAAAGGGAGAGACTGTGTCGTATTTCTGTCATGCTGCTTGTCAGACAGAACCAAAAAGCAAACTCTGGTGACTTGAGTTTCCCTTCTGTTTAATCCTGGGAGAGTTTCAGCTCAGAGTGCATTTCTGTAACTCTCTGAAGGAAGGATGAGGGGCAGGGAGTCTCCCAAAGTGAGTCCATGACCTGTGCTCTGCCTTTTGCCTTTGGATCACAGGATGTTAGGGGTTGGAAGGCACCTTCAAAGATCATCCAGTCCAACCCCCCCTGCCAGAGCAGGAGCAGAGGATCCAGCACAGGTCACACAGGAACACATCTAGGTGGGTCCTGAAAGTCTCCAGAGAAGGAGACTCCACAACCTCTCTGGGCAGCCTGCTCCAGTGCTCTGTGACCCTCAGAGTGAAGAAGGTCCTCCTTGTGTGGAAGTGGAACCTCCTGTGCTGGAGTTTCTATCCACTGCTCCTTGTCCTATTCCAGGGTGCAAGTGAGCAGAGCCTGTCCCCTCCCTCCTGACCCCCAGCCCTCAGATATTGATAAACATTGATTAAACCCCCTCAGTCTTCTCCTCTCCAGCCTGAACAGCCCCAGGGCTCTCAGCCTCTCCTCACAGGGCAGTGCTCCAGGCCCTCAATCATCCTGGTGTTGGCTGCTGGCATCCAGGGATAAAAAAGTCACTCCTGCAGAACTTTTGGGGGTGTGTTAAAACTTGTAACCTTGATGTGAAAAGCACAGACTTTCCCACCAAGCAAAATGATGATGATGGAAAGGTTTCACTGTGCTTTGTTTTATGAACCATTGCTGGGTTTGTTCTCTTTGCACCGAGGCAGAGCAAAGCATGAGCTGCAGCTGTGCATGATGGAAGATCTAGGGAAAAGAAAGTTCATTTAAAATCCCTTTCTTTCACCACCACCTCTCCTTTCTCACCACATCTCCCCCTTTTCCACCCCAATTTCCCCCTTTTTCCCCTCAGAACCCAGAGCACCTGGGCTCTGTTGGAGTCTCCTCCCACCCCAGGTGTGGGCACTTTGCCCTCCCCACCCACTGCCCTATTTAATCGCAGCCAGGAAGGGCAGCAGCCCCAAGCTGAGCCCATGTGGGCTGGAGGATCCTCCTCTCATCTCTGGTGAGTGCCCCTGGTGCACACTGGGTGATGGTGGTGGTGACACAAAGGCCGGGGGGCCTGGTGGCCCCCCGGTTGTTAGGGCTAACATTGCTGACTGCTCCAATCTCATCCATGGGCACTGGCTGGGGCTCCTCACTGGCACTGAGCTCCTCTGGGTGGTATCTTGGCTGCTTGAGGGGCTTGCCCCAGGCTCTGGGGTGGGTACAAAAAGGGTGCTGGTGGAGCAGGAGCTGTTTCAGCAGGGTGGAGGATGGGATTTGAGGGTTTGAGGCCAGGGAAGGGAGCCTTTGCTTATTATATTTAGTGCCACAGCTCTAGCAAAGGCAGAATAGATGGTGCCACGGTTTAGTACTCATGAGGTCCTGGGTGACAGGCTGGACTTGATGATCTTTCAGGTCTTTTCCAACCTTATTGATTCTATGATGATATGGGCAGGGTTTGAGGAAGGTTTTCTTCCCCTTCTATGCTGCCCTAGGGAGGCAGTATGTGAAGTCTGGGGTCCAGTTCTGGAATCCCCACTTCAAGAGAGACAGGGAACTACTGGAGAGAGAGTCCAGCAGAGACTGAGAAGATGTTGAAGGAACCAGAGCATCTCTGTGAGAAGGTAAGGCTGAGACCTGGAGCTGGTTAGCCTGCAGAAGAGCAGCGTAAGAGGGGGGTTGATCAATGCTGATCAATAGCTAAAGGGTGGGGGGCAAGAGGATGAGGCCAGACTCCTTTCAGTGGTGCCCTGTAACAGGCCAAGGGGCAATGGGCATAAAGTGAACACGAGGAAAAAGTTCTTTGCTGTGGGGGTGCTGGAGAGCTGGAGCAGGCTGCCCAGAGAGGTTGTGGAGTCTCCTCTCACCCAGAAAACCGTGAACTTGTGAACAGGACGATGGACCCTGGTTTATGCCCATCCAAATCTGACTCTCTTGTGTCTGTAGGTGTCAGAAGGAGCGCAGAAGTAAGTGCCTGAAACAGAACACGCACTCCAGGCTCGCAATAATCACTCCGTGACGAGCAGAGCGCAGAACGAAGGCGATAGCTCGTTAGACAAGAACGTGTGGGCAATTAACGCTAATTTCAGTTGACAATGGCATCCCGATTGCTGTCTGCAACGCCATCAGCTGCGCTCAGGAAATAGTTCTCATAGCTGTTTAATTAATTATAAACAGATTCCTCCCCCACACCTCTTTTTCTAACAGCAGGAAAGAGAAGGACAAGAAGTCAGAAACTGGTGCGGCGTTTCCTTGCCACATGTACAGAACGCACTCGGGAGGGCCGGCCTGAAGGAATGTTGGTGACAAAGCTCATGGCCATTGCTTCATCCTCTCATTCCAATAGCGTGAGCTGGGATGTGCAGCATGGTGTAGAGTCTTGTCATGGGAGCCTGGGAAGCATCCAGCCCGAGAGAGGCTGCTCCAAAGGGGATGGAAGCGAAGCTCGGGCCGGCCTTGCGTGCTCCGCCGACAGTTCCCGAGGACGTGCCGACATCTCCTGGAAAGGCTTGACTCGGATCATTGTTCTGTCTCTCTGATGCTTCATCACATGTTTCCTGCCTTGCTCTTCTCGATTGTTATTTGTTTTTGACCAAGGACATGTGTGTCTGTAAATAATCTCTCCAGTGAGGCTGCTTTTTGCTCTTTTTATAACTCTGATTTCCAAATAGCATTAACCCCAGTCCCCGCTCTCAGCAGCCTCCTGGGGCACCTGGGAGGCTTGTGTGTGTCCCAGCCAGCCCCATAACTGAGTACTCCCAACATGTATTTCATCACATCACCCTTAGAGGTGCTTTAGATGCCAGGAGAGTTTTGGCAGGTGGGGTCTCTCTCTGGCAAGGACTTGGAGGCAGCTCTGTCACACTCTGTATCACACAAGCAGCTCTGCCACAAATCAGAGCCTTCCAAGGAAGAGCTCACTGAGGAAGGAGGTGTACAGGAGATCCAGCTGGGGCCTCACCTCAAAGCCAGCTCTAAGTCCTCCATCAGACAGAGAAATACTGATGATTAAAGCCTGTGGCTTTGAAACCATCTCCCAAGCAACCTGTTCAAGTGCAGGGTAGATTGAACTGATTTGGACCCTGCAGCAGATCCTGGTACCTTTTCTGATCTCAATATCGTGGCAAGAGAGTTTTCACCACCCACACAGCAGGTTTAAAACAATCTTTTTTTCTTGCTCCCAGGGATAGAAATATTTCCCTCTGGCACTCCAAATGACCACCAAGGAAGGGAAGAGGAGGAGCATGTTCTGGTAGGTGTGTGGCACTGGAAGGTCAGTTCTGCAGTGGGCTGGATCCCTGGCTAAGGAGGTCCTGCTGCAAGGCTAAGGCATTGGTTCCCTTCACTTGTGTGTCAGGCAGTCCTCCTCATAGTGCAGCTGCTTGGGATCACAGTATCACAGTATAACCATGGGCTGAGAATTGTCTTTCTGGTGCAACTTTGGGTGAGTGGAGACTTGTTGAGCTGCTTGAAAGGTTGGCTGAGGACAGCTCCCCCCAAAGCAGGGCAGCCCAGATCTGCTGCTGGTGTGCTGGAGGGTTCCACCTGCTACCGTTTCAGCATCACCTCTGAATCTGATGCACACTTTGCTGTTGGCAGCAGTAGCTAAGTACCCCAACCTCCACCAAACCCACTACATGTTCATGGTTCAGGCATTACCTCTGTGCCTCCTGAACTGCTGTGGAGTTATAGAATGATTCAAGTTGCAAGGGAATTTAATGGTGATCTAGTTGCAGCCTTCCCTTTCTTCTGCCTTCAGCCCCTGCAACTCCAGTTCCTCACTCATTGCAAACCCATGCCTAAGAACACAGAAGGAACAGGTGAGATGACATCCACTTGTGAACACCACCCAGGAGGCAGGGTAGCTGTCCTTTCCTCAGCCATCTGCCCTGCCTCTGAGTCTTTCTTTACTTTCCTCTCTCCATGAAGGACTCTCTGAACTTCTTCCCTTCTCCACCATCTTCAGCAGCTGTTTCTGCCTCACAAAGATTTCTTGGTGGAGTCACTGGGTACTAATCTGCAACCACTTAGACCATGGCTGTAAATCCTCTCTTGGATCCCACAACGCAAGGATTGTCATGTGCTCTGCCACAAAAGCAGTAAAAAAAAGCCTCTTGTCAGACCCAGGAGCCCAAGGGTGCGAGGAGCCTTGTTTGCCATCGCTTCGCAAGCACGCAGCGTCTCGCTGCGGCCATGGCATGGCTTTGGAACAGTGAGCCCTCAGCTGGAAATACTGGACAGCTCACAGACCTGCAGAGCCTCAGGTCTGGGCACTGTAACAGCTCTGCAGCAGAGAGGATGGTGCAAGTGCTGCAGAAACGCTGGGCAAATCAACCGGTGTTGTATAATGCTGACCAAGGGACCACACAAGGGACTGTGCGTGGAATGCTGGGGAGGAGAAGACAGAGGCCATCAGTGCTGCTGAGGCTGGCTAATCCTGCCACATCCCCAAGCCCCTGGGATATTTATCCCATGGGAGGGTCGTTGCAGGGCATTCTGCTTGGAAGAGAAGACCATGAAGAGCCTCATGGGTTGAATCCCACCAGGCTGGGCCAGCAGGAAAAGCTTTGCTTTCCTTCCAGCTCAGCCACCACAGCTGAGACCTGTGGCTCTGAATCTTTCTCTCTTCTTTTCAGCCTGCAGCAGAGAAAACCCTCCATTCACAAGGGTTTCTGCTGACCTCACTCATGTTTTCCCAACACCAGTGTGGCCAAGTGAACAAGGGTGGGATTTGGAGTTACTGGGAGCCAGCCTGGGAGCCAAGATGATTAAGTCCATTGGCCCTGGCCCAAATTTAAAGTGAAAACCCTGCTCCCCATGCTCACCTTCCCCAGTCAATGATCCCTTTATCAAGCCAGCAGTTACTAACTCCCCTCTGACTCTGACCACTCCAAAATATCTCCAGGGCCTGGCAAGGGGAAGAAGAATAACCCCATCTCCTTTGAGACCTCAGTGCAGCCTCTTAACTCCTCAGGTTTCTTGCCCAAGTCCTGGCTCTCTTTTATGTAGCTTCAAAAAGGCATCATTATTGTCTCTTTGCCTATAGCCCTCCCTGCTCCAGCTCTATTCAGGCATAATGGGGCTTCTCTGAGAAAAACGAGCTGATAACATCACTTCTCAGGCAAAGAGGCTCAACTCTCCCCTCAGCAGGCCTGTGAAGGTCCTGGCATGGCAGCCTGGCAGCCCCAAAGCATAACCTGTCTCCCCATGCTTTGCAAGGAGTCATGCTCTGCTGGGTAGCTGCACAAAACCCACCAGAAGCCAGCAAGCCGAAAGTACCAGAGCTTAGAGAACCCTGCTTAGAGGCAACCCTTGCCCCTCCTGCCCTCATCACCACCCCAGAACTCCAAAGAACAAAGAGTTGCATGGAATTTATATTATTTCACATAGTAAACATTAAGCAACTTGTGGTTGATGTAAAAGCTTCATTAAGAGGCTGGTGAAATTCCTTGGGACCCCTCCAAGCTCGTGTATAACCTCCAGCTCTGCTCCTGCAGGCATGGTCTCCCTCCTGCAGCCTCCCCTCCCCAGATAGATGTTGTTTTTTAATGCCACAGTAGCAGAACAAAGTAATTTGCAGCAGAACAGACGCCTGCTCTGCCCTCCCTGTGTGCTGCACTGGAGCCTGATGCTCAGCTCAGGGCCTGGTCTCCTGCCTGCTGTGACAACATTAAGCCTCCTGCACCTGCGTCTCCATCTTTGCAGTGAGGATTACTGAAATACATTATTTAAAGTGAAATAGCTTAAACAGGAGCTGTGTGTGGTGAAACTCGGGGCCAAGATGTCTGAAAGCCCAATGGTTGGGCTATTCTGGTGGTCACAGAATCAGTGGCAGTCAGAAGGGACCTCTGGAGGCCATCTAGTCTAACTCCCCTGCTGAAGCAGGGTCACCCAGAGCAGTCTGCCCAGGGTGCTGTCCAGCAAGGTTTGGAATGTCTCCAGAGGAGATTTCCACAACCTCCCCAAGCAGCCTGTTCCAGTGCTCCATCATCTGCTGATGGATTCCTCTAACCTGGCAATCCCACCAAGGCTTTCTTGGGAGTTAGACTGCTTAGCAGCTCCACAGTGGGTGCCTTAGGGTTTATTCTCCACCAGAAAGGTGGAGGCCTTAGTGAAGAGCTGGCTGCATCCAGCTGCAGACAGAGCCTGAGCTTTGAAGAGTTCTCTAATGAAACCAGCAATTTCTGATCTGAGCAGAGCATGATGGTCAGGCCATGAAGGTAATGGGCTGGAAGAAGTGCCCTTGAAAGTGAGAATGGGCAGAAAGGGCTTTGCCTGTCGCTGTGCTGAAGCCTTATGCCTGAAGGTTTTGAGATGTGCCTTTTCCTTTGGCTTGATGAATGAACACTAGGCAGAGCAATGAAGCATAGGGAAGGACAGCTTCAACATCCAAATCTTTGAGAGTTTCTTTCTTTCTTCCCTCCCCCACCCCCTTTTGCTCAAATAGGATCTGATTGAATTCAGATTGTCAAGGAATTGTTAGCATCTCTGCCCCAATTCAAAGCTTCCTTAGCTGCCACTGAAGTTTCATTAAAACAGTGTGCTTTGGGCACTGTGAATTTGGTTTTTTCCCCACTGATTTGCCAACTAAAGCAAGAATCACAGAATTGTTTGCACAATCACACTGATTCTGTGATTCAGTGCTTAGACTGGAGCCTGCAAAACCTTTTGTAGTCTGCCAGCAGCCCACCACGATGCATTCAGTGCTTCAGCCTGGAGAAGAGAAGGCTCCTGGAGAGGTGAAGATTCTGAGGAGTCTTTATTGTGGCCTTTCAAGACTTAAATGGGGCCTGTAAGAAAGCTGGAAACAGACATTTAGCAGGGCCTGTTGTGACAGGACAATGAGTGATGGGTTTGAACTAAAAGAGGGACATTTAGACTAGAGAGAAGTAAGAAATCCTTTATAAGGGTGGTGAGACACTGGAACAGGTTACCCTGAGAGGTGGTAGGTGTCTCATCCCTGGAAACATTCCTGTTCACGTTGGACAGAGCTCTGAGCAACCTGATGTAGCTGCAAATATCCCTGCTGACTACAGCAGGGTTAGGCTAGGTGGCCTTTAAAGGTCCCTTCCAACCCAAACCATTCAATGATTCTGTGATTGTGAGATTCAGATTGTTTAGCTCCCTCCATCCTCCCAGAAATCAGTAGTGCCCCAAACACCACCCAGCCACCCACTGCTCCTCCTCTGCTCACTGTCCTGCTGCTTTCAGCTCCACAGGTACCTTCAGCCCCCTGGATTCAAGCTGCCCAGGGTCAGGTGCAACTCAGAACTGTCATGACAGGGTCTTTTGCACCTTCTTGTTCCAAGATTCCTCTCAGTAGCAGATGCACAATATTCTCCCTTGCATGGATGACTGTGCATACAAACAAACTCAGCAAGGTGGCTTTTGATGGCCAGGCCATTTTAGTAGAGAAGCAGCCTTGCAATCCCTGGGGAAAGCTTCCACATGTCATGTCACTCCCAGCCTGTTTGCATCTCTCTTCCCCTCCCTCTCTTTTGGATGTCTGTCAAGCAGCAGAGAGGCAGAGTGTTTGTGGTGTCAGAGGAGCCTGGGTCTGCGCCAGGCTGCCTGGCTCTACAGGCTCCCACTGAGCTCCCTCGGTGCTGGGAACAGAGGGGCTGGCATCCCTGTGAAAAGCAGGTGCTGACTGAAGCCAGGGGCCAACCTCTCTTGAACTCCTGCACAATTACACCTGACTTCCCTCCCTTCAAGCCTGCCCCAGGAGGAAGAGCAGCTAAGCTAACAGCTCCATCCCACATTTCTGTACACATTGTCCTCACTGCTCTTCCTTGTGGCATTCAACTCAAAGCCTCAAAGCCAGTTGCCATGACCAGCACAGTGATGTGCAAAGCTTCTCTTTGCTGCACATGGTCAAGGTGAGAAACTGGACTCAGCTGCTGATGAGTGTGGGCCCCCAAATGATAGAGCTGGCTTCCTCTGGCTTGCCACAGAGAATCACAGAGTTGTTATTATTGGGAGAGACCTTTAAGGTCATCAAGTCCAACTCTTAACCCAGCGATGCCAGGTCACCACTAAACCATGGCTTAGAAACCCCTCCAGGTCTGGGGACTCCTCCACTGCTCTGGGCAGCCTGGGCCAGGCCTTGACAACCCTTTGGGGGAAGAAATTGTTCCTTGTGTTCCAAATAAACCTCCCCTTTTGCAACTTGAAGTCATTTCCTCAGAGACTGAATGGGCCTTGAGACAGATGAAGAAGGGAGAAGGAACTGTCCTCCCTGCCTTCCACTAGCCACCTCGTGATGCAGAGGGTCAAGTGAATTGTGTATCCACAGAGCTGGTTAGAAATGGAAGGTGTGAGTGGGGAGCAAAATAACAGAGTACCAGGGATCAAGGGGCAGAGGCAAGTCAACATCTGTGTTGCTCAGTTCTGATCCTCTTTAAAAGGAGCCTGATCAGCCCAGAGAGCAAATCACATCTGGGGCTGCAGCAAGCAAAGCATAACCAGCAGGGAGAGAGAGGTGATCCTCCCCCTCTGCCCTGGTGAGACCCCATCTAGAGTACTCTGTCCAGTTCTGGAGCCTCTATTACAGGAAGGATCTGGAGGTGCTGGAAGGTGCCCAGAAAAGGGCCATGAGGATGAGCAGAGGGCTAGGGCACCTCTCCTGTGAGGAAAGACTGAGGGAGTTGTTCAGTCTGGAGAAGAGAAGGCTCCGAGGAGACCTAATTGTGGCCTTCCAGTATCTGAAGGGGGCTCCAAGAAAGCTGGGGAGGGACTTTTGAGGGTGTCAGGGAGGGATAGGGCTGGAGGGGATGGAGCAAAACTAGAAATTCAGATTGGATGTTAGGAAGAAGTTGTTGCCCATGAGGGTGATGAGAGACTGGCACAGGTTGCCCAGGGAGGTGGTGGAAGCCTCCTGCCTGGAGGTGTTTGCAGCCAGGCTGGAGGTGGCTGTGAGCAACCTGCTGTGGTGTGAGGTGTCCCTGCCCATGGCAGGGGGGTTGGAACTGGGTGATCCTTGAGGTCCTTTCCATCTCTAACAATTCTATGATTTCACAGAATCACAGCATGGTAGGGGTTGGAAGGGACTTCTGGGGATCTTTTAGCCCAGCCACCTGCTAAAGCAAGGGTCACCCTGGGCAGCTTGCCCAGGACCACGCTGTCCAGACAGGTTTGGACCCCCCCCGCCAGAGAAGGAGACTGCACAGCCTCTCTGGGCAGCCTGCTCCACTGCTCTGGCACCCTAAGAGGAAAGAAGCTTTTCCTTATGTTTAGGTGGAAAATCTTCACCAAGTAGCAGCTGGACATGCTTCTCCCCTCAGTCCTCCCCAGCACAATCACATATTTCCTGTTTGGGTTCTCTTCTTTTTCCATCCAGTGTCCGGAATAATGTGAGCCCTGCTGCACCGCCTCAAGATGCTGCAGTTAAAGCATGGGTGGAAGTGTCACAAGCCTCTTGGAGGATGCAAAGCCTTCCAGGCTAGATTTAGAGCAGCGTGTGGGGGTGACCCAAGCCCATATGGCTGCAATCACCTCCTTCCAGGCTGCAGCCTGAGTTATCCCCATGACCACATTGCCGAGGGAGCAAGTTGAGGTGGTCCAAACCAGAGCCAGCAAGCAAGACAGGAGTGCAAGAGGCTGAGCAGGGGGAGAGGTCCAAGGCTCAAACAACCTCCCTGGCCTCTCTTCTTTGTTTGTCTCTTTTTACCACCAACCCCCCCCCCGCCCCCCCCACCCAGAGTTTCCACCTTGGGGAAAAATTCCACAGGTTTAATGTATTCCTTTTGTGATTTATTTATTATTATTATTATTTTCTTCTTGAATGCCTAACCCCCAAAGTGCAAAGTTCCTTGCCAAGAGGTGACATCTGGCTAAATAAATAACAATTCCTGGCTGGCTCAAGCACATGTTTTGTTTCCAGCTGAAGCTTTGTTTTTCACAGCTGAAAGGCAGAACCTCAGTATGTCTGTGGCACAGGCAGCCCCACACACACACAGACACACACACACAAGAGGACTTCATCTATTTATTTGATTGGATTGCCTGTTTGTTTGTTTGTTACTCCAGTTTGGTGCATTGTGGTGCTTGCTTGGAAGGCAGAGGCAATTCCACATGAAAAGCAAATCAGGCACAGAACTTCCACCCATGTGTTTCAATTACTCAGATCTAAGTGGCGAGGAAAATGAGAAGAAATAAAAGTGGTGTGAGTGTCAGCCTGCTTATTTTTAGTCATTTTGAGGGCAATGAACTTAAGGCTGAGGCTCCTGACCTTGCTTAGCCTTGCAGAGGACAACTCAGTGGCTGTTGGGACTAGGGGATTTGCTGTCACGTTGAAGGGAGCACAGGGAGGCAGGTACTGGAGCTGCAGATTTGGGCTGTCTGCTGGAGTCCTTCACCCAACACGAGGTGCCCCTGTACTCACAGTATCACAGTATCACAGTATCACCAAGGTTGGAAGAGACCTCAAAGACCATCGAGTCCAACCTGTCACCACAGACCTCATGACTAGACCATGGCACCAAGTGCCACATCCAATCCCCTCTTGAACACCTCCAGGGATGGGGACTCCACCACCTCCCTGGGCAGCACTTTCCAATGACGAATGACTCGCTCAGTGAAGAACTTTCTCCTCACCTCCAGCCTAAACTTCACCTGGTGCAGCTTGAGACTGTGTCCTCTTGTTCTGGTGCTGGTTGCCAGGGAGAAGAGATCAACCCCCACCTGGCTACAACCTCCCTTCAGGGAGTTGTAGAGAGCAAGAAGGTCTCTCCTGAGCCTCCTCTTCTGCAGGCTAAGCAACCCCAGCTCCCTCAGCCTCTCCTCCCAGGGCTGTGCTCCAGACCCCTCCCCAGCCTCCTTGCCCTTCTCTGGACACCTTCAAGTGTCTCAATGTTCCTTCTTAAACTGAGGAGCCCAGAACTGGACACAGGACTCAAGTTGTGGTCTAACCAGTGCTGACCACAGGGCAGAATGACTTCCCTGCTCCTGCTGGCCATATTATTGCTGATGTAGGCCAGCATGCCATTGGCCCTCTTGGCCATCTCTAGGCACACTGCTGGCTCATGTTCTGCTGCTGTCATCCAGCATCCCCAGGTCCCTTTCTGCCTGGCTGCTCTCCAGGACGTTCAGGGTGGCAGAAGCACAAACCCCGGGCACAACAGTGCTGGCCATTTATCCACGGGACTACAACTGGACAAGAGGACTTATTCTCCTGGCCTTGAGAATGAAATCTTCCCAGGCTAGGAGGCTGAGCCCAGGGCCTGGGGGGGGGAAAGAGCACAAAACAAAACAACAGACCAAACAACAAACCCAAACCTTTTCACTGGGAGTTATTAGGAAGAGATAAAGGTCTGCTTCGCTGGGTATTTGGCTTGCCCTGCCAGAGCACCTTCTCAGCCCTGGGACAAGAGTGGGGCCATTTGAAAAGGCCTTTTAATTATCTATTTCCTCCCATTGCTGCTTGCAGAGGGAGCTAGAAAAAAGGGGGGGAAAAAAGAGGAGGCTTATTTCAACAATTCTTATCTGATAGTGCATTCAAGATGAGTTTCTCTCTCTCTCTCTCTCTCTCGGCTTTCTTTTCTTGCTCTCCTCCCGGGGCAGCGGGAGGGGGCTTTGTTTTCTTGGCCACCAGGAATAGGGGGCCGGGCGGTGTGGGTGGAGGAGTGGTGACAGGGTTAACAAAGGAGACCTCACTTTGCAGATAATGACTGGTCCTCGGCCCTTTCAGGCAGGACACCCAAGCTCCCACTGCCAGGATGTCTTTCAGGCTTGTCCTAATTCAACGTCATTGTGCTGGCGTTTTCTAAAGGAGGATGACAGCTGACATCAGCTCTCTATCTGCAAGCAGGTTTTGTCCTTTTCTTCCAGCTCAAGCCATAGATTTCCCCCGGTTTGTTATGCAAAAACCAACAGAGGCTTTTATTGATTTCCTCCCTGGTTTTTTTTTAACCCTTCTGTAAAAGCAGAGTCCTGATAAAGGCTGCTAGACACAGGCCCTCACTGAGCACATCCTGAGCTGGGCTTGTTTCAAGTCTGTGCACAGGGTACTAGTTAATTAGTGGAGATTTACAGTCTGCCAGCTACCACAGAGCCTTTCTCTGAAGCTCTGCCCACCAAGCCTGGCTTTGGTGGAATCACCATCCCTGGAGGTGTTTAAGAAGAGCCTGGATGAAGCCCTTGGTGCCATGGTTTAGTTGATTAGATGGTGTTGGGTGATAGGTTGGACTGGATGATCTCAAAGGTCATTTCCAACCTGGTCTGGTCTACTCTACTCTACTCTACTCTACTCTACTCTACTCTACTCTACTCTACTCTACTCTACTCTACTCTACTCTACTGTATTCTATTCTATTCCATTCCATTCCATTCCATTCCATTCCATTCCATTCTTTTTTCTTCTGGGCAAACCACCCTGAAGTTGCTGCAGCCTCATGCAAAGTCCTTGAAGTATGTTCAGACAACCACTCCTAGGCTGTGGTGCTTGGCCAAAGAGAAGGGACTGTGTCAGAGTGGTGGCTTCCTCTCAGCCAACAAGGCTACCCTTGCATCTTCAACCTGATTTGTTTTGCAGCTGTAGAATCATAGAATGGTTTGGTAGCCAGGGGAGGCTTAGGCTGGAGGTGAGGAGAAAGTCCTTCACAGAGAAAGTTGTTAGCCATTGGAATGTGCTGCCCAGGGAGGTGGTGGAGTCCCCATCCCTGGAGGTGTTCAAGAGGGGATTGGATGTGGCACTTGGTGCTATGGTTTAGTAGCCAGGAGGTGTTGGGTGACAGGTTGGAGTTGATGATCTTTTAGGTCTTTTCCAACCTTCTTGATACCATGATTCTATGGAAGGGACCTCCACAGGTCATCTAATTAATCCTGCCCCAAAGCAAGCAGGGATGTGTTCCACTAGATCAGGTTGCTCAGAACCTCATCCAACTTGACTTGGAATGATTTCAGGGCTGGGGCATCCACCAGCCCTCTGGACAACCTGGGCCAGTGTTTGACCACCCTCAGCATACAGAATTTCTTCCTGTACTGTGAGAAGTGTTTCTATCCATGGTTTTCCTGCAACCTGTGCATCATCTGAATCCTCCAGCTTCACAGTTAGGTGGCATGCAAAGACAGTGAAAATGATCAGCCTAATCCTATGGAGACTGAGATAGCCCCCAGCAGCAAAGGGAGGGTGATCAATAGTCTGTCAATAAAATTTAATACACCTTTTCCTGCTTCCAGTATCACTTCCCCCAGAGACAAGATCACATCTGACTCCTTTTGGCTCTGGTCAGTTTTATCTGAGGTTCAGTCACCCCTGCAATGTAGCATTTGGTAGCTTGTCAGTACTACATAAGGACTAACAGTGTTACAAATGAGGTAAAACCAGTAAATTTGATCATTTAGATGAACTTCTGTTTTCAGAAACTCTTCATTTCACCAATCTTCATAGAACACACCTCTCTGCTGCAGAAAGATCACCAGATTCAATGAGCTGCTCCTACGAGAGATTCCATCCCTGCCCCATGGAAAAGTCCTCCCACAGCAATCTCCTTGCACTTTCCCCCCAAGCTTTCCCACCTCAGCTGCCTTCTTTTGCTTCTCCTCCTACTTCCTCCTTCCAGTTAAGAGAATACTCCCAGGGAACTACAGGAGAGAGTCCAGCAGAGGATGCAAAGATGCTGCAGGGAGTGGAGCATCTCTCTGATAAGGGAAGGATGAGACACCTGAACTACAGGAGAGAGTCCAGCAGAGGCTGCAAAGATGCTGCAGGGCCTGGAGCATCTCTCTGATAAGGGAAGGATGAGACACCTGAACTACAGGAGAGAGTCCAGCAGAGGATGCAAAGATGCTGCAGGGAGTGGAGCATCTCTCTGATAAGGGAAGGATGAGACACCTGAACTACAGGAGAGAGTCCAGCAGAGGATGCAAAGATGCTGCAGGGAGTGGAGCATCTCTCTGATAAGGGAAGGATGAGACACCTGAAGCTCTCAGAAGACTGAGAAGGGATCTTCTCAATGCTTACCAATATCTGAAGGGTGGAGGTCAAGAGGATGAGGCCAGACTCTTTCCAGTGGTGCCCAGCACTATAAGTAACTTCTAGGCTCATCTGTGAGGGACATCCTGAGAGCTGCGGCTCAAGCTGCAGTACAGCGCTCAGAAGGGGATTTCAACAGCCTAAGAACTCTTGTAAAATCCATCCCCAATTCCCATGTTTGGTTTTTCTTTCTTTTTTTTTTTTTTTTTTTGTTTTTTAGGGTTAGCAGGAACCTGATACCAAAGGCTGTGATGAAGTGATAGCAGAGCTCAAGCCCTCCAGCCCGACGTGGAGCAGCGGCTCAGCGCTAATTCCCAAGGTGCGAACGCAAACCAGACAGCGCAGGACGAATAACAAACCACAGCTGCTTAAGATGTTACTGAGCTGGAGCTGCTCCTTCAGCTGTTCCTTGAGCTGCTTAGAAACACGTCAGGGAGAGGACCTGTGTCCCTCTGCCCCCCACTCATGGGCTGCAGTCACACTCATGAGCAGCACAGGGCCTGGATGTGGGCTGATGTAATGGCCAGTAGTGAGCCATACTGAGCAGTGTGTGTCTGCTGCTTGTCCTGGGCTTGGGCCAGCATCTCCCAGTCAGTGCTGGCTGAAAAGGACCTGGAGGGTTTTGTTTGACAGTTGCTGAATATGAGCCAGCAGTGTACCCAGGTGGTTAAGAAGATAACAGCATCCTGGCTTGGATCAGAAAATGTGACCAGCAGGACCGGGGCAGGGATTGTGATCCTGTACTCAGCACCGCTGAGGCTGCATCTGAAGTTCTGGGTTCAGTGTTTGGCCTCTCCCTCCAATAAGGACATTGAGGTGCTGGAGTGTGTCCAAAGAAGGGCAGTGAAGACAGTGAAGGGTCTAGAGCACAAATCTTATGAGGGGCAGCTGAGGGAAGTGGGGTTGTTTAGCCTGGAGAAAAGAAGACTGAAGAGAAACCTCTTGGCTCTCTACAATTCCCTGAAAGGAGGCTGGAGTGAGGTGGGGATTGGGCTCTCTCACAGGGAACAAGCTATAGGACAAGAAGAAATGGCCTCAGGTCGCTCCAAGAGAGGCTTAGGTTGAACACGAGGAAGAATTTCTTTCCCCAAAGGGCTGTAAATCCCTGGAAGAGGCTGCTTAGTCCCCATCAATGAAGAAGTTTACAGTCCCTGTAGATGTGCTGCTGAGGTTTGATGGGGACCTGGAATGTCACTTCCAGCCAAAACCATCCTGTGGTTTTGTGCTTGGTCTTAGTTCAGTGCACAGCACTGGGCAGTTAGAGCTCCCATAGAATCTCTGCATGCACAACCATATTCTAGAGGAAACTTCTCCAAAGCCTAACCTAAGCTCAGGTCTGGATGCTTGTCAGGTGGTTCAGAAGCACCAACTCAGCTAGGAGAAAGCTTCTATGATATAAGGAAGGAAGGCAGCCAAGCTTCACATGCAGCAGTTGGGCTAATGTAAGTTTCCTTCTTGGTCCACTGACATTTCCTGCTTGGTCCACTGACATTTCCTGCTTGGTCCAAAGATATTTCCTTCTTGGTCCACAGTCCAGCAACCTTCAAATGGATAAAATTTCCCTTCCCACTGTTCTCTTCTTCCCCTTGTGTAGTTCCTGCTGTGCTATCCTCTGAGTCCTAGAGAAGCTTCTCCAGGGTTCTACAGATCCTGCTGCTGACTTCTTTGAATCCCACAGAGCCTCCTCTGAGGTTCTGCAGCTCTTTATCACTCAAAAACTTTTTTATGTTTATCCTGGGTACCTATCTTCATTTTTTTGGTGGGTTATGTTCTTACCTCCATGGCAGTTAACAAGAGCTCTGTTGTGCTATCTCCAAGTGTAGATCAGAAGCTTATACAGAATCACAGAATCAGTCAGGGTTGGAAGGGACCACAAGGATCATCTAGTTCCAACCCCCCTGCCATGGGCAGGGACACCCCACACTAGATCAGGCTGGCCAGAGCCTCATCCAGCTTGGGCTTAAACACCTGCAGGGACGGCGCCCCAACCACCTCCCTGGACAACCCATTCCAGGGCTTCACCACTCTCATGGGGAAGAACTTCCTCCTCATGTCCAGTCTTCACCTTCAAGATCAGTAATTTTCCTTAAGTGAGGAAAATTAATTAGACCTCACTCCTCAAAACCTGACCTCTCCCACCTTGGTGTACAAATGTCTGTCTGTAGCTCAGTCACGTTTCCCACGCTCCCCACGCTGGATAAATTCATACCAGGACCTGAAGGGAGAAAGCCACCACGGGCCTGAAACAGCCCCCCCAAAAAAGGATGAAAAATTCACATTTGCCTCATAGCCAGTGGCTGTTCAACACTGAGCACTCCTCAGACAAAGTAAAAAGAGAAAGTTTTCCACCATGTCACCGCAGAGACGGCTGCGCTGTGGCAGAAATCAAGGCGATCTGCACAGCACACAACCGCTTGCTGAGGGGAGGTTAAGGTTGCTGCAAATCCTATTTGACCTTCTCAATGGAGTTAATGAGTCAGAAGACTTCCTGTGGCTAATCCAATGAGGTGGATAAAAAGGTCCTGAACTGCTTGGCATGAAGTCAATGCCAGAGAATTCCCTCACCCTCTAATCCCTGTGAGCAGAACAGCACAATCCCATGGTCTCTCAAGGGTTTGATGGGGTTGTCATCATTGATGTTGAGTTTTCCCTGTGGCTATTGTCTTGTATGGGAAAGCAGAGCATATAAACAAATAACCAAGTGCCTGCTATGTCAACCAGAAGCTTGAGATTGCAAGATACAGGAGAACTTTGTCCATATTCTTGACACATAGTCATCCATTATTTTGACTACAGCATTCCTAAGGAGTCCTAGATGTTGACCAGGACCCATCTGTGCTGAGCTGAGCACCAGCTTTAGCTCAGTTAAGTTACTAGGTGTAGCACAGGCTCTTCAAACATTTGAATTGTTTGATTACTTGGTCTCATCTTGATCTTATTGAACAGATATTCAGGAACAAGTGAAACAGTTGGTAACCTTCCAAGATTCCACTCAGATCCAGAGTCAACCACTGTAACAGGGGCAAGGGTAGAGTCCGGCACCTGGGCAGGAATAGCCTCCTGCACCACTACAGGTGAGGGGCTGGCCTGCAGGAAAGCAGCTCCACAGAGAAGGACCTGGGAGTGCTGGTGGACAGCAAGCTGCCCATGAGCCACCAATGTGCTATTGTAGCCAAGAAAGCCAGTGGTGTCCTGGGGTGTATAAAGAAAAGTACGACCAGCAGGTTGAGGGAGGTTCTCCTCCCACTCTGCTCTCTCTTAGTGATGCCACATCTGGAGTACTGGGTCCAGTTCTGGGCTCCTCAGTTCAAGAGGGACAAGGAACTGCTGGAGAGAGTCCAGCAGAGGCTACAAAGATGCTGAGGGTCCTGGAGCATCTCTGTGAGGAGGAAAGGCTGAGAGCCCTGGGGCTGTTGAGCCTGGAGAAGAGCAGCCCCAGAGGGGATCTGAGCAATGCTCAGCAAGAGCTAAAGGGTGGGGGGCAAGAGACTGTTTTCAGTATTGCCCAGCAAGAGGACAAGGGGAATTAGGCTCAGACTGGAACACAGGAGGTTGCACCTAAACACAAGGAAAAGAAGTACCCATCTCCTCCACTGTGGTCAGACAAAGAGCCCAATTCCAAGCAGAAATTCAAGATCACAGAGTCATTCCTGAGGTCTGCAGCAAGGCAACTGCTGCAGCTACTGAAGCTGGGGCAGAAGGAGGCTGCTAAGGTTACCAGGGAGCAGAGAGCTGGTGTGATGGGAGTTCTAGAATTGCTCAGCCTGGTTAGCTTAGCAAATAAAGGCTAAGAAGGGATGTTACTAAGTGGTGACTAGAGATACATCTGGGAGTAATACACCAAAGTGAGGAGACAGCTATTAAAGCTAAAGGACAGTGTTGGCACAGGAATAAAGGGATGGGAAACTGGCCACAGATAGAAGCTGGGCTGGGAATCAGATGGTTAAGGCACTGGTGATGTGAGATACTGGAAAGCCTCTGTGTTACAGGACCTCAACATCCCAGCATGGTGGGAGTTGGAAGGGATCTCTGGAGACTATCAAGTTTGGCTGCCTCCAGGGGCAGGGGCATCCAGAGCAGGCTGCCCAGACGTATCTCCAGGTGGGTTTGGAATTTCTCCAGAGAAGGAGACTCCACAACCTCTCTGGGCAGCAAAGTCCTGTAGAAAAAAAACAACAACCAAGGGGTAAATTCTTTCCAGTGGTGTCCAGTGAAACTTCTTTGCTGTGAGGGTGCTGGAGCCCTGGAGCAGGCTGCCCAGAGAGGTTGTGGAGTCTCTTTCTTTGGAGAGATTCCAAACCCACCTGGACGCAATCACAGAATCACCAAGGCTGGAAGAGACCTCAAAGATCATCAAGTCCAACCCGTCACCACAATCCTGACAACCTTCTGTAGGTGACCCTGCTTTAGCAGGGGGGAGGTTGCAGCAGATGATCTCCAGAGGTGCCTTTCCAACCCCCACTATGCTGGGATTCAGGGCTTCTGAAATGAATGCCATTTGTATTTTCACTCCTGTGTTCACATTTCCTTGCAGCTTGGCTTTTAGCTCTCTCCATTTCTTTTCTTCCTTATATATATATATATATACATTTATTATCTTTGCAGCACACTCAGATCATATTTTCAAGCTTTTCTAAGCAACTCCCAGGGATAAAGACTTCTTTAATGGAAGCTGGAATCCTTGCACAACCACTTGCTTCCAGATGCTGGGGATTACAGTAAAACACTCAATATTGCAAGCCTTACGGTACTATTGCAAGAGCTGGCAGCAGGGAGGAAGTGGATCAAGACAGAGAGAAAAGGGGAAGGGGGAGAGGGGGGGGGAAATAAGGAGAGGCAATTAAGAAAAGAGCTAATTTAGGGTGAATACCAGGAAAGGAATTTCAGGAAACAATGCTTTCCAATAAATTCTCTAAGGCTACAGAGCAGTCTGAAGAGAGCAGGACAGGATCAGTGTGACCAAAGCCCTGCAAATGAGCTGTCTGGAACATTCCTATTATTGGACTTTAACTCAAAATGCCTTTTTGGTTTTTTGGCCTTGTTTTCCCTTCATCTTTCTCCCTTTCTTTCAGAGAGTGAGAAGTGTGTTGTTGTGGGTTGGTTTTTGGTTTTCTTTTGTTGGGTTCTCTTCTTTTTTTCTGCCTGAGTAGAAGACATCAGAGCCTGACCTCATCTGCATCTTTGCTAATCATATCGCTTCGCACATCAGCCTGGGGATCACAAGGTCCAGGGAGGATTTTCAGAGTGCCAGCCAGTCAGCATTTGTTCCAGCCAGTGGAGCACATCCAGCACAACAAAACAACAGCTACTGGAAGTAATTGGAGTCTGGTTGCCAATGGCTGTTGGAAAACCGATTTGGAAATCTCATTCCATTCTTCAGCCATCATAAGAACACCACTGGTATCATCATAGTATCAGTCAGGGCTGGAAGGGACCACAAGGCTCACCTAGTTCCAACCCCCCTGCCCTGGGCAGGGACACCCCACACTAGATCAGGCTGGCCAGAGCCTCATCCAGCCTGGCCTTAAACACCTCCAGGGCTGGAGCCTCAACCACCTCCCTGGACAACCCATTCCAGGGCTTCACCACTCTCATGGGGAAGAACTTCCTCCTCACCTCCAGCCTGAATCTCCCCACCTCCAGCTTCATTCCATTACCCCTAGTCCTATCACTACCTGAGATCCTGAGAAGTCCCACCCCAGCCTTCCTGTAGGCCCCCTTCAGATGCTGGAAGGCCACAATGAGGTCACCTCGGAGCCTTCTCTTCTCCAGATTGAACAGCCCCAACTCCTTCAGTCTGTCCTCACTGATGGTCCTTCTCTCTTAATGTCTTGGCCATTGGAATGTGCTGCCCAGGGAGGTGGTAGAGTCACCATCACTGGAAATGTTCAAAAAGAGCCTGGATCAGGCCCTCAGTGCCATGGTTTAGTTGATTAGATGGTGGTGGGTGATAGGTTGGACTCGATGATCTCCAAGGTCTTTCCCGACCTGGTTAATTCTGTATTCTGGGCACCATTCCTTGCAGAGCTCTGAGCTGCTTAAATGTAATTTAGTTCCCTTGCCCTCCCACAGCTGAATTAAGAAGCCACAAAAGCAGCTGTGAAGAAATCAGATCTGGGAATTATTCATCTATCTTGAAAGGGATCAGGCTGGAGAGCCTCATGAATTTCAACAAGGATGGTCTCGAAGGTCTTTCCCAACCTGGTTAATTCTGTGTTCTGCCTTCTTTCTGCTGGTGGTCCACAGCAGATCCCTAAGAAAGAATAAAAACCCAGGGTGAGCAGTCAGTGCTTCCCTCTGAAGATTCTCTGAGGTGCTTTTAGGTGTTGGTGTTTAGCATGGTGAGTTGCCAGATCACAAATCATAGAATCAAGAAGGTTGGAAAAGAGCTCAAGGACCGTCATGTCCAAACCCAGCCTCCTTTTCAGTGCCTCCCTTTCTGATGCCTTCAGCTGAGGCTGGTAGGAGACTTCAGAGGCCTTGCCCTCCTAATGGCTGTCCCTCCAGGTCCTGGTTGGGATATTGGATAATGAAGGGTCAGGGTTCAACCATCATGATTCGTTTCCACAGCAAACACATAAATCAGAAGCGAGCAAGCAAGTGAGAAAGCTGCTCCTATGATAGCCAGAGCCCCGCCAAGGCCTGAACCGCGCCTGACCTCCGCTCCCTGGAATTCCACAGTTAATAATCTATCATTTCCTCCTTCTCAAGTGATGGCAAAGGGAGTCACCAAGGAGCAAGTGTCCCTTCAGGGGTCCTTAGAGCGTTATTCAAGGGTGGCTTCACAATGTGCATCTCTGCCAGCAGTCAGGGCCCTGCCAGGAGCGCCCTGAAACCAGAAGACCTCCTACCACGAGGTCTCGGGGACAGGTGTGGAGGTAGCGAAAGGCTATTTTACCTCCCTCAGTACCACAGCAGCTCCAGCCCCATGGGAGCGTGGTTCAAGGTCAGTTCTTCCTTGGCAGAGATCAGATTAGGCAGCTCCCCAGCATGGGTCCCAATTTAACTCCGTTTCACGGCAAGGAATCGAGCAAGGGAGATTTCTCAAGCCAAATGAGCACTGGCCCAGAAGTTGTTCCTGCTTAACATATGGTTTTTGTAGAGCCATGGGAGAGCAGGTCATTAGAGGGTGACCTGTCAAGTTAAATCATTCACTGATAGTACCAACCAGTGAGATAGCACACAGCAAGGTTCTCTTCTGCACTTGGGCTGAGATGCCTCCATTTATTGCATTATTACCTTGATTATTATTAGTTTATGTATTAGCATTGACTTTGGGGGCCTAGATGGAAGATGTCTGAGGGCATGGACATGTCTGAGTGCCTTCTAGGGCACAGACAGTGCAGACTGCCATGAGGCAAATGTCTCTCTTCTCCTGTCTCCAAGGGTATTCCTGTTTGACCTGGGGAAGCAAGGGGATATCTGCTCTGTTGGTGTTGTGTGTAGGCTGCATCTCCCTGAACATCACCAGTGCACTCACATCCATTCACATTCTTCTTCAGGTCCTTCTGTGAAGAAAAACAGGCACTGGCAAAGGATTAAACCTCATCCCAGGGTCTTGCAGCATGGATGTGCTCTGAGTAAGGGTCTGGTTCGAGCGTGGTTCAGAACGAGTGCGTCAAGTCAGCTCTAGAAGAGGTTTGCTCTTAGCAGCATTGATTCTGAGTGCCCCTCAATGCTTGGAGCATGCACCTGAGGCAACCCAGTCAAAGCCAGACAACTCAACCCATTCACTACCTTGCCTCTTTGCTGAAATTGCTAACTGCAGCAGTGATTAAGCAAGCAGAAGATTTTGGTGCTTGAGGTGAAGGCAAGCTGTGAGATTCCAACCAGAACAAGGGCAAAAGCAAGAGCAAGAACACTTCAATCATCTTCCTGAATGCCCTGCAAATGAACAGCTTCTCTGCAGCTGCTGCCAAGTTCCATGAGAGACCTCAGTGGTCCACAGTAGCATGAATGGTTGACTTGTTTGGTAGATGTGGACAGACTGAGAACTTCTACTTTAAACCCACGAGAGAAAAGATGATGCTGGCTGCCTAGAGAATGCCACAAGGGCACATTGCTGGCTCATGGTGTTCACCAGAACTCTCAGGTCATCCTCCATGGAGCTGCTTTCCAACAGGTCACCCCCTAACCTGTACTGGTCTAGAGGGTTATTCCTGCCTAGCTGCAGGACTCTCCACTTGCCCTGGTTGAACTTCATGAGCTTCCCTCCTACCCAGCTCTCCAGCCTGTGCAGAAGCTGCTCAATGAAGTGGCATTTGCCCTTGGCAGTTTGGCACGATGCTGCATGCTTTACTGCCTTTTCCTGTACATATGGGAAGGAATTTAAAAGCATGAGGAAAGCTCAGGGGCATGAAATCAGGGCTAGAACCAAAGATGAGCCAGAGGGTGATGTGCTCCTGAATTCCCACAAAGAGGTAAACCTGAAAAACTCAACCAGGCATTGATCCAGCCCTGAGGCAGATGTGTGTGAGGAGATGCATCCTGCTTCCAGGAACTTTCCCCAGTGCCTGTGCAGGAGAAGAGCAAGAGGAACATAACTCTCTTAGAAGTGGGTGAACCTCAGAGAGTGTGGCATTTTGCAAGCAGCTCAGATTTTAATCCTGTGGGCTCTTCAGAGCCCATCCTTGCTCACAAACCCCCTTTGTACTACTAGTTTGAACTTTTGTTCCCCGAGGATGAGTCAAGTAAGCAAACACAGAAGAATGCTGGCTAAAGGGGCTCCAGGGACAGAAGAACTTACCACAAGTTCAGCTAGAGCTGAGGATGGGTTATGTATGGGCTTAAGTTCAGCTCTAGAATGCCTTGCTGGAATACATTTTGCTCTTTGGATTGCAAGCTGGCAAAACCCCAGGGCAGAAAACTCTGCCACGCTGACTTCTGACGGGAAAACTGACACCAGGGGCACCACTTCTCCTCCTCTTCCCTTTCCACGATGACCAGGGCAAGAGGTTAGGGTTGCATCACAAAAAGGAAGACCTAGATGAGGCAATGGGAGTTAAAACTTTGGGGATATTGGAGTTTTCCAGTGGAATCTCCCAAAGTGGAAGTGCTGAAGATGAAATGTATTGGTCATCTGGCAAAGATGACTTAGATGCTTAGAGCCTTTGAAGAGGAGAGGTGTTGCAAAGCTTCCTGTTCCTTCCAGTACTGTTCTGTGCAATTCTGTGGCAATTTACAGATCTTTCTCCTGTTTTAAAATGAAATATTCCTCTTGGGTTGGACTTGATAATCTTAAAGGTCTCTTCCAGACAAAATGATTCTATGACTCCCACATATATTCTTCCTCAGCTGCATAAACACTCTCTGGAGAGCCCTTCCTGTAAATGTGCTATAGAAGGAGCCTTGATATGTGCTTTGCAGTGGTATTAATGCTCTCAGGTTGGTCTTTCTGCTTAGTCCCATAGCCTTGGGGAGGATTTCTTTTGCCATGCCACAGAGACAAACAAGAAAATTCTATTATCTCTAAGTAAAATATCAGGCACTGGAAGCCTTGGCTCAAGAGTATGTTAAAATCAGCCTAAATGAAACCTGACATCTCTTTGGGTGACAGCAGTGGTGTCTCTCCTCCACCCAGACTTGACACAATTACAGAAGCAGGAGGCTGAAGATAGTGTGGTTTGGTTCTGAGGGATTTCCACAAGCCTTGATTCCTTTGAAGCTGAAACTTTACTCCACCATCAGGGCTTGTGGGTTCTCCTCCTGCTGCTCCTCTTGTTCCGTGGGATGAGTCAGGGTTGAACAGTGCAAACATTCAGACCCGCAGTTGCCAAAGATATGCTCGGTTTGGGTTCAGAACCATGGCAGACTGAGTGCCTTTCACCACAGGATCACAGCTGGCTCGGAGTCTTGCATGAATCTAATTCTGATCAGGCTGGTCCAAGATTGGTTTTGCAAGGGAACCCAGCATGGAGCTATTTTTGAATAGCCTGCAAGCTGCGAGCTCCAGGGCTCCGCTGTGCCAGGTGCTGTACATATGAGATAATTCCTACCCAAAGCACTCACAGTCTAGACAGGCCCAGGTCCTCCCTCCACATTGTGAGAAGGTAGAGAGTGATGGAAAGTCAAATTGTAGAAACACAGAATTGCTTGGGTTGGAAGAGACCTTTGAGATCACCAAGTCCAAGCCTTAACCCAGCACTGCCAGGTCAACACCAAACCATGGCCCTCAGCACATCTACACAGCTCTTAAATCCCTCCAGGCATGGGGACTCCACCACTGCTCTGGGCAGCCTCATCCATGGCTTGGACTTTTATGGCATCCATGCTCCTCTTAGAGGTCAAGAGAGGTGACCTGGACCTAAGCTGAAGGCTGCATCTGACCTGTCGTGTCACTGCTTTGACTTGCCCTATCTCTGCAAATGGCCAGCAGGTCAAGGGAGGACCTGCTCCACTCTGCTGAGATCCCAGCTGCAGTGTTTGGTCCAGCTCAGGAGTCCACAGCACAACAGAGCCATGGACCTGTTGGAGCAGGGCCAGGTGAAGCCTCAAAAGTGATCCAAGGGCTGGAACTCATCTGCTGTGAGGCCAGGCTGAGGGAGTTGGGGTTGTTCAGCCTGCCGAAGAGAAGGCTCCAGGGAGACCTAATGGTGGCCATTCAGTACTTACAGGGGATGACCAGAAAGCTGGGGACAGACTTTTGAGCAGGGCCTGTGGTGACAGGACAAGAGGTGATGGTTTGAAACTAAAAGAGGAAGATTCAGACTAGAGAGAAGGAAGATTTTTTTTTGTTTACACTGGAGCTGGTGAGACACTGGCCCAGAGAGCCTGGAAAAACCCATCCTGGAACCATTCCAGGTCAAGTGTTTGGGGCTCTCAACAACCTGCTCTAGTTCCAGATGTCCCCGCTGATTGCAGCAGGGTTGGATGATCCCAGGTTTGGTTTGAAAGTCCATTCCAACCCAAACCACTCTGTGATTTAATGATTTTATGGTTCTATTATCTGCATTATCAGTCCAGTGATGCAGTGAGAAGCCACAGAGGGGCAGAAATGCCACCTAGCCTGCTCCCAAACTCTCCAGGTCTCTCACCTCCAACACAACAAATCTGCTGGAGCCCCCTTGCCTCTCTCTCTCTCAGCCCTGCCAATGGAAACCTCCAGGACTCAAGCTGTCTGCTGTGGGGTCAGGAAGGAGCTCGGCTTCCCTCCAGAAACAGATACTGGAAAAATGTGTGACAAAGCTGTGCCCTGGAAAATTGTGAATGTTGGGGGGGAAAAAACCCAAAACATACTGTAAAGAAAATGAGCTGAAGCCTTCCCAGATTCTGTGGTAGCAGAAGTCTGTGGGAGGATTCTGGAGGAGCTCTAAGAGTTGGTAGATAACTGCCATAAGCTGTGCTCAGCTGGCAAAGCTACTGTGCTTCCCCCCAAGGCCTGTTACATCCTATCACCAACCTCCTCTGTGCAATGGGATCAGACAACTGGTTCCTCTTTCTTTTTCTCTGGGCTGCTGATTTGGTTGGTTGCGTATCAGGCAGCAGGGATGCCAAAGTTGATGCTGATATCTTCTCCCACCCATCAATTTAGCCTGATGGGGAGTGATGTCAGCTATAGATACTCCATTTCCCTTCTGGAATTTCCCTCTTTGAAAAACAGCCTCTTGCTTTCATGTGGTTTTGATCTGGATAGTGCAGCATCCCACTGATTCCTGTCATTTTACCCTTTCTCCAGATGCTGACTACAATTCAAGGCAGCTTTGGAAGAACATCTGCTTTTCAGCCTGCTTGCCCCACTAGGCCTCTCTAAACTATCCCAAATCAGTGCATTAACTTCTCTGGGGACTTGGAGAAGCTTTGCCTCCTCTCACTAAAAGCCTTATTTGCCTTTTTTCATTCAAGGCCCTGTCTGTCTTTTGTTGCTGGCTGCTCCTCTACTAGAGATGAAGGCAAAGCACTTCAGAAATCACTTTAGGAACTCCCTGGTTTCTGAGTGTGCTGAATCTGGAGTATAGCTCTCTTTTTCTTTATAAACCAAATTGGTCTTCTGCATCTGGATAGGAACTCCTCACAGGTCCCTACCCTGGTTTTGAAGCACCTGTGAATGCTGTTGCCACAGAAAGCTTCAAGTGAACTTGAGTTGAGTGTTGTCCTACCCCCATGCCACCTCTCACTCTTGTCTACATCCTTTTCTTGTAGTTCTCACTAGACAGAGAAGCCAATGAGACATTTTGCAGGGGAAGTTCTTCTGAAGTTTGTGAGAGAAAATGCTTAGAATCATCAAATTATTCTGGTTGGAAGAGACCTTGAAGTTCATTGAGTCTAGCTGTTAACACAGCTCTGCCAGGTCACCACCGAGCCATGTTCCTAAGCCCTACCTCTTGCTTTCACTTGCCCTTGCATACATCCTTTGTCTTTTCCACCTTCTTTCATTCTTGGTTCTCTTCCCTTATCCTCTTCTCTTCCTCTTCTCTTCTCTTCTCTTCTCTTCTCTTCTCTTCTCTTCTCTTCTCTTCTCTTCTCTTCTCTTCTCTTCTCTTCTCTTCTCTTCTCTTCTCTTCTCTTCTCTTCTCTTCTCTTCTCTTCTCTTCTCTTCTCTTCTCTCTCTTCTCTCTTCTCTTCTCTTCTCTTCTCTTCTCTTCTCTTCTCTTCTCTTCTCTTCTCTTCTCTTCTCTTCTCTTCTCTTCTCTTCTCTTCTCTTCTCTTCTCTTCTCTTCTCTTCTCTTCTCTTCTCTTCTCTTCTCTTCTCTTCTCTTCTCTTCTCTTCTCTTCTCTTCTCTTCTCTTCTCTTCTCTTCTCTTCTCTTCTCTTCTCTCCATATATGTATATCATGTGATTGCATGCATAAGATGTAGTTAAACACACAACCTGGGCTAAGATTATGGACTACAACTGTTTGCTCTGGAGCTTGGAAGTCTGAGGAAAGACATGATAATGCAAAGAGAAAAGCAGTCAGCTCTCCAAGTTGAGTGGGGAGAGATGAAACAGCCATGGATTTAAATCAGAGAAAAGCAGGTTTAAGACCGGTAGTAAAAAAGAATAAAGAACCTTTCAGTGATAAGGACAGAGAAGCACTGAGTTAGATTGCCTAAAGAGATTTCACTGGGGGCTTTATGCATGTGCTGGACAGACATCTGTCAAGAATGTGTGAGCTATACCTGAGCTTGCATCAAAGCAGGGAAATGGATGAGGTGGGCCATCGAGATCCCTTCCAGCCCCCACATTCCTGTGATATAAAATCATGCTTTCAGCAACAGAATTCCTGCACTTCCACTAGCCTACTGCACAGCCCTGAGCCCACCCTAGATGACTGGGGCCCACCTTTCTCAGACCCTTCTTTCCCAGAAACCATTTCCCATCCACTGGAACTTTGGTCTGCTTAGACACCCCGGAGAGGAATCTGACATCTCTATTGACGCAGCTCCCGTGGTGCAATTGTTAACATTATCCCATCTGCAGATCATTCCTTAAGGTCTCTCCCTCTCTGTCTCTCTCCCTGCTGCCTCCAAGAGCCTCCTGCCAAAGGGGATCAGGGCAGCAGTACAATTCCCATTCACAAAATCCTTCTCTTCCAGCTTTAATGGCAGCCTCACCTTGCCAAGAAAGCTCTTTAGAACGCTGGGAGCCTGCGCTGCGCTTATTAAAGACATTTGTCACAGCAGGACCAGTGTGGTTTCATTTAAATGAATCTGCAGATTTGGTGGATCCAAATCGATTCCTTCTCCCCCTCCATGCATCTTGACTCACAAGGAAGGCTTCTTAATGTCAGTCATGTGATGAGGAAATATGGTAGAGACCGACACATCGCTGCAGACTCGAAAGGGCCTTGGAAAACACTTCTGGCTAGCATGAAAATTAGCTTCCTTCCACCAAGCTCCATGAAGTGTTTTTTACTGCTGCTGCAGTTATGGAAACTTCTGTGAAGAAGTGTATTAAATCCATGCCTTTCAGCTTGTGGTCCATGTACTCCCAGGGGTCCATCAGCAGCTTCTATGGGATACAAAAGAGAGACATAAACATCCTTTCAAGTGAGCTGAAATTGTTGTCCACACTGGAATAAAACACAGCTACAAATGTTGGGCGAGGAACAATAAAGATCAGGGAATCCCAGCATGGTAGGGGTTGGAAGGGACTTTTGGAGATCCTCTAGTCCAATCCTATTGGTAAAAGAAGGGTACCTGGAGCAGGCTGCCCAAGCTCATGTCCAGGCAGGTTTGGAATCTTTCCAGAGAAGGAGACTCCACAACATCTGTGGGCAGCCTGCTCCAGGGCTCCAGCACCCTCGATAGGTAGCTGGATGGATCAGCTGCTTCATTCACTGGGCATCTCCATCACACACCAAGTGCAAAATGTGATGAATAAGGTCCAGTTCTTGGGTCATGACGACAGCAGGACTGGAGGAGTGGAAACACAGTGAGAAGATGGTCATTGTTCCCTCCAGACCTGTTTCCCTTTGTCAGTGGAACTTCTATCCTGCAACTGGATAGAAGCAGGAGAGTTACTTCCCTTGTTCCCAAGTATATGGTAGGAACCCCCACTCAGTTCCCTAATTATAACATCTTCTCTCCAGTCTTTTAATGACTTGTCTTCCCCACAAGTCCCATTCACAGATTTACAGAAACAAATAATTTTGCCTAGCAATGAAAAACAGCCATCCCTGGGGATGAAGCCAACAGCTGGTTTGTGACCACAGGGAAATGTCAGTCCCTAGTTAAGGAAAGATATTAAAAGGGCAGGTTGGGTGGATTGAGCACAAGCAATGAAACCTCACTCTTTTTACAGCAAGACCTTCAGTAACCACAGCTCAGTAGACTTCCCTGGGACATATCTGCTGAGAGAAGCAAATTTGCCTCCTCTAAACTTAAGACTGATGGAGGGAGGAAGGAAGGAAGGAGGTGAGCTATAGCATGAAGGCAGCCTTTAAATCAGCAAGCCAAGAAAGATCCTCATGAGTGTTTTGCCTCGCCCTTCACAAGTGTTTTCCCTCCTGGTCTCCCATTCTAGCAATGACCTGGTGACACAGCAAACAGCACATCCTACCTGGGGACTGACGAGGTGCAGCCTTCCAGTCCTTTTTTCACATCATGCTTGCTTTGTTATTTATTTAGCTTCACTTGCCTCCTTGAAGGCTTATAAACCAACCAAAGGAGGGTTAAGCCCTGGGATGAAGGAAGGAAAACAAACTTGGGGAAAGTTTCACAGCCATTGCTAAGGGCATTCAACTGATAAGTGTAAACAGCGCTCTTGACCTGCAAACCTCCATCCATTTCAGGCAGAAAACCTCACTCATTTGACCATATGAGGGCACAATCTCCCTAGTTTTAGGATTGCAAGCCTAATCCACCATGGATGTCGTTTGAAGTCTGTCTCAGTGATTTTTGCTCATAGTAACTCATGCAACTCAATGTGTGTAACCACAGCAGCTACTGCTGGTGAGCAGCACAGGCGCTCTGGGGAGCACTGCTCAGCTGCAAGAAAGAGCCAGATGCAGGCAAGGTCCTGTGCCCCACATACCCTTGGCTTGAGGAAAAGAAAGTCTCTTGAGCTGGGTGGGGGGTGATATCCCATGAGAGAAAAGGCACATTGTCATGGCCAGGGGTGCAGGGGTTGATGTGGGGATGGGGAGCACACAGACATTCGCTTCTAACCTCACTGGGAGGGTAGGCAAAACTCAGGCTTTCAAACCGAACCGATTTGAAAAAGAGAACTTCTTACACAGGGAGTTTGTGTGACCTCTTAGCTGTGGGTGGCTTCAGTGCTTGACTTGCTCCATAGGTTCCTGATGACCACTTCCAATACTTCACATGAGCCTGAAGCTGTCAGGCACTGTGCCATCAGCAAGGCCTCCCCACTCAGAGGTGTCCAGAAGCTAGCAGAGGTGCCTGCAGCCCTATCTCACCTCTCCCAGCATTCTCCTGGCTGCTCTTCCTCATCCTTCTCCTGCTGTTGTCACTTGCTAAGGACACACTTCTCCTCCCTTCCTCCAGAGCCTCCTTGCAATCATCCTTCACTCCTGGTGCTCCCAGCATCTGGCACATCCATGCCTTATCTCCTGCAGCATCCACCTCTCCTCACTGTATGCCTTTCACGGCTCCCCTCACCCTCATCCAGCCAGCTCTCCAGGTGGTCTGTTTAACTCCAGTTTGGAGGCAGTTTTCCTCAAAGGCATGACATCCAGTGGAAGCATCCAGCTTTAGCCCAAGCAATCTGCAGGGAGGAAGGGTGCAGATGCTGTTTTTCCATGATGGATTTTGAAGGAAGAGGAGGTGCAGCAGCAGCAGCACGAATGATTTACAAGAATCAAGAACCAAGAATCAAGACTCTGCTGCTGGACAGGGGAGACACCCATGTGGATCAGCTCAGGAGGGTCATTTGCTTCACTAGCACTGACAGTTGCCATCCTCCAGATGACCTTTATATTCCCACCCCCCACCCTCCCCTTGGTCTTTTTTTTCATATGGGTCAAAAAGGAACAAGGGAACAGAAACATAAGGAATAAATCAGGAAAAGAAGACACACACACACACACACACAAAGATCCTTCCCAGCTTTTCCACTGTGCCTGTGGAGTTGGGTCTAATTTTATTCCTTTTAATTTTTTTTTTCCCCTTGGAAACAGAACTATTAAATTGGAATTGATACTCTTTTCTGGGTTGTTGTTCACCCTTCCCTCTGAAGGACGCTTTGCACATCTCTATTAGCAGCAACACCCCTCGGGTTCATCCCGGCTTCCCCCCCCGCCTCCCCTCCTCGGGTTGGCAGCCTGTTGGTGTTTTTTTTTGGTGGCACTTTGACAGCTTCGGTGTCGAAAAGGTCAGGAGGGACTGGAAGAGTGAGTCAGGCAGGGAGGGGGGGGGAAGGAAGGCAGTGCTTTTCCGACTGCAGACCTGCCACCAATCACGCAGGGTTGGAGGGCAGGATGAATCCCAGGCGCTGGCTGTTGTTGTTGACATTTACTTCGCGGGAGGGGTGGGGGGTGTGTGATGGGGGCAGGTTTAATGGGGTTGGGATGGCTCACGTTTAAGTCAAAGTGACCGAAGTGCAACATTAAAGATGATTGAAGTGGGAACCTTTTCAGATTACTCACTGGCTATCGCTGCAAGAAGCCATGTGGTAAACCCGAAATATGCGGCATGAATGGCCCAGCTCTTTGTCAGGAATGCGGCGATTTAGCAGAGCCTCAGTTGCTAAATTTAAGCTCCAGCCTCCCTCTGACTGGGAATAGTGGTTCCCCCTGCAAGGCTGCAGCGCGAAGCTGGTGAAGTTGTGTCCTGCCTTCAGGAATGGCAGCCTGGGCAGTTAGCACCTGGGCCCTGCGCAGGGAGCTTTGCAGCTGGCGTTTGCTCTGCTCCCCAGGCGCAGCCTCTGCCCGGGCTCTGCAGGGATGCTGCTCCTGCTCTTGTCGTTCACCTCCTTCGGGCGACCAGAGGGTGGATGCAATGTGCTTCTGCTTCTCTCATTCAGCACCACAGAAGCCTTTAGGTTGAAAGAAACCTGTAAGATCACCACGTCTGACCCTTAACCCAGCACTGCCAGGTCACCACTAAACCATGGCCCTCAGCATCACATCCACACAGCTCTTAAATCCCTTCAGGGACTGGGGACTCCACCAGTTTCCTGGGCAGCCTGGGCTAGGGCTTTACAACCCTTCTGGGGAAGAAATTGTTCCTCATGTCCAACCTAAATCTCCCCTGGTGAGACTTGAGGCCATGTCCCATTGTGTGAGCACAAGAAGAAAAGGAGAGACCCTGTGCCAGGAACATGGCAGTGGGGAACAGGTTGTGAGCAAGACTTTTGCAGCTGCTGCTCAGCATTTCTAAAGCCTCCTCCTGGTGGTGGGTACCCAGTGTCTGCCACCACAGGCCCTTGGGCACCAACACGTTCTGGCACCTCCCTTCTTTCCATTCTCTTAATATCTTACCACCTTTTTCTCTGCTTTTCCTGTTAAAGGATGTCTTTTCCTTCAGCCAGGGGTGGGAGAGGGTACTGCAGACAACCTTACTATCAGCTTCCTTGGTTTGGCCTGACCAGGGCAGGCTGGCTTGCTCTGCCTTTAACAGTTTGCTTTGGTCATCTGCAGCATTGAGGTGCTGGCCATTAGATGCTGCAGAAGTACATTATCCAAAAAGCAGAAAAAGGAGGGGAAGCCCTTACCACGAAAACACAAGCCATGAAAAGTGAGCAGGTACAGAGGGGAGGAAGGGGCTGATGGAGGCTAATGACCTTCAGAGTGGATCTTCAGGAGAAGGTGACAAGGTGTGAGACACATCAAGAAAAGATGGCCTGGCAGATGTCTGTGTGGAAAGCTATTAGTAGCAGAGGCATCTGGATAAAATTACAGCCTAACAGTGCACCAGAGAAAGAAAGAAAGAGAGGGGAGGAACAAAAAACCCCAAACCAACCACTTTATGAGATCCACCAACAAGTCTAGCTCTGTTTTAAGGAAGAAGTACACAAATCAAGGGGTTATTTTTATTCCCAGAATGAGCTCCCTTCCCAAATGAAAGAATGACAGACGAAGTTAAAAAGGGGGTGGGGAAAGAAAGAGGTGGAGAAAGTCTTTCTTTCTACTCAAGTCCTGTGGAAAAAAAATCCCCCCTGATCCCAACTTTATGAAGCCCATAAAAAAACTTGGAAGTGTGTCCTGGGCAGATGCCGGTGGGACTGGTGTTTGAGGCTTGCACTTATTGGGTCGGATAGGCAGAGGGAAAAGAGGGGCTGGAAGGCAGTTGGGAAAGCGCTCCGCGCTGGAAGGACTCCGTCAGCCCATGGCTTAAAGGTCAGCAGGGTGGAGTCACGGTGGAGGGGGGAAAAAAACACAGCAGCAAAAAAGCACTGCCTGCTGGCTGAAGCCACGAAGCTCCCGGTGGCATCTTGGAGTGCTGGTCTCTGGTGCAACCCAGAGCTCCAGCAGCAGGGTTGTTGGTTGGGGTTTTTTCTCTGGAAGCGGCAAACCCAAGGGTTTCCCTTCGCTGCTTTTGAATCAGAGGTGCTAAATCAGGGAAGTGGCTACGTTCAGGAAGAGCTGGAGGCCAGATTTCCTCTGGCTGCTCTTTAAATCCAAGCCCAAAATACTAGACCCTCATTCTTTCCTCTTCCATTGCGGGCAACTTGCCTCTGCTCTCAGCTGTGGAGGTAAAATGCTCTGCTTTCACAGCAGCATACAATCGTACCATGAATGTGGCATCACTGAGACACAGCAACACAGAAACACTGCATCACAGCATCACAGGATCATAGAATCACAGGATCATAGGATCACAGGATCACAGCATCACAGGATCACAGAACCATAGAATCATAGGATCACAGCCTCACAGCATCGCAGAATCACAGGATCACAGAACCATAGAATCACAGGATCACAGCATCATAGAATCACAGCATCACAGAATCATAGCATCACAGGATCACAGCCTCACAGGATCACAGATTACAGGATGACAGCATCACAGAATCACAGGATAAGCATCACAGCATCGCAGGATCACAGAATCACAGGATCACAGAAACACAGAATCACAGGATCACAGCAACACATTATCACAGAAACACAGCATCACAGAATCACAGCATCACAACATCACAGGATCACAGCATCACAGGATCACAGAATCACAGAATCACAGCATCACAGGATCAACCAGATTGGAAGAGACCTCCAAGATCATCCAGTCCAACCTATCAGCCAGCCCTATCCCATCAACTAGACCGTGGCACTAAGTGCTTCAGCCAGTCTCTTTTTAAACACCTCCAGGGATGGTGACTCCACCACCTCCCTGGGCAGCACATCCCAATGGCCAATCACTCTCTCTGTGAAGAGCTTGTTCCTAATATCCATGTGTCCCAGCATTTTGCTACACATGGCAGCAGAAAGGGAGGGTTTCATCATTTGTTCCATAGCTCCCATGGACACTGCAGTGTTGCTGCCTACAAACACCTTCTACAGACGGAGGAAGCAAACCAGAGAGATGTGAGTAGTCACACCAAGCACTGTTTAGGTAGAAGCAACTCAAATTCCCAAATGCAGGATGTGTTCCATGTTCCCTGAGCAGCAGGCACCAGTGAAAGCTGAAACAGAACTCAGAGGGGAGGTGGTAGACAGGATCACATACAACATTCAAAGGAAAACGTTCCAAAAGGGTAAGCCTGCAGCATTCTGGCCTTCTTCCATGCTTGGATGTCAGCTAACCGTAGCTACACTCCTCCAAGACACAGTGCATTGAGCAAGTCTCTTGCTCTTGAGGGAAAGGGATGGAGAAAGGAGCCAGAATCACTGGCAGGCAGTCTGCAGCTGGCATGTGTCAGTGGAACTCACCTGAGTCTTGTGCTAGCTCCAAGCAGCTCCCAGTTTTCTGGTTGTGTCTTACATCCAAGAGGAATAGAGGGACCTTTATATCCACTTTAGGACATCATAACTTCCTAGATATAGTTTTATTTCAGTCTAGTCTGATTGGGTGTAGTATGGGATATCCACTAGGTCAGCTGTGGAGACAGAACCAGGGCCCTGTAAACAGCTACTCAGCAACATGTTGCCTGTGAAAGCCATAGGATCACAGAACCATTTCGGTCAGAAAAGGCCTTTAGGACCATCAAGTTCCCTCGGTGGCTCTCCCTAGGAAGGAGCAATTGCCATCACTACTGTGCTTAGAAAGACCTGAGCCATCAAATCCTTCTAGAGTGTCATGGAATTGTTTAGGTTGGAAAAGACCTTTAAGACCATCAAGTCCAACCCTTAACCCAGCACTGCCAGGTCACCACTGAACCATGGCCCTCAGCACCACATCTCCACAGCTTTTAAACCCCTCCAGGGGTGGTGACTCCACCACTCCCCTTGGGTAGCTTCTTCCAGGCCATGCAGGGAGGAAGTTGTTCCTCATATCCAACCTAAACCTACCCTGCTGCAACTTTTAGGTGTTCTCCAGAGGTCCCTTCCAACCACTACCTTTCTGTGATCCTGTATGGAAGGAGTCTGGATGGGGCAAAGACTTTAACTGCAGATCTATTAGAAGGCTTTGTTAAGTGTGCACACACACACACACACACACACACACAGAGAGAGATCTTAACTCCACCAAATGTGGAGTTTCAGCTGTGCCAAAAGACACATCTGCCACAGGGATATTTAGCAGGGTGCTCCCTGCAGAAGTTTGAGGGTCTGTTCAAAGTCAAAGGCACACTGCCTCTCTCCAAAGGGGGGAGGTTTCCAGAACCATTTACCACAGGTAAAACAATTTATTTTTCCCCCTAGCCTTGTTCACAGAAACTGTTTTGGCTGCAGTATCCAAAGGCTGTGTCATACACCCTGCAGGTCACGGTGCTTTGATTAATTTGTAACTGTAAGCAGATGAAAATAGGGCTTTAAAGTGAGAAATGTCAGGCAACCACAACCTTGGGCTTTCCTAACTCTCCTGTCTCTAATGGCATAGCCATAGCAAAGGTGTTATCAGATCTGCACTTTGCAGGTTGGGCTCTTTTCCAGCACTAACCATGGAAACTCTGGGAGCTGGCAGTCTGCTTTCACTGAGCCCCAGCTAGGGATCTGTAACTGCTTTCCCTGTTTGGGAATTCTGAGCTTCTCTTAGCTGATGGCATCTGCTACTTGTTGGCCAAGTTCTGATGGTCTGCTGTACCACCATCATTTTTTGGTTGAAAGCCATTTGCAGGATGTACCACGATGGAAATGGGTTTCAAGATGAGGAAGAGAGGTTTGAAAGACCAGAGGCTGAAAGGTTTGAAAGAGCAGAGCTCTCCCAAGTGCCAGTGACTCTCCATGGAACACACTAGTGGAAGAAAGACAGAACCATAAAAGTTGGGAGAGAGCTGCAGGAAACATCTAGTGGCTGGAAGGGACCTCTGGAGGTCATCCAGTCCTACCACTCTGCAGCAGGGTGACCCACAGCAGTCTGCTCAGGACCACAATGGCCAGGTGGGTCTGGTGTCTCTCCAGAGTGAGACTCAACAACCTCTCTGGGCAGCCTGAGACAGGACTCCAGCACCCTCACAACAAAGTTTGTTCCCAAGTTCAGATGGAACCTCCTGGGTTCTAGTTTGTGCCCACTGACCCTTGTCTGTCTCTGGGAACCACTGAACAGAGTCTGGCCCCAGCCTCTTGCCCCCTGCCCTTTAGCTCTTGCTGAACATTGCTCAGCTCCCCTCTGGGGCTGCTCTTCTCCAGGCTCAATGGCCCCAGGGCTCTCTGCCTTTCTCCAGTCCCTTCAGCACCTTTGTGTCCTCTGTTGGACTCTCTCCAGCAGTCCTCTGTTTCTCTTGAACTGGTGAACCCACAACTGGACCCAATACTCCAGCTGTGGCCTCCCCTAGGGCGGAGGGGAAGAAGACCCTTCCTGGACCTCCTGGCCACACTCTTCTTGCTACACTCCAGGAGGCCATTGACTCTCTTGGCCAAGAGGACTCACTGCTGCCTTATGGTGAACTCCCCATCCACCAGGATTCTCAGGGTGTTCTCCACAGAGCTGCTGCCCAGCCCTGTCTCCCTGGTTCAAGGGGACACAGGGCATTATCCAGAAGGAGCACGCAGCAGGCAGCCCCCCTTTTCTCTTAGTGGGTGGCTGGGTTTTTCAGGATCATGGATGATTACTCTATTTATTTTGTCCCTGTCAAAAAAGGAAACAGGTTGGCTTCTGCCAAGTAATTTTACACCTAAGTATTTCCTTCTGTTTGTCTTAAAAACAGCTTAGTATGGATGTTACCTCCGGGTCGTGGGGTCACTGGGGGCTTGGCAGAGGCTCTCAGGGCTTCTCAGAGCCCAGCACACTCCTGGAGGCCTGTTCCTAATTGTCTGCTGAAGACAGGGGGGTAGCCAAGATGAGGAAGACAGCAGAGCAGAGTGGGGTTTTGTCCCTTTGACAGGGTAGGTAAGGAAGGAGCCAAGGCTGCCTTTGGTGCCTTGCTGCAGGGGTGTTGCAGGTGCCGGAGGTGCACACACAGGGCTCTGGACACAGGCTCTGGCTTGTGGTGTGGTACACAAGGGGGTAAGGAAAGCATCCAACCTTACAATGCTGCCTCTCACTGCACTGCAGGAGAAAGGGTTGAACTTTCTGCCTGACTCTTGAAAGGGGATTTTGAGCTGCTGAGAGGTGCTGGATGGATGGACAGGGAGCAGCACGTCTGATATATTCTCTGGCACCACATGGGGGTCTCCAAAAGCTCTCTTGTGAGGATAGATAGACCTCATTCTGGGTCCTGCTCACCACTGTCCTTGCCAGGGATTGGATGTGGCACTTAGAGCCATGGTTTAGTAGTCAGGAGGTGTTGGGTGACAGCCTGGACCTGATGATCTCTGAGGTCTTTTCCAACCTGATTGATTCTATGAGTCTATGACTGGTGTCCACATCCAGCACTTCACCCACCAGAAGTATATGCATAACAACACAGATCTTCTGTTCTCTCTCTCCTGCCTGATGCTGAAAGTTGGCAACTTTTAAGTTCTTTTAATCAATCACACTCCTCAAAGTGCCCTGTGGGCCTGGAGGAGAGGCAGAAGGTATCTCTTGCAACCCTGAAGGACAGTGAGATTAGTGTAACAAACCATTGCCTCTGCCCATGGCTGCTCTCAAGCTCCTAGGAGCAGCTGGGGGGAGACTTTACTTAAAGAAACACTGAAACCCTCACAAGCAAGCTGTTGATTAGAGCCTGTTGCTCCAGGCATGGTCAGGGAGTCTGTCTCTCAGCTCTTAGAGGCATCAGGATCTGTGTTGCTCACAAGGTAGATACAGATCAGAGTTTTGGTGATGTTTCCCCCTGTGCTGCCCATTTGATTGAAAATCAAGGAGACCACAGAACTTCAACATGGTAGGGGTTGGAAAGGACCTCTGGAGATCGCCCAGCCCAATGCCCCTGCTAGAGCACAATCACCTAGAGCAGGTTTCCCATTCCCCATGGTGGGTGGACCCTGAGTTACTTTCAGTAAGACTGAGGAGAGGAGCCAGGAAACCTCTAACAGGGGACACGACCCAAAGCCCAGTTTCTTGCTTTCCAACCTTGTGGTTGAGATACATTTATGCACCCCTTTGGACACCAACTCCCAAACAGGAAAGGATGGATCACCCACTGGAGAGGTGAGCAGAAGACCCAGAGGAAATGTAGCTGATGGAGCCAGGCTCTGCTCCCTGCAAATCTGGAAATCAACCCAAAACCTCCATGGGCCGAAGCACACCGAGGAGCAGCCTCTGGCTCAGAAAGCAAATTCTTCAGCAGAGGCTCTTGCATCACTGTAGGGAAGGGAGGAAAACAAAGGGCTTGATGCCTATAAACAAGGTCTATTGTTAAATGTACTTGAGGATTTTTGTGGAGACAGCATCAGATTTCAGGCTTCCTGCTACTAAGTAAACGCTTGGTGATATGAGGAGGCTGCTGCTGCCTCTGGGTTTGCAGAAAGGAAGAATTGTTGCTATGCTAAGAATGTGAGCATTATCTTCCTTCCCTGCAGTATCTGAACTTCAGCTTGCCTTGAACCAGGGCCCAGGGAGAGAACAAGCCCAAGGGAAACACAGATGCAAACCCTGTAGCAGGAAGGATCCCCTGTTCCAGGCTGAAGGCTGCGTGGATTTCTTCACCTGGCGAGGCTCCAGCTCACCTGTGCTGGTCTGCCCAGAGTGTGTGATGGGCAGAGTGTGAATCCCCCATGGATGTGAGTGGGTGCTGCTCACAGTGAATCCCCCATGGATGTGAGTGGGTGCTGCTCACAGTTGTCACAGAATCAATTGGTTTGGCTGGAAAAGGCTTTCAAAGTCACCAAGTCAAACCATTAGAGCAGCACAGCCAGGTCACCACTGGACCATGTCCCTCAGCATCACATCTACACAGCTTTTAAACCCCCTCCATCGCTTCTCTGGGCAGCCTGTTTCAGAGCTTGACAACCCTCATGTCCAACCTAAGCCTCCCTTGTCATAACTTGAGGCTTTTTCCTCTTGTCTTGTCACTTTTCCTTGGGAGAAGAGGCTGGACCCCACCTAGCTCCAACCTCCTTTCCGGGAGCTATAGAGAAGGTCTCTCCCTCAGTCTCTTTTTCTCCACCCTGGTTCCTACCTCTTCTCCTCACAAAACTTGCTCTCTAGACTCTTCATCATCTTTGCTGCCCTTCTTTGGACAACTTCTTGGTCCAGGCATCAGGGACCAACAAAATCTTTTTGGATGTACACTGTGCTGCTGATGTCCTGCTCCGTCTCTTGGCACCAGAGGTCAGGTCCCTTCCAACCTAAGCCATTCTATGATTAAAGGGGTCCTAGAAGAAAGATGGAGACAGCCTTTTTACAGAGCCTGTTGTGATTGGCCAAGGGGTGATGGTTTGAAACTAAAAGGAGGAGATTTAGACTGGAGAGAAAGAAGACATTTATTACTCTGAGGGTGTTGAGACACTGGTTTCCCAGAGAGGTAGAATAGAAACAGAAACAGAAATAGAAATAGAAATAGAAATAGAAATAGAAATAGAAATAGAAATAGAAATAGAAATAGAAATAGAAATAGAAATAGAAATAGAAATAGAAATAGAATAGTATTAACCAGGTTGGAAAAGACCTTTGAGATCATCCAGTCCAACCTATCACCCAACACCATCTAATCAACTAAACCACGGCACCAATCACCCCATCCAGTCTCTTCCTAAACACCACCAGGGATGGTGACTCCACCACCTCCCTGGGCAGCACATCCCAATGGCCAATCTCTCTTTCTGGGAAGAACTTCCTCCTAACATCCAGCCTGAACCTCCCCTGGTGCAGCTTGAGACTGTGTACCACCTCATCCTTGGAAACATTCCAGGTGAGGCTGGACAGGCTCTGAGCAGCCTGATCAAATTACTTAGCTCTGGGAAAAAGCACTTTGGAAGCCCAGACCTGTAGTGTGGGGACCTCGGATCAGATGTCTCCTTTGGCCACCCCTGCTGTTACTCTGTGCTAGATAAGAGTGCTCCTGTCTGTGTGCAATGCAGATCCCCTCTTCCCCAAGCTGTTCCTTGAACCCCTTCCATGGAAACCCAGCCTGACCCTGCTTAGCTGGAAAAGCTTAACACAAGCATCTGAGGGCTTAAAGCAAGACAAAACCAGTTCCTGTAAAATCTGTCAAGGCTGATCTAAACCATATTGGCCTCTCCAACTTGAAAGGCCTTAATCTCTGAGGGACAGAGTGACTGAGGGTTGCAGGATACTTAGGCTTGGTTATCTGCCTTCACAGCCTGCATCTGGGTGGATTTAACCTCGATCCTGCCTGCTGAAGCAGCCACTGGACGTGTGCAGCCCAGTTCTGCATCAGGAGGAGGGGAGGTTTACGTTCCTGGTTGTCTTGAAAGGAGCCATCAATCATCCCCTCAAGAAAACACCCCCTGAATCCTAACAGCATCCCCAGCAGCTGCTCAAGCCCTCATCCATTATTCCCCCCCTGTGCTCAGAGAGATATTCCATTGGATTTGAGAGATGAGAATCACCAAAAACCCCAACCCAAACCAAAATGAAGCAAAACAACAACCACCAACCAACCAAAAACCAAACCAAACCACACAGAAAAGAAGGAAGAGAAGCCCTACCAAAAGCTGAGGCCCTGAGAGCTCGCTCTGAAGCCACGTTCAGGCACAGAAGAGGCCCATGGCACGCGGCCAGCTCGGGGGTGACCTGCAGGCTGCTCCCCCAACGGGACTCAGGTTACAGTAACCATCCTGTTCCTTCCAGACTGTACTGTTAGTGCTTGATGCCTATCCATCATCCCAACAGAGGAGCAGGGTCCCATCCCTGCATCAGCCCTATCTGTCCCTCCCTCTGCCCTGGCCACCTCTTTTGGATGTCATGCCCCAGCTCGGAGCATGGCTCCTCCAGGGGCTGAGCTTCCCCCTCTTTCATTACATGGTTTGTTTTCCCTTCTTGTTTTTTCCCCCCCTTCCTTTCTTTTCTTCCCCCCCCCTCCCTTTTTCACTCCCAGGCTGCTGACACATAGATTTATAGCCAAGTGTCAAAGCTCTCTGGGTCTCAGACTAGTTCTACTTGCTCTGGGAAACTTCTGGAAAAAGAATTCATGGGCTGGAAGGTCTTAAATGCATCTGTGGCAGATTCGGCTCCTTGCTGTTAGCACCCTTCAGAAGAGCTGAATGCAGGCCAGCTTTTGTTTATTTTTCCTCCAAATCTCCTCCCCCCAACCCCAGCACTGCTTTTGTGCTCCAGTCAGGAAAAAAGGCAAAGTCTGGTAGAACCTCTATCTCCACACTCCATTGCCTCCCCTTCTTATCACAACTGCTTCTAACTGCAGCACCTCCCTCCCCAAACACCTCCTCAAGCACCCCCATAAAACAGGCTCAGTGGATGGTGGAATTTCCTTCCCATCATGAAGATGGCCATGGCAGTTAGCAGGTCCTAATTCACACTCCCATGCATAGAGACTTGGCTACTGCTGCTCTGTTCTCACCAGTCTCAGGGTGGAAATTCCTTCAGAAGCTGAAGACCTCGCTGCTGCTGCTGCCAGTCGGCTGGGTAATGATCCAGAACTGGAGTCACCACGTTCATGGCTAGTTTAACAACTCACTTTTATTTCCAGCACCACACACTACTTGCCTCACCTTCAGGAGTATCCAGTTTTAGGCTGGAAGCTCCATTTTACCCTGGAAAGATCAAACCCCTGCTCTTCATGAAGTTCTCATTTTAGATTGCAGGTCTAGCTCTGAAAACCAGGGCAAACTTGAGCTGGAAAGGCCATCAAGACGCAGCAGACAGCACAACCTCTCCTTTCACAGTGCTCTGAGTCCCGCAGCTGTCCCACCAGATCTGTCCTTCACACGCTGACAAAGTAAAGTTGTGGTCTTAGAATCATAGAATCATTAAGGTTGGAAAAGACCTCAGAAATCATCAAGTCCAACCTGTCACCTCCCTGGGCACCTCCACCACCTCCCTGGGCAGTTTAGGCTGGAGGTGAGGAGAAAGTTCTTCATAGAGAGAGTTGTTAGCCATTGGAATGTGCTGCCCAGGGAGGTGGTGACTCCACCACCTACTTGTGCAGCACATTCCAATGGCCAACAACTCTTCCTGGGGAAGAACTTTCTCCTCACCTCCAGCCTAAACCTCCCCTGGCACAGCTTGAGACTGTGTCCTCTTGTTCTGGTGCTGGGTGCCTGGGAGAAGAAACCAACCCCACCTGGCTGTAACCTCCTTTCAGGTAGCTATAGAGAGCAATAAGGTCTCCACTGAGCCTCCTCTTCTTCAGGCTAAACAATCCCAAGTCTTCCTTCTGCCCTTTAGAGTGTCCCTCAGTGCAAACCCCAAAGTCACAAACTCATCTGAGCAGCCTTACAGGGTTTGGTTTGCATCCTGGGTCACAGCACCTGGAGCCCATCTCATCCAAAGGCAGGCATGGGCGGTGTGGATTTCTCCACCTGTCATCTAGACTTGCACAGCACAAACAGGAACTCACAGGCTGAAATGAATCCAACTTATTTTAGGTATCTACCCCAGAGTGAGGTGAGCCATGCCTTTTTGTTTCCCATTAGCTGCAAAGAAAAAAAGAGCTCAGTCTAGACTAGATTTGAGCTGCTGGCAAGATATCTATGAGGAAAAGCCAGAAGGACAGGTCAAGATTTCAGTCCTCACAGAAAGAGGGATGTATTGGAAGGCAGAGGTGGATTTGTGAGTCATCAGTACAGATGGTGTGTTTGTGGATAAGGTTCCCAGAGAGATGAGGAGGGGAAAAAAGAAACCATGCAGAAAGCTCTGCAACAGTCCCCACAGACAGTGAGGGGGGAAGTCAGGAGAATCCTTAGAAGGACATCAAGTAGGTGGCTAGAAAGGTTGGGAGACGAACCAGGAGTGGGAAAGTAATGCAAATCATGACCTCAAGTAGAAAAGTAGGTCCAGTGAAGGGATGGGGCTGGCAGACATCCATGCATCCATGTCCAGTGAAGGGATGGGGCTGGCAGACATCCATGCATCCATGTCCAGTGATGGGATGGGGCTGGCAGCCATCCATGCATCCATGTCCAGTGATGGGATGGGGCTGGCAGCCATCCATGCATCCATGTCCAGTGAAGGGATGGGGCTGGCAGCCATCCATGCATCCATGTCCAGTGAAGGGATGGGGCTGGCAGCCATCCATGCATCCAGTGTGGGCTCGCAGCTTGGCTAGGGAAAGATTGATAAAGGGGTATAAAAAGGAAGCAGTTTCAGTGAAGGGCAGTAGATGGATGCTGCATGGCAAAGGTGGTGTAGGAGAAGAGATAGGGAGAGTCAGGTGAGCCTTCAGGTTTGGGGGGAACTCCAGCATGACAGGAAAGGGATAGAAGATAAGAGAGCATAGGGAGAAGAATGTCACACACACTTCTTCAGGCACCCCAGGAGACCTCTGCTCTTCCTGGCCAGGAGGGTACATTGCTGGCTCGTGGTGAACTTGTCCACCTGCACTCCCAGGTCTTTCTCCAGGGAGCTGCATTCCAGCAGATCACCTGTCCTGGTGCAGGGGGTTACTCCTCCCCAGCTGCAGGACTCTGCACTTGCCCTTGCTGAGATTCATGAGATTCTGCTCTGCCCAACTCTCCAGCCTGTGCAAGTCGTACGGGGAATGGTTGGACTCGATGATCTTACAGGTTTCTTACACCCAAAAGAATTCCCTGAGTCTATGAAATCTTGTGCAATGTCTTCTGCCCAGGTCTGCCTGCTCTGTGGCTCTGACAGGGGCCTGAGCACATTGTGAATCAACCAGAGCTGGACTGTGATGTTGGGGAACAGACCAATCCCATGTCCAGCCTCAGTACTACCTGCCTCTCAGCACAGGACCATGTAAACACAGAATCATAGAATGGTTTGTGTTGGAAAGGACCTTCAGAGCTCATCTAGTCCAACATCCCTATAGTGAGCAGGAACATCTTTAGCTAAATCCCTGTTTTCCAGGCATACCTGAATTGCTCCCCTGCAGATGAAAGCAGAAAGATCATCCTGCTTGTGGTCACACAGAGCAAAGGACCACCTCGAGTTTATCACAGTTCAAGCACCATAGCCAGGAACTGAAATTGTCCTGGGAAGACATTTCCCTCTCTGCTGTTGCTTTCCTAGAGCTCTCCCTTACTCTAGCAGGTGAAACACTAGCCTTAGGTAGTAAAACACCATCCTTGGGTGGTACAGAACTGGCACAGGTTGCTGGGAGGGTGGTAGATGCCCCATCCCTGGAAACATTCCAGGTGAGTTTGGATGGGGCTTGGTTACAGCCTCTGTAATTGCCTGTACCTCTTCTTCACCACCTCCTCTGATCAGCAGCAATAGCCTTGCCCGTGTGTCAGAAACTGCAGACATCTGCCTCCCACTGCTAGCCAGGGACTAGGCAGAAAGTGGAGAAGGAGATGAAGCCACAAAGGTTGTTTGGGGCCATACATCTATTTTCATGCATTTAACAGAAGGAGGTTATTCCAGCCCTCACCGCAGCAGCAGACGTGATTGTACTGAGAAGGGCTTTACAGGACAGTTTCACCCTGCCTCCAGCAGGCTCTCATCTGATGCTGTAAGCAGCAGGAGTCAGGCTCCAAAATGCCAGCTGCAGAAGCTGCTCGGCATCCGTGGGAGTGTCTGAGCGCAGCCTGAGTGTGAACTGATCGCTGTCCGGGGACACTGTGACAGCCTGGCAGGACCCTCCCTGCCGCCCCCGGCGCCCCCAGCCAGCCCGGGAGCTGCCGTCTGCAGGGTGGCTGCCGCTCAGCCCGCGTGTGCCTCGGCGTGCTGCTGCTGTCTGCTTGTTTGGGGCTTCAGTTCGTGATTTATTTTGCGAGGGGGAGCGCAACGGAGGTGCCTTGGCTGCCCTCAGCCCCGGTGACCCGCTTCCCTCCACCCCTGAATCCTCCTTCTCGCTCTGCTGACATCCAGATGCTAATTTGTTCTCCCCCTGACCCTGCTCCTTCCCCTCCTGATTTGAAATTAGCTTACTAAAACGTGTTTTCTTTTAAGAATCCACAGCCTAATCCAGAACAAACAAAACACATTCTCTCAAACCACCAACGGCATGAACTTCTGCCCTGGCCTTGACCGCTCGCTCTCTCCTCCCTTCGCCTCTCAGCCCTCTCCCCCGCCCCCCAGCCCAGCTCCAGCCATCACCATCTGACTGAGGTTTCCAGGAAATTTTTTTTCCCTGACTAATACAGTTGCAACAGCTCAGGAACCGTGGAATTTTCTGGCAGCCACCAGAGATGTTATTTTATTTACTTTCCTGCTGCATGCATGGATTTGGAGCGGGGAGGTCGGGAGACGTGCGCGGAGGGGATGAATTCGCACACGTTGGCTTTCTGCGGCGCAGCGTGCTGTAGGTGGAGGGAAGCCCTGGAAAGGAGAGCTCTTCATTCTTATTAATCTTAGGGGAGGAACCCTTAATGCTTTATTAACCTTAAGGTTTCGGAGAACAGATGGTTTGGGGCTGGAAGCATGGAAATGAGGCTGAGATGAGGCTGCTCGGACGCGAAAAGGGCAGTGATTCCAGCGGCACACAGGGCAGCACTTGCCCTTCCTCACCATCCCCCCAGCATTTCCTATCAATGCCTGGGCTGGTTTGTTGGTTTGATGGGTTAAGAGCCCTTCCATGCCCCCCCTCCAGAACACACACAGGCAATCCCAAAGAAAGAGGTTGGATGTCAGTGGTCTGCACCTCCATCTCCTCCTCAAAACCTGGCTGTGATTGACACAGCAGGGAGTGAGTAGGGGGGTGGCCCCCCTGACAGAGAAACACAGATTGGTTTGGGGTGGAAGGAACCTTTCAAGGTCATCTACTCCACCCCCCCCACAGTCAGCAGGGACTGGATGTTAGGAAGAAGTTCTTCCCAGCAAGAGAGATTGGCCATTGGAATGTGCAGCCCAGGGAGGTGGTGGAGTCCCCATCACTGGAGGTGTTTAGGAAGAGACTGGGTGGGATGCTTGGTGCCATGGTTTAGTTGATTAGATGGTGTTGGATGATGGGTTGGACTCAATGACCTCAAAGGTCTTTTCCAACCTGGTTAACTCTTTATTACTCTGTACTCTGTGTCCCAGAGCCTCGTGAGCCATAGGATGTGTAGCTGCTTCCAATGTTGTGGTCTGACTGGAGGAAGGTGAGGCACTTCAGATGAGCACCTGCAGTGTTCTTCTCCTTTGGGGGTCTCCCAAAGGATGATTTCATAGGTCTTTTCCAGCCTGGTTAATTCTATTCTATTCTATTCTAGTCTAGTCCAGTCCAGTCTATTCCATTCCATTCCATTCCATTCCATTCCATTCCATTCCATTCCATTCCATTCCATTCTATTCTATTCTATTCTATTCTATTCTATTCTATTCTATTCCATTCCATTCCATTCCATTCCATTCCATTCCATTCCATTCCAATCTGCAACTAGAACAGGTTGCTTACAGCCAGGTTCAACCTGACCTGGAATGTTTCTAGGGATGGGGAATCTACCACTTCTCTGGGCAACCTGTTCCAGCAGCTCACCACCCTCAGTGTGAAAAAGGCCCCATGTGAATACTGGAAGGCCTCAACAAGGTCAGTGCTGGGATTCTGGGATTCTGTGAAATGGGGTAAGCAGGAACTGGGGTAAGAGGAAAATCTGGTATCATGCTTTCCAGTGACAGACACACCAGTGGTGGCCCTTGGCTTGTGGCATCTCTTTGAAGACTGACATATTTCCCTTCTTTCTTTCCTCCCTCACCCCCTCCTTTCTATCATTCCATCTCTCTTCTCCTTGGTTTGTACCTCCTGACCCTGAGCTGCAGCAGTCAGTGCTTCATTTCCATGATGAGGTGTTGATTTCCCAATGGCCCTGCAGGAAGCCAGCTGGTCCCACTGGAGTCACACTGCTCAACCACAACAGATAGGGACAGGGCAGGCTGGAAGGCTAAGTTTTTCTGTGGTAGCTGAGGCAGAGGGAGCATGGTGTTAGCTGTGTCATGGGATGAGTGACAGGATTAGCTCATTTGAGATGGTATTATGATGGGAGGGAGGAAAGAGGGAAGATTAGAGACAGGCAAGGTTGAATATTTAGAAGACTTAGAAGGGATTTAATAAATGTTTATAAATAGCTGAGGGCTGGGGGGCAGGAGGGAGGGGACAGGCTCTGCTCACTTGCTCCCTGGGATAGGACAAGGAGCAATGGATGTGAGCTGCAGCACAGCAGGTTCCACCTCAACACAAGGGGGAACTTCTTTACTGTGAGGGTCACAGAGCACTGGAGCAGGCTGCCCAGAGAGGTTGTGGAGTCTCCTTCTCTGGAGACTTTCAAGCCTCTCTGGATGTGTTTCTCTGTGACCTGAGCTGGATTGTATGGTCCTGCTCTGGCAGGGGGGTTGGATTTGGTGATCTCTTTGGGTCCCTTCCAACCCCTGACATCCTGTGAATCACTCTGAATCTTTCACTGCATGCCTCTCCAAAGAGGCACTTTTCTAACCTTGAGGTTCTTGTTGTCTCTGCTCTTTGGCAAGGACCAACCTCTCTTAATGATTAATGCAGGTCAGGAAACATAGGTTATTAAATTCCTTCTTACAGCTCCTCTACCCTTCTGTAGAAGGGTGCACCAAAAGTACCTGCAGAGTTTTTCAGCCTATGACAAAATACAATGTGGAAACAACCCAAAGCCCAGAGGTTTCTCGCTGGCTGAGGGTCTGTAGGATACTGGCCTGCAGTAGGCATTATCCAGCCCCAAATCACAAGGTACAACACAAACAGATGGCACACAGGATGTGGCAGTGTCCTTGGTGTGCCCAGGAGCAAGGCTCAGCCAGAGCCTTTCTGCAGCCCAGCCCTTGGCAGGAGCTCTCCCCATCAGCTTCTGGCTGCTAGGAGCAGCCCCTGGCTGTGCAACCCTGCCCTGAACTGCAGAAAGAGCCTCAGTGAGCAGAGCCTGAGCTGAGAAGTCAAATCCCTGAGCAGAATTAGTTCTGGTCTAGCTCAGATCAGGCTGCTCAAATTCAGACCAGCCCACAGAACCCTGACCAAGGGGATTTTGGAGGGCTGACAAAGGCATCCTGCCTGTCCCACTGCTCGTGCCTGACCCTGCTCCATTCGTTTCAAAGTTCATGCCTGTCAGATTACTTCTCTGAGCTGAAGAGCTGTTTCAGATCATCTTTCTCCAGCAGCCTCAACTTTTCTTTTCCAAGTGGAAGATTTTGTGTACTCATTTCCTGACCCAGCTACTGATCTCTCCAGAACATTTGCTACATGTTGTTTCCCTCCTCCCCCTGCCCCCATCCACTACCTGAATTTCACTACCAGGATTTCTCTCCCTTTCATCTCAATTTGTAATTAAGGCATTTAATAGTAAGAGGTCAAAGTGACCAGCTTCAATTTGAGGAAACATTAATACACAGGTAAAATGCAACCACTGCTCTTTAGAAGTGTAAATACAGAGTCTGAGTGTGTGGCACAGAGTGAGGAGGGTAAGGAGGGGTGGTGCCAAAGAGATATCAGCACTTCTGTACAGGGAAAATGACATCAATGACCTGGAGGAGAGAATGGAGTGGACTTTCAGCCAGTTTGCTGCTCCAGGACTGGGAGGAGGGGCTGGTGTGCCATCAGGCTGTGCTGTCATCCAGCGAGGTCTGGAGAGCTGAACAGAAGGGAACATCATGAAGGTCGACAAGGGCAGGTGTAGGGTCCTGCACCTGGGGAGGAACAATCTCCTTCCCCAGGACAGGTGAGGGGTTGAGCTGCTGGAAAGCAGCTCTGCAGAGAAGGATTTGGGAGTTCTGGTGGACAAGAAGTTCCCCAGGAGCCAGCAATGTGTTTTGGTGGCCAAGAAGGTCAATGGCATCCTGAGGTGCAGGTGGAGGGAGGCTCTCCTCCCCCTCTACTCTGCCCTAGGGAGGACACACGTGGAGTACTGGGTCCAGTTCTGGACTCCCCAGTATAAGAGGCAGGAGCAACTACTGGACAGAGTCCAACAAATGCTACAGAGATGCTGAGGGGTCCTGGAGCATCTCTGTGAGGAGGAAAGGCTGAGAGCCCTGGGGCTGTGGAGCCTGGAAAAGAGCAGCCCCAGAGGAGATCTGATCAATGCTCAGCAAGAGCTAAAGGGTAGGGGGCAGGAGAATGGGGCCAGACTCTCTTCAGTGATTCCCAGTGACAAGAGAAGGAGCAATGGGCACAAACATGCTGTGAATATCCCCTTTGATGCAAACCCCAATATCACAGGGCCTTCTGCAGCTACTTCTCCTTGCTGAAGCAAGGACCTAGGAGGGAGAAAGCAGGCACATGTTGCAGGCTGGGCAGCCAGGGGAAGCCCTTTGGAGAGACCCTCTGAAACAGGATTTGGCCCAGCCCTTTGGCAAGCACTAGGGCAGAGTGAAGCTGGTCTGGGTCAGCCTGGTCTGTCTGGCAGTGGATGTCTCCGGGAGGAAATGTTCTCCATACGGCAGAGCTCAGCCTGCTCCCAACCAGCAGGCTGCCAGCGTGCTGCCGACTCAGGCACTCTTGGATCATCAGCATGGTAACTCAGCTGGAGGAGCAGCCCAAGTAGACTTTGCCTGGAGCTCATCTGGGTCAAGGCATCTGCTTTCAATGAGCTGCATGGATAAAACATTAAAAGGAAAAGAACAAGGGAAGAAGCAATAAACCCAAAGAAGTTATGTCACCTAAATCTTGCATAATTAGATGTGATCTCTAAGGCTGTAGAAGGAAATGAACTCCTGCATGTCAGTCCCATGTTTTGCTGTTCAAAGAGGTCCTTACCCAGGGTCTGGCCACCCTGTAGCATCCTAAATTGCATTCATCACCTCTCTTTCCCCCTGTTTATTCATAACCTCTAAGTCAGTGAATCAAGTGTCCTTTGGACAGCAGCTGGTGCATGAAAATGGCTCCTGGGAAAGCTGAAAGCTGAGTAATGCTTGGGAGGTGATGGTATTTCTGTCATTGTCCTGCAGCTGAGGATATGAGAGATGATGACTTTCTGAGGCTGGTTCCCAGCAGCAGCCTCGCCAAGCTGCAACCTCTTCTGCTTTGCAGGTCATAGGACTGCCTAGAGTCTCCCTCCCCTCTCATCCCATCACCAGATGTAGGAGTCAGATGTGCCACCTCCCCCACCTGATTCATCCCTTCCTTTGGCTGCAGTTTGGGGTGTTTTTGCCAGTACCTAAGGTTCAACCTCTGTCCTGAAACTCATGCCCTGAGGCACAGCACCAGGCGAAAGCAATACGCTTGTGTAACCCAAGCATGCCAACGCTTACCAGAGCTGCATTTCCAGTCCTAGGTGCTGCTGGCAGCCAGCTGCTGTGAATGCTGGGCCCCCTAGGGTGCTTCCAGTGCTGGGATTTTGTCCCTGAAAGGAGAAAAGTCCTCAGATAACGGAGACCTCAGTGTGGCACATCAAGACCAGTGTTTCTGCTGGCATCTTGGTCACATCAGAGCCAGCTATGGCAGCTCACAAGAAAGACAATGAAGCTGGTGAAGGATCCAGAGCACAAGTCTTCTGAGGAATGGCTGAAGGAAATGAGGTCATTTAGCCTGGAGAAAAGGAGACTGAGTGGACACCTACTTATCCCTCTCTACAAGTGCCTACAGGGTGATGGGAAGGCTGGTTCCTTCTCCCAAGGAATAATGATAGGATGAGAGGAAATAGCCTCAAGTTGCACCAGGGTTTAGGTTTAGATTGGACATGAGGAACAATTTCTTCCCCCAAAGGGTTGTCAAGACTTGGCCCAGGCTGCCCAGGGCAGTGGTGGAGTCCCCATCCCTGGAGGGGTTTCAGAGCTGTGTAATGTGGTGCTGAGGGCCCTGGTTCAGTGGTGACCTGGCAGCACTGGGTTAATGGTTGGACTCAATGATCTTAAAGGTCTGTTCCAACCTAAACAAGTCTATGACTCTGTGGCTCCTCACCCATTTAAGTGGCTGAGGAGTCACCCACTTCCTTCTACACGGATTCCCATTTAAGGTGGGCACGGAGGTAGGCAGGAGAGGGAAGTTTTCTCTGTCCTGGTGGTTCCCACTGCTGGTGTCAGTCGGCCTCACCGCCAGTGGCACCACCACCCCCACCCTGTTGCCTGTCAGGAGCCTCCCAGCCTTTCCCTGCAAGAGATCGCTGTGATCTCTGCCATTTCCAAAATCACAACCAGCTGGGCGCTGCCTCTGGGACTGCTCAGCCTGGAGGAGCTCTGACTCAGTCTCATCCATCTCTCTCCAGAAGCCCTGGCTCCCTGCAGGACCTTCCCAGCGCCTCCGCCACAGGCGGCGCAAGGGCTGGGCGAGAGCTGCCCGCGGCGGGGGCCTCCTCCCACCTCCATCAGCAGGTGACTAACAGTGCTGGATGATCAACAGGGGTCAAGCTGGTTGGTGCCCCTGCCTTCAGACGGGGTGGGAGCAGAGGTCCTGCAATCTCCTTCAATGGAAATGATTTGATGCTTCCATGAAATCCATGTTCTTGGAATAAACCAGGGGAGTGTGTACCGGGGAGTGCTCACATTTGTCTTCCCAAGAAGGGGTGGCTGCTTGCTTGCTTCTTTTAATGAGCTTGTAGAATTATTTCCTGCTTTATCCTTTCTTTGTTTTCTATTTTTTTTCCTCCTTTGTTCCTCTTCTATTTTTTTCCCCCCTTTCCCCCTTTTCCTATTCAAGTTTGCTTCTGAAACCTTTGCTCCAAGTTTCTGCGTGGACAGGCTTGCCAAAACACAAAGCTTGGTACAACTTTTTTTCCCTGCTTCTAAAGACTAAGGGATGAAACCCTGGCTCCTCGACCCTGACAGCTCAGGGAACATGCTACAGGCTGCTCAGCCTTTTAGTCCGTGGCCTTTTACCAGCAAAGCCCTGAATTACTTCCAGTAATTTGGCCCCAGCTGCTGATCCCACTCAACAGACCAAACATGATGTGGCTTCACCAAATTCCTTCTACAGACGTGGCCAGGCTGCAAACCTTCCTGTTGCGTTGTGTGGCTGCTTTGCTGGCTGACTGAGCACGGGCAAAGAGTCTCCATTGCAAGCTTTGACCTCTGCAGGTGCTGGTGGTGGAGGCAGCTTAGGCTCTAAGTAGTAGCACTGAGTAGAAGCTCATCTCTTGCATCTCCATTGTGGTCATCTGGACTAGCAGGACTAGGGAATTGATTGTCCTCCTGCACTCAGCACTGATGAAGCAACACCTTGAATACTGGGTTCAGTTTTGGGCCCCTCACCCCAAGAAGGATATTTTGGTGCTGGAGAGTGTCCAGAGAAGGGCAACAAAGCTGGTGAAGGGTCTAGAGCACAAGTCCTGTGAGGAGCAGCTGGGGGAGCTGGGGTTGTCCTGCCTGCAGAAAAGGAGGCTGAAGGGAGACCTTCTGGCTCTCTGCACTGCCCTGAAAGGAGGTTGGAGCCAGGTGGGAGTCAGTTTCATCTCCCAAGGACCAAATGATAGGACAAGAGAAAATGGCCTCAAGTTGTGCTAGGGGAGGTTTAGGTTGGACAGGAGGAACAATTTCTTCCCCTTGAGGGTTGTCAAGGCCTGGCTCAGGCTGCCCAGGGCAGTGGTGGAGTCCCCATCCCTGGAGGGGTTTCAGAGCTGTGGAGCTGTGGTGGTGAAAGACATGGTTCAGTGGTGCCCTGGCAGTGCTGGGCTAACAGTTGGAGCCAATGATCTTAAAGGTCTTTTCCAGCTGAAACATTTCCATGGTTCTATGGCTTCTTGTACCTGGGAACACTTGCTCAGGCAGAGGTCTTCTGCATGCAGAAGATCTTGGTTCTTGCAGCTGCACTTACGTGGGACCAGCTCTCCCCCAGCATCACATCAACACAGGGTACCAAAGTCAGGCCTGGAGGGTTCCGAATTGTCTCCTCCCTGCACAGAAATCCCTTTCTGAGCTCCTCCACTAGAGGGAAAGCCCTCCTCGAGTAGCCTGGTAGAGCTGAGCTCCTCAGGAGCAGGGGTTGTCATGGCTCTGCAGAGAAAACAACCTGACTCATCCGTGCAAGAGGGGCAGCCTCTGCCCTAGGGGAAGCCAGGCAGCTTTCTCAGGTGCCTTTGAAGCTTTTGAGCCTTTTCTTTCTCTGTTTGGATAAATGCAGCCCTGACTGGATTCCCTGGATGAGGAAGGTACCACATCCAGAAGTGAAGGTGCTCAGAGTTGCACAAGCATCCAGGAGTTGCTGAGAGCTGCAACCTTGCACAGGGATGGAGAGAGCTGTCAGCTGGACAGGACAAAGAGGCCACCAGAGGGAATAAGGCACTCAGGTGCAAGCAGACCTGGACCACAGGTATTTTCTTTTAGACAGGACAGTCTTTTCTCTTAAGCTTGTCAAGATCACCTTCTGCTTTTCAGGGAGTGGCTCTACATTGAGGTTTTGTGTTTCTCAGGAGAGCAGTGTGTGGGTGTCTGCAGATGACCCAGGGCAGGTTCCTTGCTGGTCCATGGCTTTCCCTTTTGCAGCTGTGGCATTTTTCACAGAGGAAAGTGTCTGCTTCAAGCTGCAGGGGCAGGGTTTGGTGGGAACTGTTCCCTGTTTAGAGCAGAGCCAGGCTAGTGAAACCTCTGTTATCTCCCTGCCTGTGGAAAATGCCACATCTAACCACAAGTGGCTGGGGATTGTTGTCCTACACCTCATTCCAGGGATGCCCCACTAATAGCAGCTGGTTTTTCCACACTGCCCTGGGTCACTGCTCCCATCCCACAGGCACTGGGGCTGCTGGGCTGGCCCCTGTGGTCTTCCCAGTGGTCAGAGAGATGCCATAAGGTACAGCCTGTGTCAGCAAACGGCTGTGTGGGAAGCCCTGGGTGTGTGTGCACATTGTGGATGTGACTGGGGAGCCTTGCATACATCATCCCAAACCATACAGGAACATTCCTGGGTTAGCCTTGGTCAGCATATCTCAGACGTGGCTTGAGTTAGGAGGGGAATCCACAGCCTGCTGGAGCCCGATCCAAGCAGTCAGCCTGGCTTTCAGCATTGTGAAAGCTTCTCTGGGGCAGCCCTGAAGTGTTTCATCCTCCCCAGGAGGCTGCCAGCCGTGCATGGATGTGCTCTGCGAGCACACAAGCAGCCCTGTGTGATGCTCATGTGTGAACACTTCTGTGTATGTGCCTGGGATGGGCTTTCCAGAGAAACCCTGTCCCCTTGGGCTCCCAATCTTTTCTGCATTAGGCTCCCTCTGATCTTGCAGCCAGTGGGTTTTCTTGGCACAGGCATTGAAGCAAGAAGCATGTGCTCAAAGGCTTTCAAAGAAACCCCACTGGAAGAGGGGAATTTTGACTTCCCACACTTGGAGCTCCTCCCACCAGTGCACCCTCCTGCAAACCTCTTGTCCCAAGAGCTGTCCTCTGCCAGCTGGGGCTGGTTCCATCCCACCCTCTCCACCTCTCACCCAGCAGAAGTTCCCCACAGAAGGTTTTCTGCCAGCGAGCTCCTGTTGGGGAGAATCGCTCCGCAGGGAGCCGCTGCACGTCACCAAACCAAGCAGCTCCGGCGCTCCTCACTGGTGCTTGCAAACTGAGCTTCCAGATGTTGGCTGCTGGCTGCTTGCTGTAAGGAGAGCTGGAGGATAGTTGTTTGAGTGGGGCCTCAAAAACCAGAATTGTCTTTCACCCCATGATGCCCTTTTGTGATTGTGACAAGGCCCACTGGAGGAGCTTGTCTTGCCTGGCACAGGCTACGCTGCTGATGTAAAAGGACAGTCACCTCCAGTCAAGAAAAGCCTTCTCAGGGGCTGCTCCAAGCTGCACTGCTCCACCCAGAGCCAGCTTCATCAGCTTGGAGCAGCCCCTCAGAGGCTTGTCTTGACTGGAGGTGACTGTCCTTTCATATAAGCAGGAGAAGGGAAGGTTTTCTCCTATACCAGCAGGTCAAGGAAGGTTGTCTTCCCCTTCATCTACTCTGCTCTGGGGAGACCACATGTGGAATACTGGGTCCAGTTCTGGGCTCTCCAAGAGAGACAGGGAACTACTGGAGAGTCTAGTGAAGGGCTACAAAGATGCTGAGGGACCTGGAGTAGCTTTGTGAGGAGGAAAGGCTGAGAGCCCTGGGGCTGTTTAGCCTGGAGAAGTGCAGCCTGAGAAGGGATCTGATCAATAGCTAAAGGGCTCAAAGGATGGGGTCAGTGGTGCCCGGCAAGAGGCACAAACTGGAACCCAGGAGGTTCCATCTGAGAAGGAGAAACTTCTTTCCTTTGAGGGTGCTGGAGCACTAGGCCAGGCTTCCCAGACAGGATTAATGGCCTAATTGCCACTGCTTTCTTCTCTTCCTAACTAGGAAATCTTAATGGAGAGCAAGGTTTGATTTTCATAATAGGGAGGAAATGGAACAGGCTCCGGATCCTGCGTGGCCAGGCTGATTGCATTCCCTGCTCTTACAGATCCACTCAGAGGAGAAGTGGAGGAAGAAGAAGATGAGCTGCTGAGAGGCTCTCCAGACAACTTGACTTTTCCATCAGTGCCTTGTTAGCATCACAGATAATTTTCTCCTGGAAATAACCAGGAAAAAATAAATCATAATCTACTTGAGCCAAACCAGTTCAAGAGTTCAGAAAAATGAGGAAGGAAGGAGGGGGGCAGCAGCTCCTTTGTGAGCAGCTGATCCTGGTGTCAGGCCCTGGCATCCTCCATCCCTGTGGGGGAAAGAAAATGTTTGGGCATAAGAAAGAAAGCAGAATAACTTGAAAAACAAAGCAGAGCAGTGTGGAGAGTAAGAACCAAAGAAAGCAACAGCAGCGCTCCCGCTGCTGCGAGCCGGCCTGCCTCTCGGAGCATCATGGAATCCTGGCATGGCTTGGATTGGAAGTGGCCATCCACTCCAACCCCTCTTCAGACAGCAGGGACAGGAAGGGTTGGAGCACCTCTGCTATAAAGACAAGCTGGGGGAGTTGGGGTTGTTCAGCCTGGAAAAGAGGAGGCTTTGGGGGGACCTAATAGCAGCCTTCCAGGAGCTGAAGGGGGCTGCAAGAAGGACGGAGAGAGACTGTTTGCAAAAGGCTGCAGTGACAGGAGAAAGGGCAATGGCTTCAAACCAGAGCAGAGCAGATTCAGAGTGGATGTTAGGAGCAGCTTCTGCACCATGAGGGTAGTGGAACACTGGGACAGGTTGCCCAGGGAGGTGGCTGGGGCTCCATCCCTGGAGATATTCAAGGTGAGGCTCGGCAGGGCTCTGGGCAACCTGATCTGGTTGAGGATGTCCCTGCTGAGTGCAGAGGGGGTTGGACTGGATGACCTTTAGAGATCCTTTCCAACCCAAACTATTCCATGATTCTATGACATCTGAATCCCCTTTGCACACATAGGTGATCTAGGTGTAGAACACCCAAGGGAAAGCTTTTCTTGCCTGTATGTCCTTCTTATGATATCAGCCCTGGTTGGACTGAGCCAAGTGACCTGCAGGAGGATCAAGAGAGCTGTCACAAGCCAGGGCAGCCCCTTGGCTAAGTGTTGATTGCACATCACCATCTGGTCGCCTGAGCTCTTGGCAGCTGTCGGACAGCAGGTGAGGAACATCAGAGTCATTTCTGCGATCCATGTGTTCCATCACACGTAATCCATTCAGCTGGCTGGGAGAACTCCTTGCAGGTCATGTGTGATCAGCAGGCTCCACTGAGTAGCACAGCCTGTGTCAAGATGGAAGATGTGATTCTCCCCCCTGGCGCTCAAGTGCGTAGCTCCTTCGCAGCTCTGCAGTGCGCGCAGGTTGTCATCCTCCCACTGGCTGTTCAAACGTATGGGAAACTCATGGCTGTGTTAACATGCACAGTCCCAGATGAACAGCCCTCTCCTTGTGTTTGAGGCCTTTCAGCCAAAGCTGGTAGCAAGCCAAGGGGTTGCTCTGTCAGAACCACAGACTGGTGGTGGTGATTGGAGAGGACCTCCAGAGATCAGCCAGTCCAACCCCCTGCTAAAGCAGGGGCACCCAGAGAACATTGCCCAGGATCAGGCAGGTTGGGAATCTCTCCAGAGGAGGAGATTCCACAACCTTCACAAGCCCTGCTTCAGGGCTTCAGCACCCTCCCATGAAAGGAGGTTTCATTTGTATTTAGAGGAACTTCTTGTGTTCCAGTTTGTACCCACTGCCCCTTGCCCTGTCACTGGGCACCACTGAAAGGAGTCTGGCTCCATCCTCCTGACTCCCACTCTTTAGACAATGATCAGCATTGAGAAGATCTCCTCTTGGTCTTCTGGAAGCTCAGGTGCCTCAGCTTTTCCACCTCAGAGAGATGCTCCAGTTCCCAGATCATCTTTGCAGCCTCTGCTGGACTCTCTCCAGTAGTTCCCTGTCTCTCTTGAATAGGGAGGCTTTGATTCCTGATTTCTTACAACTGTTTTCCACTGTGTGAGAAAACGAAACATAAACCACAGGGTAACTGAATTTGAGTTGATTTCTGATGAGCTCTTTCTGAAACTGTCTAACACTAGCAGCTGTCAACAACCTATCACTGGAGACCCCAAAGGAGAAGAACACTGCAGGTGCTCATCTGAAGTGCCTCACCTTCCTCCAGTCAGACCACAGCACTGGAAGCAGCTACACATCCTATGGCTCACAAGGCTCTGGGACACAGAGTACAGAGTAATACAGAGTTAACCAGGTTGGAAAAGACCTTTGAGATCATCAAGTCCAACCTATCACCCAACACCATCTGATCAACTAATCCATGGCACCAAGTGCCTCATCCAGGCTCTTTTCAAACGCTTCCAGTGATGGTGACTCCACCACCTCCCTGGGCAGCACATTCCAATGGCCAATCTCTCTTTCTGGGAAGAACTTCTTCCTAACATCCAGCCTAAGCCTCCCCTGGTGCATCTTGAGACACCATGCAGAGGGGAGAGGAGTCCTTTGCTCTTAGATGAAGTTTGCATTTCCATCAGCTTTCTCCTGTCATTTTCTTCCTTGGTGTTTTATTCATCTGGCCTCTGTGGTTTGCCAACTTTGTGTGGGTCAAGCCTTAAGGTAAGGACAATGCCACGAGTCTAAGTGTTCTTGTGGGATTTCTGCTTCCTCCAGCTCAGGAAATGCTGGACACTGCAAAATATTTCCTGTCTAATGTTCTCCATCAAGGATGTTTGAAGCAAATGCGACCATGATAAGCAGTCAGCTGCTGACAGTTGTCCAAACCTAAACCTCTAACATTTCTGAGACTTACCAATTGCATGAGAACCCTTTAACTTGAGCTCCTCATTTCTTAAAGTCTGGGGGAAGAAAAAAAAAAATAGGGCTTTCTGTCTTCCAGCTTAGAGCTGGAGGATGGTTAACTGCTTTGTGTTTTCTGTAGCTGGAGTTCAGCCCAGATGTCAGAATTTCAATCCAAGCTTCCTCCGAATTGCGAACTTTGAGGGTTCCTTTTTCAGCACTTCTAGTGAACAGATTTGTGAAGGGTGGTTGCCATCACCCAGCAGCAACTTCCCTTTTAACACAAGGATTTCATCTGTTGATTCCTACCTTGAAGTCCCTGCTTTCTGGCTGAGCAGCTCTCTGTCAGAGAGACGTGTGATCCAACCTGGGGAGAGACAGCTGTTGGGAAGCCAAGACCCAGTCGTGAAGGTTAGATCCAAACATAACCATTCTCCTGGTCTGGGGCTGTTCAGATTTATACATTCTGGGGTTTCCAGCACTTTTGTTTAGGAAACCTTCCCATGGCTGAATGGGAAGTGCCAATTCTCCTTGTATCCAGACTCCATGTCTCATCCATTCCACCCTCCACAAATGCTTCCCCCTCTCGACTCCCCTTTGTGGCTCCTGATGCTCACACAGACCAGGCTTTCCAGGAACACTGGGATTGTTGATGGCTTGTCCTGATTTCCTGATAATGGGCCGTGTAGACTTCTGTCTGCATCATCTGGCAGCCACCTCAGGTCCTGGACACTCAGCACAGGCTGAGCAGTCTGCTGGCTGCTCTCACTGGCTTGAATTGTAGCTGAGGGAGTCGCTGGGGCTTTGCAGGGACCAGGGTGATTTGAAGGCCCTCAAAGCAAATAGGTCTTCTGTGCATGGTCCTGGTTTTCATGCATGTTTCTTTTAGCTGCTGAGGACTGCAATATTCAGACAGGAGTGAGATGCAAGCAGAGGGAGAGCTCCTCATTCAGCAGGAGAAGGCCATCTTACTCTTCTTTTTGCACAAAAGGTTTGGTGCTGAGGTATCCAGAGAGGAAATGAATTCAGGATGAGTTCAGGTTTTGGTTGGTGGTCACAAAGTAGAGAACAGAAACTGCAAGTAGTGAGGGTAAGGAAAGGTCTTTTCAGTGGAAAAGTAAGACAAAAAGAAGAGCCTAAAAGCAGTTTTGTATGGAGATGCCAAAGATCTGTGTCCTGGAACAGTGCCTCTGAAGAAGATGCACAGAACAAGCAAAAGCCAATGCAAGCTCCCACAAACCATTTGCTGCTGTACTGAGACCAAGCTGCAAGGAGTCTGCAAGAAGTTTCACACCAGGAAGGTCCTTTGCAGTCTTTTCCTTGACTGCTCACATGGTCAAGTTTGAATGCATGGTCTGATGTAAACCTTAGTGATTTAATTTAGCAGATGCTGTTCCTGCTCACTTTTTCTTCAACAGAGACAACAGGAAGGAAGCAGAAATCCACTACTCATGGAGCCCTTGATTATTAATGCTCAGGTCCCTTCTGAACACCCTCTGCAGAAGAGGCTGTCCACAGAATGGTTTGGCTTGGAAGGGACCTTTCATGATACTCTAGTCCAACAGTGACCACAGACCCATTGACTTCAACTCAATCAAGTTGTTCAGACTCCTACCCAGCCTGACCTGGGGTGTCACCTACCACCTCTCTGGACAACCTGGGCCAGTGTTTCACCACCCTCAGTGTAAAAAGTATCTTCCTTCTCTCCAGTCTAAATCTCCCTCTTTCAAGCCATCACCCCTCCTCCTGGTCATAACAGGCCCTGCTAAAAAGCCTGCCCCCAGCTTTCTTATCAACACCCTTTAAATACCAAAAGGCCACCAGAAGGTTCCTCTGGAGCCTCTCTTCTCCAGGCTGAACACCCCCAACACTCTCAGCCTGGCCTCACAGCAGAGGGCTTCCAACCCTTGCATCATTTCTGTGGCCTCCTCTGGCCCTGCTCCAGCAGATTCATGCCCTTCTCACGCTGAACACGATGGCAGCCTCCTAGTTTGTGTTGAACCAGCAAGTGACAGGATTACATAAAGCCACAGACTGAGTGGAAACACTACACCACCTTTTTTAACTCCCCTTCTTAAATATTCCAGGCAAGGAAGGGCTGCTTTGAGCTACTCATTTTTTACATGAATTAAACCAGCAGAGTGGCTGGAGAGATGCTGGGAGGAGAGTCATAGAAATCAAAAAACCCCCCAAACCCCAATTAGAATCAGAGAATCATACAGTGGTCACCACCTACAAAAGTTATGTTTGAAATCTAAGCAGCAAAAATAGGAACATCACCCACCTGGGCTGTTTGGGTGGATGGGTGAACCATCAAACAAATGATGTGCTTACCAAGACTAAGCTTTGTGCAGGGAAGTTCTTCCAGAGCAGCCAAGAGCATGGCTCTGAAACAAATTCAGTGCCCAGCAGTAAGACCTTTCCTGCACCAAGGGTTAGAGCTGTGGAGTCTCCTTCTCTGCAGAGATTCCAAACCTGCCTGCACACAATCTTGGGCCACCTGCTTTGGGTGACTCTGATTTAGCAGAGGAGTTGGACTAGATGATTCCCAGAGGTCTCTTTCAACCCCTGCCATGCTGGGATTCTGTGAACCTGTGCTACCTGAAGCACACTGTGCTCACTGGATCCCAGCACCTCATAGAAGCCTGGGCAGGCTGCTCCTATCATAGAATCATGGAATTGTTAGGGTTGGAAGGGACCTCCAAAGGTCTTCTAATCCAACTAGGGGCATCCTCAACTACATCAGGTTGCCCTGAGCCCTGTGTTTGCATCAGATGTGTAAGATGGCTTCAGCTTTCCTGTGGCCAAGTCTCAGTTCCTTTCTGCATTATTACTGGAAGGTTAAGGTGTGGCTCAAAGTGCTTCCAGGCAAAAGTGTTCAACATTTTTATCCAGGCCTTAGCAAAGCAAACTCTCCCCATTGCAGATTTGTGTGGTATTACAGGAAATCCCCCAGCTCTGCAGAAGTCAAGATTGGACAAGAAAATCCTCAAGGACTACGTCTCAGCCACATCTGTGTTACAGCACAACCTCTGCTGTGCTAGAAAAGGCTTCTTCCTGCACACTGAGAAGAACAGAACTCCTTGAGACACATCAGATTGTAAGTACTCAAATTGCTTGGTTTGCACACAATCCCAGCATGGTGGAGGTTGGAGTGGACCTCTGGAGGTCATCTAGGTTCAAGCCTCCTGCTAAAGCAGAGTCACACAGAGCAGGTGGTACAGGATCACAGTGTCCAGGCAGGTTTGGAATCTCTCTGGAGAAGGAGGCTTCACAACCTCTCTGAGCAGCCTGGTCTGGTGCTCTGGCACCCTCACGACGTTGCTCAGCTCCCCTCTGGGGCTGCTCTTCTGCAGGCTCAACAGCCCCAGGGCTCTCAGCCTTTGCTCCTCACAGAGCTGCTCCAGGCCCCTCAGCATCTTCGTAGCCTCTGCTGGTCTCTGTCCAGCAGTTGCCTGTCTCTCCTGAACTGGGGAGCCCAGAACTGTGCCCAATACTCCAGATGTGACCTCCCAAGGGCAGAGCAGAGGGGGAGGAGATCCTCCCTTGACCTGCTGGTGACCCTTTTCTTACATACACCACAGGACACCATTGGCTTTCTTGGCTGCAGCAGCTCATTGGTGACTCATGGGGGACTTGCTATCCACAAGCACTCCCAGGTCCTTCTTCTCAGAGCTGATTTCCACCAGGTCAGCCCCTCACCTGTACTGCTGCAGGGGTTGTTCCTCCCCAGGTGTAGGACCCTAGGCTTGTCCTTGTTGAACTTCAGGAGGTTCCCCCTCTGCCCAGCTCCCCAGCCTGCCCACCTCCAGGTCTCTCGTTTGGGGTCTGTTTTGTTTTGTTATCTTTTAGGAATGTGGGATTTTTATTTTAATGGCCAAATTCAGTGGAATGTGCTCTGAAATGAAGACTCAGTGGAGGGAAAGTGCAAGCATAAACCAAAACTGTCAAAAGAGAAACGAAAAGCTTTGAAGCTCTCTTCGCAAATCCCAACCTAGACCATTTCAGCAGGAGCCCACAATCCTCCTCTCCCCATCACCAGCCTTTTGGGATGTCAGCACTCTGCCTATTTCATCTTCTCCTTTTCTAAATCACAATTTATGGTGGGAATCTTGCTGAGATTTTTAAAAATACCATTCACAGAACTGGGAAAGCCTTTCACACCCAGCTGCAACACCCTGCAGACAGACTGTGTTCGGTTTAAAGATGCTCATGTTGTGAAAACCAGATTTCTCCACCGCCTTTGACTTGTGTGAAGCAGACAGAAGGGTGGGATTTGGAGGGATCTGGAGTCAGGGTGCTCCTCTGCAGCTCCAGCAGGGGTTGTTTACTGAGTTGGCTTTACATGAATACCTTGTTCACATCTGCTAATAGCCCAGAAGTAATGGGCTTACATCAAGCCAAAGGCGGGGGAAAGTGATGTCTCCCAGGTGTCTGCAGGATTTGTAGGGCAGCCAAAAGGGAGAGAAGCAGGATCTGCTCAGAAAGGGACTGCAACTTCTCTGGGGCTTCCATGGAAAATGAATCTGTCTCCTGTCACCATTGTTGTGCCATGAGGGATGGTACCCACATTGTGGAACTGCTTTCCTTAGATCACAGAATCCCAGTGGAGTGGGGAATGGAAGGGACCTCTGGGAGCCATCCAGTCCAAGCCCCCTGCTAAAGCAGGGCACCCACAGCAGCTTGCCCAGGAGCACAATGGCCAGGTGGGTTTGGAAGCTCTGCGGAGTAGGAGACTCCACAACCTCTCTGGGCAGCCAGAACTGTCATAGGAAAGAAATCTGTCCTCACGTTCAGATGGAACATCCTGGCTTCTAGTTTGTGCCCATTGCCCCTTGTCCTCTCACTGGGCACCAGTCTGGCCTCATCTTCTTACCCCCATCCCCACTCCCCCTGCCCCTTAGCTACTGATCAGCATTGCTCAGCTTCCCTCTGGGGCTGCTCTTCTCCAGGCTCAACAGCCCCAGGGCTCTCAGCCTTTCCTCTTCACAGAGATGCTCCAGGCCCCTCAGCATCTCTGTAGCCTCTGAACTCTGTTCAGTAGTTCCTTGTCTCTCTTGAATTGCCCTGAATTAGACTTAGTACTCCATATGTGACCTCTCTGGGACTGAGTAGAAGGGGAGGAGAATGTTCCTCAACCTGCTGGTCACAGTCTTCTTAACACACCAGATCATCTGACTGCTTGCTGGAGGAAGAGCATTAAAAATGCTGCCTGTGTTGGTTGTCACCACTGGGAAACAGTCAAGGGGAAAAAAAACCCAGAATCTGGCCTAGAAAAAGAGGCTGAAATAAAATATCTGACAAATGAAACCTGACTGTGGTAGGAAGCTCTTTTGCTCCAGTGGTGGTGTATCCTGAGCTGGAAAATCAGACCAGATTGAAATTAATCTTCATCTCCCCTTCGGAGATCTGTACTTTAAAAGGCTGGATAAAGAGGGATAACGGTGTGAGAGCCTCTTTGGCCAACTTTGCCTGAACCACTGCTCCTCTAAAACCCGGAGTCAGAATGAGAACTTTGTTCAGGAGAGCCTGAAGCAAGCTCCTCGTTAGCAGGATGAGGTAATTGCCCCAGGACCCGGACCCCAGACGGTCGGCTTGAGGCCTCCACAAACGGCCTTTTGAAGCTTTCCATCTTTCAAGGGAAATGTGGAACCTCTATCTCCTTTTACTAGAGGATTTCAGATGAACTCCAAACAAGCCCTGAGCTGGCCTGCTGCCACAGCATTACTAACAAAATCTGGCAGGAGGGCAAGCAAAGCTAAGGGTGAAAAAAACCCCCCCGAAACCTCCTTGTGCTCTAACAAGTCGATCCTGCTGGAAAATTGCTGCCTATTGTCCCGTGCCAAGAACATCCAAATCAGGTAGATCCTTGGCTTTATTTCCTGGGCAGCTTTGATTGCATAAGAATTTAATACTTGATGTGTTTGGAGCCGTCGGTACGGAGCTGAACTTCCCCCCAGCCCCCATCAGCTTCTAACGCCTGGGAGCTCGCAGGAGAAACACCACGAGGCTGTGGCAGGTAGGGGGGAGAGGAACAACAGGATTACCTGGCCTGAGAGCTTTTCCACCACGTGGGCCAAGGAGGCCCAAGCCTTATCCTTCTGGCCTTCCCAGAGAGGAAAGATCAAATGCTTTGCTGTCTGGAGGAATGTGGAAGGAAGGGAGAGTGGCTGAGGACGTTCAGCAATGGATGAATTAGCCTGGTGCTGGAGCAGGGGGGGAGGTTAGGATGGAAAATAAGGAAGGAAGGTGATACAGCTGATGGCTGATGAGTCTGAAATGTTTGGTTTGAGGCACTCAGAATCATAGAATCATAGAATGCACTGGTTGGAAGGGACCTCTAGTCCAACGCCCCTGCAGGAATCAGGGACATCCCCAATAGGATAGGATGGGATGGAATGGGATGGGATAGAATAGAACAGAACAGAACAGAACAGAACAGAACTAACCAGGTTGGAAGAGACCTTTGAGATCATCAAGTCCAACCTATCATCCAACACTATCTAATCAAGTACCCCATCCAGTCTCTTCCTAAACACCTCCAGGGATTGGGACTCCACCACCTCCCTGGGCAGCACATTCCCATGGCCAACAACACTTTCTGGGAAGAACTTTCTCCTCACCTCCAGCCTAAATCTCCCCTGGCACAGCTTGAGACTGTGTCCTCTTGTTCTAATGCTGGTTGCCTGGGAGAAGAGACCAACCCCTACCTGGCTACAATCTCCCTTCAGGTAGTTGTAGAGAGCAAGAAGGTTTCCTTTGAGCATCCTCTTCTCCAGGCTAAGCAACCCCAGCTCCTTTAGCCTCTCCTTGTAGGGTCTGATGCCCCAGCCCATGGCAGGGGAACTGGACTACATGACTTTTAAAAGACCAGCTTCCTGCTCAAACCAAGGAAGACAGGAGGCCAGACTAGGTTGCTCAGGGCTTTATCCAGTCTGATCTGGAAAACCTCAAAGGACAGAGGCTGCTTAGCCTCTTTGGGCAATTTGTGGCAGAACCTCAGTTCCAAGATCCTGCACATTTCAGTGGGGAGCTCAGTAGGAAGTTCACTGCCTCTGTCATAGCCTCCTTAACACCTCCTGTGAGTGGAGGGAAGGTATGGGATGCTCAAGGAGGGAGTGGATCCCCCCACCCCAGATACCTCCTGGGACCCTGTGCAGAGCTGGGGGAGTGCTCCAGCCAGCAGACCTGAAAAGTCCAAGCAGCTTCTGGTTCCTGCCAAAGTGGGAGGTGCGTGGGGCGCCTGGGTTCTGCCAGACTCCATCGGCATCTCTCCCTGCTTCTTACCTCATTTGGAGAACTGCTCTGGAGCACAGTTTGGCTGTTCTCTCCCTGACACTTTTATCTGATTGGATTTTGTTCCTGGCAGAGCTGTGGGGCTGCTGGGTGACCTGGGGTAAGTCTTACCTTCTTGGTAAAATGGGGGTGGTGCCCACCACCGCCTTGGGAAGTCACGGAGAGATGGGCTGTGAAATGCATTGGGGTAACGGGGGCCAGCACTGGGATCTTGATTTCTGGCTGGTGATATGGAACAAATTGAGGAGACAGATGACAAGTTATGGGATAGGGATTGTGATAGGAAGAGGATAGAGTTGATGAACTAGAGCTTTTCATAGCTAACCTACCCTTGGAACAGCAAAAGTCTGCTACATCCTGACCTCCTAAATCAAATCTTCTCTTCTTCCTTGTCTCCGCAGACCCAACCTGCAGGGTTGTGTCCAGCTCTGGAATCCTCAGCACACAAAGGATATGGACCTGCTGGAGTGGGTCTGGAGAAGGCCAAAAAGTGATCCAAGTGCTGGAATCCCTCTGCTGTGAGGATGGGCTGAGAGAGTTGGGATTGCTCAGCCTGGAGAAGGCTCCAGGGAGACCTTATTGCAGCTTTGCAGTGCTTAGAGAGTGTTCAGTGAGTGGTGCCTCCTTGAAGGTGAATTGCCTTGCATGTGGAGATACCTACAACAGTCTTACAGCCCAGAACACCTCTGCAGTGGAGGCAGCTTCTGACATCCTTTGGTCTTTCTGGCACTGGATGGGGCTCTGAGCAAGCTGATCTAGTAAAGGTGTCCCTGCTGACTGCAAGGGGCTTGAACTAAATGACACCTAAAGGTCTCTTCTCCTCCAAACCATTCTGTGAGTGTGTCAATCTATGACTACTCTGGGACATGGACTACGTCTCTTTCTGTGCCACAGCACCCTGACACCCTGGCATCAACTCCTGCTTCCTCAGGGCAAGGTCAGTTCCCTGGGCTGAGTCACACCACAGCGGTATAGCTGACTTCCCCCCCCCTCCACTTTCTCCTTTGCAGTGGAAGCTGTGCAGAGAGTGAGGACTGGGCAAGCTGCTGTGCTCCAGAAATAAACACTTTCCTTCATTTCCTAACATAATCTGTTTTCCCCTTTTAGTTCAACAACAACAAATTTAAAATAGGAGGAAAAAAAAGAGATAGAGGAAAAAAATAAGAGAGAGAGAGAAAGAGAGAGAAAAGGAGAGAAAGAAGAGAGAAAAAAGAGAGAGGGGGGAAAAGAGAGAGGAAAAGAGAGAGAAAAAAGAGAGAGAGAAAAGAGGGAGAAAAATTGAGAGAGGAAAAGAGAGGAAAAGAGAAAAAGAAAGAGGATAAAAGAGAGAGAAAAAGAGAGGAAAAAAGAGAAAAGAGAGAAAAAAGAGAAAAAAGAGGGGGAAAAGGAGAGAAAAAAGAGGGAGGGGAAGGAGAGAAAAAAAGGAGAGAGAAAAAAGAGGGAGAAAAACAGAGAGGAAAAGAGAATAAAAGAGAGAGAGAAAAAGAGAGAAAAAAGAGAGAGAAAAAGAGAAAAAAGAGGGGGGAAAGGAGAGGGAGAAAAAGAGAAAGAGAGAGAAAAAAAGGGGGGGAAGGAGAGGAAAAAAGAGAAAAAACAGATTAAAAAAGAGAAAGAGAGAAAAGAAGAGAGAAAAAAGAGAAAAAACAAGAGAGAAAAAGAAAGAAAGAGAGAGAAAAAAGAGACAGGAAAAAAAGGAGAGGAAAAAAGAGAGAGAGGAAAAAGAAGGAGAGAAAAAATGAGAGAGAGGAAAAAAGAGAGGAAAAAAGGAGAGAACCCCCACCCCCCATAACAAAAAGAAAGCCCCCTTTCTCCACTTCTTCTCCTTACACAAACACATAACCCTGGTGCCTTAATGTCTCCTCGAGCAAATCCAGACTTGGAGCCTGCAGCCAGGACTCTGTGCCACCTCGATATTTTGGACACATATTTGGCCTCACCTCCGCACATAAGCACACACTCTGCCTTCCTTGCCTCAGCAGGACAAGGCTGCAGGGCTCTTTTTTCTTTTTCTTTCCCCTTGCATCCACAAAGTTGAATGAGCCTCAGCAGGAAAAGGTCATTTCCACTCATTGACATTCAGGCTGTCTCCCCATCCCTGCCCTCCGAGTGGTATTTATATTTAAAGAGCAACCAGCCTGGCTGAGCAGAGACTTTCCATTTGTCAGGGTTTCTGGGAAGAGGGAACTTTCACACCTGGAGGAATCCAAGGCTAGGGGAGAGAAAAAGAATCCAGTCCTAAGGCATCTCCTCCTGATGGGCTTGTCCAGTTACTGGCTTGAAATTCCTGGCTCTGCTGGGATAGGGTTTTCCAGCAAGAGGAAAAAAAGAAGGGGGCTGTGAGCACAGATCACGTGCATGGGTATGCAAATACAGTCCAAGAGCTGGAGGGACTGCTGTGAGGACAGGATGAGAGAGCTGGGAGGTGGTCAGCCTGGAGAAGGTTCCAGCTCTTGGATTCCAACCCACACATCACGTTTGTGGCCTCCTCTGGCCCGCTCCAACAGGTCCATGGCTCTCCTGTGCTGAGGGCTCCCGAGCTGGCCCCGGCACTGCAGATGGGGTCTCAGCAGAGCAGAGGGGCAGAATTTCTTCCCTTGACCTGCTGCCCACACAGCTGGGGATGCAGCTCAAGACATGACTGGGGCTGGGCTGTGAGTGCTTGGTGCTGGCTCATGTCTAGATTTTCACCCACCAGCACCCCCAAGTCCTTCTCTACAGAGCTGCTCTCCATCCCTTCATCTCCCACTCTGTACTGATAATGAGGATTGCTCCAATTCATGTGCAGGATCCTTCTCCTGCAGGGGTCAGCATCAGCAGTGTGGTTGTCCACATGCTGTCAATACCACTTGTGGTTCTGCCAGGTGCTGTGAAAATCAGTAGGCAGGCAAAGGAAAGCCCCAGATTAGTGTCTCTATGGAGCCAAGGACACCTCGAGAGCTCAGCCTCTTTGTTCAGTCAACCTGCATGAGGAATGCTCCACTGCAGGGTACCTCTCTTGTAGCCTCCTGTCCAAAACCCCATAGTCCCAAACCCCCAAAGTGGGAGAACTAGAGCATAGCCACAAGGAAAACAGAGCTCAGAGGACACTGCTCTTTGCAGGAGGGTTGGACTAGATGACCTCTGTACTCAGTGCTTCTGAAGCCTCAGCTTGAAAAGTGGGTTCAGTTTTGGCCCCCACACTCCAAGGGCATTGAGGTGCTGGAGTGTGTCCAGAGAAGGGCAACAACGCTGGTGAAGAGCACAAACCTTGTAAGGAGCAGCTGAGGGACCTGGGGTTGCAGAATAGGGGACTCAAGGGTTATAGCAAGGAGGGGGGTCCATCCCATCTTCCAGGTAACAAGGAGCAGGTCCAGAGGAAACAGCTTCAAATTGTTCCAGGAGAGGTTTAAGTTGGACATGAGGAACAATTTCTTCCCCCAAAGGGCTGTCAAACTCTGGAACACCACTTCAGAGATGTGGTGGAGTCCCTGTTTCTGGAGGGGTTTAAAAGCTGTGTGGAAGTGATGGTTTAGTGGTGGAGTTGGCAGTATTGAGTTAATGGTTGGACGCAATGGTCCTAAAGTTCTTTCCCAACCAAAATCATTCCATGATTCTGCAATTCTGTGATTTTTTACAGTACCTTCCACCCCAAACCATTCAATGACTCTACAACAGGGGCAGAGTCCTCAGTGCCATTAGCCCACAGACTTTTGCTGGAGGAGAAATGCTGGTGAAGCCTTGCAGGGACAGAACCAGGGAGGCTGAGACACACAGGAGCAGGGCTTCTCCTCCCAGGCGCAGTGTGCAGCGGGGACGGGGAGCTGAGGAGCTTCAGCAGTGTGACCCAGATGTCTTCCAGATGTGGGGGAGACAAACAGGAGGGCTGGGCAGGAGTGAGTCATGCTTTGCACTCAGCAGGCAGTGGAAGGAGGTTATGGAGGAGCACCCAAGGCTTTGCAGAAGACACGTGGAGCACAGGAATGAGGTGCTGGTGATAGGAGAGAGCCCTCTGCGTGCACCTTGTGCCCCCCTGGGAAATGTTGCTTTAGCTCTGCCCCCCAGCACCCACACCAATCAAGTGCAAACAGAAATGTTCATTTTAGAAAAGGAAAGCCCAGACTGTCTAAAAAGCAAGACTTTGGCTTATTTTCCCAGAGGTCACACAGTTGAGCTCCCACCTCCTTGGAGATGGGACTGCAGCTTGCCACAGATGTCTCCTGAAGGAGACCAGCTCCTGCAGGAAGCAGGATGAGGAGTCAGCATCTCCTCTCTGGGTTCCTCTGCCATTTGAAGGCAATTGCACCCATCCCACAGAGAGAAACAGGTACCTTGATTCGGAGCAGGAGCTGGTAACAGCTGAGCACATGTCCAGCAGCAACTCTGGGCTCCTCTCTAGGAGATCTGGAAAGCACAGAATAGTTTGCACTGGAATGGACCTTAATGGTCATCTAGTCCCAACCTCCCTGCCATAGGCAGGGACACCTTCCACCACACCAGGTTGCTCAAAGCCCTGTCCAACACTTCCAGGGATGGAGCATCCACAACTTCTCTGGGAAAGCTGTGCCAGTGCCTCACCATCCTCACATGGAAGAACTTCTTCCTTACATCTAATCTAAATCTATCTTTTCATGGCTCTGACTGCCAGCTTCTGGGTGTCTAAGAAGAACCAACACAGTGGTTCATCTTCCATCATTTTGCCTTCCCCAAACACAGGCTCACAGGATGTCAGGGGTTGGAAGGGACCCAAAGAGATCACCAAATCCAACCCCCCTGCCAGAGCAGGACCATACAATCCAGCTCAGGTCACAGAGAAACACATCCAGACAGGGCTTGAAAGTCTCCAGAGAAGGAGACTCCACAACCTCTCTGGGCAGCCTGCTCCAGTGCTCTGTGACCCTCACAGTGCAGAAGTTCCCCCTTGTGTTGAGGTGGAACCTGCTGTGCTGCAGCTCACATCCATTGCTCCTTGTCCTATCCCAGGGAGCAAGTGAACAACACATCTTGGAAGATCATCCTCAACTTACTGGGTTCTACCTTCCAACCTTCTAGGTCTGCCTTTGGTGGTTACTCAAGAAAAGTCTTTGTATCCTGGTTTTGAACCTTTCAAAAGCCATTACTCAGACAAAGTAGCTCCAGGAGAGAAGGCACTTTCTGGAGAGCAACCTGAAAGCAACATGCTCCAGGATGCAGTCACATCTGGTGTCAATTCTTCCAGTGACTTGCAGTGTGAGCAGAGTGACTTCTTCTTTTTTTCAGTGGCAATAGGACTGAAATGCTGCAGAAATTCAGGGAACCCTCTGGGCCAGGAGCAGTGCAGAGTCCTTTCTTCATTCCTATATTTGATATATTATTATTTAGTAACAATGAAACATTTGAAATTCACCATTTCAAGACTCTCTCTCAGCATGGAATTTAAACAACGCTTTGAGAGGGTTCGAGGAGCTGAAAACAAAACAAAGCACCTTGGAGTGAAACAAAACATCCAGAGGTGCCTTGAAAGGGAAAGAAGACAGTTTTCTTTGTTCTGCACAACAAAAATAGACCCAAGTCAGAGTCATGGAATGGTTTGGAGGACCTTAAAGATCATTCAGTTTCAGGACCTTAAAGATCATTCAGTTTCAAACCCCCTGCCACAGGCAGGGACACCTCCTTCTAGCCCAGGCTGCTCAAGGTCTCATCCAACCTGGCCTTGAGCACAGGCAGAAGGCAGCCACAGCCTCCCTGGACAGCCTGTGCCAGTGTCTCCCCACCCTCACTGCAAAGAATTTCTTCCTAATCTCCGATCTAAATCTGCCCTCCTCAAGCTTCAATCCATTCCCTCTCATCCTATCACTACAAGCCCCTGTCAAAGGCCCCTTCCCAGCCTTCCTGTAGCCCTGTTCAGGTACTGGAAGGCTGCTCTAAGGTCCAATCTCTGGCTTGGTTTGATGTGAAGCTGCTCCACTTTTCAACTTTTCAGCTCCAGCTCTGCTGACTGCTTTGGGGGAAATACAGGGGCTTTTAGGCATTAAGGTACCTTTTGGGTACCTTTGGTACCACAGATAGGATGGCACAGAGAAGTGGAGAGGGGCTGCAGAGAAAACCTCTTGCCTCAAGCTCATATAACAACCTGCTGATGGAGTGAGTGGAGTCAGGGAAATCTTTTCATGTCAGATCTGTCTTACAGATGAATGGAGTTTCACTCTAGGCAGCAGAATAAATTTCTCCTGAGCCCTCCTGTTTCCTATGGAATTGTAAGAGGGAGCAGTGCTGACCTACTGGAAAGAACTCTTAGAAGCTGCAGACTGATTTCCACCTCCATCTCCCTCCCTCCCCCCTGTGCTGTGTAGTTAGAACTCACTGGGAACCACATCCCTTCACTTTTTGCTTTATCAAACAACTTCCAGTTTGGGAGCAGCTGCTGAATGTGCAGAATTTGTCATGACACAGAAATCTTACATTCTCAGCTTTCTCCTCTTGTGAACTGGGATAGAGCCATGGACTGATCTGGGTTGGAAGGGAGGTTTAAAGGTCATCTAGTCCAGCCCCTCTGCAGTGAGCAGGGGCAACTCATGAGCCAGAAGAATGCTCAGGTGGGCAGGAAGGCCTCCAGCACCCTGACCTGTGTCAAGAACAGTGTGACAAGCAGGACTTGCTTTGATATCAGACTGTCTTTGAGTACCTCACCTACTGACTCTCTTGGCTCTGCTGAAAGTGATTATCTCTTATTATAGAATAGAATAAAATTAGAATAGAATGGAATAGAACAGAATAGAGTAGAATAGAATTAACCAGGTTGGAAAAGACCTTGGAGATCATCAAGTCCAACCTATCACCCAGCACCATCTAATCAACTCAACCATGGCACCAAGTGCCTCACCCAGTCTCTTACACACCTCCAGGGATGAGGACTCCACCACCTCCCTGGGCAGCACATCCCAAAGGCCAATCTCTCTTGCTGGGAAGAACATCTTCCTAACATCCAGCCTGAACCTCCCCTGGCACAGCTTGAGACTGTGTCCTCTTGTTCTGGTGCTGGTTGCCTGGGAGAAGAGACCAACCCCCACCTGGCTACAGCCTCCCTTCAGGGAGTTGTAGAGAGCAAGAAGGTCTGCCCTGAGCCTCCTCTTCTCCAGGCTAAGCAACCCCAGCTCCCTCAGCCTCTCCTCACAGGGCTGTGCTCCAAAGCCCTCCCCAGCTTTGTTGCCCTTCTTCCCAGAACATCCAGACCCACGGAGAAGATGCAGTCCATACCCATGGCAAACTCTGCTTCAAGCCTGAAAGACTTTTCTGTTTCACAGATAGGGAAGGAAGAGTTCTAGAAAGCAAAGCTGAGCTAAGACAAAAGAATCTGTCCAAGTTCTGATGCATGACTTTCCCCACAGGCCAAGCACTTCTGAAAGGCTTAAGCTCATCTCCAAAAATCTTTATCCACCAGGCCTCAGCAGGTACTTGTGGCAGGCATGTTTGGGTCAAAGACATTTGTCTGAGAGGGTAAGAGAGACTGGGAGGTCACTGGGGCTCGCACTCAGATCTGCCAGCAATGTATTCAGCAGCTGCACAACGTGGCCCTTTCCCCCTCTGCAACGTTTCTGGATGCTCAATAAAAGGAATGCCACAGAAGACCTCATCATAGTTGTGTTTCTCTCTGCACAGCGTGTAACAGGACACCCACTGCTGCAGAAAAGGGGATACAAGAGAGGAGGATTCTAACCTGCTTCCAAACTCATCTCTGGAGGAGTGCTTCCCCACAATTTAGCTCAAGTGGTTAACAGTCGTGAAGCCTGTTCCAGTCCCAGGAAGGAAGATGCTCCAGGAATGCAAAGTATTCTTGAACTTGGAATTGTACTTTCCCATCCATGCAGTAATTTTGGTTTCAGAGCCTGTGGAGAGATGGAACTTGTATGCATTTTCTGGCCTGAAAAACCTGCTATCCCTGTTGATGTGCTTGGAGATATTCACAGGCATCTGGGAAAATCCTCTCGGCTCTGGTGGAACAAGAACAACTGTAGGCTTGGTTTGAACTCTCTGGCAAGAAATGAGTTGAGAAGTGAAGAGCCTGAGAGTGTGATTCTCTGCTGAATACAGAGCAACATCTAAGAAGGAGCTGGAAGCAATTCAGAGCTTCAGCAGAGCTCATGGAGGCCTAGGAGCCTAACTTGTAGCCCAGAGCTCATATCCAGTTCATGTTCAAGCAGGCTGTAATGGAAAACAGCAGCCACTGATAAGTAACAATGGCCACGACAGCTCTGAGCTTGAACAATAGGAAGGTTCACACAAGCTACTGCTCTGGCAAGTCCTGACTCCCAGGGGCATTGGCTACACAGCAGTTTCCCTGGCAGCAGAAGCAGATCATCTGAAATGTTCATTAAGAGGCAGTGGATGCGTGAACGGTGAGGCGCTGAGAGATCTGAAGGGTATTGAACAGCCTGGAGGAGCCTGCCTGCTGGGGGAGGGGAGAAAACAAAGGCATGGCTCTGCAGCCACCAGCAGGCAGGGCACAGAGTAAGAAGGCAAGACTCATGGCAGTGTCCACAAGGTGCTTCAGCAGCATTAGAATCCAGAGCTCTGACCTCTCCAGTCAGGAATACCTCCCCACAGATATGGAGCTGTTGCCTTAATAAGCTGCTGATGGGACAGGTATACAGAAGGGCTTTGTGGAACTGGAGAAGTGTGGGGCATGGAGAGGTATGGGGCATGGAGAGTTATGGACCAGGGAGGAGTAAGGACCATGACATCAAACCCCAGAGCTCTGCACCCCCCAGCCTGGGTGAAACCATGCAGTCTCTCCTTCACCAGTCCCATGCCTTGCTGTTGTGAAGTCCTCTGGATGATCACAGTCCCACACTCTTTCAGAGCTCACCTTGTGTGTGAGGGAAAGGACTTGACCACCACCTGGATGTAAACACACACAAGGAGTACAAATATGGGGATGGGGAGACATAGCTGCAAGACCCCAAACAAAATGCTGTCCATCTGCTTTTTTTTCCTCCCCAGACAGAAGCAGCTGAAGATACTTTTCCCAGATCTCTACATCTTTGTATTCAGAGGTTTTCATTACCTGTTTTTTTTCCTTACAGTGATGCTGAGCAGCTTCCTAAAGGAAGAATGTGTCCCTCTGTCACTTACCTACAGGCAAAGACATTTCTCTACCAAAAAGTGGCCAAAAGGCCAACCTCACATTGAAGTCTTACTCCAGACTGAGAGGTTGGCTTTGCCTGAGAGCAAATCTCCAGCTTGGGGGAGACTAATTTTCTGGAAGGTGTTTCTGCCACAGCTGGCTGCAGGAAACATTTCGAGTGGAAGCCTGATTTCATGAGCTTTATGGTGCAGATTAGCAGATGGTTGTGGTTGGCATCCCTGGGCCTCATCCTGGAAGTACTTATGTGGGCTTTGTGCAGGCTGTTTGCACTGGCTTGCTCTCCAAAGCACCACCTTTTATTCCAGCTCTGGCCTGCTGAGAGGAATGTGGAGAAGCTTGCACACTGTGCCTCAGCTTCCCCTGTGCAGAAGAGCCTCACCTGGAAGCTGTTTCTTGCTTTCCAAAGTGTGTGTGTGTGCAATATCTAGATTAAAACATACTTCCTTAATGGGTGGGACAGGAAGATCCTTTTGTACCATTATTCTTTAATTAAATTAATAGAATAGAACAGAATAGAATAGAATAGAATAGAATAGAATAGAATAGAATAGAATAGGAGTAGAATGGAATGGAACGGAATAGAATAGAATAGAATAGAATGGAATGGAATGGAATGGAATAGAATGGAATGGAATGGAATGGAATAGAATAGAATAGAATGGAATGGAATGGAATGGAATGGAATAGAATAGAATAGAATAGAATAGAATAGAATAGAATAGAATAGAATAGAATAGAATAGAATAGGAGTGGAATGGAATGGAATGGAATGGAATAGAATAGAATAGAATAGAATAGAATAGAATAGAATAGAATAGAATAGACCATATTGGAAGAGACCTTTGAGATCATCCAGTCCAACCTATCACCCAACACCATCTAATCAACTCAACCATGGCACCAAGTGCCTCATCCAGGCTCTTCATAAACACCTCCAGTGATGGTGACTCCACCACCTCCCTGGGCAGCACATCCCAATGGCCAATCTCTCTTGCTGGGAAGAATTTCTTCCTCACCTCCAGCCTAAACCTCCCCTGGCACAGCTTGAGACTGTGTCCTCTTGTTCTGGTGCTGGTTGCCTGGGAGAAGAGACCAACCCCCACCTGGCTACAACCTCCCTTCAGGTAGTTGTAGAGAGCACTAAGGTCTCCCCTTATGTGATTACTCACCTTGGGTAATACTGCCAACAGCCATCCCCATCCTCTCTCTTGTTTTATTTGGCTTTCCCACAGCCACCTATGCAACTAACTTTTCAGGAAACAATCCAACCCTCCCTCTCAAAAAAAAAGAAAACCCAAACTAAACCCAACCAAAACCCCCACACCCAACCCAAACAGACACACACAGCAGAGGGATTTTGAGAAGAAGTAAAATATTTGGGGGGGGAAAAAGCCAAGACGTTTCTTTTCCCCCCTCTAATCAGCAGTTCTAAGGTAACCCTGCAGATGTGCAGACAAAACATACAACCCATTGTTTTCTAGATGTTCCTCTAGGGCTGGCTTGTTTTGTTGGGTTTCCCCCCCCCTCCATTAAGGCACAAACGGCAACCACTTTGCACTGCAGAAGTGAAAGGCTGTTCCCTGCTGTCACCCTGCTCTGTATATTTCCCCCTTAACAGGATGTAAACAATTCCAGCAAACAAACAAACAAAGAAACGCCCCCCGAAAAGCACGTTAAGAGGAAGGTGATTGCCAGGGGATGCTGCTTCCCCTCTCCCTAGTTGTCATTGCAGGGATGTGTGGCTTTGGAAGAGGAAGGTGATTGCCAGGGGATGCTGCTTCCCCTCTCCCTAGTTGTCATTGCAGGGATGTGTGGCTTTGCAAGAGGAAGGTGATTGCCAGGGGATGCTGCTTCCCCTCTCCCTAGTTGTCGTTGCAGGGATGTGTGGCTTTGGAAGAGGAAGGTGATTGCCAGGGGATGCTGCTTCCCCCCTCCCTAGTTGTCATTGCAGGGATGTGTGGCTTTGGAAGAGGAAGGTGATTGCCAGGGGATGCTGCTTCCCCTCTCCCTAGTTCTCATTGCAAGGATGTGTGGCTTTGCTGAAATGGGAAAACAAACCCACTCCCCCAGCCTTTTCCTTCCCTTCCATCTGAGGAGACACTGCCTTTACAATAAGCTGAGAGAGAAATATTTATAAGAAAGTGTTGTTAAAGTGCTGGCAGCGTAGCACCGCCTCTGGCTGTGCCATAAACTCACTTGGGGGAAAAGGGGGAGGGGGGGAAATCATTCTAAGAAAAATAAAAGCCAATCAGAGTGTGAAGGATGACAGCAAAAAGCCAGAGCCTTGTTTAACTGCCAGGCTCCAACAATGCACGAGCCCTGCCTCAGATCTCCAGCCCGGCCTGGATTTCCCCTGTCAACAAGTCAGTTAGGGCCAGCTGATTCCTGCTCAGGGCTGTCTTGGGCAGAGCTGATCCTTCCCTTTGGGGAAGGGCAAGGGACCTGCTGATTGCAGAGGGTCTCATCCTCCTCTTGCCAGGTTAGCTTCATTTCCCTAAGAAGGTTGAGCAAGGGGTTAGAAGATGGAGAGAAGAAGGTGCAAAGATGGGTTGAATGCTCTGCTGAAGCCTCAGGGTCATGTCCACTGATAGGAGCAGCAGGGAGAACGGCTGGAACAGTGCAATAGAATCACAGAATTGTCAGGGTTGGAGGGGACCTCAAGGATCATCCAGCTCCAGCCCCCCTGCCATGGGCAGGGACACCTCACACTACAGCAGGTTGCTCACAGCCACCTCCAGCCTGGCTGCAAAACCCTCCAGGGATGAGGCTTCCACCGCTTCCCTGGGCAACCTTTGCCAGTGTCTCACCACCCTCATGGGGAAGAAGTTCTTCCTAACATCAAAACTTCTAGTTTTGCTCCATTCCCCCTAGTCCCATCACTAGGTTACCCAGAACAGGCTGCCCAGAAGTGGGAGATGTGCCCTGGAATCACAGAATTGGTTTGGTTGGAGGAGAACTTGAAGATCATCAAGCCCAACAGCTAACCCAGCACTGCCAGGCCACCACTAAACCACGACCCTCAGCACCACAGCTACAAGACTTGGATCCCTCCAGGGCTGTGGAGTGCACTGCTGCCCTGGGCAGCCTGTTCCAAGGCTCGACAAAGCCTTCCAGGGAAGATTTTTCTCCTGGTTCCATTTTATGAGAATTTTCCACATTGGAGAAAAAAAAAAAACCCCAAACAAAAAACCCCAACAAAAACCAAACAAGGAGAAGTAATGATGACAAGAGAAAGCAAGCAGACAGCTGATGGCATGCTGCCAACAGCCCTGGTCCTTCTGGAACATCTGGCTGCGCCTCTGAGAAGCACTGCAGCGGTTTAACTCTTTTCAGGTAGGTGCACGGCTTCCTGCACCACACAAAAACGTCAAGTTGCAGCTCTCTTCTGCAGGAGAGGCAACCCAAAACTCCAGATTCCTTTTGGAATTCCCAGGGAATCATCAGCAAGGCTTCACAGGGTGAGCTGTGTGCTTCACGGGTTTATCCCCCGCAGACCCCAGGCTCCCAAAGCCTCCAAGTCCTTGCGCTTGCACTCGCATTTTCCGTCGTCCTTTTCGCAGCAGAAGGGCTGGGTTTAGGCACTGCCTCTGGAGGTTGGAAAGCATTGTCTCTGGAGCACCCATGACCACAGGACAGATGGCTTCTTGCCCATCTCCAGTGCCTGGGACTGGCCTGGCAGCTTGAGGAGAGGGTGCTGTCAGCCCTGGTGAGTGCGATGGGCTGAAGCCCACTGTTGGGTCCTGGTGCTCCAGTGCAGCCAAACAGCCTGACCTCCAGGCTCTGTAAATTTGGGTTGGTCCAGTTATGATGATGTAAGGGATGAAAGAATGGGAGCAGCCTTGAGGGGAGAAGGACTCAGGGGTACTGGTGGGTGAAAAGCTGGATGTGACAGGGCAGTGTGCACTCACAGCTCAGAAGGTCACTCACGTCCTGGGCTGCACCCAAAGCAATGTGGCCAGCAAGTCAAGGGAGGGGATTGTGCCCTCCTGCTCCACTTTGCTGAGACCCCACCTGCAGTACTGTGTGCAGCTGTGGAGACCTCAGAAGGTCCCTTCCAACCCAAAGCATTCTGTGAATCTATGAAAAGCAAAGGTAGATTTATTGATGAGTTATTTCTGTATCTATTTTTAGAGTGTGGCTGCAGGTTTGATGACCTCTCCCAGTCTCCTTTCTGTAAATGAGGACTGCTGGGACCATGAGAAGGAAATCCAGGCTCCCCTGAGAGCACATGAAATAGCTCCTTGGCAAAATAAAGGGCAAAATCCCCCAGATTATCTTCCAGTTGGAGCATACTTGTGTAGATTCCTTGCTCCTTGTGTAGATTCTCCATAGTGTAGATTCTCCACTCCATGGTGATTGAGGTCACACCACAACCTTTTTCTAGCTGCTTGCTTCCAACAGCTTTGTTTTAAGCAATATCTTTGAGGCTCCTGCTCCCTATATTAGTTATAAAAGGTCTAAAGATTTAAACTTACTGGGGAATTACTGGTCAGAAGGTCAAACACAAAAGAAACTTAACCCCACAGCTACCCTTTCAAAAGCACACAGCATGGCTGCAGCAGCAGCAGAAGTTACTCATGGCTCTGATAATTCACTTTAGAATCACAGAATTGTCAGGGTTGCAAGGAACCTCAACAATCATCTAGTTCCAACCCCCCTGCCATGGGCAGGGACACCTCATACTACAGCAGGTTGCTCACAGCCACATCCAGCCTGGCCATCAAAACCTCCAGGGATGAGGCTTCCACCACCTCCCTGGGCAAGCTGTGCCAGTGTCTGAGCACTCACATGGTGAAGAACTTCCTCCTGATGTCTAATCTAAATCTCCCCTCCTCTAGATTACATCCATCCCCCTTAGTCCTATCACTACCCTAAAAAGTCCCTCCCCATCTTTGAGTCATTAGCCATTGGGATGTGCTGCCCAGGGAGGTGGTGGAGTCCCCATCCCTGGAGGTGTTCAGGAGGGGATTGGATGTGGCACTTGGTGCCATGGTTTAGTCATGGGGTCTGTGGTGGCAGGTTGGACTTGATGACATTTGAGGTCTCTTCCAACCTTGGTGATTCTGTGATCTTCCTGTACATCAGACATTTAAAGGCCACAATAAGGCCTCCTCAGAGCCTTCTCCAGGCTGAACAACCCCAACTCTCTCAGCCTGTCCTTACAGGAGAGTAGCTCCAGCCCTCTGCTCATCCTCATGGCCCTTCTCTAGACACATTCCAGTACATCCAGGTCTTTCCTGTGATAGGGGCTCCAGAAGCAGACACAGAACTCCAGGTGGGGCTGTGAGTGAATTTTGAGAGCTGGCAAGCAGTTATCTTACCATTTTTACCCCCTGAGAAACACTGATTTGCTTTTATCAGTATTTTTTCCCCACAATGCTTTGGCTTTGTGAGAAAGATGTCAACATGAACATTACTTGCAAAGGAATCTCAGAGGGGTTATTTTTTTTTGACTTTGAAGGAAGAGATAAATATTACTTCTCTGCTTGCAAAGAGCTTTTTGTTTTGGAATGGAAATTGCAGAACTATGTAAACTATATATTGTGGGCTGACCTGCACTAGGATGTTTCCCAGGCACTAAAAGGAAATTAGCACCCTCAAATTTGTTTTCCCCACTGGTCTGTGGCTTGAGATAAGTTTGGAGATCTTTCTCCCCCTTTCAAGTGAGAGGCCTCGAGCACAAGCCCTACGAGGAGAGGCTGAGGGAGCTGGGGTTGTTTAGCCTGGAGAAGAGGAGGCTCAGGGCAGACCTTATACTCCCTTACCTGAAGGGAGGTTGTAGCCAGGTGGGGGTTGGTCTCTTCTGCCAGGCAAGCAGCACCAGAACAAGAGGACACAGTCTCAAGCTGTGCCAGGGGAGGTTTAGGCTGGATGTTAGGAAGAAGTTCTTCAAAGCAAGAGAGATTGGCCATTGGGATGTGCTGCCCAGGGAGGTGGTGGAGTCACCATCACTGGAGGTGTTCAAGAGGGGATTGGATGTGGCACTTGGAGCCATGGTTTAGTCATGAGGTCTGTGGACAGGTTGGACTTGATGATCTTGGAGGTCTCTTCCAACCTTGGTGATTCTGTGAATATCTCAAAGCTGTTCAGGGACTTGGAATGCCACATTGCCCTCTGCACCTGTTTCCCACTGGGGAGCAATGTGCAGGGGGAGAAATGGAGTCACACAGACTCACAGCAAGAAACAGCTCCATGCTCCTCCTCGTCCTCACGGCCACAATGAGCTACAGAAGCTCCTGCAGTCAGGGGGATGGTTGCTGGTAGATTTTGAGTTACTTGCTGTAACTGGTGAATGTTACACTAATCTTTCAAGAAAGGGCTTTGAGTTTAGGGGACAGATGTTTGTAATATGTATGTATTGATTACAAGGAACTCTTGGGCTCCACCCTGCAGGCAGCTCCTTTGCATTGTAACCATGAGCCAGCAATGTGCTTTTGTGGCCAAGAAGGCCAATGGTCTCCTGGGGTGCGTTAAGAAAAGTGTGGCCAGCAGATCAAGCAAGTTTCCACCCCTCCCTTCATCCCCCCATCTACTCTGCCTTGGGCAAGACACATCTGGAGGACTGGGTCCAGTTCTGGACTCCCCAGTTCAAGAGAGACAATGAACTACTGGACAGAGTCCAGTGGAAGCTACAAAGGTGCTGAGGGGACTGAAGCATCTCTATGAGGAGGAAAGGATGAGTGCCTTGGGGCTGTTGAGCCTGGAGAAGAGCAGCCCCAGAGGGGATCTGAGCAATGCTCAGCAAGGGCTAAAGGGTCAGGAGAATGGAACCAGAGTCATTTCAGTGGTGCCCAGAGACAAGACAAGGGGCAACAGAGAAAAAATGCTTTCCCTTTGAGGCTGCTGGAGCCCTGGAGCAGGCTGCCCAGAGAGGCTGTGGAATCTCCTTTGGAGAGGTTCCCTACCTGTCTGGACGTTGCAATCCTGGGTAACCTGCTGTGGGTGACCCTGCTTCAGAAGAGGGGTTGGACTAGGTGATCTCCCAGAGGCCCCTTCCAACACTCTGTGTGACTCTGTGGCTCTGCAAGGAAAGTCCTTCCCCACTCCCCACCCAATGCTCCCTGCACACTGCGACAGAGCAGCAACTCCACGTGTGGGGCAGAGGAATCATTGCACGAGTCGCTTCCCCTCGCTGTGCTTCAGCTCTCTTACCTGCAAAACGGCTCCAATGCTGTTACAAGGCTTTTCCAAAGTCTTTGAAGTTTCTCCTGCTCAGCTGATAAGATTTGGTTTCCTACTCAATGACCATGAGAAAGAACAGAGAGCATGAACTCCAGCCTGGAATAAGTAACTCCCAACCCAGCGGCACCGGGCACGGACAATGAGAGAAATACACTTCAAATGAAGTCACCTCAGTGTCAGCTAACACCATTCTCCTGTGTATCGTTGCCCAGATTGGATGTGATGGGAAAACATTCCCCACCCTGACTCCCATGAGCTGGTCAGAGATAACACCCTTGTATCCCAAGGCTTTCTGGTAACACCGTATCGCTGGGACCGGGTCGGCGCTGCCGTTCTCAAAGGGGCTGAGAGCAGATGACCACATCTGTTATTCTTACTGCACCCAGGCCACACTGCAGAGCCCAGCACGGAGAACTGGCTCTTGGAAAGCTTCTCTGCTCATGATTAGAGCTATTTTCTTTAGAAAACACTAAATGGCCAGCGTGTATTCGTTTGCCCTTCCCTGCAATCAAGGTTAGTTCACATCTGCATGTGGTGATCTTTAGTGCAGAAGCTCCTGGCCATAAATCACTCCTCACAGAGAGCCTAGTGGCTTGGGAACAGAGAACAGCCACCCAAAACCCCATTGTGTGGCCCAAAGGAATTTTTCTTGTGTGTGTGCTCCTCTCTCCTCAGTTGTAAATATCAGCAGGGGGGAAAAAAAAAAATCAAAGAGTGCAATTGTGGTAAAAAAAATAAAAATTAGTCACCCATGGTTAAAAAATCAATGGGCAAAGAGCAGGAGAATGGCAGTGTGAACCCCAGAATCAGTAAGGGTGGAAAAGGCTCAGAGATCATCAAGTCCAAGCTGTCACCCAACACCTCCTGACAACTAAACCATGGCTCCAAGTGCCACATCCAAGCCTTTCTTGAACACCTCCAGGGATGGGGACTCCACCACCTCCCTGGGCAGCACATTCCAAAGGCCAATCTCTCTTTCTGGGAAGAACTTTCTCCTCACCTCCAGCCTAAACCTCCCCTGGCACAGCTTGAGACTGTGTCCTCTTGTTCTGGTGCTGGTTGCCTGGGAGAAGAGACCAACCCCCACCTGGCTACAACCTCCCTTCAGGGAGTTGGAGAGAGCAAGAAGGTCTCCCCTGAGCCTCCTCTTCTCCAGGCTAATCACCTCCAGCTCCCTCAGCCTCTCCTCACAGGGCTGCACTGCAGACCCCTTCCCAGCCTCCTTACCCTTCTCTGGTCATGTTCTAGAGTCTCAATGTCCTTCTTCAACTGAGGAGCCCAGAACTGGACACAGGACTCAAGGTGTGGCCTGACCAGTGCTGAGTGCAAGGGCAGAATGACTTCCCTGTTCCTCCTGGCCACACTGAAGAGGTGGTTTTGGAGCTGGTGCAAAGGGCTTTGGTGTCACTGATTTTTTTGTGCCCCCAAGTAAAGCAAACCTTACTCTGATGGAAGCATTGATCTCCAAATGGTGAGATATGATGGAGGTCACTGGGAAGCAGAGGAATTGGACTAAATGATTCCCAGAGGTCTCTTTCAACCCCTGCCATGCTGGGATTCTGTGAACCTGTGCTACCTGAAGCACACTGTGCTCACTGGATCCCAGCACCTCATAGAAGCAGAGGAGTTGGACTAAATGATTCCCAGAGGTAGAATCATAGCATCATAGAATCATAGCACCATAGACTCATAGAATTGTTAGGGTTGGTAGGGACCTCTAGGATCACCTACTTCCAACCCCCTGTCCCTTGAGCTCATGCTCACATTCATCATCTTAAGCCCCACAAGCATCACAGAAAAATTACCATTTCTTGATGGATTTTGCCTTCACCTGGTCAAACACTTGAGCTAGTCCAACAAAAACCTGTTCCAACAGGAGCTCAAGGAGCAGTACAACACACAGTACTGGGGCACAAGACCTAGTGCTGGCCCAGCATGTTGTACCTATTAATTACACTTCCACTGCACTCCACTAACTAGGCAGAGAGCTACTAAAACATAACCCTGAGTTTATGACGTTAAACCTGTAGTAAATCTGTCATGGCCACTCAGGCAGGAACACATGACTGTGGAAAATATGTTGGCTTCTGGTTTGATAGCAGCAGATGGGCACTTTGCTATTGTTTCATCATCATAAACTGCAGGGAAATGCTTCGTTCCAAGGATTTGACTGCTGGGGGACAGAGCTTTGGATGGTGTAAAGTGGCCCAGAGCCAGGGAAATCCATGGACCTCCATCAATATAAACCAGCTGAGGACCTCAACCTTCCAGTTGCCATCTCATCAGGGTGTAAGAATGGCCATCCTGGCTCAGGTCCTGTCCCTGCCAGACATAAATTGCAGCAAACAGTGAAAGAATGGAGCAAGATTGATGCTTGTTCTAGAGAGAAGCTTCCAGCTTTTGGACAGTGACTGAGTTAGGGGCTTCCTATGTCATAGAATCAACAAGCCTGGAGAAGACCTCAGAGATCATCAAGTCCAACCTAATGCCTCAAACCACAGATGGGGCATTTAGAATAGAATAGAATAGAATAGAATAGAATAGAATAGAATAGACCAGGTTGGAAGAGACCTTCAAGATCATCATGTCCAACCTATCATCCAACACCACCCAACCAACTAAACTAAACCATCTTCCTGAACAACATGGGCCAGGGTCTTGTCACCCTCAGCATCAAACCTTTCTTCCTCTCTCCAGTCTAAATCTCCCTCTTCTAGTGTCAAACCATCAGGTTCACCACGAGGGTGGTGAGACACTGGAACAAGCTGCCCAGGGAGGTGGTGGAAGACCTGGAAGTTTTTAAGGCCAGGCTGGATGTGGCTGTGGGCAACTTCATAGAATCAACCAGGCTAGAAAAGACCTCAGAGATCATCAAGTCCAACCTATTACCTAATACCTAACACCTCCTGACAACTAAACCATGGCACCAAGTGCCACATCCAAGCCTTTCTTGAACACCTCTAGGGACAGTGACCCCACCACCTCCCTGGGCAGCACATGCCCACTTGATCTAGTGTGAGGTGTCCCTGCCCACAGCAGGAGGGTTGGAACTGCATGACCCTTGAGGTGCCTTCCAACCCTGACAATTCTCTGCTCCTCTGCAGGAAGAATGGGAATGGAACTGCACACAGATCCATATCTTACTTTAATTGAAAGGAGAGTAAAGGAAGAAGAAACCAAGCTTTTGCACCAGGATGGAATCTGGGAAAACAGGACCAAAACCTCTTTGTAATTCAAAGCAGTTGTGAGAGTTCTAAGCCCATAAGCCATAAATGACTAAAACATGTCCTTACTTTTTGGATTATGAGGAGAAAAAAAGAAATTAGGGTGGGTTTTTCTCTCTTTTTAATGGGATTTGAAGGCATGCCAAAACATCAGATTAGGTCTTTCTTTTATTGAGTATATATATATATATGTTTTAAATGGCTCAACTTGCCCTAATGTGCTGATGAATATGATTTTCTCTAAAAGCACCCTGACTTCAGAGGAAAAACACAAGACTCACACATGTCACTCAGTATGGAAATCTTCTTAAACTTGCATTTTGAAAAGAAAAAGGAAAGAGATTAAACATTAGCCCTCCAGTGACTCAGGAGGTTTTTGCTTGGAGCTGATGATGTGTCTGATCTAGTGGAAAGTGTCCCTGCCCACGGCAGGGAAGTTGGAGCTAGATGATCCTTGAGATCTCTTCTAACCCTGACAGTGGTGTAAGTCAGGAACAACTCTTTGTACCTCAGGGAGCCTCACTTTTGAGTCAAAAGAACCTTCTCCCTCCCCTTGAAATTGTCTCATTTCTGACTTCATGTCATGGATTCTCATCCTGCCCCCGAGCTGTGGCATGTTCCCAGAGCTGCTGTTTCTGGTTACATCAGAGAATCATAGGTTGGAAAAGACCTCAGAGATCATCAAGCCCCACCTGTCACCCAACACCTCCTGACAACTAAACCATGGCTCCAAGTGCCACATCCAATTCTTTTTTGAGCACCTGCAGGGATAGTGACTCCACCACCTCCCTGGGCAGCACATCCCAGTGGCTAATTACAGGATGACTTCCACTTGTTCCCAAGGACTCATGGGGACTGTTGAAGCCTGCAAATCATGTCTGTTTTGGACATGCATGAAATAAAAGAGGCTGATTTAGTAGGAAAGGCAAAGGGTTTTGAATGCAAGCAGACAATACACATAGATAGGTCACAGCCCTTCCAGGAGCAAGAGGAGAAATACATTTTCATGGGCTACCAATTTCATGTGGTTATCAGGTTTGTATATTCAAGCTGGCACTAAGAGAGTCCAGCACTCACAGAGTCATGGAAAAGACCTTCAAGATCATTGAGTCCAACCCTCAACCCAGCACTGCCAGCTCACCACTAAACCATGGCCCTCAGCACCACATCTGCACAGCTTTTCAATCCCTCCGGGGTGGGGACTCCAGCAGTTTCCTGGGCAGCCTGATCTGTCCCTTGACAACCCTTTTGGGGAAGAAATTGTTCCTCATGCCCAGGCTAAGCCTCTGCTGCAACTTGAGGCCATTTCCTCTTGTTCTATCACTTGTTCCTTGGAAGAGGAGATTGACCCCCACCTGGCTCCAAGTTCCTTTCAGGGAGCTGTAGAGAGCCAGAAGGTCTCCCCTGAGCCTCCTGTTCTCCAGGCTGAACAACCCCAGCTCCTTCAGCCAGTCCTCAGGAGATTTGTGCTCTTGACTTGGCCTTGACAGGGTCTCTGTGGCTTTTCCAGAGGTGGCTCTATTCCTAATAAACTGGCCAGCCCTCTTTTTAAGACTTTGTTGGGTGGCAGTTTATGGAGGATGAACAGATGACCAGCAGCGGCGATGAGCACGTCCCTGGTCTGGCTTTGAGGATCACGTGCTGCAGACAATAATAGGCACATCAGTAGAAGGCACTATAAATACTTAATTTCCTGCCCTGCTGGATTGTATAACACTCTCCAGCCCTTTGTGAACAGTTTGCTGATGCTTTATAGAGTAGTCACGACCAAAATCTTTGGTTTATGTGGGACCAATAAGCTGCTGCAGGCCTGGAGAGTCGCCCAGGCTGAGGTTTTGCTGTTTAGAGTCTATGAAGTTATTTGTCTTCTGCTAAAACAGAAGGCTCTAAAGCTCAGGGATGCAGCCACAGAGAAAAAGGAAAGCACTTGATGAAGTCTCAGGAGTCCTAGAATCATAGAACTGTAGAACTGTTGAGGTTGGAAGAGACCTTTGACGTCAGCAGGTCCAACCACTTGCCCAGAGCTCACAATCCCACCACTGCTCCTAAGCCACTGCCACTAAACCGTGTCCCTCAGCACCACATCCATGCATCTTCCAAATACCTCCAGGGATGGGAACTCCACCACTGCCCTGGGCAGCCTGTTTCAGGGTTTGCCAAGCCCTAATATCCAACCTGAACCTCCCCTGGCACAACTTGAAGCTCTTTCTCCTTTTCCAGTCACTTACTGCCTGTGAGAAGAGACTGACCCCTACCTCTCTCCAGCCTCCTTCCAGGTATCTGTAGAAGGTGATGAGGTCTCAGTGATTTATTTCATTACTTATTTATTTATCTTGGGTTTCTCCAGCAACACCAATATCTAATCCAAGACCTTTGGGCACCTTTACATATCATTGCCACATGCTGGTGGCCCAGCAGCAATAAACTCATTCTTTGGCTTGAGCTCAGGAGGCATAAAACGCCCTCAGCCTTGTGAGAACCAACCTCTGAGCCTCTCCAAGCATCTTGTGAAAGCAGAGGAGGTGTTTCAGTATCTGTTCCACCACTGCCCATTGGTTTCTGAAATGTCAGTCACTTACAAAACCTCTCCTCCAGCTCCCTGAACCATTTTCTTGGGGAGATGCTCCAAGAAATGGAAACACTCTGCGAACGCAGCCCATAAGGGACCCAAGCCAGGCTGTGAGTGGCTTGCTTGGGTGTTTGCAGTAGCCCAAGAAATAACTCTTCTGTAGGGCAATTCTGGAGAGGAAAAAGACCTGCTAAGACCCCCAAAATCCTGCAGATAGGGTGCTCATTTGCTCATCAGCGACAATGATTCAAGCCACAAGTTGGCTGTGTCAGCTCATGGCTGTTGGAGAAGTTCATCTGACAGACACTCTGCAGGGAAAAAAAAAGTTGCCCAGCATGTCAGAGTCCTGGCAAGAACCCTGAGACACAGGAAATGAGATTGCAAAGCTGTGGAGAGGCTGCTCTCCTGCCAAGCCAGGCAAAAGAAAGCCAAGCGTGGCTGGAAAAGAATTGCCTCCATGTTTCTGACCAGCATGGCAACCTCTCAGCAAAAGGTTCCCCCAGGTTCTAGAGCATGAATTGATGGCTTCAGTGGAAAGGGTGGGCCTCCAGCTCTGCTCATGTTTCATCAAACATGCACTCTGGCTGATGAGCTGGCGTGAAAACGGAAGGTTGTAAACACCCCTGGATCAGCTGCAAAGCTCCCATTGACGTCACTGAGATGAGAGCACAGAGTTCAGAGCCAAACTGGGGGCTTTTTGTAGTACAGAAGATGGATTTGTTATTATTTGTTATTTGTTGCCTACAGCCTTGCTCAGTGGGAAAGTCTTCTGCCTCCAATGGCTGCCAGCATCTTCCTTTTTCTTTCCTTCTTGACTTCCCCTTGGTTCCTTGCTCCAGCTCTCCTTTCTCCTTCCTTCCCCTTGGTTCCTTGCTCCAGCTCTCCTTTCTCCTTCCTTCCCCTTGGTTCCTTGCTCCAGCTCTCCTTTCTCCTTCCTTCCCCTTGGTTCCTTGCTCCAGCTCTCCTTTCTCCTTCCTTCTCCTTGGTTCCTTGCTCCAGCTCTCCTTTCTCCTTCCTTTTCCTTGGTTCCTTGCTCCAGCTCTCCCCTTCTCCTTCCTTATCCCTTGCCTTCCTTTCTGGAGGCTCCCACCTGCTCCTCAGTGGAATACACAATCATCAATTCATAGACTATTTAGGGTTGGAAGGGACCTTTGAAAGTCAGATGCTTCAGATGACTTCACTAGGCAGGAATTCAACACTTCCCTTGTGCAAAAGCCACATGGAGATAGATGTTCTTCTCCCCTCCTCTCTCCCTCTCATGCCTTGAGAGTTGCTGAATGGTGGTTTGGTGATGTCTCCAGAAGCAGTTTCTGTTTCAGCACCACAATGATAATATTTTGATGTTTCTCTGTGCAGTTTCTCTGGGGAATAAAAACTCATGCCCTGTTTCCCACCTGCAACTTGAACTGAGCTACAGTACCATAGTCCCCCAGAATCACAGAATTTCAGCTGTGGTGGGGGTTGGAGACCTCTGGCAGTCATCTAAATCAATCCTCCTGGTAGAGCAGGGTCACCCACAGCAGGTTTCACAAGATTGCATCCAAGAGGGTTTGGAATCTCTCCAGAGAAGGAGTCTCCACAACCTCTCAGGGGCAGCCTGCTCCAGGGCTCCAGCACCCTCACAGCAAAGTTTTTCCTTATGTTTAGGTGGAACCTCCTGAGTTCCAGTTTGTGCCCATTGCCCCTTGACCTGGCACTGGGCACCACTGAAAAGAGTCTGGCCCCAGCCTCTTACCCCCCACCCTTTAGCTATTGATAATATTTGATCAGATCCTCTCTGGGGCTGCTCCTCTCCAGGCTCAACAGCCCCAGGGCTCTCAGCCTTTGCTCCTCACAGAAGATTCTCCAGTCCTCTCAGTACCTGCACAGCCTCTGCTGGACTGTTTCTCTTGGTCTGGGAGCCCAGAAGTGGACTGAATGCTCCAGAGGTGGCCTCTCTGTAGCAGAGTAGATGGGAAGAACAACCTCCCTTGACTTGCTGCTCACACTCTTGATGCACCCTGGGAGACCATTTGCCTTCTTGGCCACAAGGGCACATAGTTGGCTCACAGTGAGCTTGTTGTCCCCTAGGACTCCCAGGTCCTTCTCCACAGAGGTCAAGCCCTAACCTCTGCTGGTGCAGGGTGTGTAAGAACATCTTGCATGAGGCAGCTGCAATAGTACCCAGGCAGGCACCAGGCGGCAGGCAGGCAGCCGGGCATCAGCTGCTGCTGAGAGCTGTGTGGCACAAAACCTGTTGTTACATAAAGCTGTTGGGTGAGCTTTGGAGGGGAGAAGTTTTGTCAGTGCAGGAAAACAAAAGCCTGAATGTTTTGTATCACCGGTTCCAAGTGCTCAGAAGTCAGGAATCAGCACTCTCTCTTCCTCTTCCCTTGGCACATATCTTCCAGTTGGCTTAAAAATCATGAGTTTGGGGGGGGGGGAATGACTCTGGATCAGTTTTATTCCTTCACTGGCATTTGAAAGCTGAGCATTTTCTAACAAGAGATGGGCAAGTTTCTCACTTCTATATTGAAAAGAAAACTGAGAATCTTCCATGTCATAGCACTCTCTTTTTGGATCCATAGTACCATGAGAGTCAGAAGACAATTTGTCCTGGTTTGAGCTAGAACGGAACTAATCCTGCTCAGGGATTTGACTTCTCAGCTCAGGCTCTGCTCACTGAGGCACTTTCTGCAGCTCAGGGCAGGGTTGCACAGCCAGGGGCTGCTCCTAGCAGGGAGAAGCTGATGGGGAGAGCTCCTGCCAAGGGCCGGGCTGCAGAAAGGCTCTGGCTGAGACTTGCTCCTGGGCACACCAAGGGCAGTGCCACATCCTGTGTGCCACCTTGGGGTGCAGGAAGTCAGAGGTGGCACCTGCAGGGAGGAGCAGACAGGACAGGTGACTCTGAGCTGACCAACAAGGGATTGCAGCTCAGGGGAAAGCTGAGGGATCACCAGGGTCAAGCCTCTCCCCCAATGGTCAGTGTCCCAGGAGGACTCTGTCTGGTCTGCCTTAGATCCTGATCCATGTGATCCTGAATCCAGCTCCTGAATCTGGTTCCCATCTGCTGCTGAGTCCAGTCTGGGACTTCCCCAGTGCCTGCCCCCAGCATCAGTGGTGACAATGGTGACATCCTTGCCATCCAGCTCCTGAATACAGGTCCCATCTGCTCCCAAGTCCAGTCTTCCTCAGTGCCCATCCATAGCAGGTGACATCATTGCTCTCAGGGGTTGGGTTTGTATCTCTTTGTCTCTATTCCATTTAGAGTGTTCTCATTTCCATCCCAGCTGCTTTAGTTTCTTTCCCACCCCATCAGTCTCTCTCTCTCCCTTATTTCTTTTCCCTTTAGGAAGGGAGATAGGTTCAGAGACAGCATCTGCCACTTGTCTAGAGGCCAGCTCAGCCCTAACCCTTGACAAAGCCCAAAAGGTTTTCAGGTCAGAACTCGATGACATTCAGCTGCTTTGAACTTTGAGCTGCCAAACACCCATTAAAATTACCAATGAAGCAATATATTGATTTTTACAGCAGTCAGCCTGATCCAGAGAAGGGCAACAAAGCTGGGGAGAGGCCTGGAGTACAGCCCTGTGAGGAGAGGCTGAGGGAGCTGGGGTTGCTTAGCCTGGAGAAGAGGAGGCTCAGGGGAGACCTTCTTGCTCTCTCCAACTCCCTGAAGGGAGGTTGTAGCCAGGTGGGGGTTGGTCTCTTCTGCCAGGCAACCAGCACCAGAACAAGAGGACACAGTCTCAAGCTGTGCCAGGGGAGGTTCAGGCTGGCTATTAGGAAGAAGCTCTTCCCAGAGAGAGAGATTGGCCATTGGGATGTGCTGCCCAGGGAGGTGGTGGAGTCCCCATCCCTGGAGGTGCTCAAGACAAGCCTGGATGAGGCATTTAGTGCCATGGTCTGGTTGATTGGATAGGGCTGGCTGATAGGTTGGACTGGATGATCTTGGAGGTCTCTTCCAACCTGGTTGATTCTAAAGATGCAGAGGAAAGTGAGCAGCTGCTTGACCCATGGGCACGCAGCACCTGCCTCCCACCTGGAGCTCCGCCGCCCTGGGGGAATTTGCCCATCGGTGCCCAGATGGATGTGCTCACAACAGCCCCTTTCCTCATCTCTAATTTCTGTGAGGTTGGTTGTTTTTTTTACCATGAGGAGAGCCCTGTGCTGTCTAAACTTCTTGGGAAAACACAGAGGGGCATGCCCATGGCCGTGCTTTCCAAAGAATTTGTGGGATTATGTCAGAAGGGTTCCCAGCGAGCCGACATCAAAGGGATTGGGTTGCAGCTTTTAATAAAGCTTAACTGATGGTGACAGCCAGCTCATTCAGTGTGCTGGAGCTGACAGGATGGATTGGAGGAAATCCCCAATTACAGGAGATTATGCATGTATGAGGACAATGGCTGCTGCTGTGTATTATTCTTAGTGGAGCATTTAGGAGAAATAGTAAATGGAAATAGTGTTAAAGATGGGGCTGGAAAGGAAACCAGAGCTGAACAGGGGTGTTGATACCCACAGCTTCAAACTGTCAGGGGACACTTTGGTTACACAAGCAGCATGAGGTGCCTAGATAGAGAGGCAGGGAGGTAGATTAAAAGATAGAGCTCGGCACGTAACGTGTGGACATCTAAGGTGGAATTGGCACCTACTGCTTCAGTGACAGTGAAAAGGTCAGGTCAGAAAGAGAGAGAAAAAGAAGGAGGCTGTTTAAACAGCTACTGTACAGGGCTGCCCGAGCCTGGAACTGTTTTAATTTGTATTGCCACCTCCTGCATGCAGAACGTCTATGGTGGAGCAAAAATTCAGGGCTAATCTGAGCCTCTAGAGCCTTGGGAGGGACAGGGATGCTTTTTTCTTCAAGCCTATGGAGCACCAGCAGAGAAGGACTTGGTGGGTGAAAAGCTGGGCAGGAGTTGGCAAGGTGTGCTCACAGCTCAGAAGTCAACCATGTCCTGGGCTGTATCCCCAGCAGTGTGGAGGGAGAGGGTTCTGCAGCTTTTTTTTTGGGCAACAGCTCAGCTGCAGGCTGGAACAGGCAGGAACCAAAGCATCACTCAGCAGCACAAAATTCAGCATGAGGCTAATAGCTGGAGATGAAAGTGAAAACACAATGAGTTTCCTGGAAGTTTCCAGCTCAGTGATGGTCTTTTAGAGGGCAAAAGGCCAGGAGAGGTGAACTTATTCATGTGCCTTGGCAGAACCATGGGTGGTGAGGCCATTCAGCAGGAAATGGTATCAGGCAGCTGCTAAGATTCAGGAGCTTCGATCACTGGAAGCCTACAAGTGCCAGATCAAGCCCTGGCTCTTCAGCTCAGATGTTCTTTCCACCTTTACAAACAGATGTGAGTTTTGGAAGTCCACCAGAAGTACAAACAAGATATCTCAATGCTTTGGAAAGCAAACGTTCTAGGAAAACAAACCCAAACCCTGAGGATTAGATGGAATGAGCTTGTAAGAAGCACTGGGATTCCTCAGGCTTTTGACAGCCCCTTATCTCCAGCAGGATGTTTTGGAGATATGTGAAGAATGCTAAACCAGGGTGTCTGCCACAGCAGGTGGGACAAGAAGCATCAGGAGAAGCATGAAAGGAATTGTCTGAAAGAATAGAAAGATCAAAACCCCCCTCAACTGGGGGGAAAAAATAAGCAAGTCAATGACAAGGAGGACATGCAGAGAACAACAGAGGGTAGAGAACAATGGAGAAGCTGTTTGGAAAGTTGAAGTTTCAGCCAGGCTTGCAAAACATTATGGCCAAGAGCAATGGTCTGATGGCTTGTCAGGGTGAATCAAGAGTGGTGGAGAAGAGCTCTGGAGGTTTCTGATCTAACCCCCTGCCCAAAGAAGGGTCAGTTTAGATTAGGATGGACATGTCACAAACTCTCCGAGTCCCAGTCCAGTGTTTGGTCATCCTTTTGGCTGTCCTGGTTTTACTGGGACAGAATCCTAGGCCAGCCATGGGCTGCAGGCCATTAGCAGTTTGGAGTCAGCCAGGGCAGCTGACTTCAGCTGACTGCAAGTGTAGCCCAGACCATAAATGTCTCAGTCATTATAAAGGGGGGAACTTGGCTGCTGCTGAGGCTTTCCTACTTGGCCCATGCTGTTGTGTGGGCCTCTTCTGATGCTGCTCCTCTTCCTTCTCCTGAAGGCTGCCTTCCTGTTTGCTGTGACTGCTACATGTCCACAGGGCTGAGTGTCACTTTATATTGGCATTGATGCTGGTGGTGTGGTTTCATCAGATCCATTTTCATCTCAGCCCAAGGCTATTCTCTTGTTTTCCTGACCCTCCTTCTCAGCTGGGGAGGGGCTGCTGGGTGCAACTGTTGTAGTTCAGCCCTAGGTGTGGGCTAAGTGTGGACAATGTGAAAAATACTTTTCTCCCTAATGTGCAACCACTTCCTCTTAGTACAAATTCAGCCTTTGTCTCTTGCCTTTCTGCTGAGCATGTCCAAGAAGAGTTTGTCTCCACCTACTCCATATCTCCCTGCCAGGTAGTTGAAAACAGCAGCAAGACCTCCCCTCTCCTTGCTTCGCCAAGACCAAGTAACTTTGTTTAGAAGTTGTCTTCAGTCAAGGCCTATTTCTAGCAGGGAAAACGGTTGAGACTCCTCTACCCTTTAGCTCTTGCTGAGCATTGATCAGATCCCCTCTGGGGCTGCTCTTCTCCAGGCTGAACAGCTCCAGGGCTCTCAGCCTTTCTCCTCACAGAGCTGCTCCAGGCCCCTTAGCATCTTCGCAGCCTCTGCTGGACTCTCTCCAGTAGTTGCCTGTCTCTCTTGAACTGGAGAGCCCTGACCTAGGCTTGGTACTCCAAGTATGGCCTCCCTAGGGCAGAGTAGAGACCTTCCCTTGCCCTGATGCCCTCCAGGATCTCATGGCACCCCACTGACTACTTTCCTTCTCTACGGCGAGAAATGTCAGAGGGCCCCCGAGAAGCTCGAAGGATGCCTTAAAAAAGTTCCCCAAGAGAAGGCAACACACTTCTGTGGTTTGGGAATAGCTTTGAACTTTCAGATTAAGTTTTGAGCAGGGGAAGAAAAAAAAAAAGGCAAATGCACTGTCTCAGCAGCTCCATGCTTCAGGATCCAGCCAGGTGCACATGCCTGCAGAAGCAAGCTCCTAGAGAAGGAAAAAAAACCCAACCAAAAAAGCCCCCAGGACTGTGTGCTCAGCACTCTGCGAAGGAATAAGCTGTCAGCCAAACCTGAAGAGCAGGATACAGTCCTCCAGCAACAGCAGCTGAACCTGCAGCAGTTACCAGCTGGCATGAATTGAAATAGCTCAGCCCTAGTCCCCAAGTGATATAAATCAGCTAAATTCCAGCACAGCTGATCTTGGTGTAGGGGGAGAAAGCTGTGTGGTGCTCACACTGCTTCGGTCTGCGCCGGGAGTAGGTGCATCTGATCCTCCAGGCTAGGGAAGGTCTTGGCAAGCACAACTCCTCCTTCTCCTCTTCTGCTGTTGGGGAGAAGCCAGGTTGTTCAGCAGGGGCTGAACATACCCACCTACAGCATCGCTGGAGCATAAGGAGGGAAGGGGAAAGCAGAAGGGAAGGGGAAAGCAGGAGGGAAGTGAAAGAGACCTAGAAAGAAAAGAATAAAAATAATCTGTGAGATGTGGGAAAGGGGAGAAGAGAAAAGAAGGGAAGATGAGTAGCAAGGAAAAGGGAAGCTGGACAGTAAAAAGAGGATAGGATGTGGAGCAGGGGAGATTTCAAGTTTGGAATCTGGGTGATTTTTGAGAGATCATGGAATGCTGGGGCTTGGAAGGGACCTCTGGAGATCACAGAATCACAGAATTGTCAGGGTTGGAAGGGACCTGGAGGCTCAGCCAGTTCCAACCCCGCTGCTGTGGGCAGGGACACCTCACACTACAGCAGGTTGCTCGGAGCCACATCCAGCCTGGCCTTAAAAACCTCCAGAGATGAAGCTTCCACCTCCTCCCTGGGCAACCTGTGCCAGGCTCTCACCACCTGCTAAAGCAGGGTCACCCAGAGCAAGCTGCTAAGGATTGTGTCCAGGTAGATTTGGCATGTCTCCAGAGAAAGACTTCCAAACCCCTCTGGGCAGCCTTGCCCAGTGCTCTGTCACCCTTCACAGAACCGCAGAGGCAGGGGTTGGAAGGGACCTCTGGAGGTCATCTAGTCCAACCTTCCTTCTGAACACTGGTACACCTAGGGACAGGTTGCACAGGTGTGTGTCCAAGTGGGGTTTGGAAGTGGGGTTGGGAAGGAGACCCTAACAGGGGAAAGGAGACTCTAACAAGAAAGTTTTGCCTTGTGTTGGGTGGAACATCTTGTGTTCTAATTTGTTCTTGTCGCCCCTTATCCTGACGCTGGGCAGCACTGAGAAGAAGCGCTGGCCCCGTACTCTGTGAGAGAAAGGGGAGGATGGAGTGAGGAGTGGCTGGGAAGAAAGTGCCTGCATCTTTCCCCAGGTCGGTGGAGGAGGGGAGCAGCTTTTTGTTGGTTTTTCTTCCAACAGGCTATTTACTGAGCTAATGGCCTCCGCCGGCCAGGGCTCAGCACAGCAATTTGTCCATGTCCCCCAGCCCCTCCCAGGCAAGGCTGCCTGCCTGCCATCCACGTGCACTCTGTTTTGACAGAAAACAAAGCCCGAGTGGCGGTGACCCTCGCGGTGGCCCCGCGCTGCCTCCCACACGTGTGCGCGCACACGTTAATTCCTAACCAAACAATCCAGGGGCTGTTGCCTGGGTGCATGTCCTTTGGCTGCCCTGGTGTAACCCCCAGAAGCGGTGGAATTAAGCCCTTCTCTTTAAATATTTTTGAATGATTCGCTCCAGTGAAAGGCGAAATCTGGAGGGGGAAAAATCCTGCCCTGTGCAGGAGCTGTCTGAGGCCTCCCCTGGAGCCCCAACCCCACCAGCACCTTTGACTCCCCTGGGACCAAAGAAATCTCCTCCTGGGCTCCCTTCCAGCTTTAAAAGTATATTATTTATAGCACAACAAATAGGCAAGGGGAGCTTTTGGTTGCTCTTTCCTTCTGTCCCCTGCAGCGCTGAAATCCAGCCTGCAGAGGGATGCTCAGGGCGCCAAAGGTGGCTGTCGTCTGTGGCGAGAGCGAGGCAGCATCACAGACAGTATCACAGTACCACTAAGGTTGGAAGAGACCTCAAAGATCATCGAATCCAACCTGTCACCACAGACCTCATGACTAAACCATGGCACCAAGTGCCACATCCAATCCCCTCCTGAACACCTCCAGGGACGGTGACTCCACCACCTCCCTGGGCAGCACATCCCAATGACAAATGACTCTCTCCGTGAGGAACTTTCTCCTCACCTCCAGCCTAAACTTCCCCTGGTGCAGCTTGAGACTGTGTCCTCTTGTTCTGGTGCTGGTTGCTTGAGAGAAAAGACCAACCCCCACCTGGCTACAACCACCTTTCAGGTAGTTGTAGAGAGCAATGAGGTCTCCCCTGAACCTCCTCTTCTCCAGGCTAAACAATCCCAGCTCCCTCAGCCTCTTCTCATAGGGCTTGTGCAAGAGGAACTTCCTTGTACATGGGACTCGGCACTGCAAGTGGCTACAGAGGTGTAGGAAATGCTTTCAGAGAAGCTATCCCAGCCACTGCTCATCCCATCCATCAGGGAAAGGACATTTCCTGGGCCTTTTCTCCTTGCCAGAGGCTTACTTCTAGGAAAGCTGTCCAATCTTGTCTTCAAGTAAGGAGAAATTTGGTTTTCCTCACTGTAGACTCATAGAACCCATTGGGTTGAAAGGCATCTTTGAAGGCCACCTAGTCCAACCCCTCTGTAGTGAGCAAGGACATGGCACTTGGTGCCATGGTTTAGTAGTCATGAGATCTTGGGTGGCATGTTGGACTTGATGATCCTTGAGGTCATCTCCAACCTTATTGATGCTATGATTCTATTCTATGACATCTCTACCCTAGTGAGGCCACATCTGGAGGACTGGGTACAGTTCTGGGCTGCCCAGTGCAAGAGAGAGACAGGGAATCACTGGAGAGAGTCCAGCAGAGCCTTCAAAGATGCTGGGGAGGCATCTCTATGAGGAGGAAAGGCTGAGAGCCCTGGAGAAGAGCAGCCTGAGAGGGGATCTGAGCAATGATATCAGTAGTTAAAGGGGGATGGGGGCAAGAGAGTGGGGTCAGACTCATAGAGAGGACCATGTCCTCTCAAGCTGTGGTTCACTTAAGTTCACGCTGCCCCCAGCTGCTGTGTATTTGCCTTTCTCTCTTGTTCAGCCTTTGAGCAGAGGGTATTAGCATAGTGTGTTTGATACCCCCTGCCCTCCACCCCAAACTCTCTGGAGAGAGAATGAACACATCAACACCTAGCCCTGACTCACTGAGGCTGGGGGCTGGTGGTGGTGGGGGAGGCCTCTGCTGACTTTAGGTTGGAAGCTTGGTAACGTTAAATAAACAATATGCCAGGGCAGAAAAACCTTCCTCCGTTTCGAGCTGCCCAGATCCACTTACAGCAGAATTTCAGCTCACCAGAAACCAGATCCCTGTTTGGAGAGGGAAATGCAGAAGGGAAACACAAAGATCTTATTTGACATGCACAGAAAATAAACCAGAAGTGAATAGGAGGAGGTGAAACCAGAAAGTGCTTTATGGGTCAGTGAAGCCTCTCCAGGCAAACCCAGGCAACCACAACATATCCTTGCTTTAATAAAGTGATCAAGACTGCATTTGAAACCTTGAGGTTACTTGTTCCAAAGAGCCTTCTTGGGTGGAGGATAATAGCAAAACATCCTTGCTTCCACGGTCAGAGTTTCATGGCCAACACGTCCACAAATAAGAGTGTCCAGCACATACAGGGAGGTTCTCCTCCTCCTCTACTCTGCCCTTGTGAGACATTACCTGGAATATTGCATCCAGTTTTGGGTTCCCCAGTTCAAGAGGGACAGGGATCTGCTGGAAAGTCCAGTGGAAGGCTATGAGGATGATGAAGGGACTGCAGCACTGCCTGATGAGGAGAGGCTGAGAGACCTGGCTGTGCAGCCCTGCCCTGAACTGCAGAGATTGCCTCAGTGAGCAGAGCCTGAGCTGAGAAGTCAAATCCCTGAGCAGAATTAGGTCTGGTCTAGCTCAGAGCAGGACAATATCCAACTGGCAGTAAGTACTGACATGCAGGGCACTGCCTTTTACATAGAATACATAGAATAAACCAGGTTGGAAGAGACCCTCAAGATCATCGCGTCCAACCCATCAACCAATCCAACACCACCTAAACAACTAACCCATGGCACCTTCATGCCACTTGCCAGGGCTGTGGGTCTCACTTGCTATCCAAGACTGCAGACTGCAGTGACAATGCTTCCACTTCACCTGAGCACACCCAGGAGGTTATCCTGGGTAACCTGCTCTGTGCCACCCTGCTTTAGACGACCTGCAGAAGTCCCTTCCAACCCCTCTCATGCTGGGATGCTGTGCTGCCTCTTTCCTTGTCATGCCTAATGCAGGCATATGCTGATTTACAGTGGCATAGTTCCACTGTATATTCATTATCCCAGAGAACACCAACACCATTCCATTCCAGCAGCAGATTGCTTTCAAGAGACCTCTTTCCATCCCTGTTTCCATCTGAACTTCAGAAGCCTTTTAAAGTTGCTAAACATAAATTCCCAGCCACGAGCTTCTTTGTTTAGAAGATAAAGGAATGAATCACTTCAGAAATGCTCAAGTGGTTTACAAAATGAAAGGAAAAATAGACATTGTGTTTAAAATAGATGGCTGTCCAGTGTCTGCCTTCTTTCCCCCCTCTTAAAACTCTGTTTTGCAACTCAGATCCCATAGAGGACAGCAAGCTGACAGCAACAGAAACATGAATCCAGGGTGAGTCAGGGTCAGTTTAGTTTCAGTCCCTGGATCACTGCAGCTCCTCTGAGGACTGTGCTGTTCAGGAACTTACACACCAGGAAAAAATAAAGCCCAACCTTGTGTGTGTGTCTCTCCTCATCCCCAGGACACAACTAATATTTTGTCCATTGGCTCATCTGTTTACAGCACGTCCCCAATGGCTCTGTCACATGGCTTCCTGACTCAAGGCCACCGGGTCAGGAGGAGAAGTCCCCTCCCTGCAAGCTGAATTCTTCTCTCTGGAGCACAGGGAAGTTCATGGTAGGGTTAGAAGAGAAGTGAGCTTGGTATCAGGTCACTGTGACACAGCACTGGACAATGCAGACCTCATCTTGCTTTAGAAATTGCATCTCCAGCCCCTGAGATTTATTGTTGGGGGTGATGGATTCCTCAGGCTGTGAAGAGAGGAGACAAGCTGCAGGTCTTAGGGGTAGTGACTTCCTCAGGCTGTGAAGAGAGGAGACAAGCCACAGGTCTTGGGGGTGATGGATTCCTCAGGCTGTGAAGAGAGGAGACAAGCCACAGGTCTTGGAGGTGATGGATTCCTCAGGCTGTGAAGAGAGGAGACAAGCCACAGGTCTTGGGGGTGATGGATTCCTTAGGCTGTGAAGAGAGGAGACAAGCCACAGGTCTTAGGGGTAGTGACTTCCTCAGGTTGTGAAGAGAGGAGACAAGCCACAGGTCTTAGAGGTAGTGACTTCCTCAGGCTGTGAAGAGAGGAGACAAGCCACAGGTCTTAGGGGTAGTGACTTCCTTAGGCTGTGAAGAGAGGAGACAAGCCACAGACCTTGGCATGCTTGATCAATTTTTAACATCTCTTTTTCCCTTCTCTTTCCTATTCCCTCCTTGTTAGTGCACCTCAGAGCATGTGAAAAAGCTTAATCCAATGAAGTCTAAGTTTTTGGCAGCTTTGGAAGTAAGGGATAGCTTGATGTGCAGCCTGGGCCACAGGAAATCTGCCTTCAGTGTCTTGTCCATGAACCCTGTGTGTGGTCACTGAAAGTCCATTTTTTTTCCACCTAGCTGAACTGCCTAAGTGAAGAGGCAAAGAGGAGACTTGCAACTACTTCTGTACTGTCAAAACCTGAGATGATTAGGCAGGGTGGTTGACTGGAGGCTTCATGTGACCAGTGGAGAGGGAGAGAGTGGCTCCTAAGACAGACTTGGCTCTATCAGGTGGTATAAATCACACCTTGGTGCTCACCACAGTTGAGGGGAGTGTGAGCTTTGTGTTGTACTTTCCCTATGGAGAACTAATGTGGATGGGCTACCAAAGTGAGCACTCCTGGTAGGATGTCAGAGGTGGGAACAGTTGAGCTGGATCTTAGAAACCAGCACGAGGGTGCAGTCCCAGGACTCTTGGACAAGCTGCAGCAGCAGGCTGGTAAGTCCCTGTAGCACACTGCTCAGCTGTGGGGTTGTTTTCTTGCTAAGACAGAGCTATCTTTAATACAACAGGAAGAACCTGCTCCTTCTGGTACTGAGCAGGAGATTATATACTTGAAAGAACAAACCAGCTGTAAGAGCTCTGATAAAGCTCAAAGGACACCATTGAGCAGTTTGCCCCAGCAAGCCATGAAGGCTTCCTACAGCTTGATAGAAACTCTGCCTGACCAGTCCAAGGGATCACCTTCTCTGGAGAGATTCCAAACCCACCTAGGTGTGATCCTGTGCAGCTTGCTCCATGTGTCAATGCTGTAGATATCCAGAGGTCACTTCCAACCTCCTTTTCCTTCAATCCTCCTGGACTAGCCAAGAGGATTTCTCCATGCATTGCTGGGAGGGTGCCTCCAGGTGATTCTGGGGAGCAAAGTTTCCAATCAGGAAGAAACCAGGTCAAGCAGTTGCAGTAGTATCACAAACCTGTGTGCTTCAGGCTTGCAACCCTAGGGAAGGTCTGCAGTGGCAGCAAGGTGTGATGTGTGTCTTGCTGCTTGTGGGCATGCATAGTCCTACCACACTGGAGGCAATTGCAGGCTCTAATTCATGTTTGGGCAAAGTCTAGAGTAAGTACTTAAGGTCGTGTAAAGACCAAGACTCAGATGGCCTCATGGAGTGTATCAGCTGGAGAAGTCTTTTTCAGGCTGTTGTGGATTGCAGGGTCTTGGGGTGGGAAACTCACCCTGTGTGTCTGGCACTTCTTATCATGCCAATTTAAATGGAGTCACCCTAGTCCTCTCTGAATATTCATCCAGCTCCTGGAAACTGCCAAGCACAGCAGAAAATGTGAGGCATTGCAGAAAGAAAAATAACCAGGAAAAGAGTCTGCTGATATCCCCAAATGACACAAGACAAATCACGTTTATGAACTGAACTAGGGAGGTGGAGGGAGGGAAGGAACTGCTCCCTTTGCTGGTCCTAAAACCCAGGCTGAATCCTGAAGAAACCCCTTCTGAGTTATGAAAACACTGAGTAGACATTTCTTCTGCTGGTGTTTCTTCCTCCACCCTCTCCATTTTCATATGCTCTGGTATTACTGCAGTCTTCTAGGATCAGACACAGAGTCACCACATCTCTGGAGACCACTTCACTTTCCATTTGTCTTCAGCCAGCCATTATGGATTGTGAGTTTTGAAACCTGAGACGTTGCCTAGAGGGCTCTGAATAAATGCCACGCTGAGCCCTTTTTGCCTAATAACATTTTTGCTTTGTTGAAACTAGACATGATGGAACCAGTCTGCTTGGGACCCTTTGGGTCATGTCTACACAGCACAGAGAAGCAGTGCACCTAAGTGCTAAAGACAGCACCAAGCCTAGGTGCTGTGTCTGGGCTGTGCTGTGGGTTCAGTCTTGTGCCAGGGGTCCTCCTGGGTGCTCTGTGCCACATATGCCACATGCAGAGATCATCCCAGCTCCTGTTTTGAAAGTAGACCTTTCTCAGCTCTGTAAGGATGCCTTTGTCCTTCCTCTTCCTGAGGAGCCTGAGAGGCTACTCGAGGAAAATTAGCCACTTTCTATTTCCATTGAGATGCTACCCTTGGTATTGCAGAAATGTGGCATGCTAGGGGTTAGAAGGGACCCCTGGAGGTCATCCAGTCCAACCCTCCTGCTAAACCAAGGTCACCCACAGCAGCTTGGCCAGGATTGCAATGTCCAGCAGGTTTAGAGTCTCTCCAGAAAAGGAGATTCCACAACCACTCTGGGTAACCTGCTCCAGCACCCTCACACCAAAGAAGTTTCACCTCCTGGGTTTGTGTGCTTTGTCCCTTCTCCTGTCACTGGGCACTGCTTAAAAGAGGCTGACCTCATCCTTTTGATCCTTGCCCATTAGCTCTTGCTGAGCACTGATCAGATCCCCTCTGGTGCTGCTCTTCTCCAGGCTCGACAGCCCCAGGGCTCTTAGCCTTTCCTCCTCAGAGATGCTCCAGGCCCCTCAGCAGCTTTGTAGCCCTCCACTGGGCTTGCTCCATTATTTCCTTGTTTCTCTTGAACTGGGGGAGTCCAGAACTGGCCCCAGCACTCCAGGTGTGGCCTGACTAGGACAGAGTATAGTAACAGAAGTGGTTCAGTTGCTTTGCAGACTTCTAGCCAGAAGAGCCTGTCCCTGCTGCAGGGAAGGAACAGGCTGATGACCCAACATTAAGAGGAACTGCAGGGAGTAGGCTGGAAAATTACACACAGACTTGGTGGTGATGCTTCACACATGCCTGAGTCATTAAAATACTATATCCTCAAAGTAATTGGCCTGGACACATTTGTGGTATTCCTTCTATGGTTGGGAAATGGTCCTTCAGAAGGCAAAAGTCTCTGTGCTGAGGTACCAGCACTAACTCTTTGACTCAGCTTTCTGCGAGGAGGCAATTGGGTTTTTTTCCCAGCAAACTGGGGGCTGTAGGGTTATTTTATCCCCGAACCAGCAGAGCAGTGCTGCCAGCTCTTTCTCTGAACAGCAGAAGAGCACAGGGGACGCTCAGTTTTGCTGCTCAGTCCCAGCTTTGCTGACCAGATGCAATCCTTATCCCTTCCGATTGCTACTTGCAAACAAGCCTCAGTGTAGCAACATTGTCACAGGGCTGGAAAAGCAGAAAGGGCAAAAGAGAATTCAAGTCAAGAGATTTCTGGTGCCTACAAATGGGTTCTTACATTCAGGAGGAGAGAAATGTGACCTTCTTGTATCATCTCTGTATCTTTCTGTATGCAGCTGAAATAGATCAGTACACTCTGCACCTTGTTTTAGGGATGTTTGACTGCTTGTAGCATCACAGAGTCAGTAAGGTTGGAAATGATCTCCAAGATCAAGTCCAGCTGCCCCAAGTCCATCACTAATTCATATCCCTAAGTGCCACAGCTACACTCTCTTAATTTTGGATGCTTTCAGGGACAGTGATTCCATCAGTGCCTTGAGCAGCCTGTTCTAGGGTTTGACCGCTCTTTCAGTGAAGAAATCTTCCCTAATGTTCAACCTAAACCTTCCCTGGCACAATTTGAGGCCATTTTCTCTCATTCTGTTGCTTGTTACCCAGGAGAAGAGACTTGTGCTCACCTCACTGCAGCCTCTGCTCAGGGAGCTGTAGGGAGCACTTCTGAAGGTCTCCCCTCAGCCTCCTTTTCCCCAGGCTGAACAAGCCCAGCTCCCTCAGCTGCTCCTCACAAGATGTGTGCTCTAGACCCTTCCCCAGCTTTCTTGCCCTTCTCTGGATGTGCTTCAGCACCTCTATGTCCCTGTTGGAGTGAGGGGCCCCAGACTGAACCCAGGGTTCCAGATGCAGCCTCAGCAGTGCTGAGTACAGGGCTGTGATCCCTGGTCTTGCTGGCCACACTATTGCTGATCCAAGCCAGGATGCTGTTGGCCACCTGAGCACAATGTTAGGTTATGTTCAGCTGGCTGTCAACCCACACTCCCTGGTCCTTTTCTACTGGGGAAACACCTTAAACTCCTCCTTCTCCACTTTTACACCTTGTAGATACTGACTTAGAAGACTCCCTGTTAGCTATCTGCTAAGTTCTCCACTTTTACACCTTGTAGACACTGACTTAGAAGCTCCCTGTTAGTTATCTCTCTCATCTTCCAAAGCAGCATCATATAGCATAAGTGAATGATGAGAGGTGGTGAGACCCAGAGAAACCTCCCCTTCTTTTGCTGTACAGTTGTAGAGCCTGGGCATTTCATTCTGAAAACACAGAGCTGCTTGTTCATCTTGCCTGTGGAAGAGGTCAGGCCACGTTCAGGAGAAAGCTGACATGGCTGTTGTGGCTGTGGTGCCTCAGACTTGCAGTTGGAAGAGGGACAAGCAGCAATGTTATTTCCAAATCAAGATCTGTCCCTCCCCATCCTTCCCTGGAAACACAAAAGACATGCTGTGGTGGGGCATTTCAACAGATCCCTTGTGAGGTTCCCAGGCCTGGGTACTGGGCTGCCAGCAGCCAGGCTGGTCAATTGTTTGTGCATTCCCTGAAGTAGTTTTTGGTCTAGCAATGCCCAGCCGTGGGTCAGGACTGAGTTCAAAGCAGCTCCAGCAGGCACTTAGGATGGGGCTCTGCTGTTGTCACAAGAAGTGCAGCCATACAGATGCAACCCATCAAGTGCCTCTTGTCTTGGTGGCTCTTGAAAGCTTTGTTGCCTGTGGTATTTATGAGGAAAGGTGTAGCCTCTCTGTCCCAAGGCCTCTTGGAAGCTGCCAGGCTTGTCTTGGTCTGCCTTGTGGACAAGATCTTGTCTTCAGCTGAAAATCAAAGGCATCGTCTGCTGGGGCTCAGAAACAGCTTTGGAAACAAGAATGTTTTGTGAATACAACAACTTTGTTTGCCTTGAGGATAAATATCAGCACTGCTAACAACATAATGGTGATTCTGGGCTGTTTCCACATGAGATACATGCAGTAGAGGGGGAGTAATATTAATGCTGCTGCACAAGGTAGAGCTGAAAGCCCTCTGGTGAGATTCCCTGGTGCAGAGGTCTGGGGAGTCAGATGCAAAAGCACAGAATGCTACGTGTTGGAAGAGGTCTTTCAAGAATTATCTGGTCCAAGCCCTCTGAAGTGATCTGCAACTAGATCAGGCTGCCCAGAGCCCCGTCCAGCCTCACCTGAAATGTTTCCAGCCATGGGGCTTTGTGGTAGTTTAACCTCAGTGTAACAAAGTCTTCCTTCTGTCTAGTCAAAATCTGCCTCTTTCAAACCATCACCCCTTGTCCTGTCCCAGCAGGCCCTGATCAAAAGCTTGCTCCTGTCTTACTGGCCTCTTTGAGTATTGAAAGGCTGCAAGAAGGTCTCCCTGGAGCTTTCTCTCCTCCAGCCTGTGTTCACAGAAGAGATGTTCCAGCCCTTGGATGATTGCTGTGAGCTCCTGCCCCACTCTGACAGGTCCCTGTCTCCGCTGTGCTGAGGACTCTGGAGCTGGCCCCAGCACTGCAGGTGGGGTCTCAGCAGAGCAGAGAGGCAGAATCCCTTCCCTCCACCTGCTGCCCACAGTGCTGGGGATCAGCCCAGGGCATGGCTAAGCCTGGGTGGGGAGCACACGGTGCCAGTTCACGTCCAGGTTTTCGCTCCCCATTACCTCCAAGCCCTTCACCAGGAGACTGTCTCAGGCTTTCAAAAAGCAAGGTAGGAAAAAACTTGTTTATGCTGAGGGAAATGTGGTACATCAGAACAGATGGAAGTAACAGCATGAGTCAATGTGTGCTGGAAAAGAGCAGCAGATCCGTGCCCAGAGGGACGGCAGGAAAGTACCAGAGCCGCCGTGCAGAGAAGGAGGAGGGTGAGGAGCCTCAGCAGGTGAAAGAGCAGAGTGTGAAGGGCTCCTTGTGGCAGCAGAGGTTAACAGAGCAAAGGATTGCCAAAATGATTCAGGAGAGACTGCCTGCCCTTCATCTCCTAACTCAGGACTTCTACCTTGTAGTTTATTGCAGGACCTTCATCACTCACCTGACACACAAGTTAGATCTGCAGGCACAGGAGGGAGGTGCTACCAAAGCAAATCAGAGCCTTTTTATTAGTTAGTACAGAATGGTGAGAGTTGGAAAGGACCTCTGGGGACCATCTAGTCCAACCCCTCTACTAAAGCAGGCTCAGCCAGGATCACCATGTCCAGGTGGGTTTGGAATCTCTCCAGAGAGGGAGACTCCACAGCCTCTCTGGGCACTCTCACAGCAAGGAAGCTTTTCCTCGTGTTCAGATGGAACTTCCTGGGTTCAAGTTTTTGCCTCTTGCCCTGTCACTGGGCACCCTTGTGAAAAGTCCCTCTGCAGCCTTCCTGTAGGATCCCTTCAGGTACTGGAAGGCAGCTCTAAGGTCCCCCCACAGAGTCTTCTCTTCTCTAGGCTGAGCAAGCCCAGCTGCCTCAGCCTGTCCTCATAGCACAGGTTAGTCTCCAGGTACAGGATCCAGCTCATGAGCTCTTTCAAAAGGCTTTCATGGTGTAGCTGAGGAAGCAGGAAAGCCAGCCATTTCCATGAATGGATTCTGGAAGGATCCAGCAGGGATGGTGGATTGGGAGTGGAGGCTGATGATTTATTCCCAAGAAGGCTATGAATCAGACTTTGCTCTGAGAGAAGCAAGCTTGCCTGGGCTACTCAGAGATCATCTTATGCAAAACTGCTGCACAGAGTCATACCTCTGCAGGGTGTGGAACCTCTGCAGGGATCCAAAAGGTGAAAAAAGGTTGAAAGACCCTGGAATAGACAAGCTCTGTCCCTCCCATTAGCCCAGGGTTTTCATTACTCTTAGCCTAATTTAAACCTCATTGAGATGCTTCATGGAATCATTTCAGTTGGAATCATTTCAGACACCTTTAAAATTGTCAAGCCCTAGCTGTTCAGCCAGCACTGCCAGGTCACCACCAAACCATCTCACCATGTTCACCTACACATCCTTTAAGTGCTTCTCCACAGCTCCCCTGGGCAGCCTGGTCCAGGGCTTGGTAACCCTTTTGGGGAAGAAATTGTTCCCCATCTCCAGCTAACCCTCCTCTGGCACAACTTGAGGCCATTTCCTCTCATCTTCTCACTTGTTACCTGGGAGAAGAGACTGTAACCTGGCTCCAATCCCCTTTCAGGGTGTTGTAGAGATTGAGAATGTCTCCCCTGAGCCTCCTTGTCTCCAAGCTAAATAACCCAAATCCCCTCAGCTGCTCCCTGCAAAGCTTGTGCTCTAGACCCTTCACCACCTTTGCTGCCCTTCTTTGGACACACTTCAGCATCTCAGTGCCTTTCCAGCAGTGAGGGGCCCCAAACTGATCCCAGCATGTGAATTACAGCCTCACAAGCACTGAGTACAGGGGGAAAACCACTGCCCCAGGCCTGCTGGCCAGGCTGGTACATGCCAGGATGCCCTTGGGCTTCTTGGCCACCTGGGCAAGCTGACAGCTCACATTCAGCCAGCTGCCTGTCAACTCCCTGCTCACTGGGCATTTTCCAGTCATTCTGCCCCAAGCCTGAGGTGTTCCTGGGGTTGTTGTTATCCAAAAGCAGGGTGAAGCACTTGGCCTTGTTGAACCTCATCCCACTGGCCTCACCCTACCAATCCAGCTTGGCCAGACCCCTCCATAGAGCCTTCCTACTCTCAACCAGATCCACAGTGCAGCTCAGCTTGGTGTAGACTGCACAGTGACTGAGGGTGCCCTCGGCCACCTCATCCACATCACTGGCAAAGATATTGCAAGCTCCTGAAGGCCTTCCCAGCAGCAGAGAGCAGAAATTCTGGAGCAGCAAGGAGAGGACCCCCTGACTCCTGAGGTTCAGCTGCTAACTTCTGATTCCTCGCAGTAGAGGGCAGCAATGACATGCACACAGTAGCTACTTAATGACAATTGTGTTTGGCAGAAGAGAGATCTCTGCAATCTGCCTGAGAGAAGTGAATAAAGCCAAAAGGAATGGGGGGAAAACCCCCATCCACAACACCTCTACCTCCACTATAATAAAATCTAAGGTCAGGGCTTTTCTTTAGCTTTGCAGTGATTTAATCTCCCCCCCCCCCCCAAGAAAAAAGAAGATGAGAATAAAACCAACAAAATGTGGGAGGAGAGGAAGAAGGCAGAATGCAAGGGAAGAGGATGTGGCAACAGAGTCATTGCAATGGAGCAAGTGCCCACAGCCATGGATTGCAGCAAGAAATCCTGGTGACCTTGTTGCTTCCCTTGAGGGCTTGAAATTAAAGACAGCCCAGGGAAAGATTTAGCAACTTGGATGAAATCAGAATTAAAGCAGCTCCTGGTCACCAAGTCCACAGCTTTGGAGAAGATGGATTAGTGTGGAATCATGGAATGGTTTGGGTTGGAAGGGACCTTTAAAGGATACCTAATCCAAACCTTCTGCAGTGAGCAGAGAAATCTGCAACTAAGTCAGGCTGCTCAAAGCCCTGTGCAGCCTGAATGGAATGGTTCCAGGGATGGGGCACCCCAAGAGACCATGAGGGCACATTGCTGGCTCATGGTTACTTCTTGTCCACCAGCACTCCCTGGCCCTGGTCCACAAGCTGTTGTCCAGCAGCTCACCCCCTCACCTGTACTGCTGCAGGAGGTTGTTCCTCCCCAGGTGCAGGACTCTACACTTGTCCTTGTTGAAATTCATGAGGCTCTCGAGCCTGATCCCTTTCAAGATAGATGAATAGTTCCCAGATCTGATTTCCTCACAGCTGCTTTTGTAGCTTCTTAATTCAGCTGTGGAAGGGCAAGGGAACTAAATTACATTTAAGCAGCTCAGATCTCTGCAAGGAATGGTGCCCAGAATACAGAATTAACCAGGTTGGAAAAGACCTTTGAGATCATCGAGTCCAGCCTCTCACCCAACATCAAGTAAACCATGGCACCAAGTGCCTCATCCAGGCTCTTCTTAAACACCTCCAGGCATGGGGACTCTACCACCTCCCTGGGCAGCACATCCCAATGGCCAATCTCTCTTGCTGGGAAGAATTTCTTCCTCACCTCCAGCCTAAACCTCCCCTGGCACAGCTTGAGACTGTGTCCTCTTGTTCTGGTGCTGGGTGCCTGGGAGAAGAGCCCAACCCCCACCTGGCTACAACCTCTCTTCAGGTAGACAGCAATAAGGTCTCCCCTGAGCCTCCTCTTCTCCAGGCTAAGCAACCCCAGCTCCCTCAGCTTCTCCTCACAGGGCTCTGCTCCAAACCCCTCCCCAGCTTTGTTGTCCTTCTCTGGACATGTTCCAGCAACTCAGCATCTTTCCAGGGTGTGCTGGCTGTCCTCTCCATCTGGACAGGCACTGCTGGTCCATATATGTGAACCAGGAGGTGACAATCATTCATTTCAGAAGGCCTATGCCCCGCTCCTGTTGCCCCACTGCTTCCCTCTCCCAGCACAGCAATCCATGATCGAGGGAATCATCTTCTCAGGGAAGAGGCTTGGAAATGGTTGTGAGTCTCTTCAGCAAACTCTCACATCAAATAAGAAGTTTCTATTAGTAACCCCTGATTGTGGCAGGGGATTTTCCCACACTGAGCAGAGAAAATAGCTCTGGGAGGATTTGATTCCTGGGGGTGGCAGAGGAGGCCGCGCAGCCCAACAGGTTAGTCTTGGGACAGCCAGCATCTCCTCCTGACCCCTCCAGAGATGACCTTCTTGGTATCCAGCCCACCAGCTGGAACAACTCACAGCTCCTCAATCTTTTGGATCTGAAGGTAGCTCCACAGCAAGTGGCAGCTCAGTCGAGCATGTCCCAGCAGCGTTCCTCTGCGATTTCAACAAGTGCATAAGGAAGGAGTTGAAGGCAAGGCTCTCCTCTTCTGGTGAGATGTGGCAGCCTTTCCTTTCCTCCAGCTGCCTGTGCATAAAACACAGGCTGGACCTCTCCTGAACATGACTTAGAACCATGGAATGGTTTGGATTGGAGAGGACCTTTAAAGGTCACCCTCCAGTGAGCAGGGACACCTTCTAGATCAGGTTGCTTTGAGCCCTCTCCAGCCTAGCCTGGAAGTTCTCCAGGAATGAGCCCTCTCCCACCTCTCTGGGCAGTCTGGGGCAGGGTCTCACCACCCTCAGCATAAACAATTTCTTCCTTCTCTCCAGTCTAAATCTCCCTCTTTTAGTCTAAACCCACCACCCGTTGTCCAGTCACAACAGACCCTGTGACAAAGTCTGTTCCTATCACTCCTCTAGGCTCCCTTAAGTGCTTACCTGGCTTATAGTGGAGATAAGAGCTGACTGATCCTTCCTGAGACTCATGGATGGATGGATGGATGGATGGAAGGAAGAAAGGAAGGAAAGACAGACACATGCACGGGTAAAAAGAGGGAAGAAGGAGACATTTCTGTGGGAGCCTCTTGTTCAAACTTTGGCAGTGCTTCACTGAGTTTAGGACAGGAAGTGATGAATATTTCACTCAATGGAAACCACACAGGGGATTTGAGCTGCTATGAATATATTTGCCATACCTCCTACCAGTTCTCTAGACATAACAGGAAACTGAACGTTTTATGAATGTGCAAACCTACCTGCCTATAAATAATACAGAATAAATTAAGCAGGGAGTTAAAAGGGGCAGAGCAGGTTGGAAATGTCACTGATCTCTGTCCAGAGCAATAAACCATCACCATTGTCTCCTAAGGTACTGCTTTCTCCCCTCTACCAGCTGTACCCCTCTGGATCATGATTGTTCCTGGAGAATAGAATAGAGTAGGATAGGATAGGATAGGATAGGATAGATTGGAATGGAATGGAATAGAATAGAGTGGAATAGAATAGAATAGAATAGAATAGAATAGAATAGAATAGAATAGAATAGAATAGAATAGAATAGAATAGAATAGAATAGAATAGAATTAACCAGGTTGGAAAAGACCTTTGAGATCATCAAGTCCAGCCTCTCACCCAACACCATCTAATCAACTAAACCATGGCACCAAGTGCCTCATCCAGGCTCTTCTTAAACACCTCCAGGGATGGTGACTCCACCACCTCCCTGGGCAGCACATCCCAATGGCCAATCTCTCTTCCTCACCTCCAGCCTAAACCTCCCCTGGCACAGCTTGAGACTGTGTCCTCTTGTTCTGGGTGCCTGGGAGAAGAGACCAACCCCCACCTGGCTACAACCTCCCTTCAGGGAGTTGTAAAGAGCAATAAGGTCTCCCCTGAGCCTCCTCTTCTCCAGGCTAAGCAACCCCAGCTCCCTCAGCCTCTCCTCACAGGGCTGTGCTCCAGACCCCTCCCCAACTTTGTTGCCTTTCTCTGGACACCTTCCAGCATCTCAACACCTTTCCTAAACTGAGGGGCCCAGAACTGGACCCAGGACTCAAGGTGTGGCCTCCACCTGGGTTCATCTGAGTTGCTTTCTTAGTTCAGCTAATTCACTTCGCCCCTGCACTGCTCACTTCCAAGCAGGAGCTCCAGAGAGAGGACCAGAGCTGAATGAATGAATGAAACCCAGCACTTGTGAGTGTGAGTGCAAGGGCTTGAAAACTGAACTTTGGGCTTTTTTTCTTTTCCCTCCCCCCCTCCAATAACAACTTCCAAGTGAAATATTTCAGGTTTCTCATAAAATAACAGCTATGTCACACATCAAAAACTCTTTAACAAAATAGCCTTTTGAATCAGGAATGTGGTGTTTCAACACATCCAAATTAAAAATTCCTGCTGAAAACAAGGGGGAAAAAAAAAAACCTTTATAGACTGAAAGGTTTTTGAGCTTGGGCTCTTGTGGCCAAGAAGGCCAAGGCCATTCTGGGGTGGATTAGAAGGGTCAAGAGAGGTTCTCCTCCCCCCCGCTATTCTGCCCTGGTGAGGCTGCATCTGGAGTATTGTGTCCAGTTCTGGGCCCCTCAGTTTAAGAATGACCTCAGGGAACTGCTTGAAAGAGTCCAGCGCAGAGCCACAAAGATGATGAAGGGAGTGGAACATCTTCCTTAAGAGGAGAGCCTAAGGGAGCTGAGGGCTCTGTAGCTTGCAGAGGAGACTGAGAGGTGACCTCATTGCTGTGCAGAGTAAGTGCCCAGAGGCTGGAGCCAGGCTCTGCTGGGGGATGCCCAGTGCCAGCACAAGGGGCAGTGGTGGAAGCTGAGGCAGAGGAAGTGCCATGGAAACAGGAGGAAAATGTTTTCACTATGAGGCTGACAGAGCCCTGGAAGAGGCTGCCCAGGGGGGTTGTGGATTCTCCCTCCCTGGACATAGTCAAAAAGCCACCTGGATGAGTTCCTGTGTGATCTGCTCTAGGTGCTCCTGCTCTGGCAGGGGGGCTTGGACTGGATGAGCTTTTGAAGCTCCTTCCAACTCCTAACATTCTGTGACTCTTTCATTTTCTTTTAAACATTATATAGTCAGAAAGCATTATAAAGTTTGCCCCCCACCCCTACCCCTCCAAAAAAAAACCAAAAGGAAGGAGGAAAAAAAATCAGCCCAGTGTTTTCTCTTTGGGCAAAAGGTCACTGTGGAAGCAACTGTGAAGAAATCCCAATGTTAAACCCCCATCAAATGGGCTTCGGTGACCGTGCGTTTCGAACTGTAATTCCACTATTAAACTCCAAGGGCAGCCCAGTGTGTTAATACTGGCAGTGCCCCAAATACCAGGAATCAATCTGAAAACACATTAGTAAATACTCTGAAATAATGAATATTTGGGGATGTGAGTTGGGTTAGACAAAGCCTTCACATGGCTCCGGAGCTGGAGCTGGAGCTCCGTGCCCTTTGTTAACGGCCAATTGAGAGGGTGGAATTCGTGAAATAAACTCTTCATCAGGAATGGGACCTGAACCCAGCCAAGATGTTAGGCAGATGCTCAAACTTCAAGCAGACCATTATCCCTGCTCCCTGGGAGCGATTCGCAATCTTCCCAGTGAAGGCAGGTTGTCTTTTCGTGCCTGGAGCAAGCTTGCAACGCATGATGCTACTGGCAGGCTCCTGATGAGCATCATCAGGATGCTCACCCTGCTCTGGCAGGGGGGTTGGACTCGATGGTTTCTTTGGGTCCCTTCCAACCCCTGACATCCTGTGATCCTGTGCTCAGATTGAGGGAAAGAAATCCTCATGTTGTTAAGAGAACAGCAGGGAAGCAGATCACTTCTCAGGCTGACAGCCAGCTGCCAGAATACCTAAGCATTGCCCTAAAGATTTAGCAGTGGAGAGGGCTGTAGATGCTCCACTTCTCCAACACCTCTGAAAGGTTTTGGAGTACTTCTTCATGTGATAGCAGAATTAACCAGGTTGGAAAAGACCTTTGAGATCATCAAGTCCAACCTATCACCCAGCACCATCGAATCTATGTGCTTCATCCAGTCTCTCTTTAAACACCTCCAGGGATGGTGACTCCACCACCTCCCTGGGCAGCACATCCCAATGGCCAATCTCTCTTTCTATGAAGAATTTCTTCCTAACACCCAGCCTAAAACTCCCTTCTCACAGCTTGTGGGCTTGTGGCAGCATCTCAGTGCATCTGAGAGGCCAAGGACTAACTGTGCTGTGAGGATGGATGAGTTCTGGGTTGGCCATTCAAAGGCAGTGGTAGAGGCTGTGTCTGCTGGGACTTCTGGTCTTGCTGCCCAGCCAACAGTGATTGCTGCCCAGCCATCTGTGATTGCTGCCCCACCATCAATTCTTGATTGCCAGTTCATCTGCAAGTACCACAAGGGTCTCAGGGCAAGGACCTTACAAAGGAACATCCAATTTCCTCCTAGTTCTCTTTAGACATTTAAAGGCTCCTTCCAACCCAAACCCTTTATGATTCTACAGTTCTGTGGTGTGGAGGTGGGAGGTGGTGGAGTCACCATCCCTGGAGGTGTTTAAGAGGAGCCTGGCTGAGGCACTTGGTGCCATGGTTTAGTTGCTTAGATGGTGTTGGGTGATAGGTTGGACTGGATGATCTCAAAGGTCTTTTCCAATCTGGTCAATTCAATTCAATTCTATTCTATTCTATTCTATTCTATTCTATTCTATTCTATTCTATTCTATTCTATTCTATTCTATTCTATTCTATTCCACTCTATTCTATTCTATTCTATTCTATTCTATTCTATTCTATTCTATTCTATTCCATTCCATTCCATTCCATTCCATTCCATTCCATTCCAATCTATCCTATCCTATCCTATCCTATCCTATCCTATCCTATCCTATCCTATCCTATCCTATCCTATCCTATCCTATCCTATCCTATCCTACAAACTGTTTGAATGTAGGGTTTCTGCTGAAAGGAGCTCAGAGAAAGAAACCCAAGAGGGTCTTGCAAGCAGTTGCTGCAATCCCACCCTTAGGCTCTTTCTCTGTCATGCACTGTGGGATAGTGCCTGTGCCATTCTGTTAGGGCAGGTGGGCATTTGGTCTGATCCATTCCAACCAGACTTCAGCTCTTACACTCCTGTTCTCTTCATGAGGGAAGGAGTCATGGGAGGAGGAGGATGACAGGGAGGAAACTTAAAGCACAGTCAGTGGTGGGAAAGGTCTGTTTCTCTGTATTGATATTGAAGTCTAAATAGTGTGCAGGGAGTAAACTCTTCTGTGTGCCAGGCTAAGAGATCACACCAGGTGGGTGTCTGCACAGGCATGCTGAGAGCACCTTTTTTTGTTACATTCCCCAATCCTGTGCATTCCCCAACAACTCCCTTACTTATTCACCCAAAGTCAGCCTGACTTGCTGAGGAGGAAGAGATCTCAAGAACTTCACACCTTGAGTACTGTGTCTGGATCTGGGCCCCTCAGTTTAAGAAGGACATTGAAACTCTTGAACGTGTCCAGAGAAGGGCAATGAGTCTGGGGAGGAGTCTGGAGCATCAGGCTCTACAAGGAGAGGCTGAGGGAGCTGGGGTTGCTTAGCCTGGAGAAGAGGAGGCTCAGGGGAGACCTTCTTGCTCTCTACAACTCCCTGAAGGGAGGTTGTAGCCAGGCAGATGTTGGTCTCTTCTCCCAGGCACCCAGCACCAGAACAAGAGGACACAGTCTCAAGCTGTGCCAGGGGAAGCTTAGGCTGGAGGTGAGGAGAAAGTTCTTCCCAGAGAGAGTAATTGGCCATTGGAATGTGCTGCCCAGGGAGGTGGTGGAGTCCCCATCCCTGGAAGTGCCCAAGAGGGGATTGGATGTGGCACTTGGAGCCATGGTTTAGTTGTCAGGAGGTGTTGGGTGATAGGTTGGACTTGATGATCTCTGAGGTCTTTTCCAACCTGGTTGACTCTATGATTCTATCAAACCTTGTGCAAACAGGCAGCCAGATGGAGGCAAAGAACCCTTGAAGGAAGAGCTGCAGTGTAAACATGTCCCTTACTCGTCACCGGAGCATCCACAGAGGAGTTCACCCTCCAGGCATAAATCCACTGAAAACAGAGCTGCAGGACTGTTGTATGGCTGATAAATAATGACTCTTGTTACAACAGTAATTTGAGCAGCAGGAAAGTGGAGACATGCTATGACTGCACTTGTTCTCTGCAGAGAAGACATAAATCCACCTCTCCTGCTCTGCCTAACGCACAGGGAAGGCGAGGAACGGCTCCGGCTGTAAATCGCAGCTGGCTCCCAGCTGCTGAGGCTGTCGTGAGCTCTGCTGAGCAGTTTCTGCTGCTCTGTGGAACAGCAGTACCCACACAGGCTGGAGGTGCAAAGAACCAGGTCCCCTTTTGGTGGGGAGGCAGGGTGAAAGGATGGTCTCTCAGCAGCATGGCCTCTTCTCTTTGATCTTTTTATCACTGATTGGGAGAAGGGGATCGAGGCCACCCTCAGAAAGCCTGCAGACAGCACCAAGATGAGTAGGAGTGTGTCAGTCTGCTTGAGGGTAGGGAGGTTCTGCAGAGGGACTTATACAGGCTGGATAGATGGGCCAGGACCAATAGGATGAGGTTCAACAAAGCCCAGTGCTGAGTCCTGCACTTGGGTCACAACAACCTCATGAACACTCCAGTCTTAGGGCAGAATGTCTGGAAAGTACCTGGTGGGAAAGGACCTGGAAGTGCTGGCTGACAGCTGGTTGGATATGAGCCAGTGTGTGCCCAGGTGGGCAAGAAGGGCAACAGCATCCTGGCCTGGATCAGCAATAGTGTGGCCAGCAGGACCAAGGCAGGGACCACCTCCCTGTACTGGGTGCTGGTGAGGCCACACCTTGAATCCTGGGTTCAGTTTTGGGCTCCTCACTCCAAGAATGAAATTCAGGTGCTGGAGTGTGTCCAGGGAAGGGCAATGAAGCTGGGGAAGGGTCTAGGGCACAAATCTTGTGAGGAGCAGCTGAGGGACCCAGGATTGTTCTGGAGAAAAGGAGGCTGAGGAGAAATCTTCTCATTCCCCCTGCTAATCTCCTTAGGAATATGAGGATGGAAAATCAGGTGATGGAACATTTATGGTTTAATTTCTACAGTCTGGAAGACATCCAGTCAGGAGAATGTGATACACAGCGTTGTAAAAACAGAAGGTGAGAGGAGGAGACAGAAAGAAGTGAGGATCTGAATAGTAATAATAATAATAATAAAGATATAGTAAAAAAGGAAAAGTAATATTGTCATTTCAAGCAACCTGGCAGGACTTCAGCATAGCAGATTCACAGAGCACAGCAATAATCAGCTGAAAGCACTTCAGCAAGAGGTGAAATCTAGCCATGAAGTGATGGGTTGGGGGATATGGGAAGGAGGAGTGATGTGGTAAAACACTGGGCAAGTCCATTCTTGAGGGAGCACAGGTGGTGATTTTCCTGAGGCTGAAGTAGCTGCAAGGGAACAAAAGGTGATTCCAGAACACTGCAGGACAGGGAAGAAAAGAAAGATGGGAAGCAGTAGGAGAAGCAACCAAATCAACCCACTCAGAGCAAGCTGAGGCTTTGAGGAAAAAGGTAAGAGCAGCCCAAACACCTGAATTAATGGCTAAAAATGTGCCTTTAGAGTCCTTCCTCATTGGCATGTGCTGCCCAGGGAGGTGGTGGAGTCACCGTCCCTGGAGGTGCTCAAGAGGGGATTGGATGTGGCACTTGGTCATGAGGTCTGTGGTGACAGGTTGGACTTGATGATCCTTGAGGTCTCTTCCAACCTTGGTGATACTGTGATACTTTACCAATGCCTGAGGAGAAAAGGATGGAAGGACACAAGTGACTCAGACAGCTGAAATACCACATCCTGCTTAGAGCCTTCTCTTACTCTGGAGAGTCTCCAAACCCACCTGGACATTGCAATCTCGGGCAACCTACTCTGGGTGGCCCTGTTTCAGCAGAGTGGTTGGACTTAGGTGATCCCCAGAGGTGTCTTCCAACCCCCACCATGTGGAGATTTTGGGATCCTGCACATACCACCCTGGATCCAAAACATCAGCCTCCTCACGAGGTAAAATGTGAAAGGGGTAGGACAGAGTCAGCACCCAGAGTAATGTTCTCAGAGATGCTCCAGCTGTGGGGAATTTGTTAGGTCAAAAGAAGAGGGGGAAATGTCCATGAAAACAGGGGGAAGAAAAAGTGTGGGGGGGAAATCCTCCTTCCCTGGGATGGAGATATTTTGTTCAAAGCTGTGCAGCCAACCCTGGCAGTGAACTTGGCCAGAGAACCACATTCTCTTTCGATGGATGCATCACTCACAGTTTTTGTCCATTCCTCAAGTTCCTTCTCCCTGCTAACCAGTGTCACTCCTGCCTTCTCCAGGCTGGGTCACAGCAGGTTCCTTCTCATCCAGCTCCCTGCAGAGGGCTGGCCCTGGGGAAGCGTGGGGCTGGCTCTGTTTGCAGTGTTGTTTCAAGCATTGTTTATAGTTTACTCCTCCTGAGCACTTGTGTATTTTTGTTCCAGCCCACTCACACACACAGCTAGCAAAGGCTCAGGCCAGGGCTCCATGCAGTCCTCCAGCACCCCAGGACTCTGTGTCGTTATCTGAGAGCTGCAGGAGGTGGTTTTTGTTTGGAAGGAAAACAGCCATGTCAGGTTATTCCCCACTGCCCTGCCCCAGCCTGAAAGTCCCCATGCTGTCCCCCAGCTCTGCCTTGCAGAGCAGTTTTGCATAGCAAAGCTAAGGCTGCTCTCAAAGATGCCAAAGGAACTTCATTCCTCAGCTCCCAAGGAAGTACTCTGAAATTAGGTGTGCACTCTCTCTGATGGCTCTGAATGGCTCCACTCAATTTAAGAAGGACATTGAGACTCTTGAATGTGTCCAGAGAAGGGCAATGAGGCTGGGGAGAGGTCTGGAGCACAGCCCTGTGAGGAGAGGCTGAGGGAGCTGGGGTTGCTTAGCCTGGAGAAGAGGAGGCTCAGGGGAGACCTTATTGCTCTCTACAACTACCTGAAGGGAGGTTGTAGCCAGGGGGGGGTTGGTCTCTTCTCCTAGGCACCCAGCACCAGAACAGGAGGACACAGTCTCAAGCTGTGCCAGGGGAGGTTCAGGCTGGATGTTAGGAAGAAATTCTTCCCGGCAAGAGAGATTGGCCATTGGAATGCGCTGCCCAGGAAGGTGTTGGAGTCACCATCCCTGGAAGTGCTCAAGAGGGGATTGGATGTGGCACTTGGAGCCATGGATTAGTTGTCAGGAGGTGCTGGGTGATAGGTTGGACTTGATGATCTCTGAGGTGTTTTCCAACCTTATTGATTCTAGGTTGGACTTGATGATCTTTGAGGTCTCTTCCAGGCTCAGTGATGCTGTGAAAGGAAGTGCCTCGGCAGCCTTGGTCTGTTCCGAGGTCATTGATAATGAGGGACGGGATGAAGCCATATATAGACATGCACACATTCATATGGCCAGCCAGTGCTCGTTCCAGTGGAGGAGAGAGCAGGAGGATCATCAGGAGGAGGGTTGTGAGCTGCAATGAAGTGAAGAAAAATTTGGATGTGCTCTCAGGAAAATATTTGTAAGCGACTGTGTGTCGAGCTGTGGAATTGTCTCCCAGAGGGAGTGGTGGAAGGGTGGAAGCCCCTTGACTTGAGTCATTTCAAACTGGACAGGACAAAGCCCTTGGGACAACACAGTATGGAAAATCCTGCCGTGTTTAGGGTCAGTGGATGGACCAAATGACCTACTGTAATAGGTCTTTTCCAGCCCTGATTCCAGTGAGTCTCTGAGAACCCTTAAGACTTAGTGGGAACCATGAAACCAAAGACCCATGAATACAGCTCACATACCAAGATGTTAATGTCATTGCCAGACCTTTGGTCCCTTTGGCAGAGCTAACCAATGGACCTGGGATTCCCTCCAGCATCTTCTTTGGTGGCTTGAAGAGCTCTGAATGTAAGTCCTAATCCAGACATCTCCACGACTGTGCTAGGGCAGATCAAACTGCAATGTATGGAGAGAAACAGTAATAAAAAGTCCATAAATTGTTCTTCTCCCTTTCACTTCATACATGAGTTCAGGATGGTCTCCATCCCCCCCTTCCTTCCAGTAGAGAAAAGTCCCATCGGCTACCTGTGTTTATTCATGGTGCCTGAACAACAAAGCAGGTTCTCCTTCTCTTCCTCTGTTCTTTTTAGTGGAGACTTGGGCAAATTCCTTTGGAAACTGAAAAGCATTTAGTAGAGCAAAGGTGTGAAAAGAGCTGAGGGCTCAGGGCTGGGAAGGCACCGTTCAGAACAGCAGTTGTTTGCTGCTCTCATGAGAAAATCTGACTGCCATAGGATTGGGATGAGGAGAGAATGCAGTTTTGATTTTCCATCCCATCCACCTAATGATGATTCCAGCAGGAACAAGGCTCCTTTACAGCATGCAGAGACCTGCTATGAAATAAGCCTGAGCTGCTAAGATTAGAGTTCTTTAAGCTTTTCTGTTGTTGGCCATCTTGCCTCAGTCTTAGGCAACATTTTCACCCAGTTCTGGAATCCTGTGGGTTGGAAGGGAAGTCTGCACATCTTCTAGTCCAACCCTCCTGCTAAAGCAGGGTCACACAGAGCACCTTGCCCAGGATCACAATGGCCAGGTGGGTTTGGAATCTCTCCAGAGAAGGAGACTCCATAACCTCTCTGGGCAGCCTGCTCCAGGGCTTCAGCACCCTCAGGGGAAGGAAGTTTTTCCTGATGTTCAGACAGAACCTCCTGGGCTCCAGTTTGTGCCAGCTGCCCCTTGTCACTGGGCACCACTGAAAAAGTTCCAAGTGTTTCTGTTGATGCAGATGTTGTCACTTTGGAGAGCCAAGCAATGCAGAAGAAACCCTAAGTTTCCACCTGTGTTTGAGACAAACCTTTCCAACAGGAGAGAAAGGGGACATTGTAAGTGAAAGCACCTTAAATCTGTGGGTAATTTCTGAGTATCTTGGTCAGGCCTGCATGCCACTGCTCAGAAAACTTCTCCCTCAGAATGCAGGCAGTGACAAAGGGCTTTGGTCACAGCCTGGCTACTCCTTCTGCCCGATTCCCTCAGCTCAGGAAATGCGTCAAAACAGGCAGAGGAAGGAATAACTGCCCGGACAGAAATGAGCTCTGGATGTGTCAAAGCAATAGTCATAGACAGAGTTTGAGAGCACTCTCAGGATGGAATTTCTTTGCATGGTCCAAGGAGGTGAAACCCAGGATTAGGAGGATTACACTTTGCAATGGAAAGATGAGAAAATATTTCAATGCTACTAGGCAATAGGATATATTCATAGAATCACAGAGCAGTGTGGGTTGGAAAGCACATTAAAGATCACCTAGTTCCAGCCCTCCTGCTATGGCAGGGATACCTTCCACTAGCTTGCTCAAAGCCCTGTCCAACTAGTTCCAACCCCCCTGCCATGGCAGAGATACCTTCCACTAGCTTGCTCAAAGCCCTGTCCAACCTGGCCTTGAACACTTTCCAGGTATGGGACATCCAAAACTTCTCTGGGCAACTTGGCCCCGTGTCTCAACATCCTCACAGTGAAGAACTTCCTTGTGTATAATGGAAATCTCCCCTCAGTTAGTTTAATTCACATTCTCTCAGCCTCTCCTGACAGCAGAGTTCCAGCCCTCTGATCATTCTTGTGGCCTCTTCTGGACCTGGTCTATGCCTTTCTCATGTCAGGGGCTCCAGAGCTGGCCCCAGCACTGCAGGTGGGCTCTCAGCTGAGCAGAGCGGAGGAGCAGGATTGCCTCCCTTCGCCTGCTGCCCACACTGCTGGGGATCAGCTAAGGACATGGCTGGCTTCTGATCTGTGAGTGCACATTGCTGGATCACATTGAGCTTCTCCTCAACCACCATCCCCACTCAAGTGCTTCTCCTCAGGGCTGCTTTCAATCCATTCTCTGCCTGTATTCTGACAGGAAGTGATGAGTGACCTGCTGCATGGTTTCTTTAAGAGCATGCTGTAGAGATCTGCATCACTCATGGGTCATAACTGTTCCCAGTGCTGGATTTGGACTGACCACAATGGATTTGCACTGACCACAATGATCTGTCAAACTTTGGAGCATGGCACATCACAAAGCAGAATGGTTTATATTGGGAAGGACCTTAAAGCTCATCCAATTGCAGCTCCCTTGCCATGGACAGGGACACCTTCCACTGGACCAAGTTGTTTTAGGCCTCATCCAGCCTGGCCTTGAACACTTCTAGGGAGGGAGCATCCATGACCTCCCTAGGCAATCTGTTCCAGTGTCTCACCACCCTCTTGTAAAGAGTTTCTTCCTAATCTCGAGTCCAAATCTCTCCTTCTCAAGCCCAAAGTCATCATCCCCCATCCTGTTACTACAAGGACAAGAAGTAATAGCTTCAAGCTTGAGGAGGGGAGATTTGCATCTCATGAGCTAGTGGTTTTCAACAACCCTCCAAGCCCACAGCCAGCACCATCATCCTCCACTGGAGGTCATTAGCACTGCTCATGGGATGGAGCAGTGGGTCACTCTACTCAGTCATCTGATTTTGCATGATTCAGATTGGCTGTTAGGAAGAAGTTGTTCCCCATGAGGGTGGTGAGAGACTGGCACAGGTTGCCCAGGGAGGTGGTGGAAGCCTCATCCCTGGAGTTTTCTAAAGCCAGGCTGGATGTGGCTCTGGGCAACCTGCTGTAGTGCGAGGTGTCCCTGCCCATGGCAGGGGGATTGGAACTGGCTGATCCTTGAGGTCCCTTCCAACCCTAACCATTCTATGATTTTCAGAGCCAGTTCTATTACTATTCACTGTTGGGACATGAACACTATCCTTGGAGGGGGTTTTGCACCATGCTTTCCTCTCTTGACACTGTGTCCCAAAGAGGTAGTTGCATATAACCCAGGAGAACAGTATCAAATAGTTGAGGAGTCCAAAGAGATGGAAGATCTTCCAAGCTAGAACGAGAGTAGGCTCCTCCTTGACAAGCTTTGCCTGGAAAAATGACCACCAGAGCAACCACCTCTTGCTCTTATTTCAGAGAGATTAAGCAAAGGAGTATTGCATGGGTGGTATTTTAGGGTGGGAAACCTCTGTGCACTAAGTCTTCCAGAAAGTGGTGTATGTGATGCAATGCAAGCTTCTCTTCTCTTCTCTTCTTGTGTTAAATTTGTTTGCCAGAATTAACTTGAAGGTCTTTCTTTTGGTAAGACACAACCCAAAATCCCAGTCACCACTCCCAGTTAGCCAAGTTCTCCAAAGTCTCTCTTTCCCTTAAGGAAAAGTAGGTGTAAGCTGGTTTCCAGGCCAAATTCTGATTCATGTTCTGCCTACCCACACTTATTTTTTTTACTGTAATTTTAGCTGGACACAGTTCTTCTGTTGGATACAATCATCCCCTTCTCTTCCTGTGCTAAACTGATGTTTGGTTATGGTTGTGAACTTTCCAGCTGCCTTTTAGCACAGGGCATCACAACCCTTCCACTCAGTGGATGCGCTCTAAGTGTAGAAACAATGGCATGGAATGGCAATGCTGTGCGGGGAACAGGCAGGGCTAACACACAAGGCTAAGCAACAAGCAGCTCTGAAAAGATCCATCCATAGAATCATTTTGGTTGGAAGAGATCTTTATTGAGTCCAACTGTTAAGCCAAAACTGCCAGGTCACCACTAAACCATCTCCCTCCCCACTACAGCTATGATCATCTTTCTCTTCTCCATGGGAAAGGAAGCAATGCTCACTGCAATTTCTGTCCAGAAGTGCAACCAGAGAAAGGAGGCTTCTGTGAGGCTAAATTGTTTCTTCCTTAAACTGTGTCCTGGCTCTAATAAGCTGAGGTTTCAGAAGCTGAGCTCAACTAGTGGTGATAGACACACCTTGTGAGTGTCAAGAAGATGGGGCCAAGCCCTTTTCAGTTGTGCCTCGTGACAGGACAAAGAGCAACAGGCACAAACTGGAGCTCAGGAAGTTCCATCTGAACAGAAGCACAAACTTCTTTCCTGTGAGGGTGCCAGAGCACTGGAGCTGACTGCCCAGAGAAGTTTTGGAGTCTCCTACTCCAGCGAGATTTCGAACCTGGCCGGACACAATCCTGGGCGTCCTGCTAGGGATGACTCTGCTTTAGCAGAGTGGCTGGACCAGATGATCTCCAAAGGTCCCTTCCAACCCCCCCACCATGCTGGGATTCTGTGACAAAATACTAGAGAACAGAGAGTTTCCTGTGAAATGGAGAAAGCTGTTTTTGAAAGCGCAAGTACTGGGGAGAGACATTTGATAGGATGGAGTGGGTACTCCTGGAGCACTGCATCAGCTTGGAAATGGAAAACTCTCTTAGCTGGAAGCAGTGAGTCAGAGAGGATCAGGGATGTGAAGACAAGTAGGAGGAAAGACTGCCATGCTTCAGTCCTGGACCTCCTTGCATGGATTTGGGCAAGCCATCTGGGGTCACGTATCTCAGCTGCCTGACCTTAACTAATCAGATCAAAAGTGGTCACTGCTGGAAACTCTAAGAAATTCTGGGGCTTGAGTTTCTCCTTTTAAACACATCAAAGTGAAAAGCATTCCTAATGCTTTTCCCCTTTTCTGCCATCTCCTTGCCATCTTCTTTTATTTAGCAGTCGTATCAGCTTAGAACTTCATTGAGCATTAGGCTCATTAGGAGAAACCAAACCTCCTGGAGTTCTCCTTAGCCCATAGCAGGCTGGGTATGATGACAGAAGCTGCCATGGGATTGTTTAGCAGTTCTTAGTACTAAGCATTGCTGTGCTGAAAGAAATTGCAAACTAATCAGGGGTAGGCAGTGCCTTGTGTCAGGGAAGGGGCTTGTGTCAGGGAAGGGGGTTTTGTCAGTGAAGGCCACAGGAATGATCAGAGGCCTGGGAGCACCTCTGCTGTGAGGAGAGGCTGAGAGAGGTGGGTTGTCCAGCTTTAAGAAGACAAAGCTCCAGGGAGACCTTCGTGTGGCCTTCAGGTATTTAGAGGGAGCAATAAGAAAGCTAGGGACTTCTTGTGATGGGACAAAGAGTGATGGGGATAAAGTAAGAGAGGGAGGTTTAGACTAGATAGAGGGTGGTACAACACTGGCCCAGGTTGCCCAGGGAAGTGGTTGATGCCCCATTGTTGGAAACATTCCAGATCAGGATAGAGTGGACTCTCTGCAACCTGGTCTAGTTGAAGATGTTCCTGCTGACTGCAGTGGGGTTGAACTGGATGATCTTTAAAGGTCCCTTCCGACCCAAACCAGTCCCTGTTTCTTTGCTGAGAAATCCCCAAGAATGCTCTCTGCTGTAAGGCATGGTTCTGTGCCTGGAGAAGTGGTAAGACAGCTGGCTTTCCTGGTATTTCCTGGCCTTTAATGATACCACACAGGGCAGACCACTGATCTTCCTGTCCCTATAATGTCCAGTGGCATGCATGTTTAGTAACTCTGGTGGTGCAAAGCAGTTCCAGCTGTGTGAAGACACCCAACAGAATGTTCTCTTTGGTCCCACCAAGAGCAGAATCAGAAGGCCAGATTCTTTCTTTCCTTTTCCTGCACATAGAAATGTCAGGTTCATCTTTTCTCTTGCCCCTGCCCCCTGATAACCCAGCAGAAAGGATAATCCCCCTGAAATCATCACCTCCCTGGCGGGTCACTACTGCTCCATTTTGAAGGAATCAACACAGCAGAGCCTGATTACTGTGCAGCAAACTTCCCAAGAGGGGAAAGCCTTTGCCATTTGGAGATACAAGCATCCATTTGCATGCATGGAAGCAGTTCATCACTTCCACCTCACCAGAGCTGACATTTCTCTGTCTGTGGCTCCAACAGGAACGGGCTTCAGCTTTTCTATTTTCATTTTCCACACGGTCTTCCTCGTTTGCGGTGCTTGAAGCAAGCAGAACCAAAATAAAGCCTCTCCCCATCAGGACCTAGAAAGCCCCTCTGAAGGAGGGAAGCAGTTGGAGTCAGCAGACATATCAGCAAAAGAATGAAGGTCATACTTTGCATAATATATTTATCTTGGAAAACGGGATTTTATTCAGGCTATCCAAGAATTCAAGTGCTGAAACTAACACTAAGTCAACAGCACTTATAGTAATGAAATAAATTCTTTATAACAATCCAGCAGAAGGAGTTGACAAGAGGTTTGAATGGCTTGTTTTTATTAAAATTCTTTCATTCTTGCAAACCAGCATTGTCTGTGTTTCTTGGATGTGGCCAACGGAGAGACACCGTGCAAAAGTCTAAGCTGGAGTTTATTTAGTCTGCCTGCCTGCAGCAAAGAAAAATAAAATGCTTAATAAAAGATTTCCTTCTGTGGGAGACCCTGCAATTTGCAGGCTGTAAGATAAGGGGGCTGTTTAGAGGGAGGTATAATTCTACATCTAAACAGAGATGGCATTCCCAGTAGAAGTTAATAAGAATATATCTTCAGCCTTTGGTTAACCACAGACCTGAGTGAGAGCCGCTGGAACTGAAAGCTTAAACTGTTCTTAATTGTGCTGTAAAGCTCAAATGAAAATATTTTTTATGCTCAGTCCTCTTTAATCTAAACATGATTTAAATTCATCTGTACTATTTACCTACTGACAGCAGTATATCAAACCTTTATTTCATGACCTCTCCGACGTACTTGCTCCGTGCGTTTGAGGCTCGCCTTGCAGCGGACCTCAGACCTTGACGTTCAGTTGTGTTACAGCTGCACCATTCGCCCGAGCAGCAAAACCTGGCTCCTGTTCCTGATCATTTTAACTTTGCCTGCAGAGATGTCCCATCATGTTATTAGGAGATACTGGTGCTTTGCTCAGGCACTCGAGGCTGCCAGGTGTTGTACGTGTGACAAATACGCTGGGAGAGGGCAGGTCCTGGAGAACTGCATCGTCTTGGGCACAGAAAACCTTCTTAGCCTCATTGTTTCCTTAGACTTCCAGCCTACCCCTCTAAGTGGTCACCACACAGCCTAGGGGCCTGGAATTCCCTGGGACATCTTCCCATTCATCACATCACACAGAAGATCTCTGAAGATTTTACAGTTCAAATGTCTTAAAAGCCCTCTCATGGAACAACAAAGAGGAGAAAAACTGAACAAATAGTTTGCCACTCTCCTCTGCAGGACTGGGATAAAAGGAGAAGTCACAGCCTTCTTACACAGATGTTCTGCAACAGGAAGGAACCAGTCAAAGGTTTTGCAGAGCCAAGAAGACAAGTCCCTGCATTCCATGCTCCCCTTTTGGCCAATGAACCAGGATGTATTTACTGCTTCTTCCTCATAAAGCACAAGCTGTCATGGGCTCACAAAATCATAGTTGGGGTTGGAAGGGACCTTTAAAGGTCATCTAGTTCAACCTCTCTCCAATGAGCGGGGACATCAGCTAGATCAGGCTGCACAGAGCCCCAAACAACCTGATCTGGAAGGTTTCCAGGCATGTGGCATCTACCTCCTCTCTCAAACTGTGATACTGCCTCACCACCCTCAGTACAAACACATTTCTTCCTTCTATTTAGTCCGAACTCCTCCTTTTTAATCTAAAAACCATCATCCCTTGTCCTGCTGCAACAGGCTCTCCTAAAAAGATTGTCCCCACCTTTCCTATATGCCCAAGCTGGGAATAATCCAAGTTCAGATCAAGTTAAGACTTCCAAGGGCTATCATGTTAATACAGAATACAGAATTAACCAGGTTGGAAAAGACCTGAGAGATCATCAAGTCCAACCTATCACCCAACACCATCTCATCAACTAATCCATGGCACCAAGTGCCTCATCCAGGCTCTTTTTAAACACCTCCAGAGATGGGGACTCCACCACCTCCCTGGGCAGCACATCCCAATGGCCAATCTCTCTTTCTGGGAAGAACTTCTTCCCAACATCCAGCCTGAACCTCCCCTGGCACAGCTTGAGACTGTGTCCTCTTGTTCTGGTGCTGCTTGCCTGGGAGAAGAGCCCAACCCCCACCTGGCTACAACCTCTCTTCAGGTAGACAGCAAGAAGGTCTCCCCTGAGCCTCCTCTTCTGCAAGCTAAGCAACCCCAGCTCCCTCAGCCTCTCCTCACAGGGCTGTGCTCCAGACCCCTCCCCAGCTTTGTTGCCCTTCTCTGGAGCTTTGTTGCCCTTCTCTGGACATGCTTCCTTATGTCTCAGCAGCCTTTGGATGAGACTGATCTCAAAAGCCCAGGCCCTACAGATCACTGAAGTTCCTGTGATAGTTTGTCTGTGGTCTGCAGTTCTGGTTTAAGAGGCATGTAGAGATGGTTGTATCTTAGGTACATTTCTCTTCGTTTCACCTGGGAAGCAATTCAGCTTTTGTGTTCTGTTTGCATTTCCACCACGCTGCTGCTGTGGCTTTGTTGGCTGAAGCATGCTTGCCAGCAAACCCCAACCAGTTGAGTTCTAGAACTGGGGTACCACTCATCATCCTTCCCTCTTTTGCATGAGGTATCTTGTTTAAGAACAGCCTTTGTGCAGCATTACATCTCTAATCCCAGGGCCATTAGGAGTTTATATTTCTGTGCTACCTCTGTCCTGGACAGACTGGAGAGGGGAATTTTATGACATGGGCAAGTGTAGAGTCCTGCACCTGGGGAAGAATAACAGCCTGCATTAGTACAGGTTAGGAGTTGATCTGCTGGGAAGCAGCTCCATGGAGAGGATCTAGAAGTCCTTGTGAAAAGCAAGTTCAGCATTGGCCAGCAATGTGCTTTTGTGACAAAAAAAAGGCTAGCAGTGCTCTGGAGTGCATTGAGTAGAGTGTGACCAGCAGGTCAAGGGAGGCTTTCCTCCCCCTCTGCCCTAGGGAGGCCAGTCTGGAGTACTAGGTCCACTTCTGGGCTCCCCAGTTCAAGAAAGACAGGGAACTACTGGAGAGAGTCCAGCAGAGGCTACAAAGCTACTGAGGGGCTTGGAGCATCTCTGTGAGGAGGGCAGGCTGAGAGCCCTGGGGCTGTTGAACCTGAAGAAAACTGAGGGGAGAAGATCTCAATGCTGATCAATAGCTAAAGGGGGAGGATCATGTAGATGAGGCCAGTCTTCAGTGGTGCTCAGTGCTAGGACACCCACCAGGAGGGTTGAACTAGATGATCTCAACAACTAGATGATCTAGTTCCAATTCCCCAACATTGTGTAAATCTGCAGTTCTGTGATTCTGAGGGCCAGATTTTGATATCTGAGCCTGGACTGAGCACACATAATCCACAAGTGTCCTTGCTGTGCCAGAGGCTCTGTGGGTACCAAGGGCTGTAATCCCTGCCTATTAACAGATTTTGTACAACACCATAATAATGGCTTTCAGTGAATCTACACCAGTTGTGCACCAGCTGAGGTTCCAGCTTACTTAATTTGGTGCAACCACTTCTGGAATATGGGGTGACACCAGGTTTGGATCTGTTGCCTACCCCAGCCCTGGAGCAAGAGTTATGTTCTTAAAGCCGCTGTGTTAAAACGTCACCTTCTTAGACAACACTGTTCCCTTGACAGCCATAGAGGCCAGCTGCTTACTTTATGGAGAGAGCACATTTCTATTCCCCTTCCAGGTTTGGAGTTTATCCAAATCAAGTCTCCAAATCAAACTGAGGGATGAAACTCCATCACCTTCTCTTGATGACCACCACCTCTCGCACAGACCCAACTCTGATTCTCAAACCCCAGGTTGGGTTCCACACGATCAGGAAATGCTAGAAATGAAAGAGCTCTTTACTTCTGGAGGAGCCAAAACTTTTAAGGGCTGCAGCACAGCATCTAGTGGAAGACCTTTGTCTGAAGGACCTGAGCTTTTTGCCCATGCATACTCAGAGGCCAGCCTGGGGTAGGAGGATCATGTCTTGCTCTTGCGCTTTCAAACCAGGGCACGCTGCTGGATCAGTGGTTAAAACAAACACAGGCTTCTGTAGTAGGAAAGAATGATGGAGCACAGCATTTGCTGAAGTACAAACGGTTGTACTGAAGTGTTGCTTGTACCACAGAGCCCAGGGATCCAGCGTGAAGCATTAAAGCTGGGGGAAAACCAGAGGAAATTAATGATTGAATAATGGATTCCAAATGTTGCACTTCAAAGTCAAACCCTCATAGTACAGTCACTTTAGGGTACACCGAGCTCCAAAACAGATTGTTTTTCAAGGCAGAGTTGCAGCAAGGAGGATTCTGGGTAATACTACCCCAATTCCCAGTAAGGTAATAAGGTGAAGATTTAGCTCCAGCGAGCACCGCTCCCTGTTTGCTTCTGTGCGTGCAGGAACAATCACGGAGCGCTCTTCCCAAGGCTTCGCCTTCTGTGTTGACTGTTAATCCTGGTGGCAGGTGGCTGCCTGCCATCTGGAACATCTTTGCCCATTAAGATTCTCCCAGAAAGAAAGAAAATAGCTTATTTAGTAGCCGGGCCAGGTTTTCAGGAGAGTGCTTCTGTACAGCAGCCCTGGGTCAGTGCTCACGGTTAGATGGATTGGCTCAGCCTGTTGGCTCGGCGTGTGGGACTACTCATTCCCTTCTTCCAGGGAGGATGAAACAGCAAGTCTACCTAGATATTTCTTCTTCTCTCAGATCCTCAGTTCACCTCCTTGCTGTACTTTTCATAAAGTACCCAGGAGAGCCAAGCCTGTCCTCATAAGGCTTCAAACATACTATCTCACAGGCAGCTTCTAGCTCCTCTGAGGTGTCACCATGGGTTGTGTCCTTACAAGCCACCCTTGTCAGGAGACCATGAACCTCACAGAATCTCAGAATGAGGAAGGTTGGAAGGAACCTTTGGGGATCATTTAGTCCAACCCCACTGCTAAAGCAGGGTTCCCCAGGCTGACCATGATCACATTCAGGCAGGTTTATTCATCTCTCTAGAGAAAGAGACTCCACAACCTCTCTGGGCAGATTGCTCCAGGACTCCAGCACCCTCACAGCAAAGGAGGTTTTCCTCGTGTTCAGATGGAACCTCCTGGGTTCCAGTTTGTGCCCATTGCCTCTTGTCCTGTCACTGGACAACACTGAAAGGAGTCTGGCATCATCCTCCTGATCCTCACCCTTTAGATACTGTTCAACATTGAGAAGATCCCCTCTCAGTCTTCAGTTCTTCTCCAGGCTCAACAGCCTTTTGGACTCTCTCCAGAGTAGTTCCCTGTCCCATTGGAAATGGGGAGCCCAGAATTAGACCCAATAATCCAGATGTGGCCTCCCTAGGGCAGAGTAGAAGGGGAGGAGAACTTCCCTCCACCTGCTGTTCTCACTCTTCTTAGTGCACCCCAGGATAACATTGGTATTCTTGGCCACAAGAGCACACTGCAGAACTTCTGCAGCTAAGCACACCTCCAGAACTTCTGTGTTTAAGAAACTGTGTGGGGTTTGGGAGTCTGTTTTCCTCCTCACTGCTTTTGTTTCTTTCCCCCCACTTCCTTTCATTACACTTCCTTTCATTGCACACAGAAGGGACTAAGCATGGCACACAGATACCGAAGCAGCGCTGAGACCTGCAGCTATTTTGCCGTCACTGTGCAAGAGGCAGCAGGACCACAGAGGCAATTCGAGAGGTGAGTGACCAGGATTGCTAATCTGAAACTGAATGCAGGTTTCTCTGCTTTAGATCCACGCTTTGAGTGCTTCAGAGTCTGTTCAGTGTGTTTGTGCAGCACAGAGGAATCCAAATCACGTCCTACCAAGGCTGTAAAAATAATGCCTTCACCTTCCCAGAATGTCCAGTTGCGAGGCAATGGCAGTGGTGCTAAACCTCCTCGGTGTTTACTGTTTGGCTTAATCCAAATCCTTCATCAAATCTGAGTGCAGAACAAATTCTTGGAGACACTTCAGTGACAGCTTCAATTGGGAACTGCGCTGGTTCAAGAGAAAAAAATAAAATTAGGGGAAGAAATCCCCAAGGAACTTTCAAGATGGTGAATTTATAACTTTGGACATGAGGTCAGGGGAAAAAAAACAAAGAGTAAACCTCCAAATATGAGACTCATTGCTCCTATCTTTGCAGAAGGAAGGCGATGAGATCAAGGGCGTTGGAGAAAATAACACTCTTGCCTCTGTTAATCCTTTTCTTCAGATGACAACACAAATAGAAACAAATCCTTCTACAATGGGCTCAGAGATGTCTCCTCCCATTGAGTGTGGTTTCCACATAGTTGAGAGGGTATTGGGAGTAACAGCCTGGACCAAAGCCCCTGGCCCAAGGTCCTTATGCTGGGGATGCACCCAGCCAAGGCTACCTATGCTGTCAGCACAGATGGGGGCTAGTTTTGCTACCTGAAATCTTAACCTTCCTTCTCAAGCCCACCTCCTGGAAGTATCTTTCTCTTCATGATCCACAGCAGGAATCAATTAGGTAACAAAGTTCCGTGTCCAGAGTATCAGGAGCCACATGTATTTACCAGGCTCTTCTGTGTGAGAGCAAGGGCCAAGCTAAGAGGAAAGTCTAAACAGGGATACAACAGGGGTGGAGCTGGGTTCCTTTTCCCTTGCTGTGAGAAGCACAAAGTAAAGATAGTGGGGCTGACCCACTGCAAATGAACCTATAGCCCCAGTGAGCTTTGAGCTACCCAGAGGAAGTCAACATCTTTGTCCCCTTGTCACGCCAACACGGCCTGCTGGTAGACTTGGATCATCCCACCTTGTATCCCTCATGGCAATTTTTACATGTCACTGCCCTGCTGACTTTAAGGGAATTGAAGCTGCTTTGTCTAGGGGCCAGGGCAGAGGAATGTGTTTTAATCTCCTGCTTTTAACTAACTCCTTCTTAAACCCTTAAAACCTTTTTCCGGCTTCCTGGAATGAAAGTCGCACTTGTTCATGTTCCTGTATGGGCAAGCAGGTAGACAGCCTGGTGGAGGAGGGACTGAAGGCATTTGCTGAAATGTTGTGTGCTCCTTCAGCTCCATCCACTGCACAGAGCTGCTCCAGCACTCAGCACTTCAAAGAGTCAGGCTTGACTTCAGCATGAGAACAATAACCTTCCCTACTCATTGCTCTCTACGGCTACTCGGGGGGAGGTTGGAACAAGGAGGGAGTCAGCCTCTTCTCCTTGGTGTCAAGAGACAGGACCAGAGGAAATGGTTTCAGCCAGGCGAGGTTTAGGATGGATGTTAGGAAACAATTCTTCACTGAAAGGGTTCTCAAACATTGGAATGATCTGCCCAGGGCAGTGATGGAGACACCATCCCTGGAGGTTCCAGCAGTGTGTGGACTGGCACTTAGGGACATGGTTTTGTGTTGGCCCTTTGGTGTTGGGTCAAGGGTTGGACTGCGTGATCTTTGAGGTCTCTTCCAACCAGCTGTATCCTGTGATTCTGTGCAATCATCTTAAGGGCCCTTTCCAACCAAAATGATTCCATGATTCTATGACTCTTACTCCATCCCCAGCAAGCCTTGAGGATCAGGGATATGGCTCTGAGGTGGAGAGCTTGCATCAGACAGAGCAGAGAAGCATCTGCACCCCTAGATATTTCTCTGGAGCTGGAACACAAACACAATCTTTTTTTTTGAAGCAGCCTGTGGAAAAAATTTAAACCCAGACCAGGACTTGTAGAAGGATTCTGAGCATTATAGAATCATAGAATCAACAAGGTTGGAAAAGACCTCAAAGATCACCAAGTCCAACCTCTCACCCATGACCTCATGCCTACTAGACCACGGCACCAAGTGCCACATCCAATCCCCTCTTGAACACCTCCAGGGATGGTGACTCCACCACCTCCGTGGGCAGCACATTCCAATGGCTAACAACTCTCTCTCTCAGTGAAAAACTTTCTCCTCATCTCAAGTCTAAGCTTCCTCTGGTGCAGCTTGAACCTGGGAATAGCTAAATAACTAAAGAACTGAATTAATAACTAAATAACTAACTAAATAACCAAATAACTAACTAACTGAATAACTAACTAAATAACCAAATAACTAACTAAATAACAAACTAACTAAACAACTGAATAACTAACCAAATAACCAAATCACTAAATAACTAAATAACCAAGTAACCAACTAAATAACCAAATAACTAACTAAATAACCAAATAGCTAACTAACCAAATCACTAACTAAATAATCAAATAACTAACTAAATAACCAAATCACTAACTAACTAACCAAATAACTAACTAACCAAATAACTAACTAAATAACCAAGTAACTAACTAAATAACCCAATAACTAACTAAATAACCCAATAACTATGTAACCAAGTAACTAATTAAATAACTGAATAAATAACTAAATAACCAAATAACTAACAAGCTAACTGAATAATTAACTAAATAACCAAATAACTAACTAAATAACCAAATAACTAAATAACCAAATGATTAAATAACCAAATAACTAACTAAATAACCAAATAGCTAACTAACCAAATCACTAACTAAATAATCAAATAACTAACTAACCAAATCACTAACTAAATAATCAAATAACTAACTAACCAAATCACTAACTAACTAACCAAATAGCTAACTAAATAACCAAGTAACTAACTAAATAACCCAATAACTAACTAAATAACCCACTAACTAACTAAGTAACCAAGTAGCTAATTAAATAACTGAATAAATAACTAAATAACCAAATAACTAACAAGCTAACTGAATAAGTAACTAAATAACCAAATAACTAACTAAATAACCAAATAACTAATTAACCAAGTAACCAACTAACTAACCAAATAACTAACTAAATAACCAAGTAACTGACTAAATAACTGAATAACTAACTAAATAACCCAATAACTAACTAAATAACCAACTAACTAAGTAACCAACTAACTAACTAAGTAACTAACTAAATAACTGAATAACTAACTAAATAACAAAACAAGTAACTAAACAACTGAATAGCTAACTAAATAAATAACAAAACAACTAACTGAACAACTGAATAACTAACTAAGTAACCAAATAACTAACTAAATAACCAAGTAACTAACTAAATAACTGAATAACTAATTAAATAACTGAATAACTAACTAACTAACTGAAGAGTGCCAGATGGAAAAATCCAAGATGCCAGCGTCCCCCCTCCAAGCTATAAGCTAGGTCTGAGCTGCCTTGACATAGCTCTGTTTCCTCACACCATTCTTTTATATCCGGTTGACGGATATTTTTCCATGGAGTGGTTAATGCTACTCTTGGCAGGGGCCGCGAGCAAATATAGAAGCTCCGCGGCGTGCCCGGAGATTTCCAAGCCATTGGGAAGGATGCCTAAGAACGACTCAAGAGCAGCACGAGGAAATATAAAAAGAGCAGGAGAACTGGAGAGAGCTTGTTTCACATTCACAAATCCCCCAGTGCCACTGGGTTTTGGAAGGTGAGGGGAACCCTGCCATCTGAAATGATGGGTTGCTGCCCAGCCGGCTGCCAAGACATACGCTGGCAAGCTTCCTCATCAATTATTATCTTATTTCTTTTGACTTCTGCTTCTGCTGCAGATATCTGGCCTCGGCCCTTACAATATCAAGCACCCCGCTGCCTTTAATATATTTATCTTTACCACATCCTCTAAGGCAAGTAAGTGTGCTGATCCTCGGATTACAGAAGCAGAAAAGGACCAGAGAGGCCCAGGCTCACAAAGGGACCTAGACACCTATATTTCATTTAAGACAGACTTTGGACCCCTAAAGAAACAGTTCATAAAATCCCCATCTACCTACTTCAGGCACATTCACATGTGCGTTAGCTTTGGATACGGAGCTCTGACTTGTTTCCACTGTTGTGACTTGCCAGAGCAGCCACCCTCTCAACAGACTGAACCGCCGCTTCAATCCATGGCCCCTCCTGCTCCAGTCCATGCTCAGGGAGTTCCCAGCAGGGAATGGCAGTGCTGGGCTGGGAGGCTGGTGCTTAGATACCACCCCAATGTCTTACTCCCTGCTCCCAGTTCCATTTATAAACTTATCCTACAATAAATTAGTGCCTTCCAGAGGGGCTTGGACAAGCTCAAGCAGTGGGCCTGTGTAAAGCTCATAAGGTTCAACAAGGCCAAGAGCAAGGTCTTATCATAGAATCAGAGAATAACCAGGTTGGAAAAGACCTCAGAGATCATCAAGTCCAGCCTATTACCTAATACCTAACACCTCATGACTAAACATATATTAGAATAGAATAGAATAGAATAGGATAGAATAGAATAGGATAGGATAGGATAGGATAGGATAGGATAGGATAGGATAGGATAGGATAGGATAGGATAGGATAGGATAGAATAGAATAGAATAGAATAGACCAGATCAGACCAGACCAGGTTGGAAGAGACCTTCAATTGGGGCAATCCTCAGTATTGCTATAGCCTGGAGGATGAAGGGATGGAGAGCAGCCTTTGCAAGGAAAGTGAGATTCAGACATGCAACTGTGGCCTCAGCAGCAGGAGTGGACAGAGCAGGAAGCCACCAAGGAATGACTTTTAGGTGACAATCTTGCTTCAAAGCCTCTGTTAAACCAGTGGTGCAGTGTGATTAGGGTTTGGTATGGAAGCAGTTTGATTTGGTATCTCTCAGCTCCACTCAACAGAAAGAGATTCCCTTTACACCCTCTGAAAACTCTGGTGCTGCACGTGCAGCCAGCACCTCAGCTGATCCTGGCCCTCAGGGGGTTCCTCATCATCGCTGGTGAGACTCTTGAGCCCCAGTGAAAATTCCTGGCTTGTGTAATCACTCACACTTTGTCTTTCAGCAAAGTTCCTCCCCCACCCCCCCCTCCAGTTTTATGTGACTGTGACATTCCTTTCTCCTGCTTCTTATGAAAGGAAAAAAGAAAAACCTTTCCTTAGGACTTTGCCCTGCACGTGGTAGGTAGCAGGAGGGTTATCTGTTTGCATGGGCCAGCATCCAAGGGATGGACAATGTAAAAGCTACACACATGTTTGGTGGATAGTCCTGAAGAAGAACTATGGGTGGGCATTTGTTAAGCTCATTTATTCAGCTTTTTTTTTGCCAGAGTGCTGCCTGCTCCTATTAACAGCAAAGAGTTAAGAGTCAAACCTGCATGAACTAGATGCTGGCAAAGTCCCTGTTTTGCTCTTTTGAAAGGAGAAAGTCTTCCTTGCTTGGGACTATACCTCACTGGTACTTAACTGACACCTCAGTAGCTGAGCTTTAAATCCTTATGGAGTAGTAGATGCTCACCTATGATCAAAACATCACTGGTGGATAGTGCAGACCAGTGTAGCAAAAGTTTGTTACAGAAGTGACCTCTAGAGGCATTTACAGAGACAGGGTCCAGCTGGATGAACTTAAATTCAAAGGAGGAAGGCTCAGGCTGGACACAGCAAAAGGTATCCCAAGGCAAGAGCAATGGGGTCCTGCCAGGGATCACTTGCAGAGTTTTCAGCTGTTTGAATTGATTTCCACTGATTTTAGAGGATGAACACTCGAGCCTCTTGGAAAGCCTCTGGAAGTTGTTATGCAACTGCACTATAATTGTAGAAAGAGCTGCATGAATCCAGCGAGAGCAGTTGTGCCCTGCTGATTGTCCTCCAGCTGCTCACAACAAGGAAACTGTGGAGGAAAAGGAAATAGTCTTGGTTTTCACTTCACAGAATCCTTTAGGTTGGAAAATACTTCAAAGAATCACAGAGTGGTTTGGGTTGGAAGGGATCTCTGGGAATTGTGTAGTGCAACCCCCCTGCTAAAGCAGGGTTGCCCAGAGCAGGTTCACCAGGATTGCAACGTCCAGGTAGGTTTGGAATCTCTCTGGAGAAGGAGACTCCCCTACTTCTCTGGGCAGCCTGCCCCAGGGCTCCAACACCCTCAGAGCAAAGAGGTTTTCCCTCATATTCAGATGGAACCTCCTGGGCTCGGATTTGTGCCCATTGCCCCTCGTCCTGTCACTGGGCACCCCTGAAAGGAGTTTGGCCCCATCCTATTGCCCCTGACCCTTTAGCTATTGATCATATTTGATCAGATCCCCTCTCAGGTTGCTCTTCTCCAGGCCCAACAGCCCCCGGGCTCTCAGCCTGTCCTCCTCACAGCGATGCTCCAGTTCCATCAACATCTTCACAGACCTTCACTGGACTCTCTCCAGTCATTCCCTGTCACTCTTGTGCTGGGAAGCCCAGACCTTGTCATCAAGCTCAACGACAATCATAACTACCATGTGGAACCACAGCACCAGCAGAACAAATGATCCACAAGTGGTTCTGCAGGACACAGCTGGAACAAAGCTGCTGCCTTTCTTTCAGGAAGATCATCACGTCCAAGGTCCTTCCAGGGGGGGGAGTGACAGATGCTGGGATCACCTCACCAACCAGCAGCCAGTAGCTGTGTGTAGCCACTCCTGAGCTGGGCTAGCTGAGGTGGCGATGCTGAGATGAAAGGCTGTGTATCCCATTACCAGCCCTTGGAGTCATTTAGTCTTCTGTCTCCATTTTAACCTGAGTCTCTTTGGACAAAGCAGGACATTTATTATTATCTCTTTTTTTTAAATTTAACCAAGAACTGCCAGAGCTCTGATGTTGAAGTGTAAGGAGGAGGGCAGGAGGGGCTGAGGGAGGAAAAATAGCTTTTCAAAGCAAGTTTTGGATCCTCAGACGCTTTCATTTTGGAGTCAAGAGAAAAAAATGCTGGGTTGGTTGGGTTTTTTTTTTTCAAGTATCTATTTCTGTTAAAAAAAAGAGAGAGAGAGAAGAGAGAGAGAGAGAAAAAGGACAGGGGGGTGGATCTGTTGGGTTGTTTCTGCCAAAAATATGTAATTCATGCCTCCTTCATTGTTTCCAGAGCCCTTTGCCATTTCAAGAGGTTCTCACACCCACACAGGCTTCTCTCCTATAGCCAGGCAGCAGGCTCTTTCTGCATGACCCTTTGGCCATTGTTGATTTATGAATTATTATTATTAAGAGCAGGCAGGGAAAAAAATAAATTCAAACCTTCAGGACTTTCCCTTCTTGCTCTTTCAGTACAAATCCAAGAGTCTCCACGGAGCTTCCCTCATGTGTTGCGAGATGTCCAAGAACTTTTCCATGCTTAATAAGGAGAGTGGATTTAGGCAGGAATGACAAAGTGTGTGCCTCTCCTTATCCCTGTTTGTTGTTGATTTATAAGCTGCTGTTCCCATATGCAGGGCTCTTGAAGGAGGATCAGATCAAAAGAGCAGTGATGTGATCACCTGTCATTCCGAGGTGACCGGGCAGTCTAGACTTAAATCCACCCCTGGATGACAAACAGTCCTAGGCTCAAGCCCCAGCAGATCTTGAATTTCAGATAGCCCAAACAGAGGAGTCCTGCTTTGCTAAATTCATGCCAGACTCCAGGTTGGATCACCTCTCTCAACTTGCTCCAAATAAGCAGTTGCCTTGAAAGATAAACAGTCTGAACTTTCAGAAGAGTGTCCTCAAGCTGGCGCTGGAGGAGGATGAGCATTGTCAGCCAGACAAATATCTCCTGATGGAACTAACAGGTGTCCTGAGTAACCATGAATAATCTGGATGGAAAAACACAGAGAAATTGGTAGCAGATCTCAGAGTGCTGGATGTGATGGCCACGTCGATCGTCTTGTTTAAATTAGCACTTGGGGAAGGGAGTATCCATAAAAAGAAAGCCTGCTCTTGGCCAGATAAGGAATAGCTGCTGTCATCCACAAATATGAAGTGCAAGGAATTTGAAAGAGGAGATAGCAAAGCCACTAGGACCTCTGGAGGCTACCTCATCCAACCCTCCTGCTCCAGCAGGGTCACCCACGGCAGCTTGTCCAGGATCTCAATGTCCAGGTGGGTTTGGAAGCTCTCCACAGAAGGAGACTCCACAGCCTCTCTGAGCAAGCCTGCTCCAGGCCTCCAGCACCCTCACAGGGAAGAGTTTTTTTTCCCTGTGAGATGGAGGAGTTGATTTGGTGACACTGAAGGTGGCTAGGATTTATCTGCCCAGAGGAGGTTCTTCTGATCTCTTCTACCTGAAAGGAGGTTGTAGCCAGGTGGCGGTTGGTCTCTTCTCCCAGGCAACCAGCACCAGAACAGGAGGACACAGTCTCAAGCTGTGCCAGGGGAGGTTTAGGCTGGAGGTGAGAAGAAAGTTCTTCCCAGAAAGAGTAATTGGCCATTGGAATGTGCTGCCCAGGGAGGTGGTGGAGTCACCATCACTGGAGGCGTTCAAAAAAGGATTGGACGTGGCTCTTGGAGCCATGGTTGAGTTGTCAGGAGGTGTTAGGTAATAGGTAATAGGTTGGACCTGATGATCTCTGAGGTGTTTTCAAACCTGGTTGGTTCTGTGATTCCATGATTTGATGAAATGAAGCAGGAACTGAGCTGAGGTCCCCCAGTGAGGAGCACCCCAGGAGCACCACACTGCTTTGGTTTGCCTGGAAATGCTGAAAGACAAGAAGCTCTTGAACTGTAAAGGCAACCCCATCATTTGTCAGCCTGGGCAGATGGCTTAGGATGTTTTCTGGATTTAAGAGGCGGCAGCATGACAAGCACAGTGATCAGACAGCATTCACGGGCTTCTATCTGTTTTATAGAGCAACCTGAGTGTCTCACCCAGAGATTTACAGGCTAATAACCTCCTTTTGATGATGGCTTCTGGCCATGACCTTTATTCTTTCACCCCTTCTGTGCCAGCTCTGGTGTACTCTCCCTTCTCTTGAGTCATTTGTCTTGCTTCTGGTTTCTCCTGACTTCTAATTTTATTGCTCTGTGGTTTTGTTTGCTCCAGCCTCCACTGCTCTCCTCGGGTTCCCTGTGGACAGCAGCACTTCCTCTCCCTAGTCAGTTTTTATCTGGTGGCCTCATTGGGGATGTCATCCAGACTGAAGACACGTTGCCAAGGAAGTGCTTTCCCATTTTTCCCTGGTGATGGTTTATTTGCACTGGAAGCCCAAGGTCCCCTCCTGACATCTGTTCCCAAGGGTGTTCGTTGCCCACATGATGCTCTGCAAGCTCTACTCCCCTCACAACACTGAGATCAAATCCAGGCTGGATGTTCTCCCTCACGTATATCTGATGCTCTTACAATGAGCAAGTGGTGGAGATGCTCCTCCCATTATCATGTTCCCTTGGTGTCCTCAAGCTGCCCAGGCAGATGATGTCCCTATCTTCATTTCCTGATGTGAAATCATAGAATGGAATCATAGAATGCTTTGGCTTGGAAGGCATCTTTAAAACTCCTCTAGTCTTATCCTCCTGCAGTCAACAGCAACATCTTCAACTAGGTCAGGATGCTTAGAGCCCCAGACAACCTGACCTGGAAAGCTTCCAGGGATGGGGCATCTATCCCCTCTCTGGGCAACCTGGGCCTGTGCCTTACCACCCTCAGGGGGAAAAAATTCTTCCTTCTCTCTAGTCCTGAAGTGCCATGTCTACACATTTCTTTTGAACACCTCCAGGGAAGGGGACTTCACCACCTCCCTGAGCAGCCTATTCCAGGAGGTGACAACCTGGGGGAGAAATTGTTCCTCATGTTCAATTTAAACATCCCCTGGTGCAACATGATATCATTTTCTCTTATCCTATTACTTGTTGCTTTGGAGAAGAGACCAACCCCTACCTGGCTAACCTCCTTTCTGGGAGTTGTAGAAAGTGAACAGGATTCCAGTGAGCCTCCTTTTCTCCAGGCAGAACAACCCCAGTTCCCTCAGTTGCTTCTCACAAGACTTCTGCTCTTGACTCTTCACCAGCTCTGTTGCCTTCCTTTGGACACTCTCCAGCACCTCAGTGTCCTACAGTGGGGGCCCAAAATTGAACTCAGTATTCAAGGTGAAGCCTCACCAGTGCTGAGTACAGGGGAACAATCACTTTCCTGTTCCTGCTGGCCACACTATCGGTGATTCAAGCCAGGATGCTGTTTGCCTTCTTGGCCACCTGGGCACACCGGCTGATGTTCAGCCAAAGATACCAACACCCCCAGGTCACTTTCTGCTGCACAGCTTTCCAGACACTCTGGCCCAAGCCTATCCTGTTCATGGGGTTGTTGTGACAGGACCCAGCACTTGGCCTTGTTGAACCTCACCCCACTGACCTCAACCTATCAATCCATCCTGTCCATGTTCCCCTGTAGAGCCTCCCTACCCTCAAGCAGATCGGAACACTCCTGCTCAACTTGCTGTTGTCTGCAAACTTACTTGTCTGGGCTCTCCCTCTGCCCTGCTTTCCCCTCGTCCCGTCCCAGCAGCCGTCACGCTGTGCAGCCCCAGCACACAAGCAGCTGGCAGCTGGGTCACCTCCCCGCGGCTCCCCGGCGCAGCTGCAAGCGCAGAGCGTGTGCGAGACAGCCGGCTGGCGGCTCCTCTCCGTCCCCCCTTCCACCCTCCCTGGCTGCCCTTCCCCTTCCCTCACCAGCCTGACCGCCACCCTCTCCCCCTGGGCCATCCCAGTTCTAGGGTGGCCAAAGCCAAGACTCGGAGGTGCCTCTTTATCCTGAGTCTTTGCAGGCGTGACTGAGAAGCAGCATTCCTCCACCTCTCCTGTCCCATCCTGCTTCCAGCCAAGTGGGATGATGATGACACAGTAGGGCTTGGGTAGGTTTTTTGCTCTGTCTTGTCCTGCAGCCAACCTCTTTGACCCCTGGATGAACCCAATAAAAGAGAGTGTCTTTGGAGTGCACTCTTGCCAGTTTTACATCTGTGACCAGTTGCAATTTAAATTCCCTTTCAGTCTGGGAGAGGAAATGAGAGAGGAGCGAGGAAGAGTGATAGTTAAAATTAGAAAGAGAAGGAAAGAAAAAAGGAGCTGGATGGGAAGAAACCAAAACCAGAGAGAACTGAGGCAAAGCTTGTGGTTGGAAAGAACTCAGCAAAAAGTGGAGTAAGTCAACGTTTCATAATATATTAATACCTTTCTTCTAAGAAAAACAGTGGAAAAAAGCAACAGGGCCTTATCTTAGGGCCATGAGGATGCTGAGGGGCCTGGAGCATCTCTGTGAGGAGGAAAGGCTGAGAGAAATGACGCTTTTTATCCTGGAGAAGAGCAGCCTGAGAGGGGATGTTCTCAATGCTGATCAATAGCTAAAGGGCAGGGGTCAAGGGGATGGGACCAGACTCTTTTCAGTTGTGCCCAGCAAGAGATCAAGGGGTAATGGGCACAAACTGGAAGTCATCTGAACATAAGGAAAATCTTCTTTGCTGTGAGGGTGCTGGAGCCCTGGAGCCTCCTTCTCTGGAGAGATCCCAAACCCACCCAAACATTGTTCTGGGCAACCTGGGTGACCCTGCTTTAGCAGGGGGGGTTGCACTAGATGATCCCCATGTGTCCTTGCCATCCCCCAGCGTTCTCTGATTCTGCCCTTACCCAGTGGCCAATGCAGCCCTTTCTGAATTGGTTCTATCCTGCTTGTATCCCAGTTTGGAGCAGGAGAACTCCTGTGTCAGAGCAAAAATGCCCTTCACCTGTTGCTTCTTATCCTCTACCAGCTAATGCCAGACATTTCTGAAGAAGGGGAGGCAATTCATCCTGCATGTCTGATCTTTACTCTGCTGCAACAGTGCCTTAGATGGAGGGGCTGGGATCAAAGGAGGCTATCCCATAATCCAGAGGCTAAAAGGTATTTGCTTTATCAATCTACATGTTTACAAGGCCCTTGGTATAAATACCCAAGAAAAGCTGGATGACCTTAAGCCCAGGAGTAATAGAAATAGAATGAAATCTAATAGTGCAAAGTCAAGCACTTAGAGGCTGATCACTGGAATAGCTGCTGTGATCTGTGGGCTCACCCCCTGGAAACAACCAAGCTGCATGAGAAGGATGTGGATGGATGTTCATCATAGCAGCGTTGGTGCGATGCGGTTATGGAACGGCAGAACTCAATAGCTGCACACAGAAGAAAAGCTATTTACAGGGAGATTAGTGAAGTGTTGAGAGCATGGAAGATCTCTCTTGGCACACCACAGGCTGTTCTTGTGCTACATACCCAAAAAAGGTGAATCTGAACTGGAGCAGACAGAATAAAGGGCTCCTGTGATGATCAGGTGGACAGAAAGCCAATCAAAAGTGAGGAGTCCAGGAGAGCCTGGGTATGTTTAGCCTAGCACAAAGACATGTTGCTATCTATAAATACACTGGGGAGGTAAAAAATCACAGGGAGAAGAGCTATTTAAGTTAAAGGACAGTGCTGGAACAAGAACAAATGGGTATAAATGAGCTGGGAATAAATTTAGTCTGGAAATTAATGTAAGGTTTCTAAAGCTCTCATCATCTTGGGTCTCTCTCCCTACTTCATCCTTCTCCTTGGTTTTTGACCATTATGAAATCCCTCTGCTGTTGCTACAGAGTCGTTCCCTGCACTTGTATCTTTCCCTTGCTATTTCTCTTTCTGTTGCATCAGTTGTGTTGCTCAATTTGTTTGGTCATGGACTCAAAGCCCTTCCTCCTAACCCTCCTGTAACCTCTAGAGCAGCACCAGAGTCAAGGCTCAGTTTATTTTTTTCTCCAGTTCTTGAGCTGCAGATTCTTGGGAGGCAAATTTCCCTGTCATCTGGGAACAGAGGGCAAAGGCCCCAAACTCTGGCTCAAGATATTCAGCCTGGACACAAAGAAAAGAGAATTGGTGGAGTCACCATTCCTGGAGGCATTTAAAAGCTGAGTAGATGTGATGCTGAGGGACAAGGTTTAGTGGTGAGCTGGTAGTGTTAGGTTAATGATTGTATTTGATGATCTTGGGGATCTTTTCCAATCTAAATGATCCTATGTGGTGATGCTTGGGACAGTTCTTCTCCAAGGATGGGACTTTAATCTTCCCTGTGATGAACTTCATGAGGTGTCTGTGAGTCCAGTTCTCCAGACTGCCTAGGTGCCTCTGAAAGGCAGAGCAACTACCTGGTGCAGCAACCACTCAGATCAGTTTTCTACCATCTGTAAACCTGCTGAGGATGCACACTTAGAATCATAGGATCATTGAATCAACAAGGTTGGAAAAGACCTCAAAGATCATCAAGTCCAACCTGTCACCCAACACCTCATGACTACTAAACCATGGCACCAAGTGCCACGTCCAATCCCCTCTTAAACTTCATGTGTTTGGAACTAGTTTCTGGGAGGATTTGTTCCATCCCCTTCCTAGAGATGAGGAGAAACTCACATCCTGTTGTTCTCCAAATTCTCCTTCTTGCCCTTCTTGAGAGGGAATAAAAGAGAACTGGTGGAGTCCCCATCCCTGGAGGGATTTAATAGCCATATAAATGTGGTGCTGAGGGACATGGTTTAGTGGTGGCTTGGTAGTGCTGGGTTAGTGGTTGGACCTGATGATCTGAGAGATCTCTTCCAACCTAAATGATAATGTGATGTTCTAAAAAAGGTGATTTTTTTCCACTCAGGAGGTAGAGCAGCACTGGGACAGGTTCCTCAGGTAAGTAAGAAAGATGGTGGCATCTCCATCCTCTGGGTTTCCAAGCTTTAGCTGAACAGTCTCAGACAAACTGATGGAGTGCTGGCAAATGTCCTGCTTCAAGCATAGCCTGGACTAGATTACCTCCAGGCTCCTTCCAACCAGTATCTCTATGTTGCAATGAAATCAAAGGGATCTGGTTGAGTTCTGCCCACTGGCCAATTTTCTTCATGTCATCACCAGCCCAAGAAAAGTGATTGTGTCACAGCTGGGCTCTCTGAGTCAGTTCTAGCATAACCAGGGGGCTGGTTGTGAAACAGCTGTGTCGTCTCTGGGCTTGTCCTGTGATTGAGCAAAAACCATGCAGTATTCAACTTCATGGCCACTGACACAAGGTGTTATTGCTGGAGTTCAGCCTGGCCTGGAGTCATTGGTGAGACTCACCTCACTGAAAGGTTATGATGCCTAAGATGATCCATGAACACAGGAACAGGGAAACTAATGATCTTGTAGAAAAGCTGGAATAGAGATGAGGTGGCTAAAAGAAATCACAGAGAAAGAGATGCAGTGAGAAGAACAGGGGAGGGAGTCAGGAAGTGAAGACAAAATAGGAAAGGAAAAGAGAGGCCACCCTCAGAGTCCATCCTGCAGTGTTCATTGACTCCAGTCTTGTGTCCCCAGCAAAAAGCAGAGCAGCAGGGTTCAAGCAATGCCAGTGGGAGCTGTTGTCCTCAGCATCAGTGCTATAATTAACTGGTGAAATATGAGTTTCATAGGCTCTCAGACATGATCTGAGCTTGCTGTGGAAATGAACCAATAATGATGTGCCTGCTTGCATCCACCTTCCCTTTTGCCCACCCCCTGCCACCTCAAAGCCTCATTCCAGCCCCTCATAAGAACAACAGCAGCTGTGTTGGTATTTATATTCACTCCAGCCTGAAAAATCGCTGCCAGCCCAGAGCCAGGCCCTGCTTTTGCACAGACCAGCTGCCAACTGCTGATGCTTGCACCTCCCAAAACCTCCTGCTTTAGTTTCATGGGCTCCAAGCCCAGCTCCCACCAGTTCTCCTCTGCTGATGGTGAATGATGATTGTGCAGACCCAGCACATCCTACCCAGGGCTCATGCACTGGGTTTGGCATGCTGGAAAAATCACTCATCCCACAGGCCTGGGCTCGTACTCACCTTTCCTTTGACCTGTGGTTAGAGTGGGCCAGGGAACAGTGTGTCTCCTTTGCCCTCTTGTATAAGCAAATGAGGAGAACCAGCATCAAGCCTCTGATGCTTACTGCTTCACATGATGGGTGTGCACAGCCACCTTGGCTCACTTCACAGGTGAGGTGTGTAAGTAGAGGGCTGCACATATACCCATCCCACAAGGGTATATATGTCATAGAATCATAGAATCAATAAGGTTGGAAAAGACCTCAGAGATCATCAAGTCCAACCTGCCACCACAGACCTCATGACTACTAAACCATGGCACCAAGTGCCACATCCAATCCCCTCTTGAACACGTCCAGGGACAGTGACTCCACCACCTCCCTGGGCAGCACATTCCAATGGCCAATCTCTCTTGCTGGGAAGAATTTCTTCCTAAATCCAGCCTGAACCTCCCCTGGCACAGCTTGAGACTGTGTCCTCTTGTTCTGGTGCTGGTTGCCTGGGAGAAGAGCCCAACCCCCACCTGGCTACAACCTCCCTTCAGGGAGTTGTAGACAGCAAGAAGGTCTGCCCAGGTCCTCCCCTTCTCCAGGCTAAGCAACCCCAGCTCCTTCAGCCAGAAAGAGATAAACCTTTACCATAAAGAGTGGCTGAAAGAATAAAAGACTGTTGTAGCCATGTGAGTGAAAGTATCTGATCTATCACTTGTAAGATCTCTGGAGCCTGTCTGACAGGACAATAAACAGGCTGTAAAATGGTCATAGTTAACAAAATGATTGGCAATATAACCTTGAAGTAGACTCAGGAAACCTCCTCCCAGCTTTTTTTTAAGCATGGTAGACTCTACCTCCAAAACTGAGTGTGTAACAAAAGCAGAGCTGTCTCCATTCTCCATAGGGGACCAAAAAAGAACCCCAGGCTGTGAACAGACCTTGGCAGAGATGCCTGCCAGAGGTGGCACAGAGCTTGCATCTGTGGCAAGACACTCTCTCCTCTTTACAGATTTCCAGGCATGTGCCTAACAGAAATGTGTGCCTCATGTATATCTATTTAGAAGGTTGCAATAATCTGCAGTGAAAACCAGCTCACTGCAAGCTAGTAGACTGAATTCTTAATCAGGGTTTATGTCCACACCAGTCACTGAAGAGGAAAAATGGTTAGAAGCAGCTATTGATGGTAGGCTCACAGACTGGTTGGGCTTGGAAGAGACTTTTAAAGGTCATCTAGTCCAGCACCCCTGCAGTGAGCACAGACATCTTCAGGGTGGTCACAGCCCCATCCAACCCGACCTGGAATCTTGCCAAGTGTGGGGCATCTACCACCTCTGTGGGAAACCTGGACTAGTGTCTCGCCACTTGTCCTTCTACCTAGTCTAAATCTTCCTCTTTTAGTTTGCAGCCATTACCCCTTGTCCTGTCAGAACAGGCCCTGATAGAAAGACTGTCCCCAGCTTTTTTATTGTCCCCTTTAAGTACTGAAAGGCCATCAGAAGGTCTGCCTGGAGCCTTCTCTTCTCCAGGCTGAGCAACCCCAAATCCCTCAGCCTGTTCTCAAAGGCAGGTGCTTCAGCCTTCTGAGCATTCTTGGAGGGTAGTGAGAGCCTGGCACAGGTTGCCCAGGGAGGTGGTGGAAGCCTCATCCCTGGAGGTTTTTAAGGCCAGTCTGGATGTGGCTCTGGGCAACCTGCTGTAGTGTGAGGTGTCCCTGCCCACGGCAGAGGGCTTGGAACTGGCTGATCCTTGAGGTCCCTTCCAACCCTGACAATTCTGTGATTCTATGACTCTGCTGATGTCAATCAAGGACAAAGCCTCAGCCCTGTAGTGGCCAGGGCACATGATGTCATGTCTCACTGAGTGCACCCGGGCAGTTGTCCTCAGGGGGAGTCAGCCTGGTCTCATCACCACCAACAAAGCTGCCCTACAAAACCCAGGGGCACGTACGTGCCGAACTGGCCGTGCCGGCCCCTTCCTTTCTTCTCTCCCTGCCGTGTTTGCGCAAAGCAGGGGCAGCAGCAGGGTGGGAAGCTCACAACTATTATTTTTTTAATGAATTCTTGGCAGATGGAAGCCCCTGTTAATCACAGCTCCCTGCTTCAGCCTCGTTTACTTGCTGGGAGTTCAGAAAGCACAGGGAGCAGGAGCCAGCACTTCTCACCCAGGTCCCGCGGACAGGCTCAGCGGCGGCTGATATGGGAGCCTGGGCTGCCCCAGGCTCAGCCTGGAAATTCAATGGCTCCATTAACTGAAGGACAACAAGGCCACAAAGTCTTGTCTGCATCCTTCCAATCCTACTGGTGGATCAGGCAGGGCTGAGTCAAGAGCCAAAGGGGAAACTGCAGTCACTACGCTGTAAAACCCGCAAGAGAGCATCACCCTTACACAGGCCAGCAGAGAGGATGAGAGGGCTTGAAGGCACAGCAAGGCTCACCCAGTGTCACACACAAGTTCAAGGGTAGAGCTGGGAGCAAAATTAAAAGCTTGCAAGTCCTAGAACAATGCTTTATCCATCAGCCAGCGTTGTCCAGCTGTGGTTGTGGCTTAGTAGGTGGAAACCCATTTTATTAACAGTGAATCATTCTCCTGGAAGAGCAGCAGGCTCAGCTTTGTCCTCCAGATGTCAAATCACCCTCTCATTCTTCTTCCTCTCAACATCTCCTGCTGGAGAGCTTGCTCCAGTCTGTCTGTCTTGGCATCACAGAGTGTTACAGAGCTTTGAACCTGACCTGTTAATTGTGGCTCCAGGCTGCCAGTATTTCGTGTTTTGCCTGTGTCCTCTGAGGCATTTCAGGAGGCTCTGAGATAACAGTGCTACAACATTTAATGAGATTATGATTTATTTACAAGGACAATTCACAGAATCACAGAATGGTAGGAGCTGGAAGGGATCTCTGGAGATAATCCAGTCCACCCCCACTGCTAAAGCAGAGGCACCCACAGCAGCCTGCCCAGGATCACAATGTCCAGGAGGGTTTGGAATCTCTCCAGAGAAGGAGACTCCACAACCCCTCTGGACAGACTGCTCCAGGGCTCCAGAACCCTTACAGGAAAGAAATGTCTCCTGTTGTTCAGATGGACACAGTCTCAAACTGCATCAGGGGAGGTTTAGGCTCAGGGTGAGGAGAAAGTTCCTCACAGAGAGAGTTGTTAGCCACAGGAATGTGCTGCCCAGGGAGGTGGTGGAGTCACCATCCCTGGAGGTGTTCAAGAGGGGATTGGATGTGGCACTTGGAGCCACGGTTTAGTAGTCAGAAGGTGTTGGGTGACAGGTTGGACTTGATGATCTCTGAGGTCTTTTCCAACCTTATTGATTCTGTGATTCAATGATTCTATGTGGCATCACTAGGGCATAGTAAAGAGAGAGAAGAACCTCCCTTCACCCGCTGATCACACTCTTATATGCACCTCAGGATGCCGCTGGCCTTCTTCACCATGAGGGCACCTTGGTGGCTCATGGTGAACTTCTTGTCCACCAGCACTCCCAGGTCCTACTCTGCACAGCTGCTTTCCAGCAGCTCAACTCCCCACCTGTACTAATTCAGGGGGGTCTTCCTCCCCAGGTGCAGGACTCTACACTCACCCATGCTGATACTCATTGGGTTCCCCTCTGCCCAAGCCTCCAGCCTATCCAGGTGAGCATTGTCCATAAGGCACAATGAAAAAGAAAGCAAAGAGAAAGGAGAATGCTTTTTAGTTCAAAGTTGCCTTTTCCCTCCCCCCCTTTTCAATGTCAAAACTTGACCTGGGAAGCTGTCAATTTTGACACCTTATTTGCAGGCCAAGAAAATAAATAAGTAAATATGCAACCCAAGTCTTTCTGCCCTGGTTCAAATGCCATGGTTTAGCCTCTTGTTTACAAGCTTTTAAAATGTTCCTTCCAGACTTGGAAAGGTCACAGTCAGGATGAAAGGGCTGAGTTTGAAAAGGAGCAGATAAATCTCATTGTGATTTCTGCAGGAGGCTTTGGGCACAGAATATTTTGCCTCTGTTGCTGTGTGTGTTCTCCCACTTCAGAGCAAAACCAGATTTCGGAATCATGGAATTTCCTACCAAATAAAATGAAGTAGTTCCCACACAGCCATCCTGTTCAGGAAAGGCAAGGAAGGGTTTGTTGAGTCATTTTCAACAGCAAGAGTTGTCCAAAAGCAAACTGAGCCAGGAGGAGGTTTGAAGAAGCTTTCAACTCCAGTTCCAGAGGTCAGGTTAAACCTGAATTGCTCTGTAAGTGGAGATGCACGAAGAGCATCCCAAAGCACGAAGAAGAACCTCACCTTTACCCAGCTGTACCACAAGAGGTAGCTTCTCTGCTGTCTCTTTTGGGCACAGCCTTCTTCTAGACACATTTACAACAGTAAAAAGAGACTGAGCTTGCCTTCAGCACCTTGGCTGCACTCTCCCCAGCAACTTAAAGTTTCCAACAATGCATATTCCCTGCCTTGTTTTCGTTGGCCTTAGCATTCGAACCTTCATCGTGGAGAAAAGAGATGCAGAGCCATCCCTCCTCCCTCCACCCACCATCTTCTCTCCTGTTTACTTTATGATTTCAGTGTAAACTCACACAGCTGTCTCAGACACCTGGTGTATACAGGGAAAGGAGAGATTAGGTTGATGCAAACATAGTCAGCAAGTCAAACCAGGAGATCTTGCCCCTCTGCTCTGGCAAGGACCCACCTGCAGTGGAGTTCATAGCAGAGGAAATACATGGATCTGTTGGGAGTGGGTCCAGAGGAGAAATGATGAGAGGACTGGAACCCCTCTGCTGTGAGGCCAGGTTGAGAGAGCTGGGGTTGTTCAGCCTGGAGAAGAGAGGGCTCCAGGAAGACCTTCTGGTGGCCTTTCAGTTGTTAAAGGGGCTTGTAAGTAAGATGGCAACAGACTTTCGATCAGGGCTTGCTGTGACAGGACAAGGGGTGATGGTTTGAAACTAAAAGAGAGAGCTTGAGGCTGAATAGAAGGAAGAAGTTGTTTATTCTGAGGGTGATGGAACCCTGGCTGAGATGCCTGACTGAAATCCCCAGGCTGCACAGAGAGGTGGTAGATGCACCGTGGCTGGAAACCTTCCGGGTCAGGTTGGACAGGGTGCTGAGCAAACTGATCTAATTGCAGATGTCCCAGCTGGCTGCACGGGGGTTGGACTGGATGACCTTGGAAGGTCCCTTCCAACCCAAAACAGTCTCTGATTCTATGATTCCAAGTCTCACTTTCCATGCCAGTCTGCTTTGCGGCCACTTGCTGCCTCCAGCCCTCTGCTGAGATAAATATCTCTGTTACTTTTGGCAATCTTCACTAAAGGCTGATTTCCACTTGCACTCTCTTAAGATCTCATTGTTTGGCAAGTAACTGTTAAAATCTCTTGAAAACAATACAAATAACAGTTAATTTTTTTGTTTTTAATAAGAAGACAACTCTACAGGCTGTTGTGACTGTTTGAGGCTGTCCACAGCTGTCCTAAGGGATAGATTCAAGAATCATCTCAATGCTGATCAATATCTAAAGGGTGGAGGTCAAGAGCATGGGGCCAGACTCTTGCCAGTGGTGCCCAGTGACAGGACAAGGAGCAATGGGTGCAAACCTCAGGAGGTTCCATCTGAATGGGAGGGAAAACTGAGAGGGTGCTGGAGCCCTGGAGCAGGCTGCTGAGAGAGGTTGTGGAGTCTCCTCCCCTGGAGAGATTCCAAACCCACCTGGACATTGTGATGCTGGGCAAGCTGCTGTGGGTGCCCTGCTTTAGCAGGGGGTTGGACTGGATGATCTCCAGAGACCCCTTCCAACCTCCATCACGCTGGGATTCTGTGATTCTGTAATTGTGGATCTGAGCCTCCTTGTGCCAATGCCTGCAATGAAGGTAATTCTCCACCTGCTGCGCCGATACCAACTGTAACCTGAAGTTCAGGAGCACGGAGAGACCCAAACGTGTAACTGTTTATCTTGCCTTAGAAACTAAAGCAGGAAGAATCAAAACCTGGTTTTCACACCCATGACTCACTGTCCAGCCTAGCCAAACTTCTAAAGGCACAAAAATCCATTTTCAGCTGGTCTAGACCAGCTATAAATACTTATTCCAGATAGCACTGGATGAGAGAAGCTGTTGGTACGTGTCCCTCTGGAGCGGACTTGGCTGTCCTCTGGGAGATGTGCCGTCAGTGCCGTTCTCTCTCAGTGCCGTGGCACAGCCTTCTATTTTCACATCTCCCTGAGCTGTGTGCCCTCAGAAATTGCTCACCAGATCCTGACCTGGGTCACAAGTCCTCAAGTTCCAGAGCAGCATAAAATGCACCTCACAAACAGACGTGTCCCTGGCCTCAGCTCACTCTCAGCTTTGCTTCTGTATTCTTGAGCCTCCCCTGCCTGATTTTCTCCAAGTAGTTCAATCATATTTATTAGGAATTTATAGTTCTCTGAAGGGGTTGTTTTATATTTAGCTACCTACACTGGAAAACCACATTATTATAGTTGTTGGATACCACACCTTTCTCTGTGGCTCCTCAAGGGTTGGGTTTCCCCCCTTCTTTCTGTGCTTTATAGTCCATTTCTGTAGCTTAGCCCCAGTTTGTCTCTCCTCTTGGTCCACATCCACCACCACTGTAAATTCCTTATCAACAAAGCAAACAGCAGGTCATGTTTAAATGGTTGCAGTGCAAATGGGATTGGATCACCTTTGGCTATCACAGCTGCTTGGCTCCATGACTGATGCAGTGAAGTAGGAAAAAGAACAAATTTACAGCATTTGCAAAAGGCCAAAATTGTGCTGCTCAGTACTGCAGAGAGAGAGATGTGAAATGTCTCTTCACAGTCACACAATCACAGCCTCAGCATGGTACAGGCTACAAGGGACCTCTGGGGATCTAGTCCAACCCTCTGCTACAGCAGGGTCACCCACAGCAGGTTGCCTAGAATAGAATAGAATAGAATAGAATAGAATAGAATAGAATAGAATAGACCAGGTTGGAAGAGACCTTGGAGATCAGCTAGTCCAACCTGTCACCCAACACCATCTAAACAACTAAACCATGGCACCAAGCACCCCATCAAGTCTCTTCCAAACACCTCCAGTGATGGGGACCCCACCACCTCCCCAGCCAGCACATTCCAGTGGGCAATCAGTCTCTCTATGAAGAATTTCTTCCTAACATCCAGCCTAATCACAATGTCCAGGTGGGTTTGGAATCTCTCCAGAGAAGGAGACTCCACAACCTCTCTGGGCAGCCTGCTCCAGGGCTCTAGCACCCTCACAGCAAAGAAGATCTTCCTCATGTTTAAGTGGAACTTTCTCTGTCTCCTTGTCAAAGAGATGCTCCAGACCCCTCATAATCTTCATAGTCTCCACTGCTTGTCAATGAGTACGACCATAAACTGTCCATATGCAGTTAGTTACATCCTGATACTCCATGAGCAAAGAGTAAGAGAGGCCAGGACTTTCATGACCTCTCCGTTTGTCTTGATGCAGGTAAATGGGAAGGCAAAGCCTCTTCATGGTTTCAGCAGCAGAGGCAGGAAAGCTGTAAATCATTGGTCATTCATTTAAGGACTCACTGCAAGTATGAAATAGAAAAGGAGCAATAGTTACCTCATTCTGAGCAGAAGTTCAGTCCATTTACACCCTTTAAAAGTCATCAAAGAGGTTAACACTGAGAGACCTGGAACTGTTTAGCCTGGAGAAGAGCAGACTGAGGGGGGATCTTCCCCGTGCCAATGAACAGCTAAAGGGCAGGGGACAAGAGGATGTGGCCAGACTCTTTTCAGTGGTGCCCAGTGACAGGACAAGGGGCAACAGGCACAAACTGCAACAGGAGTTCCAAGTAACCATAAGGAAAAACTTCCTTACTGTGAAGGTGTTGGAGCCCTGGAGCAGGCTGCCCAGAGATATTGTTGAGTCTCCTTCTCCTGAGAGATTCCAAACCTGCCTGGATGCAATCCTGGGTATCCTGCTGCTTGGTCTGGGTGGCCCTGCTTTAGCCAGGGGGATTATACTGGATGATCCCCAGAGGTCCATCCAGACATGGGAACGGGGTTGTTCCTCCCCAGGTGCAGGACTCTATGCTTGTTCTTGCTGAACTTCATGAGCTGCTTCTCTATCCTGCTCTCCAGCCTGCACATGTCTTGTGGAATGGTAGCACAGCTTGACAGTGTGTAAACTACTCCTCCCAGCTCTGTATCATCAACCTATACTGTTAGTCATGACAGGAAATACAGCTCCAGTGAAGCTGCTGAGAAAGTGGCATTTTGCTCTGAGCAGCCAGAAAACAAACCAGCCTGCTCCAACTACTGTACCATAGTGCAAGACTGACAGACATTCAGTCTGGAGAAGAGAAGGCTCCAAGGAGACCTTATTGTGGCCCCCCAGTATCTGAAGGGACTTTTTAGGATGTCAGGTAGTGATAGGACTGGGAGGAATGGAGCAAAACTAGAAATGGGTTCAAACTGGATGTTAGGAAGCAGTTCTTCTCCATGAGGGTGGTGAGACACTGGCACAGGTTGCCCAGGGAGGTGGTGGAAGCCTCATCCCTGGAGGTGTTTGCAGCCAGGCTGGATGTGGCTGTGAGCAACCTGCTGTAGTGTGAGGTGTCCCTGCCCATGGCAGGGGGGCTGGGACTGGAGGATCCTTGAGGCCCCTTCCAACCCTGACAATTCTGTGATTCTATAATTCTATGATTCTAAGACACCTTACCACCACCAACAGCTTGGAGCTACACAACAGCCCAGCAAGAGAGTCCACTGGGAGCTCTCAGGCATGACCTATCTAATAATGCATCACTTCATTTTTTTCCCCTTTTAATTCTTTTTTTTATTAAGAACCTGGAACCTAGTAAAGCCTTCATGTTCCCTTAATGGTCTTGCTCTAAATTAAAGAAACCACCAACAGCTCATTAATACCTCATTAGAAGGTGTGAATACAAGGTATAAAAGAGGAGGTGCTGCAAAGGAACCTTTGGGAGAAAGAACTGACAAATCCAACTCCTCCTAGGTGATCTTCCTTGCCCATTGATCAGTAAAGGCCAAATCTCCTCACTTTTGGCCTGCAGACACTGGTTCCTCTATTTACTGTGAGTCAGGCTGCAGAAATCACATTTATTCTGTAGTTCTGGCCCAACTGCAGATACCAGGGTTAGGAAATGATACCAGCCAAACTCCAGCATTTCTAGTGCATGGGAAATTTTGGCATTTGGAAATTTGCTTTTATTCTGAGTAAGAAAATAAAATTCTTTCCTTCCTTCTGACTGGAAATTCTGACTCAAAAAAAAAAAAATAAAGAAAAGCCAAAAAAAAAAAAGAGCCTTTGGAAACCCTGACCTGAGGACTATTGTTCACATGAGTGGAAATCTGCAGAAGGCAGACTTTTTTAATAGGAGAAGTAGATCACCTTCAGATGTGCTGCTCATCCTTTCCACCCCCTCCCCTCCCCCCTCCCCCTTCTATTTTATTGCTCAGAAGTATTTTTCTTATCAGAAGAGAAAACAAACATGGCTATTGAACACATGGATTGAATGCAAACATGCTCATAAAAAGCAACAACAGCAAGAGGAGCAACAAGAGGGGCAGCTGTTACCATTCAGTGTTCCTGCTAGCAGCTTCCAAGGAAAAGGGTTCGACAGATATGGTGAAGTCTTCCCTTTGCTGGCCATAAGGAACAGATTGGCCCAGTGCATGCCAAGATACACAGGCCCAGGATGCAGGACAAGGGACAGTGGGTACAGACTGGAACCCAGAGGGTTCCATCTGAACATGAAGGAAAACTTTGTTCCTGTGAGGGTGCTGGAGCCATGGAGCAGGCTGCCCAGAGAGGTTATGGAGTCTCCTTCTTTGGAGAGACTCCAAACCCACCTGGACATTGTGTTCCTGGGCAAGCTGCTGTGGGTGATTCTGCTTTAGCAGGGGGGTTGGACTACACATGGCCAGGGGTCCCTTCTAATGCCTGTCATGTTGGGATTCTGGGATTCTGGGAGAGTAGCAGGGAATATTTAGTCTCACATTCTTAGTGGAATAAATCAAAATGTGGCACTGAAAAATTGCCCAAAGTTCAGATTCAAGATTAAGATTCAAGCTGAGGACAGACTGAGAGAGTTGGGAGTGTTGAGCCTGGAGAAGAGAAGGCTCCAGGGAGACCTTCTGGTGGCCTTTCAGTACTTAAAGGGGCCTCTAAGAAAGACAGGGACAAAACTCTTGTTGTGACAGGACACAAGGAGTGATGGTTTGAAACTAAAAGAGGAAGATTTAGACTAGAGAGAAGGAAGACATTTTTATGCTGTGGGTGGTGAGACACTGGCCCAGGTTGCCCAGAGAGGTGTCACAAACCTTATTCCTGGCAACACTCTAGGTCAGGTTGGATGAAGATCTCCTTGCTCACTGCAGGGGGCTGAACTGGGTGACCTTTAAAGGTACCTTCCAAGCCAAACCATTCTGTACTTCTATGATGTTATGATCTTCATGTAGAACACGGACCACCAAGATGCAGTGCTGAGACATCACTGATACCATGGGTTGTTTTGTTGGGTTTTTTTACCAAGACATTTAACTTCTGAGATAGTTGTCAGGTTGTACTCCACAGAGAAAATCTGTAGCTCATAATTCATCTCCTTGTAAAACAGATATTCATCTTTGGTCAGATGACTCTAACCCCCACAGCCTTGTCAAAGAAGCTTGAGATGACAAGGCTGGATGTATGTGTCTGCACTGCAGTTGCCTTAGGGAAATTAATATCAGCACACTTCAAGGTTGAGTTTCATGTTCAAGTCAAAACAACAACAACTTTGAGGGCTCAGTGTCACCTCCCTGCTGCAAATATTCCCATTTAGTCAGACAAAAGAAAATCCCAACAACAACAACAACCCACAAACCTGAGAGGTGAAATAAATCTAAAACTGGATACTTTGATGTAGACAAACCTACTTGCTTTACATTGTAAGGTGATTGCTGGGAGAGAGTGATCTGTTATGATGAGTGAGTAGCATTGGGAACAATTGGAGAATGGTTGTAATCCCCTCCTCAGCCTTCTCATCAGTGGGAAGATTTGAGGAGTTGGCTTCTTCTTGCAATGAAGAAAAAGCAGCAAACTATGACCAGATCTGCTGCCTGCCACACTGCACTCCACAAGCTCCATGGGTCCTTGAGACACTTTCCTCACACAAATATCAACCAGCACTCCTGCCACAAAGAAGCAGAGGTAAAGCCCTGCAACCTGGAATGTCTCGATACACTGACAGCCCAGCATGTGGATTTCCAGAGACAGCTGCAAAAATGCAGGAAAAATAACCCCAAAGCCAAGCAAATAGCTTGTGACACACCAAGCTACCAGAACGATGCTCTTTGCCATCCTCTGCTAAACCCTTGTCAGCAGTGGTGCTTCTCAGCTAGCGTGGGAAGGCCATGATCTAAAGCCTGTTGAAGTCAGTAAAAAGACTCCTGTTGACCTCAACAGGCTCAGTTTTATCCTCTGAGCCCAGAAGGACTCCAGCTGCGGTTTACAAACTGCTGGTGGTCCATGTGCCTGTGGTGAGTGGGCTGCATCTGGGCCATAGAAGCATATTAAGCCTAAAGACATATGAGCTACCAAGTCTGCATTTCCTAAGCTTGATGGGGTGTGCAGTGGTTTGCAAGAAAATTTGAGGATTGGCAGGGAATTAGTGATCTGGTACCTTCTCTAAAGGCTTTTCACATACAGCATGTGCCAGGACTGTTCCCTGTGTCCTGACAATGATTTCTCTGAGGCTGGGCATAGCTACTCAACCTTGTTCCAGTGTCTGCTTTCCTAGAAACCTTTTATTTAGCCCCAGGGAACAGATAAAACTAAGACCTGTAGCCTAAACCAGCACGACTCTTTCCACCAGGGAAGTGACAGCCTGGAACATTGGTTGCCTTTTATTTCTTTGTGAATTTCTCCTCTCTTTTTGTCCGCGGGGCGTGCAAGCCGTAGGTCCCAACTCTTTGCAGACCCTCTTAACTTTCCCTTCCCTCCATAATTAGCAGGGAATGAACTCCTGGTCACCCTTCCCTTGATTGAGGGAAAATTACCTCATGCTCCATCGTTTTTTTGGAGTGAAAATCCCCTGCTGTTACAACATCTCCCTTTTACAGGAATCCCAGTTAAAACCAAGAATTTCCTCTAATGCTTTTCACACCAAACTTCCCCCGTTTGGCTTGAAGCGACTTTGGAGGCAAAGATCTCAGCCCACAAGTTCACCCTGGGACAAAAAAAAAAAGTCATAGCAATACCAAGCTGTTTAAGGTGTTGGTTTTTTTTAAACCCCTCAAGTGTGGACATCCACAACTGCGGCCTCAGAAAGGCTGGAGACAATACGAGTCCTGTATCCATCAGGTCCATGCTTACACATCCAAGGGCTTCATTAGCCCTCAGCCGCGGCGGGGCTGCGGAGCTGTTCCAACACCACGATCCCAAGCTGGTCAGGGCAGCTGCTTTCCAGGATGCTGTCTCCAATCTCAAGTGACTTATATTCTTCGTTTCCCAATTACTGGCCATGATTTTGGCCCCGTTAAAAACCGTAGGCTGTGCAAATGAGCTGCCTAAGCAAGCGATCCAGATTGCTTGGGCGTAACTGACCTGTTCCTGATGGGTTTCAGCGCTTTGCTGTAGACTGTAACATTTACAGCTTGTGCCAGCAACAATTTTCCACTTTCCTGGGACTGATAATAGATGTTGCTAAAGGTGTGCTGTGAAGCAATGTGTCAATTCTGAGCTCCCCGGCTCAGAAGTCACAGGCAACTACTGGACAGAGTCCAGAAGAGGCTACAAAGATGCTGAGGGGCCTGGAGCACCTCTATGAGGATGTGATCGTTGGAGGCTGTGCCTTTAAGGAAGGGGCACACTGGAGGAGGAGGAAAGGCTGAGAGCCCTGAGGCTGTTGAGCCTGGAGAAGAGCAGCCCCAGAGGGGATCTGAACAATGCTCAGCAAGAGCTGAAGGGCAGGGGGCAAGAGGAAGAGGCCAGACTCTTTCCAGTGGTGCCCAGAAACAGGACAAGGGGCAAAGGACACAAACTGGAACCCAGGAGGTTCCACCTGAACATGAGGAAGAAATTATTTCCTGTGAGGGTGATGGAGCACTGGAGCAGGCTGCCCATGGTGGAGTCTCCTCTGGAGAGATTCCAATCCCAGCTGGACATTGTGATTCTGGGCAGTCTGCTCTAGATGAGCCTGCTTTAGCAGTGGGGTTGAACTAGATGATCTCCAGAGGTCTCTTCCAAACCCCACCATGGTGGGATTCTGGGATTCTGCAACCCAGCCTTGCAGGATCTTGGCCACCCCATGGAGATACAAGTCTTGTTTTCTTGCAGAGGTCAGACACGATTTCTCAGTTCTGTGTCTGGGTCTCACCACCCAGGCCACAGAGTCCTCTTCAGTCATGGAATGTGAAGACAAAGGCTGGGAGTTCCACTGTCATCACTGGCAGCCAAGAGTGGAAGCTGAAGGCTGGTGTTTCTGCATTGATCAACTAGAGAAGAGGTAGCAGGGTCTGCAAGAACATCATATCCTGCTTTGGCAGGGGGGTTGGACTCAGAGATCTCTGGAGGTGCCTTCCAACCTCTAATGTTCTGTGCTAAGGTGACCTGTTGAGAAGCCAACTGGCAACCCTTTTAGCAGCCCCATAACTAAAGCATCCTGCTTTTCAAGGTTCTCACAGCAATGCTTTCCAGCAGAATTCCACCTTCTCTCTCTCCTGTTTTCTGCATGCAGACATAAAATTGTAGACTGGTTTGGGTTGGAAGGGACCTCCAAAGGTCATCTAGCCCAAATCCCCTGCAGTGAGCAAGGACATCTACCCACCAGGGACATCTATCTCTATACACAGCTGTCTGCAAAAGCAGTTGCATTCCTGACATCCATCCCAACCTTAATTATCCCATGATCCCACTCTGCTGTGATAGACAGATAGTAACTTTCTCCCACTTTGTCTGCCTGACTCTCTTTAAATAGTGGCAAATCCTCTCTTCCTGCTCTTGTCACTCCAAAATCAGACAGCACAGAGAAGCTTCAGGGTTTTTTTTCCTTCCTGATACTCCCACCCACATTCTCACTCAATGCCAAACAACTCCTTTAGTGAGGCATTTTTAACTAAACATGTTGACATCTAAAAAGAGAGAAAGCAAAATAAAATCAAGTTATATTTTAAAACACCAAACCCTGGAGCCCAAACTCCTTTCTGAAAGAGGGAAAAGAGCTTCCAGTTTCAGATTCATTCCCCAGGCATCTGAATCCCCCTGGCATCAATCACCTGGTTTGGGCTGGAAGGGACATTTAAAGGCCATCTAGCCCAAAACCCCTGCAGTCAGCAGGGATATCTGCAACTGGAGCAGGTTGCTCAGAGGCCTAAACAACCTGAGCTGGAATGGTTCCAGGTGTGGAGGCTTCTATCACAGCTCTGGGCAACCTCTGCAAGTGTTTTATCACCTTCAGTGTAAAATGTTTCTTCCTTCTCTCTGGTCTAAATCTCCCTCCTTTAATTTCAAGACATCACCCCTCATCCTCTAACAGCAGGCTCTGCTACTAAGTCTGTCCCCAGCTTTCCTACATGTCCCAGTTCACCAGAGCTGTCTCCTTGTACCATCAAGGGAAAGGTGTGCTCATGATACCAGGTCACCCAGCTTGAGTACATGGTTTGAGCACTGTCTCTGAGGCACTGCCTGGGACACATATGCTTTCCTTGGACCTGAGCAACTCAACAAGAATAACTAAGATAGACACAGAGAGCAAGTGAGGGCAAAATTAGCATCCTCAAGACCACGTGCCTGCTACCTTGACTGGGGTCTAGAGACTGAGTCCTTGTTCTTCCAGCGTATTTGAAGTCCCTGTATGAATGCTGCTGTTGACATGCAGGGTTATTCTCAGGGCAGCAACCAAGCACAGAACAGAATGCAAGCAGATTGTCTTGTTTACTAATAATAATTAGATTTCAAGTTGCTGTCCAAAGATAACCCAAGTCTAAGTTACATTCTTGGCACGTGGTACGACCGAGATGAGGGTTGCCAGCTTCCACCAGGAATGGAGCACCAAGCACAAACAGAGATCAAATGTGAACTACCTGTTCTGGAAAAAATGGGATGGGATGGAAACAATGTGAGACCTGTCAGGGTGACTTCAGGAATATGACACTCAGCAAGCACACAAAATACTGCTTAAGCTATTCCTGTTAATTTGTGTCCTTCCACTAGTTATTCCCGGCTCATTTTGGCTGAAAAACAGGAGCCGGTTGCTGTTGCTGGAGAAGCTCAGAGGGACAAGAGCTGAACTGATTCCAAAGGAACTATAGGAAAGGAATAATATTGACTATATATGTATTGTACTGAAAGAATAAGTCTTTACAGATGTCAACAGCTGTCTCTCACCCCTGCCAATGCACGCATAGAGCTGCCTTGCGGCTCGGCTGTGCGAACATCTCTGGCAACATCCTAACGCACCAGGGGTGCTCCTGCAGGCCAAACCTTCTGGAGTGCTGTTAGCTGACTTGCAAAACAGAGATCACAGAAGGGGGCGGTTTGGAAGGGACCTCTGGGGATCACCTAGTCCAACACCACTGCTAAAGCACAAGGTCACCCAGAGTAGGTTGCCCAGGATCATGTCCAGGTGAGATTTGAATCTCTCCAAGGAAGGAGACTCTACAGCCTCCCTGGGCAGCCTGCTCCAGCAGTCCATCACTCTCACAGCAAAGCTCTTCCTCATGTTCAGGTGGAACTTCCTTGGTTCCACTCTGTGCCCATTGATGTTTGTCCTCTTGCTAAGCACCACTGAAAAGACTCTGGCCTCATCCTCTTGACCCTCACCCTTTATCTATCTATCAGCATTGAAAAGATCCCCTCTCACTCTTTTCTTCTCTGGGTTCTCAGCCTTTCCTCATCAGAGAGATTCCCCAGTCCTCTCATTGTCTTCATAGCCTCTGTTGGACTCTTTCCAGTAGCTCCTTGTCTCTCTTGAACTGGCAAGCCACAGCTGGACCCAGTGCTCCACCTGTGACCTTCCCAGGGCAGAGTAGAATGGGATGAGAACCCTTCTCAACCTGCTGGTCACACTGCCTGGACAATCCAACAAATGCCTTGCTGGATTTGGGTGAACCTAGAGCCTGGCTAATTAACTGTTATGGGAGGAGGCACTAGGTGGCAATGTTACCCATGCTCACCAGGGCAAGATGTTCTGGCCAGCACACGCAGGTTGTGTTTTGCTTTGTGTTTTTGATGATGAAGAAACAATGTTTTGCACCAGAGTTTGATGTCGGGGAGTCTTTAGAGAGAGATCATTGCAGGCAGCACTGAATTTGCTCCACATTTTACATGCTGAAGGTAAAGTCTTGAGAAGAACAAATTCCCTCTGCAGGCTGGACACTGCCAGAGCAGCAGGCTGGACACTTCCTGAGCAGCAGGCTGGACACTTCCAGAGCAGCAGGCTGGACACTTCCAGAGCAGCAGGCTGGACATTTCCAGAGCAGCAGGCTGGACACTTCCAGAGCATCAGGCTGGACACTTCCTGAGCAGCAGGCTGGACACTTCCAGAGCAGCAGGCTGGACATTTCCAGAGCAGCAGGCTGGACACTTCCAGAGCAGCAGGCTGGACACTTCCAGAGCAGCAGGCTGGACATTTCCAGAGCAGCAGGCTGGACACTTCCAGAGCAGCAGGCTGGACATTTCCAGAGCAGCAGGCTGGACACTTCCAGAGCAGCAGGCTGACCAAGATCATCACTTTTTCAACACCAGGCTTCAAGTATAAGAACTAAATGAAATCAAATTGCTCTGCACTCTCTCTCATGTAATTATTTCCTCACTAGGAGGACAAAGCTCCTTTTTTTCCCCCTGTACTCCTTATGCTGCATCTATTATAGTAAATTAAACAGGGCCAGGGCAAGAACCAGGTCATTGGGTCTTTTTCGTTGCCTGAGGAGTTCCCAGTCACCTCCAACCCAAGCCAGCTAGCTCATGCCCAGATTGTTCTTGGGCACATTTTGGAAGCTAGCAGAAACCAAGAGCCATGCCTGTCAGGCAGTCTGGAGGCAGCCACCCTGTCTTAGAAAGCAAGAGAGTTTAATCACACAGATGTGATCATTCTATGACAGTGGATCCAGGCCAGGGAATGGTCCCAGCTCCGTTTAACTTATTAGCACCAATTTAACCTTAGTGCCTGCAATGGAGGGAAGAAAAGGGAGCTGACCTTACGGTGGCCATGCAGCATGTGTTGAGATGAGAGAGCGAGGCAGGAGGCTGTTGCGTGCTGCAGGCTGGGGCTGTGACCCTCTGTCGATCTCCCTTCCCTCTGTGTTTTGAATTACGAGGTTTATCCAAGGTAGTTTGCAGAGAGGCTGCGCTGTCGTTCCAGTTGCTGTCATCAGATGAAGCCTGATGTATCCCAGAAGCAGTTTGGTGGCAGGCTTGTGTTCCTGACAGAAGAAATTATTCCGTAATGAAATTAGATGAGGAATTTCGCTTTACATGGGGACCGCTGGTATCTGCATCTCGCCGCACTGTAAATCTAAACTCCTGCTAATTTCTCCAAGTCCTGCTCTCAGGAGGGGGAAAGGGCCTCTCTCGTCCTGTTTACATTTTCCTAATTACCTCATTTGTTCTGTGTTTACTGAAGGATTGGGTTCTTAAGAAGCCAGCCTGAGACATCACAATGCTACCAGGATGGCCCTTGATTGAAGAGGCCTTGAGCGGACCTAAGGAGAGGATCAGATGGCAGAGATGGGGATATGCTAATTAGCCACAAGAATGTGAGGGGTTTAAACACCGGCGAAGGAGCCGGCTCGAAGGGCACGGAAAGAGCGGCACACCGTCATGGAAAGAAAATACAAGACATGCAAAAAAGTGGGAAATATTCCCTCCTTGTGCAAGCACGTCAGCTGAAGAACAGACTCCAGGCAGCACAGGCTGGGAGCCCTCTGCCTTTCGGCTGGGGTCCCTTACAGAGTGGAGGATGGGTTGGAGTCTTCTGGTCTAGCACAGACAAGGCAGAATCGTGCAGCCAGGAGCACAGGCAGCAACCTGAGCCTAGGAAGAGCAAGGCTTGCTGAGACAGTGCTGCACAGTCAACATGTGGCCCATCTGGTGAGACACTGGCACAGGTTGCCCAGGGAGGTGATGGAAGCCTTAACCCTGGAGGTGTTTGCAGCCAGGCTGGATGTGGCTCTGAGCAACCTGCTGTAGTGTGAGGTGTCCCTGCCCATGGCAGGGGGGCTGGAACTGGATGATCCTTGGGGTCCCTTCCAACCCTAGCAATTCCATGATTCTGTGATCAGTTTCCAAGGCTGATCTGCACTACCATGGACATAGAAGCTTTCTAAGCACCTTGTGCCCCAGCATTGCTGGCTCTAGGGCTAACTCTTTGACAGCTTAGTCCCTGGACTATTTGGATGACAGGACTCACCCCAGAAACAGCTTCTTGATGGTTCTCTGACTATTTTCTCTCACTGAACTTGCCTTATCTCTGATCCACCTTGCACAACAAGTGTGAGATTCTCTTGCTTAGCTGCAAAATATCTGAGGGATGGTCAGATGCAAGAGGAAATTGCCAACCAGAGGGCCCTGGACAAGCTGGACAAGCAGTGTGGGCAGCAGGTGGAGGGAGGAGATTCTGTCCCTTCTGCTCAGACCCCATCCTGTAGTGCTGAGTCCAGCTCTGGAGAGAGATGGACCTGCTGGAGCAGACTCGGAGAAGGCTGCAGAAAGGATCTAGGAACTGGAACCCCTCTGCTGTGAGGACAGGCTGAGAGGAGAGAAGACTCCAGGGAGACATTCTTGGAACCTTTCAGTGCTCAAAGGGGCCAACAAGAAAGCTGGGGGCAGACTTTTTATCAGGGCCTGTTGTGACAGGACATGGGGTGATGGTTTGAAACTAGAAGAGGGAGATTTAGATTAGTTAGAAGGAAGAAATATTTTACACTGAGGGTGGTGAGATGCTGGCCCAGGTTGCCCATAGAGGTGATAGATGACCTACCCCTGGGAAGTTTCCAGGTGATGTTGGCTGGGAATCTGAGCAACTTGATCTAGTTGCAGATGTCCTTGGCAGAGAGGTGGACTTGGTGACCTTGAAAGGTCCATTCCAACACAAACAATTCTATGAAGTCTGGTCCAGGCATTTTCGTGGTGGTTTGGGACATGGTTACCTTGGTGTCAGGACATAGGTTTGCTGAAGGCTGGTTTGCTAAAGGCTGGTTGAGCAGCTGTGGCTAAGTGACAGAGAGAAGATTCACCAATAGAGATGAGGTCTCACTGCACTCACTGATGGTCTTAGCAGTCCAGCAGCGATTGGCTGTGGTAGAGAAGCTGAAAATCTGGGCTGAGCCTTTGTGGGATTCCGGAGGGGAATAAGACTCATCTGGTGCAAGCTGAACCATAACCACAGAGACTCAAGGGTCTCACACTCAGAGGTGAAACAACAGTACCTCCACCACAAAGACTTTGGCCTGTGCCTTTGCTGGAACCTAGTGACCTTGACTCATAACTTGTGGTTTTCCTGAAGGGAGAAGGGCAGCTGAAAGTGCCTGAAAAAATGATGAGACTGTCTTGCACTCTACCAAAGAGTGTTTGTGTAGCATCGTGGGTGCTGCATGTCCTGGAACAAGCTATGAACACACAGAGCAAGCTGAGAAGTAGGAGGCAGGCAGAGGAAGTCCAGATGGATCAGAGCAATCAGTGGACCACAGCTCTGGAGCAATGCAGAAGCTAAATGAGAAATGTAACTTTCTCTCTGTTGTGGAAGAAGAATCAACACATCCCCTTTGCATTATAGCCTTGACCTCATCAAACCCATGGAACAGAAGATGTGGATTCAAGACTTTCCTTGTTCTGAAGGAGATCAAAATCCACAGTTAACCATTATTACAAGAGCATTTGGGGTTTTTCTCTACTTCCTGGGAGAGAAAGAGCACTGTCCTGAGTGACAAAAGACAGGCATGTGAAGAGATTGTGGACAGATTGCAGAGACTTCTTCTCTGGAGACTTTAAACATCCACCTGGCTGCCTCCATCTGCAACCTGCCCCAGGCAAAGCTGCGCTAGCAGAGGGGTTGGACTGGGTGTTCTCCAGAGGCCCCTTCTTGCTCCTGTCATGTTGGGATTCTGGGATTGTGAATCCTGGGGATTATCTGTACAGGAGATTTGGGTACCTAACTCAGTACCATAACTGGCAGGAGCTCAGCTCCTCCCAGGAATCCAATCCTGTCTTGTTTTCCAAGTCCCATGCAGCTGGCTAGGCTGGAGCTTCGCTGACCAACTTGGCATAGGGAATAAAGTCAGGAACACTGCTCTGCTCTCAGCCACTGGAGTGTAGCCAGGATTCCTGGTCCTGCTGTCCTCATGCATCTTGAAGGGAGAAAAATCTCTATCCTTACATTCCTCCATTTGTGGGAGAGATGTGAGCTGCACCAGAAGGGAACAGAGACTTGTTTCACGGTGATCCCAGAACGAAGGGATTTAGCTTTTCTTTTTAGCTGAGTTCATTTTCTGCCACTTTGGTGTCAGAATTCAGTCCTACCAAATGCCACCCACTGAAGTCTAGGCCATGAAGGACAGGACTACCTTCAAGCCTGCTGGAGCCAACAGCAGATTCCTGACCAAAATTCAGGACTGTGATCCAAAGGGGAAAGATTTACAGCTATATTAGTTAAAGCAACAACCACCTGTCCCTGAAGAAACATGGCACAGCTTGCCTTCTGCCTGTGCAGCTGAACAGGCTCCCCTCCAAAACAAGGTGGTCTCATTGTGTGTAGGTGAACCAGATTCTGATTTACAGCAAATCAGCTGTCACTGTAAGTGCTGTCTGCATGCTCTCACCACGCAGGCTATGTGAGGTCTCTTTCACTGCAAGACTAAGCATCCTCATGTTATTTACCCTCAGCACTTAAAGAAGCAAAACCATCTTCACTGCTTTGCTGGAAGAGGGGATTTGTTTCCATCTCCTCATGCTTTCCAACAACTTGGGTTTCTTTCCTAAGCAAACAGTGCGCTGTTTGTTGCTAGCATTGCCAGGATTCCCTTAAAACACAAGCAGAGTAGAGCAGAACAGGAACATCAGTAAGAAAGCTCAAGACAATAGCTGTAGGTCTGGGTGGGCCATTCAGCCCACTGATGGTAATTTTAAAGTCTAGGATCTTCAAGGCCAGCTCTCTGCTGTTGCAGTCAGCACCTCATAAACTTAGCAAGTTCCAGGAATTGATTCCTTTTTTTCCCCCTTTGGAAGCCTGGTCCAGAATCTCGTTTCTCCAGTGGTTAAAAAACATCTTCCACTTTCCAACCTAAATTTATTCATGACCAGTTTATCCCCATCTGTCCCAATGCCAATGCTGTCTTCAAGTTTAAATAGCTTTTCTCCCTCTCTGCTGTTTAGCTCCCATTCTATTTATAGAGCATGATCCTATCACCTCCAAACCTGTGTTTTGCTGAGCTAAACAAGTCAAGCTCTCTGAGTCTCCCAAACAGGGCACCCTCTTCCTCTGATCCCCTCTCTGCACCTGTTTCAGGTTGAATTCATCTTCCTTAAACACAATGAACTAAAACTGAACCTTGAAATCCAGCAGCTTTCTGCCATGCCACTAACAGGGACATCAGGCTAGAGCTGGACTAGATGGCCTGTGGAAGTCCATTCCAAGCCAGACCATTCTGTGACTTGGTGAACTCCCCTTAAAAGTTACCATGCTCTAGCTCAGGCTAGATGCAATACTTCCCCTGCTACCTCTGCTGGAAAAATGCTGCCTGGTCTCCACCACTATTTTACACACACTTGGACTTCACAGATGGTTTTTTCCTCTTGTACTGAAATAGGTCCAGGGTTTTCCTAAAGCTATAGCAAGTCCTTCACTTTAAGCATGGAACTGTTCTATCAAGCTGAGGTGTCACTGGCCATAAATAGTCATCCTAGGGTCAATTAATATCACAAAATCATAGTATGGGTTGGATTGGAAGTGACCTTTAAGGTTCATCTCCTCCAAATCCTCTGCAGTCAGCAGGGACATCTGCAACTAGATAAAGGTTTTCCAGGACCCCATCCTATCTCACCCAGCATCTACTACCTCTCTGGGCAACCTGGGTCAGTGTCTCAGCACCCTCAATGTAAAGAAATTTCTTCCTTCTCTGTAGTCTAAATTTCTCTCTTTTAGTTCCAGGTGACCACCCCTTGTCCGGTCACAACAGAGCCTGCTAGAAAAACCTGCCCCCAGCTTCCTCACAGACCTCCTTCAAACACTGAACAGCAGCAATAATGTCTGCCCTGAAGCTTCTCTTCTCAAGGCCAGACAAGACCAGCTCTCTGAGACTTAGTCCATACCCAGCATCTTTGCCCCCCCCTACCTAAATGAGGAAACTCTCCCCTGAGCTTGTGGATTATGTTCTTTCAGTGCTGGCTCATCTCATGCTTCTGCTAGGGAAAGCCACCCTGCCTGTCTTGCTCCATCTTCTGCAGCTCACGAGCGAACCCTGCGCCTATATCCTCATGCAGCAAGCAGATCTAAGATGTCATCCAAAGCATATTAACCCTGGAGTGAACCATTTCCCTTTCCCCACTCAGGTTTCCTTAAAACCAGGTTTTCTTACCATCCCTGGAGGTGTTAAAAATTGGATCCTTGGCCCACGGAGCAGTAGGCAGGGTGGTGTTGAGCTGATGGTTGCACATGAGCTGCTTAGAGGTATTTTCCAACCTTAATGATTCTATGAGAAAGGAAACCAAGGAGTTCAGGCCACATCAGAGCAAAACATGTGGTGTGGGTGATCTGTAGGGACAAGGTGCTGGAGCAGAAGAGAAAGGAATCAGTCTGACACAAAGAATGCACAACATTGTCTCAGTTCCCTTCTCCACCAGCAGGCATCTCGTATGGGTCTGAAAATGGGTGGAATTTGGAGATACCATTTCCTCTTCTCTGTAAAACTGAAACCAAGTCCAAGAAGCCTGGAGGAGTTCATGGAACAAGTCCCAGGGATGGGGAAAAAATGCCTTGGTCTTTACAGCTGAACCATTTACCGTGACTCACTCCAGTGACTCATCAAAGCAAAGCTGAGTTCAGGAATAAAGAAGGAAGATAAACCACCTTTTCCCGCTCCTTTTCCCTCCACCAGGTCCCCAGAGCTACGCTGGGCAGTCTCAGGATTCCTCATCAGGAAGTGGCATGAAAAGGACATTACAGACACTATTTCAAGACACTGCAAGGAATTTCCTTCCTCTTACATGGAAAGAACTTCTCTTTTCTGTCTGCTGCCACCATCAAATCTGCATGGAAACACCATGGGGCTGCAGCACAGCAAGAACCTCTATGGGTTTATGCTCTGCAGAGAAGGACCTGGTGGGCAAGTTCACCGTGAGCCAGCAATGGTGAAGGCCAAGAAGAAGGCCAATGGGATCCTGAGGTGCAGTCAGAGGAGTGAGACCAACAGGTTGAAGGAGGTTCCCTACCCTTCTATTTTGCCATAGGGAGGCCACATATAGAGTAGTGGATCCGCTTCTGGACTCCCCAGTTCAAGAGAGACTACTGGAGAGAGTCCAGCAGAGGCTACAAAGATGCTGAAGGGCCTGGAGCATCTCTGTGAGGAGGAAAGGCTGAGAGCCTTGGGGCTGTTGAGCCTGCAGAGGAGCAGCCTCACAGGGGATCTGATCAATGCTCAGCAAGAGCTAAAGGGTAGGGGGCAAGAGGCTGGGACCAGACTCTTGTCAGTGGTGCCCAGAGACAGGACAAGAAACACTGGGCACAAATTGAAGCAAAAAACCCTTACATCTAAACATAAGGAAGAAATTCTTTGGTGTGAGGGTGCAGCAGCAGGCTGCCTAGAGAAGTTGTGGAGTCCCCTTGTCTGGAGTGATTCCAAAGCCACCAGGAGGTATTCCTGGGCAATCTGCTGTGTGTGGTCTAGATGATCTCTAGAGGTCCCTTGCAACCCCCACCATGGTGGGAATGTGTGGATGCAGTGCAAGCCTCTCTGTTCCCCAAGGTGGTTGGTTTGAAACCCAGCTGCCAGCTTCCCGGTACAGGTTGCTCTTAGTCACATCTTCTCAGCATTACCATCTCTGGAGGAGGAGGTTTTGTGCTGCTGAGTCAGAAGGCCAGCCCCAGTGCCTGCCTTCCATGAATGAATTGAACTCTGCCCACTCAGGCAGCCAAGTGCCACTGAGTGTCCTTGCCACTGCCTAGGAGAAGTACTGCAAGCAGAAGTCACCCTGAGGGCAAGGTGCACTGCCTGTAGGGAGCATGCTCGGTTGCTGTTCAGTTTGCAGCCCAAAATCTGACACCCAGCAGGGGAATTTCTCTCTGGCTCAGGATGAGAAGCATTTCTCTCAAAGTTTCTCTTTTTCCTTCTTCATTTTAGTTGCTTTTTGGTGTGTTGTTTTTCAATGCTTCACATGAGAGGCTACAGTACAGGGACCTCAAGGAAATTGCAAGTGACTCAAGAGGATGCAGAACATTTCTTCTAAACAGCTCAGCTCTTCACTGCAACATTTTCCACAGCCAGAGCCACATGGCTCTGGAAATCCCACCAAATGCTGAAAGGGATGGAAAGAAATGACAAATATCTTATGAACTGCTTGCTGGGCTGGCACTGGAAGCAGTCATGGGCCAGAGGAAGGTCAGAATGGGTGCATCCAGCTTCTGGTGCCGAGCGGAGCAGCGAGCTCGCACTTGCACTTTCAGGATCATACAACCGGTTGAGTCCTCCTTGGTTGCTCAGATATCACTTAAGGAAGACTGCACTCAAGAGGCAGAGCAGGGTGGTAGAGCTGTCTCCCATTGTTTCAGGAAGTCACAGCATCACAAGGATCACAGAATTGTTTTGTTTGGGAGCAAGAGTTTAGGTGCTTTGGTCCAGCCATTCACATATCACTGCCAAGACACCCCTAAACCATGCCCCTCAGCACCACATCTGCAGAGCTTTTCAATTCCTCCAGGCATGGGGACTCCACCACTGCCCTGAGAAGCCCGTTCCAGGGCTTGACAACCAGTTTCAAGGAAGAAATCTTTCCTGATTTCCAGCCCACACCTTCCCTGGTGTTCCTCTGTTTCTCCACCAGCAAAAGGAAGAGCCGAGTCTCCAGTGCCTTATGAAATAGGAAAGGTTCTGTAGCCAAATGGGGCAATGGGAACTTGTCTTCAGAGACAGCAGTGGAAGGAGTATTTTCCTACACTGAGGCAGGGTTTGGTTCGCAGACACTCCTACTCTCAGGTGCTGGAGTATATGTGCTTGCCTGTGGACAAGGTATTCAAGCTCCCAATAGAGTCAGTGGGAGCCTAAAGCATGTACCAGGTACTCAGCTTGATGTCTTTGTAGCTCAGGATGTCACAGTTGGCCCTGGATAACTGTGTAGGGACAACTGAATCGACTCAAACATCATGGCAAGGTGCTGACAGCTGAGAGGACAAAAGAGTGCTGCTGGGTGACCAGGGCAGGCAGAATCTGGAATCATAGAATGCTTTGGGTTGGAAAGGACATGGAAAGGCCATTTAGTCTAACTCCCTATAGTGAGTAAGGACCTCTTCAACCAGATCCAACCTGACCTGGAAATCTGGGATCTGGGAGGCAAGGGTTTTGGTTAGGAGGAGCAGAGACCACCATGGGTTTGACAGCAGGGTTGATCAGATGAGTGAGCCCTTCTTGGATTGGCCTGGCTGTGGTGTTCATCAGCACTGAAGGGGAATCTGGAAGCTTGAGGACATGAGGAACTGCACTGCTTGGCAGGCATTTGAGAGCCTGGGGACTTGGCTATTCCCACCTCCGGTAAATGCACATTTCCACCAGGAGACCTTGGCAGGCAGCCTCAGCACAGCCTGTCCTCACCACCCAGGGCCAACATGGGGCCAGTATGTGATTGTGTGACTGACAGATTCCACCCAAGACACATCAGAAAGCTCCAAAGCTCTCTCTTTAATTTCTTTTTCTTTTTTTTTTCCCTCCTCCTCTTCTTCTTTTCCCTCTCTCCATTTTTTTTTTTCCTTTTTAAATATAACTTGCTGCCTCTAAGCCAATAAAAACTAGTAAAGAAAAAATAAATCAGAATGTTCCCTGCAATTTCACTAAACCTGTCCAGTGCTGGAAGCCTCCCAGCAGGGTCATGAACCCTTTCCTATACGTCCTGTGCCTCTATTTTTAAAGTGGCTGTTGGCACTCTGACATTCCAATTGCTCTTTCAGGAGGACATTCAGAAGCTGAGAGTAGCCCAAAACTTCACTGCTCTCACACAGCCCCAGGAAACCTGGACCAAGGTGTCATCCTTGTATGGACTGCATCAGGAACAGTGTGGCCAGCAGGAGCAGGGAGGACATTCTGCCCCTGTACTCAGCACTGGTTAGGACACACCTTGAGTCCTGTGTCCATCTCTGGGCTCCTCAGTTTAGGAAAGATGTTGAGATGCTGGAAGGTGTCCAGAGAAGGGCAACAAAGCTGGGGAGGGAGTTGGAGCACAGACCTGTGAGGAGAGGCTGAGGGAGCTGGGGTTGATTAGCCTGGAGAAGAGGAGGCTCAGGGGAGACCTTATTGCTCTCTACAACTCCCTGAAGGGAGGTTGTAGCCAGGTGGGGGTTGGTCTCTTCTCCCAGGCACCCAGTACCAGAACAAGAGGACACAGTCTCAAGCTGTGCCAGGGGAGGTTTAGGCTGGATGTTAGAAGGAAGTTCTTCATAGAAAGAGAGATTGGCCATTGGGATGTGCTGCCCAGGGAGGTGGTGGAGTCACCATCACTGGAGGTGTTTAAGAAGAGCCTGGCTGAGGCACTTGGTGCCATGGTTTAGTTGATTAGATGGTGTTGGGTGATAGGTTGGACTTGATGATCTCAAAGGTCTCTTCCAACCTGGTTAATTCTATTCTATTCTATTCTATTCTATTCTATTCCATTCCATTCCATTCCATTCCATTCCATTCCATTCCATTCCATTCCATTCCATTCCATTCCATTCCATTCCATTCCATCCTCAGCCTGACATAGAAAAAGACAGGATGGGCTCTGGAGAGCCTACAAGTCAATAGGTAGAGCAATTGGGCCATAATGTTATCCTCACAGAGCTGAGAACCAGGGAGGCTGGAGGCCAGATGCCCAAGGGGATGCAGGCATTCAGCTCCCCTTATTTCTATAGGTTTTCAGTTCTGCATCTTCTCCAGGAGCAGATGCCCACTTTATCAAAGGAACTAGCCAATACCTCCACCATGTTTGAAGATGGACTGTGAGCCACCTCCTTTCTCTTCTCACCTCAGGGTGCTGGAGCCCTTCATGATGTTCCCTTTTTGAGAAGAGCCAGCCAATGCCTTCACCATATCTGAGAGTGGACTGTGAACCATCTGCTTTCCCACCTCAGGCACTTGGCCTCATTCAAATTAACCAAGTCAGAGGGACAGGGAGACAAAGACAACATCTGAACTCTTCCTAGCCTTACAGACAAGAATGGATGGTGGAAGGAGTCCACTATGATTCATGTGAAAACAGAAAACCTGTGTTCCTGGCAGCCTCAGAGACTGGAATTTGGTTCATCATCATGGGATGCAAAGAATAATAAGAGCTTCCACAGGTATATCTACCAGAAAAGGAAGGTCAAAGGAATCATACCTTCTGTGATGAGCAAGAATGGCAAGCTGGTAACAGATGAAGAGAAGGCTGAGCTACTCAGCTTTTTTTTTGCCTCAGTCTTCACTGGCAACTTCTCTCCTCACATATCCCAAGTCAGTGGAGCTCAAGACAGAGTCTGAGTGAGTGAAAAGTCCCTCCCACTGTAAGAGAAGATCAGATTTGTGACCACCTGAGGAACTGGAAAACACATAAGCCTGTGGGACATGATGAGATGCATCCCAGAGTCCTGATGGAATTGGCTGATGCAAGTTCCAAGCCAAAAAAATTCCCTTCTGAATGCATAGGGAAATCAGCCAGAACTCAGGAGAGATGGAGGCTTGATGTTGGGCTTGCTCAGCAAAATATGTGAAAGAGAAGATCTGCCTTGGAGAAGGCAGAAGAGCCTCTCTTACTCTCCAAGAGGTCACCCATAACATCATGGAGAGAGTCATTAAGGAAACCAACTCAGCATATCAGTCTTAGCAGTATCTGAATGCTTGTTCTGGCTATTGGAAACTGAACAGCATCATTTTTGTTTAGCAATTGATCTCCAGCAAGTTAAAGGTGGTGTAGCCAAAACCTGAGAGTCAGGCAAGCTCTATAGAAATCAAAGCTTCTGCAACCTTCTTTCCAACCCTTAGGATCACAGAATGGTGGGAATTGCAAGGGGCCTCTGGAGATCATCTAGTGTAACTCCCCTGCTAAAGCAGGGGTACCCACAGCAACTTGCCCAGGATCACAATATCCAGGCAGGTTTGGAATCTCTCCAAAGAAGGAGACTCCACAAGCTCTGTGGGCAGCCTGCTCCTGGGCTCCAGCATCCTTACAGGAAAAAAATTCTCCTTGTGTTCAGATGGAACCTCCTGGGTTCCAAATTGTGCTCATTGCCCCTTGTCCTGTCACTGGACACCACTGAAAAGAGTCTGGCTGCATCCCCTGCCCCCTTGCCCTGCTCAGGCTGCTCTTCTCCAGGCTAAACAGCCCCAGGTCTCTCAGCCTTCTTACAGAGACTCTCCCTTCCCCTCAGCATCTTTGTAGCCTCTGCTAGGCTCTCTGCTGTGGTTCTTTCTCTCTTAAACTGGGGAGTCCTGAACTGGACCCAGTACTGCATCTGTGGCCTCAGTGGGGCAGAGGTACAACATCCTGTTCTGGCTGAAGGAGCTACTACAGTGAGCGGTGCTCGGTGAAGAGTTAGTGGTGAGTCAAGAGAGCAGCTCGCACATCTCCTGCATGAGAAGTGATTTTCATAGAAGCAGGGTGACTGTTCTTCCAGCTCTTCACAGGAGTCACCAGCAGTGAGCTGAGTTTGAGGGGATTACTTGGAACCCAAAGCTGCTGACAGGGGAGGTGCCCTTTTCTCACGCTGCCTGCTGCTGTCACGCGGTAGCCTGCAATGTTTGACTTGGCTGCCCCGAGCCAGCCCAAATCCCACTGTCCTCATCAAGGCATTCTATGGAGGCAGAAAAAGAAGATCTGGAAAAGACTAATTAGATCATTTTGTCTATTCACCCTTGGCCAACATAAAATTATTCCCTGCTCTAGAGTCCCTCCTCTCCTTCTGAGTGACTCAAGCCTGGGGCTTCCACCACTTCCGCTGATGTCCTCCTCCAGCTGTCCCAAAGCTCTTTGAGTTGAGGCACTTCTCTTCTGCCTGTTTTCTATTACTCCATTTCGTACTGTGGCTCCTATTTCTGATTCCTCTTCCTCTCCTGAGTAATTTGTTTCCCTGCTTAGTCCCTTCCTAGCATTCATTTCTAGATGTCTGGGGGGGAGGAGGGTACTATGAGGTCTTGAACTCTGCCCTCTGCTCTCATTTTCTTGTCTGCCATTTTTGGTGGAGGTTGCTCCTGGATTCTCTTAAAGGATGGAGTGATGGAGATGCCAACCCTTCTGCCAATAATCTCTTGCTGTGTTTGCCACCCTTAACATTAGGAAGGTGGTCCTAGTGGCTAATTTGAATGTACATTCACAGAATCACAGAACCACAGAATGCCAGGTTGGAAGGTCCAACATCCTGGTTGAAAGTGGTCCTCTGGTCCAACATTCCAGGTGATAGTGTAGCTTAAACGAGATAGGCCACCTGACTCTTCCAAACCCACACATAAATTATTTCCTTTCTCCATATAATCTCTTCCATACTTCAAGTTTGCAACTGGGCTCTCCATTCACCCTCTTCTTTGGACCAAGCTCATTTGCTCTTTATTTCTAGGTCATTATTCTAATCATCCTCCTCGTGCTCCTCATGGACTCTCCAGTTCATCCTTATCTTTCTTGCAATAGATCAGCAATACTGAAGGACAGGGAAGATGTGGATGTGCTGCTGAATGAAGAGGGTGCCCTGGTGCCAGAGGATGTAGAGAAGCTGGAGTTACTGAATGCATGCTTTCTTTTTGGTCTTTACTTCTAAGAATCCCAGCCTCTGGAGGTAAGAGAGAAAGTCTGAAGGAAAGAAGAATTTCCCTTGGTTGAGAAGTGTTTTGTTGGAGATCACCTAGGCAAGGTGGACACCCACAGATCCATGGGCCCTGATGGGATGCACCCACAAGTGCTGAGAGAGCTGGCTGATGCTATTGCTAAGCTACCCTCTTCAGCTTTGAAAGGTCATGGATCACTGGAGTGACAGAGCACCAGAGCAGGCTGCCCAGAGAGGTTGCGGGGTCTCTTTCCCTGGAGAGATTCCAAACCTGCCTGGACATTGTGATCCTGGGCAACTTGCTGTGGCTGCCCTGCTTTAGCTAGGGGATTGGATTAGATCATCTCCAGAGGCCTCTTTCAACCCCCACCATGCTGGGATTCTGGGAACCTGTGTGAGTGGAGCTGAAGTGCTTTGTTTTACTGGAAGGATGTGTTTCTGCTACTACAGCTCAGTCCAGCACTAATCTTTTCTTTTCTTTATCTTTTCTTTTCTTTTTCTTATTTCTTCCTATTTTAAAACAACAGTTTCTTGCTTTGTGATCAATTTGCAACTTATCAGAGCTCCCCCAAAGCTTTCCTGCAGGATTCAGACCTGCACAGTTATTCTCCCTTCGACATTTATCCAGGCAATGAATCTTGCTCAAATATAGTCCTTGCACATGACTCCTTTAAATACCATCTGCTTTTCACGTCTAGACTTTTACTGCTTGGCTACAAAATTGCTTCCTGGGCCAGGAGAGGCAGAACTGCAGGCTATGAGTGCAGCACATGGATTTGCCTGGTTCAATTGCCTCTCCTAAAGAAACTGCTATGTGTCAAAAGGAGCTCAAATCCCTGGGAGGGTCTGGGGTTTCAGGCAGAATCGTTGTTACCACGCTTGCTTTCACAAAATTCCAGCACTGTGTGGATTGGAAGAGACCTCTGGGGATCCAGTCCAATCCCCCTGCTAAAGCAGGGGCACCCACAACAGGGTGCCCAGGATCACAATGTCCGGCTGGGTTTGGAATCTCTCCAGAGAAGGAAACTCCACAGCCTCTGTGGTCAGCCTGCTCCAGGGCTCCAGCATCCCCACAGCACAGAAGCTTTTCCTCATGTTCAGCTGGAACCTCCTGGCTTCCAGTTTGTGCTCATTGATCCTTATCCTGTCACTGGGCATCACTGAAAGGAATCTGGCCCCATCTTGGTCTTCACCCTTTACCTATTGATTAGCATTGGGAAGACCCCCTCTGAGTCTTCTCTTGTCCAGGCTTACCCTGCATCTGGATGGCTTTTGCCATAAAAGCACAGTGACACAACTGCTTTCGGGCTCCTGAATGATCCATCCATCACTGGTGGCTCACCTCCCACAAGAAATCTCTGCTGCTTCAAACAAAAGGCACATCCATGGTGACAGACTGTTCTCCCCTACAAACCATTAGGCTGGGTACAGGAAATAAACAGCTGCCTGAAAGAGACTGCTGTGTATCAAAATGAGCTCAGCCATCAAGTCCCTGGTTAGGTCTGATGTTTCAGGCAGAATGGTTGTTACCAAGCTTGCTTCCACAGAATTCCAGCACTGTATGGATTGGAAAAGACCTCTGGGGATCTACTCCAATCCCCCTGCTAAAGCAGGGTCCCTGTGTGATGCCATGTAAGATCATGTAGTCACCCAGGGCAAAATGTGCAGGGGACCGACCTGCACAGGATAAGCTGGGAAAGACCTAGGAGAAGGAATGACCCTGGGTTGACTTGTGCATTCCCAAGATGAACTTGAAAAGGCTGCCAGCTAAGAAAGGAAACATCTTTTTCCTTTCAGACAGAGCCCTTCCAGGTACAACAGCTCCTACTGGACCATGCTAGAAAACACAGACTCTCCCATCAGCACCACCTTTGAGCCTCGCTGGTCTCAAGCAGCCTGTCCTTGCCTGCTTCTCAGCCATCTCATGTCTCAGCAGGCGTGGGGTCTCCAGCCTCATCAGCACTCCTGGCAGTGCTCCTGCAGCCAAATACCCCAAAGCTGAGAACCAGTCCAGCTTCTCCATCAGGGTATCCGTGCAAGTTCAGACTCCTGTCTGCCAAGATATTTGTGTAGCTAAAGCAAACCAAATAGTTCACCTACCTTCCAAAGGACATCACCAAGTTAAAAACAGATGGAGAATGCTGGCGACAGAGATCTCTCTCTCTCTCTTTTTTTTTCCACTAATGATTCAGAAGGCCACTAACAGTGCTCTAGCCCTGGCTTTGGACCAGCATATCCTGTTGAGTCACGGCTGAATGTCTGCACTCTAATCTTAACACATGTGGATGGGCTTGTTAGAACTTGTCATCCATCCCTGGCTACCAAAATATCCTCCTGCTTGACCTGCCCCATGGATTACACAATGCAACTTCTATGTTTGTGCATGTGGATGTGTGAGTATGCCTTGACAGTGCAAAAGCATGGATGGGAGAGAGCTGCAGGAGTAGCTGGAGCTGGAAACACCGTGGCCTGGTTTGCTGCCTTCTTCCCTGTGCCCACTTAAACAAACAAACAGACAAAAACCTCGTTTCATCCAGAAAGAGAAACTTTGAAGGGTCCAACCTTTCTCAGCCAGGGTCAGTCATTGGTCTTCTGTACAGTAGCATCAGCAGGATATCTGACCAGGCTGGTTTCTGCCACTGGGTGATACTATATGCCCACAAACAGGAGAGGAATTAGGAAAAGCTGGTGATGCTGGCTAGTGAAAACAAGATTGAACACTGGGAAGGGACTGAAGTGGAGTTTAACCTTTATTGTTGTTGTTGTTATTTGCTGGTTCCAAAAGTCTCACAATGGAAAGTCAATGGGGATCTTATCAGGGATGATCAAGAACTAAGAGTGGGGGTCAAGAGGATGGCCCAGACTCTTGTCAGTGGTGCCCAGTGAGAGGACAAGGGGCAATGGGCACAAATTGGGACCCAGGAGGTTCCATCTGATTATGAGGAGGAATTTTTTGTTCCTCTCAGGATAATGGATCCCTGGAGCAGGCTGCCAAGAGAGGTTGTGAAGTTTGCTTCTCTGGAGAGATTCCAACCCCACCTGCATGTGATCCTGGGCAAGCTGCTGTGGGTGACCCTGCTTTAGCAGGGGTGTTGGGCTAGGTGATCTCTGGAGGTCCCTTGCAACCCTCACCACCTTGGGATTCTGTGGCTGTGTGACAAATCCACACAGAGTAAATCCAAGCCTCTGTCTCGCAAGACTTCACGCTCTTGCCTTTCTCAAGGTTAGCAATAGTCCATGGACCTCTCCTGTCCCTCCCTCTGCAGAGGATCAAAGATCACACATTTGAAACCGATGTTCTGGGCAGATAGACAGATAAGTAGACAAAGAGGAGAATGCCTCGATGAGATGAGATTAGATTAGGACTCACACTGCAAAATTTACGTGCAGAGCCCTCCCTGCTTTGCAAGTCCCCAGATGGGGGATTTTGCTTGGCCTGTGTTATAAAGATAAAGCACACTCCCAAATGCAGCTCCAGATTGAAGTTCAAACAGCCCTAGCATTCAGGAATGCTCTGATTTGTGGGTTTGGTTTCGGTCCACGTCAAACTTTCAAATGAAAGATGAAGAGAGATTGATCTGGAGATAGCAGGAGATAGGCTGATGTGAGCAGGGCTCTCGTGTGTTGGGGCAGTAGCTGAAAATCTCCCAGGCAGAGTTTCCCTTTCATATGCAAAGCTCCAGAACGCTTAGCACTCGAAAATTCCTTTCCTGGCGAAAGGCTGGGAGGTTTGCCATTGACTTCAGTGGAGCTTGGATTCCCTCCTAAACATTTAATCCTCCATATGGGGTAAGTATTTTTCATACTTCTTTGCAGATGGGGGAGATGGAAAGGAATCACGTTGTAGCTGCTCACCCCAGGCCAAAGCACGGTCAATGAGAACTTCAAATTTCCTGGTGCTGAGCCCTGGGCTTGGACCTTGTGCCATGGTCTTCCTGGAGAAGAGGATGCTGGAGGCCACACACGGTGTGCGTGCTCCTACGCTCTGCTCACTGCTTCCCTGGACCCAGGAGAGCAAGCTCTGCCTCCTGAGCCATTCTTCCACCACAGCTTGCTAGCCCAGGTTCCATCCAGCCCCAAGGATGGGCAACAGCAGAGTCTGTGCGCGGGGACAAAAAGTGTCCCCAAAGTCCTTCTACATCACGTGAAAGGTTTGAGTAGAGCCTTAGCATTTATTCCCAGATGAAACAGCAAATAAGAGCTTAGAGGGAATAAATCAGGCCTGTGCTGGACTGAAGCTGAACATCTAGGCTGCTTTTCTTCTGGCAGAAGTGTAAGACAGTGGGGAAGGTTTCAAAATAGCTTCGTGGTAGCCCAGACTGCTCCCTGTCCTCTAACACCAACACTGTTCTCTGGAGGTGCCTAGCCCCTGTTCTTTTCATTAGGAGAGTCCAGGAGAACTGAACACCAAAATAAGCACCACAGGCAAGGACTCAGTGAGTTGGGTTGAATCCACAGCCTGCAGAAGCTGATCTTGATGCAACCCAGTCCTCCTCGTTTGACTTGGGAGAGACTGAGAGCCCTGTGAGAGTAAGCCTGCGCTGTTAGCAGCTTCTTTTGACCCATTTGTCATAGATGATCCCCAAATCTGTCTTAAATGTCAGAAGAGGAGGCTTGTACTTACCCCTGAGACACTACGAAAAGTAGGAAAGAGAAAGCCTTTGTGGGTCAGGCTTTGTCTTAGTCATGCCCCAGTAAATTCATGGGAGTAGAAGCAGCTTGTACAGCTTAACAAGAACACAGTGATTAACCTCTGGGCCTCTTTTCCCATCCTCTTCCACGGTAATGAGGTCCACCTAGACACTGGTGAGAGCTACAACCATGAAGATGGGAGGTGACTGCATCTGGGAGGGGAGGAGAAGAGGGCAGAAAACAGAGAGACAAAGACTGTTGAACCTTTAAGAAATCTCTCCCTTTTCCGTGCCTCAGTTTCCTGAACTGTAAACTGGGAATGATGAAATCATCTGGAAAGAGTTTTGAGAGCCAGTGGTGAAAAAACCAAGGAGCAATAGGTGTTAGTTGTTGCTAATATTACACCAACAGTTTGTCTCCTCAGTAGCAGTAGTGGATAAAGAAAAAGGGCACCCTGCCAGGAAAATGCTTCTAATAACACAGAAGTGCTGTGAGCTTTTCAAATAAAACTCTGACTTGGGAACCAAAGTGCCCAGGAGTCTGCAGCTCTGTGCTGAACAGGATCCTGGCCTCCAACCAAGTGCATTGGTAAAGGGTCCCAGCTGCATGCAGAGGAGCAGGTGAGGAGGGAAAGTGGTGAGCAAAATAGGTTGGTGCTGTGCAGACACAGGGAGCAGGGCAGGGGCAGTAGCACTGGAGTGGCCCTGAGCACTGCCTGCAGCAGCAAAGCTCTGAGAGCATGACAATATCCAGATGTGACATGGAGAGGTCTTGGAAGTGCATTTCACAGATGCTTGGAGCTGGCAAGTTGAAGCTGGCTTTGCCTGTTCTCCTCAAGACCTTTATTGATGATCTGGATGAGAGGAAATGAAGGGCACCCTCAGGAAGTTTGCAGGTGGCACCCAGTTAGGTGGCTGGGTCTGTTTGAATTCAGGGAGTTAATGCTGAGTTAATGGTGGAGCCTGATTGCCTGAAAGGTCCCTTCCAACCAGCATCATTCCATGATTCTATCATCCTGACTCCTAACTGCCACATACAGGATGCAGCATACATCTGATCATAGAGAGCAGATTTAGACTGGATGTTAGGAACAGGGTCTGTACCATGAGGGTGGTGGAACACTGGAACAGGTTGCCCAGGGAGGTGGTTGAGGCCTCTTCCCTGGAGATATTCAAGGTGAGACTGGACAGGGGTCTGGGCAACCTGATCTGATTGAGGATGTCCCTGCTGAGAGGACACAGTCTCAAGCTGTGCCAGGGGAGGTTTAGGCTGGATGTTAGGAGGAAGTTCTTCCCAGAAAGAGAGATTGGCCATGGGGATGTGCTGCCCAGGGAGGTGGTGGAGTCACCATCCCTGGAGGTGTTTAAGAAGAGCCTGGATGAGGCACTTGGTGCCATGGTTTAGTTGATTAAATGGTGTTGGGTGATAGGTTGGACTGGATGATCTCCAAGGTCTTTTCCAACCTGGTTAATTCTATTCTATTCTATTCTATTCTATTCTATTCTATTCTATTCTATTCTATTCTATTCTATTCTATTCTATTCTATTCTATTCTATTCTATTCTATTCTATTCCATTCCATTCCATTCCATTCCATTCCATTCCATTCCATTCTTCTATTCTATTCTATTCCGCTCCGCTCTGCTCTATCTCTGGAGGTCTCTTCCAACCCAGCCCACTCTATGGTTCTATGATTCCTCATCTGATAGAAAGGTGATTAATTACTGAGGCAATCACAAGTTTTACTTTAACTAGGAGCAGAACCAGGCTCTGTCTGAAACTCTGTTGTGCTGAAATTTCAACTTTTGCTCCCTCTGTATGTGAGATTACACAGAAATCTGCTCCATATGCAAATATTTAACTTGTTCATGGAAAAGAGAGGAAAAACATTGGCTTTGAAACACTTCAGAGCAAAATGGAGTGTTTTGACATTTCTGAATCAGGCAGTTTTGTTTTGCTTCGTTGAACCAAAAATGAAAGTTTTCACTTCAGCTTAATCCCAGATCTGCAGAACAGTCCTTGGAGTGAGTTTTCTTTAGAAGCTAAGGGGCAGGCAGGATGCACACACACACACACACACACACACATATAGCCAAACTAGATCCATCCTCTCCCCATTCTCTTCCTCTTTCTACCTCCATCAAAATAAATGTGGTGGTCTTCAGCTTGCTCACTTGATCTTTCAACAAGGACACTTTCCACCAGCCCAGGCTGCTGTGCCAATACCTTGCCAGCTATGGGATGTAGCCTTCTCCATCATGGTCTTTTTCCTTCAATCAAGGTTGATTTTACCCCACCTGTAATTCCCATGGGATGTAAATGCCTTTATTTTACTTCTCAGCCTGGATTCCTGCACAGCAGAGCACAGCTGCTTCCCTCCAGCAGCAGGCAAAGCATAAGTACCTCAGATTTTCAAAGGATTTAGGATCATAGAATCAACCAGGTTGGAAAAGACCTCAGAGATCATCAAGTCCAACCTATCACCTAATACCTAACACCTCCTGACAACTAAACCATGGCACCAAGTGCCACATCCAATCCCTTTTTGAACACCTTCAGAGACCTTGACTCCACCACCTCCCTGGGCAGCACATCCCAATGGCCAATTACTCTTTTTGGGAAGAACTTTCTCCTCACCTCCAGCCTAAACCTAAACTTCCCCTGGCACAGCTTGAGACTGTGTCCTCTTGTTCTGGTGCTGGGTGCTTGGGAGAAGAGACGAACCCCCACCTAGCTACAACCTCCCTTCAGGTAGTTGTAGAGAGCAAGAAGGTCTCTCCTGAGCCTCCTCTTCTCCAGGCTGAGCAATCCCAGCTCCCTCAGCCTCTCCTCACAGGGATTGTGCTCAAGACTTCTCCCCAGCCTCATTTTCTTGCCTTTTAGAAGGAATGATGAGGTCCTCAGAGGCTGAAACTTCCCTCTGACACAGCAGGAAGGGAGGGGGTTCTCCTCGAAGATCTCAGGACTGTTCAGAGGCACTCAGCCTGCTGCTCAGGTGGGATTTTACTGCTCCAACACTATATATAAACCTGAGATTGTTATCTAGGAGGAATAAGCTGTAAAGAAGGAGAGGAAACTTCCAGTGGACTATCAGGAAGCGTTTCTCAATAGTGAGACAAACTGTCAGCCTGCAAAGGAGTCTCTTGGGGTAAGGTTGTGATTTTTCCCCTCATGAGTCATGTTTTGTTGAACTGGACAAAGTCAACAACATACAGGAGAGGAGGTCTTGTGACAGTGGTCTGGTTCATGGATTTGGAAAGGGTCTTGGCAGGGATCATCCATTCTGCCAGTTCAATCATGTGTCTTCTGAAAGGGCAGATTCAAGCCCCTCAGGAAAGGTCTTGTGTAAGTCAATGACCTAGGCAAAAGTATAGTAAAGGATAGTAGCTGGCAGCTGTTCTGTTTTCCTGTGTGGATCCAGGGATTGCAGGCAGGTAGGACACCCCTCACATCAGAGAACAGAATCATAGAAGCATAAGGGCATGGAATCACAGAATCAAACAATGGTTTGGGTTGGAAAAGATTCTGAGTCCTCACAGAATCACCCAGAATCACCAAGAGACCTCAAAGATCATCAAGTCCATCAAGTCCAAGGTGGAAGAGACCTCAAAGATCATCAAGTCCAACCTGTCACCACAGACCTCATGACTAAGCCATGGCACCAAGTGCCACACCCAATCCTCTCTTGAACACCTCCAGGGATGGGGACTCCACCACCTCCCTGGGCAGCACATTCCAATGGCTAACAACTCTCTCTGGGAAGAACTTTCTCCTCAGTTCAAATGAGACAGGAAGCTGCTGGAAAGAGAGCAGTGGAGGCTGTGAAGATGATGAGGGGAACTGGAGCAGCTCTCTGATGAAGAAAGGTTGGAAGAAATGAGCCACCTGATTACTGTAACACCTGGGAGCTACACCTTGTAGCTCATAGAGTGCTCTGGGTAGGAAGGGGCTTTAAAGGTCATCTAGTCCAACTCCCATAGGCTGTCTATATGGCTATCTTTTCTTGCTGCAGCCCACCGATGCCAGCCATGAACTGAAATAATCTTTCACTCAAAATCCCTGAGCCACAACAAGTGTAAGTGGCTGCTCCTCGTCCCTCACGTAGCCTCCGCCTGCCCAGGCCCTAGAAACACAGACATCCCAGTGTTGGCCAGGGCAACAAGCTTGTTGTTTGTTGACAGAGACCTTCTCTTTCCAATTGTTGTTTGAAATGGGTCGCAGGACTGCCATAAACCACCAAGTGACCTTCTAGCCTCAGCCATGGAAAGCTGGGTGATGTTGCTCAGCCATTGGAGCTGCCTAGCTTCCTGGAAATGCTTAGAGAAATCAAGGGGACTTGAGAGACAATGTGAGCAAGCCTTGAGTCTTACTATTTTTATTAGTAGTGTTATTTTGGCATGGTAGCAAACAAGGGGCCAGAAATTCAATGCATATGGAAGAATGACACCAGAAACTTAGGCCCTGGGGACTCTCCAAAAGCCAGCTCTCAGGTTTCCTCAGGTTTGTTGAGCCTGGCTTGTTATTGCCATTCACATCAAAACATCCTTCAAACACTGCCCTGGAGGTCAGATAAGGAAACCCAGGTTTTGTTTATAGCTACACACCCATGTGGTGAAGTCCAGGAGGACCTGTGAGCTGCAGGTTGCCACCACACATCCATGGCAGAGTTCACCTCCAGGAGCTGCTCTGGAGCAAGCAGGAGGAGAGTTAGAGAATCCCAGAACAGCAGGGTTGGAAGAGACCTCTGACAATCACCTAATACAACTCCCCTGCTAAAGCAGGGTCACACACTGCAGGTTGCCCAGGATCTCATGCAGGCAGCTTTGGGGAGGTTCAGGTTGGGTGTTAGGGAGAAATTCTTCCCAGCAAGAGAGATTGGCCTTTGGGATGTGCTGCCCAGGGAGGTGGTGGAGTCCCCATCACTGAAGTGTTTAAAAAGAGCCTGGCTGAGGCACTTGGTGCCATGGTTTAGTTGATCAGATGGTGTTGGGTGATAGGTTGGACTGGATGATCTCAGAGGTCTTTTCCAGCCTGGTTAATTCTGTATTCTGTAGTTACCTGTGAGAAGAGACCAGCACCAGCCTCTCTACAATGTCCTTTCAGGTAGTTGTAGAGATGCTGAGGTCTCCCCTCAGCCTCCTCCAAACTCTATTGGAAACTCTCCAGAGTCCACAACCTCTTTGGGCAAACTGTTCCACTTCTCACCATCTGCACAGCAAATAGCTTTTTCCAAATGCCCAGATGGAACCTCCTGCATTCTGGATTGAGCCTGCTGCCCCTTCTCCTGTCACTGAGCACCACTGGAAAGCGTCTGGCCTCATCCTCTTGTTCCCCATGCTTTAGCTCAGATCCCCTCTGGGGCTGCTCTTGTCCAGGCTCAAGAGCCCCAGGGCTCTCAGCCTTTCCTTCTCACAGAAATGCTTGAGTCTCCTCAGTACCTTTTTAGCCTCCACTGGACTCTCTCAAATAGTTCCCTGATTCTTGAGCTAGGGACCCCAGAACCAGACCCAACCCTCCTTATGGCAGAGTAGAGGGGCAGGAGAACCTTCCTCAACCTGCTGGCACACTCTTCTTCATACCCCCCAGGAGACCATTGGCCTTAATAGCCAGAAGGTCACACTGCTGGCAGGAGCCCATGGCAGTCTGGTGACACAGTTGTCTTTGGGTTGTGGCAAGTTAGAGATCTTGAGATGATGAAATTTGGAAGCTCAAATGAAAAGGCTGTGACCCAGGTGCTTCATTTCCACCTGAGGCTTTGCAGCCAGTAGCAACACACACAGACAGCAGGCACAAATCCCTGAGCAGCTTAGGTTACCTCAGAGCAGCCCAGGGGACAGGCTCAGAGCAGCCCAGGGGACAGGCTCAGAGCAGCCCAGGGGACAGGCTCAGAGCAGCCCAGGGGACAGGCTCAGAGCAGCCCAGGGGACAGGCTCAGAGCAGAGCTCACTCAGAGTTTTTTGAAGGCTTGCTTAACTGCTTTTGCTTAGAGTCAAGTTGTGCTGCCCCAAACTCAGGGCAAAGCCAGGGGGTTTGGGGTAAATCTAAGGATATCAAAATGTTGTTGTGGCTCCAGTACACCAAAAGCATTCACAAGCCACAACAAAACAAAAACATTAGCCCAGAGCATTCAGGGTGTTGTGGCAATCACAGCAATCATTTTCATATCTGAGTGCCTGGCCTTGCTGGATGTCTGCAGCCATGAGGTGGAAAAAACAGTGTCATGACCAGCAAAGACTTGGTCCTGTGAGGTGCTGTGTTCTGTGGCACCTCAGCAGAGAACTCATCCAGGACTAAAGCTCTCTCCCCAGCATCAAGGGATGAGTTTGCCCCATTTATATCAGAGTCCAACTTGTTATAAGGAGTGGCTGAGGGATCTGGGGCTCCTTCAAGTACTGAAATGCCACAGGAAGGTCTCCCTGGAGCCTTTTCTAGCCAGAGTTTAGCCACAGACACAGGTTCACAGAATGTTAGGGGATGGAAGGGACCTCAAGAGCTCAAGTCCAACTCCCCCTGCCAGAGCAGGATCGCCTAGAGCAGATCACACAGGAACTCATCCAGGTGGGTCTTGAATATCTCCAGAGAGAGAGAGGTTCCACAACCCCCTGGGCAGCCTGTCCCAGTGTTCTGTCACCCTCACAAGGAAATAATTCTTCCTCCTGTTTCCATGGAAGTTCCTATACCTTAACTTCCACCCATCGCCCCTTGTGCTGGCATTGGGCATCACCCAGCAGAGCCTGGCTCCAGCCTCTGAGCAGTCAGCCTTCACATCTTTATAAACATGAATGAGGTCACCTCTCAGTCTGCTCTTCTCCAAGTTGAAGAGCCCCCAGCTCCCTCAGTCTCTCCTCATAAGGAAGATGTTCCACTCCCTTCATCAGTTTCGTGGCTTTGTGCTGGACTCTTTCAAGCAGCTCCCTGTTGGGAGGTTGAATGTGGACAATGTCACAGCTGGTCCTGGAAGCTTAGGTGACCTCCTGAGATGCCTTGCAGGCCTGCATTCCCTCTGCCTGGCAAGCCCATTAAGCCAGATGGAGTTTGTGCTCTTGCTGGGTGCACACAGGGCATGAGGAGTGCCCGGAGCAGGCTGCTAGCCCCAACCTCCCACTGAGCTCATGCACCCTGTGAGCACGTCAGTGTGGCTGCTCACGCATTTCCCCCAGGACAAAGCAGCTCTTCCTAATGTGGCATTGCAAGAGCAGCCCCTGAGCAATCAGAGCTAATCAGGAGAGCCTGGCTGGGCATTGTTTGCCCAGGCAGCACTCAGCCTGTGCCAGCCGGAGTCCTTCGCAGCGTGCTGGCTCTGCACTGGGGGTGGTGAAGGAAGGATGGTTCATTGCTGGAAGCAAAGCTGCGCAGAGAAGCATCAACTTCTGCACCCTAACCACTGCCCAGCCAGGTTAAAAGCCATCACTGCTCTTCTATATTTCCCTAGAAGCAACTTGTGAGGAGCTGATGAAGGACTGCCTGCATGCCTCAGAGGCTTTCCTTGATGAAATCGCTGTAGCTGTGGGCTGCTCAGCCTCTGCTCCAGCAGGGAATGATTATCATTTCTGCCTCTGGGGTCAGAAGAAGACAATTCTTCCTTCCCCTGGGTGCAGACAAAGTGCCCACAGCACTGCATGATGGGCAACCAAGAAGCAAAGAAAGAGGTTTTCTACCCAAGAAGCTGTGAGTCCTTCCAGCCTCTTAAGGCTGCTCCCTTCAACTGAAGCATTTTGGAAGATTCTATCTGGGAATTCCTCTGGCCCAGGGAAGCTTTGGCTTCTGCATATGGAAAGGAGATGTTGCCTCACTACTTCCATATGTGGTAAGAAGTATAGAAGAGTTTGAGTTGAAAGGAGCTTTAAAGATCATCTTGTGCAATCCCCTGCTGTCAGTAGGTACACTTGCAACTGGAGCAGGTTGCTCAAAGCCCTGTTCAACCTGACCTGAAATGGTGCCATGGATGGGGCACCTACCATCTCCTGGGCAACCTGAGCCAAGGTCTCACTGCCCTCTGTGGGGAGAGTGGGGATTTATTCCTCCTCTCTCATGAGTCTCCCTCTGTTTAGTTTCAAACCACCACCTCTTGTCTTGTCACAACAGACCCTGTTAAAAAAGTCTGTCCCAGCTGTCTGAGCAGCACCTTTGTGCATTTGAAAGTCTCACCTGAGCCTCCTCTTCTCCAGGCTGAACAACCCCAATTCTCTCAGCCTGGCCCTCAAAACAGAGGGGTTCCAACCCTTGGATCCTCTTTATGACCTCTTCTGGCCCCACACCAACAGGTCCACGTCTCTCCTGGCTGAGAGGTGCACTAATGAGCCTGAGGCTCATCGCTGAGCTGGGGCTACCCAGAGGGAACTGGGGGTGCAGCAAAACTCTGCTCAGAACAATAGAGTTCAAAAAGAGCCTGAACTCCGTGGAGGAGGAGAGGTTGCCCTGGGTGAGGTCTGCCTGAGAATAGGTGTAAATAGAATGAATTTGAGGAAAGGAAAATTTAGGTTGAATATCAGGAAATGTTTCCTGACAGTAAGAAATCTCCCCTAAGGAAGCTCTGGGAAGATTGTGGGTTTAGTCATGTTGCTGCTGAGCTGGACAGAGCACCAGATAATAAAATGCAAAGGAACAAGCTCAAATTGCTCTCTGGGGATGTCAGAGATGACCTCATAGGTGTTCTTTCCACCTCCAATCTCTGTGCTATCAGCCTGAGCGTGACGGGAAGCGTTGAGATCACGCCCTCCGTCCCTTTGTAGCCTTCACTGTCCCTGGGAAGGCAGAGAGAGGACCAGGAGCCAGGCATACTTCAGATGCCACCAACTGAGGGACAAATGGGTTGTTTCAAACAGGAGATGTTGGGACAGGACAGCACTCTGAGGCACACAGCCCACTGTCTGTAGCAGCTCCCTGCACAGGAGCGCAGAGTCTCTGTGGACTCTGGGTTTCCCCCTGCAGACTGAGGTTCTGTTAGGAAACCTTCACACAGCCCAGGCAGGGCAAGCTCTTGCAAAACTAACAGGGCAATGCATGTGGATGCCTATAGTGGATGATGATGTTTAGCACAGTTTGATCAGTTCAGGACAGAAGAGATGCCTCCAGTCACCTACACAGCTCCAGATTTCACCCCCATGATGATTTTGGACACCTTTCCTGAGGTCTTCCAGCCTAAGCCCTGCAGCGCTTTCTGCTTGGCAATCTTTCACAGCTGGGGTAATGGTTTATTGGGTCAGCTCTGCTGCAACCTGCCACACATCTTCTGCAACAAAGGACTTTCAAAGTGTCCCCTTACTGACTTCTACCATGGCATAAAAGTTAGTGATGGTAGCTGTGGTGGTTTTCAACCCACCACAGTAACAGAGACAGGCTCCATATCTGCCCTTTCAGATAGAAAATCACATTTTTCAGAGGGATTTTTTCAGTGCTGATCAATAGCTAAGGGGTTGGGGTCAAGAGGATGGGGCCAGACTCTTTTCATTTGTGCCCAGTAACAGGAGAAGGGGCAACAGGCATAAACTGGAACCCAGGAGCTTCCATCTGAACATATGGAAAAACTTCTTGACTTTAAGGGTGCCAGAGCCCTGGAGCAGGCTGCCCAGAGAGGCTGTGGAGTCTCCTTCTCCGGAGAGATTCCAAACACACATGGACACTGTGATCCTGGGCAAGATGCTGTGGGTGCCCCTGCTTTAGCAGGAGGATTGGACTAGATGAGTCCCTTCCATCCCCCACCATGCTGTGGTCCTGTGAAATCCCCACCAGGGAGGTGCTCTCTCTTGCCTAGAGCAGACTCACAAGGGGAATGGTTCATTAGCTAGAACCAGCCCTATGTTTTGTAAGTGGGCAAGCACTGCCAGAAAGGATAGCAGGCACCTCCTTGTGGAACCACTGGCAGTCAAGCATAGTCTCAGCATTCTTTTTCCTTCCCTGCCTCCCCTGAAGTAATAATCCATTGTCACCATGCACAGGACTCCACACCCAGCTTAAGCTGTAGTTTGGTTCCACTTCTGGAAGCTTTAGTATTTGGTTTGTATTACTACATGCCTAAAACTCTCTCTTTGCATGAGGGTGATTCATGTTACCACACAGCCAGGCACTTCTTGAGCGCATGATGAGCTTTTCTCTCTGCCTTTTGCTGCCATGATGCCTCTGGTGAGTATAAGCTCCACTTAGAAACTGATAACCACTTTAGGGACTCATAAATGTGATGACTCAATTGCTCTCTTCTGTGATTCCTCCATTGACAGAAGGGCAATGAGTGTGACGGTGCTAGAGCCCACGGTGGGAGGACTTTGGAGCCCAAGCTTATTTGTGCTGCCACAGCAGCAAGAGGCTGAGATCAGGGCTCTGTGCTGTTAGTCACCACAGTGGTACTTAGAGAGACTGTCCTGACCTTTAAAGAAATGGAAAGAGAGGCAAAATGACTTATTCAAAGACAGAGCCAAGAACAAAGTTCTCTTCTCCTGGGGACCAGACCTGTGGGCAAGAAAGGTCATCTTTTCAGTCTGTGGGTGTACTACTGAGAGACCAGCACTCCTGCCACCTTCCTGGGTAAGGTTTCAGATGGGAGATAAAGAATCCTTTTGCTGGGCCATCTACCAGGTGAATCTGCTCCCTTGGGAAGTTGGAAGAAGGGTTTTGGAGCAAGGGAAGCTGACTCAGCAGGGTACCTGCTGCACCCATGCTGGCATTCTTTAAAGAATGCCCCTTTTGGGGCAAAAATAGGGAGATGAAGCTGAAAATTCAGGGTGTGTGGGGGAAGTGTCTCTTCATGAAGAGCCATAAAGTCCTTCCATTCACCACAGAGCCACGGTCATTGTTGGAACTCTTGGTCGCTGCCTGGTTGCTGTTGTTTGTGTTGCCAACGCAGCCAGTCCCAGGAAGGGAGGAAACTTGGCTGGCAGACAGACAATGTGTTTTCCCTTCAAAGCAGGGTGTGAACTGGGGCTGCTTACAATCACACTTTCCACTTTCCCCTTTCAGACATCTCCTCCTGCTTCAAGTGGGGCAGGCAGGACAAACACAGCAAGAGGTCAGTGGCAGTTCTTGGCTCAGGGGAGCAGATGACGCTTGCGAAAAGAGTCTGCTTGGAGGCTGACCTGGCATCTGCCTGCTGCCTGCACTTCCCCTTGTGCACCACTCCTGTGCAAGGCAGTGCTCCTTTCTCCACCATCTTCACTCCAGGCTGACCTGGCATCTGCCTGCTGCCTGCACTTCCCCTTGTGCACCACTCCTGTGCAAGCTAGTGCTCCTTTCTCCATCATCTTCACTCCAGGCTGACCTGGCATCTGCCTGCTGCCTGCACTTCCCCTTGTGCACCACTCCTGTGCAAGGCAGTGCTCCTTTCTCCATCATCTTCACTCCAGGCTGACCTGGCATCTGCCTGCTGCCTGCACTTCCCCTTGTGCACCACTCCTGTGCAAGGCAGTGCTCCTTTCTCCATCTTCAAGGCAGCAGCATCCCTTGACTTTGCCATGTTGGCAGAGAGGTCTTGCCTAGGGCCTCCCTGTAGTTCTCAGGTCTCCTAAAGAGCCCTCCTGCCTGGGAAGATGCATGTGCATGTCCTTCATGTGCCTCCTGACCTCTTTTACACCAGGTTCTCAGCAGCCACACCTAATGTTAACCTGAAGAATGTCTTCCTCAGGGCTGGAGGGAATGAATCAGTTTCTTTCCTATTTTAAATTTTGCATAATATATAAAAGAATTCCGAGCTCCACCCTTCAGAAATTGAAGCTTACTCATTGCCCCAGGCCAAAACTCCCTGCCTACCTTGCCAGCTTGAATAAATCACCACAGCTCACTCCAGTTCAGGGTAACTGAGCTCCATCCATCAGCCCAGAGCGCCCCTTTCCTCCCCCACCATCATCCCTTCCCCTTTTATCCTCCTCATACCTCTATTTGAAGGGCTAACAGAGGAGATCTTCCCAGACTGATGTTACCTCTTCAGGTGAGCATGAATTGCTTTGCCTCCTGCCACTAGGATCTGTCTGGTACGTCTTGGTGAGTGTGTGGCACAGACCTTGACCCGCTGGGAGTTCAGCCAAACCCAAGAAGATGCTCTAGGAGTGATCCCTGGAGAAGGTAAAGTAATTTCACAGTGGCTGGTCCCAGCTGGCTAACCTTTCATATGGTAATTCTCCAGGGCAGGTTGTATCATGGTGTTCAAGGATTCAACCCAGCTGCTGGAGGGACTGATCCTTCCTACACAGGCCGTGTCTGGAGTGCTGAGTCCAGTTCAGGGCTTCCCAGTTCAAGGGAGAAAGAGTCCAACAGAGGCTACAAAGATAAGGAGTGGGCTGAAATATCTCTGGTGAGGAAAAGCTGAGAGGGATGTGGCTGTTTAGACTGGAGAAGAGCAAGCTGAGAGGGGATCTTCTCAACGCTGGTCAAGATCTAAAGTGCAGGAGTCCAGAAGACAGATGGGGCACTGGAGCAGGCTGCCCAGACAGGTTGTGGAGTCTTCTCTAGGGAGATTCTAAGCCCACCTGGATGTGATCCTGGGCAGACTGCTCTTGGTGACCCTGCTGATGGAGAAGATCTCCAAGGATCTTCCACTGCTCCTAGAATCCTTTTGGTGGGAAGAGATCTTTAAGTTCATCAAGTCCAATCAGCACTTCCCTGTGCAGCCTACTCCAGGGCTTGACAACCTCACTGGGGAAGAAATTGCTCCTCATGCCCAACCTAAGCCTCCCCTGGTGCAACCTGAGGCTGTTTCTACTTGCCCTATCGCTTGTGACATGACAAAGAGACCAACTGCCACCTCACTTCAGAGTTTGCTTAACCTCTGCAAATAATCAGTGAACCTCCCTTCTGCAAGGGGTCTTCCTTGGAGACAGCATTGGCAGGACAATTCCTCTGCCAAGCAGCCTGCACTTTTCCTTCCTTTTTGCTATCAGTCCAATTTTAATGCAGTGACCTTCCCTCAGCCAAGAGTTTTGGAGTTGCAGCCTCTGGCCCTGGCCACTAATGAGCTAAATTCAGGCTGCAGGTCTGGATTCAGTCCTACAGCCTAATCCCTTGGGACTCAGGCAGATCTTTTAGGTGAGCCTATTTTGGAAGAGGGGTGAAAGGTGAAAGCAAATCACCAAAATGTTCAGTGAAATCATCTGAGTCTTGTCAGAGGTTTGGGGTGTTGGAGTTTTTTTTTTGCCTGAGAGATCCCAGTGCATTTCAGATCACCACAGTTTTGCTCTGATTCTATTTTAGATTGACCCCATTTTTATTTATCCCCCCCCCCCCCCCAGCTAAAATACTGATTTGTTTTTAAGGGGGGAGGGGAGGAGGGGAGGGAGGGGAAGGCTGTAAAATATTTTAAGTACTTCCTTACAATATGTTCAGATCCAAAATAACATCTCTCATCCAGGTCCTAGGCAACTTTATCTTAACTAAATATAGAGTTTAGAGGATTCTTTGGAGACTTGCAGTTAAGAAGGAGTGGGGCCACATGGAATCACAGGATGGTTTTGGTTGGAAGAGGCTATTGAGGTCATCAGGTCCAACCATTAACCCAGCAGAGCCAGGACAGCCCTAAACCATGTCCTTCAGCACCTGGTGCCAGGGTACTGACAACTGGGGTTTGGAACACAAGCCCTGTGAGGAGAGGCTGAGGGAGCTGGGGTTGATTAGCCTGGAGAAGAGGAGGCTCAGGGGAGACCTCATTGCTCTCTACAACTACCTGAAAGGAAGTTGTAGATAGGTGGGGGCTGGTCTCTTCTCCCAGGCAACCAGCACCAGAACAAGAGGACACAGTCTCAAGCTGTGCCAGGGGAGGTTCAGGCTGGATGTTAGGAAGAAATTCTTCCCAGGAAGAGAGATTGGCCATTGGAATGTGCTGCCCAGGGAGGTGGTGGAGTCATCATCACTGGAGGTGTTCAGGAGGAGACTTGATGGGGTGCTTGGTGCCATGGGTTAGTTGATTAGATGGTGTTGGATGGTGGGTTGGACTCAATGATCTTGAAGGTCTCTTCCAACCTGGTTTATTCTATTCTGTTCTATTCTAGCTGTGAGGTCTTTTGGGGCAGACATTCTCTTAACTCCCTTGGGTTTATCTATTTATTCCCCAGGTAAATGTGGTTAAAATGCCAGTTTGCTACAGCTTTATTCCCAGTTCCTTGGTCAAATATAACCTTGGTGCATCCTTGATTCTCACAGAATCACAGAGAAATGGGTTGGGAGGAACATCTTAGAAAGTTCTTTCCTGGAATTTCTGATCCCCTCAGCAGCTTTGGAGCCTCTGCTGGACTTTCTTCAGTAGTTCCCTGGCTTTCTTGAATTGGGAAGCCCAGAACTGGACCAAATACTCCAGATTTGACCTCCCTAGGGCAGAGTAGAAGGCGAGGAGAACCTCCCTCAACCTGCTAGTTGTGCTCTTCCTCGTGCACTTGCACTTCAAGATACCACTGGCCTTCTTGTCCTTGCTGAACCTCATGAGGTGCCTCTCACCCAACTCTGCAGCCTGTCCAGGTCTCACTGAATGGCAGAGCAGCCTGAGGGGATGTCAGCCACCCCTCCCAGTTCTGGATCAGCAAACTGGCTGAGGGCATTCTCTGTCCCTTCACCCAGCTTGTTGATGAAGATGATGAGCAAGACTGGATCTAGTCCTGAGCCCTGGGGAACTCTGCTAGCTGCTGGCTTCCAGCTAGACTCCATGCCACTGATCATAACCCTCTGAGCTCTGTCCTTCAGCTATTTTCCAGTTGTCAAGTGCCTTGACAGGAGTGGTGTAAAGCCAAAGCCACTACATGAATGCAATGAAGGTGGGTTTCTAACGCAGGTCCAATGGGAGCTATCAGGCATCAGCTATTCTTAGCTGCCTGGCTACCAGGATCTGTCTTCCTATGTCCTTCCTACATGGGAAGGATCCATGAAAGGTGAGGACATTCACAAGCAGCAGTATCTGCTATCAGGGCTGTTCTTCCTGCTCTGCATTTCACACACTTCAGATATTTGTAAGCTCTTGTATCACACACTAGTCAAAGACCATTCCCAACCCTTATCTCTCTTGCCTTTCTCTTGGCCTCTCCAAACCAACAATCTCCTGGCTGGCTCAGTCAGCAGGGTCCTTCTGCCCCCAGTTAAGTTCCCCTCCCAGTCACTTTAAGGCCCTTCTACTCATGGTGCACATTCATGATGCTGATTGCTCTCTCTCTCTCCTCCCACCAGCCTCTGGCACAGCAAGAAGGAGGTGACACATGTGAGGAGGACAGGGAACTGTGACCTAATCCAAGCCAATTAACCTAGGATTCAATACTCAGTAAGCTACTAATTACCTGCACTTTTCAAAGGGCAAGACTGCAACTGCTGCAGTTCTTCCTGGAACATCTCTCTTTTCTTCCTTTCTTTCCCCTTTGTCTTCTGTGCCTGTGGACAAGTCTGGAACAAGCTTCTGCCCAGGCTGTCTCCAAGCTAAGCCTCCTTGAGCTTCTAAGCACCATGCTGGTGGTGACTGCACTGCTCTGAGCAGACAGGAACCTCACAGGCTGCTTTAGAAATGCAAGCCAGAGTTCACCCCCTGCAGAGATCCCCAGGCAGATTTCAGCTTCACATGTAACCATCTCACCTCATGAGGCTGCTGTCAGCAAGGCACTGAGCTCCCTTTATGGAAGGATGAGCAGTGGACACCTGCAACTCAGTCCAGTTCCCTAAATGTGTGTCTAGAGGGACATCTCACCTGGCCTCTGAATGCCACTCTAGAAGGGTCTGAGACTTCCACATGTCAACTCTTAATAAATTTCAGGCTCCTGAGGAGAACTTCAGATACCTCAGGACACATCTGATGATGCTTTATGCCCACAATTAAGCAACTGAATTGAGTCCCTGGGGCTGGTGAAGGAAGAGGCAAATGTGTGGTGTCTTTTAGATACATTGGGTTTTGGGAGGGGTTAAAGAAGTGACTAAAGAGATGAGAAAGAAGGGGAAGTGGGATGGGCAGATGGATGGATGGATGGATGGATGGATGGATGTGTGGAGGACTCTCAGCTTCTCTGGAATGTGCCCTGAGAAAGGCCATGAGGATGATCAAAGGGCTGGAGCCCCTCTCCTATGAAGACAGACAGAGAGTTGGGCTTGTTCAGTTTGCAGAAGAGAAGGCTCCAAGGAGACCTTCTTGTGGCCTTCCAGTATCTGAAGGGGGCTACGAGAAAGCTGGGGAGGGACTTTTTAGGGTGTCAGAGAGTGATAGGACTGGGGGGAGTGGATCCAAGCTAGAGGAGGGGAGAGTTAGTTAGATGTTAGGAAGAAGTTAGATATCAGGAAGAAGTTAGATATCAAGAAGAAGTTAGACATCAGGAAGAAGTTCTTCCCCACAAGGGTGGTGAGAGACTGGCACAGGTTGCCCAGGGAGGTGGTGGAAGCTTCATCCCTGGAGGTTTTTAAGGCCAGGCTGGATGTGGCTCTGAGCCAACCTGCTCTAGTAGAAAGTGGCAGGGGGATTGGAAGTGGATGATCCTTGAGGTCCCTTCCAACCCTGTCAGTGCTGTGGTTCTGGGAGCAGTCCCACACCTTCCCAGTGTGCAGCCTGAATTTCTCCCCTCTCCCACTGCCTCTTGCCACAGTCTGCTTTCAGAGGAGGCTTGGAGAACTCCTCCTCCCCAGCATTCATGGTTATTTTGCTTTAATGACACTGGCTGCATTTTATTTTGAACTCTGCTTGGCTTTTTATTCTTTTTTTTTTTGCTGGTGGATGTTTTAGTGCTCCCTGGGTATCGAGCACTCTTGTTTATGGAACAGCTGGAGAGCTGTGGCTGGTGGGTGCCATAAAAATAAAAGGCATTGTTATTATTATTATTATTTATTGTTGTTGTTATGATGATTGCATGCTGGCTAAGCCTACATAGCTTAGGGATGGAAAACACCTCTGGTATGTCAGGAATGGGGGAGCAAACAAATAGGCTCTGCAGCATTACCCAAAAGAACACAGCAGAGAAATGGCACAGCAAGTTACAGAACACAGAATTAACCAGGCTGGAAAAGACCTTTGAGGTCATGGAGTCCAACCTATCACCCAACACCATCTAATCAACTAATCCATGGCACCAACTGCCCCATCCAGGCTCTTTTTAAACACTTCCAGGAATGGTGACTCCACCACCTCCCTGGGCAGCACATTCCCATGGCCAATCTCTCTTGGTGGGAAGAATTTCTACCTAACATCCAGCCTGAACCTCCCCAAAGCTGCCTGCTTGGGATCCTGGGCAACCTGCAGTGTGTGACCCTGCTTTAGCAGGGGAGTTGTATTAGGTGATTGTCAGAGGTCTCTTCCAACCCTGCTGTTCTGGGATTCTCTAACTCTCCTCCTGCTTGCTCCAGAGCAATTTCTGGAGGTAAACTCTGCCACAGCTTGAGACTGTGTCCTCTTGTTCTGGTGCTGTTTTGCCTTGGAGAAGAGACCAAGCCCCACCTGGCTGCAACCTCCCCTCAGGTAGTTGTAGAGAGCAATGAGGTCTCCCCTGAGCCTCCTCTTCTCCAGGCTCAGCAACCCCAGTTCTTGTTTCAAATTGGCTGTGGCACCACAGGTATTTATCTAAGCAAGCAGGGCCCCAGATAACCATCTGTTACATGGTTCATTTCCAATGAATATATTCCTACTCATCAGCTGCTATTTAAACAGCAGATAAGTGTCCTGTTAAACCTCCAATCGGATACACCAGATAAGGGGTTTGCTGTGCTGCCGTTTCAGAGTCTCAGACGATTGTCAACACCAGCCCAGCCCAAAGGTTAGCACAAGTGTTTTTATCACTCCCACACTCCTCTCCTTAATCCTGAATAAATCTGCTTTCAGTGATCAGCTCTAAAGGCACAATCGCCGCTTGATTGCGCCGGGAGATGAATGACGGTTTGCCAGGGGAATTGCAAGACCTCTGAGAGCACAGCACAGCTTCCATCACCAGATGCTGCTTGCAAGGCTTGGGGTTGCCTGGCTTGCCAGACCAAGTTTCATTGCAGTCATGGGGGCTGAAGGACAACTTTTGGTCTAACATGCAGGAAGAAGCCTGCGAAGCTTGGAAACCACAGCTGGCATCCTGCCCTGCAGGAGGTGAAAGGGATCACTGAATGTTAGAGGTTGGAAGGGACCTCCAGAGATCATCAAGTCCAACCCCCTGCCAAAAGCAGGATCACCTAGGGTAGTCCACACAGTAATGCACCCAGGTAGGGTTTGACAGTCTCCAGGGAAGGAGACTCCACAAGCTCTCTGGGCAGCCTGCTCCAGGGCTCTGTCATCTCACTGTAAAGAAGTTTCTCCTCATGTTGAGGTGAAACCTGTGTTCCAGTTTGGTTCATGTGTGGGGGACAGGTCTGGGAGTCAATGTCAGGTCCACTGACCCTCTGCAGGATTTAGAATCATGGACTCATAGAATCGTTTTGGTTGGAAAAGATCAACCCTTAACCCAGCACTGCCAGGTCAGCACTAAGCCAACTCCCTCAGGACCACTCCTGCAGGGATGGGGACTCCACCACTGCCCTGGGCAGCCTGCTCCAGAGCTTGCCAACACTGGTGGGAAGAAATTGTTCCTTGGGTCCAACCTAAACCTCCCCTGGTACAATTTGAGGCCATTCCCTCTTTTCCTTGTTCCTCCTTGGCCCCACCTTGGTACAATCTCCCTTCAGGGAGTTTAGCAGGAGGAGCAAGGTCTCCCACCAGCCTCCTTTTCCCCAGGCTGAAAAAAACCCACATTTCCCTCAGCTGCTCCTCACAAGACTTGTTCTCCCTTCACCAACTTCTTTGCTCTTCTTTAGACATGCTCCAGCACCTCAGTGCTCTTCTTGGAGTGAGTGACCCAAAACTGAACCCAGGAGTCAAGGTGTGGCATCACCAGTGCTGAGTACAGGAGGATGATCCCTGCCCTGCTCCTGCTGGCCACACCATTGCTGATCCAAGTCAACTTGGATCATCCTGACTTCAGCCTGTCTAGCGCAGATCTACTGAGTCCAAAGCTGGATGCTGTTTGAGGGGTGTCAGCTTTCTGCTGCAAGCTTTAAACTCAGCAGCTTGGCAGCAGGCAGGGCTCCAGACGTGTCATGCTTTGCACTGTGCTCATGTTGCTTCCTCTTGGCAGCTCTTCACACCCATGAGCCAGGTGCACAGGTTCAGTATCTCAGGTCTAGTCAGAAGAACAGGACAGCAGAAACAGAGCAGGGCTTGACCAGGTATCTGCTGTGTGTCTGTGGTAGTGTCTGGCTCTGGTTTGGCACAGCTATGGCTCTAGGGCTGAGCTTCATGCTTCAACATGCACCTCCTTCTATTTCCAAGGCAGCTCAGGAAGTCCCAGCCCTGGGAATAGTTAGGTGTTGACAGACCTATGGTTTTGTACCAGTTCCCCTCTGCCTACACAGACTGCAGCTGAGCAGCCCAGTGTGTTTCACCTCTTCCTAGGTGAAGTCTCAAATGCAGTTCGATGCCTGGGGAAGAGTTCTCGATGTCCTCAGAGTGGTGCACAGAGGCTCAGGGTGACTGTGAAGCTCAAAGCAAGAGAAGTGTCAGTCCCTGGCTGCTGCAGCTCAAAGGCTTGTGCTCTGAATTGCTCACCCTGGCAGAACTTGGGACATAGTCTTTCTACTCCATTTTCAGTGGTGCCCAGTGGCAGGACAAGAAACAACAGGTACAAGCTGGAACAAAGGAGGCGCCACCTCAGCATGGGGAGAAACTTCTTTATGGTGAGGGTGACTGAGCACTGGAGCAGGCTGCACAAAGAGGTTGTGGAGTCTCCTTCTCTAGAGGCTTTCAAAACCTGCCTGGATGTGTTCCCCTGTGGCCTGCCCTTGGTGATCCTGCTTTGGCAGGGAGGTTGGACTTGATGACTTCTGGAGCTCCCTTCCAGCTCCTAACATTCTGTGTAACTAGACCCTCGTCGGCGTGATCCTAGATGAGGAGCCACCAATAAACTCTTCCACCCAGTCCTGAAAGCTGTCCCAGCCGTGAGACGTGGCTCCTTGCACTCACCCCCACTGGAGCTTTCTCCATGCTATCTTTTCTTTGCTCTCTCCCCCTTTGACTCCCGCTGTGCCCAGCTCCCTGGGCTGTGCCAGCACTCTCCGCAGCATGGCAGTGAGCCCGCGGTTAGAAAGGGCAGCGGAAAGCAACACAAACAAAACCCACCGCGTCTGCACACCCCCCTCCGAAGGAGCTCGCAGGGAGCTCTGCTGTGTCTGCTTCCTTTGCACAGGGAGAGTGTGGGCAGAGTCAGCACCAGAGACAGAAGCTGCTGCCTTTCCTTTTTTTTTCCCCTTCCCCTCTCCCCTTCCTCTCTCCTCTTTCTGCCTGCTCCTCGCATGTTTTGTTTTCAGGCAAGCCGAGCTGAACTCCAAGGGTGAGGGCAGACCCTGCTGCTTCAGCGCTTTCCCCTCCTTGCCGCAAAGGGCAGCTCTGCTGTCATCTTTCAGGCTGCCTGAGTGACAGCCAGGCTGCTGGCAATGACATTTCTGCTGTGCAGGGAGGAAAGCAGAGGAATCCCAGCCTAGCAGGGGTTGGAAGGGACCTCTGGAGATATCCGGTCCAACACTGCTGCTAAAGCAGGGTCACTCACAGCACGTTGCCATCACAATGTGCAGGTGGGTTTGGAATCTCTCCAGGGAAGGAGACTCCACAACCTCTCTGGGCAGCCTACTCCAGCACTCCAGCACCCTCACAGCAAAGAAGTTTCTCCTCATGTTCAGATGGAAGCTCTTGGGTTGCAGCTTGTGCCCACTGCCCCCTGTCCTCTTACTGGAAAGACTGGAAAGAATCTCCCATCCTCTTGACCACTACCATCACTGAGCAGATCCCCTCTGGGGCTGCTCTTCTCCAGGCTCAACAGCCCCAGGGCTGTCAGCCTTTCCTCCTCACAGGGTTGCTCCAGGCCCCCCACCATGCAAAACTAAGGACTGCAAACTTTGAAGGTGATGTCAAAAGAAGGGCAGAAAATAAGAGAATAAAAGAGTAAAGAGAAATAAGATGACAAGTAGGTAGAATTCCACCTGCTTCCCCAAACCTTTGCTTTTCAAAGTTTCTCTATTTTCTGCAGATCTAGAGGCAAAAAGTCAGACAAAATAATTGTGATTCAAGCAGGTGGCAAAGACTTCTGTCACAGGAGAGAGCCTCGGGTAAGCCAGGAGAACTTCAGAAGCAATCAGTGTTGTTTCATCTGCTCTCACCACAGACTTTTTGGTGGCTTGTGCTTTGGAAATGTCAGCAGCACTGCCCAGGGTCACCTGGCCAGTAAAGGTCAACCTGGTGCTCCACCAGAAAGTGCCATTTGCCTTTTACTGAAAAATAACACAGAGATCTTGAATTGGCAGAGATCTGATCAATGCTGATCAATAGCTAAAGGGTGAGGGGCAAGAGGATGGGGCCAGACTCTTTCCAGTGGTGCCCAGCGGCAGGGCAAGGGGCGACAGGCACAAACTGGAGCCCAGGAGGTTCAAGCTGAATAGGAGGAGCAAATACTTTGGAGTGAGGTTGCTGGAGCCCTGGAGCAGGCTGCCCAAGGAGGTTGTGGAGTCTCCTTCTCTGGAGACATTCCAAACCTGCCTGGGTATTGCAATCCTGGGCAAGCTGCTGTGGGTGACCTTGCTTTAGCAGGGGGGTTTGGGCTGGATGACCCTCAGAGGTCCCTTACAACATTCATTCTCTGTAATACCATTTCCCTGTGGAAGCTCCCAGGCACAAGCAATTTTGGCAGAGCCTGTAGCCAGAAGCAACCTGAGGTCTTCTTACTGTTCTGCCAAAAGTGAGATAGATACCATAGTATCATTGTGTCACAGTATCAGTCAGGGTTCCATGGAGTTGGTCTCAGGGTCACCAAAGAGTTTGTCCCAAAGAGATGTATTTAAAGAAGAAATTATTTGAACCAGTCAGAACTTTCCACTTCAAAATTTCTACCAAGATGTTCCTTGGGTTTTGACTTGAAATTCCACTTGGATTTCTCTCTACAGCTACCTGAAGGGAGGTTCTAGCCAGGTGGGGGTTGGTGTCTTCTGCCAGACAACCAGCACCAGAACAAGAGGACACAGTCTCAAGCTGTGCCAGGGGAGGTTTAGGCTGGAGGTGAGGAGAAAGTTCTTCACAGAAAGAGTTGTTTGCCATTGGGATGTGCTGCCCAGGGAGGTGGTGGAGTCACCATCCCTAGAGGTGTTCAAAAGGGGCTTGGATGTGGCACTTGAAGCCATGATTTAGTTAGTCATGAGGTGTTGGGTGACAGGTTGGTCTTGATGATCTCTGAGGTCTTTTCCAACCTTATTGATTCTATGATTCTTTGATTCTAGGACTTTTAACTTTCTTCCCCTCCTGACTTAAAATTTCTAACCTCATTTGAATCCAGAACTCCAAGTCCCCAGGAGCCCAGCAACAAAAAAAACCTCTTTCAACTTAGGATTTTTCCAAAGGTTTTGAATTGTGGTGGGGCTTGGGGTTTTTTTTTGGTCTCAATAGGGCCCAAACCGATTCCTTATTTGTTTAGAACTTCCAGTTAACTGTTATAAAAATGAATAAAATCAGTTAGTCACAGGTCACATCCGGATGATAAAGTACTGCAGAGGTCAAATATTTGTCAAGACTATGACTCAGGGAAGGGTGAGCAGCTTGCTTCTAAACAAACTAACCGCAGCACTCACTGGAATCAAGTTTCCTCCAATGTGTCGCATGCCCAAGCACAGAGTGAGCCACTCTTGGCCCTCCACGAGGCAAGGAAAATGTCAGGCCAGAAGGAAAAGTGTTCAGCCAGTCCCAGGCTCTCAAAGTGGACACTTGTCCAAGGACAAGGTTCAACCACAGCAATTACCAGATGACGTCCTCTGGCCTGCGTCGGGCAGGGATTTAGGCTCGGGGAGCGCAATTTCTGCCCTCTGGTTTGAGAACAAAAACATTGTGATGCCTTCAGTGTTGGCCCTCCCTGAACCTGGGCTTTCAATCTACCAAGGGGCTCAGGAAAAAGAAAAAAAAAAAAAGGAAAAAAAAAGCCATTTTCAGAAGTATCTTTTCCAGATTTCCAAGCTGGGCTTGCAGTAAATCAGCCAGACAACTGCAGCCCAGGCTAAGTTATAAATAAGGCTTTGGTTTTTTTCCCCAAACAACTCAGAATACCCTGCAGCAGGAATGCAGACCCTGTCATGGCTGGTGGAGCCTCTCTGTCCTGTCCTTCCTTCAGACAGATCTGCCCAGGTTGTGGTTTCTGCTCCTCACTGCAATGTTCTCCTTCTGGAAGTGCAGTCCCTGGGACACGGAGCCCACCTGGCTGGATCACTCCCTTTTCCCACGTGCTGCCTGACCCTGGATCACAGGATCACAGGACATCAGGGGTTGGAAGGGACTCAAAGAGATCACTGAGTCCAACCCCCCCCTGCCAGAGCAGGACCATACAATCTAGCTCAGGTCACAGAGGTGAGAGCTGTAATGGACAATTCACTCAGACAGGGTGTAATCATCTAACCAGGAATGTAAAGGAGTTCAGGATTAGAAGAGATATTAGTTGGCATTCTCATGAGACCCCCATGTGAAGTACTGTGGCCAGCTCCGGGGATCACAGCCTAAGAGGCCACAAAGTTGATCAAGGGGCTAGAGAACCTCCTTTATGGGGACAGGCTCAGTTGGGGTTAGAGAAAAGAAGAGAAGGCTCTGGGTAGATGATCTTGTGGACTTTCAGTAGTTAAGGGGGGCCTGCAGGAAATATGGGGAGGGACTCTTTATAAGGGAGTGTAGGGATAGGACAAGGGCTAAAGGTTTTTATGTTAGATATTAGGAAGAAATTCTTCCCTGTGAGGATGGTGAGACACTGGAACAGGTTCCCCAGAGAAGCTGTGCATGCCCCATGCCTGGAAGTGTTCAAGGTCAGGCTGGAAGGCACTTGGAGCAATCTGATCTTGTGGAAGGTGTCCCTGCCCACAGCAGAGGGATCTGGAACTAGACAAGCTTCACAGTCCCTTCCAACCCAACAGGTTCCATGTTTGTGTGAACAGACTGCAATACAAACCTGTCTTCAAACCAAAGCACACAAAAAGGAACACTTCAGCAAACAAGCACAAGCATCTGGGGTTTCCCTCCCAACAAAACTCTCTTTCCTTAAGGACTTTTATTAGAGCTGGTTGAAGATTGTGACCTTAATATGAGAGCCCTGAGGAAGGAGGCAGTGACCATCCCTCACAAGTCCCATGCTCAGGGGACACAGAGCGGATCTGTGGAGCAGTGCCTGTGTGTAGATTCGGATTTCCTGACCAGATTCAAGGCAGAGAGCAAAAATGATCCATACTGCTCTTTTCCCAACCCCTCAGCTGCTCACACACCTGAAGCGTGACCCAGCAGGAGTTAATAGCAAATGGATGCAAGATCTGAAGCAAGAGCTCAGGACTACAAGAGCTGTTTCACTTAATCGCCTCCGAGGGCTTATGGAGGCTCCTGAGTGAGCCCTTGAGAGCCAGCTAATTCACACAGCAGAAATGGTTGCCCAGCTGAGGGGCTTGGTGGGCTTTTATTGCGTGGTCCTCACAACAAAAGTGGTTTGAACACCTGAGGTGGGGCTCGACACCAGCTGAGAAAATGGGAGTATTAATCAAACCCAAGGAGGGCCTCTGTCTTGCTCCAATTCATCATCCTCTTCCTCAGGAAAGGTGGGAGAAGGCTCTTTATCACTCTCATTAATCACAGCACTTGTTTCACAGATGTAGTTTACAGTGAAAGGAACAGTGAGAAAAGCCAACAGATTCTTAGATGTTTGTCTCGTCTCTTGGGATTTGTATACAAAAAACCCACACCCAGCTGCAACAAAAAAGCCTCAACCAGCCAAACAACCAACCAAAACCCAAACACCTCTGAGCAGAGGAGACAAAATACCAAGCAAAAAGCTTTTGTTTTGCTGGGGCTAACACTGGATGACTCATTCCAAGAGGGTTTGTCTCATCCTCAAGCTGGTGAATGTTTCTTTGGCCCCTAAACACTGTTTGTGTTTGGCTAGGGAAGGGAAATTGGCACTTACAGGTGTAACCTCTTTTTTCCATTGAGTTACTCAAAAGTAACATCCAGGTCCCCCCTGCAAGATTCTGGCTGCCCAAGTCAAGGCAGAGGTGGGAGAGGCAGGCTGATGCTTTGATAATCGGTGTCAGATTGCATTCACAGCCTCATGGTAGCTCACTGTTATCAGAGACAACCAACCCAGGCTCTTTTTTAATGCTGAGTTTAACATCCATGTCAATTTTAAGCCTTCCTGTTCCAAAATGTGACTCTCTTTACCATGCCTGTGGAGAGCTGGAATCAGAGCATCAGAATGGTTTGGGTGGGAAGGGACTTTTAAAGCTCATCCAAGTCCAACCCCTGCTGCAGTCAGCAGGGACATCTGCAGCTACAGCAGGCTGCTCAGAGCCCTGTTCAGCCTGACCATGTTTCCATAGACTGGGCATCTACCACCTCTTTGAGCAACCTGGGCCAGTGTCTGATCATCCTCAATCCCAACTCTCTCAGCCTGTCCTCACAGCAGAGGGGTTTCACCCCTCTGACCATTTTTGTGACCTCCTCTGGGTCTGCTCTAACAGGACCCTGTCTCTCCTGCACTGAGGACTCCAGAGCTGGACACTGTACTGCAGCTAGCTCCTAGCTTTCCTGCTTCTCAGTTCTCATCTGAAATTCATACACTTCCTTAAGGGACAGCATGGCTCACATGCCACAGGTCACAGAATTATGGAATCACAGAATACCGGGTTGGAAGGTCCAAGCTGTCTTGGCAAAAGCATGGTCTAAATAAGATGGCTTAGCACATTTTATCAGTGCCCAATGTTGAGAACTCCACCACTTCCCTAAGGAGGTTATTCCAATGGCTAATTATCCTTGTTGTGAAAAACATATTCCTCTGGTGGGTGAGCTGTTGCCAGCAAAGTCCTCCAACAATCACACACACACAAAATGGAAAGAAGCAAAGAAATGGATGCTTATCTAGGGAAGAAGGCCTGGCATTGCCAACTTGCTGCTACCTGTCTGTCTGTGCTCTCCAGCAAAGGCAGGGATCATCAGGCTATGAAGTCCTGGGATGAAAGATGTTGGGTTTGTGTCTGTGATCTCTGATGGATCCTTTGGCAGCTGCTGCAATATGAATAGGGTGGCTCAACTCCCCTTCGAATTTGTCACTCTGATGAACAGAATCACAGAATGGTGAGGACTGGCAGAGACCTCTGGAGAACATCCAGCACCACCCCCCCATAGTAAAGGAGGTCAGCCCAGAGCAGGTTGTCCAGGACTGCAATATCACAGAGTCACCAAGGTTGGAAGAGACCTCAAAGATCATCAAGTCCAACCTGTCCACAGACCCCATGACTAAACCATGGCACCAAGTGCCACATCCAATCCCTTCTTGAACACCTCCAGGGATGGTGACTCCACCACCACCTCCCTGGGCATCCAGACATGTTTGGAATCTCTCCACACAGGGGAGACTCCACAACCTCTCTGGGCAGCCTGCTCCAGGGTTCCAGCACCTTCACAGCAAAGAATTTTGCCCTCATGTTTAGGTGAAGCTTCCTGTCCTCCAGTTTGTGCCCTCTTGCCACCTGTCCTCTCACTGGGCGCCACTGGAAAGGGTCTGAGCCCCTCTAATTCCCTCTGCTTCAGCTCATCATGCAGTGAGAGTTCCTCCAAACTTAATGTGCTCCTTGAGCCCTGGGTTGGTGAGCTCATTCATTTTCTTTTTATTATACATTTAATAATCACTTTTTCAGCTGGTGCCTGGATTAAGTGTCTGTGGCTGCTCCTCGCTTGACCTCTCTGATAATAAAACCTGCATGGTGACTGAAAACAGAAGTCCATAAAATCACCTGTAACCCACCCCCACCCCTCCAGCCCCCTCCCCTCCACGGCCAGCCATGAATCTCCGCAGGGGAAGGCAGCTCCCCCAGTCCCTGCAGCCTGCCCGAGAGGATTCATCCAGGATCCTCGCGGCATAACTCAGGCCGCGGTTATTTCACCACCAGATTTACAGTGGATTTAAAACAAAGGATTATTTACACTGCTGTGGGGCCAGCAGCAAATTAAAAAGAACTGGAGGTGGCAGAGGGAGCCGCCAGTGTGGAGACTAATTGCTATTAACCCACGGCTTCATCACTCAGCTTCTGAGTTGCAGGGGAGTTATTGTTCCCAGGGGCCTCTCACACTTAGGCATTGAGAAATATTGTGGGGAAATCCAATCAGTCATGCAGTCTGGGCAGTAAAACAATGCCAGGGCCCTCTCCACACACAACTGGAGCTACTTTTCTTCATTTCATCATTTCTTTCTTTCTTTCTTTTTTGTTTTGATGATTTTTTTTTCAGCTCAGGGTTGAACTTGTCAGGCAAACAAGCACCGTGCCTGGCACTGCTGGGGCACCTCTCCTCTTCTCTTGCAAGCCACCAGCCCCTGCTCTCATAGAATCACAGAATCAATAAGGTTGGAAAAGACCTCAGAGGTCATCAAGTCCAACCTGTCACCCAACACCCCCTGACTACTAAACCATGGCTCCAAGTGCCACGTCCAATCCCCTCTTGAACACCTCCAGGGACGGTGACTCAACCTCTCACAGCTCCTCTCCTTCCTACCGGTGTGCCTCTGACCTGGCTTGCATCCCTTGGGCTGCTCTCCCTTTGTTCCTCTTGCAGCATCCTACCTGTCTTGGTTTGAGTCAGAACAAACCCAGCTCTGCTCTGTGATTTGACTTTTCAGCTCAGATGGATCAGAGAGTGGTGGGGCTTGGAAGGGATCTCCGGAGGTCATGCAACCCAATCCCCCAGCCAAAGCAGGGTCACCCACAGCAGGTGCTCAGTCTTGGTCTCAAGGATGTGATCCTGGACATCCTGCTCTGGATGACCCTGCTTTAGCAGAGGGAGTCTGACTGGATGATCTCCAGAGGCTGGGAGGCCAGGCTGAGAGAGTTGGGGTTGTTCAGCATGGAGAAGAGAAGGATCCAAGGAGACTTTTGGTGGCTTTTCAGTAAAGGGACAACAAGAATGCTGGGGACAGACTTTTTATCAAGCCCTGTTGTGACATGACAGGGGGTGATGGTTTGAGACTAAAAGAAGGAGATTTGGACTGGAGAGAAGGAAGAAACATTTCATAGGGCAGTGAGATACAACCCCAGGCTGCTGAGAGAGGTGATAGATGCCCCACCCCTGGAACCATTCCAGGTCAGGTTGTCTGGGGCTATGAGCAACCTGCTCTAGTTACAGATGTCCCTGCTGACTGCAGGAGGGTTGGACTGGATGACCCCAAAAGGTTCCTTCCCACCCAAATCTTTCTATGATTCTATGCTATGATAAAGTATTTAATGTAAGTCTATGGCTTTATGCCTCAGAAACAATGCAGGTTCTGCTGTGGCAGGTGGGTAGGATCTGGAACAATTTACACAGGGAGGTTGTGGAGTCTCTGGAGATATTCAGAACTTGCCTGGATGTGTTCCTGTGCAATCTGGTGTGGGTGATCCTGCTCTGGCAGCGGGGTTGGACTAGATGATCTCTTGAGGTCCCTTCCAGCCCCTGAAATTCTGTGGTTCTGTGATTCTGTGGTTCTGTGATTCTGTGGGTAGGATCACCCAACATACACAAAATAGGAGCAGCACTCTTGCATCTACCTTTCCACCTGGGCCATTTGACCATCTACACTGCAAAAGCCACCTTCACACAGACCTTTTCCCTTTAGGTGAGCTCCTTCACAACCTCAGGACAAGTCAAGGAGAAACTCCAGGCACATTTCACCCAAGCTCTGCAGCCACAGAGGGGGGAAAAAAGCCATCACTGATGGCTCTTGTGAAGCTGTAGGACACCAGGCTGAGCCCTGATGGCAGGAGTGAGTAGGGGTGGGGGGGAAGACACAAGCTCAAAATACAGCTCAGTTGGAGGGGATTTCTGGAGACTTCCACATTTGGTTCAACTTAATTGAAAAACAAAAAGATCCAGTGCAAAACGATCTGGGAAGGCCACAAGAGCCATCTGGTGCTGGTGTCAGCACCAGTGGTTCCTGGATGGGGTAGATGAAAGCATTTAGGGGAATCAAACAGGAAATTTTTAAGGCAAATGAGATTCCCCCTAGGTTACGAAGCCCTCTCGGTTTCATGGCAAGAGAGGTTTCCAGCTTCCAGGGACAGGTTTCAGGAGGCTCTGCTACGGTTTCCAGTGGGAATTTTCTCCATGGTGGGTGTCTGGAAGTGGTTTCTTTCAATCAATCATTCCTGTATGGCTGAGGAAAACTTCCAAGCAACAGCTCCAGCCTTGCTCAGCGCTAGGAAATCTTGACTGTCAAATCAATCTCAAGAACAATTATTTGCTTAAAATATATTTATATATTGAAAGAAAGAAAGAAGTGGGAAGGGGAGGGGGGGAGAAGAAAGGAAGGAAAAACAAGAGAGAGACAGAGAGATATGGACAGATTTCCACTGCAGTTGGCACTTGTTTAAGGCAACTTAACAACCATTGTGGGAACAGAGACTCCATTGTAATCCCCTATATAGAGTGGCCCAGTAGCCAAAAGCAACAAACAAGGTTGTCATGAAATGGATGTGTAAAGGAAGAAATCAAAATTGGAGAGAGCAACAGAGAGAGAGAGAGAGGTGGAGGGTGGTGGTGGGGGAAGACAGAGAATGAGAGGGAGAGAGGATTTTCAGTGAACTTTTTTTGTTCAGGAAACAGTAAAACAAATCCCAAAGCCATCAGTTTTTTGGCCTGAGTGGCTCCTGCAGTGAACACTGCCCTGAAGACCACAGGTATGTGCATCTCTTTGAAATCCAAGTGCCCTGCTGCCCACTCAGAAATGTGGCACTCCAGCAATGGAGACCTCTCTGCCAGAGATCTCCAAAGTTCTGTCTTATGTGCTGGTCACCACCACCCCATTTTTCTTGTGACACTCCAAGGGGGCTTTGGAGTCCACGCAGAATGAAGTAGATGAAGAAACTCCGCTTCCTTTCCTAGGTGTTTGTGGCTGGCAAGGGCACAGAGATGGCCAAGAGAAGAGAATGGAGCAAAACCCACCCTTCCCTCCTTCTCAAAGTCCAGCTTATGAAGGAGATTCAGCTTCTCAGGTAAGCTTAGGGGGTGTGGGTTTAATGAATGGGTAGTGAGATGGGTTAGGGACTGGCTGAACAACAGAGCTCAAGAGGGTTGTGGTCAGTGGTGTGGTGTCTGGTTGGGGGTCTCTAGCTTGTGGTGCTCCCCAGGGGTCAGGACTGGGCTCAGACTTGTTCCACACCTTCATCAATGAGCTGCAATGGGTGGAGTGTACCTTCAGCAACTTTGCTGCTGATGCAAAACTGTGGGGAGTGCCTGAGAGGGTGTGTGCTGCCGTGCAGTGAGACCTGGACAGGCTGGAGAGGTGGCTGAGAGGGCCCTCATGAAGTTCAACACAGGCAAGTATAGAGTCCTGCACCTGGGGAGGAATAACCTCCTGCAGCAGTACAGGTGAGAGGGTAAGCTGCTCGAAAGCAGCTCTGCAGAGAGGACCTGAGAGTCCTGGTGGACAACAAGTTCCCTATGATCCAGCAATGTTCTCTTGTGGCCAAGAAGGCCAACAGCCTCCTGAGGTGCACTAAAACATGTGTGAACAGTGGGTTGAGGGAAGGTCTCCTTTTCTTCAACTAACTCTCCTCCAGTGAGGCCAGTTCTGGAGTATTGTGTCCAATTTGGGGCTTTCCAGTTGAAGAAATCAAGGAACTACTGGAGAGAGCCCAGCAAAGTATACAATGATGCTGTGAGGAGAAAAGGCTGAGAGACCTGGGGATGTTTAACCTGGAGGGGAGCAGCCTGAGAGGGGATCTGATCAATGTTCAGCAAGAGCTAAAGGGCAGAGGGCAAGAGGATGGAGCCAGACTGGTGATCTCTGTACCTTTGTTCTATGCAAAAAACACCCCAAACCGTTCCAAGAAGGATTTCTATATTCCTGTGTTCATTCCAGAGCACCTGGAAGCTTCTTACTATTTAGTTTGGAGATTTATCACAGAGCTCTGCTGGAACCCATACTTTGTCTTTGGACCTGGCTGAAGTTCTGGTGAAAAGCAGAGGTGTTTCGGTGTCTGTTTAGTCACTGACTATCCCACACCATCCCTGCCTAAGTGAAGATTAGTCAAAAGCAGCGTGGCTAGAGCTCAAGGGAGGCAATTCTGCCCATCTGCTCTGGTGAGACCATGCTAAAGAACAAGATGGTCTCCCTTCAACCTCCTTTTCTCCAGGATAAGCACCCCAACTTCCCTCAGCTGCTCCTCAAGACACTTGTGCTCTAGACCCCTCACCCCTCTTTGGGTACACTCCAGCACCTCAATGCCTCTCTTGGCATGAGGAGACCAAAACTGAACCAACTATTCAAGGTATGATCACTTTGCAGAGGTTTCTTAGTCACAGAGGGTTTGGAGAGCATTAGTGAGGAGTGAAAAGGTTGTGGGCTGAGGCCAATCCTTACTGAGGGACTAGAAGAGATCCTGGGTTTGGCCTCTTTGCTGAAGACAAGAATAGCTCTTAGGGGCAGCTTTTTCACATCAAGCCTTACCCTTGCTGGCCACCTCACAGAGCCTTTTTGGAAATGACTCCTTCCTTAGGAGGGCCAGTTAGGATTGCAAAAGTTGACATCCATTTATTAAAACAGAGAGAGAAGAAAACCCTTCCCATTTCTGAGCCTGCCCTCAGCAAACAAAACGGAGTTGTTGGGTTTGGGTTGTGTTGTTCCCCCTCCCCCCCCCCCCAAGTAACTAAAGCCCCAATAATTGGGGGATTATAACAAAACCAGGAACACTTCTGTTAAAACAAACACTTCTTGCCAAAACAGTCATTTCAACCAAAAGCTTGTTTCTTATTTATTTATCCTTGGATGAAGGGCAAAAGAGTCAACAGAAGATCTCTGCCAGACACACGCCAAGCTTTTCGCTCTCTCTGTCCGCAAGCAATGCAGTGGAAGCCCTTGGGGGGTAATGGACTCTTGAAAACACAATTCCTGCACTTGGTGTCTGAAGAGGGGCTCAGCTCCACGGAAAATATCCTTGGCAAGCTGCCTCCAACTCCACACTCAGGGGAGCAGCCTATCACCAGAGGAAGGGAAGCTGAGCGAAACCTTCCAGCCCCGCCAAAAGAAACCATTTGTTGCAGCAGATGTGGTAGCCCAAAGGGATGAGCAGGCAGAAGACAGGGCATTGGGCCAGGATTTCTCCTCGTTTTTCCAAGGCTGGAGAAAGTTCTCCATGTGGCCTCAGCGAGCCATCAATGTCACAGGCACGAGCTCTCCTTTTCAGCTTGACAACAGAAGTAGAGGAGGGGGGAAGCAAAACGGTTCCCTGTCTACCCTACTCAAATCAGAAAGCTCTTGGAAATGCAGTGTTGGGGCAGTCATTTCCAGGGGATGTTCCTGTGGGTTTGGGACAAAGTGAGCTACACAGCTGGAAGGGAAAATCCAGTCCCAGCAAATGGGTGGCTCCTGGGTTGGAGTCTGTGTTATTTTGTGTGTGTGTGTGAGCTGGTATCTAAAAAGGGGTGAACCTTCATACCCAAGGAGTGGAGCCCTGCTAGCTGGAGCTGCCACACTGTGACAGCAAGGATGGCAGCCTGAGGGGCAGAAATAGCCCCCCTGCCATTGCTGGTGGCTGCTGGAACTGTAAGGACTGGCAGCCAAAGCTCAGCTCAGCCCTCCTGGGAAGGACAGGGTAGTCTGGGGCAAGGGGCCCCCCTTAGCAGCACTGACTTCTCCCTTCATCTTGACCCCAAACTTTTGGCAGTATGTGGAGTAAAAATGCCTTGTGCTGTGATGTGCTCAGCAGCAACCCTTCCCATCTGAGAGGAGGTGAGGAGCACAGCACCTGGACAACACTCAGCAGACAAAGTAAAGGAGACATGAGAACAGAGGCACACACACACACACATCTTTTAACTCACAGAAACAAACATTCCTGCTTGTCAGCACTGCATTTTTCTATAGATGCTTGTTAAAAATAGCTTTAAAACAAGTGATGTGGCCAACCCCGAGACCCAAATTAAGACACCACAGCTCCCAGCTCTTTACTCACCCCAAGGCAAAAAGAAAGAGACTTCCCCAAAATTATGGCTTGGGTGGACTAACTAGACCTGAATAGGGTGACCTAACAATGATCTCCAAACAGGCAGACTCTCCCCTTCCCCATCCCTGGCAAGGAACCCTTGGCCAGGATACCAAAGCCAGGCTCACAGAGCCACAAAGGAGGAGATGCTTCTGTGCTCTCTGTGCTGCAAAAGCAGAATGCAAACCAGCAACATGTGAATGCTGAAGGCCAGGTTGGATGGAGATCAATCTAGTCTAGTGGAAGGTGCCTCTGACCATGGTGGTGGAAATAGATGATCTTTAAGGTCCAATCCAACCCAAATCATCTATGGCTCCATGATTCCATGGTTCTGTGGTTCTATACTGGACATTTTTGTGCTGATACTCAAAGTTTAGTTGTGTTTTCCTCCCATGTCCACTGCTATAGCTTCCCAGCCCTTTGTCCCTCTTCCTCTCACTATTCCCCTGTCTATGCTCTTTTCTCCCCAGTGTATTGTTATTTGTATATGACCTTATTCATATATGTTCAGACTCAATCCTCAGCAGGTTCCAGGACAAGACTTCCTTGTCTCTCTTGGACTGGGAGGCAGAAAACTGGACCAGTACTCCAGATGTGGTCTCACATCTGGGCAGAGTAGAGGGAGAGGATAATCTCCTTCCATCTGCTGGCCCCATTCTTCTTAATCATAGAATCATAGAATTGTCAGGGTTGGAAAGGACCTCAAGGCTCAGCCAGTTCCAACCCCCTGCCATGGCCAGGGACACCTCACACTACAGCAGGTTGCTCACAGCCACATCCAGCCTGGTCTCAAAACCTCCAGGGATGAGGCTTCCACCACCTCCCTGGGCAACCTGTGCCAGCCTCTCACCACCCTCATGGGGAACAACTTCCTAACACCCACTCTGAATCTCCCCATTTCTAGTTTTGTTCCATCCCCCCCAGTCCTATCACTCCCTGACACCATAAAAAGTCCCTCCCCAGCTTTCTTATAGCCCCCTTCAGACACTGGAAGGCCACAATAAGGTCTCCTGGGAGCCTTCTCTTCTTCAGACTGAATAAACTCCCTGGGTCATGGTGAACTTGTTGTCCACCAGCACCCTCAGTTCCAGGACTGTAGGTGCTGGGAGCGAGGAAGCTCCAGACAGTCCAGTGCAGCCTTAGTGTGTTTCTATTAGCAGTGATCAGCAGTGAGGTTATGGCTTGAGGAAATGGGTGGGTACTGAAATCAAGGCTATAAATAGGCACCTGGCACTCTGCAGCCATGGGAATGCCCTGGATTTCTCTTCTGGCTCCTGCTGCTGTCTCGCTCAGCTCTGCTGGGTGACTCATGCAGCTTCCCTCTGCCTCAGTTTCCCTGCAGCTATGGCAATGAAGTGGTTCTGGGAGCTTCCAGGAGAAACATGCTAAACTTGAGAAGTATCCTGGTGCTTTGCAATGAGCACACACTTCCCTACCCAGGGAATTTCTGGAGACTAATAGAAGGCTATAAAGATGCTGAGGGGCCTGGACCACCTCTGTGAGAGGGAAAGGCTGAGAGCCCTGGGGCTGTTCACCCTGGAGAAGAGCAGCCAGGGAGGGGATCTGATCAGTGCTCATCAATATCTAAATGGGGGGGCAAGAGGATGGGGCCAGACTCTTTTCAGTGACAGGACAAGGGGCAACAGGCACTAGGATTCAGGAGATTCCATCTACACATGAGGAAAAACAGCTCTCCTCTGAGGATGCCAAAGCCCTGGACCAGTCTGACCACAGAGGTTGTGGAGTTATGATCCTGGGCAACCTGGTGTGGGTGACCCTGCTTTAGCAGGGAGAGCTGTACTACATGATCCCTGGAAGTCCCTTTCAACCCTCATCATGATTCTGGGATTCTGTGACTGGAGAACAGGATTTGGGGTCTGAGATCAGGGAAGTAATATGCTAGAGGTGCAGATACAGACCTGAGTTACTACAACCTCATGTAAAAGGAGGAAAATCTGAACCCATGAAAGAGTAGCTCCTGAGCTCCAGCCTCCAACCTGGAAGTGGGAAAAGGCAAGGTACAGATTTGGTCTTGACTGCTTTCTGCCTGAGAGCCAAGAGCTTGGACAAGGGTCCCTGTGCTGCATGATTCTTCATGGTAACATGCATGCAAAAGCATCTTGAAGATGAAGGTGTCCCTGCCCATGGCAGGGGGGTTGGACCTAGATGATCCTTGAGGTCCCTTCCAACCCTAACGTTTCTATGACTCTCTGACACCACAGTCCCTGGCCCCTGGTGCTTTCTCAGGGTTAATCAAGCAGGGCCATGCTGCTTCTCATGCCTGTTGTTAGAGATGCAAAGGCTCTGAGAAAGCAGTGCCTGGTGAGATGGGAAGGAAACAGCCACTGGTGTCAGCGCAGACCTGGAGAGACCTGTCCCTCGAGGACACAGTGACCTCAGCTCCTGCTCCGCTCCATCCCCTCCCTTTCCCAGAGAGGGAATCTGCATGTATTGATCCCAAGGAAACATTCACTCCTCAGTTCCTTCCTGCTGGATTCTATTCTCACAGAAATCTGCAGCCCAGCCTCACCCTTTCCTGCAGCCCAGCACTCAGAAGAAAAGCATCACGACTGCTCGTGGCTGAGTGCAAACTCCTCCTTTCCCTGCAGTGCTAGAAAGCTCTGGGAACTTCTCATCTTTATTGAGCTCCTGGTCTGAGAGCTTTGCTTTTCATGTGAGAATAGACATGCAGAGCAGAAGAGCTTTCCAGGATAGTGAAAGGCCAGGACTCAACTAATTCCAGGCTGAGTTTGAACTACATGAAGGAATGGGCTCAATGGTCTTAACTGTGGGTGATAGGATTACTTCTACTCCTCTTCTGTGTAATGCATAGAGATGTGCGGTCAGAGGCTAAAGCAGAAATACTTCTGGAGATACAGAGCTGATAACATTTGGGGTCCCAGACTATCTGCAAAATAAATGGGGAAGATCTGGCTTCTCCCACAAGTCTTTAACAACTGATGAAAGGAAAAGTGCAGCAGGGGCTTGTGCTTGACCTCCAAGCCTTTTGGACCAGAGGGCTGCCCAATGTCTCCTGCAAACCACTATGTACCCTCTGTTAACCACTGAACTGGGCAGTCCTTCAAGAAAACATAGCTTCCAATACTTCAGCCTGGGAGCCTGATGCATTCTTGCAACTCCACACTTGCTGGGCCCAGTGAACATGATATTTCCCTCCCACAGAGGCTAACATTTGAGATTATTTTTGTCCTACCTCACAGCTTTCTTCATGTCACAACACACAGGAGGCAGGAGATGTATCCAAGTTCTTGGAGAAGAGACTCAGCTCAAGGATCCCTCTTCTTTGGGCAAGCAGTCTATGCACTGCTGCACACAGAGAGACCAAATACTCTCCCTTCTGGAGGTCGTTTCTGAGTGCTTGACCTGCTATGTATAAAAATGTTGATCAAATCCAGCCTTGGCAGCTAGGCTGGTGGAGGAACACCTAGTTAGAGGGTTTGGGCAGGGCTTGGCTGTGATCTAAGGAGCAACTACTCATCTCTGCCCTGGATGAGGGTCTCCATGGCTGTATCAAACCTATAAAGCAGAACTTCCCTGGCATAGAAAAAAAAAGGACTCCTAAGTCAGGAAGTACCATTATTGTTGTGGAGAGTTGAACATGTGTTTGAAAGGCTGAAGGCAAATATTGGGGACCTAGACCATAGGTCTGGGTTCAAGGTCTACCAGCAGTCTCTCGTGGTTCATGGAGGGTATTTTAATTGCTCACAAAGGGCCTTAGTTACAAGCAACAGACCAAGAGGAAGCACCCCAAGTTGCACCAGGGCAGATTTAGGTTGGACATGAGGGACACTGAAAGGGTTGTCAGGGCCTGGAACAGGCAGCCAAGGGATGTGGTAGGGGGATTCTAAAGCTGTGTAGGTGTGGTGATGAGGGACACGGTTTACTGCTGCACTCATGGTTGGGCTTGGTGATATTAAAGGTCTCTTCTACTGAAATCATTCTGTGATTCTATGGGTCTCTGATTCCATGGCTCTAGCAAATGAGCCACCAGTACTCCACCAGTCCCTGGAGGGTGCCTCAAAGGCAGCCATGCAGCGATGTGTCACCAGCAAAGCAGCTCCGGCTCTGCTCTCCGGGGGCCAGAAGTGCTCCCCAGAGCAGCCCCTCCAGCCTGCTCACAGCTCCTCCAGCCTGCTCACAGCCTCCCTGTGCGAAATTTCACCTGACCTGAACTTTCCCAGAAGTTTATGCAGCCTTCCCCCTGACAGTTTCGAGCAGAGCTGTTTTTGTGCCTCGCAGCCCAGACACCAAATTGGAGCCGAAGTGACGTTTATTGTTTCAACAGTGTTATTATATGAAGATTGAGCTCATTACAAACACGACCTGTTTTCCAGCCAGGACACATATTAATTTGGATGAAAGACCAGCTGCCTCCTCTCTCCATATGGCCTTATCAGGAAGCAAACTGGGGGTTTGAGTTTCATTCCAAAGAACAAAAATATAATTGAGCCCTCGCGTCGTTTGAGGGAACTCAAATAATCATTAGCATCACAATGTCCCTGCTAAGCACAGGGGAGAGGGGCAGAGGTGTTTATTTCTAGGGGGGGGTGTGGGTCTAAAAATAAACCCAGGCAATATTCCTCTCAGGGGAACCTGAGGACAAGGTGGGGGAGACTTTCTTCCAGTCTTTATCCAACCTCTCCAGCGTGACACCGTGGGCTGTGTTTCTGCAGTGCTTTTGTGGTGTTTTCCTTGGTAGAGGTGGGGGTACAGAGATCTTATGCCCTCTCCCTCTTCTCCCTGAGTAAATGAGGACCCCCCCTGATGAGGTATTTCTTCTCACTCACCTGAGCTTTTTCCTACTTGCAAGGAGCTCCCAAGATCTTGAGACAATGAGGGTTGACCCAAACTGATTGAAACCAAGGAAGAGACTCAGCTATCTCACTACTTATGTTTCAGGTTTGACTGCTTACCTGGCTAATCTGGTCAATCAGGAGTTTGCATTGTCTTGGTTTGAGCTAGGACAGAGCTAATTCTGCTCAGGGATTTGACTCTTCAGCTCAGGCTCTGCTCACTGAGGCACTTTCTGCAGCTCAGGGCAGGGTTGCACAGCCAGGGGCTGCTCCTAGCAGGGAGAAGCTGATGGGGAGCTGCCAAGGACTGGGCTGCAGAAAGGCTCTGGCTGAGGCTTGCTCCTGAGCAGACCAAAGGCATTGCCACATCTTTTGTGCCACTTTGGGATGCAGGGAGCCAAAGGTGGTACCTGCAGGGCAGAACAGACAGGACAGGTGACCCTCAACTGACCAACAAGGGAGTGCAGCCCATGGATGTCATCTTCAGGATAAATGTGAGGGGTCACCAGGGTCATGCCTCTTCTTCAATGGTCAGCATCCAAGCAGGACTCTGTCTCTTCTGCATTTGATCCCAATCTGTGTATTCCTGAATCCAGAATCTACCTCCTACCCCATCAGTCTCTCTCCCTTATTCCCTTTCTTTTCCCTTTGGGAAGCAGAGGGGTTCACAGAGAACCTCTGGCACTCATCTAGTGGCCAGCCCAGCCCTAACCCTTGGCAGGCATCAAACACTTCTTGCCACCTGCTTCACGTCCTTCCAGGACAGAGCTGCAGACAGGATAACTGGAGCTAAATCCTCCACTTGTGCACTGGCAACAGAAGCGGAACACCAGGCTGCGAGGCTGCAGGCTGCCCAGAGCCCGGTGCCCGCGCGGGCCGACGGCACATCTCGCACAAAGGCATCCAGCCCTCACTTCAAGATGCTTCAAGTGGTGAATAATCCATCTCTTTCCCTTCTCATTTACTCCATTGGTTAATCACCCTCTTCATCCCGACTGGCTGCTTTATTTTTAACCTCTGTGTGTGCAGAGAGCTCTGCTTTCTTTTCCTCGCCGCATGCCACCGCATTCCCCTCCGGAGATGAAAGTCAGGGGGGATTCTGCCTTATCCAGGTCGCTTCCCCCCATCTTTCTTTGAGGTGCATTTTTTCCCTTCCTGTTGCCTGATAGTTAAAGGGTTCAGCAACCCCTTGACAAAGGCTCCTGAAGTGGAAGCCTTCTCCTGCTTGCTCTTTTCAGATGTCAGCCTGGCGAGACGAGGGAAAATAAGAATCCCAATCTTTCCTGCGTGGGCTCCGCTGGATGGAATCCCTGAGTGGTGCAATAAAGCAAACACAGCTCCCACGGTGCCAAACAGGAAAGCTGGCTGAGTTTGGGGCAAATATCTTTATCAGCTTCCCTCTTCCCCCAGCAAAGCTGACATTTGGTTTAAGGTAGAACACATTCCTGACACACAGGACTCTGATCCCTTACAAAAGGGAGCCCACTTCCTGGATTTAGGCTAAGGGACAGGGTTCAGGCAGGGGGCAAGCTATATATGTGTCAAAATGAGCAATGTCTTTTTGGGTCACATATACTTTTGACTTCAACACTGCTTTATGTAGGCTGTAAAATTAATAGGTGGGAACTAGATTTATTTGTCCCCCTGGCCTGGTAGTTGCTTGTTAGGTTAAACTCACTGATTTCCTGGTACAAAAGTGCTTGTTAAAATAATCTCCCTGAAAATATTCCTCTGGGACTACTTCATCTTCCGAAATCAAAAATTCCCCACTAATGAAAGGCGCGAGATGTGACGGACAGGCTCCAGCCAAACAACCCCAAAGCCCTGGAAAAGAGGAGCTCTTTCCCATAAACACTGCTGGGGGAATTCGACTGGTTTCTGGTGTTCTGGAACGAATGCCAGCATCCCTGCTCCATGCACAAGTGCTCCTGGGCAGGACTCACCTGCTTCTCTTTCATCCACCAGGTCTCTTTCTGCCTTCCCCACCGACCCAAGCCTCTTGGTAGGTGTGGTTGCCACCAGTTTCACAAGGTTTGCTCTGTCCTCAGTCACACAACTTCCAAACTGGCCCACCAGGACTGTCCTCTAAGGACAATAAGGAGATCAACGTGCTCAACAGTCCCCTTTGCTTTTAGAGGGGCTGTTCCCAGATCTTCATTTGCTCACATTGCCCCTCCTCAAAACCTTGACGCTCCACTTTACCTCCCCCGGGTGCGAGCCTTTGACTGCAAACAAAGAGTAGTAAAAGGTGGTAGAGAGATTTCATGATGAGGTTGGAGCTGTGGGGACCTACTTGCACAATGGTACCGTTGTGTGGCCACCGAGTTCTGGCTGCTGGAGGAAGAAGCCTGCAGTGCCGGAGGATGCTCCTGCGCGCTGGGAGCTCCTGGCTGAGAGTGCAAAGGGCATGTCCCTAACGTGACCATGCAGAGGGCTGCAGAGAGGGGGAACACAGCTGGGGGGTTCTCCAGGGACAGCCTGTCTTTACCTAATAACAGAGATTGAGGAGCTGGTTTGAGCTACCCAGACATTACATCAGCTTGTGGCCTCCCTCCCATTGGTCCCTTTGCCTTAGCCCCTTTAATTCGGCTGCGTATCCTTACAGTCACCTTAGTGTCCTGAGCCATGAATCACGTTTGTGTCATTCCCCTGGAACTGGGGAAGGGCAAAACTGCTCAAAGGAAAACTCAGAATCTTTTCTGTGTGGTGAGATAGATGTTGAAGACAGAGGAAAACCTCCTTGGAGAAGGGGGGAGTCAATGCTTGCTTTTTCTTTTCCCCATTTTGTTTTCTTTTATTTCTTCTCACAAAACTCTTTCTTGTGGTACAATAAACCTCTGAGCACCTACTCACTCATGGCAAGGGGGTTGGAACTGCATGATCCTTGAGGTCCCTTCCAACCCTAACAATTCTATGAGTCTATGACCTCTGTGAGGAGCAAAGGCTGAGACCCCTGGGGCTGGTGAGCCTGGAGAAGAGCAGCCTGAGAGGGGATCTGATCAATGCCGATCAATAACTGAAGAGTGGAATGCAAGAGCATGGGGCCAGATTCTTTTCAGTGGTGCTCACCAACAGGGCAAGGGGTAATGGACACAAACTGGAATGGAGGAGGAGAGAATTCTTTCCTCTGAGGGTGCCAGAGCCCTGCCCAGAGAACTTGTGGAGTCTCCTTCTGCAGAGATTCCAAAGCCACCTGGAAGTGACCTTGTGCAACTTGCTCTGGGTGACCCTGCTATAGCAGGGGGGGTTGGACTGCTGCAGTCCCTTCCTATCCTTACCATGCTGGGATTCTGTGTTACCCTGCCCCTCCAGGGTATGAACCAAACCACAGAGGGATTCTTGACTAGACTGAGACATCATTTCCAGCCCATACACAAGGAAACACAGAAGCCAAGGGGTTGCCCCAGGGTCCTTCAGTGAGAAGAGAGATGGTCTGCATCCTGTTCCACTGTTGCCCTTCTTGATCAGCAATAAGATTCCTAATTAAAGGAGCAGGTGGTGGCCTTTGAGATAGGATGGCTGTGGTCCTGGTGACTTCTCCAGGGTCACTGTGAGAGCTGGTAGGAATCCTCCTGAAGCCCAGGTCTCCACCCTACCTGCAAGGGCACAACTCCCACAATTTCTAGGCTCTCCCTGTACCCCAAACCATGCTCTCAAATCCCACAACACTGTTCTGGTTCATGTGGATCGTTTTCTATCACATGCAGCCCTGGAAAAGACTTTGAAATTATCACCCAAGTCTGTTTTGCAGGTTTAAAATGTGAAGGCTAGGGAAAGAAAAGAAATAATTAAGAAAGTACAGATTTTCCCTGAGGTCCTGTGGTTTGGGAAGAAGAAGAAGGGCTCACTTCAGTGCTCTGTCTTGTGGACAGATTGTTTATTCTTGTCCTCTTCCCCTCTCCTCCTAAGAAAAATCTTCCATTAAGAATGAAATAAGCTTTTGCCTTCAGTTTTCAGTGTTCAGACACTCAGCTAATATTTGTCTTTATGAAAAAAAAAAAAAAACAAGCACAAAGACAAAGCCCTAAACTTTTCCACCTTCATTATTTCAGCACAAATAAGCAAGATCTGTGGCTCTCTTGGTTGCCAGGAATGGCATCTTTGGGCTAGTTAGATCACATTTGCCATGGTGCACAAGAGAGTTGACCTGAAACAGTGACTCGAATTTTTCTCATCAGTTCCTCTTGGGATGGATCCTCCTTCTTCCAAGCAGGCCCACCTCTGGCTGACCATTAAGGAAGATCTGCCTGTGGTGCTTTTAAAGCCACATCTGTTTACAACAACAGCCTTCCTATCCAAACAACCCTGATTACTTTCACATTTCTGATAGAGATGCAGCAGCTCGGAAGGTTCGGTCATAAGGTTCCCAGAACATCTTCCTCAAAGGACATCATTTGGAGGTAATTGTAGGGCTGCTGTCATAAACAGGCTCTCCAAAAGCTCCCAACAATGCAAGCAGCCCTTATTGAAAACACTCCATCCAGCCAGTGTTGTTTGTCAGTGACAAGCTGCAGGGATGCTGGATCCTTGGCCCTTTTATAATCTGCAGCGGTCACGAACCAGGCGTCTTGGAAGGATCCCTTTGAATCAGGGAACTTCCAAGAGGGACCAAAAAAACCCCGTGCCAGAAGTGCAGCCTGTTCCATTTATTCCACTTTCCCTTGCTAATGAGGGTGATCTGTGCAAAAACATGAGGCCCCAGAAGGGGCTGACACGCTTGTCTTGCAGGCCAGCCTTTAAAAGGACTCACAGGGCTGAACTTTGATCGCAGCACGGGTTAAGGCAGGGCCTGGGTTAGGAGAGCAGCCGCTGCAGTTGCTTTTCCATCAGCAAGACAAGAGCACCCTCAGCCCTCATCGGTTCTACCTGTCACAGGGTGGGATAATCTGCCACAGGAAACAGCCACAGCAAACAGGCTTATGACTTTGACACAGACTCACAGAGAGTGGAGGTTGGAAGGGACCTCTGGGGGTCATTTGGTCTAAGCCCCCTGCTGAAGCAGGGTCATCCACAGCAGCTTGCCCAGGATCACAACATCCAGGCATGTTTGGAATCTCTCCAGAGAAGGAAACTCCACAACCCTGGCTCCAGCAACCTCACAGTAGAGAAATCTTTTCTTCTCGTTAAAATAGAACCTTCTGGGTTCTAATCTGTGCCTGTTGCCCTTTGCCCTGTCACTGGGCACCACTGAAAAGAGTCTGGTCCCAGCCTCTTGCCCCCTGCCCTTTAGCTCTTGCTGAGCATTGCTCAGATCCCCTCTCAGGCTGCTCTTCTCCAGGCTCAGCAGCCCCAGGGCTCTCCGCCTTTCCTCCTCATAGAGATGTTCCAGTCCCCTTAGCATCTTAGTAGCTTCTGCTGGACTCTTTCCGGTAGTTCTCTATCTCTCCTGAAAAGGGGAAACCAGGACTGTATCCAGTGCTCCAGATGTGAACTCACTAGGGCAGAGCAGAGAGAGAGAAGAGAACCTGCCTCAACATGCTGGTCACACTCTTCCAAATGCACTCCAGGAGACCATTTGGCCTTCCTGGCCATGAAAACACATTGCTGGCTCATAGGCAACTTGATGACTCCTAGGAATCTCTGATACTCCACAGAGCTGCCTTCCAGCAGGTCAACCCTTCACCTGTACTGCTGCAGGGGTTATTTCTCCTCAGGTTCAAGACTCTACACTTGCCCTTGTTGAACTTCATGATGTTCCCCTCTGCCCAACTCTCCAGCCTGTCCACATCCATTAGGTGTCTGAGTTTAGCTGGGAGGACTCTTAGCCTTGGCAATTGTAAGTGCTTTTAAGGAGCTGTCCTAAAGCCAGCCAGCAGCTGGATCACACCAACTGACTTGTCCTACAGACCAGCAGAAAAGGAGGGGAGTAACCCCCCAGTGTTGCCAACTGTTATGATTTTATTGGACATCTTGCAGTTGTCAGGGTGTTGGGATGTTTTTTTTTCCCCCCATAAAATCCCAGATGCTGGGTCCAGGAGATTGTGTGAAGAACCTCAGGTTTTGTTCAGAAGATACCAAAAAAGAAACCCTTCTACTTCTTGTGGTTGTAGCTTAAAGATCAGAAAGATGAGAAGGGCAATGAGGCTGGGGAGAGGCCTCGAGCACAGCCCTGTGAGGAGAGGCTGAGGGAGCTGGGGTTGCTTAGCCTGGAGAAGAGGAGGCTCAGGGGAGACCTTATTGCTCTCTACAACTCCTTGAAGGGAGGTTGTAGCCAGGAGGGGTTTGGTCTCTTCTCCCAGGCAACCAGCACCAGAACAAGAGGACACAGTCTCAAGCTGCACCAGGGGAGGTTTAGGCTGGAGGTGAGGAAGAGAAATTTGCCATTGGAATGTGCTGCCCAGGGAGGTGGTGGAGTCACCGTCCCTGGAGGTGTTCAAGAGGGGATTGGATGTAGCTCTTGGTGCCATGGTCTAGTAGTCATGAAGTCTTGGATGACAGGTTGGACTTGATGATCTTTGAGGTCTTTTCCAATCTTGTTGATTCTATGATATTCTATGAAAGTTAAAGCATTCTGTGAGCTCAAATGCAGGCAGAAGAGTAAAAAGGACCCAAACCTGTTAGTTCTGGAGATCACCTCAGGACTTGCAAACCAGCCCTGCAGTTTCTGATGGCCAGAGTCCTGGTAGACTGACAGGTGGAGTGGAAAATCAAGCTGCTTGTAGGAGGGTACTTGGGCTTTTAGCAGAGGATCATAAGCAGTGGAATGAAAATATTTATGGAAGTTGCCAGCTGCAAGCTGAACAACTGCAACAAACCTCTGCAACCAACCACTGCTGCTCTCATGTCCTTCAGTCTAAAAGCAAAATCACTGCCATGGATTGGTAGGGGTTGAAAGGGACCTCTGGAGATCATCTACTCCAAACAGCTGCTGAAGCAGGTTCACCCACAGCAGGATCACAATGTCCAGGTGGGTTTGCAGTCTCTCAAGAGAAGGAAACTCCACAACCTCTGTGGGCAGCCTGCTCCAGCACCCTCACAGCAACGTTTATCCTCATGTTCAGATTGAACTTTCTGGGTTCCAGTTTGTGCCCTTTGCCCCTTGTCCTGTCCCTGGGCACCACTGAGAAGAGTTTAGGCACAATCTCTTGCCCCCTACCCTTTAGCTCTTGCTGAGCATTGCTCAGATCCCCTCTGGGGCTGCTCTTCTCCAGGCTCAACACCCCCAGAGCTCTCAGCCTTTCCTCCTCACAGAGATGCTCCAGGCCCCTCAGCAAAACTCTTCCTATTAGACAGTCACAAAGGGCAAAGAGTGTGAAGTGGACAGAAGGAACAGGAAAAAGTTTTACATTTGGGGGGGGGGTTAAGCTTTGTTCTCTTTTGGTGCTGGCTGGGAAGACACACACTGTCAGCACAGCAAAGCCCACGAGCTGTAACTCATGAAACTGAGGAGTTCTCAGCCTTGAAACACAACTTCCAAGTCTAGGAAAAGTCTTCACTGTTTTGTCACTGAAGACCACCAAGACTTGCAGAGTTACATGATACAGCAGCTCCTATTACCATGGCCACCCACAACGTCCAGGGGACCACCGGAGCACGGAGGTATGGAAAGACACCAGGTTCGTCCTCTTCCTATTGATGCAGCCTGGATTTGTTTGCAGCCTGATGGCCCCTGGAAACCTGCAGCACCCTGGGTGGACCAAAAGGAGGATTCAGCAGGTGGCGCTCCTCTCCTGACTAAGTGCTGACAATTAGCAAATTAACTTAATTAAGCGGCGACTGGGAGCGAGGTTTCCTCTGCCTGCTCCCCCAGCTCCTGCCTCTGTGGGCTCCTTCATTGCCCACTGAGCAGAAGACCGTGCCACAGAGGGGTGGGTGGAGGTGGTCTGCTTGCAGGAGGGCATGGTGCTAGTGTCAAATCCAAGTGTGTGACCAAAGATGAGCCCTGGTGTACTTAACTGCAGGGTGGGAGTCCCAAGCAGCCAGGAGTCAGAGAGGGCTTGGGATGCTGATCAGCTCCTTGCAAGCTCTCACCCCAAGCAAGGGAGCAGCCTCGATTTCCCCCTCTGCACTTTGAAGCTGTGGGAACACCCCCAGCTCTGGGCATGGTAGCTGAGAAGGATGTAGAGTCATTGACTGGCTTGGGTTGGAAGGGACCTTTAAAGATCATCTCGTCCAAGTCTCCTGCAGCGAGCGTTTGTCCCTCTGTGCTTGGAAAGGGCTGTGGGCAGTCATCGTTGCCTTCTCCCCTGTACTCCTCTTCCTCCCTCAGTCACATTTTGAGGCAAGCTCTCTAATGGCTTGCTCTTAATTAGGGTGAACTCTGAGTGCCCTGCTAGCACACCCTTTCCTTTGTCAGCTAATTGGCCGGGCTTTCTGATCTATTATGTAAATAGTCTAAGTCTCTGCGGCACAGTGTCGTAATGCGATGCATTCCTGGGAGCCTGGGCTTCTGTTTCATGGAATTGTGCTCCAGCCTTAGGCAAAACCAGCAGCAACAACAACAAAACCCAGGCAAGCCTTTGGCTCCTTTTCTAGAGGCTCCACAAACGAGCTGCAGAAGAAAGTGTTCTGGGCAGCAGTTCAGGGCATGCAGATGGGGAGAAGGGTGCGTGATGAGGCTGAGGACAGTGGGAAGAGTTAAAGCTTTTTGCAACAGAGCTGGCCTGCAGGGGAGCCAGCATCACCTCCTGCAGCCAGGGCTGTGCTGGAGCCTCACAGCCCAAGTCCCCTTTGCTTATCACCCCATGTGTGCCGGGAGGGCTGCATGTCCCGTGTCACATCCCCAGGGAGGAAAGGAGCAGCTCTGCTCTTCTTTTGCAGGAGGTTGTGCTGCTTAGCAGTGCAGAAAGGGCTTGGCTGAGTGGAGACTTCCTTACAGAACTGTGACAGCTTTTCCTCCTGTCCTTGGACCAGTGAAGCTCCTCACCAAGTCAAAATGTGCCTTGAGCCCTCAGCACAAGGAGGACGTGGACCAGAAGAGCAGGTCCAGAGGAGACCACAACAATAGTGTGAGGGCTGGAAGCCCTCTGCTGTGAGGCCAGGCTAAGAGAGTTGGGTTTGTTCAGCCTGGAGAAGAGAAGGCTCCAGAGACATCTTCTTGTGGCCTTTCAGTACTTAGAGGGGATGATCAGAAAGCTGGGGCCAGACTTTTAGTGGAGCCTGTTGTGACAGGACAAAGGGTAATGGTTTGAAACTAAAAGAGGGAGATTGAGACTAGAGAGAAGGCAGAAAATTCTTAGGCTGAGGATGATGAGACTCTGGCCCAGGTTGCCCAGAGGGATGGTAGCTGCCCCATAGCTGTAAACATTCCAGGTGAGGTTGGACAGGGCTTTGAGCAACCTGATCTAGTTGCAGATGTCCCTGTTCACTGTAGTGGATTTGGACTAGACAACCTTTAAAGGTCCCTTCCAACCCAAACCATCCTATGAGTTTATAATTTCAAAGCAAATCTCAGGTATTTAAGGAGGTAGTGAGACCATGTGGTCAGTCAGTGTCTATGTGACCATCCTGCTCAAGCAGACAGAGAAGTCAAAGGGTTATCCTTCCCATCCACCTCTTGGAGATGCTGCAGCAGGAAAGAGCAATCCCCAGTGCTAACAGGCATCAAAAGGCCACCTGCTTCCTAAAAGGGCTCAGCAGAACAAGCTTTTTCCAAAGTGAACACTCACACTGGAGGGGTTTGCTTTATGCTGGGGTTAGAGATGGCCTAAAAGGGGTTTCTACAATGTTCTGTGTCCTGCTTTCACAGGCAGCTCAACAGAGGTACCCCAAATGGGGTTACCAAGGAGTGTCTGACCCTGCTCCCAGAACACCAGCCAGGATTTTCTAAGGAGTATAGATAAAGGGAGAAAAAGGGGAAGGAGAAAAACTCCAAAACTATAATTATTCCTCAGACAAGGAAAGCTATAAAATAAATGAGCAAAGTCCCTGCTCCGATAAATCCACTTAGAAATCCAAACCCAGTAGCAACAGAATAATTTATGTCCCACTGAAAGAGGTCCAGATGAAAATTGATGAAGTCTCTTATTTGTGCAATAAATCAGTTTCCATTAATGTAACCAATCCACATATTTATAAACATGGGCTGCACCCTGGGCTTGTTCCTTGGGTCTTTGGAAGGGGGGGAGGGGGCTGAGGAGAAAAGGGCTCTCTGAACCATGAAGTCCTTCCTGATAAATCCAGAAAGACAATCTGTGAAAGGATAGGGGGTTCAATTTATGGCCCCTGAAAAAGAGCCAAGCATGAGTAAATCTTCTCTGCTGTTGCAGAAATAAATCTGGTCAAGGCCCCTTCTTCCCTCATGTCTCTGGAGGGGGCCATAGAGCCAGTGAGCAAACTGAGAGCATTTCAGACAGTTGTTTGCTCTTTGGCCACAGCTGGGTGCTCCCACTCCCACAGATCCCATTGCCCACGCTGACACCTGTTGCACACTACAAACGGCTTTCCTCTCACAAGACTTCATGGGAAGTGGCACAGTGGTTTGGTTTTGGTGCTGACCAGTCGATGCCCAAGCTCATCTTCACCTCCTGCAGCTGCAGAGCACCACTCTGCTGCTCACAGGGCAGGAAGGGGACAAAAGGATTTATTGCAGAGGATCATCAGTGCGTCAGACAGAGGGAGAAGCCTGAAAGGTTGTCACATTTGTGGCTGGAGTTGTATTTCTGGTGGAGCCACAGCCTGTCAAGGGATGTTCAGAAGATGCACAGCATGTCTGTGCCATGGCAAAGGCTGTGGTGAAGCACTGAGCTAATGCCAGCATGACCTGGAATGGCACAGCCCACAGGAGAGACGTGGAGACACAGAATGAGGTCTGGGATCCCATTAGGGTAAGGCTGCACCCAAGGGGTTATTCTGACATGATAAAAGGAATTATTATGACAGACACCCTCCCTGTCCAGAAGGAGAGCAGACAGGCATCCTGAATCCTGCAAGATCTTACCATCTTGCATCTGAGTTCTTGGAGGAGTATCACAGAATCAGCCAGGTTGGAAGAGATCTCTAAGATCCTCAAGTCCAGCCCTAACTAATCAGCTAGACCATGGCACTAAGTACGTGGCCCTGAACCTCTGTGGCTTTGGTTTATGTTATTATTAGGTGCAAAGTGCAGCAGGCATGGACTGGACACACCACCTAAGACTTATCCCTTGGTAGAGTTCATGAGCTAAATGCTGAAGGCTAAGTCTATGCTAATAAACAAGGCAGGGCCAGGACACATCTCAAAGGATAACAGAGGCTATTCTCAGAACTTCTGTTGATTTTGGGGAGGTGAAGAAGAGAATCCAAGCACATGGGCAAAGGCAAGATGTGAACTTGTGCATCTGAGATGCAATAACCTCATAAAGTCCCCCAGTGCAGGAACTCCATCATTCAAGGTTTTGAGATCTTGCCTGCACAAGCTTCTGAGAAACCTCTTTGGTCTTTGAGTCCAGTCTTCCTTTAAGCCAAGATTTGGAATTAAGACATTTGAAAGTCCCTTCCAAACTCAATTAATCCACAGTCCTGTGCCATGCATGTGTGGCTGTCCCAAGGGCATGTGAGGAGACCTTGGCTTGGCTTATTTATGAGCACAGACTTACCAAGTGACCTAACTGCCTGTTTGATTCCAGGCAGGCCTTGAGGGCAGACAGCTTGGTCATCACAGACTCATAGAATAATTTAGGCTGGAAAAGACCCTTAAGATCATCCAGTCCAACCAGAAACCTGAGGCTGACAAGTCCCCCACTAATCCATGCTCCTCAGCACCACATCTACACATCTTTCAAATTCCTCAGGGCTGAGGACTGCCCCACTTCCCTGGGCAGTGTGTTCCAGGCTTCACAACCCTTCTGAGGAAGGATTTTCCCCAAATATCCAGTCTAACCCTCCCTACACTGCCCCTGGCCTCTGGTCATCCACACTCACAACCCAGCCATGTATCAAGGACCCTGCTCAGGTCTGCAGGAGATTGCATGGCACTGCTGTCAATCTACCTAAGGAGCAGATGGCTGCTTTCCTCCCTTCACTATTTGCACAGACCCTGAGCACACCACATTGAGGAGCCAGAGAGACAAGGTGAGATTCAGGCCCTTCCAGCATCAGCTCCTGATGGTACGTGGGCTGGGCTGCCTGGAGGGGGAAGAGATGAGCCTGGTGGCATGTGTGGCTTCACATGAGTGTGGAAGGCACAACCTGTGGCTAAGGAGTGCCCAGCGTGGGTGTCACAGCTGGCTGGGGAGTGCCTTTTCATGCCAGCTCAGGGACAAAGCGGTGCTGGGAAGGTGCTCCAACCCCTCCTTGGCACCTGGTGGAGAGTTCATGGGAGCTGCCAGGGGAGAGGAATGCATACTGGGAACACTGAGAGCCAGGAGGTAAACACTGGGGTTATCACAGGTACCATCGTGAGACTCAGGCTTGTGGTCTAACGAAGCGGAGTGATCTCAGCAGCACCTAATCACCCAGAGAGCTGGGGTGAGGTTCTGGAGATGTTTACCAAAGGAATCACAGAATCATTAAGGCTGGAAAAGATCTCTGAGATGATCAAGTCCAACTGTCAACTCAACACTACCATGCCCACCAAACCATATCCCTAAGTGCCATGTCTACATGTTTTCTCAACACCTCCAGGGATGGGGACCCCACCCCTTTGCTGGGCAGCCTGTTCCAATGCCTGACCACTCCTGAAGGGAAGAATTTTTATCCTATCATCCAACCTAAACCTCCCCTGGTGCAACTTGAGGATGTTTCTTCTATTTCTCTCACTCGTTACTTGGAAGAAGAGACCAACACCAGCTTTACTCCAACCTCCTTTCAGGGAGTTGCAGAGAGCAAGAAGGTCTCACTCTTCTCCCTTTCCTACTCCTGCTGGACACACAGCTAGGCAAGGACATGGGGAGGCTTAGCTGAAGGTCACAGGGTACATGGTGTGGTGTCCAGAGGTCTTTGCCCCGTGCTGCTTTTCTGGGATAGCCACTGGTAGGGACCTGGAGTTTTTCTAAGCGTGGAGAGAACCTTTCACTGAATTCCTAAGGTCAAGCTTTGCCTCTGAGTTGAGAGAGACAGAGTAAGACTCTGCGAAGCCTGAGTTAAGATGATGGTTTCATGACTTCCATTCAGGTATGCATTAAGAACAGTGTGGTCAGCATGTTGATGGAGGTTCTTGACCCTAGTGAAATCACTACTGGGTCCAGCTCTGGGCTCCCCAGTTCAAGAGACACAGAGCTGAGAGACCTGGGGTTGTTCAGCCTGGAGAAGACTGAGAAGAAACCTTCTCCATGCTGATCAATATCTAAAGTCAAGGGGATGGGGCCAGACTTTTGCAGTGGTGCCTAGTGACAGTATGAGGAGCAACAGGCACAAACTAGAACCCAGAGAGTTCTGTGTGAACATGAGGAGAAAATTCTTTCCTATGAGAGCGCTGAATGGAGCAGGCTGCCCAGAGAGGCTGTGGAGTCTCCTTCTCTGGAGAGATTCTAAACCCACCTGGACATTGTGATCCTGGGCACCCTGCTGTGGGTGACACTGCTTTAATAGATGGCTTGGTCTAGATGATCCCCAGAGGTCCCTTCCAACTTCTACCACTCTGTGATTCTCTGATCCTTGGCCTAGCAGCAACCAGAGCTGTCTTAGATCGCCCTTTCAATTTCGAGACCTGGGGCAGTTATGCTGCACTGTGGTTCCTCACCTACAAACCTGGCTGTCCCTCCTCTGCCATGGCTGTAAACTCCTAGGGGCAGGGAGTGCCCTTTGCCATGTGTTTACACAACAGCCCTGCATAATGAGGCCATCATTTAGGCTGGGCCCTGAGGACATCAATATCATTCCCTATTTCTCTGCATTTCTGCCCTTGCCAGCACAGGCAGTGCTGGGAAATGCCCCTGTTCTGCCCAGCTGGCTGGCACTTTCCCTGCTTTGGCAGCAGCAGCTCTGCTCCATGGGTGTGGGGTGGGTTCCAGAAGCAGCAGTTAGCAGCTGCTGGTTTATAAATCTTGCTGTTTCCACAGGCATGCAGGGAACCTTCTCTCACCTGTCCATGTGTTAATTAAGCATGGGATGGGAGCAGCTCATCAGCCCGAGCAGGACTTCAACAGCTTGTTTACAGAATTATTGGGCCAAACCCACACCATTTGCTTCTCTTTCACACTGCACAAACTGCAACGACCTTTTTCCCCCCTTTTTCACTCTTGTGGGGACCTCACTGACACAAACACTGATGGTTTGATTGATCTGCCTGTGATGTCTCTCAAGGGATGTCCCATGTCTGCAAACTACAGAATCCCAGCACGGTGTGGGTTGGAAGGGACCTCTGGGGATCATCTAAGTTCAACCCCACTGCTCCAGCAGGCTCACCCACAGCAGCTTGCCCAGGATCACAATGGGTTTGGAATCTCTCCAGAGAAGGAGACTCCACAGCCTCTCTGGGCAGCCTGCTCCAAGGCTCCAGATGGACTAGATGACCTTTAAAAGTCCCTTCCAGCCCGAGCCACATTATGATTCTATGATCTGTGCTTTGAGACGTGTGCAGTGTCCAGCACTGATAAACCAAAGATGTCAAAAGCAGGCAAGGTCTGTTTCTGAAACATGCTTAACCATTACATTGTAGGCGAGTATCACTGCAGAGGAGGGCAAGATGCCAGTGGCAATGAATCCTAACAACTGCTTTACACTTTGGAAGCACCTCAAGCCTCAAGGGACACCGCAGGCTCATAGCTGCACAGGGAGCTACAAAGTGTCAGCAAATGTCCTTTACAAAACAAACAAACAAATCAAATCCTCTTCTTTCCTGAGAGGGTACCAGAGAAACTGACCAGGCTGCCCAGAGAGGCTGTGGAGTCTCCTTCTCTGGAGAGGTTCCAAACCCACCTGGCCATTGTGATCCTGGGCAAGCTGCTGGGGGTGACCCTGCTTTAGCAGGGGGTCGAACCTCTGGTCCCCAAAGGCCCCTTCCAACACACGCCAGGATTCTGTGCAGGCTTTCAAAGGCAACTGGAAAACCCTCCACGGATTCCTATGGATGTTTCAGCACATTTAGAAACGTTTTTTGGGCCTCAGATGCAGATTCAGTCACAGCTTGGCTGGAGCTGAATCCTGGCAGCACCTTCTCCTCTCTCCAAAAGGCAACGAAGTTCCTGTCTTTGTAACTGGGTGCTGTGCTTTACTACACCAAAGGGACACTGCAGCCAGAGAGCTGAGTAATCCTCTGAGGAGGGGGAGATTGGCAGTGATGACTGAGACTGGGAATCTACCTCCTTTGGACAAGGATTTCACCACCAGGTCACTGCTTTTCCCAGTGAGCTTAAAATCCAGAAAGCATTGCACGAAATGCTTTGATGAGGTGTTCCTAATTGGTTTTGTAGTTCTAGATGCATTCCCCTTATATCTAGGTTAGGCAAATTGCACCCAGCACTCATAATAATTAATTGGAGCCGAGATCTGCCTCTTCCTTTTCATTTTCCCATCTCTTTGTACAGCTAATTCTCTTTGTGTTAAAATTTCCCTTATCTCTCTCTGCAAAGGTGGATTTGTTTGGGGAGAGGTGTGATTAAGTTCAAAAAAAGATGATAAAAATGTTAATACAAACACCAAGAAAACAGAGAGAGACTAACAAGGGGAAGTCTTTAGGTGGAGGGGAACCTAAAGTGCAAGTGTAGAGTCCTGCATCTGGGGAGGAAGAGCCCCCTGCACCAGTAGAGGTGGGAGGTTGACCTGCTGGAAACCAGCTCAACAGGCAAGAACCTGGGAGTCCTGGTGGACCAAAAGTTCACCTCAAGGCAGGAATGTGCAATAGCGGCCAAGAAGGCAAATGGTCCTGGGGTGCATGAAGAAGAGTGAGAACTGCAGGTGGAGGGATGTTCTTCTCCCCCTCCACTCCACCCTGGTGAGACAACAGCTGGAGTCCTGGGTCCAGTTCTGGGCTCCCCAGTTCAAGAGAGACAGGGAACTACTGGAGAGAGTCCAGTGCAAGCTACAAGGATCCTGAGGGGCCTGGAGCATCCCTGTGAGAAGGAAAGACTGAGAGCCCTGGGGCTGTGAAGCCTGGAGAAGAGAAGCCTGAGAGGGCATCTGATCAATGCTCAGCAAGAGCTACAGAGGAAGATCAAGAGGATGGGACCAAACTCTTGCCAGTGCTCCCCAGTGTGAGGATGCCAGGTCCCACACACCAAGAAGGACAGTGAGGTGCTGGAGCATGTCTGAAGAAGAGCAGTAAGGCTGGTGAGGGATTTAGAGCACAGGTTTTGTGAGGAGCAGCTGAGGGAACTGGATTTGTTTAGCCTGGAGAAAAGGAGGTTGAAGGGAGACCTTCTGGCTCTCTACAAGTCCCTGAGAGGAGATTGTAGCCAGGATGTGGGTTGGTTTCTTCTCCCAAAGAACAAGTGTTTGGACCATAGCAAAAGGCCTCAAGTTGCTCCAGGAGAGGTTTGAGGTGGACACAAGGAACAATTTCTTTCCCCCACCAGGGTTGTTGAGCCCTGGCCAAGGCTACCCAGGAAAGTGGTAGAATCTCTGTCCCTGAAGAGGTTTCAAAGAGACCATGAGGGACCATGGTTTAGTGGTGACCTGGCCACATTGGGTTAAAGGTTGGACTTGATAATCTTAAGGTTTCTTCAATTAAAATGATTCTATGCCTCACAAGCTTTCCCAGCTCACCCATGCACAGCTTGTCCTTGCTCCCCACTGCATTTGCACTTCCCAAACCACTCCTTGGTTCATCTGAAGGCCAGTGTTTGTTTGCTGTTGTTGGGCTGGGCTTCAGTACTACACCACACACAACCAGAACCAATTTGAAGGAGGGAGCAGAGTCATACAGCTGCTGCCCCTTTCAGCACCTCCAGTTTAGAGCAGCCTCAACTAATGGTGAAATTTCACCTTTTGGTTCTTTAGGCTGCAACCAGACTTGGAGGCACCAACCAAGGCCACTGCCCCAACATGCTCAGTGTGTGGATATCAGAGGTCAGAAAGTACCAGGGACCTACCTGAGTTTGCACAGGGGCTCAGGAGCACAGGCAGGATCTCCTGGGTCTTCATCTTGCACTATGTAAGTCAAGCCAGCAGTGACCAAGCTTTTGTACACTCTTTTCACTAGCTGTGGGTCTGTCCTGTGCAGCTCACCCCCATGTGGCATAGAAGGAGTTTCAGGTTCCTTGAAGAAGAGACTAAGAAAAGCCTGGGTGCAGGCTGCCAGCAAAGGGGACTGGGACCTGAGGAGAGAACAGAACACAGCCAGTGGGTTCTCAAGCAGCATGATGAAGAGCATCAGCAGCTTTAAGGTGGCAATCTACCCCTGGCTGCTGCCTGGCAGCAATTCATTCTCACCCTTGAGCTGGGGCAGAGGTGGAACATCTCAGACTTTGCTGCTTCAGCAGGTACACACAGAACAAGAACTACTGCTAGGGTTTCCAGAGCGTGGATCAGCACTGTTGTGGAGCTCCTTCAGAAGCAATAAAGCAGATCAGGGCACAGCCTGGACCTGTGCTAATCCTGTCCTCGCTAACCCCAGACCTGGAAGAGCTGGGAATTGTAGTTGTAGATACAGAAGCCACCTGGATTTGGGCCAGTTGAAGGCTGGAGGATGTCCAACTGCCTCAGCCCAGAGGTAATAAACCCTTCTTAGAGCCTCAGCAAGAGCACAGTGGCCTCAGGCTCATATAATCAGGCTAGATCTGGGCCTGAGTTAGTCATCTGCTCTGCAAGGGGATGTCACAGGCTGCATTTCATGGAAGTGGCCTCCCCAGAACATCTCCTCCTCCTTCATTCAAGGGGGCATCTTCCCTCAAGGCACACCATGTCCAGCACATTCCAGCAAGATTTAGCACTTGATGGGGTGCTTCTATTGTTTCACTTTGCTTTTTTAATTAAAATGCACAGAGGACTGGGGGGGGGGGGGGAAGGGGGGAGAAGAAAACTTTTTAAAAGTAAGGAATTAATTTATTTTCTTTCATTGTTCTTTCTCATGGAACAATCTCCAGGGAAAGAGAGGAAGTTACACACACACACAAAAAAGAGGAACAATGTCCATGCAGAGGCTGTGGGTTCATGGAATCACACAGAATCACAGAATGGCAGGGCTTGGATGGGACCTCTGGGGACCATCTAGTCCTGTAAATGAACTTCATAAGGAGAGAAAGGGAAAGAAAGGAAGGCCTAAGCTCCTGACAGATGAGTGGTGGACTCATGGATATCAGAAATGTACAACAAGGTGGTTCCTGCAGGGTTGCCTTCACAGGGAGGGAAAGGCGTATCAAGGAGGTTGTACTAGATGATGCCTTGAGGTCCTTTCCAAACCCCACTGTGCTGTGACTCTGTGTCCTTAAATGATGTGAGCTTCATGGGCTGGGCTGGCAGCACATTTCCAGTCTGCTAATTCCATGCTCAAACCAGGACAGCACTTGGCTAGGTCTAACTTTAGCCCAAGGGTTAGCCTACTATTAACCTAGCTGCATCTGAAGAAAAGGATTAAAAGCAGATTCACCAAAACTAGTGGAGAGAGTTTGGAGAAAAGGAGTTAGGTTTGGGTTTCCTTCAGCTTTACTTTTGCTGTAAAGCTGTCATTGAGCAACCAAGAAGGTACTGAACAAAATCCTTAATTGCTTTGGGAAGAAGCTGGAGAACAGTAGTTGGGAAGACTGTCTGATCCTAACACACAATCTCCTGAGAGAAATCTCTCCCTCTTTCTTGCCCTAATGAGGAATCCCACAGCAAAGGAAAGAGATGTTTGGTCAAATCTTGGTTTGGGGAAAAAAACAACAGAAACCAAAGAAACAACATAAAAGTGTCGTTATCAATGAGCTCCTAACGAGCAGAAAATGAGCAGAATGGGCCCTTTCTCATCCAGCTTAATGAACTCCTCAGACTGCAGAACCAGTCCCACATTCATGCTGCCTGAAGAAAATAAGGCTGAGGAAAGAAAAGATTAGTGTCAGGCTAGAAGTATCAGATGATTAGCATTGTTTTAGGAAGCAATCTAAGATGTCATCTGGAGATACGCTACCGATCCATCTGGGGCAGAAAGGAAAGAAGACAGGGGGGGGGGGGGGGGGGGGCTAGGGGGGAGGGAGGGGAGGTGGAACCAAAACCCCAACCAACAACCCTGTTTTGTTTCTCATTACTGCTCTAATTCTGGTGTAATTGAAAACGGGCTGAATGTGTTTAGGAACATGTAGGACATCTGTTTCTCATTGGAAGAGCTCCGTTTTTTCGAGTGGCGCCTTCCATCTTCATCACAGTCCAAAGCTTCCCACATCACGACTTGTCCTCTTTTCTTTCTCTGCTCTTTTTTATATTATTATTTTTTTCTTCTTCTTTTTTTTTCCCCTCTCTCCTCCTTTCCAGAAAATGTGAGGTTGAACTTTCGACTCCATGTAAAACAGTTGGAGAGAAACCATGATAAGTCCCGGAGGACCCATTGAGCCTTTCTTCCCATTATCCTACTTGATTCTTTGCAGCTTCTCAGTTCTTTAAATACAGCCTCCAGCTATTTAATGCTGGTGGCATGGGGGGGGGGGGGGGGAAAGGGGGAAGGGACAAGAGAAGAGGGGAGGAAGAGGGGAAAAATATATCAAATCAAATCAAATGGAAGAACAATTTGTAAGGGTCAGACATCAACATGGAGAAACAAAGACAACTCGACTGAAAGCTCTCCTTAAGCTGGGCCAGGACACTGTGCTTTGCCAAAGGGACACAAATAGTTCTTCACACAGTTCTGGCTCTCCTACGTGTCCCAAACAGCAAGCAAGGAGCCTGAGATCCAAGAAGATTTACTTGTGTGCTAAACCAAAGGGCAATAATCCTTTCTCCTCTTGGACCCGCACACAGCGTCCCCGGCGTCCATTTGGGTTTGGACGGCTGCAGAACTGCCTCGCGCAGGAAACTCGGGAGGCCTCGTGGCTTCGAGAGAGAGTACAACTGAAGTAGACAATGAAGAGGTTGTGGGAACCATCACTACCTTGGCAGGGAGGTGAGCTGTGTGCTCTGATTGCTTGTTGTGATGACTCAGAATTCTCCACCATTTGGAGAGGATCTGCCTTCAGCACGAGAGAGCAAAGCAGCAAGATGCATGACTGCGAGCTGGAAACGTGTCCTGACATCAGAAATGCCTCTGCTCTGCTATGACAACACTTTCCATCAACAAGGTTAAATTCCTCCTCCTCATCATCCCACGTGAGATGATGATTGCTCTTTCTCTGCAACCAGCCCCACTGCTCTCGCCCCAACCTGATCACAGTGGTGCTTGGGAGGGACCTCTGCAGATCATCCAGTCCAACCCCGCTGCTAAAGTAAGGTCACCCACAGCAGGTGGAATGTCTCCAGAGAAGGAGGCTCCACAACCTCTCTGGGCAGCCTGCTCAAGGGCTCCAGCACCCTCACAGCAAAGTTTTTCCTCATGTTCAGATGCAATTTTCTTGAGTTCCAGTTTGTGCCCCTTGTCCTGCCACTTGGCACCACTGAAAAGAGTTTGACTCCATCCTCTCGACCCCCACCCTTTAACTCTTGATCAGCACTGAGAGGATCCTCTCTCAGTCTGCTCTTCAAACTAAACAGCCCCAGGCCTCTCAGCCTTTCCTCCTCACAGAGATGTTCCAGTGCCCTCAGCATCTTTGTAGCCTATGTTGGACTCTCCCCAGCATTTCCCTCTTCTCCCTTGAACTGAGGAGCCCAGAACTGGACCGAGTGCTTCAGATGCGGCCTCACACAGGCAGAGTTGGATGATGAAGGAGAAACCCAGTGTCTCCAGTTGTGGTGCACAGACACACAACCACACTGAGAAATAGGAAGGAGCTTGGCAACACCAGCCAGAAACACCACAGAAGAGAGCCCTTGCCATGACCTTGGGTCATGAGTAACCCAGGACCTACATGAGAACTTCTTAAATGAATATAACAGCCCCTGTGGTCTCTTCTTGGCCAGTGTCACCATGAAATCAGCATGTCTGATTCTCTTGGGCTGCAGCTCCACAGCCTTCTGACAGTGCAAATAAGCCTCAGCAAGGAGGAAATAATCTCCCATTTCTAAGCTGGCTTTTGAATGCCTGCTCAGCTGACCAAGGTGGAAAAGTTCCTCCTTGGAAGTCAAATGCCCCCTTTTAAGTGCTAAAAAGACACAATAAGGTCTCCCTGGAGTCTTCTCCTCTCCAGGCATGATAGAGCTGCACAAAGAGACATCAGGTTTTTGGCAAAGTTGTATTTAAAGAAGCTGGGAACAGGCCAAAACCAAGAAAGAGAATAAAGACATTTGTGCATGGAAATGGCTCGTTACAAGGAATCTTTCCAGAGTAGATGGAAAAGCATCTTAAACCACTTCCTCAGAGGAGGGCATCAAACTTATATTGTATGCAAAAATAGATGGCTGTGATTTATCACTGATATCAGAGCCAAAGTGGGCCAGAGCTCAAAGTTCAAGGGAGCCTTTGCCCGAAAAGCCTCCAAGTGTAAGTTCCTGAGAGAGGTGAGCACAGCACCCAGGCTGAACCTGTTTGCCACAAGATGATTACAGGGGCAGGAAATGAGACAGATTTCCCCTTTCCCCCCCAAAAAGGGTCCTTCATGCAGATAGCATTAGAAATATTAATAGATGAAGATCAGTTTTAAGAAGTTAACTGATGTGAGCCTGTTCCTTGTTTTCTGGTCTCATCATTGTGGTCCCTGATCTTATGCACATCTGAGAATTACCTCTTTGTGGCCATGAGGATTCTGCCTTCCTGAGGCAACCCTAGAAGTGTTTGAAGAACAGTAGAGGACTCTTGCTGAAAGAAGCATCCTCTCCATCCTCATTTTTAAGCTTAGCTCATCCTAGCATTGCTTCTTTAGAAATTAGAATAGAATAGAATAGAATAGAATAGAATAGAATAGAATAGAATAGAATAGAATAGAATAGAATAGAATAGAATAGAATAAACCAGGTTGGAAGAGACCTTTAAGATCATCGTGTCCAACCCATCAACCAATCCAACACCACCTAAACAACTAACCCATGGCACCAAGCACCCCAGCAAGTCTCCTCCTGAACACCTCCAATGATGGTGACTCCACCACCTTCCCAGGCAGCCCATTCCAATGGGCAATCACTCTCTCTGTATAGAACTTCTTCCTAACATCCAACCTCTGCTATGAAAGAAATCATAGGAAAAGGTTAGGTAAGCTATAGTTTAACATCTTGGCTTGTATCAGAAGCACCCTGGCTTGGATCAGCAGTAGAGTGACCAGCAGGACCAGGGCAGTGATTGTGCCCCTTTACTCAGCACCGGGGAGGCTGGACCTTGAATCCTGGGTTCAGTTTTGGGCCCCGCACTCCAAGAGGGACATTCAGGTTCTGGAAGAGGATCAAAAGAAGGGCATTGAAGATGGTGGAGGGTCTAGAGCACAAATCTTGTGAGAAGCAGCTGAGAGAACTGGGGTTGTTCAGCCTGAAGAAAAGGAGGCTGAGGGAGACATTCTGGCTCTCTACAACTCCCTGAAAGGAGGTTGGAGCCAGCTGGGGGTTGGTCTCCTCTCCCCAGGAACAAGTGATTGAACAAGAGGAAATGGCCTCAGATTGTGCCAGGAGGGGGTTAGGTTGGGCATGAGGATAAATGTTGTCCCCAAGAGTGGAATTGTTTCTTCCCCAAAAGCATTGTCAATGCCTGGCCTGGGCTGCCCAGGGCAGTGGTGGAGTCAAAGTCATGTAAGTGTGATGCTGAGGGCCATGGTTTAGTGGTGACCTGGCAGTGCTGGGTTAACAGTCAGTCTTGATGATCTTAAAGATCTTTTCCAACCTAAGCAGTTCTATAATGCTATGATTCTAATTAGTTAAACTGTGGTCAAAGTTGAGTTCATCACCACGTAATGTGATGCCCATCCAACTTTACCTTGGTTTTTTTCCCCTTGCTGAGTTATATATTTGCATTATTCTGCCTGCCATTAGGCTTGGCTTAACCTGCCTTTGCCTGGCTTGGCTTGGCCTGCTTCCTTTTATCTTGGAAAATGTTTATTTCTGTACAAATTTTGTACTGACTTTCTGGAAGAAGCCTGAAAGTGATGGAGGAGCCATTTCCTCCAGGTAACTTTAGCTTGCAAGACCAGTGGATGCTAATCAGTACCAAACCATGAGGCACTCAGGAGAAAGAGGATGCAGCAGAGGCTGGCTACAGCCACCAGAAGGAGATGGAAGTTGCACAGAGGTCTCATCTCTCTTCCTGACATGGCTGCAAGTCTTCTCCAGAATGCACTGTGGGAGAGATGACCTTGCAAGAGGCAGCCTCTCCTCCCAGTGAGGTCTTCCAATTTCCTACATGATCCAAACATGAACCACCTCCTCTAGACTGAGCTCAGCAGCTAGACCATCAGCTTTGAAGTGCAGCCACCCTGCGGGATAAGCCCAGCAAAGCCCAGGGTGCCGGATGGTGTGGCCCTGGCTATTTCAAAGGTAAGATCAGAGAATCATAGAATCAACCAGGTTGGAAAAAAGCCCTCAGAGGTCATCAAGTCCAACCTACTACCTAATACCTAACACCTCCTGACAACTAAACCACGGCTCCAATCCTTTTTTGAACACCTCCAGGGATGGCGACTCCACCAGACGCAGCGGGGGAGAGATTCTTCATCCATCATCTTTACCCAGTACAAGGAAGGGAGCTGAGGCAGGAGTGAGAAGAGACTGATGCTCACATGTTTCCATTTTCCCAGGAACTTTCTACTGTTTGCATTTGGAATCAGAACAAAACCAACTGCTCTTGAAACCGCTGGGATGAGGGAATTTTTTTTTTTTCAGTCCAAAAACGCAAAGTTCAAGAAAATTCTTTGGTTATTTTATGGGGTTTTAATAGTATTTTATTATATTTATATTATCTCTTCCCTCTGTCATGGCAGGTACTCCTGGCAGGCCCTGCATGGCCCCCAAATTGTTGAAAATGTTCTATTTTTATTTTCTCTTCCAAAAATCATTAGGAGCAGCTGCTGCTCAGCAGCGAGCGCAGTAGCCTTATCTCCCCTTCCAGATCAAAGCATCTCCTGTTTGTATTGTAATTATGGTGTTTCATTACTTATTAATTACAACACAAACAGGAGACACTTTGATCTAGAAAGGGAGATAAGAGATTTCAGTCAGGGCTAAATAGTATTTGCCTGAAATGATTTGAAGAGGCAAACGAAAAGAAAATAAGGGAACTACTTCCACGACTCTGACACAGAAGTGTTAGGGGTGGAAGGGACCTCAAGGCTCAGCCAGTTCCAAAACCCCTGCCATGGGCAGGGACACCTCATACTCCAGCAGGTTGCTCACAGCCACCTCCAGCCTGGCGGCAAACACCTCCAGGGATGAGGCTTCCACCACCTCCCTGGGCAACCTGTGCCAGGCTCTCACCACCCTCATGGGGAAGACATCCTGAGAGTCACATTGCCTGAGGAATCCTTCACCCCTGAGCCACCACAGAAGAGTGCTAAAATGAACCAATTTCACCTCCAGAAACCTGAAAAACAATGCCGAATTTGGTGGGCTTGGGTTTATTTCCTTCTTTTCTGCAAACTCTCACAGGATCACAGGATGTTAGGGGTTGGAAGGGACCTCTGGGGATCTTGGAGTCCAACCCCTCTGCCACAGCAGGACCGTAGAATCCTCTTTCCCTGAGGTTCTTAGAGCAGGACTTTCACTCACATGTCTGTGTTTCCATGAAAAGGGCTCTGGAGATGGTGGGACTGAGCTGTGTCCAAAAAAAAAAGGGCTGTTCTCCACTGAAAGTTCTTTTGGCAGATGCTTTCTAACCATCCCTCACAGCCAGGTCTTGGGCTGTGCAGCAAGTCAGCTGCCTCCAGCACACATCCTTTCTGCTTTCATTGTCTTCTTCTCCCTTGAATGGCAGACCCTGCCCAAAAAATCATGACCACACTGCACCTCTCCACACAGGACTCCTTTATCTAATGACACATTGTGCAATGAAGCATTAAGGCTTTTTTTTTTTGCTTCTACATGAGTGAATAAAGAAGGGGGCTTGTGTTTTGGGGGGGAAGGTTAACTGAGTCCAAATAATTGCAAAAGAGGCTGTGCTAGAGGCCAAACCCCAAAGTGAGGAAAGAACAAGCTACAGAGTATTTGGGTAAGTTGGATGTTCTGAGGTAGGCAGGTCCTAGAGCACTGGAGAGCCAAGGCAGGGCTGTCCCTGACCTATAAGTAACTATGTGGGACAACTAATGCTCTTAATACAAAGTGTGAGTGCACCTCTATTTGCTGGGCAGGGCTCTTCAAATGCCTCTTTAATCTTCCAGCCTACAGCTCCCTAATGTGCCCATCACTGTGGAATCCAAGTGTCAATCAATTAGTTTCTCCTACGCTTGCCAGAAGCACCCAAGCTCATGAGATGCTCAATGACCACCTGGCTGATAAATGATGCAAAGCCATCCTTCACAGGCCTTTCATCTTCAGTCTCAGCCTGGGAGGACAAGGAGATGAAGTACAGCTCTGTCATTTTGCCCTTAACTCCTGCCTTCTGGACACCTGGATCATAGAATAGTCCAGGCTGGAAGGGACCTCCAAAGGTCATCCAGTCCAACCTCCCCACAGTAAGCAGGGAGATCAGGTTGCCCAGGACCTCATCAAGCCTCACCTTGAATATCCCCAGGGAAGGAGCCTCAACCACCTCCCTGGGCAACCTGTTCCAGTGTTCCACCACCTTCACAGTGAAGAACTTCTTCCTGATATCCAATCTAAATCTGCCCTTCTCTGGTTTGAAGCCATTACCACTTGTCCTGTCACCACAGGAGCCCACCAAGAAGCAGCTGGAGATAAGTGTGCACAAGCACATGGCAAATCAAGAGTAGAAAGGTTGTCAAAGCCTCTGCCCTTAAAAAGGTGGTTAGGAGAGGCAGGAAAGTAAACTCGAGCAGTGGTAGAGTTGTCCCCTTCACCATCAACAGAGATGCTGGACTAGCTGAGAGAACACAGGTTGTTCAACCCTGGAAGACAAGGAAGTGATAAGAGATAGATTTCCTAAGAACAAACCACGTCAGAGCAGTGTCATTTCCAAGCCTGGAAGGTCACCAAGCCTCACAGACAAAGCAGAAGCAAGAGCAGCAGTACCCTGAGTTTATTGAGCCTTGTGGGTCCCTCCCAGGTGGTGGTTTCACAAGACACTAAAGGAAAGAGTTCTCTCAGTGGCATTTCCAGAGAGCACAGCAGGTCCCATTGGAGGCTCACAGTCAGTGGCTTAGGGTAGGATTCAGACCACAGATGATCACGCAGAGCTGGGTGCCTGCACGTGGGCATCTACCTGCCTGCTAACTGCATGAGCTCCCAGCACACTTAAATGGGGCCTAATCAACATGGCCTAATGAGCAAGGCACCAGGGTGTCTACAGCAAGGCAAGAGGGGTGGCAAATAGCTCTTCATTGAGAAGACTGACCTGGTTGCCCGCACAACATCGTTGTGTTGTTTTAGCTACAGCAGGATGTTCCACCTGGCCTCCAGTGGCTGGTCCAAAAGAGCCCAAGGCTCTGGCAGGTGCTGTGACATCCCCATGCAGATCTCTTAGAGGATCTCAGCAAGAACCACACACCCATGTGCAGATCACCAGCAGTGCCCTGCATCCACACTTACTCAAAGGAGAAACCTCACACATTTGGTTGATGTAAAGGTGCCCATGCACAAGCTGCTCAGCTGAAATATTTGAGTTTCCATATTAATTCCACTCCTAGGGTGAGTTTCTGTTGTGCAGACACAGACATCTGGTACCATTTTCTGCATCACAGCTTATCTCCATGGGGCTGGTGGATACAACACTACTGATAGGAGACTGACTTTTCCTGGAGGCAAGATGCCCTGCAATGCCTAATGTCTCACAGAATCCCAGCATGGTGAGGGTTGGAAAGGATCTCTGGACACCATCTAGTCCAACCCTCCTGCTAAAGCAGGGTCACCCACAACAGGTTGCCCAGGGTCACAAAGTCCAGGTGGGTTTGGAATCTCTCCAGAGAAGGAGACTCCACAGCCTCTCTGGGCAGCCTGCCCCAGGGCTCCAGCACCCTCACACCAAAGAAGCTTTTCCTTATGTTTTAGGTGGAACTTTCTGGGTTCCAGTTTGTGCCCATTGCTCCTTGTCCTGTCATGGGGCACCACTGAAAAGAGTCTGGCCACATCCTCTTGCCCCTCACCCTTTAGCTGTTGATCAGCATCTTTGTAGCCTTCATTAGACTTTCTTCAGTAGCTGCCTGTCTCCCTTGAACTGGGGAGCCCTGAACTGGACCCAGGACTCCAGGTGTTCTCTCCCTAAGGCAGAGTAGTCAGGGAGGAGAGCCTCCCTCAACCTCCTGGTCACCCTCTCCTTAATGCACCTCAATATACCATTGGTCTTCTTGCCCAACAGGGCACTTTGCTGGCTCATGGTGAACTTACTGTCCAGTAGGACTCTCATGTCCTTCTCCACGGAGCTGCTTTCCACAGGGTCAACCCCTACCATGCCCTGGTGTGGGGGTGTTATTCTTCCCCAGGTGCAGGATCCTGCACTTACTTTTGCTGGACTCCAGCAGATTCCTCTCCACTGAAGTCTGCAGCCTGCTCTGCTCAAACTGGACATCTCTGTGGTCAAGTGAATCTGTTCTTGACTGACAAGGTGGGAGGACAGCCCAGGTGAATCCAGTCAGGTTTTCACGCTCCTGTAATACACAACAGTGAGTTAAGGGCTGAGTTAGATGTCATGCAGACCCCTAGACCCTTTTGATCCCCACACTCTGCTCTGGATGCAGTTTAGGCTCATTTGGAGCAACCTGTTGGCTCCTGCAGTTTCCACCTAGCTGGGACTTGTGTCGCTGATATTTAAGTCCTGTTCCAAAAATATCCTGGTATCTCCTCTTCCCTTTTGAGCTGTCACCTACTGCAAGCTCACTCTGCCACATTTTGTGGTGTCCTCCCTGCTGAGAGCACGTTTCACACACTGGAGACACACTGCCAGCTTGGGTGCCTCGGTGCTGTTTTGTGCAACCGCTTGGCAGCCTTTCTAATCGTTGGCAATTTGGTTTATCTCCCTGTTTTGATATGGAGAATAGCTCAAAGGCATTGCCTACTGCATTTCCCCACCTTTGGCTGTGGAGAATGTGTCCTTTACTGCATCCACAGGCAAGTGGAAATTGCTGCAGCTGCTGTGGGCCTCTGTCTGCTAGGATCCTGGATACTGGGAGAAGAGGAAAACTGCAAGTGTGTGATGGTGGAGAAGTCAGGTTGCTATTGGTACTCCCACTAATCCTAGAGAGATTTACTTGGGCTTCCCATGGCAATTGTTTTTCCTGCTTTGCTTTAAAGATACAGTTCCTGGAACTAAATGATTTCTAGGAATATTTCAGGGGGTTGTTTGTTTGTTTGTTTGTTTTTCCCCCCACTAACTTCCCAGTGACTGTAAGCAAAATGCCTCCATCTTATCTGAGATACTAGAGAAGAAAACAAAGCCAAATGTGCTCTCCAGGGAAGAAGGGCCCTCCTCTGTTATGAGAGGAGACTGAGACCTGGGGCTGTTTAGTCTGCAGAAGAGCAGATTGAGAGGCTATCATCTTTTTAAGGGCAGGGATCAAGAGGATGGGGCCAGATTCTTTTCAGCAGTACACAGTGACAGGATGAGGGACAACAGGCACAAACCATAACCCAGGAGGCTCCATCTGAGCATGAGGAAAAAATTACTTGCTGTAAGGGTGCTGGAAGCCTGGAGCAGGCTGCCCAGAGAGGTTGTGGAGCCTCCTCCTCTGCAGAGATTCCAAACCCACCTGGCCATTGTGATCCTGAGCAGCCTGCTGTGGGTGACCCTACTTCAGCAGTGGGGTTGGACTGCATGATGCCCAGGGGTGACTTCCAAACCCCCCACCATGCAGGGTTCTGTGGAGCAGCAAGGAAGCTGCAATACTTCTTTAACATTTGGCAATTCTCTACCAGTCTCTCCTGGACTTAATACCTGGAAAATGATTTATTTATCCTGCCTCTTCTTTTTTTTTTTTGGTTGGTTTTATTTCTGTTTTAATCAGCAGAAGCAGAGTTAAAAAAGACAGGACTCACTCATACTGGCTTGGCACAGACTTCCAAGGGCCTCGAGGCTAAAACAAAATAAACCCCCCCCCAAAAAATGAGAAAAACAAGTTTTGTTTCCAAATAAACAAGTTTCCTCTCCCCTCAGGTATGGGGCTCACTCAATTAAATTACACTCATCTGCCAAGGCCTGTGCTCCATGTGGATCCTGTTACTGTCTCTGCAAGAATTTGTGTGATGCTCCAGGCCCCAAGGAAGGCAAAGGCTGCCCCCACCCCTCCCCTTCAGTGCCCTTCTCCACACCATCTCTATTCTCCCTTCTCCTGCTGGGGTTTTCTTCTGTTGTTGTTTTGCCTAAGCCTAGCCCAGCCCCACTTCAGCTCTGCATCTGGAGCTGGGCTTGATTTTAATTGCTCCCAGTTAGGTCTGACATGTTTGTGTTCACACAAAAGGCTTGCTTGGTTTGAGGTGGTGGCTGTCAAAGAGCAGCTCTTGTTGGTGGGAGCTTTGTTGCATCTACACTCAGGTTATAACATGGATGGGAATAGATATAAGGAAGATACCTTTTGCAGTGGAACCCTGGCCCAGGCTGCCCAGAGAGATGGTGGATGCCCCATCTCTGGGAGTATTCCAGGTCAGGTTGGACAGGGTTCTGAGCAACCTCTTCTAGTGGAAGACATCTCTGCTCACTGCAGTGGGATTGAATTAGATCATAGAATCATAGAAACAACAAGGTTGGAAAAGACCTCAGAGATCATCAAGCCCAACCTGTCACCCAACACCTCCTGACAACTAAACCCTGGCTCCAAGTGCCACATCCAGTCCCCTCTTGAACACCTCCAGGGATGGTGACTCCACCACCTCCCTGGGCAGCACATTCCAATGGCTAACAACTCTCTCTGGGAAGAACTTTCTCCTTACCTCCAGCCTAAACCTCCCCTGGCACAGCTTGAGACTGTGTCCTCTTGTTCTGGTGCTGGTTGCCTGGGAGAAGAGACCAACTCCCACCTGGCTACAACCTCCCTTCAGGTAGTTGTAGAGAACAAGAAGGTCTCCCCTGAGCCTCCTCCCTTCCAGGCTAAGCAACCCCAGCTCCCTCAGCCTCTCCTCATAGGGCTTGTGCTAGATGATCTATAAAGACCCCTTCCAACCCAAACCATTCTGTGCTTCTATGATTCTATGGTGCTTGAATTTCTCTATGCCACGTGCAGTCTGGCTGCCCCATTTCCCATTCCCATCTGTTGTGCAGTATCACTGCACTCATTTAACTCTATTTAGATCCAGAATCACCTCTGGTTTAATTCTTGGGTGATCATCAGCTTGACTGCCTTCCACAGAAATGCATTCCTGAGACAGGACAGCAATGGATGAGGGCCAAATCTTTCCCTTGGATCAATGTTTCCTCTGCTGAAGTCATGAAATCAGAGAATGACTTTGGCTAGAAAAGACCTTTAAGATCACCAAGTCCAACTGTTAACTCAGCACTGCCAGGTCACCACTAAACTATGTCACTCATCATCACATCTATATGACTTTTAAACCCCTCCAGGGATGGGGACTCCATCACTGCCCAGGGCAGCTTGGTCCAGGGCTTGATAACTCCTTGGGGGGGGAAAAATTGTTCCTCATGTCCAACCTAAACCTCCCCTTGCACAACTTGAGGCCATTTCCTTTTGTCCTGTCAGTTGTTCCTTGGGAGGAGTTCATGCATCTCTGAAGTCTTAGATTATCATCTACAAATCACTCACCTCTATCATACAATCATGTAGCTTGGAAAAGACTTCTAAGACCACTGAGCCCAAAGGTTAACCCAGCACTGCCAAGTCTACTGTTAAACCATCTCAAACACGCAAGCTGTCTGCAAGTGTTGCAAAAAAACAATAGCTTGGTGGAAAAATAATAGACATTAATCAGTGCCCCCTCAAAAGGGAAGCTCAGGACATTTTCTAACCTCAGTTATCAGCACCTACTTGCCAGCTAATCATGTATGGATCCCTCCTCACAGCACATCATGTCCGTAGTCTCGGAGGACAGATCAACACCAGGCCACACAGAAGCAAAGCTCCGTGCTCTGGAAGTATCTGCACACCTTCCCCACCTCTGCCATGTGCCCACAGCCAAGCAGGATGAACCATTGCCTCAGCCCATTTGGTATTTTGGAAGGAAACCTTTGACCTTTCCTCTGTTTTTATCCTCTCCGTGCTAGGGAACCCCCTGTTGACATTAAGGATGTTATTTGCAGGTGAAGAGTAGGTACGAGCTGAGTAAGGACCTTTAGGCTGGGTTCAGGATGACTAAGTGGAAAATCCCTGAATTTAAGCCTGTCTGTGTGATTTGTTCAACTTTCAGGAGCGAGATTCCTGCCAGTTCACGTTTCCTGGCTGCATAATGGAGGGGCAAGACAATTCCAGCTCCCTGCAGCAAGACAGTTAACAATGGAGAGGTGCTTTGGCCTCTGTGATCACCACAGGGGATTCAAAACCTTTCAGAGATCCTAATTAACTGACACAGCCCACCTAATAGATCAGTTTCAGGTATCTGTGTGGAAGTGGTGGAAGAAGGATGGCATAGCATGACCTCAGCTGGACTTCTGGGCTCCAGAAAGGGGAGCTGAGCCACCACAGCTTCATTGGAGTGCTCTCCTAGGATGCTATGGCAGGTACCACCAGATGGGAACTGAAGGGTCTTGACTAGGCTGGGATCTGGGTTATTTTGATTTGATGTGTGATTCAGGAAAAACTTTGTTTTGATTAAGCAGGAAAATCTTTGGGGCAGAAACTGTGTCTTGAGTCTCTATTCCTCGATCACAGAGGGATTCCCAGTCGGCTTTGTGCTAGTAACCAACAGCTGAAGACTACCAAACGGGCCACACCAGCTAAAGAGACAAGCCTTCTGTTTTAAAGGGGTGTCTGCAGAAGCAGGAAGGGATTTCAGAGCTGATAGTAACCAAGACACATGACAAGGCGGAGAAGGTGAAGTAAGAAGTGTCCCAAAGTGGTGACAGGACGTGCAGATAGCGAGTAACATGGAGAAAGGGGTGGAAATCAAAGCAAGTTCAAGGCACCAACCGGGGCAGGAGCCTAGGGAGGTGGAGGAGGTGTGGGATTGTGTTGAAAGGGGTGTGGAGGCACAGGGTGTGGCAGGCAAAGCCATTCCAGAAGCCCCAGAGAGTTTGGCAATCTGTGGATAAGAAAGGGCAGGACAAATCGTAACAGGGTCAAGGGCAGCATCTGTCCCTTGCGGAGTGCTCCAAGGGAGGGGAGAGGAACAGCCAGCAGCAGAGCAGCAACATCACACCTATTTCCCACGCCTCCCTGCAAGCAACCAGCCATGGAATGCAAAATGGAAAGTGGGGCTGAGACTCCAAACCCAGAAACAGAGAGCTGCAAGGCAGAGAGGCCACAGAAATCCTGAAAGACCATTTTTGTGCTGCGGGGCCCTGATGTTTCTCTCAGGAGTGATTTGCTTGTCCCACAGTGAAGTAAATATTTGTGTCTCTATGAAATTCCAGTTGGTTCTTTGAGCTGCTGTTGGTAAATAACTGCATTTTTTTTCTTGGACAGTCAGAGGGATAAAACAAAGACCAAATCAAGTGGTGTCACTTGCCCACCTGACATTTTGTTCTCCTCCTGGAATTTCATTCTGGGAATAAGTTTGTGGATAAAAGCTACTGGATGGATGTGACCAGCAGGTCGAGGGAGGTTCCTCTCCTCTTCTGCTCTGCCCTAGTGTGGCCACATCTGGAGTACTGAGTACAGTTCAGGAGAGGCAGAGAACTGCTGGAGAGAGTCCAGTGGAAGCTACAAAGCTGCTGAGGGGCCTGGGGCTGTTGAGCCTGGAGAAGAGCAGCCCCAGAGGGGATCTGATCAATGCCCAGCAAGAGCTAAAGGGCAGGGGGCAAGAGGATGGGGCCAGACTCTTCTCAGTGGTGCCCAGAGACTGGGCAAGGGGCAATGGGCACAAACTGGAAGCCAGGAGGTTCCATCTGAACATGAGGAAAAAATTCTTTGCTGTGAGGGTCCTGGAGCCCTGGAGCAGGCTGCCCACAGAGGTTGTGGTCTCCTCTGGAGAGATTCCAACCCCACCTGGCCATTGTGACCCTGGGCAAGCTGCTGTGGGTGCCCCTGGTTTAACAGGGGAGTTGGTCCAGATGGTCTCCAGAGTTCCCTTCCAACCCCTACTATTGTGGGATTCTGTGACTTGTGTTGGTCAGAAGATGCAATCCATTCATCCAGGAAGAGAATTCTAATCATTTATATGACTGAGAAACAAACTTTTTTCTTGTGTTTTGTTAAAACCTTGCCTCTTTTTCTGTTTAGCTCCCAGATCAACAACTCAGGTACTGAGGTGCACAGTGCCACTGTGATGACCAGAGATGTGTCTGCATGAAATGCTGAGCCTCAGGTTTTTGTAAAGGGGCTGAGAAAGCTCCATCTTGCCCAAATTAGGGTTGTTATGGCCCATCAAAAATGACCATCCTGCCTCAGCTTACCTTTAAAATATTCTTAGGAGGGACTGTCTCCATCAGTGGCTCAGCAGCTGGAAGCAATGAGCTTCCTAAACAGCTTCAGCCTTCCTTGATGCAACTGCAACCTCTGCAGAAGCAGATGTTTGAGCAGGTTCCTTCAAGGCATGTTCCTCCATACTAAAACCGTGAACACAGAAGCCAAGGGAAGTTTTGTCTGAAGCACTAACAATGGCTCAAATGCAAAGGAGTAAGGCTGGACAAAAAGGGGGAGATATTTTGAATTGATCCCTGAAGGGATCCCTATATAAGGGCAAGAAGGTGTTGAAGAAATTCTGACTTTTCTGCTGTGTTGCCCCAGAAAGAGTTGAACAAGACACCCCCTTAAACACAACTGAATGACATGGCCTGTCACCACGGGGGAGGGAGGATACAAGTGTGCAACTGCTAGGGCTCAGAAGGTCAAAGTCTGGTTTCTGGGATGAGTTATGAAGCCTTGTAACCCAAAGAAGGGCAATGAAACCATGTGTGACTTCTCAAGAGACTCAGAACCGGGCCCCAAAGGTTGGTTATACACTGCAAAGCCAAACGACCTGAATATTCACCAAGAAAGTATGGACTGCTCCATCCTCTTTTCTTTGAGTGTCTCCTGGCTCTGAGCAGGGTCTGAAGGCTTCTTCTAAGGGCAAGGGCATCACATCTTGGATAAGAGAGCAGAGAAATGATAGCAGGAGCTCTGAAATCTTGGGGGATAGGGAAGGGCTGCTCAGGCATCCAGACAGGCTGAGCCTGTGGGGGCAGGTACTGTCCGCCCTGCCCTATGAGGGCTGCCAGGTATGGGTGCAGACAGGCCTTGAGGGAGTGGTGGTCAGAAGAAGCAAATCAAGTGTTGGGAAGTTTTAGCAAGGCAAGGTTTATAAGGAGGGTGTGAGGATGTGTCTGTGTGCACGCACATCTACAGGAGCTGACCTAATAAACCATGCAGCGCCTCTCTCTGCAGACCTGGCTTCACCTGCCTTCATGGTGAAGGCTACAGCAACACTCTTGGGAAGGAGTATGAGGAACTTAATCTAGTATATTAGAACACACACACACACAAAAGCCCCAAAAGATAATGTGCAATTCCCTAGGGAACCTCTGGCTTGGTTACAGTGTGCACTTCTAGTCTTCTGGTTCAGAAAGCACAGAGCAGAAAGGGGAAACATCACCACGTCTGTGGTGAGGGGGTGACCTGGGGACTGGATAGCTTTGGAGTGAGAAGTAAGAAAGCAAATCCCCAGTGGGAAGAAGGGGAATGGAACAGAAGGCTGACCAAACTTACAATTGTCTTGGAGAAGGTAAATGAAGATGAATGAATAGTCATCAGAGAATCACTTTGGTTGGAAGGGACCTTTGAGATCATTGAGTTCAGCTGTTCACCCAGCACATTCCCCAGCCTTTCTGTCAGCAGCTCTGAAACAAAAGGAATTACTTTTATTGCAGTGCATGACTCTAACTCATTGTCCTAAAAGAACAAATGGGTTCAGAAAGAGATCAGATGAACTACCAGAGGGCAGATCCATCATGGGCTGTGAGAATGCCAGGGTGAAAACCAACCCAGCCGTGCCCTGGCTCTCGTAACTTGGAGCTTTCTCAGCCTAAATTCAGCCCCAGTGAAGTCATGAGCAACAGCTATGGACTCGTGGTGTCACTGACTGCTCAGTTCAGTGTGCCCACATGTGCTCTTAGTGACTTTCCAGACACTCTGGGGTTTCTGAGCCATCCGGGGGGGACTGGCAAACAAAAGACGAATTGTTCTCCTGCAGTGCCAGCTGGAGGGCAGCAGGTCAAGCTGCACTGCCCACATCTGCATGGTGAACTGACTCACACTCTCCACTGACCATAGTGACCAGATACCACCAACTGCAATGGGGATTTGGGTCCATGGTGCACAAAGAAGCACTTACATGCAGACATCTACACTGAGGGCTCTCCTCAACACCAACAGATATCTCACAGCAGACAAGATGAGTCTTGGTCTTAATGTTGGTGAAAGGTACAAAGATGGAAGGGTAGAGAGATGCTGAGGCAGGGCTTTGGTGCTTTCAGGTTGGCATTTGCAGTGAGGTTTGCAGACTGGGGATGTCCTTAACTGTTTCCATCTCTCAGAAGCTCTTGGGTGAACTCTTAATCAGAACTGCTGGAGCCCATCCAGTAGCTCCAAACTTGCAACGAGGGGACAAGACGGATGACAGGAAAAAGGTTCCAGTGGAGGCTGAAGAGATGAATCTTCATCATTAATAAGCCACATTCATGACTAGACAGCCTGCTCCCCAGTTCAGGAGGAAATGAGGTTATACACAGACATAGGCTCACCAGACATTACACAAATGGAGAAATGTTAGGTAAGGAACCCAGGGAGAAGAAATCCAACTGGACACAAGACTTGCATGAGCACAAAGAGACCCCTTGGTTCTACAGATCACCTGCATCTCTGACAGCTTCACCAAACCACCTGTGCCTTTGTACATAGCTGAGTCTAGCTGAACACCAGCATTGACAGCCAGCTGCACCCACCAAGAGGGAACATTGTCTCCTGAGTTCACTGGAGCTGAGCCATGAAATCCTGATCCCAGAGAGGTTGTGGAGTCTCCTTCTCTGGAGACTTTCCAGACCCATCTGGATGTGTTCCTGTGTGACCTGTGCTGGATTCTATGGTCTTTCTCTGGCAGGGGGTTGGACTCAATGATCTCTGGAGGTCCCTTTCAACCTCTAACATCCTGTGATAATCTTTGTGAAGGAGCTTCACAGCTGGATTGTGAAACACCACACCAGGTGGGAAGCATACAGGGCTAGGTGACCACTGGCAAGCCCTGTGCTCACCCTGTTGCAATCTCCCCTTTCTCTGTCCTTTCTGAAGCAGCCCGTGGTTGCTGCCCCTTGCCAGCAACAGAAATCAGGAGTAATTCCCCTTGGAGAAACGGCAGGAGGGAATTTCAAGTAGGCAGAAGGTAATTACCCAGCCTGGAACTTCTCCAGGCCATTCACTTAACATGCAAGACAAGGAGAAAACCAAAAATGCTAGGGGATCTTTGACCACAGGCAGTCCTGGCCTGAGCACACTGCCTTGGTTTGGGCACCTCAGTTGACACTTGGAGCACTTCACAGGTTTGAGTCAGAGAGCAGCTGTGGTGTGCCTGTGCTGCAGAAAGCCTTTCTTCCCCAGCTTGCTATTCCTCCGGGAGAAGACACACCTCTGATAGGAAGGCAGGTGCCTGGGGTAATGGGGGTGGGGAGAAGAGTGCATGTCAGGGTTTAATAAAATAACATGTCCACCCAACCTGTGATTTTCTTTGGAAGCCCAAAGAGGGAATTTTCCAACCACCTGGCAATTGGTTTTTGTTTCACATTAGCCTTGGTGATGCACCCTGCGCCGTGCTCGTCTCCCCAGCAGGAGAAGAGATGGAGACACCTCTCCAGCCAAGTCCCTGCCTTCCTACCTCTGCAGCTGCAAGTCCTCAGATGCCCCCTGCTCAGTCACCACACTCCAGGCTCTGTGCTCAGGCAGGAGTTGTGCTGGGGAGTCAAGATCAGAGATAAGAAGTGAGGCTCTGAGGTTAGACACAAAAGCGAGCACCCACTGACCACCACACAGCACCAGCATCGCCCAAGAAGGGCAGGTTGGTCCCAGCTCTGCTTTCCTGGCTACCTGCTCACTTCTAGGTGAAAATGTAAGGTTTAACTGGAATGTAACTTCAGCTGTCAGGTTGGATTTCAGAAGCCCCACAGAACAGCTGACCTGGGAGAATAGACTTAGATTGGATATTAGGAACAAGTTTTTTACCATGAGGCAACAGGTTGACCAGGTTGGAACAGGTTGACCAGGGAGGTAGTTAGAATCATAGAATCAATAAGGTTGGAAAAGACCTCAAAGATCATCAAGTCCAACCTGTCACCCAAGACCTCACATGGCTACTAAACCATGGCTTCAAGTGCCACATCCAATCCCTTTTTGAACAGCTCCAGGGTTGAGGGTGAGGCCCCATCCTTGGAGATCTTCAAGTTCAGGCTGGACAAGCTCTGAGCAACCTGTGGATCTAGTGGAGGATGTCCCTGCTGGCTGCAGGGGGGTTGGACTAGATGACCTTTGGAGGTCCCTTCCAACCCAAACCATTCCTTGATTCTATGATTCTCTGTCGTGCTTTGACAGGTGGTCTCTGCTAAAGACCTGTGTGCTGTGCTGCAACCCTCATCAATTCATGAGGGTCTTGAGAGCTTTAATTCTCTTGTCTAGACATCTCTACAGAGTGCCCCATTTCACCAGTAAAACCAGCAAGTAATAGTGCAGCTCCCCAAGGGAGTAAGATCTTCCCTTATTTAGAAGCCTCCTCTTCAAGAAGATCCAAGCATCTCCTAGGGTTACCAAAGATTAAAATTCTTAGTCTCCATCTGCTTACCAGCAGGTACAAGGAGAGGAGACAAGCACACAGAGGCTTTGGAGCATCTCAGCTGAATACTCCAAGTCCTGTAAGTGACCTCAGTGATCTGAGAAACCAAGAACCAGCCTCCCATGCCTCCCAGGAACATGTTCTCCTTAGAGCACCTAGTCAGCTATCACCCAGTCTGTTGAGGTTATCTACCAGGCTCTCTACCTGCCCCAAAGCAGGAAGAACAAATGCCCCAAAGCAGGAAGAACAAAACCTATGCTACCAGATGTTCATTAAACCTGTACTCTAACCCCTCAAAGACCAGACCTAACACCCCCTGCTCAGGCAGCTGATCCTTGCCTTTCACTGTCCTCACCACTGCAGTTCTTCCCTTTTTCTCTTTTCCTAATCTAAATCTTCCTCACTCTGTCTTCTTCTTCCACCCACTACAGATACAGAAACCAACTTAGATCCTTGCTCCTTGCAGCCAGCCTTTACATCCTTAAAAGCAGTACCATTTCTCTTCTCTAAACTAAATAGTATCTTCTTCTGTCTCCAGGTTATCTTTTCCCCTGGGCATATCTATAACTACATGCTGTACACAATATTTGCCTATTTATTTCATTAATTCCTTTATTCAACCTAATATTGGTTTAGAGTCACCACATCACACCAAAGGCTTTCACAGAATCACCAAGGTTGGGAGAGACCTCAAAGATCACCAAGTCCAACCTGTCACCACAGACCTCATGACTAAACCATGGCACCAAGTGCCACATCCAATCCCCACTCCTTCCTCTACCGATAAGAAGGGGAATCTCTCTTTGTCTGGAGAGATCCCAAACCCACCTGGACATTGTGATTCTGGGCCAGCTGCTGTGGCTGACACTGCTTTCGCAGAGGGGTTGAACTGGGTGATTTTCAGAGGTCCCTTCCAACACCCACCATGCTGTTCTGTGATCTACCTCCTCAGGACATCATACATGAGACTAAAGGCACCTTTCAACCCAAACCCTGGGCTTTTCCCTGAGTTCCAACACCCAGAAGCACTTTCTGGAAGAGAGGAGGAAGCATCATACCTTCCAGCTGAGTGCTAGGGGCTGTTTCACTTACCCAGAAAGCAGGAGACCTGGGTTCATGCTTGCTTCATCTTGCAGGAAGGTCACACAGTCCTGCTGTAAATTTCTTCTCTTTCACCTCCTGGATTTTTCTTCTACTGTTCTGTGGCATGTATCAGTTGCAGAGGCAGGAGGAGGATGATCTAAATCAGTATGGCTGATAACAGTGTGCTTCTAGGAGATGAGGCAGTGGCTTTAAACCTAAGTGAGAGATAAGCCCAAGTTTCTCCTGCCTGAATGATAGCTCCAGCAACTGTGTAAGCTCTGGGATGTAGCAAGGCCATTGCCATGTTCTTTGAAGGATGCATCCTACAGAGAGCATCAGGCAGTTCACCTGTGGCCTGTGCTCCTCAAAGCAGGCGCCTTTCAGTTCGCTTTTGGGCCATCAGAAGGCTCTGGGTGGGAGTTGGGTGCAAAACTGGCTGCAGGGGGTGGCTATGTGCATGCACAAGCAAGGCAAATAGAGGTGTTCAGCAGAGGTGACTACATGAGCCTGTGGGTCAGAGGAGGGTCAAACAGAAGGGAGTGAACAAGGAAAGGCTGCAGCACCACTGGGGCTCAGGATGTCACCATCCTGTCTTTGTCAGTCTGGGAGCCATTCTGAGCCCATGACCTGGGGTAAGTCACTTTGCTTCTCTATGACTCAAGTTCCTCTGAAGTGGGACTTGCACTTCCCTGCCTCAGAGGAGTAAGGCAAAGGTAGAAGATGGCAATCACTGTGTTGTTTAGATAGCCAATCTAAGGCAGTTTTATAAGCTCCCAGACACCTCATAATGCAACTTGCCTTGGCTCCAGCTGGTTGCCTCTGTCTGCAGCAGGCTGTTTCCCAGAAGTGGAGTGATTTGTTGGTCCTCACCACCAGGAAGCTCTCTTTGCTTCCAAAAGACACACGAGGAGCACCACACATCATCCTGAGCTCCAGAGCTTTACCTCACCACCTTGGAGCCATGGACAGACTGAAAGTCAATGGATGCCTTCTGTCTGGCTGCTTGCAGGAAAAGAAGACACAGGACTAGCTTTGATCTGTCACTATGAAATTGCTTTCAACAGAAAATATGTTGTCAGTGGTGGCACACGACTTCAAGAGAGGCAGCAGAAAATCCCAAACCATCCTGCTTAACATCTCCCAGGACTTGGTTTTATGGGAGCAGCAGTCAGAGGAGGGAAGAGTCCTTGCTCTCCAACTTATAATTGCTTAAGGAGTGTCCCCTAATATAGTTAACAAGGGTGCTTTAATTAAAAGCCCAGCTCAAAACAACTCCATCTGCTGGGGGGGAGAAAGACACATATATAAATATATATATATATATTATATAGGGAGAAGTAAATGAGGCTGTGGTAGTGGGTGCTGGTTCCAAAGGGTGAGGATGTTAGCCTGGTCTGTGTCCTATCATTATGTGCTGTGAAATCACCCAACATCAAAGGAGCATGAAAGGAATGTGGTGGATGCCGCTTCACCATAATTGTCTGGAAAATTAAAGTTCAGCTGTGCCAGCCATTGTGTGTTAAATATCCTCAGGCAGGAAGGTCGATCCTGGAACAAGAAGGTGTGTCTAGCAGCCAGGCAAGGCAACGTTGCCAAACAACTGGTACTTGCCAGATGACTCCTTCCTGCCCCTCTTGGACACTGGGGTTTATTCCCATATTGGCCAAGGGTCACCCTGGGGCTCAGTTCAGAAAGACAGAGCCTCGGGAGCTTATTCAGCCTCTGTCCAGCCTTACCTGGGTTAAACAAAAATAATAATCAATTGAGGCTTCCATGAGTAAGACATGAGTAAATGGCTGCTGAAGCCAGGGAAGGGTTTAGAGCGGCAGGGAACTGTCCAGAGAGTCCAGGGAAGAGTGTAAAGATGCTGAGCAGAGTGGAGCATCTCTGTCAGTAAAAAAAACAAAGGTCTGACATACCTGGGGGTCTTCAGCTTGGAGAAGAGCAGGCTGGAAGAGGAGCTTCTCAATGCTGATCAATAGCTAAAGGGCAAAGGTCTAGAGGATGGGGGCCAGGCTCTTTTCAGTGGTGCACGGTGATGAAAGACAAAGGACAACAGGAACAAGCTAGAACAGAGGAGGTTCTCTCTGAATAGAAAGAAAAACTGATTTGCTGTGAGGGTGCTGGAGCCCTGGAGCAGGCTGCCCTGAGAGGTTGTGAAACCTCCTCCTTTGGAGAGATTCCAAACCTGCCTGGACATCGTGATCCTAGGCAACCTGCTATGGGCGACCCTGCCTTAGCAGGAGGTTTGGACTAGAGAATGTCCAGAGGTCCCCTTCCAGCTTCTACCATCCTGTGGCTTTGTGATTCAATCAGAGAAGGCTTAAGGGGAACATGAGGGCAGCAAAAGGCTTGGGTGGGTTTTTGCTTGGGTGAACTTGGAGTTAAGGACAGGGAGCGAGCAGCAGCGTCTTGCAGTAGCTAACACAGTGCATTCGGCCCTGCGTGCTATCCCAGAGGCCTGAAAGGGTGAGGAACACACACAAAAGCAGAGGCTTGGTAACAAAACCCTTTCCCATCCCCCAGCCCCAGGCAGTGCTTTCCAGAGGCAGTGTCCTTGCAGGCTGCAGCCCGGGTTTAACGGGTGCACGCTGCTGGAAGCGGCTCAGGATGGCTCAGCCACACAGAGCAACGCCGGACGGTTTTCTATTCTTGAATCTACTTTTCCAGCCCTGGTTTAAATGATTCAAGCACCAGTGCATCCACAGCTTCCTGTGTGGTGAGCCTTTCTGCTCTCACCGCAGATCCCAAATGCTAGCCCTTCGCCCGTGACCTGGAGTGACCTCTCCCGGACAGTGCTAATTCCATACTCCTTTCCTGCGCTGCTGGGATGTAACTGCTGAGCTGCACACACATCCCCAAACCTCTGCAGCCAGCAGGATTTGGAGTCACACACTGCTTTGCCAGCACTGCATCTCCAACTGTAAATGATGGGGTGGAGGCAGTGTCTGGCTGGTATCTGGACATCGTGATCCCAGGCAACCTGCTGCAGGTGACCCTGCCTTAGCAGAAGGTTTGGACTAGATAATGCCCAGAGGTCCCCTTCCAGCCTCTACCATTCTGTGACTGTTTAATTCTATTAGAGAAGGCTTAAGGAGAATGTGAGGGCAGCAAAAGGCTGCTCCACTACCAAGAGGAGACTTGCAGCAAAAGAAACAGGCAGGAGCTAAGGCTTATGCTGGCAGCATACAGAGTCATGGAATCATTGAATGGTTTGGGTTGGAAGGGATCTTTAAAGGTCATCTAGCCCAAAGCTCTTGTAGTCACCAGGGACATCTGCAACTAGAGCAGATTGCCCAGAGCCCTATCCAACCTAACCTGGAATGTTGCCTGGGATAAGGCATCTAGCACCTTTCTGGGCAACCTGGGACAGTGTTTCATCACCCTCACCATAAAAAGAAATAATAACTCTTCCTTCTATCCAGTATGAATCTCACTCTTTCAGTTTACAGCCATCACCCTTTGTCCTGTCACTACAGACTCTGCTGAAGTTTGTCACTATCTTTATTACAGGCCCCTTAAAGTACCACAAGAAGGTGTCCCTGGAGCCTTCTCTTCTCTAGCCTGAACAACCCCAACCCTCTCAGCCTGTCCTCACAGCAGAGGTGCTCCAGCCCTCAGAACATTTTTGTGGTCTCCTCTGGCCCTGCTCCAACAGGTTGACGTCTCTCCTGTACTGAGGACTTCACAGCTGGACACAGCACACGCAGACAGAACCGCTCCTTCCAAAGTCTGCTCACACTGGTGGCCCAGCCCTGCGCTGCCCTTTCAAAACCCCACACAACAGGCACTGGAGATGCTGTGGTGTGGGGTTTTTTTTGCAAGAGGAACATTACTGTGCTGCCCTGGCTGGGCTTCAGCTCCTCTGTCTACTCCTGCTTGCTTTTGCAGTTTCGTTTGGAGATGTTCCTTACCTCCCCTGGGATGTTTCAAACTAGTCTGGACAAAGTACAGGACAGAGGAACAAGCACGTAGGGGTAGAGGGATGGAGTAAATTACTTAATGAGTTTTTTCCCAGCCCTAACGCCTGTGATGGGATGACTTCACCTCCTAAACAAGCTGTTGCTTAACACCACTGGCACAGAGGAGCTGCTGCATTCCACCCCAGAGATGACCGTGTTTCATCGGGAGGTGAGCAGCAACCTCCACCCCCACCACCCCACCCTACCCCACCCCCTCCCACCCCCCCCCTCCTCTATTTATGGCCTAGCAAAATGATTTATGATCTATTGGAACGAAAAGTGCAACGTGAATGTCAGGTATTATAAACTGTTATTACCCTCCTGCTCCTGAAAATGCTCCCCTTTGAGTTTTTGAACTGTTTAATGGCAAGATAATATCCACAGCAACAACCCAAATTACAGGCTCCTTTAGGCAACTCATTAATATTGTTTTATAAATGAACATAATATTCCTGGGCAGAAGTTGAAAGTGCTTCAAGCCTCTCCTTTTCTCTCTCTCTCTCTTTTATTTTTTTATCAAATTTTCTTCTTCTTCTTTTTTTTTATTTTTCATGGCAAAATACCCAGCACTGATCTTCAACATCCAATAATTATGATTGTTAATAACTGACATTTATGTAGTGCCTTTGATCACGAAGCACATTACAAACCATTGTGTACGGACGCGAGAGCGCACGCACGTGCAGAACCAGTCCCTCAGCATAGCACCAGCCTATCAATCCTCCTATCACACACACACAGAGCAGCAGAGAGCCCACAAAACATGGGCTAAGGCTGTGATATTTGCCCAATATTTGGGATAATTAACCTTATCTACTCCTGAAGCAACAGTAAGGAATAAATCATCCCCATGCAGCGTCTTTGGAAGACCCTCAGACATCCAACTGAATTGGGGGCAGGTGTGGTTTGGTGTTTTGAGTTGGGGTTTTTGTTGTTGGTTTGTTGTTGGGTTGAGTTTTTTTTCCCTCTTCTTTCCTATTTTCTGGGCTTCAATAGGATTAGCAAAGGTGGAATCAAGCCAGGGATAATGCACTGGCTCTTGCAACGTCACCACTGGGGGCTTGGAGTGATTACAGAAGTGGCCAAATGCTTGGGTCCTCCATCTCATCCAGGGACAGTGCTTGCTTCAGAATCACCCTAGGAGTGCCACTGTCACTGCTCCAGGAGAAGAAATCCAGGGCCAAAATCACAGAATCATTTGGGTTGGCACAGACATCTGAGATCAAGGTCAACCTTTAACCCAGCACTGCCAGCTCACCGTTAAACAACATCCCCCAGCACCACGTCTCCGTGGCTTTTACATTCCTCCAGGGATGGAGAATCCACCACTGCCCTGGGCAGCCTCTTCCAGGGCTTGACAATGCTTTGGGGGAAGAAATAATTCCTCATGTCCAACCTAAACTTTTCCTTCTTCAGGCTGCTTGTTCTGCCCCTTGTTCTTTGGGAGGAGACTGATCCCCCCCACCTGGCTCCAACCTCCTTTCATGGAGTTGCAGAGAGTAAGAAGGTCTCCCCTCAGCCTCCAGGACAAATACTCCCAGTTCCCCTATCTGCTCCTCACAAGACTTCTGCTCTAGACCTTTCACCAACTTCATTGGTCTTTAGACACATTCTAGCACCTCAATGTCTGTCTTGGTGTGAAGGACCCAAAACCAAAACCAATATTTGAGGTGCAGCCTCACCAGTGCCCACAGAGGGGCAATCACTGCCCTGCTCCTGCTGGCCACACTCTTTCTGATCCAAGCCAGGATGTTGTTGGTCACCTTGGCCACCTGGGCACACTGCTGGCTCATATTCAGCTGCTGTCAACCAACACCCCCAGGTCATTTTCCACTGGGCTGCTTTCCAACCACTCTTCCCTAAGCCTGGAGCATTTGTGGGGTGGTTGTGACCCAATTGCAGGGCGCAGAACTTGACCTGGTTGAACCTTGTCCCATTGGCCTCAGCCCATCGATCCAGCCAGTCCAGATCCCTCTCTGCAGAGCCTCCCTACCCTCCAGCAGACTGACACACCCACTGAGAATCAGAGAACCATTTAGACTGGAAAAGACCTTTAAGGTCATCAAGTCTGACCATTAACCTAACACTACCCAGTCCAATGCATGCTAAAGCATGTCCCTAAGCATGGGACTGTGCCACCTGCAAGCTTCCTGAGGGTCTCCTTGATCCCCTGGCCAGGTCAGTGATGAAAATACTGCAGACAGCAGGCCCTAATATTTAGCCCTGGGGAATACCAGTTGTTACCAGCCAACAGCTGGATTTAACTCCATTCACCACAACTCTTTGGAATCAGCCATCCAGCCTAGCTTTTATCCAGTGGGTATGGGCAGAGAAAGGCTGTGATGCTGTCCTGCAGGACATAGCCTGAAACCAATGCAATTAAACTGAGCAGCTGAGATGAAGAGACTCCTTTATGGGGTTTTTTTTGGCCACACATCCCATGACAAATCTGCATGAGGTAAAGAGGGACTTTGGTCCAGGGGACAAAACTGCCACCTCCAATCCTTTCTGTGAGCAACAGCAGGACTGGGATGGTGATATTTCTGCAATGAGGTTTGCAGTCCAGTCCATGGTGGTCGCTATTTACCTCCTCTTGACCAAGATATATGGGAGAAAGCAATGAAGGACCTGATCCACAAATCCATTTGATATTTCTGGCAGATGTCCAGCACCTAAAGCTGCTGCTCACCTGGCTTTTGGTACCCCTGCAAGTCCCCAGTCCAGCCAAGATTTAAATCCAGGCCTAATTTGACCTCAAAGCAGAGGTAATATCTGACTCACAAGGGCCAACTTGAAGAGATTAAGGCAGGAACCCTGGACCTCCTCCCACCCACGCCCTGGATGAGTTACACTGATGTTTATCTCAGCCTTATGGGGCTCCTTCAGCCTCAGAAAATTACCCTTGTGGCTCATCCCAAAAAGCAGCTCAATGACAAACTGGAACAGCGGGTCTGAAGGAAACAGGGAGTAAGATGCATCCTAGGACGCTACCCTTGGGCAGGAAGGATGGATGGTGAGAGAGGAGGATGTGAAGAAATGAGGAGGCAGATGCTGAACAGCCAGAGGGCTGGGCTCCCCAGTTCGAGACAGGCAAGGAACTACTGGAGAGAGTCCAATGAAGGCTAAGATGATGAAGGGACTGGAGTATCCCTCTGAGGAGGAAGGCTGAGAGCCCTGGGGCTGTTGAGCCTGGAGAAGAGCAGCCCCAGAGGGGATCTGAGCAATGGTGGTCAATAGATAAAGGGTAGGGGGAAAGAGGATGGGGCCAATCTTGTCTCAGTGGTGCTCAGTGATAAGGTGAGGGGCAGTGGGCACAAAGTAAAACCCAAGAGGTTCTGTCTGAAGATGAGAAAAAACTTCTTTCCTTGAGGGTGCTGGAGCCCTGGAGCAGGCTGCCCGGAGAGGCTGCAGAGTCTCCTTCTCTGCAGAGAATCCAAATCCAGCTGGACATTATGACCCTGGGCAACCCTGCTTTAGCAGGGGGCTTGGACTAGGTGATCTCTAGAAGTCCCTTCCAACCCTTACCATCCTGGTATTCTGTGACCTGAACAGGAGACAGTGGTATCTGCCCACACACATGGCTATGATGTGTCAATATGCCACAGGGAGATGCATGTGGGAGTGCAGCCTGCAGATGAAGCAACCTGAACCCCGAAGTCCACCCTGGTAGAGCTTTAAAATGTTCTGGGAGATTTCCTGGAGGATGAGGACCAATCCAAGAAAATGCAGAATCTGGTGGAGAGGAAGAACATTAAGCCAGCAGATGTGGGCACCATGGGAAAAGTGAAGGAAACATGGAGGGTTCTTCTAGGAAAGGCAATGGGGGAGAGATGAGAATCTGCTCCTGTGAGGAAGAGGATAATCTAATCACTGTGCCCTTGGTGGTAGGACAAGGAGCCCTGGATTTAAATTTCAGCAAGAGGCATTGATGTGAGATGAGGGAAGACACAGATAAGGAAAGAGAAGTACTGGAATGGATTGCCAGGAAGGGGATAAAATAGCCATCACTGGAGGTTTTCAGGAACAATTTAGACATTATCTGTCTGGAATGACGTAGGTAGAGCCCATCCTGCCTTGGGCCAAGGAGGTGGACTGCATGACCTCTGGGCTTCCCTCCCATTCCTGGTTTCTATGGTTTGCTGATTTTTGGGTGCTGTTCAAGTCCTTCATCTCAGCAAGACCCTGGCCCATGCTGGACCATTTGGGCAGGGAAAGGACAACTCCCCAGGACAGAGCAACAGCAAGGTGTGGACAGGCAGCAGACCCATGAGTCCACAAGGCTTTTATTTCTGGGGGTGGTGCTCACACGTGGACTTCTCAGCATTCAAGGCATTCCCACAGGAAAGAAGTTCTCCCTGGTGTAATGGATCACAGCACAACAGGACACCAAGACCATCAAAACCAAACAACCCCCAGCAAGATGTCCCCTGTGGCCGCCTCCTCCCTCACTACCTCTGGCCCATTTTACATCAACAGGGCAGCAGGCACAGCACAGACTTGGAGGAAGAAATGTCCCTGTTCAGGAAAGACCCTGAGGAAACCTGGGCTGCTAGGGATTTGTTTCCATTCCCTGTTGTTTACAGGGATCCTCTTCCCCCCCAGCTCCATGATTTGCCTCTAAATACAGATTTGTATTGCTATTTTAAAAGGACCGGCGCCGGAGAGGAACCAGACAGATAAGCAGTGGGAAGCTGCTTTCCTGACCTCCTGGGCCAACTTTTGGAGTGTGGAGCAAGCCAGACTCCCTCCATTGTACTCCTTCCAAGGAGACCAATTTTCACCCACGGAGGATAATAGAGCCAGGCTCGTTTACACCAGCTGATGAGCTGCCTCATGAATGTCCAAGATCCCAGATGTGCATTTCACAACAGCAGAGCCCTGGTATCCTGGCCAAAATCTAATTTGAGTTAATTATGTTCTGTCTCCCTAGATTCCCCCGAAGGTTTCAATTGGATTCTTCTTCACTTCCTGCCCTAACCTGTTGTGTAGTGTGGATGTGCAGAGTTCAACAGCTGCTTTCTTCCATCCCGCAGCTAATAGCTCCCCAGACAGCCATGGCTCTGAAAAGACACTGGAAATTGTTTCCTCATTATCAGGAAGGTGCATTTCCAGAGCTACCTAAAAAAAATAAAAGAGTCATAGAATCAGCCAGGTTGGAAAAGACCTCAGAGATCATCCAGTCCAACCTATCACCCAGCCCTAGCCAACCAGCTAGAATATGGCACCAAGGGCCTCATCCAGGCTCTTCCTAAACACCTCTAGTGATGGTGACTCCACCATCTCCCTGGGCAGCACATTCCAATGGCCAATCTCTCTTGCTGGGAAGAATTTCTTCCTAACATCCAGCCTGAACCTCCTCTGGCACAGCTTGAGACTGTGTCCTCTTGTTCTGGTGCTGGTTGCCTGGGAGAAGAGACCAACCCCCACCTGGCTACAGCCTCCCTTCAGGTAGTTGTAGAGAGCAAGGAGGTCTCCCCTGAGCCTCCTCTTCTCCAGGCTAAGCAACCCCAGCTCCCTCAGCCTCTCCTCACAGGGCTATGCTCCAGGCTCCTCACCAGCTTCATCACCCTTCTCTGGACACCTTCCAGTACCTCAACATCTCTCTTGAACTGAGGGGCCCAGAACTGGACACAGGATTCAAGGTGTGACCTAACCAGTGCTGAGTACAGGGGAAGAATAACATCCTTTGTCCTGCTGGCCACACTATTCCTGATCCAGGCCATTGACTCTCCTGGACACCTGGGCACACTGCTGACTCATGTACAGCCTACTGTCTACCAGCACCCCCAGGTCCCTTTCTGCCTGGCTGCTCTCCAGCCTCTCTGAGCCCAGTCTGTAATAAAAAGAAAGGCAGAATCTCCATTGCTAAACTAAACCAACACAGCAAAGAGCCCTGGCTTCAGAACTTTGATGTCACCTGGCCACACAGCCACAGCAGCTCCTGCCCTTGGTGGATCCACTGGCTTCCAACAGAGCTGAACCATTTGCTGTTCATCACAACATCAGTCCTAGATCATTTATGCTTCCCCAAACTTCACCAGAGCTACTTCACACCGGCAAAAGGCACAGCTTCCATCTTGCCTCGAGTTTAAAGGTATAAATACGTATTTAATTCATGATACAAATGATAGAATCATTGTGGTTGGAAGAGACCTTCAAGGTCATCAAGCCCAGCTATTAACCCAGCACTGTCAGGTCACCACTAAACCATGGCCCTCAGCACCATGGCTTTTAAACACCTCCAAGGATGGTGACTGCACCACTGCCCTGGACAGCCTGTTCCAGCGTTTAACTGGAATAAATGTGTGATTTAGAGCTAGAGAGACAGCTTCAATCATCTAAACCACCTAGCTCCCAAAGCCTGGGCATACATTTCCTTGAATTATAGATCATTTAAGTTTGGCCTTTCCCAGTTCAGTAGCAAGCTAAAGATTTCAGACCCTTGCAAGTCCAGTCCCTTGTGCACAGAGCAAACAATGTGGGATGAATTATTCAGTGTGAACTCTTTGTCAGATTCTCGTCTCTCCTCCTCTCTTTATGAACTGTCAGAGAACACACTCTGATTTTCACCCATTTATTCCCAATTCTCAGTGGCTTATTTTTAGCCCAGAGGTTTCTTGCCAACTTTGTGCAGTGAGTCCTCAGCTAATTATTCAATGTGTCAAAATTTGTTCTTCCAGATGTGTGAAGAGGTATTAAAGAAATGTTTAAAAATAAGCAGAGGGCTCAGTGCTTTCCTGAATTAGAGTCAGAAACCCTCATGCTTCAGGGCAGTCTGTAATGATGTGGACTGGGAACTGATGGACTACTTCCTTCATAATCTGGATGTTTCCTGCACTTTCCAGGCCATGCATGCAAACTAAACTTGGTCTGGAACATTGTCCCTGTGTCTATGCCATGGGGCCTAATAGGGTGAGACAGCTTTCCTGTGATGCTGGTCTCACTCTTCAGGGTGATGTCATTAGAGTTTGGGATCAACCTCCAAACACACTGTTAGAGGGCATCACACTAGGGGCAAGAACATCACAGGATCACAGAAACATTCAGGTTGGAAAAGACTCTCAGGATCACCAAGTCCAACCCAGAACCCTACTCTGCGAGGGTCACCCCTAAACACTAGCCCCAAGCACCACATCCAACCCACCTTTAAACACATCCAGGCTTGGTGACTCCACCACCTCCCTGGGCAGCACATTCCAAGCCCTGACCACTCTTGCTGGGGAAATTTTTTTCTTAATGTCCATTCTAAACCTACCTAGTGGCAGCTTGAGGCCATTCCCTCTTGTTCTATCACTGATTACCTGTGAGAAGAGACCAGCACCAGCCTCTCCACAACCTCCTTTCAGGTAGAGAGCAATGAGGTTTCCCCTCAGCCTCATCTTTTCCAAACTAACCATCCCCAGCTCCCTCAGTGGCTCCCCACAAGATTTATTCTCCAGCTGGGCTGCTCTTGGCAGGTCTCCTTGCAACTATCTTCTGCAGTACTTTCCTTGACTCTTTCCAGATCATTCCTTGTTTGCAGATTTTGGGTCCCCACCCTCCATGCATGGGAGAGGAAGGAGTGAGAAGAAAACCAAAGTTGATTTCTCCAAAAGAAGTTTCTTTATAAGTTCTTTACCCCTGCTAGAGATGATACTGGAGATGAGCTAGCACCTGTTTCTTCTCATGTCTCAGTGGAGAGCTGGGAAAACAGGAAATGGTTGCATTAAGACAACAGCAACCAGCAGGTCCTCCTCTCCCTCTACTCTGAGTTCATACCTGGAGCACTGGGTCCAGTTCTGGGCTTTCCCAAGTTGTGAACCTGAGCTGAGCTCCACTGTTAGTCTGTGGCAGGTGCAAGACAGAGCCATTTAATTGCACATAACAGAGAAAGGTTTGCAAGTGCACACGACCTGGTGGCACCAAAGCCCAAGTGAATCATAGAATGGCTTGAGTTGGAAAACACTTTAAATATCATCTAGCTCCCTGTGGGCTGGACACCTCCACCAGGCCACGTTGCTCAGAGCCTCATCCAGCCTGGTTTTAAACACTTCCAGAGATGAGCCATCTTCAACTTCTCTGAGCAACCTGTTTCAGTGTCTCACTGCCCTCATAGCAAAGAGCTTCTTCCTAATGTCCAGTCTAAATCCACCCTGCTGTAGTTTAACACTATTGCCCCTCATCCTTTGGCCATATGTCCTTATAAGCAGTCAACCACAGGTCAAGTTCACACAGGACACAAGCCCCTGCCCTGCAGACAGGATCAACTTCATCAATACATCTGCTCTCAGAAATACAAACCAGCACCAAGCTTCCAGTGCTGAAGCAGCAAACAATAGAACAGAATAGAACAGAACAGAACTAACCAGGTTGGAAAAGACCTTTGAGATCAAGTCCAACCTATCACCCAACACCATCTAATCAACTAAACCATGTCACTGAGTGCCTCATCCAGGTTCTTCTTAAACACCTCCAGGGATGGGGACTCCACCATCTCCCTGGGCAGCACATTCCAATGGCCAATCTCTCTTGCTGGGAAGAATGACTTCTTAGTATCCAGCCTAAACCTCCCCTGGCACAGCTTGAGACTGTGTCCTCTTGTTCTGGTGCTGGTTGCCTGGGAGAAAACACCAACCCCCTCCTGGCTACAACCTCCCTTCAGGGAGTTGTAGAGAGCAAGGAGGTCTCCCCTGAGCCTCCTCTTCTCCAGGCTAAGCAACCCCAGCTCCCTCAGCCTCTCCTCCCAGGGCTTGTGCTCCAAACCCACACATCTCCTCTCAGAAACACAAACCAGCACCAACCTTCCAGTGCTGAAGAGGCAAACCCAGTGACGAGGCCAGAGCAGGCAGTGAAGCAAGAGGCAAAAAGCAGCAGATGCTTTTGTGAATGGAGCAGCAGCAATACCCTCATTCCTCCCCTCACAGCCTTGGCTCTGTCACAAAGCAGGATGAACCTGGAGTCATAAATTACTATTCAGATTTGGGTTAGCTTTGGCTTTTTTCTTTTCTTGCTTCTTTTTTTTTAGGGCAGGGATTACAAACCCATTGAGATAAACACCTTTCCTGGTTTGGGTTGTTGGGTTTTTTTTCCCCCCCTTCTTTCATTTTTTTTTTCTTTTTCTTTTCTTTTTCTGAAGAATGCCTCCAGGGACAGGAGAGCTCTAGCATAAACCAGAGATACCATCTATTACAACACAGAAGCCATCTGTCACTGAGATAAGCACACAGACTATTTATTGCTCAGCTAAGGCAACCCAAAAAATTAGTCAGAGATTCAGCCAATACAATCTTTCATTTAAAGAAAAAAAAAAAATAGAAGAAGAAGAAGTGGTTAATGAGCTTCCCAAGGGTGATAAGAAATGTGTTGAAACCTGACAAAAAGGGAGGTGGGTTTTTCCTTTTGCTGCTGCTTCTCCCCAACGAGGCAGAGCCGGTTTGGCCTGTGAGGAAGTTGGGTTGCTCAGAGGGTTTTGAAGGGCTTCACCCAGGCTCACTGCAAAGAAATGACAACCAGCAGTTAGCATCTCCACTGTGGCTGCTTTAGCAACTCGAAAGCAAGAAGTAGAGCAGCATCCATGAAGCTGCTCAAGGAAGCCTTTGGGCAGCTTGTGGATCTAATGTGAGAGTGGCGGTCGGTGAGTCCTGGGCTCAAAATTCTCCATTCCCACGTGGATGCTGCAAAGGAGCATCCAGCACTCCTGGCTGCGCTCACAGACTGAGCTACCAGCAGCACCCTGGCCAAGAATTTAGTGGAAGTATTGGCTCCCAACAAAGATGTCTGGACTCCAGCTGTTGCCAGCTGCTGGGATTTCTGCCTGCCTGGGCAGCAGTGGTATTACAGAAGAGGTGAATTTCATGGAATCATAGAATGCTTTGGGTTGGAAGGGATCTTTAAAGGTCATCAGATCCTCCCACCAGGCATTTCTGAGGAGTTCTCCAGTCTGGAAGGGATCTTTAAAGGTCATCAGCTCCTTCCACCAGGCATTTCTGAGGAGTTCTCCAGTCTGGATGGGATCTTTAAAGGTCATCAGATCCTTCCACCAGGCATTTCTGAGGAGTTCTCCAGTCTGGATGGGATCTTTAAAGGTCATCAGATCCTTCCACCAGGCATTTCTGAGGAGTTCTCCAGTCTGGAAGGTCTGTGGGGCCCAGTCAGCCTTGCACACTTCCAGTCTGAATCTCCTGGGGTCATGATACAGGTATGTGCAGGCATAACCAGTAGGAAATCTGTCTTGGAGCCAAAACCAAAGCTGAAGTCCATACTGAAGCCTTGGGTTCACCCCATCCAAGCTGCACAAGACGTCTGTCAGTGACCAGGCTTCACCATGGCCACACCATGGCAGGCAGCCAAGCATCACTTGAGTGATAGAGAATCATGCACCAGGCGCCAGCAGGACTGCATCCTGCCGCTGCCATTTGCATGCTCGCCTGCTCCTGCTTCTGCCCTGGCCAAACCTGCTCTGCTGCCTTCACACCCTGGGTGTATATGAGGGGCCAAAAGGTTGGCACCTTGATGCTCCTCAGTTGATTTCTCTCTTAAGCACTGCAGGAGGTGCAGCAGCCCACTAGGAGGACAAACAAAACTCAAGGACTCAGAAGGAAGGAGGTCTCGTTGCTGAAGCAAGAGGGCAAGGAGCAGGGTGGTAAGCATGAGCCAATATTCATGGTCTTGTTTCAGGAAGCCCTCCTGCCACGTGGATGTCACAGGGTGCCTTAGGGACAGCTGCAAAGGGCCCTGAGAAAGATAACAGCCCAGCCCCAAAACATCACCAGAGCCACACTACTGTCCCAGGCTGCTTTCAAGGGTCAAGACCAAGGATGAGGAAGGCCAGAGGCCAGAGGCTTGAGCCAGGTCTGGCACTGAGAGCTACAGGCTTGCTCTCTTCTGAGCAGCAGTTTGTAGCCCAACCAAAGGCACAGGGATTTTTATTTCTCTTTTTTTATCTCTCTTTTCTAATCTTCCTGCTCTCAATCACCCTGCCCTCCCTTCTGCTAGATCAAAAGAACAATGCAGCTCTGCAGTGCCAGGAGCTGAGTGGATGTTTACACAGGGCTTTGAGATCCCCCAGGTAAAAGGTGCGAAGTGCAAAGCACTGTCATTGCCGTGCCATGACTGCCAGCCAGTCTGTCAAACCTCCACCCCCAAGCTCATTAAGGAACAGGAATAGGGAGCCACATTCCTGCCTCTTCTCCACTGCTCTTCCCCTTTATGGAAGGAAAAAGTAAAAGTTTAATTGCTTTGTTTATCTCAAATGCCACCTGCAGGTGGTTCTTTACCTGCCCACCATTCTGCTGCTGCTTCTTTGGGATGAAACCAGGCCTACCTTGCCCAAATCATGCAATGCTTTGGGTTGGAAGGAACCTTTAAAGGTCATCAAGTCCAACACCTCTCCAGTCAGCAGGGACCTCTGCAGCTAGAGCAGGTTGCTCAGAGCCCCAGACAACCTGTCCTGGGATGGTTCCAGGGCACCTATTAACTCTCTGGGCAGCCTGGGCTAGGGTCTCATCCCCCTCAAAAAAACCCCACCAAAAATCCCAGAAAAACACCACCTTCATTTTCTCTGGTCAAAACCTCCCTTTTTTGCATTGAGCCCATCATCCCTTGTCCTGTCACAACAGATCCTGCTAACAGCCTGTCCCCAGCTTTCCGACTGACCCCTTTAAATAGGTGAAGGCCACAAGAAAGTCTCCCCAGAGGCTTCTCATCTTCATATTGAACAACCCCAACTCCCTCAGCCTGGCCTCACAGCAGAGGACTTCCAGCCCTCAGACCACTTTTGAGGCCTCCTCTGGCCCATTCCATCAGGTCCCTGTCTGTGCTGTGCAGAGGACTCCAGAGCTGACCCCAGCACTGCAGGTGGGGTCTCAGCAGAGCAGAAGGGCAGAATCCCCTCCCTCCACCTGCTGCCCATGCTGCTGGGGGTCAGACAAGGACATGGTTGGGTCTGTGAGTGCCCCATGCCAGCTCATGTCCAGCTTTTCACCCATCAGTACCCCCAAATCCTTCTCTGCAGGGCTGCTCTCCATCCCATCATCTCCCAACCTATATTGGTACTGGGGATTGCCCCAACCCCAGTGCAGTGACATCAACAGCAAACACATTCAGGGACTGACAGCTTGAATTCACTTTTCCTCTCTATCTCAATACAGATAGCAGGGGAAAATCTCCCAGGGGGGTGGGATAAGGGGGCTGTAGCTCCCTTCCCCTGACATCCCCATCTCACTCCTGCCTCAGCAATGAGTCCTCTGCCACTGTACACCTCTTCAGTCCCTACACTCCTGTTCCTCACTCACCTTCACCATTGCAGCTGCTTCCAGCCCCAAAGAGCATTTGTGTTCCTGCTGTGGAGCAGAAGGTCAGACTGCAGAGCAATAACTCCTGTGACCAGTGCAGCAGATCAAGGCAGAGCAGAATAATGCAGCAAGGGCTGGGGCATCGCTGTGCTATCTGTGGGCAGACTGGCTGGCACCGTCAGCTCCAGGAGGTCATGCCCCTGGTATCATAAGCACCAGTCTGCAGAGAGCCTGAGCTGACCCCCTCCACCCTTCTCCTGCAGCAACAAATGAAACTGGGATCCCTTTGGTCCATTTTCTCTGCTGCCATAAATCAGTACTGCTCTAGTTTACTCTGGCTGAGGATCTGGCCTGTGTGTCCTCTTTAGTTTCTTTGCACTGTTGGAACACCAAGCACATCTCTGTCTTACTCATTTGCTCCCTGCATGGGTGCCACTGTGGTGGCAGGGCACAGACATGTAGGCTACATAACCCCAGCTCTGCACCACTGGAAAGAAAAACAAATGTTTGAGAGAAGCTTTCCACAGAATTCCCTACGTGGTAGGGGTTTGAAGGGACCTCTGGAGACCATCCAGTCCAACTCCCCTGCCAAAGCAAGGTCAACCACAGCAGGCTGCCCAGCATAGCAATGTCCAGGCGGTTTGTAATCTCCCCAGGGGTTTGGACTCTCTCCAGAGGAGAATCCACAGCCTCTCTGGGGAGCCTGCTCCAGGTCTCCAGCACCCTCACACCAAAGTTTTAACTCGTGTTCAGATGCCCATTGCCCCTTGCCCTGTCACTGGGAAGCACTCAGGAGAGTCTGGCCCCATCCTCCTGACACTTGCCCTTCAGCTCTTGCTGAGCATTGCTCAGCTCCCCTCTGGGGCTGCTCTTCTCCAGGCTCAACAGCCCCAGGGCTCTCAGCCTTTCCTCCTCACAGAGGTGCTCCAGGCCCCTCAGCATCTGCATAGCCTCCACCAGACTCTCTCCAATGGTTCCTCTTGAATTGAGGAGCCCAAAAGTGGGCCCAGAACTGCAAACATGGCCTCAGTAGGGCAGAGCAGAGCTTGCCTTGATATGCTGGCCATGCTCCTTTCAATGCACTCCAGGAGAGCATTTGCCTTCTTAGTGATAAGAGCAAATTGTTGGCTCATGGTGAGCTTGCTGTCCACCAGGACTTTCAGGGCCTTCTCCACAGAACTGCTTTCCACCCCTAACCTTTCAGGAATAGGAAAAAACTTTATGACAGGGAGGCATATTCTTCCCAGACATAAAACTACAGAGGTCCAGACAGTAGTAGTTGGCACAAGCAAAGAACTTTAGCCCACTGTCTCCTATCTGACCCTCAGCAAACCTCAACATTTGCTTGCACTTGCTTACAGCAGCCTGGTTACACCTACAACATTTACTGTGACTTGCAAATCTGATGTTGTTTGGTCCTTCTCTACCAATGCATAAAAGATTTATGGCAGGGTGTAGCCACCTGGATGTCTTGATTCTTTTCCTTTGCTGAAAGACACCCATAAAATCTACCTGTCTGCTGTAGGTTTCAGCACACATGCAAGAAGAAAAGGATCACAGCAGTGAGAAGAACCTTCTTGGCATACTGAACTGCTCTCTGCCGTGCCACAGATGGAAGGAGGTCTGGGGTGGGTGGTTTTCTTATTATTCACTGCCCCAAAACAAAGAGAGAAGCCACCTCTGAAGTCAATCAGCTATATGAGCTTAAGTAAGAGAAGTATCATCATACCTAACCCCAAAGCCTCTCTTCTGGGGCAATTTTGAAAGATCTTCTAAAGATCTTCAAGGTGATGAGGGTGGAGGCTTCAACGTGCACACAGGCAAAGGAATCTCTTTGCTTCCCTTCTACTCAGCAAAGCCTGGAATTGGGAGGCCTGAGCACAAGTTGCAATATCAGAACAGAAGGCTCAGGCTGACTCTGCAGCTTGGACTGTTCATGGGTTTTGGGCCAGCCGCCCTGCTTTGCCTACATGGTGATGCTCTGACTGCCTGTAGTCCATGACATCACTGCAGCTCAGAAAGGATTCCCCACAGCAAAAGTTTATCCTACAAGGAACTGCCCTGGAATATCACTTCCATAGCTGCATCCTGTTGGATGGACTCCTCTAAGCCACACAAACTAGAGCAAGACACACACTGTGTGACACACACCTCTGTCGCTTAACTCGGCACGGGAGGTTTCCTCCGTGGACTACAGGGACAACATTTTGGAGGCTCAGCAACATCATCATTTAGACTGTGGCCCATAATAATGTGTGATGTAGTAAGGGGACAGACTTTGTAAGCAGGGCCTGTATGACAGGACAAGGGGTGGTGGTTTGGAACTAAAAGAGGGAGACTTAGACTAGAGAGAAGGAAGAAAATGTTTCTGCTGAGGTTGGCAAAACTGTGACCCAGGTTGCCCAGGGAATGGTAGATGTCCCAACCTCTGGAAACATTCCAGGTCAGGTTGTCTGGGGCTCTCAGCAACCTGCTCTAGTTGCAGATGTCCCAGCTGACTGGAGAGGTGTTGGACTAGATGACCTTTAAAGGGCCTTTCCAACTCAAAACATTCTATGACTGAAATAAGAACTAATAAGGAGAGAGAGAAAAAATGCCAAGGAAAGTCATCACCTCGAGCCTCTCCCCTCACTTTCTTTGCTCTGAGGTCAGCTGCTGCATCAGATTTTTATCTTCCATCTCCTAATTCCTTCTATCTAATGCATCTGAGGGTGGGTCTCATCCTCACTCCACTGGCCTGAAACCTGACGAGTTCATGGACTCAGCATTTCCTGGAGGCAATGAGGTCTGCAGGCCCAAGGTCGAAGGCACGTTGGTACACGATGCCCAGGTGATGCTCAGAGATCACACACACAGCAAGGCCTTCACACACCCAGCTCTCAGAGGTTCAGCAGAATCCAAATTAAGCTACCACTGCCACCTCCACCTGGCTCCTCTGACCCTTCTCAGCTACCCTGAGGCCTTTAATCACTGGGGGTGTCGAGCATCCCAGCCTCTACAAGACTCTCCCAAGCTGCCTTCCCACCTGGCCACACAGGAAGATGATGTAGGAGTCCCACTGCTCCTAATGCTGCATCCTCCAGCAGCAGAGTTGGGTCTGACAGGCAAGAGGACCTTGAAAGGCAAAGTCACCTGCAGGGGGGTAGCTGACCTCCAGGCAGAACACAACCACAGATTCACAGAATGGTTAAGAGTTGGAAAGGACCTCTGGAGATCATCTACTCCAAACCCTTGCTGAAGCAGGGTCACCCACAGCAGCTTGCCCAGGATCACAATGTCCAGGAAGCTTTGGAATCTCTCCAGAGAAGGAGATTCCAGAAGCTCTCTGGGCAGCCTGCCCCAGGGCTCCAGCACCCTCACAGCAAAGAAGCTTTTCCTTATGTTTTAGGTGGAACTTTCTGGGTTCCAGTTTGTGCCTGTTGCCCCTTGTCCTGGCACTAGACACCACTCAAGTTCCTACCCCTCAACTATTGATCAGCATTGATCAGGTCCCCTCTCAGGCTGCTCTTCTTCAGGTTGAGCAGCACAGGTCTCTCAGCTTTTTCCTCCTCACAAAGATGCTGCAGTTTGCACATCTGGAGTGAGTTGAGCTTCCCTCCAGTAGCCTTGTGCACGATGAGCCAGCAGACACAGGTGCAGGACACAAGTCCTGGGGCCATGCTGATCTCAGTGCAGAGCTAGCCTGGCTTTTTCCTGAGCCTGTTCTCAGCTACTGAGTGGCTTCTCTTCAGTCCTAGGCACTGCCAAAGCATTTGTAGCCCCAGTTTAGCTGCAAAGACCCCACTTTGAGAGCTGTGCTTTGCAGAGCATCCCCTGAGGTAAGGGAGTGTGGATTCCCCCCCAACCTCTGCTTCATTTCCTCCCCTTGATGGATGGTGCTCCCTACAGCAGCAGCTAATCAGCACTTTCTTTCACCCGAGGCCATACATCAAGCACATTCTTCAAGTCCTGCTCTGACAGCAAAAGTCTGTCTCTCCCTCCTGCCTCTCAGAAGCTAATCAGACTGACAGGAGAAGGGGACAGGACCATGGAAGCACAGTGTTGGGCATATGGAAGTTCTACTGAAGATACTGCTCTGAGAATTGTTAGTCATTCCTTTCTCTGGCTTTTCACACCCTTTCCTGCTCCATCTCCTCCTGTCCCCAGCACCAGCAGGGATTCCTGTTTCCTTTTCAACCCCATATTAGTTCCTGGGTCCCAGTTCTAGCAACAAATTGTTGATTTTTGATCCCTGATTGGATTTCTTCCCCATGCAAGCATGGAAGAGAGAAGGTAAACTATCTGACCTCTCTTACAGCCCAGCCCAGTCTCATACACAAATGTCTGAGGCACAGATGAGTCAGACCCACAGCTAATTTAAATTCAAAAGGCTCATGGAAAAACAACGAAGATAGAACCTCCTGGGTTTTAGTTTGTGCCCATTGCCCCTTGCCCTATCATTAAGCACCAGTGGGACAAGATTGGACCCATCCTCTTGTTCCCCCCACCCCCTTTACCTATTGATCAGAATTATCAGATGCCCTGTTAGGCTCCTCTCCTCCAGTCTCAACAGCTCCAGGGCTCTCAGCCTTTCCTTCTCACAGGGATGCTCCAGTCCCCCTCAGCATCTGTGTAGCTTCCATTGGACTTTATGCGGTAGTTCCCTGGTCCTCTTGATCTGGAGAGGCCAGAACTGGATGTGACCTCCCTAGGACAAAACAGAGAGGCAGAAGAACCTCACTGACTTGCTGGCCACACTCCACTTAATGTATCCCAGGAGACTATTGGCCTTCTTTGGCCATGAGGACAGTTTGCTGGCTCATGGTGAACTTGTCCACCAGGACTCTCAGGTCCTTCTCCCCAGAGACACTTTCCTGCAGGTCAGCCCCTACCCTCTACTGGTGCAGGGGGTTATTCCTCCCTGGGTGCAGGCCCTAAGATTCCTTATAGGTGGATTACTTGAGCTGCCATGGACTGTACTGTGAGAGAGCCACACTAGAGAAGACCCTGGTGAACCTGACTCAAATTGCACAGAGAGCCACTGTGGTTTGAAACCACATTTACTCCACGTGGATTGGAAATTAAAGCTCCCTCAATTATCAAGTCCCCTTAGCATTAACTGAAGGCTTCCAGAGATCTGGCTTGAGACACAGCTGCAGCCAAAACACCCTTTGCCAGCTCCAGCCTCTGTCTCCAAGGAGTGCTTAGTATTAGCAATTTATCAGAGGGCTTTCTAAGTCATGGACCTGCAGGGAGTTTTGCCAGTGACACACTCCTGAGCCAGCTGCGAGGAGGGGAAAGGGAAGATTCCCATCTCACTCAGATAACTCACCTGCTCCTGTGATTCAGCACAGCAGATGGATCTGAGCAAGCCTCAAACGTGACATGCAAACCTGCAGACACACGCAGGTTCATGGGCTACACAGCTGACACTCATAAGCCTTCATCTGTGTGCCTTGCCTTCAGCCAAAAAACTCAGCATCCTGCAAAACAATCACAGTGCTCTTATGCAAAAGCCTCCATCAGAAGTCACAGAGTCTCATTCCACATCTGCCTGCTTTGTCCTACACAGTGGCAGCTCTGGACCCCACAGAGGGTGCTCCCTTTTGTTCCCATGGGATTCTGCTCCAAAGTTTTCCACTAGCTGCAACCACATGGTTTCACATGGCCCTCAGCCAGACTCAGCATAGGTTTCAGTTGTGCATCATTAAGCAGGCAATAAACAGTCCCTTTATCTAATGAAGATAAAGGGACTGTTCCTAAGATGCAGCACCACCAAAGTCATCCTCTACTTCATGAAGGGAAAACGAAATGGAAAGTCCTATCTCTAGCTCAGGAACCATGCAGGGACGCTCTTGACAGGTGAAGTGAGCTAAGAATCCTGCAGTCCCAAGTTATCCACCAAGATAATCGCCCCAGGATCAAGTGTCAGGAGTGTCCCACAAACACAGCTGTGATGGTTGAGTGCAGCCTAGGAATGGAGTACTGTCTCATTCCCTGCCATGGCTACACACTCCCCAGCAGTCATGAAAGCTCCAGGTCCTCTTTCCAATGCTTAATACTAGAATACAAGCTTCTTTGAAATGAAGAAAGATGATGCAGACGTCCTCCTTGCCAAGCCATTGTAGATTAGAGCCCAGCTAGATGCAAAGGCAACTAATTCAGCACCTGCCTGTGGTGGGTTTCATGGAGACAAAGTTAACTTCCCACACTTAAGAATTAAGCTAACCACAGCAATTTATACCAGTTGATCACCATGTTCCATTGCTAGTCCATCAATGTTCATTCCCTTCCTCCATTGCTGTGTTGGAATATGGCCCAGGAAAGAGTATACAGGAGAATAACAGCTTGAGGGCAAGGAAGGAGCAAGCATTCCCTTGGTTTCTTTGCCCAGTTCCTGGCAATCAAAAACTTAAGGATTCCTGAGGGAGAGTTCTCAGAGGCACCAGTGTCTAAGAGCTCAAGAGGATCTCTCCATCCAACTGTTCTGTCTCTGCTGACTGCAGAGATTTTACACCTGCTTGGTGTTGGACAGAAGACCAAACCCACTGAAATCATTTCTCTTCATTCCCATTGCCTTAAATTTCATCATCTTGCTTCAAAAGCAAGGTGCAGACCTGATTTTGTTTCCAGGCTGAGGATGGATGACATTGAAAACCTCTCAGAGGTGTTCTCATGAGCCTTTAAAGCAGCTGAGATATCAGGTTTTTGCTTCCCTCTTGGGACACTTCCAGACCTGGAAAAACTTGTTCCAAGTGAAAAACAAAGCGAGTGTATCTGCTGCCAGGAAAAGGCAAAGGTCACAACCCACCCAAGAACTTCACAGTGGGGCTTCAGACTCCAGATTCTTCTGAAGGCTCATCTGAAGTCTATGATGAGGAATAATTCTGATGCAACCTTCTTGCAGAGGTACATTTCTCACTGCCAGCACTTTCTCCATTCAGTCCCTGCTGTGGGTGTCATGGTAGAAACATCAAGAGAAACAGAGAAGTGGGGTTGACATCTGTCACCTTCTCCACAGAGGAAAGTTTTGCCCCAGGTAAAGATGTTCAGATTGGGCTGGGCTGTGTGTTTTCCAGTGGGTTCTAGTCCCTATCAGCTTCACCCATTCAGTAGGCTGGTGTTAAACAAGTTCAGAGGCAGGTGTGGCCCCTGTAAGGAATTTCTTTGGCTGTGGGAAACTTGCACTGAGAAACAGTTTTTGCAGTGCTTGTCTGGGCATGTCAAAAGCCTGTCCCCAAGGTCCCATGAAAGCTTTGGTGGTAGACAGAATGTTGCCTAATACAGAACAGCACCCAGAGAGAACAAACTGGTGGTACCCAAAGGAAAGTCTGATAACAGAGATCAGCCAATGGATGGTATAAATTAGCAGGCTGGCTAGCGAGGAGATGGCTCATTCTTAGATGCTATAAAACTGCAACCATGGGAGACCCAAGGTATTGCCACTTTAGGGCTTTCCACTCCTCTTTTTCTTACAGGTGGGACTGCTCAACAGAGCCAGTCTTTCAAAGCAAACTCTTCAGAGTTCTCTCAACTTCAGAAGGTTAGAAGAACCCCAGAAATCAACCCTCCCAGCATCACAGTATCCTCCCTCATACATACATGCTTGTACTAAAAGTAAGAAGGAAGCCTCTGCCAGGACCATCCTAATTATCCTAATGCAGAGGGATCTGCCTCTGGATTACAGCATGTTGTAACAGCCCTGTGGAGAAGGACTTGGGGGTGCTGGTGGGTGAAAACCTGGACATGAGCTGGCAATACACACTCACAGACCAGATCCAGCCATGTCCTGGGCAGCAGCACGGGCACCAGGTGGAGGGAGGAGATTCTGCCCCTCTGCTCTGCTGAGTCCCCACTTGCAGTGCTCCACAGCCAGCTCTGGAGTCTTCAGCACAGGAGAGCCATGGATCTGTCAGAGCATGGCCAGAGGAGGCCTTAGAAGTGATCTGAAGGCTGAGCAATCTAATCTAGTTGCAGATGTCCCTGCTGGCTGCGGGGAGGTAGGACAAAATGACCTTTAACGTCCCTCCCAACCCCTACCATGCTATGACTCTATGGTATCCAACCCATTGTCCACAACCACATGCAAACTCCTCCATTCCTCAGCCTCAAATAACTGGGTGTTGCAAAGCCTGACACATTCCTCACTGAAGAAAGGGAGTCCATAATCCAGCCTTTGTCTGTTCTGTCCCTCTATGGACGACAACCACCTCAGGCCAAGGAGTATTTGTACAGTGCCAAGCACAGTGCAGCTGTGACCTTCAAGAGGAGCCCCTGACACTTCTGAAACACAGGTCAAACGTTTCATGGTGTCCTTTCAGTGCTTGAACAGCTGTGCTGATAACATCCTCAAGCAAGCACCCTCAGATCATCTTGTCCATCCACCATGGGCAGCCTTCCTTGGCCCCAGCACCACTGCTGAGCTGATGGGTAAGTGTCCACCCAGTGTGAGCCCAGCCATGTCCAACAAGCCAGAAATCCACAGTGTAATATTCACCGAGTTCAGAAGAAATCTGAGTGATCTCCACACCCTCATTACCTACATGCATCACATGAAGACCTGGCATCCCCTTTCTACTTCTTATGCTTATGACATCACTGAACTCTTTTCTCAGCAATTCCTGGTGCTCCTTGGTTATGCAGAACTGCTGCTTTGATGTCCTCAGTTCCCTGTGCTCAGCACCAATGTCCTGATCAGAGGTGTGGCAGAATAATGCTTGGAGGTGGGTTTCTCACCTGAGGTTTTGCAATTAGCTTTCTTTTGCAGTTTAAGCTCTTTTGTGCTCTCCACAAAGCCTGATTAGCATCTACAGCCACTTTGCTCTACATTGCTCCTCCCCAGGCTCAAAGGTGGTTCTTTTTTTGCTATAAATTAAATTATAGGTTTTTAACATGCAACCTGAGAGATGTTCTTCTAATCACCTCTCAGCACTCTTTCCTCCTGCTGAGCAGAGGGATGCCAGAACAAGTAACTTTCTTCTACCACAACAAGGTTCATTGCCTGCCCTTGGCCTTATGGAGGTATAATAGAACTTTAGGAGTTAGAAGTGGTGGAGATCCACAGCCCCAGAAGGCAATCAAATTCCCTTTCTCAGAAATAGCTGATACTACAGATTTTTCTGGCCTTGAATGTTTCCAGGGGTAGAGTATCCACAGCTTCTCAGGACAACCTTGTCCAATGCCTCACCACCCTCACAGTGAAGAATTTCTAATGTCCAATCTAAATCTACCCTTGTCCAGTTTGAAACCATTGCTCCTCACCCTGTCAGGATCAGCAACCTTGGTGAGTCCCCCCATCCACCTGTCACACCACTGATTATTCCCCCATGCAGGGGAGATCTATGTACCCTATATGTATCACAGAATGGCTTGGATAGGAACTTAAAGACTATCTAGTCCAAACCCTCCTCTGCCATGGGCAGGGACACCTTCCACTAGACCAGGTTGCTCAAAGCCCCATCCAGCCTGGCCTTGAACACTTCCAGGGATGCACCACCCACAGTTCTGGGCAATGTGTGCTGATGTCTAACCAGTCTCATAGTAAAGAATTTCTTCCAAAGAATTCCATGTTCCAGCTCTCTGCAACCATCTGAAAGGCATTTGAAAGGCTTTGCAGTAGCCAGCCCAGCTGAAGACAGCCTGCTGGAGCAAGAGAAGTTCTCAGAGGCTGAGGATATGAAGCATGGGTGGCGGGGGAGGAAAGGCACCCCATCATGCTCGGAGGAGGTGATGAGGATGGCTGCCGGCAGCTGGGAGCCCGCAGGTCTCTCCGGGTGGACGCCGGTGGTGTCCCACCGCTGTCCATGGTACCGCCGTGCCGCGGGGGCTACCCGGCTCGCCCCGGGGCTGCCTCTCAGGCACCAACTCCCTGCCCTTGCTTTCCAAAGCTGTGGCAGAGGAGTTGGAACTCGGTAATTAAGGTCCCTTCCAACCCAAAACACTCTATGACCTCGCTCTACTGCTGAGAAAGATGCCCTGGTCACACATTAAGCCTATGGAGAGCCAGACATATACTCCAGATTTCCTGGCTCTCCAAATACAGCAAGTTAGCCCAAACCCTTCTCCTATTTATGCTTGCCAAAAGCAATCCAAACAAGTTTAAAAAGTCAAACAAACAAACAAAAAATAAACAAACAATGACAACAAAACCCCAAACAAACAAAAAAGCCCAGACAAAGAGAAACACACCAAAAAACACCCCCAAACACCTCCCTAACATAGTTCACCACACTTACAGGTAATTTCTATAAACCCCTTGCCCTGTGTTCCATCACTGGAGGGTGAAGAACTGATTCCTGCTGTCTGGAAGTTAGCCTAATCTCACTGCTAAAGCAGGGTCACCCACAGCAGGTTCCCCAGGATCACAAAGTCCAGGTGGGTTTGGAATCTCTCCAGAGAAGGAGCCCCCACAACCTCTCTGGGCAGCTTGCTCCAGGTTTCCAGCACCCTCACTGGATTCAGATGGAACCTCCTGTGTTCCAGTTTGTCCCTTGTTCAACCACTGGGCAGCACTGAAAAGAGTCTGGCACCATCCTTCTGCACCCTACCCTTTAGCTATCAATCAGCACTGATCAGATGCCCTCTCAGGCTGCTCTCCTCTAGTCTAAACAGCTCCAGGTCCCTCAGCTTTTCCTTGTAGACTTGAGCCAAGCCAGCCCAGTGAGCTGCAGGAAGCCTTCTCTTTCAACCCACTAAACTAAACCAAGATGAAGTGGATGGGAGTTAACTGAAGTGAAAGCAAGAATGAAATGAGGTAAGTGTCCACGGTGTGCTTTCCACCTGCTGGACTAAATTGGCTCTTGTTCCTCATGTAGACAAGGCCTAATTTACTTGACCTCAGGCAAATCCTTCTGCTTTTGTGCTTCCCACTTTGTAAAAATGAGGGTAACTCTGCACCCACTTTTGTGAAGTGCTGGGAGATTTATGGCAGAGGAGCACTTACATGAAACCCAACGAGCAGGAATCGTTTTACCTTGATATGCTTCAAAAAAACACCACCCCAAAAATCAAAAAATCAAACTAAAAGGGCTCCCACATCCAGGTCTCCACTATTTAACTGGCATCTTGTGACCTAGCAGAAGCAAAGGAGTTTAGGGGACAATTAAAAAGCCCAAAGTTAAAGCGTTCTCAGCTCATTACACCTTTTCTCAATGTCTTTTCAGATGCAATTAAACCAAAAGAAGCCTGAAATTAACTGGTTTCCAGCCTGAGCAACACTGGAAACATTTATTTCCTACCCTACACGTCTAATTAGTGCTGCTCAGTCAAAAAAGGGAGCAAAACTCCAATTTGTAAGTGAAACTAGACGTATATTAAAAACACACTCTGTAATAATGCCCCAGTGCTTCTGTAATGCCTCATGCCTTCAAAGGGCTGAGCAAGTATGATCTCATTAATTCTCACAGGTAGGTAATTTGGTGTTATTAGCCTTGTTTTACAGCCAGATCTTAGAGAGGTGGAAGTGATTTGCCCACAGGCACAGACTCCATGCTTGAGACTGAACTAGAACTCGGGAGAGCGACGTCGTAACCGAAGCTGGGGACCCTCCGCATTTCCAGAGGGGAGCTCAGAGCCTTGCAGGGGCAGGAGACAGCTCCTGTGGTGTTTAGGGGTCTGCTGTAAAGACCATTAAGAAGCCAGAGGGGAGGATGGAGAACATGGGAGCACCAAGCTCAGCGACAGCTATGTGTGAGCCTTTCTCCTTGCTCTTCATCCCTAATGCCAGCAATATCAAAGCTTTCCTGTTTATGGCTCCACTGTGACTTTTGCTGCCAGGCTTCAGACCTTGCTGCTTTCCAAGGGGCCTCACTGAAGGCTTTGCTGCTGTTGGAGACAGCAAGAGCTTTGCCCAGGATACATCAACAGTAAGAACAGCCTCCCACAGCCAAATCTGTCGTGTTTTAGCCACTGACATTCAAGATTTCATTCTCACGCTCTTGCTCACCTGCAATGTCACCCTGCAGTCCGTGAAAAGCTTCCACTTTTACCATGAAGGCTCCCAGCCTGAAAGCACAGCATCAGAACAGATTCAGAAACACCTCAGTCCGTGCCTGGACAACACATCCTCCCTCCCTTGTGTCAGCACCAAAATCTGGCTCAGAGGTGTTTCCATCACATGCCTACCACTTCACATGTCATGTGGCACCATCAGCTGCCCATAATATGCAGGAGCAGGAAGCAAAAATCATGCACTCTCCTCCCAGTCAGCAACTGGAAGGTCAGTGAGCATTCTTTAGGGTTTGGAAAACCTCAGTCCAGCTCCCTCTGCTACTAGAGGTAGAAATTCTCTGTGTCCCTACCCCAACAGCAGAGCTGGAGAGGGTCTCACACATCTCTTTCTGAAGGGACTACTCAGCAGGAAGGGGGTGGAAAAAAAACAAACATAAATAAAATCAAAACCTGAAGCTCCAGAGGGCAAGAGTGAGCATGACTCCACAGCCCTGGGATCGGGGCACTCCCCTGGGAGTGGGGAGACCTGAATTCCAGTTAGCAGCACCATGGGTTGTTTAATTTTCAAAGACATAAACAGTCCTTGAAGCAGGAGCTGGCTCTCCGGCCGCCCCGCTGCCAGGTGGATTTCCCCAAGCGCTCCCGCAGCCAGCCCGGCTTGTTCCTTCTTGCTGACCCACCAGGCCTGGTGCTTCCCCGCCGAGAGGTGCAACAGCTTTCCCCAAGCGGTGGGGGGAGGAAAGGGAGAGCAAAGGGGCATCTGCCACCTCTTCACGTCACCCCAGCAGCGTGGTAGCAGAGCGAGGCCAGAGATGCGGTTTGGACCTTTCCCGATGGGAAAGCGACCTGAGCCCGCACCTCCCACACGTGTTGGGGCTAGCGAGGTGAAGAACTGCTGATGCAGGAGGAGAAGCCTGATCCCCTTGCAGTGATGCCAGCACACACATATGGCTTTGGGTTAGAAGGGTTTGCATGCTGTACGTGCGGCCCATGCCTTCTAGTGCAAGGACACCGCTCTGAAGAGCGTGGAGTACTTGCACTGGCTGTAGGAGCACACTGTTGACTCGGGTAGAGGGGAGAAATAAAGCTTGTCACAGAGTCACACAGAATGGAGGAAAGGGGGGAAAGGTGGAAGGGACCTCTAGAGGTGATCTAGTCCAACCTCCCTGCTAAAGCAGGGTGATTCAGCCCATGATCACAATGTCCAGGTGGGTCTGGAGTCTCTCCAGAGGAGACTCCACAACTTCTCTGGGCAGCCTGCTCCAGGGCCCCATCTTCCTCCATCACAGAAAAGAAGTTATGGTGCCTATCACAGCAACATAAAAGCTAGGGCAACTTCATTTTTGGATGCAATTTTGTGAAGTCATCTACAGCCCAACCCTGACCACACAGATCTCTATTCTTACCTCTCCCATGACCTTCAGGGAGTGCAATGGGCAGTGGTGGAGGAGATTTAGAATTTCTCCATCTCAAAAGCTGTGAAAGAACTGGCAAGAGGTAGCTATTGAAGCGAGGAGTAGGTGGTGTGCTCCCACAGAGGTCCCTCTGCACCTGCCCTTATCTCCAGCACACCTCCATGCAGCCAGTGCAGCTGCTCAGCCCTCATGAGCTGCTTAAAATAGGTTCACGAGGCATAGCTAGGGAACCTGTCTGCTCCAGATGTCCACAGACAGGGTAGCTTTTCGAGATGGGCTGATTATTTTAGGAACTGGAGCCTGTTTGAACACTGCAGCACTCCAAAACCTTCTCAGAGTGTGGGGATGGAAAAGCAAGCACACTCTCACACACACCTCACGCCCACACGCGCTCACTTCCAAATATTCCTTTCTCACACCCACAGACAAACTTTGTCTCACACAGGGACACTATCACAGCATCGACAGCTCTTGTTCCCAAGTCCTCTCCCTCTCTCAGACACGTGCACAAACTTTCCCTCTTCTTCTGCCCCACTCTGTGTTGGCTTGGTTCTCCCTCCCCAGTGGGAACCATGCAAGCAGTGGCTTGAAAGACCCTAGAAAAGGTTCTGGAGGTCTTTGATGAGGAGTGAAATCATCCTGCAAACAAGCAGCCCAGACAAACCCTACAGGATGGGTAGCTGCACCAGGAAGGAACTTGGAGGGAGGGATGCTTTATTTGAGAATATCACCACAGAATCCCAGCATGGTGAGGGCTAGAAGGGACCTCTGGAGATCACCCAGTCCAAACCCCTTGCTAAAGCAGGGTCACCCACAGCAGGTTGCCCAGAATCACTGTGTCCGGGTGGGTTTGGGATCCAAGCAGGGAGGGCAGTGTGGGGACACTTCTGTACAAATGGCTACCACAGATGAGAGGCAAGTTTATTTGTGACAGCCACCCCATCCTGAGCACCTCTTTTCTCACTTATCAATCCTGAACACCAGGCAATCAAAGTGTTTGCCAGGACACATTCCCCAGCCCAGAAGCCTGAGGCCTCATTTCAATCTCTCTCCTCAGCAGAGGTGCAGGTGCTTTATGCACCACCACCACTACAAATGGGTTTCCTATGCCTCAGAGCTTCCTCCCGAGAGCAGTGCACATTCTTAGTCCCATGGCACAATTTAGTGGTATCAAAGAGATAAAGGGAATGAAAAAACAAAGCTGTGGTTTGAGCAACTGCCATGGGTGCAGGACATGGGGATTCAGTTCCCTTTTGCTTGAGAAGGAGGACTGAAGGTCATAGATGCCACCCCCCAGCAGTGCTGTCTACTTATCTGGCATCAGGCTCAGCTCTGCTATCCCTTCACATTAGTCTTGAAGCATGCTGCTGGTTTTAGAGGTCATCACATCTCCAACACGTGTTTTTACTTCACTTTATTGCCAGCAGAAGACTTCACAAACTGCATGGTGAGCAAGACTGGTGAGCTGCACTGGCAGGACAAGGAGAGAGGTTTTCAGTTCCCTGTTCCAGGTCTCCATGTAACCACACCTGTAACTGTGCCAAGCAAGGCTGAGGGATGAGAAATTCAACGAGGACAATCACTGTCAGCATCACTCCCTCTCCTGAAGCAGTGAGAAGCACACATCTTGCTTCTGGAGAAAGAGAAATAAGTTAGAAACTTATTACATTATCCCCAATCCCTGCCACTGAATACCATGTGTGATAGAAGCCCAGAGCAGTGAGGGCTGGAAGAGACCTCTGGAGATAATCCTGCTAAAATAGGGTCACCCAGAGCAGGTTGATCAGCAGGGTTTGGAAACTCTCAAGAGAAGGAGACTCCACCACCTCTCTGAGCAGCCTACTTCAGGGGTCCAGCACCCTCACAGGAAAAAAAGCTTTCCCTCTTGTTCAAATGGAACCTCCTGGCTTCCAGTTTGTGCCTGTTTCCCCTTCTCCTAACACTGGGCACCACTGAAGAGAGTCTGGTCCTCTCTTCCTGACTCTTGCCCTTTAGCTATTGATCAGATCCCCTCTCAGGCTGCTCTTCCCCAGGCTAAACAGCCCCAGGTCTCTCATCCTCTCATCATCAGAGAGATACTGGGTTAGATTGTTCAGCACAGGATCAGTGTGGTCTCCCAGCCTCTTTTATTAGCAGTCTGCTTCCCAGATCCTAGGCCAGGCGTTCCTACCATTCCCGATTAACCTTTTGGTGAGCATCTCTCTCTCTCACACGCAGCCCCTACCAAACAAAGCCACTCCCATCCTCCAGCAGTGCTGCTGCTTCTAAGCATCCCTTCCTCTCACTTCAGTGATATTTTCCTTTCACCCATGTGGTTTGCCAGCCACCCCTCCCCTCCCCTCCTTAATTGATTTCTCAGGAACCACAGATGTAGCTTGGCACGTTGGATCCCCTTGGTCTGCTAGCCACAAAATCACCTCCCCTCTCCCTCCCTCCCCCCCTCCCTTACTGAGCCATGATCTAGGAGGGGAAATGCCTTCCTGCTTATAAACCTCCTGCCCCAGCTGTACTCCATGTGAGGAAATAAAACACACATGAGATAAGAGATGCAAGAGGCGAGGGCCATGCCCAGAGAGAAGAAAAACAATTACCAAAAAGAGGGAACAGCCCTGCCTGCTCCTCACCCTGCTCCAGCACAGGCACTGCTGACAGACAGCAGAAACTGAGGGTTATCAGCCTCCTACATCCCTCAGGTTCTTTCAGAAATAGCTCTTCTTCCCAGAAGTCCCTCGGGGGGTATCTGCCCCATACCATGACACCCAAGGTAGGTTCAGAGGAGCCACCCAGAGAAGGAGGAAGGAAGGCCTTGGCAGAGGATGATATGCTCTGCTTCTCGGGTGCGTCTGCAACCCACGCAGGTTGCTGCAGCTGGGCTGGCAGGGATGTCCCACTCCACCACCTGAGAGCTAGCTCAGCCCACAGGCTCAAGACTATCCCTTGAGGTCCCTACCAGCTCTAGATAACCAGCTCTAGATACCCACTACAAATGTCAATGGCTCAGCAAACCTCTTTTCCCCTAGGTCATGGTCCTCTGGTTGTCACTACCACGTGTTAGCTTGGTCCTGCCTCTGTGGCATGAACTGGTGTCCTTGGAGGTGAAGTCCAGGCACAGAAGTCAGGGTGTTTTGCTCCAGATTTTCCTCCCTGGGCACTGTACAGATGAATTTCTCTCAGGTTTGGCCCTCTCCATCCTCTGCAGCTATCCAACCCTTACAAACACCTCCTTACACCCTCACAACACACAATCTGCTACCAAAAAAATCAGTCCTCCAGTGGGCTGCAACGTGGTCCTCACATCTTTCAAGCATTTTGAGTTTAAAGTAGACCAAAAAAAAAGAAGGGAAAAAAAAAGAAAGGAAATTAATTAGAACAGGGAGGCATGAGAGGCCCAGAAGAAACCTGAGCCAAGTGCTACATGGGGTGGACTTTGCAGCCCTGGCTAGGGCTGCTTGGTGGCAGGGCAAAGCTACCAAGAAGCATTCCTGCAAATCTTATCTGTAGCAGCTCCTCAGGGAGGTCCTGGTTCTGGGAAGGAATAAATAAGTATGTATATATTAGTCAGAGATGGGCAGGTTTCCAACCCCTCTGTTTGTGGCACAGCAGCTCCTGCTGCTTCCCACTGTTAGAGTCACTTCACCTTTTCCTTTTCATTGCTCCTCCTCTGAACCATCACTCTCCCAGCACAGGAAGGACACCTTCATGCCCTTCTTTGCTGCTGAAGGAAAGAAAAAAAAGCCTTTATTATTATTATTATTTCCCCCAGAGTGGGAGGAGAATAAATAATGAGTGTTTTCCCAGTTTTCTATACAAGACTGATTTAAAAGTAAAAAATCTACAAGCCTGCCCCCCTTTTCCGCAAAGGCACATCACAAACTTGTCTTGGTCATCAGGATGTCATCAGTGGGTGAGGATGTACCTGTTGATAAGCCACCTGCCAAAACCCACTGCTTGTTCCTGCTGGCATGAAATGGAGCCTTGGGAAAGGCCACATGGGTCACAAAGACTTCACATCCCCTGTGACATGGCTGCATCTTGGTATCAGGTATCTCTGGGTCGGGGCCAACGTGTGAAGCCTCATGAACCTCACTTGGTTCATCCATCACTCTGCCAGAGTAAGTGCTCACTCTTATGAAGACAGTGACTCCAAACAAAGAAGGGAAGATCTGTTGATTAAGCACAGACAGTTTTCACAGCCAGCTCCCTCCCTATAACTAGTAAAATGAGCTTTGCAGCAGAGAAGTTACACGGGAAAGAAAAATCAAATGAGGCTCGCTTCGATGACCCAGAGTTGCACTGAGCAGGAAAAGCCACAGCTATTTGATTGAGTCTGTTTGGCTGCCTGGTGAACCAGTTGGTAGACACAACAGATAGATACTCTTATCTTTTAACCAAAAAAAAAAAACCAACCCAAAAAACAACCCACCCCAGCATCTCTGAGCATTCAGAGCCTCCTACCAACCACACTGGCTTCAGCAGAAACGAGACAGCTTCTCAGAGGCAGAGACCCAGCTCCAAAAAAACACATTTTTGGCCTTAAATTCCTGCTGATTGCTGTGGGACTTCTTAGCACCTAGAAGCCTTTTTGAAGCAAAGCCAAAGGCAAGAGTTGTTGCTGTGGGAACAGGACCAAGGAAGTTGTGTCTGCTCAGTGCAGATGAGTCAGACCAGCTTCATGAAGGAGAAATGGGGAGTCATCTCATAAGCCACCGTCTGAGGCTAGGTCTGATAGCCAACACCTTGAGGTGGCAGCCCAGAGGCTGAGGTCTGTTCTCAAGCTCCTCTTTATCACTTTGAGCAAGTCCTTTCATTTCCCCAAATGAAAGGGCCTGGATTTACATGGAGGCCAAACATGGCCATGCTGAGCTACAAGGCAAAACATCGCCAGTAACGTTCAGTTCCTTCCTTGGACATTCAGAGATCCATCAAAGCACAACATTCACCATCAACTCATCTCTGAGGAGAGCAGATCATCTGTGGAGGGGAGTGGTACAAAAAACTATGGATAAAAAAAACCTATGGATATGGACTTTTCTCCATCACTGGATGTTCTTTCTCCCAAGCTTGCTGTACACCCTAGATAAGCAAGCTCTTGAGGAAAGAGTGTCATGGTCACAAAGTACAGGCCCTAGAGCATGAATCCATAGAATCACAGAATGGTTTGGGTTGAAAGGGACTTTTAAAGGTCATCTAGTCCAACCTCCAAAGCAAATGAACTCACTCTTTCCACCCTGGCATAGCTCCACAGAGAAGAGGGAAATTCTCCTGGTTTTGGATTGTAGGTCTGGAAAGGATCTCCTGCCACTGGCGAGCAGCACTTTACCTCCATCCTGGATGTAATTGGAACAGGGTCCCAACTTTCACCCCCATTAGCCATTTAACAAGCAGTAAATTTGCCTAGACCATGAAACCCTGCCAAGGGCCTTGTGTTCTCCTGCCTTGGCATGAAACCAAAGCAACTCCATCTAACTCCTAGGTCAGTTTGGATTCAACTAGGGTAACGCCTGTAAGTCAAGCCCAGTTACACCAATGTGACAGTGATGGCAAAAGACCTTCAGAGAAAAGTCTTTTTTTGCTGGTTTTGTTGGGTTTGGGGTTTTTTGAAACCACTGTGTCAAGGCAAGCAAGACCCTACAGACACCAGAGCAACTTAATATCTCTGCCCTGCTTCAGGAAATCATAATTGGGAGTGTTGTTCCTGCCATGGTTCTGCACATCTGAAATCTGAGTCTTCGTAATGGGATGAAAATTACACACAGAATAGGAAAGTCAGAGCTTAATTGTTACAATTCCAAACACCACTGCTCTCTCTCCTTACTCTTAACTCCCTGAGACAAAGGAAAATATCTGACAAATGTATTTGATCCTCAGGTCTCCTCTGCAAAAGCAATTAAGAGCTGTGTACCTTTTTCTTTTCATGAAAATATGTGAAATCTCGTTGAAAATAGATCAGAGGTTTCATGGCCTACAACTGCACCTCAGAATGACAGGGCTGAACTGGAGGAATGTTGAAAACAAAAGTCCTGCTGTGTTCCTATTTGTGCACTAGGATCAAATGTTCATCTCTGACCAGCATCTGGTTAGTAGGGATCCCACCAAAGCCTCTCAGGACAAACTCATTGGGTCTGGATACAAGTGAGACTTTGATCACCCTAAGCACCTTGACAGCAACTTGCACCTCTACCTCTAGCTTCAACAACACCAAAGCAAGATCTTTGTTTCTCTGAGCATTTCTACATAGAATCACAGAAACATTCAGGTTGGAAAAGACCCTCAGGATCATCAAGTCCAACCATATCTACAAATAGTAAGAGCAGTAGTGATAGCAAACAGGTCTGGCATTTAATGAGTTCTGAGATGAAGAGTCTTTAGGGTCTCAGATCTTCATCAGAAATGTCCTGGTCATCTATTTCAAGGCTTTCTCTTGGACTCATTTCTGTAGCATTCCTGTGCTTCCAGGGCCTGAGCCTCTGCCTGCATTCTCACTGATTTTGGTTGTACAGAATCAGATACCAGCACCCTAAAGAGATGCCTGTAGGTCACATGGCTTTCAACACAAGCTGAGTTCCTAAACACCCTGGAGATTCAGGTGCTTCCCCACTAACAGTGAGGGCTACAGGACAACAAAACCCCTCATAAGCTGCAAATGTGGAGCCACAAAACTCCTGTTTCCCTTCAGAGACTCCCACAGCAGATGTCTGTGACTGCCTTAGAGGAGACACAGTGCCCCACATCCTTGGCTGCTCTGTTGAGACAGAGAGGACAAGCAGATGTCACAGCTGGTAGCAGCCCATGGCACAGCACTGGGCATGTCCTTGCTAGGAAATGGGGCAAGGCTGTGGTCAGAGATCAGGTTGTGCCTAGGTAAGGGCTGCCAGACCTGAGGGCCACTAGAGATGGTGGGAAGAAGCTGGAAATCCCAGGTGAGTTCTGGGACTCCTTTGAACGTGACCTCTCTCTGTATGTCTTGCCTAAACTGCAGGACCATTCTTTTTCTGCTGTCTCTCTATGAGCTCAGAATCTGGAGGCTCCAGAGAGAAGAAGCTGTAAGCCAATATTTTGTCTTTTGTTTTCTAACACCTATAGCAGTTGAAATACACCCTCAAAGCTGCTCTTTACCACCACTCCAAAACACAAGCCAACAAGGAGCTACTGCACATCCTTGGCCAGAATCCCAAGTGGTAGAAACTAGCATAATTTCCTGGCATGGGAAACACTTTCCTGATTCAGACCAGCCAAGGGCCTGACCCAACAAACAAAAAAATCCCACAAAAATGGTAATTTTTCCTCAAGAAGAGGTGCGTGCTAGGATTGCCTCTGCCAGTTCATGACTAAGAAACACATCTGTGTCAATACTGAGAGTAGACAGTGGTGGCTTTTTGCCCCCTCTTGTAACTCCAGTGCCTGAATGAAGCTGTCAGGAAACAAAAGCCAAGTCTCAACACTCACCATGGCAGGACAAGGCACTCTGCTGCATCCTTTGACTGTGCTTCATAGGGTAATGGGCTTGGAAGGGACCTCTGGAAATCTAGTCCAAGCCCCCTGCTAAAGCAGGGTCACCTACAGCAGCTTGCCCAGGATCACAATGTCCACGCAGGTTTGGAATCTCTGCAGAGAAGGAGACTCCCCAGCTTCTCTGGGCAGCCTGCTCCAGGGCTCCAGCACCCTCACAGGAAAGATATTTTTCTGTGTTTCTGTGTATGTCTGAACAGGAGCTAGCCTGAGCCCAGGGACTGTCCCCAACAGCCATTTAGAATGCAGCCACTTTGTTTTGGAGGACAAGAGAATCCAACAGCGTGGACACAGGCTGCCCTGGGCCTGTTGGCTCCAGGTCCCAGGCACTCCTAATCACAAAATGGTTTGGAAAGGACCTGCAAAAAAAATCACTTTATCCCCCAACAGTAGGCAGGGACATCTGCAACTAGATCAGCTTGCTCAGAGTCTTGTCCAGCTTCAGCTGGAATGTTTCCAGTCCTGGGGCATCTACCACAGCTCTGGGCAACCTGTGCTTGTGTTTCATCACTCTCACCAGAAACAAAAATTCTTCATTTCATCTAGATCTTTATATTTACTGGTATAGATGTAGTCAAAAAAGTTTCTTCCCTTCAGCAAGGGAAGTGTTAGAAAACAAGATATATTTTTGAACGTTTTAAAGAATGCAGTAGGGGGAGAAAAAAAAAATAAAACCAAAACCACCAAGGAAAAAAAACAAAACCCAAACCCAAACCCCCTAAGCTCAGATATTTTGAACATCCCAAGGAAAAAAAATAATCCATTAAAATCATAAACTTGTATAAATCTCTCCATTTCCACTGAACACATTAATCCTGTGGTATTCCCAACAGCCATGAAAAATGTTACCAGAGCATTTCGGCTGCCTAAACTGGTTTTTAGACAAGGACACCCACATACACCTCTCATCACTGCAGAGACGAGAAAAGACTTCCAAACCCCAGGAGTTCATCCTTCTCAGAAAGCAAAGCCAGCCAGCTCCAAGCCCAGAGGATCCAGGAACGCTCAGCTGACTGCTTGCAGGATGATTTGATCCTGCAAGATATTACAGTGGCTTTAGGATGGAGATTCCTCACCCTACCCAATCCACCCACAATCTATCCCAGGACTTAACTGTCTTTCCAGTTCCAAAGCCAGACATGGGTGTCCTCAGCTGTGTCCTCACCGGTTGTCTGGCCACCACAGGCATAGAGAGGACAGCTGATGGATTTCCTGTTGTTTACAGTCATTTCATTTGCCTACAAGCAGTTTGTTATCTGCTGTTAATCCCAAGCCTTCCCAGAGCTGTGGCCTTCCAAGGCACTGTCTCCTTCAGTAACCTCTTTAGAAGTTTAAACTTGCCCTTGGCTGCATCAAGACAACCAAGAGAAGGTTTTCTACCAAGTCATCACAGTCGCCTCGTATAACTGTCCTGTCCGTACTTGACCTCTCTGCCAGCACTGCACCCTCTGAAAAGCTTTACCAGGAACTATATATTTCCCTCCAGATACCTGTTAGAGGTCTGTGCTGGATCACAGACAGGACCCCAGTGGCCTGGAAAGTGCTTGTCTGAGTAATGGATTATACAGAACACAGAATTAACCAGGTTGGAAAAGACCTTTGAGATCATCGAGTCCAGCCTATCACCCAGCACCATCTAATCAACTAATCCATGGCACCAAGTGCCTCATCCAGGCTCTTCCTAAACACTTCCAGTGATGGTGACTCCACCACCTCCCTGGGCAGCACATTCCAATGGCCAGTCTCTCTTTCTGGGAAGAACTTTGTCCTCATATCCAGCCTGAACCTCACCCCAGTGCAGCTTGAGACTGGGTCCTCTTGTTCTGGTGCTGGTTGCCAGGGACAAGAGACCACCCCCCACCTGGCTACAGCCTCCCTTCAGGTAGTTGTAGAGAGCAAGAAGATCTCCCCTGATCCTCCTCTTCTCCAGACTAATGACCTCCCCCCAGCTCCCTCAGCCTCTCCTCACAGGGCTGTGCTCCAAATCCCTCCCCAGCTTTGTTGCCCTTCTCTGGACATCTTCCAACATCTCAACATCTTTCCTAAACTGTGGGGCCCAGAACTGGACACAGGACTGAAGCTGTGGCCTGACCAGTGCTGAGGACAGGGGCAGAATGACTTCCCCTGTCCTTATGCAGCAGCCACATGAACACCACCCAAGGAGGAAACTTGCAGTTCCTCACTGCCTCTTCTGCAGCCTCCTCTATTACAGCATTGGTTCAGTTTCTTGAATTAGATCTGAACTTTCATAATGCTTCTTGGTAGGGTCAGGTCATTTCAGCTCAACTTTTTGGCTGGGAAAAAGCCAAACAGAGCTGATATAACTTTGTTGAACTAGCTCAAGTTCAATAGTTTTGGGAAGTTGCCATGGTTATGTTCATCCTCCATTCAGTTTCACAGAGTGACAGAATGGTGGAAGTTGGAAGTAACCTCTGGCAATCATCTAAGTCACATCCAAAGAAGAGCAAGGAAGCTGCTGAAGGCTCTAGCGCACAGGTCTCATGAGGAACACCTAAGTGAATGAGAAGTATTTAGCCTGGAGAAAAGGAGACTCAAGGGAGGCCTTCTCATTCTAGTTCCCTGAAAATAGGTTGGAGCAAGGTGGGGGTCAACCACTTCTCCCAAGGAACAATTATAGGACAAGAGGAAACAGCCTCAGGTTGCACCAGGGGAGGTTTAAGGTCAATAGTAGGAACAATAACTTCATGGAAAGGGTTGTCAAGGCCTGGACCAGGCTGCCTAGGGAAGTGGTGGAGTCCTCATCCCTGGAGGAATTCAACAGCCATGTAGGTGTGGTGGCTGAGGGACATGGTTTAGTGGAGACCTAGCAGTGCTGGCTTAAGAGGTGGATGTGATTATCTTAAAGGTCTTTCTCAAACAAAACAATTCTATCATTCTTGGTTTTCACCTGCAGCCTGTCAGAGGTTGCTGTGACAACAGCCTCCAGAAGACCCAAAGGTAAATGGACTTTCTAACTTTAAATAACATGAGTCTATGAGCCACTCAGCACCCTGCTTCCCACCCCACCTTTAATCTCATGCACAGGCTTGGCAGGAACATGGCATATTGGAGTTGTCATAGTAAGGGCAGAGAAAGCTCTGAGAAAGTCTTTCTGAATCTGCTTGAAGTTTAAGAATTGCCTTGAGCTGGTTGTGATCCTCAACACGAGGAGGTGGTGGTGGATGTGGGAAGAGGGTGGCTGTGACCATCTCCCCAGAAGTGCAGCAGCTGATAGTGGAAGGGATCAGTGCTAATCCTACTTGAAGAAATTATGCCAAATGCCCCTATTTTAGGGGGAAGAGGCGAAGCCATGCAAACAAGCCACGTTCCCTGGCTAAACCCTACTTGCAAACTCAGCTACAGGGAGGTGCCTTTGAAATGGATATGAGGTGAAGTCCCTAAATGTCCCAGAAGCTGAGTTTGCCTCTTGGTTCCCCCAGTTTCACAAACAACAGGAGCACTTTGTTCTTTTGAAGGCAGGAGAGGAGCACAAAGGGAATTATCTCTTTCAGCTTTTGTCTCCAGAACACTGTGTTTACAAATTCAGTTTGCTCTTTGTAGGCATTAAGAAGTCAGAACATTGCTCTTGTTTCACTCCTATTAATTTGTGTTATGCTCAAAGACCAGACCAGGCAGCTCTACTCTCACATGAAGGTATGGCTGCTAGATAAAACAGGTACCTCTGATCTCATCAATGCCACAATGTCTTTTGTTTTTCTTTCTTGTCTTTTCTTTGGCTGTTTGTTGTTGGGTTTTTGCTGTTGTTGGTGTTGGTTGTTATTGGCTTTTTTAAGCTTTTCTGGAAATTTCCTGCTCTCCAACCTTAGGCATAAAATGGAACAGAATTAACCAGGTTGGGAAAGACCTCAGAGATCATCAAGTCCTACCCATCACCCAACACCATCTAATCAACTAAGCCATGGCACCAAGTGCCTCATCCAGGCATTGGTGAACAAAACAAAACACCTTTCACGGCCAAAGCCATCCTCCTGGCCAGGGCTCAGCTCCAAAGCTCAGGTCCAGGCTCCATTCTCCCCAGGAGGAAGAAATAGGATAAGAGCAAATAGCCTCAAGTTGCTCAAGAGGAGGTTTAGGTTGGACAGGAGAAAAAAATCTGTTCCCCAAAAGTGTTTGTCAAGCTAAACAATTCTATGATCCTGTGCAGGTGATGTGACCATAACTCAAGAAGGAGCAGGTGGGTAGTTTGGTAAAGGGCATCAGACTTGGCCTCTTCAATCCTCTGGAGTACACTTTGCACCCACTAGAGCAATAGCTCCACGGATTCTTCTATCAGGCTTCTGCTTGCTTTTAAAAATCTTGTGCTTATTTCTTTTTTTTTTTCTCCTCAGTTAGAAAAGGGATTTGAGGGGAAAGGAGGTCTTCAGAACTCTAAGTGGAGTGACTTTGTTACAGACTAGAGCTGGGTTTGAGCTTCAAAACATCTGTTCCCAAGAGCCTTTAAAAGGAGAGATTTCTTTCCTTTCCAGCTTTGCCACTCCTTGCAGTATAAATAAACAAGAAATGCCCTGGACAGGCTGGAGAGTTGGGCTGAGAAGCAGGAAATGAAGTTCAGCAAGGGCAAGCATAGAATCCTGCACCTGGAGAGGAACAGCCTCCAGTACAGGTTAAGCTCCTGGAAAGCAGCTCTGAGGAGTGCTGATGGACAAGTTCACTGTGAACTGGCTACATGCTCTAGTGGCCAAGAAGGTCAAGAGTGGAGTGCATTAAGAAGGGTGTGACCAGAAGGTTGAGGAATGTTCTCCTATTTTGCTCTGCCCTAGGTAGGACACATCTGGAGTACTGGGTACAGTTCTAGGCTCCCAGTTCAAAAGAGATAGGCAACTACTGGAGAGAGTCCAGCAGAGGCTAGCAAGATGCTGGGGGGCCTGCAGCATCTCTGTGAGGAAGAAAGGCTGAGAGCCCTGGGGCTGTTGAGCCTGAAGAAGAGTGACCCCAGAGGGTATCTGATCAGTGAGGGTGAGTGTCAGGAGGATGGGGCCTGACTCTTCTCCGTGGTGCCCAGTGACAAGGAAAAGGAACAGCGGCATAAAATTGAACCCAGGAGGTTCCATCTGAACATGAGGAGAAACTTTGCTGTGAGGGTGCTGGAGGCCTGGAGCAGGCTGCCCAGAGAGGTTATGGAGTCTCCTCCTCCAGAAAGATTCCAAATCCACCTGGACATTGTGATCCTGGGCAAGCTGGTCTGGCTGACTCTGCTTTGGCAGGAGGGTTGGACTGGATGATCTCCAGAGGTCGTCCAACCCCAGCATCCTGTGAAATAAATTGTCCAGCTCATACACCAGCAAGCACAGGTGACTGGTGATTTCAGGAACAGAATTCAGCCTCGTCCCAACCAGCTGATGCTGTTGGCAGGACTCGAGGAGGAGCCATCGTCAGAGCTCGCTAAGCCCTGCACTTCAGCCGCTCCGGATTTAATACGCTGCGACTATTTCAGACACCACTTAGGAGGCCAAGCTCTGAGAGTTCGGCTTGTGGTTCATCTTGGGGGAGCAGGAAGAGGAGGGAAAAGAATGACAAATTCAAAATTAAATCAAACAAGAAGAACAAAAATAAAGAGACTCAACAGCCAACCGTTCACAATGGCCTGCTGGGAGCTCGTTCTTTTTACTCCTGATTTACAAGTTACATATGGCGGGTTGTTTACATTCTGTTACTGGTTTATGTTCTTCCAGAAAGGAGAAATTCCTCCAGTAGATTTTGATTGCTTTCCTGTATGCCTCGTTCCCCCAACACCCCCACCCTCAAGGATCTGGTTTCGCTTAATATGCCCAGAGGTTTCCGGAACAAAAGAGGTTGTTGGGATGGGGTTTTTTTTTAATGGCTAAACAAAAAAACTCGACTATTTTTTCCAGGAAGGTTCAGGCTGATTCACATTTTGTGCCTGTGAATCCGTGCTTTCAGACTCATGCAGCCTGGTCAGCGGCCACGTCTTCATCTGCCCCACAACTGACCAGCTCCGGCTGCATCTACTGCCTGCAGCGGCCATGGAATCATGGGATCGGTTTGATTGGAAGAGACCTTTAAGTCCATCAGGTCCAACCCTTAACCCAGCACTGCCAGGTTAACACTAAGCCATAGCCCTCAGCAACACATCTACACAGTTTTTAATTCCACCCCCCCAGGAATGAGAACTCCCTCACTGCCCTGGGAAGCCTGGTCCACACCCTGTATCAGCTTTGCTCCTGTCCTCTGGACACACTCCAACACCTCAATGTCTTTCTTGTAGGGAAAGGCAACCAGCAAGAGAACAAGAGGAGACAGTCTCAAGCTGCACCAGGGGAAGTTTAGGCTGGAGTTGAGGAGAAAGTTCTTCCCAGAAAGAGTGATTGGCCATTGGAATGTGCTGCCCAGGGAGATGGTGGAGTCACCATCCCTGGAGGTGCTGAAAAAAGGATTGGATGTGCCACTTGGAGCCATGGTTTAGTTGTCAGGAGGTATTAGGTAATAGGTTTTACTTGATGTTCTCTGAGGTCTTTTCCAACCTTGTTGGAAGGTTGTTCCGACCTTGATTCTATGAAAGGCCCTAAACTGAAAGCAATATTTGAGGTAAAGCCTCAAATACATCCCAATGGAAACCACTCTATTCATGCCTTTGGTTATGTTCACTTTTGGATTCCCCACGTTAAAGCAGGGCTCCTGCTCTACAGAATCAGAATCTTCATAGACCAAGCAGCCTGATCCAGTGGAATGTCTCTGCCCACAGAAGAAAAACTAGATGATCTTTAACTGCCCCTTCCCACCCTGTTCCATTGACAGCTTTAGGGAGGGAAGGGGCAGGCAAGACCTTCCTGCTGCCAGCCTTATCTGAAGGCACACAAAATGTGGGGTCAGGCTCTTCTCAGAAGTTCATAGATACATGTTAAAACATGAGAATCTCTGATTAGATTTAAGGACTTCATTTTTACCATGACAGTGGTCAACTGCTGGAATATTTGCATGGAAGTGGAACCAGCTTCATCTTTGAAGACTTTCCAGACTCAACTGGAAAAGAGCCTGAGCAACCTGATCTATTAAGGCCTGGTTTGGGCAGTGTTTGGGCTAGATGACCTCCAGATGTGCTTTCCAACCTGAATTGTTCTATGAGTCTATGAATCTTAATTTCTAATGTCTTTAATGACCAGGCCAAGTGCCAGTTTGGCATTCCTTTCCGGGCTGAAAAGAGAAGTTAACTTGTGGCTGAATTGTTGCCTGTGCACATTGAGCAACCTCCTTTCAAGGAGGACCATATTCCAGTCTGCCTAGGAAACAGAGAAAGGAAAGAGATGTCATGCTGAGCTTCCTCATATAATGTCACTTGACTCATCGGTAACATAGCCCCATCTTTCAGTCTAAATATCTGCCCCTGGAACCAGGGTTGTAGTTGTTCATCATGGACAACCTTGGAAGATGGAACTCAGGAAGGCACTGCCATGGCTACTCATTTAGTACATTTAGAGCTATTGGCTATTAAGCTAACTTAATTATCTGAGGGTGATTCTTCTCACTCCAGGTAAAACAACAAAGCCATTCAGTATCTTTCCAAAAGGAGGAAGTGGAAAGTGAGGCACAGTTGGGAAAGCAAAGGCGAACATTAGACATCATAATTACCTATTTCTTTAGTTCACTGGAGAAGTGGGTTTGGCTGGCTTAAACAGTTCTGGAAAAGCACAAGGATTTCCACATATTGCCCCCAAAACAGGAATAAAAAGATAATACAAGAAGTCTCCAAAGAACCACTCTGCAGTGTGTGTCTTTATACACCCTTAATCACACCAAAGAGGTCTGCTTTAAATTAATTATCCTGCTCATCAATTCAGTGGAACAACCTTCTTGACAACCAGCAACATCTGCCAAGTACAACTCCAGAACAACACAAAAAGACCAAACTGAGTAAACCAAGTGACTTTTTCATCCTGTACCCTGCCCCTGACACTAGTCAAAACCCAAGGAATTAGGGAGGAGAAGCTTTAAAAACAAGGTCAGTCTTGGAGCAATCCTCTCCAGAATGCTTTCCCAGCATCCTACAAAAGGTTGTCTTTAGGTCCCCTGGTCCATCCACTGCTCAGAGCAGGTCTGGTTAGATGAGGTTGTTCAGGGCTTGTGCATTTGAGTCTTGAACACCGTCAAGGATGGAGGCATCCCATATGAATGTCTGTCATGAGTTTGTCCAGTTGCTTTAGGAGCCCAGATGAGCTTTAAGCCTCTACACTATCCCAACAGAAGGCATTCCCCAGCCTAACTACTGGTGGCACAAGGACCTACCTCCTTTTGCTTGTTACTGTTACCTGCAGTAAATTAAAACCAAAATCCAAGCCAACTGGTGCACAGAATCATAGAACTGGTTTGGTTGGAAGAGACTTTGAGTCCAGGGCTGCTCCTTTGGGAGATGCCAGTTCCACTCCTCCTTGGAAAATGAGGTCAGTGATAAATGCTAGGATTGGGGAGGCCACAGTTTGAGGCCATCAGAACTAAAACACCTTGTCCCACAGGGGCACCTCCTGAAGTTCAGAGGAGGTCAGGAAGTGATACTTCACAAAATTGTGCATTCTGACTTCACCCCAGAAATCTTCAGCTTCATCCAGCACCCAGCATGAACCGATCTAGGGGAAAGCAAAGCTTCATCACTAGCCCAGCCTCATCCCCTGCAGAAGGGACTGGAAGACATATGCCCACTGGTGGGATCCTGAGCAACTAGAGTACATCTAATGTGTGACCAAGCACTTTGGATAAGGAATCATAAAATGCTCTGGGTTGGAAAGGACCTTTAAAGGCCATTTAGTCCAATGCCCAAAGCTGCCCTTGGTCCCCATACAAGTCCTTGTTCATATAGCTGGAAGTCATCTGAGCAATCAGAGTCTTTCTGTCCCAACCCTTGCTCTAAACTGTCTATGGAGGGCTCAGAAAAACACTTAGAGGAAAAACAGTTTCTGAAAGTATCACACACTGGTCCTGGAAATTCCTGTCCACCCTGCTTTTGCTGCTTGTGACATTCAGCACAGGCAGCTTCTTGTGCTCTATAAGATCTCCCCAGTCTGGACATCCTCCTCTTCTCCCCAGGTACAACTGCTGGGGAGCTTCCTGCCTGACCACACCAGGGATGGTTCAGCGGCTCCCCTGCAGCCAGGACTGCTGTCAGCTTTAGAGTCCTCATCTTGACAGTGCAGGTGATGCATGGAAAATTGCTGGCACTTGCTAACTGACTCCAAGAAGCTGTGAGGTTGGAAGATGTTATGAGCAGGGGGAAAAGGATTTTGCTTTGCTAAGAGAGGCTTTGGGATCCATATTACAAGCCAGAGGAACCTACCACCTAAAAGACTCTAATTAATACCCATCTCCATAAGTGTAACTCTTCACCACACAGAAAAATACCTTTCTCTCATGGCTCTGTTGAGGCATCAGACTCACCTAGGAAGAAAGAGACCCACTTTTAGGCCCCATTCTTCCCAGAGAGGATCAGTGTGTTAAACTCAACTGCCATGTCACAAGGCATGAGGGTAAAATCCATTACTGGGTGCAAAGCCTTCCACTTTGGGATGTGTATTGATAAAGCTGCACAATTTTAATGAAAGAAGAGGTTGTTTGGGTAGTTCAGACTCTAGATACAACTTGAGAAGGGAGAGTCCAAAGCATCCTGTCAATCTTGATACAACAACCTGCCCTCTAGATAGGAAATCCGTAGTAGGGACCTTGCTTCATTACAAGAGCTCAGCTGTCTGGTGGACTTGAGGCTTGGTGAACACCACAGAACCAAGACATAAATCAGTGAGAGCAGACATTTCAGCAGAGCCAAGACCTTGCAGTCCTCTGGGATGGTAGATAATGCTGCACTGAATGCCAGGCTATGTAGAAACACAGTGAATAGCCAATGAAGGGATAAGAAACCACTGGAATTCAAGGGAAGATGGGCTCCTTCCTGGGGAAGGGTGGCCCAAGAATTTAGCATCCATTCTAATAAGAAAGAATGTAGATGGAGTTGCATCTACTTTGCTTGTCTGTTTTTTATTTGCCCTTCCTCCCCTCTTTGGAAAAGCATCACAGAGCAAAACAGCCCAGAAGGGAAACCAGCCTGATAAATAGACCATCAAGAGAAATAATTAGTCTAGATAGGAAAATTAAATGGGGGGGGGGGAGCCACTAATCAGCTGCTCTCCCTGCGAGGAGGAGGCTGGGAAAGTAATTTAAAAAGCCTTTTGGAGGAGACTCTGAGGCAGAGCGTAAAGTAAAAATACAGATGGCCCGAAATTAGAGCAAGTCTGTGTGCACAGGAACAGGTGGAATTGGTTAGAGACACAGCTCCCTCCCACCCTGCTTACCCCCTCCAATCCTTCTCATGACTTTACCTTCTGCTTGGCAAAGCTATGAGCTGGGAAGCAGAAAAAAAAAGAAAGAAACCTCTCCCTCCAAGCTGGTGAAGCTGTCTCCAGCTGGGAGCCTGCGCTGCTAGCAGCCCTGCTCCCTTCCCAGGGGCTGCACACAAAGCCCCCAGCACCAGAAGACTGATCCCCATTCAACTCCTTCAGCGCTGGCCTCACAAGTAGAGGGCTAAGTCAGCACCCCCAGAGCCCCTGTCAGCATGAGCTGGAGGGAAGCTTTGCCTGGGCAAAACAATGCTAAATAAAACCATCAGAGCCTCCCTGTCTGTAACCCACCATGAAGATGAAGCCTTGCTAGGATCAGACTGAGTCATTCCCACCACCAAGGCAGAAAGGAGCAGACCACAGCTCTGCTTTGTGCACATCAGACTCGTTTTTGTCCCAGGACATCACTGCTCCTCCCATTCCTGCAGCAAGGAACTACAGGCTATCTAATGGAGATCACCCTATTGACCACCATCACGGGATCTGTCACCTCCAAGGGTCACTCTCTTGCCAAGTAGGGCTGCAGGGGAGGTTTAGGTTGGATAAATCCCTTCTCAGGGAGGGTTGTCACGCCCTAGAAACAGGCTGCACAGGGAAGTGGTGGAAAATCCATCCTTGGAGGGGCTGAGGAGCTGTGTAGATGTGGTGCTGAGGGACATGGTTTTGTGGTGACCTGGCAGTGCTGTGCTAACAGTTGGACTTGGTGATCCTAAAAAGTCTCTTCCAAGGGAGCAGTTCTGTGATTCTATAGGTGGTGGGGATACAAACTCAGAGGCCATACCATTGTCAGAAGCAGTGGAAGTCCTGAAGGGAAATTGGGAAAGACAAGGCTTTGGAACACAAATAAAATTCTTCACCCCAAGGAAGTTTGGATCTTCAGCTTGCCTTCAATTGGGGAAACTCTAGCTGACTGAAGCCCAGGGCTAAGCAAACTCATGTCTCCCAGAATGGAATCCATTACCGAGCTGGAATGCCTCTAATTATACTAACACTAATAACGTTAGCTACTAAAATAGCTCAGAAAAGGATAAGTTACAAACGTGGTTTTCAGCCTGTGGGTTTCAAATGCATGGAGGTTGCCAGGAGGGGTTGAGAGCAGGGACACAGCCTACTTTCTTTCATTTCACTTCCATCTAGCAAGCTCACCCACCATTTCCAGATCCAGTCACATAAAGAAGAGATGTTTGAGTTGCTACGTAAGCAGCCAAAGAAGCAGCCTGGGTTTCAAGGGAAGAGAAAGATTTTCCTCTATTTTACCTTGTGAGGAGAACATCATTCACCTGGGTAGGAATGATCAGATTCCCTTCCCTTTAATAGGATCCTAGAATGGTGAGGGGTTGGAAGGGATCTCTGCAGATCATCGAGTCCGATCCCCCTGCTAAAGCAGGGTCACTCAGAGCAGGTTGCCCAGGATCACAGTGTCCAGGTGGAACTCCAAAAATCTCTCTGGGCAGCCTTCTCCATTGCTCCAACACCCTCAAAGAGCTTTTTGTCACAGCAAAGAGGCTTTTTTGTCACATTCAGATGGAACCTCCTGGGTTCCAGTTTGTGCTCATTGCCCCTTGTCCTGTCGCTGTGAGCCACTAAAAAGAGTCTGGCCCCATCCTCTTGCTGAGCATTGATCAGACCCCCTCTGGGGCTGCTCTTCTCCAGGCTCAACAGCCCCAAGGCTCTCAGCCTTCCCTCCTCACAGAGATGCTCCAGGCCCCTCAGCAGCTTCGTAGCTTCACTTAGACTCCCTCTGAGCCTCACTTAGACTCTCTCTGGCAGTTCATTGTCCTCCTTTCTATATGTAAAACCATACAGCAGTCCAAAAAAAGAAAGTACTCTTGCAATTTCACCCCCCCACCCCAACCCCTCAGAAACTAGACTTCTGTCTACCTCACATAGCAAAGGGGAAGTTCATACCAGGTTACATCTGTCAGTGCTCAACAACCAGGAATTCATGCGATGCCTCTACCCCTCGCTAAGCGATGCATTATGGAAGATGACCTGGCTGAGAGCCTCACCCCAAGGAGAAAAGAGGAGCCTGAAGAAAACCAGTGCCATATTTTATAGAAGGATTTTCTTTGGCTACCAGGAAAGTTTTCCACAGAAAATTAAATTCCCACCCAAAGCAGAGGTTTACTCTCCAACTCAATCCTCTCTGATTTATGGATTGGGAGGATGGTTGGGATTTCTTTTTGTTGTTGTTGATGGTAATATTGGAGGCAGGAGAAACTCCCCACCCCCACCCCAAATGCAAGTTTCAGAGAGAAGGTCACAAATTTTATCCCATTTTGGGATTTTTTAGGAGTGTCTAGTGTTTAAGATATATATGTAAAGAATTTGGAACTGCTTATGTTCATTAGGGGATCACTGCCACATTTCAGACTAATTTGTAAGTCAAACCCCCTAGGGTCTGGAGAAGGTACAGACAACATCAGCAAAGACACTTTGACAGTGAGAGGCAGGGACCTGATAAAGGGAAGCAAGTGACCAAATTAACAATAAGAAGAAGACAAATCAAGAAAGAGGATTTCAAATCCAAGAGTGCCCCTGCATTAGACAGGGCTGCTGCTGAAAATAAACCAGATCAGTTCTCTAATGAGACCAGGGATGATTGGATGTGGCACTTGGTGCCATGGTCTAGTTGTGAGGTCTGTTGGAACAGGTTGGACTTGATGATCCTTGGGGTCTCTTCCAACCTTAGTTACTGTGATACTGTGATACAGTGAGTCCTCAGGCAACCATCACAGGAAAAACTCCAGCATGGTGGGGGTTTGGAAGGGACCCCTAGGGATCATCTAAGTCCAACCTCTTGCTGAAGCAGGGTCACCATCAGCAGATCTGACTGGGATCACAGCGTCCAGGTGGGTTTGGAATCTCTCCAGAGGAGGCTCCACAACCTCTCTGGGCAGCCTGCACCAGGGCTCCAGCACCCTCACAGCAAAAATAAACATTTTCTTCATGTTCAGATGGAACTTTCTGTGTGCCTGCTGCACCTTGTCCTGTCACTGGGCATCACTGCAAAGTGTCTACTCCTATCCTCTCGACTCTTGCCCTTTAGCTGTTGAGCAGCACTCAGAAGATCACCTCTCAGGATGCTCTTCTCCAGGCTAAACAGCTCCAGGTGTCTCAGAAAGATGCTCTAGACCCCTACAAAAATGTATTTTTATTTCCTACTTTTAATTTTCTTTCTGTGAGATCAAGAATGGAAAACAGGACAGTTTGGTCACCCCTTCCTCAGCCCATTTTACCTTTAGAAAGAATAGGAAAAAAAGAAAGAAGAAAAAAAATCCAGAGAGAGGAAAATGCAAGAATAAAAAACCCCCAAAAGGTGAAAAAGGCAATCTTCAAAACTGAAAAGATGATTTTTCAAAGCTCTCCACAAATCTCCTTTTAACAAAGGGCCAATTCCTCCTGAAGTCTGGAGAAAAATTGCTCTGAAGCTTCACCAAATTAGTTTCACCTCAAGCAAGCTAGGGAGTGATGAGCCATGGCCAAGTTTGAATGAATGGATGTAAATGGAGATGCACTGGCCCCCTTCCAAGCTGGCCAGACACAAGGCAGCTCTGCTCTTGAAGTCACATACCTCCTGTATCTACGCTCGCAGCAGAGCGTGACTCTGGCTGGGTTCAGTGTGTGCTGGCTGGGCTGACAAAGTCTCCTCAACCCTTCTTCACCAAAGGTGCTCACAGCAACAGGTGAAGGTGGGGTAAATACATCCCTAACAGGATTCAGACTGCTTGTTTGACCACAAGACAAACAAAAGGAATTTCTTCTCATCTTCCTTGGAGTTCCCTTTCTAGGGGACCCCACGTGCAAAGAAAAGCAGCTCCATGCTTGCCTGCCCTGAAATCAGGAGACATTTCAATGCAGAGGAAGAGGAGGAAGAGGGAAGACAGCTCCAGTTCCTACCTCCCTCCACTGCCCCACTTAGAATCATAGAATCAATAAGGTTGGAAAAGACCTCAAGGATCATCAGGTCCAACCTGTCACCCAACACCTCCTGACAACTAAACCATGGCTCCAAGTGCCACGTCCAATCCCTTTTTGAACACCCCCAGGGACGGTGACTCCACCACCTCCCTGGGCAGCCAAATATTGAACTATTTCCTTCCTTTCAGCCCTGAAGTCCTGCCAGGATAACTCCAGACCCTCTGGACAAGAGAAGATGCACGGTGAGTCCATGCCCAAACATGCTTGAGGTTGGATTTGACACCAAAATGCCTCCATTTACTCACAAGGTTTTAACAATCAAGTGCAAGCTGGGCACAGGAAGGAGATGGGCAGCCAGTGGGTGCCATCTAAGGACCAGCTACCTCTCCCACACCACTTTCAGCTGCAGCTCAGCTGAGTCGAGTTCTGCAAGACCAAATCCAGCAGAAGCAAATGCATTTCTATCACCCAAGCCCACAACCCCCCTCAGGGTCACAAACCCCAACTGCACTGCATTTTAGAGGTGACCCAAGGGAGGCACTGCCAAAGGGATGGATTGCTCACAGGGTGCAGGGAGTTTATTCTGGGATGGGGCTGGGTAAGTCCTTGAAAGAAACATGGCTTGGCTTGTTTGGAGAAGGCACTTTGACAAAGGAGGGTCCAGCACCAAGCACAGAGGGGCTGTGAACCATCTAGAGGACTTCCTGCCCCAGTCTAAACCACCACCACAAAGCAACCACGGAGCACTTTCCCAAGGTAAACAGATAAATGCTGCTACATGGAAGGTGAAGTTGGTTAAGACCTGAAGACACCCAAGTGATGAAAAATACACAACCCAGGGGAAAAAAAAAGGAGATTTCAAGATGAGAGCCCACACACATCATGCCCTGAGTTCTAAGAATGCTTCCTAACCAGAAAAGCTTAGCCTGGCAATAGAGGTGTGACTTCATCCAGAGAAAAAAAAAAAGAAGAAAGAGAAGAAAAGAAACATTGAAAAGCATGGCTCAGACATGTGTAACAACCCCAGAAGTCATCTGGAGGCCAAACAAGGAGCAGATGAATTAAGACCAGGCCAAATGATCAGAAAAAGGAAATAAAAGGTTTATAATCTGTCTAACCTGCCTCGAAAGCACAGGTCTTTCCTACATCAACATTCCTTAGCAGTCAGTAAAAGATAATAACATGATTATTATGGGGTTTCTAGAGACAACTCAAGCAGAAGTAAAGGAAATTCATACTGCCACAGGAGAAAACCACAAAAGAGGGCTCTGCATTTGAAGGTTGTCCGCTCTGGACGTTTCAACTATTCATTGAGCAAATATTAGCAGCTGAACTATTCAGGCTGGCAAGGAACAGGTGTCAGATGTGCCCAAGGTGAATGGTTAAACCAAGCCTTTCCACAGCTTTCCTGGGACAGGCTCTGCCTGCCCCAGTGGAGGAGGGAGGCAGGCAGGCAGGCAGGCAGCCCTCAGTTGGGTTTGACCCACAGACAACAGCAGGCAGTGGGGTCTGCAAGGACTGACGCAGCACAGAAGATTGGGTTTGGATGAAGAATTTCTTCACTGAACAAAAAACCCCAAAGTAAAAAAAAAAAAAGGGGGGGGGGGGGGAAGGAGGGTTTGGGTCTACCAAAACTATTTGCAAACTCAGTGAATAGTTTCCACCAAAAGCTTGAAAATATTTCAAGGAATCAGTGTTTTGTTTAGGTTTTCCTTTTTTTACTTCTTTTTTTTTCCCCCCTCTCTCTTTCCCCTCCAGAAATGCCTCTGCTTGAAACTGCACTTTGAGGCCAGATTGCTTGAATTCAGGCAGACAAAGCTCAAACAGAGATGCTCCCATTTCACACTGAACGTTGTCAGCACTCTGCTTCGTGGGCCAACCCAAAGAAATCAGTGACTTGCACAGCTCTAGTAGGACCATCTGGAATGAGCCTACTGGCTCGATGCTCACAGGGGAAGACTGGATCCAATGGCCAGAGACCCAGTTCATGAAGGAAAAAAAAAACCAACACCAAAAACCCCAATCAAACACTGTGTGACCTGGAGAAAGTAAGAGGGAAAAAAATCTGGAGTAAAGAAGTGTTTGACCTGGGTTGCTCGAGACCCATGCTGGAAATCTTGGGACCAAGAAGAAAAACCCTAGTGCCTGCAAAGGTGGGAAGGAGCCCAGCCTGGCACCCCTACAGAGCTCTGGGAGGTAGGCAACCCAAGAAATATGAATCCACTGGCAGCAAAGAGGCCAGCTGAGATGATTTTTGAGGCTCTAAATCAGCTCATGACATTCCTGTAGGCTCCTTAAAGACCATTGGCTTATGCTTGGTGTCAACATCTAGCAAGAGGATGATGAAGAGAGACCTTTCCTTCCATGTATGCAGGCAAAAGGGCAGCTGAATAGATATCCCCACACAACTCTAAGCTCCCAAGGAGGTGCCAGGTCTGCCTGGACTTACTCTACAGCAAATTTGTCCTTTGAGCTTCCCTTCTTGATCAGGCACAGGGAGTCTAGTCTCCTGACTTCTAAATGAAAGACTTCAGTGGAGGCCATGGGATAACCTCACATTCACTTCTCTGTTAGTTTCCAGCAACAAGAAAAGCATGAAAGAATAAGATAACCACAGACATTCTGAGATCCCATCCTAAACCACATTTCTTCAGACTTGTTATCTGCTGCTCAGGAACTTCCTAAACCAGAGATGTTGTCCTTCAGTTCAGCAGCACTTGCTAAAGTTTTATTGCTTTTGCCTGTATGGCTTCATGCTGGAGGGAAGGGGGAAGAGAAAATCCAGCTGGACCTCGGCCAAGAATTGTGTCCTCAGATGATGGTGTTCCTGTACACAGCTTATTTTTTGCACCAGTGGGGGCTTATTGAAGGGTAATTTGATCTCATTTTGGATGTTCAGGAATTTTGGCCATCACCACAGAGACATTCTGGACACGTGAAAACTAACCCCTATTCATTTGCGGCCCAATCACGGAGGGGAGAAACAGACCCTCAACCCATAAATCAGGTCATGGTGTGTTTGTCCCTGTGCCATGAAGAATTCTCTGAGAATCCTGCAGCTGAAGGCAGGAAATTCACAGCTGAGACCTGTTCCAGGGCTGGAGCCTGGGCAACTGGCAAGCAACTGCAGCGAGAAATTTTGGAGTTCCTGAGCTGAGATTTATGCTGCTGGAATTCATCACAAATATTTCACTGTCAGCAAGAGGTGGGAAAGGGGGAAAGATCACTTTGCATGAGGCAGTTTATATATGCAGGGCTCTCTCTTCTAGCTCTGGAGGTAGCATGAAGCAGGGAGCTGTGGTTCACAGAGCCTTTTGGGAAGGCAGAAGGTAGCTCTGCAACTCTCTCCAAGCCTCCAGCAGCCTCCTAGAATCCATCCCCTTCTCTCTACTAATTCTTCTGCAGATACAGTGTCAATTACTTGTCCTTGCTGCTATCAAAAGCTGCTCATTAGTGACCTAAATACACCTCTTCCTGAGGTCTCTCCTGCAGTGAGGGAGGAAAGGACCACAATAAGGTGAAAATTTGGCTCAGCATGTTTACATTGTCACCAGAGCTCCACCGATGGGATTCTGCAAGGCTTCTCACCTTCAAAACCTTTAAGAACTCTGCTGGCAGCCAGTTGAGTAACCACAGACCTTCTGTGTGCACTACAAGCACTTAAGGTGGAGGCTGCTGAGATGCCACAGCATCACGCTGCTGTGCCGTGGGTTAGAGGAATCAGCTTTGCAGGCTTTGGGTAAAACACACACTTGGGGTTGTTCCTGTGCATGCTGGTAGGTCTGGGCACACTGATGACACCTGGACATAGTGGCACAGCCCTCTGCCAGGCCTGGGAGTTCCTGCTGACAAGGATTCAGTAGGATCTCTGTTCACATCTAACCAGGTCAGAGATGAGACCTGTCTGTATATGCAGGTGACACGCAGGCCAAGCAAGTTTGAATGACAAGTGTTGCCAATTCACCACCCACACTGGCTTCTACTGGGGCAACACCAGAGCTCACCACCATCAACCCTGCTGCCCCCCATGTGCCAGGTGTTACCCTTCCCACAGCAAGCACAGCAAAGCTGACCACAAGCTAGTGTCTGCTATATGGATTTTGCAGCCCTCTCAGCCAGGAGCTCTGAGGTCCTCCTCTGCTCTGCCCTACTGAGGCCACAGCTGGAGTACCAGGGGAACCCAGAACGAGACCTGTTTCCAGAGAGACAAAACTACTGGAGAGAGTCCAGTGGAGGCTACAAAGATGAGGGAAAAGAAACAACTCTGTGAGGAGGAAAGGCTGAGAGCCCTGGGGCTGTTGAGCCTGGAGAAGAGCAGCCCCAGAGGGGATCTGATCAATGCTCAGCAAGAGCTAAAGGGCAGGGGGCAAGAGGATGGGGCCAGATTCTTTCCAGTGTGCTCAGTGAGAGGACAAGGGGGAACAGACCCCTTGGTTCCACAACCCAGGAGGTTCCATCTGAACACAAGGAAAAAAAATACTTTTTTGCTGTGAGGATGCTGGAACATTGGAGCAGGCTGCCCAGAGAGGTGGTGGAGTCTTCTTCTCTGGAGAGATTCCAAACCCACCTGGACATTGTGATCCTGGGCAAGCTGCTGTGGGTGACCCTGCTTTAGCAGGGGGTTTAAAGTGGGCAATCTCCAGAGGTCCCTTCCAACCCTTACCAGTCTGTGATGCTGTCTGGCACATGAATTTAATTCATCTCTAGTTTGGTGTTTAACCTTATCACAGATGGCTGTGGAAAGCAGTGGCTGGCAGAAGGCTGCAGAATGTGCCTGCCTCACCTGAGCCATCCCCTGGGTCAGCTCAGCTGCCATGGTACCCACTGCTGCTGGACCCAGTCCTGAGGAGCTCATCTATCATGGAATGGGAAATACTGGGGCAAGAGGCAGGGTTAAAATTGATGACAAAGGGACCTTGCTGCCTTGCAGCCCTCCTAAGGGCACCCAATACCCACACAACCCCCAGTGCATCTGCAGGAACCTCTGTCACCTTAGCCTAAATCCAATGAGGAGAATGAGTCAGGCACCTGGCAGCTTGCTCCAGTGACCTTTGCAAAAGCAGGTTCCATTCTGTGATCCTTCCCTTCCTTCCTTCCCCACCTTTTATGAGTAACCATATCTAAATACCTAAATCTGGTTACTCTTGCACATCCCTTAATTTGGAAGGAAGTTGCTCAGATGAGGCAATGCTTGACCTTTGACCTTTTCACACCTCGACAGAGCTTTTCTGCTGGAATAATTATTAACCCAGGAAACATCCCAAGTATATGCCTAGTGCACAGCCCAGTTCTGCTCTTGGTCTCAGCAGCTGAAGGCAGTGGGGGCATACAGGAGAGCAGGAGTCCTGCTTTACCTCCTGGCTTAGGGTTGTGCAAGTTGTTTACGATGGCAAATTTTGGCAGCCAGCACAAGGAGCCTGGGATGGGATTCCAGTTCAGCTCGAACTGCCTCTCAACAAGTCTGGACAAAAATGTGCACCATGCCGACTTTGCCATGCCAAATTCAGGCTCTGACATGGCTCCAGCAGCACGTGTGTGTGTTGGGGGGGGACATTCTCACCTCTGCCTACGCCACGTTCCTCCCAGGAGATCTCACCCGATGAATTTCCCCATCTGAACCATTGAGACACACTTGGTAATGAGCAGGTAAGTACAAATTCAGCTCATAGGATCATTAAGCTTGGAAAAGACCTCCAAGATCGAGTCAAACCATTAACCCAATACTGCCAGGTCCACCACTAAACCATGTCCCACAGCCACTGCACCTACATGGCTTTTAAATCCCCCCAGGGATGGCTAGTCTACCACTTTCCAGGACAGCCTGTTCTAGGCTTGCCAGCCTTTTGGGGGAAGAAATTGTTCCTATACCCCTTCCCCCCAAAAAACCTTGGCACAATTTGAGGCCATTTCCTCTTCCTGTATTGCTTGTTCCTTGGGAGAAGAGACCAATTCCCACCTGGCTCCTACCTCCTTCCAGAGAGTTGTAGAGAGCAAGAAAGTCTCCCCTCAGCCTCCTTTTCTCCAAACTAAGCAACTTCAGATCCCTCAGCTACTCCCCAAAAGACTTGTGCTCAATGGCCTTCCTCCTGCTAGACTCACTGCTGGGTGACCAAGGAGATCCAAGCAGTAGTTGCTGAAAAATCAACTGGTCAGAGTCTACACTCTGTATTTCCTTGTCCAGTTCCCCATATCCCTAGAAATGGGTAAAGGAATCTATGTGCTCTAACCACTAGGATGCCAAATCCTCCTGCTGCTACTGGGCTAGTGGGACCTGCCTTCCAGTGTGGTGACTTTTTCCACAAGCAGTCCCTTATCTACAAAGTCCACTCAAAACCATTACACCACCTACAGAAATCACAAAACTGGAGGCTTCCCTACTCCATATAGTCTAATTTCTTGGGATGTAGGGAAAAATTCTTCACCCCCTCTCCCCCCCCAAACACAGAAGGTTTCCTAAGCCATGGGACAGAACTGGAAGAAGCTTCCCCTTACAGATTATCTGATCATGAGCAGCCTAGGGTGGAGAATCCACACTGCCTTTGCTGAGGGAGACTGAAATGGAACCCAATGGTTTTATTTGAGGTTGAACCACGTAGATCACCCTTGGGGGTGATGTAAACAAGTTCTCCCTCTTATATTCTGGCCTAGCCAAAGTAAAGAATTTCAGTGTCCTGTCCACCAGTTGCTATCTCCTCACACTCATTTTGAGCCCAGCTACATAAATGATGACTTTGAGGGTACAAAGCAAAGCCATGATCCGTGAACTCCAAGCAGAAACCTCTTAGTACTGAGAAAAGTGCATATCCCAAGTGCAAACATCAGGGACATTTATAGCTACCCATCTTAAACTAAAAGTGGGGAGATTTAGATTAAGGATAAGGAAGAAATGTTTTACTCTGAGGGTAGTGAAACACTGGCCCAGGTTTCCCAGCAACATAGTAGATGCTCCATCCCTGCAAAGAGGCAAATTCAGGTTGTCTGGGGCTTTGAGCAGCCTGCTCTAGGTGCAGATGTCCCTGCTGTCTGCAGGGTTGGAATAGGCAAGCTTTAAAGAGCCCTTCCAACCAAAACCATTCCATGATCCTGTGGTTTTTCAAAGGACATGAATTCAGGGTACTGGATGCTGATGAAATCCTCAGGTCACATTGATCATAAAATCATAGAATTGTTAGGGTTGGAAGGGACCTCAGGGATCCTCTAGTTTCAGCCCCCCTGCCATGGGCAGGGACACCTCACACAGGATCAGGTTGCTCACAGCCACATCCAGCCTGGCCTTAAACACCTCCAGGGATGAGGCTTCCACCACCTCCCTGGGCAACCTCTGCCAGTCTCTCACCACCCTCATGGGGAGGAACTTCTTCCTAACATCCACTCTGAATCTACCCATTTCTAGTTTTGTTCCATTCCCTCCAGTCCTATCACTCCCTGACACCCTAAAAGTCCCTCCCCAGCTTTCTTGTAGCCCCCTTCAGATACTGGAAAGCCACAATAAGGTCTCCTCAGAGCCTTCTCTTCTCCAGACTGAATAGCCCTAACTCTCTCAGCCTGTCCTCACAGGAGAGGAGCTCCAGCACATCCATATCCTTCTTTCTTGTAACAGGGGCTCCAGATCTGGACTGATGCCATTAATTTCTCAGGAAAAGACTGTTCCAGCAGCACCAATGGACTTTGCATCTCAACAGTCAGGAAACAAAGAACAAAGGAGGCAAGTGCACAAAATGCTTTGCCCCTGGATGGAATGAAGGCCAGCACCAGACTGGGATTAAGCAGCGGTGCTCTGCAGCATCCCAGGAGCTCTGTGCTGTTCCCACAGCCAAGGCGAGAGTGACAGAGGAAAACAAGTGAGGTTATGACAAAAGTATTCACAGGGTGAACAAATCAGCCCTTTATACAACACTTAACATCCACCTATGAAGTAGGTGACGTTGTGTAGACATAATACCCGACTCTGGAAGAGGAAAAAATGCTAGGAATGTGAAGTGATGGCTGTGGTTTCACAGAAACCTGCTCAGAGATATCCACCTTTGGGCTTTTTTTTTCTCCCCTTTTCTTAAGTTTTGGGGGGGTTCTTTTAACAAGGAAAAGTTTCTACCAACCTGAACTCATTTCACTTTCTTGTTCATCAGCAGAGAAGCAGGTGAGAGGAATGTGAAGCATTCACTTGCAGGGCAGGAATCATTCAGAGCCGGAGCGAGCCCATTAATTACAGAAGTAAATACAATTCAAAAGCAGCCTCTGAAGAGTTTACATAAAGCTTCTTCTCAGGAAAAAAAAAGGTATCCCGTTCTACCAAGCCAGAGTGTCTCATTTAGAAGTGAAATTAGGAAGCTGGCTAGAGATGAAACAGCCAAGAAGCTGCTTGCAAAACACACAGTTGCTCGGTAAATGTTATGAAGCCACCAAGGCCGTTAGCACAATTACCAACCCGCTGAGCGCCTGGGCAGACGCCGTGGAGTGGCAAGAAGGTGAAAGGAAAAGTGGGGAGGAGAGGGCCACATTTTCCCTGAAATCCAGGCACAGGAAGGTAAGAAGCAGCACAAAAGGCACCGAGCTGGTATACAGAATACAGACTTAACCAGGTTGGAAATGACCTTTGAGGTTGTCGAGGCCAACCTCTCACCCAACACCATCTGATCAGCTAAACCATGGCACCAAGTGCCTCATCCAGGCTCTTCCTAAACACCTCCAGTGATGGTGACTCCACCATCTCCCTGGCAGCCCATTCCAATGGCAAATCTCTCTTTCTCTGATGAATTTCTCCCTAACATCCAACCTAAACCTCCCCTGGTGCAGCTTGAGGTAGCTTCTGCTGTAGGAAGCCATCCATGCCTGTTGTGGGGCTGTCCACACATAGGTTTGAAGGTGCCTGTTGAAATGGCCTCCCCTCAGAGTGTAGCTTTTCTTTAATCAGTTAAAATGGTTGTGGACCAAAAATAAATGACCCTTTAAGACACTTGCCTTCCACTTCTGGGAGCTGGGGGTGGTGATCCCTAGAAGGGTTGTCAAGCCCTGGAACAGGCTGCTCAGAGCAATACTAGAGCCTCCATCCCTGCAGGGACTGAAAAGCCATGTAGATGTAGGGCTGAAAGACATAGTTTAGTGGTGACCTGGCAGTGCTGGGTTAATGGTTGGACTTGATGGTCTTAAAGATTCCTTCCAACCAAACCCATTCTATGATTCTTACAGAAGAAACATGGAGCCTTCACCTGGCTCTATGTCCCAGAAACTTGTGCTGCGCTTACAGTGTCAGGAAATGCTGACTGCATTGATGGTGCTGACTCTCCACATCCTTGGAGTCATTTGGAATGTCTGGAAAAGGTAAGGAAGGGGTTTGGAGAGGATGAAAAATGTCTTTCCAGGGGATTCACAGCATCATCATTAAGACCTACAACACTGGCCACTGAAAATGACATCTCATTCTAGCAGAGAAAGGCTGAGCTGCTTGAAATTACAGACAGGACTGGGGCAGGATGAAACAGATTCAAAAGGAGAAGAAACATTTGTTAGTCTGGGTGATCACTGCCTCGAGGCAGAGTCCACAGCCCTGTGTGTGTCTCCCTGGGTGACAGCAGCTGGACAGGAAGGTGGAGGCTCCAGCTCTGAGCATGTGTTTACAGGAGCACAGGTTAAGACTAGCCTGTGCCTGTGGGTTTCCCCTTCCACAAAAGGTTGCAGCTGGCATTTCTCCTCCACTAGTGAAAGGACAAGGCAGGACACCAGCAAACCCTGCCACAGATGCCACCTGAGGACACAATTCCAAGGTGCAGGAAGAAAAAAACCAAATGAGGAGCAACTCAGTGCTTAGCAGCTGAGGTTTTTGAACCTGATTCCCTTCTGCTAAGCTATTTGCCTTCTACACCAAAGCACCAAGCTTTTCACTCACAGAATCCCAGCATGGTAGGGGTTGGAAGGGACCTCTGGAGATCACCTAGTCCAACCCCACTGCTTAAGCAGGGTCACCCACAGCAGGCTGCCCAGGATCATGTCCAGGCAGGTTTGGAATATCTCCAGAGAAGGACACTTCACAACTTCCCTGGGGAGCCTTGTCTAGTGTTTCAGCACCCTCACAGCAAAGGTTTTCCTAACGTTCAGGTGGAACTCTCCTGTATTCCATCTGAGCTCCTGGAACTCCTTCCTGCTACAGCAATAGCAGCCTTGTTAGGCTCCACACCTCTAAGTCCATCTGGTGCTGGGTGGGCTTGCCCAGGGTAGGTTAAAATCTGCACCAGGTTTTGCTTGCCGCAGGGATTCATCAAGAACTGCTAAGCACAGCACCAGGAACAATACAGAGGCCACGTCCAGGCCTGGCACAGCACACCCCCATGCTCCTAACTCAGAGCTCACACAAGAGAAGAGGCAGTTCAGGTCTGCCTGCACCAGCAGGATAGACATGCCCCTTGGCTATCAGTTTTGTAGGTGTGGGGCTGCACCTCCTAAAGCATCCTATGCACTCAGCTTGCCTACAACCATGACAAGAGGCAAAAATATCCGGCTCTGGGAAGGGATGAAAGGATTAAGTCAGCAGCTTCTCCCCTTCCTTTCAGAGCTGGTGAAGCATGCAGAGATGCATGTCAGCTGTGTTGGTTTTGAGTCGGGAGCCAGAACAATGCAGCCTGTCTGTCCTGGTGTGCACCTCCAGGGAGGATTCCCGCAAGCCGTCCGTCCTCTGAGCAGGGCGATGTAGGTGGCAAACAAAAAGAGAAAAGCCCTTCAACTTTTGACCCTCCTGCAGTTTACAAATTGCACAGGGCTGGTGTCATCAGCAATGAGGCAAGAGGCATCTCGCAGGGCCCTCCAGCCCACACTGCACGTGCCTCTGCACTTTGTCACCTCCTGCAAGGGTTTGTCCTCTTCCCGCCACAGAGCCAAGCAGCGCGGGGCAGAGGGGTTCCTGGCAAGTTTTGCCTATGGATGTGGCTGTCTGCAGTGGCAGAGAATGAATGAAAGGCAAAGGCCAAACCACATCTGTGATAACTGCTAGCCTTGATCCACATGAGATGACAGCAGCTATAATAAATCTGTGTCTTCTCATCTTATCTGTGTCCAGTTCTGGGCCCTCAATTCGAGAAAGATGTTGAGTTGCTCAGATATGTCCAGAGAAGGGCAACAAAGCTGGGAAGGGGTCTGGAACACAAGCCCTGTGAGAAGCAGCTGAGAGAGCTGGGGGTGTTTAGCCTGGAGAAGAAGAGGCTCAGGGGAGAAGGGAGGTTGTAGCCAGGTAGGGGTTGGTCTCTTCTCCCAGGCAACCAGCACCAGAACAAGAGGACACAGTCTCAAGCTGTGCAGGGGGAGGTTTAGGCTTGATCTTAGAAAGAAGTTCTTCCCAGAGAGATTTGCCATTGGAATGGGCTGCCCAGGGAGGTGGTGGGGATGACATTCCTGGAGATGTTTAAGAAAAGCCTGGATAAGGCACTTAGTGCCATGGTCTGGTTGGTTATTTAGGGTTGGGTGATCAGTTGGACTTGATCTTGGAGGTCTCTTCCAACCTGGGTGATTCTGTGGTCTCTAAGTGACCTCAGACACTCTTCACACCTGAAACTGGAGTGGCCTGAGTAAATTTGTGCTCAGAACAACTACTGCCTGGAAGTTAAGGACACCAGAGTAAAGAGGCAGAACCGCCTCTCCTGACCTGCTGGCCACACTCCTCTTGATGCAACCTAGGATATGACAGGCTATGGTAGGAGAAAGAAATGAGCCTAATTACCCCAGAGTCCCAGAATAACACCTTGGCTGCAAGTTGATGTCTATCCTATTAAGGAGAACCCAACCATAACACAACACATGGGCTGTGCAAAGAAACAGAGAAGATGTTAACACAGAGACACCTCCAGACACAATCAAGACTCCACTCCCATTTCCATTCCTCCCTGCTTTGAGTTGCTTGGTTTGCTGGGTTTTTTTAAGGTAGTTTTTCCATCACATACTTTGCTGGGTGTTGATCTGATAGGTGTAAGATCAAGAAGGACAACCCCTAGAGCTTACATGACTGGCACAAACTGCAACCCCCCAGTCTCTTGGAGCTGTATCTACAGAGCACCCCCATGAATTCCTGGCAAGCTCATTGCAAAGCGCTCTGGAAAGATAATGTCCATGTTTTCATACATGGAGAGAAGCCTGACAAGACTTTGGGTGAGAAAGAACCTTTAAAAATCATCTAGCCCAACCCCACTGCAGTCAGCAGGGGGATCTGCAACTAGAGCAGGCTGCTCAGAGCTCCAAACAACCTGACCTGGAATGGTTGCAGCCATGGGGTATCTACCACCTCTGGACAACCTGGGACAGTCTCTCACCACTGTAAACACAAACAGCTTCTTCCTTCTCTCCAGTCTGAATCTCCCTCTTTTAGTTTCAAACCATCACCCCTTGTCCTGTCACAGCAGGCCCTGCTAAAATGTCTGTCCCCAGCTTTCTTATCTGCCCCTTTAAGTCCTGCAAAGCCACAGAAAGATCTGCCCAGCGCTGTCTCTTCTCCAGGCTGAACAATCCCAGCTCTCTCAGGCTGGCCTCACAGCAGAAGGATTCTTTCCCTGAGTCAGTTGAGTCTGAAGGCAGAGAGCCACACCAGCCCAGAGGCAGGATGTGTATCCACACCGTATGAAGCTTGCACTACTGGTTCTGAGCTGGCACACAGATGGCTCAAGGTGCATCTTTCTGCATTTTCATGAGCTGCCAGGGAAAATTAAGGCTCCTCAACAAAGCAAGGCTCCATCCTGCCATACACCCACCACAAGCATTTCCCAAGCTTACTTTGTGGGACCTTTTGGACCTTCACCTGCTGCCATCACGCTTACTTACAAGCAAGCACAAGCCAGAAGGCAAAGGTATAAAACATAAACCTTCATTACAGATTTTGTAAGAAGTCAATGAGGCCAAAATAACAGAGGATGTAATAGAGCCATAAATATCTCCCACAGCCATAAACACTTCTACCTGCTACAGCCTGGGCATTTATAAGTGCTTCAGGCATTCAGCTCCGTGTTCACACTTATTCCATCCAAGGAGAATTCACCATCTGAGGAGGCAGAGTGAGGTAGAGGTGGTGCCATGCACAGACTCAGCCATCAGCCTGGTTTTATGATACTGACTTGGGTGCCTTTCCTGAGCGCCCTTTTCCATGGATCAGAGCTCCAGCTTAAAAAGATAACAAAATAAAGGTGTTTAAAAGCTCTAGCTGAAGTCAGAGCCCCTTGCATTCAAGTGCACATAGACTTTGAAGAGACTTTCTCTAAGCAAAGAGGATAAAGGGGAGAAAAGCAGCTTTCCTGAATACAAGGTTTATTAAAAATCCAACATAACATCAGGACTTCCTCTATCCAAGACTGGTATTACAAGTGGCTTCCCAATAGGTCTTCTCTTGAGTGTCCCAAGAGTGCCACAAAGCCTCTGGAAAGTGAAGAAGGCTTCTCAGGTCATTAAAGGACAAGCACCAACCCACTGCATCCTCTCCTCCCCTAACCTGGCAAAGTCTTCAGCTTTGCCAAGAAAATTCCTTATTCTGCCTTCAAAGCAGCAGTTGTAAAGGCATAAATCCTTGTGGCCAACCAAAATTTTGCTGGAAGTCTCCAGGCACCCAGCCTCTTTCCTAAGCCCTGGAAGTTCCAGGTACTTGAACAGCATCATAGCCTGTACATCCCATCACCTCCCAGAGAAACAGGGCCAAAGCTGATGCATTTTAGCAGCAGATGGATGGGCTGAGATGTGTCTGGGTGGTGAACTGCTCTCCAAACTGGGCCACCAGCTTCAGGTCTGGGTTAATTTCCATTACCCCCAAAATACATGCCTTTCCATAAGTAAAATACACCCTCCTGCCACACCTCAGAGCACCGACAGCCATTCAGCAACTTGTTCAGAACCCTCCTCAGATACTCCACAACCTTCCCCAACTCACACCATCACGTTTCCAGTTTTCTTAAGGCTCAGAAGGGATCTCCAGCTAGCTTGATTCCTTTCTTCACCACCCCAAATTGCCTCAGCAGTTACAAGCAGCGGTGTGGAGTGCATGGCTGCAGTGTATGCTGGAGACTCCAGCCATGGCTAGAGGTGAAGATGTCACTTAACATTTGGGCAAGGAAACTCCTCAATGTTGACAGAGGCCAGCAAGAGAGACAGAAACAGGCCTAAACTTTTCCCAAATGGATTCTGAAGGCTGTTTTACTTTGCAGAGCTACACCTTGTCCCGAGTTCCTAATCCGCCTCGAGGCTCAGGCACGCATCAGCGGCGAGATGTCTGTCAAGTGCCACGGAGTCAGATCACCACAGAGGCTTTTGCTGAAGCTGCACATTTTGTTATGGAAACCAGAGAGGTGTTTGCTACCTGCTCCTTTAAGTCTTTTCAAGACTTTGCCAGCGTTATCTTTGAAGTGGGGTTACAAACACAAAGTCATGACTCACCTCCAGAGGGACCTCAAGGTAAGTAACATTTGCAAGGCTTAATCATGACCTTGTGAACAATGGGTGAATCAGAAAGCTGAACTTTACGTCACTCACCCAGATTAACGTGGCCTTGGACACCTCCTTCACCATCCTAGGCCAAACATTAGTTCGTTCCTCCCCTAGATGATTCAGAACTGGGATTAACAAGAGAAAGCACCAAGCCAAGCAGAATTATCTGCAAAGCTTGGCTAAGCAGGAAATGTTTTCCTTGCCCATGACTCGGCGATCACGTTATCCCCCCCATTATCCCCTGGAAGTTTTTCAGAAGTATGGCAGGGCTGAGGGACAGGAAGGAAGAAGAACAAGCAGGTCAGTTATTAGAGAACTCACATGAGATACAGGAGCAATTGCAACCTGCTGCACAGGGTGAATCACACAGGGAAGCCGAAGCCTAATGACCAGGATGCCAAATGCAGGCTAATTTGACCAAATTGCGGATGCCCCCTCCCTGGAAGTGTTCAAGGCCAGGTTGTGTGGGGCTTTGAGTAACCTGGAACAGCTTAGAGCAACCCATGGGTGACCTTCAACCTGAACCAAGCACCTTCTGCTAGGTGCATCAACAAATTCCTCCACAGGAACAGGTTGCCCAGGGAGGTGGTGGAAGGTCCATCCCTGGAAGATTTTTAAGGCCAGGCTGGATGGGACTCTGGGCAATCTGATCTAGGGGAAAGTGTCTCTGCCCATGGCAGGGGGGAGTGGACCTGGATGATCCTTGGGGTCTCTCCAACCCTGATCCTTGGGTCTCTCCAACCCTGATCCTTGGGTTCCCTTCCAACCCTGACAATCTGTGATTCTAGGATCTCCACAAACAAAGCTCTGTTTCAAGAAATCAGTATTGGCCAGAGAAATACTATTAAAAAAGAAAGGTTGTCAAGAGCTTCCACTTGGAGCATAAATAAATACATGAACAAATAACACAAGGTCCAGATCCCAAAGTCACTGAGAATCTAAACTTCCAAGTCATCATCTTTGAGGTATTGGAAAGTACTTCCAACTGCTCTCAGCAGAAAAGGTAAAAGCAGGTTACTCATCTTGTTAATCCTTCAGACAGCGAAAGAAAACCAGAACCAAACCTCAGCTCCTACCTTCAGCAGCAGTCACCACACCACTTCTGCCTCCCAGACTGGAAAAAAACAAACCAAACCCCCCCCACTCCCAGCTGCTCTCTTCTTAAGTTTAATTTAAAGAAAACAAAACAACCTGCTGATCATTTGCCACATTAATTCATTGCTCCTGAGGCCTTCCCAACTCCCAGCTGAAGCTAATGAGAAAGTCTCACCTACCCTGGTTCTGACCTAATACCTTCTAGAAAAGGAGACCTCAGCAAAATCCAGCCAGGACCTGCCCATCCAGTTCCACATCACCCAACACAGAGGAATTTGCCTTGTAGAACTCTGACTTTTGAGGAGCAGAAGTTAAGGTTATGATTGTCTTAGCTTTCTTTGGAAAAGGATGGGCCATGGGTGATGGGGCTGGGCCATTGCCAACAGGCAATCCCAGCCTGAGATCACTCGCTGGTGGTGCCCGGGGTGCATGAACTGACTTTGTCTCCTGTAAAAACCTTCTGCTGTTCAAGCAGCCACTTGTTGGGCCACTCTCTTTTCTCTCTGTGCAGTCAGGCACTTTAAAATGACAGTTTTCCTGTGCAGGACACCTGAGCTGGCTACAGTCCAGCTGATCTGAGGACTTGGAAATGACCTGAGCTCCAAGTTGCTCTAGACAGGCTGTTTTTATGACCCCAGTGAGATGATCTACCACATCTCTGTACTGCAAGGCAAAGACACCCAGGTCACTTCTGCTGCATCCTCCTTTTTTTGCAAGTAGAAACCCACAGTAGCAATAACCAATGATACCAAATGGTGCTGCAGAGGAGGTTGGCCAGGAGGAGAGGTGCCACTAAGTCCAATTGTAACTTTCTCTACAAAACAATGCCCAGATCTTCCTAAGCAGAAGCATCCAAGGTCTTGGAAACTGAAGGAAATGGATCCATATGGTACCATGTGAGATCTTCTCCAGCCTAGAGACTTTTTTCATTGTTACACTTCTCTCTGCTGCAGGTATCATCCAGATGTCCCTGTGGGGAAACAGATCTCATAGTATAAAATCATAGAATGGTTTAGATTGGAAGGAACCTTAAATATCCTTTAGTTCCAAGCACCTTGGCATAGGCAGGAATACTTTCAACTAGACCAGGTTGCTCAAAGCCCCATCCAACCTAGTCTTGCACAGGTAGAGAGCATCCTCACCATCTCTGGGCAACCCTCTCCAGTGTCCCACCACCCTCAGAGTAAAGAATTTCTTCCTTGTATCTAAGCTAAAGCTACCTTCTTTTAGTTTAAAACCATCACCCCATCACAACAGGCCCTGCTTTCTTGTAGGTCATCTTTAAGTACTGAAAGGCTTTCTGCAAGGTCTCCCTGGAGCTTTCTCTTCTCCACAATCAACTACTCCAATTTTCTCAGCCTATCCTCACAGCAGAGGGCTTCCAGTTGGGGTGCTCTCAATCCATTCACTGCTCAGCCTGTATTTCTGGTTGGGATGGCCCTGGCCAAGGTGTAAGACCTTGAAATTGGTTTTGTTGAACTTGCTGAGTTTCACATGGGCCCACCTCTCAAGCTTGTCAAGGCTGACTGTAGAATAGAGACACCAACAAGAATCAGTGCTGGCCTGAAACGCTTAGCAGCCATAACAGCCTGAGACTCCCATACAGCAGACTCACTTCAAACCATGGCCTTAGGTATCACCCAAGCTCCAGCTCTAAAATGAAGAGGAAAAGGGATGGAGAAGTCCTCAGAGCAGGTGACCCTTGGCCCAAAGCGCAGTCAGTCCGTGCTCACGGAGGATCAGGCAAGCTCACACAAGCCTTGCAGAGCCATGCAGGAAGGCAGCGTTTTTCTGCAGCACATAGGAGAATCAGTGCCAAAATCTATGACAGCCTCCTCTCTCTCTGCCTTCGATTTCATAGACTAATCTCCAGTTTAGCCTACATGGAACCACAGAAGAACAAACAGTGGCCACCCATCCCTCCCCTCTTCCCTCCCCTCCTCCCTCCCCGGGAGCGCCAGCTTCTATTTATGGGTCCCCTGAGGAGAAAACAGTTGTGGCCATTGTATTTGTTTAAGGGTTTTCTGTAATTTCCTTGGGTTTGACTGTAGCCTCTGAGGTTAACCACAGCCAGCTATTGTGGCTGTGTCTTCATCATGCTCTATTGTTCCGCTCTAGGTGGCTCTGCCTTGTTTTCTTGGAAGGTTGAGAGATTGTTGGTCCTCTCTGGCTCGGTGCTCAACGGGGAGAGGGTGCTGGAAGGGAAGAGAAAAAGTGGCTCCTTCTTTTTTAGGATTGTGGGTTTCTGAGAAAGACCAGTGTCACTGACCAGCTAAGGTCAGCCTGGGGTTGCTTAGATGGTATTTGTAACAGCAGGAGGCTGGAACAAGCTCTCTGCTTTGATAGGATTCCCTTGAGGGGTTTCGAGAAAAATGTCAAGAATCCCCCACTTCTGGCTTCTTCCACTGGAGTGTTCTGAAGGTCTTTCCTCCTGAGGAAAGCAGGAGAGGGCCATACCATAAAAAGCCTTCCCCCTGCCGTGGCAGGATCAGCCACATTTGCACTGCATCCTGACCTTTTGCTACTGTAAAGCTGAATTTCCACAGCGCTATCAGGAGGTGATCCTTCTGCTGGCTCCCACTTCTGCTCCCTTATGGGAGGACACAGTCATTCTCCAGCCACAGAGAGACAAATTCTTCCCAGATCGCCTCTGTCAGTGCCTAAGACTGGAAACTTACCTCATTCTTGTGGACGCATCCCAGAGTCAAGGGCTTGGACTCTGATTCATGCCCAGAGGGAAAGGAAGTAGCAGGAGTGCACAACACCATTGACTTCACTGAGTTACACCAAGGAGTCAGCAAGGGGAGCAGTGAAATCTGGTGCACAGGACACTGAACAAGAAATAAGGAGATCTGGCTAGTAGCATTATGTAGCATTATTATCACAACCTGCTTCTGATCCAGGCAATGCCCTTTAGATATTGGTCAGCATTGATCAGATCCCCTCTGGGGCTGCTCTTTTCCAGGCTCAGCAGCCCCAGGGCACTCAGCCTTTCCTCCTCACAGAGATGCTTCAGGCCACTCAGCATCTTTGTAGCCTCCACTGGAATCTCCCCAATAGATTTCTTCCTTTCTTGAACTGGGAAGCCCAAACAGGGCACAATACGCCAGGTAAGATGTCAGTAGGGAGAGTAATTAACATTCATTATCAGATATTAGAACTGACAATTTTCACCACCATTTACACCACTACAGACTTCACCAGACATTCTACAGGGGCTGTAAGCAGAGCTGAGGTACTTGACTAGCTTTTACATGACTTTCCATTGGTGGCATCGAAATGGTGCTCAGAGGCAGCTTGGGAAGTGAATGCAATTCAGACAAAGAGGTAAAGCTGTTGCATGGTAAAGGTGAGAGGAAGGGAAAGCAAATCTGAAGCAGAAAACAGTCAGGCTGCCTAGCAAAAGATTGGTCTAGTGTGCATGATCCACCTTCTGGAGGTGTCTCTCTTTAGATCTTAATTCAGACCTAAGTATTCAGTCTCAGGTAGCTGCATTCATGCCTGCAGCAGAACTTGAACAGAATCCAGACACAAAGGTCCACAAACACAGCCCAGAAAGCCACCCATGTTCCAGAAAGCAAAGGCAGATGAAAGAACACCACCACAAGCCAGGAGGGTGCCTGGTTGGACTTGATGATCTCTGAGGACTTTTCCAACCTTATTGAGTCTCTGATTCTACATAAGTGGGTCCCTATCTTCAGGCAAGGTCAGTGTCCTGGGTTCTCTTTGATCAGAAGCTCCAGCTTCCAGTAAGAGAAGTCTTGGGGGTCAGGACTTCCTACTGGGGGTTTCCACTTATCATGTGGGATGTAGGCATCGTCCTTTGGCTGAGCCAGAAGTAATGGCACTTCTCTCAGACACCCTCACTAGCCTGACAGGGACCAAAAGGCTAATCTTTAAATGTTGGAAATTCCAGCAGATCTCCCCCTTCAGTGGGTGGATGAGAGCACTCAACACAGCATCCTACAGCTGACAGATCATGCCCTGTATGACCTTCCCTCAGCAAGGCAGGTTTAGTCTCATTCCTTCCTCTCAGCAGGGCACATAAGGGGTGCAAAGAGAAACAGTGCATGGAGCATCACCAAAGGCACCTACATGAAGCACAGACAAACTTCCACAAGGGCATGAGGGGAAACCAGCAACACTTAAGCCAAGAAGATAATAGAAGTCAGCCCAGCTAAGAATATGACCTAAAACACACACACACACACAAACAAATCAAATCAAACCAAACCAACCCAACCAACCAACTAAAACCCAACAACAAAACAAGCTGTCTGGAAAGTAATTTTAATGCTCTTCATTTTAGCCAGCTGCCATCATCCAGCTTCCTTCCTGCTCCTCAAAATCCAGCACTGCAGCTACTCACAAGTTCTCCTGCAGATCTCAGTACCTGCTTGCCTGACAGGACAAGTGGATGGTGTTGTCCAGAGCTGCTCAGCTCTGCAGCCACAGGAATCAACAGAAACTCTCTTGGGAACAATCTTTTTTGCTGAACACTTGGTTTTGGGGTTGTTTTTTTTGCAGCATCACCTCGTGAGCATCAGGGGACTGCAAAGCAGAGTGTGTTAAGCTAAGCCTGAGGCCCCAGCTAGTGACAAGAAGGGACATTTTGACAAGCCAAAATCCACCCAGCAAGATGAGCAGAAGCTCCAAGGAACAGGCAGAAGTGAAGGCTGTCCCTCTCATGGGACACCGCTGGCCAAACCTCCTTTGAAAAGGCTTTTCTGTTTTTCCTCCTGGGCCCAGTGGTGATGTGTCCCACTCCTGGGAAGCACAGGAGATTTATGCCCATTAGTCAAGCCACTGCACCACGGTACTATATAAAACTGGGTATGAAAGCAAATGCCATGAGTCACCCATCCCAATCTCCAGCAGCCGTCAGCCCTGGCCCTGTAACAAGCTGTTGACATACCACTGGGAAATGAATGTTAGCAAGAACAGCCTCTCGTCTCTGCCTCAAGCACCCTTGACCTTGCTTTGAGATCTCAGAAGTGGCCTGAGAGACATATGAAGCCAATTACACTTGCCTAAGATTGCCCTTCAAGGGCCTCATTCCACTGTAGGCTCCCTACCTTCGGCGGAGCTTCCAAGTGTCAAAAACCTGGGCTGCAACTGAAGGCTGCGTGAAACAACCCAGGTTAGACATCAGCCAGCAGCAGCAATGCAGCTCAGTGATCACTGTTCTTAATTATTAACTCCTTGGCTGCTTTGGGGGAAGCCAGCAAAGCTGGAACGCAGGTGCTGCTGGAGGGGAGGACTCCACATGCAAGCAGGCTCTGGCTGAGCACCATCTCACATGGTGGGTGGAGATGGCTTTTTTCCACAGTGGGGTAAAACAAACCCCATAGGTTGCTCCTACAAGAGGAGGAAGGACAGAAAGAAAGAGAAGAGATAGAGCTTGGCAGAGACACTAAATGCCACTGCTGCAGAGAGGAGGAGGAAGCAAAAGAGCGGAGAGCACCTCCTGTTTCAAACCAGCAGCCCCAAGGCAGCCCTCAGGAGCAGTAATCACCACAGCTTCAGAGCAGACTGGACAAAAAAGGACTGCTTCTTTTGTGGACTTCCCCTAAAAAGCATTTCCTCTGCCTGCTCCCAGAATAGCCCCAGCTGCACCAGTCTGCACCAGCTTTTGGCCTCCAAAAAAACACTGCTGGGCTTTGCAAGTGCTTCCTCAAGCCAGCTATCATTATGTTTGGGCAAGGAACCAGGGCTTGACCACCCTCAGCCAGGTTGTAGAGGAAGCTGGCTGAGTACCAAGAGATTTGTCCAACCAGGCGAATGCAATGCTTTAACTTCAGCATTTCCCATTGGGCCTCCAGATGCCCAGGGTGTCTGGAGATCCACCTGTAGCTCAGCAGTGGCTGTATCTCTGTGGGAATGAGCTGGTCAGAAGCATCTCAGTCCTCTGAAGGTGCAGCCTTCAGCCTCTGTGTCTGCAGCTCTCTTTGTCTCAGCTATGCTGAGCCTTGTATGCTACATTCCTGCTTCTCCCCCTCCCCAGATATTGACTATTGTTTTCAAATTTGCCAGGAGAATACATTTAACATTGTCCAGGAACACCCAGGGTCTTTCTGGGCTTTACCCCTGGGCAACTCACCCTGTACCCTGAGACATTGCCTGAGCAATTTCCAGTTGCACCGGAGCTGGCACTGAACCTCAGAGTCCAGAAAGCACTGGAAAAGGCTGTCCAGAGAGGCTGTGAAGTCTCCTTCTCCTGAGAGATTCAAAACCAGCCTGGGTGTGAACCTGCACTGGGTGGGACTGCTTTAGCAAGGGGGGTTGAACTAGATGATCTTCAGAGATCCCTTCTAACCCCTACCATGCTGGGATTCTGTGACTGACCCCAAGCGCCCTGCATGCCACTAGCCACAGCAACCTGAGCCATCATGCTGCACCCACTGTCTCCACTTCAAAACAAATAAGGGAAAAGAGAGAACAAGAGATAGAAAGGAAGAAACAAAAGAAAGGAAATGGTATGGGGGCAGGAAGAAGAAGGGGGGGGGGGGGGGGGAAGGCAGCACAAAACTCTTTAGTGTGAACTGACAGTGACCTGTCAGAAATATGTTGCATTCAAACTTTCCCATAGCACACTGAAAATTTGTTCCTTATTAAAGAGGGGGGGTGGGGGGGTGGAGTATCCAGTTCAAAGGAGAAGCTGGAGCAGAGAAAAATTCTGTGGCTACTACTGTGGTGTATTTTTTTCCATTTGCTTTCCCCTGCTTCCCTCCCCTTCCCCACTCCCTTCTTTTCCAACCCCAATTGCTGTAGGGTTGCCTTGAATCCATCAGTTCCTGGGCAGTGCAACAACATAAAAGCTGGGGAGGAGGGAGGGAAATCTCCAGTTTGTGGGAACTGCTGGTGCTTTACTGGGAATGCAGTGAGGCTCTTGGACTTTCCCATGCTTTTTGCTCGAAACACTATTTTTACAGTGCCATTTAGCAGAGGAGGAAGAGGAGAGAGAGATGAAAACAGTGCAAAAGCAGTAAATAAACATGAAATATCAGTGGCTCGCATCACTGAGGACAGGCTGAGAGAGCTGGGGTTCTTCAGCCTGCAGAAGAGAAAGCTCTGAGGAGACCTTCTGGTCACCTTGCAGTGTTAAAAGGGGCTGTAAGAAAGATGGGGAGAGGCTTAACAGGTTCTGTTGTGGTAGGACAGGGAGTGATGGCTTGAAACTAAAAGAGGGAGATTCAGACTAGGGAGAAGACAGACTTTTTTTATGCTGAGAGTGATGAGGCTCTGACCTCTGTTACCCAGAGAGGTGATAGATGCCCCAACTGTAAATACTCAAGGTCAGGTTGAACAAGGCTCTGGGCAACCTGCTCTAGTTGCAGATGTCTCTGCTGACTGCAGGAAGGTTGAACTTACAGATGAGCTTTAAATGTCCCTCCCAGGACAAACCATTTTTAGTCTCACTTCAGTGGCATGGGCATTACCCTTGTCCATCCCAAAGTGGAACCAAGCTCATACAAGTACCTTAGCATCATATTCAGCTTCTAACACAAGAGGTTGCAATAACCTGTCCCACAAGGTCAGTATGGTCAGATGCATCCATGAAAGAAAGAGGCAAAGCTTCCTGGCATGAGCTAAAGAGCAAAATCCACTTTTTCACTCATTAGCACTCTTAATTCCTCAGGAGGTAAAATACTTCCAGTCCACTTCAGTGGATAGGAGATGGACAGCACAGGCTTGGATGAAATTGGGTCCTTAGACACATATAATTGGGTCTTTAGCTGGGTGAGTACCAAGGCAACTACCACAGGGGGCTGATGTTATCGTGCTACACAGTTGTGCCCTCAATAGAAAGGGAATTTCAGATGCTTCCCATGGTCAGGTAGCTCAATTTCATCCAAATTTTCCTCTTTTTTTAAATCCTGCTTACTCAGTATGTCCCAAGGACCAAGCTTCCACTAGCCAGGCTTTAACCAGGAGGCAACTCCTTGGAGGCACAAGAAGAGCAAACCAAAGATGGGATGTGCTCCATGAGGTGTAAGGTATGCTGAGAAGAGAGAGATGCCTTGCTGAGTCAGGGCCTGTGCAGCCTGCAAAGGAAAATAGAACCAAACAAAACCCTGATGTTTTTGAGGAAAGTGTTTGCTTTCCTATTTTTAAAAGAGGCTAAAGGAACAAAATTAGAGGTTGTGTTCTAAATCTGAAGAGGAATTTTCTGATGGGTTGACCTACAGTAATCTGCAGTTTCACCAAATCACAGAATGCTGTGGCTTGGAAAGGACCTCTGGGGATCATCTAGTCCAACCTGGTAACAAAGCACTTAGAGCTGCAGTAACCTCACCATGATTTCAAGCCACTCATTTCTTGGTATTTGTATGAAGTAAGTGCAGGATTGATACAGAAAACCACAGTTCAGCTGTAAAGCTGCATCAGGGATGGTCAATGCTTCAAGACTCCATCCACTCACACTGGTGTGTGGGAAGGCTGATTGTGTGTTAAAATCATCACCTGCTATTTCAAGCAATTTGGCTTCACACACAGAAGCTTCTTGGCTTCTGGACAAGATCTGAAAGTACCCTGCAACTTACAGCATGACAAAAGTGCTTCAGCTGGGACTGTGCTCCAAAGAAAACCTCACCCAGCAAAGGAAGCTGACAACTTTCCTCTCCAGGCAGTTTCACAGAATCATGGACTGATGGGGCTTGGATAGGGACCTCTGAAGATCATCTGCTCCAACCTCCTGCTAAAGCAGGGTCACCCAGACCAGGCTGCACAGAATCACAACATCCAGACAGGTTTTCACCAGAAAAGGAGACTCCACAACCTCTCTAGGCAGCCTGCTCCAGGGCTCCAGCATCCTCAGAGCAAAGACTATTTTTCTCCTGTTCAGATGGCACCCTCTGGGCTTTAATTTGTGCCCACTGCCCCTTGTCCTGTCACTGCGCAACACTGACAAGAGTCTGGCTCCATCCCCTTACCCCCCACCCTGTAACTCTTGCTGAGCATTGATCAGGTTCCCTCTCAGGCTGCTCTTCTCCAGGCTCAGCAGAGCTTCCCCAGGGCTCTCAGGCTTTCTTTCTAAGAGTCATGCCCCAGTGACCTCGGCATCTCTGTAGCCTCTGCTGGACTCTCTCCAGTAATTCTCTGTCTCTCTTGAACTGGGGAGTCCAGAACTGGACCCAGTACTCCTTTATGTCCCTTATCATTAAGAGGAGAACCAAAGGAAAAACCCTTCCTCATCCTGACTTTTCTATTTTCATGGCACTGTCATGTTTTCCCTCCCAGTGCCATCAAGCCTTGCATCTTCTGGGCCACTCTCTTGTCTGAGGTGGCAGACAACGCTCTGCTACAAATAACAGACGCCAACACTGCAATGAATTTCAATCACAGCAGAGGATCTTGGATATGAATAAGCAGTCTGGGGCTTAGTTTTATGCCACAGGGAAAGACAATATCTTCAGCACCACAGCATCTCCCCATAACCCAATGGCACCTTGAGCTCTAATTAAAACTGCAATATTGCTGCTACCCTGGGAGGAGCCCAGAGCTTTAAAGGAGCCTTCACCCCCGCTCCAGTAAGCACTTATTCAATCACCAATTCCAGTTGCTCTTCCTTTCATTAGAAAACAGCATGAAGAGTTTGAGGTGCTCTGGAAAGGAACAAGCCAAGCTTCCAAGAGCAATAATCACTCAAAACTGAGAGAAAAGAGTCTTGCCCCCTACCCTTTAGCTCTTGCTGAGCATTGGTCAGATGCCCACTCAGGCTGCTCTTCTCCAGGCTAAACATCCCCAGGGTTCTCAGCCTTTCTTCATCAGAGATGCTTCAGGCCTTTAATCATCTTTCTAGCCTTCCACTGGACTCTCTCCAGTAGTTCCTTGTCTCTGTTGAGCTGAGGAGCCCAGAACTGGGCCAAATACTCCAGATGTGGCTTCACTAGGTATGGAGCAGCAGAAGAAAACCTCTCTGAACCTTCTGGTCACGCTCTTCTGAATGCACTCTAGGATCCCATTGGCCTTTTGGGCCACAAGAGAACATTGCTAGCCGTGGTGAACTTGTTGCCCACTAGGACTCCCTGGTCCTTCTCTGTAGAGCTGCTTTCCAGCAGAAACTGCTGAAAGTCCTTGCTGTTTAATTTACTCTAAATGGCAATAAGATTTGCAGCGGCCCAGGGCCATTGGCATCTGCTGCCAGCCTGCTCTTCCTAAGCTCGTTCTTCCTACCTTTTAAAGGAAGATTGAGGAATGTTTTCTTCATGGCCTGCTCTGGCAAACACAGATTAATGCCCAAGGAAAACAAGGTGAGCATCAGTCTTGGCTCAGGACAGAAGGCAAACAGAAAGCAACTTCTTCTCCTTCATGTTTAGACGGAAGAAGGCTCCTATGGGAAATGAAAGAGGTACTCTGTCATGAAATGACCTCGGCATGGACTTTGGCTGTGGCACTTGATATCAAGCTCTGTCAGTAGGCATTTACTGCTGTGCTCCTTGGGCCAACCCTTCCTCTTTGTGTCCTCCCAACGCTGCCACAGGAGATTACAATGAAGTGAATGAAAACAAGGCAGCAGGACATCGCGTCTCAGCCGTTCCCAGTGCCTGGCTTCAATGGAATATTTGAATGAATCTGGCAGCTCTTCTCCAGCCAGGTCTCAGGGGTAGCACCAAAACCCTGTTTCCACCCCATGACCCAAAAAAAAAAGATGGCTGTAGGGATGTTCTCATAAACAAGACTTTTCTCTGTCAACCTCCTCTTTGGGCTGAGGTCACTGGAGACTTGATTTTGCTTCTGGACACTTCAGCAGCACTGGAATGCTTCAAGCTGGAGAGAAGTCAAAGGGGGACAACATGGCTGGGTAAGTGGTTGGAAGGATTGACTTATGAGGAGAAAAAAAGGAAGGAGCTAAATATGTATAGTTTGGCTGGGGGACAGCAAAGGAGGACAACTGTCTGCTGACATTTGGGGAAGGGGAGGAATTGTTTAGGTTAGCCCAACAGGGGAATGACCAGGAATCACAAGATAGGATTAAGAAATGGAAAATGCATTTTGAGTACCAAGGGGAAACATTCTTAGCAGTGATATCTAACCTACTGGATGGTGGAACATCCTCTCTGGGGACTGTGGTGGAAACCCTGCTCTTTAAGACATTTAAAAATGGACTACAGCACAGTCTGTTGGGAATCATCCCTTAACTAGAGATGGACTGGATTCAGGCAGGGTGTTCCCTGCAAGAAGCACATCATGTGGTGCTGAGCACGTGTGCACCATGGGAAGGTGCTCAGAGAGCACAGGCAGGCCCTTTGCCCTAATCTGAGAAAACCCAGACATGGACTGGGCAGTAAGGTTTGCTCCTCATGGTTGGGAGTAGCCCCACTGTGAGGATCTGCAAGAGTTGCTCACACTCTTCCTTCTCCCTCACTTGGCTCCAACTTCCTTTCAGGGAGCTGTAGAGACAAAAGTAAGGAAGACAGCTGCCAGGTGCACTCAGCATGGAGTATTGAGTACCCTGAGAGGGTGGCAAGTAAGATCCAAGAAGCTGATACTAGTGTTCCAGCAGCATTGAGCTTGAGTTGATAAACTTTTGCACCACATTGAGCACAGTTTGGTCCACTCTTGCTTAAGGATCTCAGTATGATCCCTCCTGGTCAGAGCAATCCAGACTGGAGCTCCTGACTGTTTTCTTCTTGCCAACAGAGAAAGGGAGAAAAGTCTGAGAGCACATGAGGTGAAGAGTAGTGGTTTCACAGAGACATCTGAGGACATTTAGAGATGTTTCTCATCTGCATAAAGCTTACCATGAAAATGGGGTGATAATTACAGCAGAGGTACTGGCACCAACAATGCAGCCTGAGGCTTTTGTTGCCTCTTGGCAGCAGACAGCATCTTTGGCCTCAGTAGTAGCACCAGGTTTTGACAGATACAGACAGTCTGTTTCAGAATCACAGAACCATGGCCTAATCAAGGTTGGAAGGGACCTCCAGAAGCATCTATCCTCTTGCTCAAAGCAGCATCAGCTAGGAGATCAGACCAGGTTGCTGAAGCCTTTATGCAGCTTGATCTTGGAAACCTCCAAGCATGAGCAAAACTCATTGTATCATCCTCTCCCTGTGCAGCAAGTGCTGCAGCCCCAAACCATCTTGGTGGACTCCCCTGAACCCACTCCAGCTGGTAAGTATCTTTCTTCTACTGGGAGAACCCTAATATTGGACACATTCTCTAGAAGCTGCCTAACAAATGCTGAGTAAAGAAGTATTTGAGACATTAGTTTAAGAAGCATTCTCAAACAGCAGCTCCCTGCAATATCTCAACTCAGAACTGAGAAGAATGATGACAAGCATGGAGGGAAAGGCTTTGCACTCACCAAGGAGTGTTTTCTCCTTTCATTCTTTCTTCTCTTTCATGCAGACAGATGCACCTGTGGATGAACCTTCCAGCCATGGAGCCTCCCAGGGTGACTCATAGATGTTTATTCCCCCTGCTCTGCACAGAACAGCATCTGCCCTGGGTAAGATTCCTTCACCTGACTATTTGAGGTCATCTCATTTGGGTTGGGGAACCAGAAGTTACATCCCACATTCACATCTATGTGAATGCACCAGAGCTGCAAAATCAGGATCAGAATCCAAGTAACTTAAATAACTAGCAAAAACCACCAAAGAAACCAACAAACAAACCAAAACCAGGACTAGAAGAGATCTTGCCAGGTCTTCCAGTCCATTCTTCCTCTCCCTCTTAGGATTAGTTCTACCCAAAGACATTTGCTTAACAAAACTAACCTTACCTTACTCTGCTCCTGTCCAACCCTAAACATCTTGCTCCTGATTTAGATGAAAATATGCTGCCTGTTCTCCTGTGTGAACTCAAGGAACAGGTTCCTCCTTTCCACAGTACCCTTTTACATACTTGCAGTCTCCCAGCAAATCTCTCTGCAGCCATCTCTCCTCTAGACTAAACAACCCCAACCTCTGTCAGGCCTTGATGGAGGTCATGTTTTCTGGACCTCTGATTGTTCTTGCTGGACCTTATCCAGTTGGCCTTCCTCTATCTCAAAATGCCTTGTACTGGACACATGGGCTCCAGTTGAAGCCTTTTGGGACTTCCCAGATCAGAGATCTCAGTACAGCCCATTAGAGAGGAAGACTTAAGATCCTAAATCTGGATATGGTTCCAAATCCACATTTCCTCTGTGCTTAGGGTGGGGCAAGAAGTTAAAGAAGTTAGAATAAAACCAATGCAACTGAAAAGAAGTTTCCACTGCTCTTGATCAATAACAAGAATTGTTCTTGAAAGAACAATCCATTCCCAGAAGGGAACTCATCTTTCAAAGCCAAGAGGGATTGCTCCAGCTGACACTAACTGATGATTAACCACTTTGGAGCCATCCATCCAGGCTTGTCCTCCACAGAATCAATGAAATGCAAAAATTAACAAAGAGCTTAAAGGATGAACCATGAGATTTCTCTGATCCTTCCAACCTCACTCATTTAAATTGCTTAACAGGAGAAAAATTGCCCTCACAGAGACACATTTATTTTGCCTGGGTAGAACACTGGCTTTTTTCTTGTTCCAGTTGTATTTATTATTAGAGTAAAGCAAACAACAGGCCACAAATAACAGTTTGATTTGTTTGGCTCTTCCCCTCTCTGCTTACAAATTAGCAGGTCATGAAATGCACTCATTTGTTTTATGTGTAATTAATAGCTTCTTAAATCCTTGGCTGGATTCAGCACTTCAGAGCCGCAGCTCTGCGTCTGTGCACTCCCAGCACTCTTCACAGAGTCCCAGCACTGTGGGGGTTGGAAGGGATCTCTGGACACCGTCCGGTCCAACCTTCCTGCTAAAGCAGGGTCACCCACGGCAGGGTGCCCAGGAATGAGCCCAGGCAAGTTTTGAAAGGCTCCAGAGAAGGAGAATCCACAGCTTCCCTGGGCAGCCTGGTCTCTTTGCAGTGATGCACACCGAAAGTAGAGGAATCCAGGGATAACCAGGATGAAAAGGAATTTTAGATGCCTACATGTTCATGGGCAAATCCCTTCACCTCACCTGAATGGTTTTTGTGAGCTGGTCAATGCTGCACTAGCTGACACACATATGGCTGTCCCCTCCCTCCAGCAGGTCAGGCAAGCATGGGCTGTAATCCTTACATTCCTCACAGGAACCAAAGCTGTGCTATCAGGGGTGATGCTGATGTCACTCAGATCTGACTTGACACATCATTTTGGTTGGAAAAGCCCTTTAAGGTCATCAGTTCCAAGCATTAACCCAGCACTACAAGGTCACCACTAAACCATATCTCAGCACCTCATCTACACATCTTTTAAGCCCTTCCAGGGATGGTGACTCCACCACTGCCCTGGGCAGCCTGGTACAGTGCTTGACAACCCTTCAGAGGAAGAGACTCTTTCTAATGGCTTATCTACATGGTGTTGCATGGACAAGCATTGTTTCTTTCCTAACTGAGGGGGTAAAAGCTCTCTCCACCTCCTTCCCCATCTCTTCTGCTTCCATTTCTGGGCACTCATGGGGTGCATGAAGCCATGGGTCCCCTTCTTATGCCAGCTGAGACCTTTGAAGAGTGCTATGACACTCTAAGGCCGTTCCTAGCTGCCTTACACGAGCTGTTAATGACTCACCTCATTTACCCAAGCACTGACTAATCAGTGCCGACCACACAGCTGGAACAAAACCTCAGTGCCCAGAGATCCCATCCAGCCCATCTTTCACAGCCTGCAACTGCTCAATGCCTTCTGGCCCAGCTCTTCTGACAAGCTCTCCTCTGCTTGATGGTTGTCCTGTGTTGGTAGAACTCACAGAAGCACTCGCAGGAGGTCTGACCATCCAGCCCAGACTGGCCATGGCCTCTTGCCCCAAGGCAAGGTGAAGGCATCTTATCTGCATTTCCATCCTCACCCCACTTTCTCTTGAATTTACCACTTGCTTCCAAAGCAGTTGCTGGGCAAAACACCAGACTTTCATTTCCAGCACAATGCTTCAAGGATCAAAGCCTGTGGCTAGCTGGCAGATGAGCAGTCATCTACCAAAGGCTGCTCCGTTAACATCTTAGCCAAAGCCTAACCATCTTTCTGGATAAAGACAAGGGGCAGGGAGGCTCTTGGGCTTGTGTTTTAAGGATTCATCCTATGACTTACCTGAAACTCCCTAGACTGTGAGTCATGAGAGTCCTGAAGGGGAACAATGCGTTTCCCAACAGCTGGAGAAAGGCATGGTAAGGCTGTGCCAATATTTCAAGAGGAGAAGTGGTTTCACTCAGGTAGCTCTAACATAGGCCAGCTCAAAATTAATCCTTGCTCCTTTTCTTCAGTCCATGGAGACAGGCAGGCACTTCGAAACAGCAATCATCCTCCTGTAAGACAGATGTCTAACGTAGATTAGATGATTCAGCTGCTGGAGGGCTGATCTCGCTCCGTTGACTGCAGAACAAACCTTGACAGCTAGTTTGGATCAGACAACAAACTGTTATTTGGTTAAAATTAGGCCAGGTGACACCACTCCACCTTGCAAAATAATTACTTTCACACCAAATGTCAGTCAATGTTTCTCATGGCCTGATCTCATTTTCTGACAAAATTACGAGTTCTGTTCATCAAAGAGTCTCTTACAGGCAAAGTGCAAACTTTCATGTGGTGCATGACCTAACATTGCACAACCTTCTGTTTGAAAAGCTTCTGCTCTGCTATAGAAAGGCAACATTCAATAGATTGGGACTGGCCAGCTTGCAGAAGCTGGGAGGTATTATTCAGTGAGAAAGTGTCACCGCTGGTTGTCAGGATCTGCTGCCTTGCCCAGAGGTAGTCCACGTTGTCATCAACTTTCAGGAAAGTAAACACACATTACTTGCAGCTGAGGTAAGCTGTTTAGGTCACAGAAGTAATGAGGAGGGCAGGGCACTCAGCTCCATCAAGCTGCTAGCATGCTTCAGCTCAGGTATGCATTCTAGGGAGCCAAAAGCAATGTTAGGTTCAGATGGCAAGGAGCAACCACCATACCCAAAGAGCAGGTAACCATGACCTGAAGGACAGGGATATTTCCTAGAATCATACAATGGTGTAGGGCAGAGAGGACTTGAAAAGTCATCTAGTCCAAACCCCCTGCAGTCAGCAAGGGCACCTGCAACTAGAACAGGTTGCTCAGAGTCTTGACCTGGAATGTTTCCAGGGATGGAGCATCTAGAACATCCCTGGGCAAGAAAAATGGGGACAATCCTTTCAGCAGAGCTTGTTCAGTAGGACCAGGGGTGATGATTTGAATCTAAGAAAGGGGAGATTTAGACTAGATGGAATGGAAAATTGCCATGCTGCAGGTGATGAGACACTGGCCCAGGTTCCCCAGAGAGGTGGTAGATGCCCCATCCTTGGTAACATTCCAGGTCAGGTTGTTTGGGGCTGTGAGCAACCTGCTCTAGTTGCAGATGTGCCTGTTCAGTGCAGTGGGATTGGACCAGAGGATCTTTAGAAGTACCTCCCAAACCAAAGCATTCTATGATCAGCTCCACCATTCACCCCAAATCTTGCTCACCGTAAGGTCAGTTAGCAGCTGTTGCAACTCAGCCTGCAAGGGAGGGTTCACAGGAGGTTCTTTTAGGGATACCTGAGGAATAAACCAGGGCAAAGTATCAGCAAAATGGCTGGAGTGGCTGCAGATTTATTGATTACACATCAGTGCAGGTCTCTTTGATTAGACAATTGCTCTTGAGGTGAGGTAATTGTCTACTGCATGCCAGGGAGAGGGGTAAAGAGAATGGAAGGGAATGAGAAGTGAGGTAAGACCAGAGGTAAGAGGAGAAAAGTATCACCACTTTGAGTTCCAGCAGCATCCAGTGTGCTCAAGATCCTCTTGGTGGTACTGCCTTTTATTCCTAAATTCCCCTTCATTCCCTGCCTAGGGCTGGGTCGTAGAGGTGGTCCCATAGGAGGGTGGATCACATGCTGTGGGACCCCAGTTCAGATGAGTCCTTCTTGGGAGCACCTGCACATGGTGTTGTGGTGGCCTCAAGACAGCAGTGCCCCCAGGACTCCAGGTGACCTCTGCTTCACCTTTCTTTGTGCAGGCTCAGTTGTGAAGGTGGCAGTGACTGCCCTGAGTTGGCACAGGTGTAGGCACCCAAGCAGTGCCTGAACCACAGTGTCCTGTTCCAGACTGTCACAGTTGCTTGAATAGAAAGAAAGGGGAGCAGAGAAGCATCCTATGTGAGACAAAGCTCCATGGCAAGGCAGCTTCCACAACAGCTGCTGCCCAAGTGACACTTTGCAGGCTGGTTTCCAGTCCCCAGTTCTAGTGGATCTACTCTGAAGAGATCTCAGCCTGACCCAGGGCAGCATTTTGGTTCCATTGATAAATTCAGCACATTTCTCCAAGATTCTCCTACCATGTCCCTCAGCAATATTCCTACATGCCTCCAGAGGTGGAGGTTCTACCATTGCATTTCTACCACTGTTCCTGGGCTTGACAGCCCTTTTGGGGAAGAAATTATTCCTCATGTCCAACCTAAAGCTCCCCAGCACAACTCATGGCCACTTTATCTTGTCTTATGGCTAAAAAGAACTTGAGTGGCCAACCTGTGTCAGCAAAGCTCCCCAGCAGAGTACAGTGCCTTATCCTGCAGGTACTTCTGCATTATCTGCACCAACCAGAGAGAGCCTTCTCCCAGAAGGCTCCAATTTCATCAGACTTTGGGAAAAGCTGTCAGATAATGAGAGGTTCTGATCTGTCTTGGCAAGGCTGGCTTTTAAGTGGTGCTCTCCGGTAATGGACACCACATGATCCATCTCCAAGTCCAAACCACCACACTTCAGAGTATCGTGGTTGACCTGAGTGAGAAGCCAGCAAAACAAACAGAGTGCTGTGAAAGCTCTGCCATGGGAACTCTGCAGAGCGAGCACGTACTCACACGTAGCCCTGGTGGAACAAGGGACCCACGTTTCTGGGAAGATTCAAGGTCAGGCTGGACAGGTCTCTGGGCACCTGATCTAGTTACAGCAGAGAGGGTTGGACTAGACGACCTTTAAAGACCTCTCCAATCCAAACCAGTCTATGATCAGAGGGCTGGAGCACCTCTTCTATGAAGACAGGCTGAGAGAGTTGGGGCTATTCAGTCTGGAGAAAAGAAGGCTCCAAGGAGACCTTAATGTGGCCTCCCAGGATCTGAAGGGGGCTACAAGAAAGCTGACTTTTTAGGGTGTCAGGGAGTGATAGGACTGGGGGAAATGGAACAAAACTAGAAATGGGTAGATTCAGATGGGGTGTTAGGAAGAAGTTCTTCCCCAGGAGGGTGATGAGAGACTGGCACAGGCTGCCCAGGGAGGTGGTGGAAGCCTCATCCCTGGAGGTTTTTAAGGCCAGGCTGGATGTGGCTCTGGGCAACTTGATCCTGTGTGAAGTGTCCCTGCCCATGGCAGAGGTGGGGTTTTTTGCTCTGCCAAGATGAGGTGACCCAGTGCTTTGCAGTCTGAAATAAGGAAAGGAAGGAGAGCAGGAGGTGCTCTTCCCCACCATGTGGTATCAATAGGTTGGTGGTAAAAAGCCTTTTGCTGCCAAGGAGCACCAGAAATAACAGTGTTCAAAGATGCCTTTGTGAGCAATTACAGTAAATACAAATAGACACAGACATTTACTAAAGATGAGAAACATATATATATGTATATATACACACACACATATATATATTGGCCTCCTGATTCTCATCCACTCTTTCCTAGGCCAGGATTAGAAACAGATTGGGGTAGCCTGAGAAAAAACCATCCATGTGTCCTAATTCTCTCATTAAACAGTAGGTGGTTCATCTTGCCATGTGGTTGATACCATGGCCTTTTCTTCTCCCCATCCCTTTTGATGTGTCATCACTCCCCACCCATTGCAAGGGAATTTCCCAGCAAACTTCATGCCTGCCTCTCCCTGCCCACCCTGCTCAGCCTTGGTGGAGCAGCACAGGGCCTCCTTATGCAAAGCTTGCTATGTGCACACACAGGCAGAAGAGCAGCATCTGGTCCTGCTCATCAAATACTTGCAGACTGGTGAGACACTGAAACGGGGAGGTGGTGGAAGCCTCATCCCTGGAGGTTTTTAAGGCCAGGCTGGCTGTGGCTCTGAGCAAACTGATCTAGTGTGAGGAGTCCCTGCCTATGGCAGGGGAGGGTTGGAACTGGATGATCCTTGAAGTCCTTTCCAACCCATTGGCTTAGGCCAATGAAGGTGAGGCAGCTCCAACTGAAAAGGCAAAAGCCTGCTGCAGAAAGAGGTGTTGGGAATCAATGCTCATTTTGCTCATCTATACAAGCTGGCACCACAATTTTTCCTAATGAAACTGGAGTTAGAAATCATTTTTAACTGCAGGGGAAAGAAAACCAAAGTTGAAAACAGTCTTTCCCCTCTGCCTTCACCAAAAATGTGATTGCCCCAAGAAATCTATTTCTACTTTCAGTTTGTCACCAAGGGCTGAAAAAAACTCCAAACTGCAAAAGGAGAATGCAGGAAAATCAGCACAAGTTTAACAATTCCAAGCCATGACAACAGCATCCAGAACATCATGTGGGTCTTCTGGTAGCCAAAAGGCCAATGGTGTCCTGGGGTGCATGAAGAAAACTGTGACCAGCTGGTCAAAAGAGGGCTTCCTGCCCCTCTGCTCTGCCCTAGTGAAGCTACATCTGGACTACTGTGTCCAGTTCTGGGCTCCCCAGTTTAAGACACACAAGGAACATCTGGAGAGAGTCCAGCAGAGGCTACAAAGACGCTGAGGAGCCCTGGAGCATCTCTGTGAGCAGGAAAGGCTGAGAGCCCTGGGGCTGTTGAGCCTGGAGAAGAGCAGCCCCAGAGGGGATCTGATCAATGCTGATCAAATCTAAAGGGTGAGTGTCAAGAAGATGGGGCCAGACTTTTTCCAGTGGTGCCCAGTGACAGGACAAGGGTCACCTGGCACAAACTGGAATCCAGGAGGTTCCATCTGAACATGAGGAGAAACTTCTTTGCTGTGAGGGTGCTGGAGCCCTGGAGCAGGCTACCCAGAAAGGTTGTGGAGTCTCTTTCTTTGGAGAGATTCCAAACCTGCCTGGATATTGTGATCCTGGGCAACCTGCTGTAGATGACCCTGCTTTAGCAGGGGGTTTGGACTAGCTGGTCCCCAGAAATCCCTTCCAGCCCCCAACCATGCTGGGATCCTGTGAGAGGAAGACTTTTTTTGACATCTCTGATAATATTTACAACGAAACCAAGGAGATGATTTCTGGTGCGCAGCAGGAAAACAACTTTCTATTTCCTTCATGCAAACCTTGGTCCTCCTTCTGACCAGCTCAAACCACAATATTTTACAGGCAACCCACAGAGCTTTACATAGAACACAGACTGCCCTCTGGTAACCTCTCCCCTTCCAGTGGTATACTCCAGTGTAAATCCTCTCACGTCTCCATTCAGAGGAGCAAAGCCGTGTCTTGTGGGGATCAGTGCAAGGGAAAACAGTGGCTTCTAAGCACCCAGTGCCCCTCCTCCCACTCTGATGGTCAGGAAGTGGCTGGAGCCACAGCCACAGAGTGCCAGCTGAGACAGCAGAGTCCAAAAAATGACACACATCAAGGAATCAAGCAGAGACTATTTCTCTTCTGGACCTAGACCTGGCTCAAGTCTCTGATTTAAGACCGCAGATCACAGAATCACTTTAGTTGGAAGCAACCTTCAAGATCGTTGTCTCCAGCCATTAAATGAACACTGCCAGGACACCACTAGACCATCAGTACCACATCCACATGGACTTGAAACCCCTCCAGGGATGGGGACACTATCACTGCCCTGGGCAGCCTGGCCCAGGCATTGACACCCCCAGTTCCCTCAGCTGCTCCTCACAAGACTCATGTTCTAGACCCTTCACCAGCTTTGTTGCCCTTCTTTAGACATGCTGCTGCACTTCCATGTCCCTCTTGGACTGAGAAGCCCCAAACTGAACTCAATATTTGAGGTGTGGCATCACTAGTGCTGAGTACAGGGGAATAATCACTGCCCTGGTCCTGCTGGCCACACTGGTGCTGGTCCAGGCCAGGAAGCTGTTGGCTTTCTTGGCCACCTGGCCACATAGTGGCTCATATTCTTTCTATTGTAAACCAGCACCCCCAAGTCTTTCCCTACTGGGCACTTTCCAGCCACTCTTCCCTAAGCCTGAAGCATTCATGGGGTTGCTGTGATGCAAGTGCAGGACCCAGCACTTGACCTTGTTGAACTTTATACCATTGGCCTCAGCCTATTGATCCAGTCTGGCCAGATGCCTCTGCAGAGCCTCCCTACCCTCCAGCAGATCAACATTTCCACCAGAATGACTATTTCCTTTGTTCTCTTATAGCTCAAACCTGCTTGAGGTAGAAACCAATCCTCCCACCTGCATTGGTTAACACACATGACCACCAAACCACTGAGGGCTGCTCAGGCCATCTCTGCAGGGTCAAGTAGCAAACAGGGCAAGCTCTGCAGCCTACATACCCTCACTGAAATCCAAAAGGCAGGCCCCACAAAGAAAAGATCCTTTTTCAAACACAAACCACAGTACTCTAAAGCCACTGTTTCAGATAAAAGGTAAGGCAGAGTCTTCTGCTTTAAAGTCCCTTTCTGAAGATTATCACAGTGGGACATTTGGGAGGAGCTGGGTATGTCTAGAGAGTGATTAGCTCACTGATTAGATTATCCTCTTCCCAGCCACCCCTTGATTGCATGCTTGCCCCAATGTTCTGCCCTCCCATCACATGTGCTGTGGACATTGGCCAACCCCAAATGCTATTCAGAGCTAACCTGGCACTCAAGGGGAAGAGGAATCCCCACAGAGCACATTTAACAGCGACTGAGACCATTGCTTGTGATGCAGTTTGGGAAATCAGGCCTGAATGAATGGCTTCTCTTCCAGTTCTGGCCATGACTGTGGTTTTCTAGGGAGCAGGGGACACATACCTTCAGAATTGTCTCTGTGGATGGGAATTCATCATGGTTTATTTTCTCAAGGCTCATGGCTTGTCACAAATCCTTTTAAAGTCATGAGGCCTGGGAGGGGGAGGAGAAAAGAGAATGTTTTGGTGTTATTTTTGTCCAGATAAGAAGGGTTAGTAAGTCATTCCAACCCTGTTAAGTGAGCAGTTATAAAGCCATAGCCCTTTGGAGTTTTTCACTTAGTGAGATCAAGAAGAAGCAGAGAGTAGTGAAGGGTGTCCCCCTGCTCCAGAGATCCCCCACCAAGCCCATTCCTCTGACTCCTGCCTACATGGAAAATCTGAGTGAACCTGCTTTTTGTTTTCAGCCTGTGTGAACCTTTCCCTCTCTCTTCATCACTGCACAAGGTTCTGCAGCATCCTGTGCCCTTCACATGGCCTCTCACAACCAAGAGAAGTAATTGAGACAGGAGTCCTCCATTGCAGTCCTTCTGCAGCAGTGTTTTGCTCTCTTTTTTAGTGTGCTGGCTTTGCTGCCCAAACAGCAGAGCAGAAGAACTTCAGAGCTCTCTGCTGTGGCTTGGGACCTCCAGCTCCAAGCGTGCAACATCCTGATAGAAAGGCTGCAGCCCTCCTGCCCTCAGGGAAAGAGACATGCTGAGAGAGCAGTTCACTTTCAGAGTCCTGGGAGGGGAAAATGCAATAACCACTGAATCATAAAATACTTTGGCTTGGAAGTGACCTTTACAGATCTTCTAGTCTAAGACCATCCACATCTGCAACTAGAACAGGCTGCTAAGAGCCCCATCTAACCTGACCTGGAATGGGTCCAGCCATGGTGCAGCCACTGCCCCACTGGGCGACTTGTTCAGTGTCTCACCACCCTCAGCATAAACAATGTCTTCCTTCTCTCCAGCCTGAATCTCTCTCTTTTTGTTTCAAAGCATCATCCCCTGCCTTGTCACAACAGGCCCTACAAAAAGGTCTGTCCCCAGCTTTCTAATTGGCCCCTTTAAGTGCTGAAAGGCCACCAGAAGGTCTCCCTGGAGCCTTCTCTTTCGGAGGCTGAACAACCCCAACTCTCTCAGCCTGGCCTCACAGATGAGGGATTCCAGCCTCTCAGATCATTTTTGTGGCCTCCTTCGGCTCTTCTCTAACAAAGAACAAGCTGTGTAATGTATCTCATCAGCTGGGAATCCTCTCACCTCCCTCCAACCATCTCAGAGCAAGGTGTTAGTGTGACCCACTCCTCCATCCCATCCCAACAGCCAGGGGATGGGGAGCATCACCTCCGAGTTGTGATTCTCTCCTGGGTTCAGCTAGGATAGCTTCATAACAAGTTGTGAGAAACCACATCCAGGACAGCCAGCTGAAACAGCCAGTGGGGTTAGAATCACAGATGGGTGTCTAAAAGCAAGCAGAGAGAAAGGATCTGATCTGGCTTCAAACATTCACCTTGCAGACACCAGCCACAGCATCCAATCTTACACATCTTCCCCGTGTCAAGCCTCAGGGACACTTGCCCTGAAAAAGAGCCTCCTCATACTGATCCAGGCTCTGGCTGCTCCATTAGCTGCTGTGATGGACAGTACACCACCATCCCTGCATGGAATACAACTCAGCAGCATAGCTCCTGAGAGAAAAGGCTGCCACAAGCACACGAATAAATCATGACTCATTTGAAGACCACCTCCCCTGGGTGTATCCTGTGGCTTACTGAGCTCAGTAGAGCAGCAGCCTTGCAGACCCTGAAACAACCCGAGAGAGACTTCATGCAGCAGCTTTCAGCCCTGACCAAGGAGCTGGTTTATCTTTCTCCTGATTCACAGCAGCATCCCTCTACTGGAAAGTGCTCAGCACCTGGAGCTGGTGACTCTTCAAATGTTTACCTGAGTAAATGCTTTGCTGTGGGTGATGTGGGGTGACTTTGTACCTCAGCCTTTCTCCTCCTGCAGTAAATCAAGGGTATGAAAACCTCAAGTTATGTCAGAGAGATGCAGTGTGTGTGCAGCCACAAAGAGCAGACAGCCACTTGACCCTCTTGAGCTTGCAAAACTGGGCTAGCAGAAGAAGTTTGCTGAGATTTCCAGGGGCATTTCTCTAGAGTAGAGACACAAGCAAGAATTCCAGCCTTTGAACTGCTTTTTCTCATCTTTCTGAGATTTCTGCATGAGAGTAAATGGGAAAGTCCTTTTCCAATACATCCTCACAGCCTCTCCACACCATGCAAAGAAGCTGATGTGACTTGGAGGACCGTGTGGCATCAAAGGGGAAGGACAAAGTACATAATCACAAGAGCATGAAGAATTCACAGCCTGACCTCCTACAAAAGCCAGGCAAAAAGCCCACCAACCCTCATCCAGATAGTCCTGCTTCAGCCATAAGGTGCAGATGATTTATGGCATATGCTTTACAAAGTCTCCCAGAGCTGATTTCAAGACCTGGAGCACCTATGGACCCACCACAAGCTTAGGCTTATTGCTTCAACAACTCAACAGGCAGCAGCTCCCCAAGAGAAAATGCAGAAGACACAACTCCAAGAAGCTCTGGTGGGTGTACTGGCAGGGAAGCTGAAAGAGAGGCAGAGGCCCTGGCCTCTCTTTGTCCTTTTTTTTCCCCAACACAGTGGCACTCAGCCTGAGGCAAAGCCCTCTGAACTCAACAGGAGTCTTTCCATCATCAACCGTTGGTCCATTCATCCCAACCTCCCATCACCTACCATCCAGAGCTCGCTCTAATTCTCTGTGCCAGCACTTCCCATCGTGCTGGGAAAGCTCCTTGCAGCCCCACTTAGCTCCTGAAGTTTGATTCCCCTTTTTAACAGGCCAAAACCGCAGGATGCCAGCTAATTGCTTCGTGAATGACCCCAGTGTTAGGGGCTCCGCCGCCATGGCTGGGAGGCCCTTCCACACGTTTGTGGTGCCTTGCACTTCCTGACATCTGGTTCCAATTGGCGCTGCCTTTAGCTGCTGCCAGAGCTCAAATGACCTCTTACCTGTGCTAAGGTACCAGTGAGCCACGGGGCAGGCGCTGCCCGCAGGATTCCCACCGCATCTGCTCCCTCCTCTGCTTCGCAGGCCAAGCCCAGACTTCATTCCAGATCCACCACTGCAGATCCAGCGTTTCAGGCACCGTGAGACCTTTTCCTGTGCTGTCCCTCTTTCCTCCTGCTTTTATCTACTCTTTATTCATTTTGGGGGTTCTCATTTGCTGCTCCATCTACGGCACAGAAACATAGAACCGTGGAAGTTGGAGAACATCCTTAAGACCATTGAGTCGAACCATTCAGCACAGCAAAGTCCTCCACTAAACCCTGTCATGAAGCACCTCATCTGCTCAGTGGTGACATCTCACTGTGGTACCCAGGTGCTCAGCTTCACAGAATCTTCATGATTTACAGCAGAGCTCTAATACCTCTCCTGCAGAGGCAGCCATTCACAGCAGCAGTCTTTGGCAGCAGCCTTAACATCATAAAGCCTCAAATTTAACTGCAAGACTATTCAGGGAATGGATGGCTGAGGAGACCTGAGAAGTGGAAGGAGGTGCAGTCAGCTTGGAGGCTCAAATAAAACCACATGTGGCCAAGTATTCAGTCTGCCCCTTGCCTCAAACCAAGGGCAGCATAAACAAGTACACAAGACAGAGACCAAACCATATCTCCTAAAGCTGTAGCCACAAGGAGGTGGTAGATGCCCCATCCCTGGCAACATTCCTGGTCAGGTTGGATGGGGCTCTTAGCAACCTGATCTAGTTGAAGATGTCCCTGCTCACTGCAGAGAAGCTGCACTAGATGAGCTTTGAGTCCAAACCAAACCATCCTGTGATTCTATGATTATGTTCTCATTATAAAGACCTGTGGGGTCTGGTGGTCAGAGCAAGGTACCATCAATCAGCTGCAGTGAGCTCCATTTGCAACCACAAATTAAGCCACTATCACATTACTCAGCTGCTGTATAGTTTTGCAACAGTTATGGAGTGTCAGGCTGAGTATGGGCTCCGGGAAACAGGGCTGGAGCTGGGCTTGGTCCCAGAAAGCTCAGCAGTGATCCTGCTTGGTGCTTTTCCTTTACCTTGGATGTTCTGAGAACAGGAAAGCGCCTTTACCACCTCATTCGCACCTCTGCCCCTGACTGGCTGGGTAACCTGGGCAGAATCACATAGCCTAGCTCAATTTTTCCATCTAGACACGTTGGATAATTGCAAAGCCCTTTTCCCTAACAAGGTGTTCCCAGCTTCCCAGGTAAAAGGCACTGTGGAATTGCAAAACTGTGTCACTTTTGTGTGTTTGGAGATTAATTAGATGCCAAATACGAATCCTGCCCGTGAACTGAAAAATGAAGTGTTGCAGAACCGGGGCGGTTTCAAGTTCTTCCTCCTTTTTTTCATGTTTTGATTTGCTCAGTGCATGCAGAATCCAATCTGCCCAAGGAGTTTTGTTTGGGGCTCTTCTGGATCCCATCAGGTCACAGCTTCTGAAACCAGCACTAATAAGTAGCCTGGTGCTACAGGTCCAGGTTCCCAGGTCAGAGACGGACTTACAGATACCCTCATCCCAACCTGGGCTGCGATCAAGCTGAAGGGTAGATAGTTCTTATCACCCCAATTTCCAGCTTTGGCACTTGGGACAGAAGAAACCATGGAGGAAGAGCAAAGGTGGTTCATGCAGGTCTGTGGCATGGGAGCAGGAGGAAGCTCCTGCAAACGGGCTGCAGCCTTGATTTATCCAGCAGAGAAAGGGTAGAGGGGAGAAAAGAGAAAGCTTCAGGTCCAGCCATAGTCCAGGTGTCCAGTCTCTGCATGCAGAAGCAGTTTCCCTCAGCTTCAGAAAGAGAACAGTGACAATGATAGTGTTAGCTGGGCTTCTCCATGAGCTCTCCCCATTGGAGAGCAGCTCTGCAGCTGGGTGGATGCACCCAATGCACCCCTCCACACTTACCTACCACGCATGGAGCCTTCCTCTGGCAATGTCTGCCAAGCATGGCCTCTAGCATGTGAGGCTCCTGGGGCTGACTCAAATTTCTCCATCCTACAAACAACTCTTCCAGCAACAACTGCATCCAAAGCCATCAGAGAGCTGCCCAGATGGGTAGGCAACTGTGATGTGGGAGGATGTGGGTGCCCTCTGGAACAGTTGGCACCAGCCACCTCATCCCCTGAGGTCCAGCAGCTCCTTGGACTCTAGTTGTGTTAGCAGAGGAGCATGGTTATTTTGGGGTCCTGGGAGGAGGAAAAGCATGGACAGCCAGGCCAAGGCTGTTTGTTGGCCATTGCAGGATGGACTACATCTGCTAGCTGAGCCATGGACAAGGAGTGGCTGCCTGCAGAGGGCAGCAAGGGAGCATAGCCAAGTGCTGTGCTGCAGCCGAATGTCCAGCAGCAGTCTGACATCCGGCTCCAGAGTCTGATGTCAGGCATCAGAGTCCAGCTCCAAGAAATCCTGGATGGGTGTGATCGAGATTAGGCTGCACATAGCCCTTGTCTTATTCAACAGCCCCTCAAAGAGCTCTGCACGCTCAACAGACAAACACACAGGCATGCTCAGCCTCACGTGCTCCCTAGCCCACACCAACATGTGCACACCTGTGTTCTCCATGGCACCAGCAGGCACCTGCAGCCACATCTGCAGTCATGCTGGGCAGCTCCTGCTCCCTCGTGCTCAGATTTGCACCAACTCCAAAAAGCATCACACAAAACCAGCACAAAAATACCACCTCCCATCACATTGGTACCCAGGGAAGGTCTCATCCCAATACAGCAAGCATGGCAGGTGGAAGTGCTCACCTCTGCATAGCCAAGGCGAAGTGGGACTGGGCTGCCCACAGAAGCAGCAGATCCTGGACTTGAGGTCAAATCTGTGACACTTCAGGCCTGGAATATTTTCCCAGCTCAATGATTGCACTCAGACAGTAAATAGACCACAAAGTGCAGTGAGACTGTGACTCAGGGTCATGGTGGGGGTACAGCTGGCACTTCCACACCGGGCAGCTGGCAGGGCTTGACTGGTATTTTGGGGTCAAGGAAACACCACTGCACCTTCACTCTGTTTAGGTGTCTGCACCACCCGCCTGGCCACATCAAATGTCTGCTTTCCTTTCTCTTTTAATAGACAGAGAAACCACCTGGATGTGTGAACCTGCCCTGGTTATCAGCCCTGCCACAGAACTCCTCTGTTTGGCCACCACCATCCCCTGCTGCCTGCTCCTTTCCCTATCTCTGATGTGAAAAGCTGGGAGTGTGTGCCCAGGGCTCAGCACCTTCCATGGCCACATTGTGGGCTCATCCAAAAGCTAAACCCTGTTGCCTATGTTGCATTTGGCCAGGTAACCCTCAGGTGCAAGCACAACAGAAACCATTTAGCCGTTGGTCCAAGCAGATTAATTAATTTAATCTATCCTATTGTTCTTCCCAAGAACCAGAGAAGGTCCTCAGCACAGATAAGCCTTCAGAACTTTCCTGATGGCTAAAATAGGAATTTACAGTCAACAATAGGGATTTTAAGTCATTTCTAATGGGTTTGTGCAAACTGGCAACTGGAGACAGACCACCAAGCCAGCGAACAGCAGCTGGGAGCATCCAAAAGTCATCTTCTGGTGAGGAAGACCTGGAGCACTTACCTGATTCAGCTGCCTCAGGTGACATGCCATGGATGTGAGAATCTCCAGTGTCATCAAGAACCTTTTTCAGCCCAGGTACTGGACTGGGCATCATCATCATCTCATCCACCCTCTCATGGATTTCCAACAATCTCTTGCCATCTTTCCACTCTTCTGATGACTCAGGGATAAATAAACCCGTTTTGCCAAATCCACCTTCCCCCATAACATCAAAATGAAAAAAATCTCAGATATCTTAAAAGCCTGGAAGCAGTGGAAATTACAACAAGAGCAAGGGAGCACAAGGAGCAAGCTGGAGCTCATGGAAACAATGGATCTCTCTTTTTTTTGCCCAGACACTCCACCAAAGATTAAAGGTCCAAAGGGGCCAAGTTACCTGATGATGGCTTCCATCAAAGGTGTGAAAGAAAGGGCCAAATTGAGGGGGATCTGTGAATGCAGACATTGATGAGGAAGATCATCAAACAATTGAGAGGAAAACATACAGAGAAATGAAGCGGCGAGAGGCTTCAGGAGCTCGATAAATTGCTCTTAGCTTATCCAAAAATGAAGACCAAGGGCTGGTTTGATTCATCACATAAGGATCTTCACCAGGAGCCAAACCTGGGGCATAAAGGACTCTTAAGGCTGGTGGTGAAAGGCAGAAGAAGAGTTAATAGCTGAGAGTCAGACAAATTACAAGTGGAAATAAACAGTGAGGGTGATTAACCAGGCCAGCCGTGGCGGGAAGCGGAGGGTTCTCGGCTGCCTGATCTCTTCAAGATGGGAGCTCTGCCGGAGGACGTGCTTTTGCTGCTTCCACATGGCAGGACGTGCAGGTAGAAGGGTGAAATTTAAGGCCTCTATTCAGGAGATGAGACAGGATGATCTAACATCCCTTCTTGGTCATAAACATGATGGATCTAGGGGTCTGTGAAAGTTGGCAGAGATGCTTTTCCCTGTCTGCCCGTTTGCTCGATGGAATAAAACCTTCTTGCTAATTTCCTGTGACAGCAGCTCCTTGGGGAGCAGACTTTGCCCAGATAGTAACAAAACCTTTCTTCAGAACCCTATCATGATGGCTCAGAAGAGGCTGGCCCAGGGAACCCACCTGAGACCCAAAATGACTTGCTCCTTTTCCCACCAAGAAAACCAAACCAGCAAAGAGGGCAAAGCAAAAATAAGTTTGGGTTTTATTAAGAAAAAAATAAATAGGATGGAGCAGATCTGGAAGGGCTTCAAACCCAGCTTACCAGTCCCTTCCCATTACTATCATCTTAAACCTGACCCAAATAGGCCTCATGGATTTCAAGTTCATTAATGAGTTCAGGGTCCCAACACTGCTGACTTGCAGAGTCGAGCGGTGTTGATCCATTTCACACAAGGCAAGAGAGGGAGCACTTGATACCAGCGCTGCCAGGGAATCACCAGTGTGGAAGCTGCCTTGCCATGGAGGTTTGTCTCACCCAGGCTGCTTCTCTGCTCCCCTTTCTTTCTATTCAAGCAACCGTGACAGTCTGGAACAGGATGTTGTGGTTCAGGCACCGCTTGGGTGCCTACACCTGTGCCAACTCAGGGCAGTCACTGCCACCTTCACAACTGAGCCTGCACAAAGGAAGGTGAAGCAGAGGTCACCTGGAATCCTGGGGGCACTGCTGTGTGGGGGTGATCCTCCCTGCTATGGGACCACCTCTACCAACCAGCCCTAGGGAGGGAGTGAAGGGGAATTTGGGAAGAAAAGGCAGCACCAGGAGCTGTTGGGGAGTACTCACCACCGAGAGGACACTGAGCAGGCAGGACAGAATTGGAACTCTGAGTTCTGGTGATACTTTTCTCCTCTTGCCTCTGGTCTTATCTCACTTCTCTCTCCACTCCTTTCTTTCTCTTTATTCTTCTCTCCCTGTCACACAGTAGGTAATCACTTCTCCTGCCTCAAGAGCAATTGTATAACCACAGCAATCTACACGATGTAATCAATAAATCTACAAGCATTCCAGCCACCTTGGTGCCAGCTTGCCCCAGGTAGCCTTAGAAGAACCCCCTGCAAACCCTTCCTGGGAGATCAGGAGGCAAAAACCATTCATGGATAAAGCACTTCACCCCTCCCAAGACATGCTTAATGCCCTGCACATGAGCTGGACCTGCTGGGCTATTCCACAGGGCGAAGAGGGAAACTGAGGCACTAAGCAGCTCATCAAAACAGGCAAATCCTGGCAGGCAGGATGTGCAGTACCATGCATGCCCCATGAAAGACACAGTCACATCTTTGCACACAAACAAACCTTGATGCCCTGGTGGTGGGCTGAGTCAGATTGATCCACCGTGACTTCCATGAGGAGGTTATCTGCACAAAATCAAACTCAGTTTTGAAGGAATCACAGAATAACTGAACAGAAGGCACATGCAATGGTCTCCTCATCCCAGCTTGCCCAAGCAGAAGAGGTAAGAATGCAACAACCTGAAACAGAATCACAGAATGGTGGAAGTTGGGAAGCACCTAGTCCAAACTCCCTGATAAAGCAGGGCACCCACAGCAGCTTGCCCAGGGTCACAATGGCCAGGTGGGTTTGGAATCTCTCCAGAGAAGGAGACTCCACAACCTCTCTGGGCAGCCTGCTCCAGGGCTCCAGCAGCTTCACAGCAAAGAAGCTTCTCCTCAGGTTCAGGTGGAACCTCCTGGGTTTCAGTTTGTGCCCATTGCCCCTTGTCCTGATACTGTGCACCCGTGAGAAGAGTCTGGCCCCATCCTCTTGACACCTGCCCTTTAAATACATCAATCCATGCCAGCCAGTGAGGCCTCACCTTGGCCATAGAGACTGACGTGTCCCCAACTGGGTGCAAAAATCCCACTCCTCGGATGGCCCTGTTCCCAGGATGGAATGTTTTACCCTAGGACACTAAACCAGGAAGCCACAAGCCCTCAGGGAGGAGAGGCAGACGGATATGAAACAAAGCCTTTGGAGATCCAACTCTTTTTTATTATGGAAGTCTATAAAATAGCCACATGGATTATTATCATTTGTTTGCTTGCTTGTTTGTTCTTAAAGATCACAAAATACACAACATCCATTTTAATAGGTGACACAGAATATTATATACACATTAAAAACCACATGACTGAAACACAGCTTCACACAGCACTGATTTCATAACAAAACAAAAATAACCCAACCCACAAGTGCTTTTTTTTCCCTTTTTTCCCCTTTTTTCCTTTTGCCCTTTTTTGTCCCTTTTTTCCTATTTCCCCCTTTTTTCCTCCCTTTTCCCTTTTTTTCCTTTTCTCTCCCTTTTTTCCCTTTTTTCTCCCTTTTCCCCCCTTTTTTCTCCCCTTTTCCCCCCCTTTTTTCCTTTCTTTTTCTTTTTTTCTCCCTTTTTCCCCCCTTTTTTCCCTCTTTTCTCCCTTCTTTCCTTTTTTCCTTTCCCCCCCCTTTTTTCCTTTTACCCTTTTTTCCCCTTTTTTCCCTTTTTTCTCCCTTTTCCCCCCTTTTTTCTCTCTTTTCTCCCTTCTTTCCTTTTTTCCCCCTTTTTTCCCCTTTTTTCTCCCTTTTTCCCCTTTTTTCTCCCTTTTTCCCCCTTACCCTTCCCCCCTTTTTTCCCCCTTTTTCCTCCCTTTTTCCCCTCTTTTCTCCCTTTTTCCCCTCTTTTGTCTCTTCTTTCCTTTTTTCCCTTTTTCTCCCCTTTTTTCCCTTTACCTTTTTTTTCCTTTTTTCCCTTTTTTTTCCTTTTCCCCCCTTTTTTTCCCCTTTTTCCCTTTTTTCTCCCTTCTTTCCTTTTTTTTCATCCCCCCCCCTCTTTTTTCCTTTTTTTTCCTCCTTTTTCTTTTTCTTTTTTAATATTAAACCCAACTGTCATAAAACATATTAATATTCTTTTTTTCCAGACAATGTTTACAATAAAGGGGAAGAAGAAGATTTGGGTGGGGGGGGGGGGGGGAGGGGAATCATATTTTACTAAATAACAAATATTTAACAGCAAAAAAAACACAAACCACCCAACCCAACCCTCCACCTTTGCACTAAATAGCTATTTTGAATTATAACAAAAATAGTAATTATCATAGTTTATAAAGACAGATAAAAAAAAAAACAACCAACCAAAACACAAACAACAAACCCAGCAATCTGTGTATAAAATAATATTCTAGCAAATTGGACTGTGCTAAGGAAAAAAACAAAGAAAAAATATATATATAAAAAAAATCAAAGGAAAATAAACCCAAACACAAACAGCTCTGAGATTCAAAGTGCTTTATTCTGCAAACCCACTGCAGCAACTCTTTTGTTTTTTTTTTAGTCAAGTTATATTAGTTAGGAATAAAAATAAAACCAAAAACACAAAACCAAACCAAAAAAAAAAAAATGAACAGCAACATCAATAAAAACCAAACCAAAACCAAAAGCATGACTTAGTTCTGCCTGGATTAAATACTCACCCACACAAACATTATATATACAGAGGATGGAAGCAGATATATATAATGGATGTATGCCTCTGACAGGACTGCTCACCAGTCAACCACGCACTCAAAAGCAGGTTTGGTTTCCACTTTGTAACGACATTGGAAGTGAAAAACCCAAGAATTCCGGCAAAACCCTTCACTGAGTCCCCCTTGGAAAGCCCTGCCCAACGATTTCTGCTGGCTGCAGAACAGCAGGAAGCCACCCATGAGATTTAACCCAACCTTTTAACCTTGGTGTCTCTTCCACTCGTCAGCTTTCCCCTTTTTATTTCCAGCCTCCTCTCCCCCACAATTTGATCCCCCCCAGACTGGTCTGACAAGGAAATGGGGGCTCCTGGAGGGCATGTGGTGGTGGGTCTCTGATGGGTTTCCATCCTGCAGATAGACCATCCACAGCCCGCCCTTCGTCCCCATGTCCTACATGGGTTCATCATCCGCAACGACCATGGACACTTTCACGTGCCACTTAACTTCTCCTCCTCAGAGACTCAACTCTTCCCACCAGAGTCATGTTGATGTTCTCCTTTGCTTCTTTGCCCCTTGAAATTTTGACTACAGAATCATAGAATGGTGAGGGGTTGGAAAGGACCTCTAGAGATCATCCAGTACAACCCCCTGATAAAGCAGAGTCACTAAGAGTAGGTTGCCCAGGATTGAGTCCAGGTGGGATTTGAAAGTCTCAAGAGAAAGAGACTTCACAGATTCCACTGATTGAAATGAAGCTCTGTTGATCACCAGGAAAGCTCTCTCTCCATCAGGGACAAGGACAGTGCCTGAGCTAATAGTGCTTCCTTCAATATTTCCAGGCTGTCACACTAGCTAAGCCTCTGCTTCAGGGACATGATGGACATAGTCAGATGTTCCTGAGACCTTGCTTTTGGGTCCAGCATGTTATTTACCAGCCAGGATGCAAAGTCTGGATCTGAATGGCATCTCCTAGAAGACTGGGAGTTTTATTTCAGCTTAAATCACCCTGAAAATCAAGCTGTGCACCGTAGTGTGGGTGGAGACCATCCACCAGGATGCTCCTGGGTAGGGGGTTCTGGCAGCTTGGCTGACAGCAATTCGACCTCAAGTGCTTCCCCTAGCTAAAAAAACCCTGCCTCCCTCCTCCTTGCCTCCACCAGACAATGTGCTGGCAAAGGCAGCCATCGCTATCGCTCGCTTCACACTTCCTTCGACCTTCCAAAGAGGCACCCACTTGTCAAAAGCACAACCTGCAGAGCAACCTGATAAGCCACATCTGCCCCTCCGCCTTCCCTCTGACTTCTCTGGACACCTTAAGAGCTGAAAGCCAAGCTGCTCATCCAAGCACAAGATCTTTTCCCATCACATTTAGGAGAGGTCTCAGCTGTGGTCCTTGAAGTGTTCTTTCTGCCTTGGAAGGCAGGAGATAGGAGAGGAATGGGGATGGACAAACTGAGCAGAGATGCCTGAGGGCATCTCCTGAGCTTGGGTCTTGGCTCTGGTCTGAATCAAATGCCTGCCAAGGCACTTGGGGAGCTTGAGAGACCATGTCCTCCTTGAACACAACCCACCCATCTCACAGTCAACCCAGAAGCCTTTTGCATGGGAAAAAGGTAAATAATAAACTGAAATAAACCCTCCCAGCAAATGGAATGCAAGATATCTTGGTGGCCACTTGCTTGCACCAGAGCAGCTTTGGGTAGGGCCCTTCTCCTGGGTTAGTGGTGGGACAGCTTGCAAGGAGCCCTCAGGTTGGCCTCCTTCCTGCAGAGCTCTCCCATCACCAAAGAAAGCCCAAACATGAGACAAAGAATGCATACATTGGCTTCTTCAGTGAGATCACCTTTAATGCAAATGCCTCCCGTGGAAGAGGACGCATCAAAACGAGCAGCTCCAAGCATGGTGGCTCTGCTCAGCGCCCTGATGCTCGCAGAGCCGTGGTGGGCTGGTGGGACCATGCAGTTGGGAGGCTGGTGCCTGCACCTTGAGGAAGAGCAAAGGCACTGAAATGCCCTCAGAACAGGTGCCTTTGCAGGGGGAAGGGTTTGGCAGGGGCTGCGGCGGGGGAATGGGTGCACACAGGCTGTGTAGCAGCAGCAGGAAACTCAACAAGAGAAACAAAGGAGGACATTCCCCCGACCCAGAGCCCCGAACGCAAAATGCATGTTGCAAAATGCCAATATGCACTGTCCAAGGGCTCAGAAGGACAGCTCACCAGCCATTCAACCCCAGACAAAGACAGCTCAGGGGTTTTGGGTCCCACAGCAGAGTCAAAAGGACAGCTCCACCCCTTCCCAACCTGCCCCGGCACCAGCGGGAGTGGGGATGGGAATAGGCATCGCTCGTCTCCCTTCTTGCCAAGGAAAGCTTCCAAAACAGAAAACACAACCAAACAAATAAACAAAACAAGAACCAAAATAAACCAAAACACTGTTAACACCAGCTAATTTAACACTGATTTTAAAAAAAATAATAAAATAAGGTCAGAGGCCACCCAAGAGCCACCCTGGGACACCAGACCTCTGATCGCCAGCTGATCGCCAAAGCCTATCTCCCAGTGGGGCCTTTGCAGCTCTCCTCCTGGCAGCAGAAGTGTTTTATAGATATTTTTTAATATATATATTTATAACATTTAGATACTGTGTATGGTCAGACATCCCAGCTCGACTTGGGGTTTGCCACTTTTCCTCCTTCCGAGACACACGACGACAACTCAACCTTCTCCGAGCCCCATGGGAAGAGCAAAACGGTTTTGGCAGCTTCACCGGTGGAGAAGACAGTCCTGACCTGGAGGTTCTGCGAAGTGAGCATCGTGGAGAAGCTTCTCATCCCTCTCTCCTCCCCTCCTGTCCATCCCCTTGCCCCCACCCCACCCCTCCGTCCCCCGGCCGCCCGTCCCTCGCGCTGCCGGCGTGGGCTTTACACCGTCGCCCCCAGCATGGCATCTGTCCCCGTCAGAATCTCGTTCTGGTTGGAATCCAGTCCAAAGAATTTGACCTTGAGTCCGTCGACAGGGTGGACCACGGGCACCAGGGTGATTTTGGGGAAAGTCCTGGTGGCGAGCTCGAAGCGGCTGGTGCTGGCCAACTCGATGGCCAGCGCCTTGAGAAAGAGCTTGGCCAGGTGCTTGCCCAGACAGGTCCGTACGCCTCCTCCAAAGGGGAGGTAGTGGAACCTGCCGTCCTTGTCTTCGCTCCGACCCTGGCCGAAACGGTCGGGGTCGAAGATGTCCACATCCTTGAAAACAGGAGCGGTGTCGTGGGTGTCCCGGATGCTGTACATCACGCTCCAGCCTTTGGGGATTTGGAAACCCTGCAGGAAAGAAAGGGAAGGGGTGGAGAGAAAAACCAAAGTGAGTCAAACCTACTGTCAAGGGATAAGCAGCAGGAAGGCAAGATGAAACCATTTCGCTTTGTCTGCTTTTCCCCAAGTCCTTCAGGTTTATTGCTTGAGTGTGATGCAGATTGAAAAGAAAACCAGAGTGCAAAGGCCTGGGAGGTGGGAATCCTGGGTTTATTCACAGAATCCCAGATTGAAAAACTCTGCAAATCATCTAGTACAATCCCTCTATTAGAGCAGGGTCACCCACAGCAGGTTGCCCAGGATCACAGTATCCAGGCAGGTTTGAATCTCGCCACAGAAGGATACTCCACAACCTCTCTGAACAGCCTGCTCCAGGGCTCCAGCACCCTCACACCAAAGAAGGTTTTGCTCATGGTCAGATGGAACTTCCTGGGTTCCAGTTTGTGCCCACTGCCACTTGTCCTGTCACTGGGCACCACTGGAAAGAGTCCCCAGGACTCTCATCCCCTCCTTCTCACAGAATCTTTGTAACCTCTGCAGGTCTCTCTCCAGCAGTTCCCTGTCTCTCTTGAGCTGGGGAGCCCAGAACTGGACCCAGAGCTCCAGATGTGACTTCACAAGGGCAAATAGCCCAGGGACTTGCTGGGTGACCCATCACTATTTACATGCTTTGCAGTCTCTGGCAGGACCCCCATGATGCTCAGCAGCCACCGAGCAAAGGGATGCGGCTTTTCCTGTCATGCCCTACACCAGCCAGCCCGCCCCCAGTGCATCCCAGGGCTCTGCTCACACCCCACTGCCTGTCACTCCCACACGCCCAACGCACATGTCAGGGCCTGGGTGACGAGGAATGGGGTGGATTTATTATCCCCTGAGCACTTGAAAAGGTTTCTGACTCAAATCATTGCATTTGCAGGATTCACAGTGACAAGCCAGGTCTCAAGATTCTGTTTTGCTAGTCAGAAATTCCAGCCATGGTGGTGAGCAATCAGCTTGTCACCCAGCAGCCTGGAGATGTCCTTTGCAGTAAACCTTTCCCCTGTCACACCCCAGTGCAGATTTTGGCATCAAACATTGTCACAAGCTACTCCTTGATGCATCATGTCTGGCTCCTCTTTGACAACTCTGTCCCTTCCCTGCCATGGGCCAGATCTCATCATCCGCCTCTGAACTTGGACCAGTTCCACCTCCCATCACCAGCAGGACTTAATTTGGCCACCCTGAGGCCTCCTCTCAGCCAGGCTCAAGCAAGCTTCACAGCAACATACAAAACATACTATGGGAGCTGATGGTGCAGCTGGGCCCTGGAGAGATGGCAATCGTAGAATCATGGAATTGTTAGGGCTGGAAGGGACCTCAAGGATCATCCACTTCCAACCCCCCTGCCATGGGCAGGGACACCTCACACTACAGCAGGTTGCTCACAGCCACATCCAGCCTGGCCTTAAAAACCTTCATGGATGAGGCTTCCACCACCTCCCTAGGCAACCTGTTCCAGTATCTCACCACTCTCATGGGGAAGAACTTCTTCCTACCATCCAATCTGATTCTACCCATTTCTAGTTTTGTTCCATTTCTCCCAGTCCTATCACTCCCTGACACCCTAAAAAAATCCCCCAACAGCTTTCTTGCAGCCCCCTTCAGATACTGGAAGGCCACAAGAAGGTTTCCTCAGAGCCTTCTCTTCTCCAGACTGAATAGCCCCAACTCTCTCAGCCTGTCCTCATAGCAGAGCAGCTCCAGCCCTCTGCTCATCCTCGTGGCCCTTCTCTGGACACACTCCAGCACCTCCAGATCCTTCCTGGATCCAGAACTGGACACAGTACTCCAGGTGGGGTCTTAATACTCACATCCAGCTCAAAGGTCTGCAGCACTGTGCGGTACCCCCCGGAGATGGGGGTGAAGAGGCGAAGCACCTCCTTGATGACACAGTCCAGGTAGTGGAGGCTGCTGATGTTGTCAAGCCGGAGGGAGCCCTCGCAGATGCAGCCATTGTGGAGGATGCCCTTGCTGCGCAGCTCCTCCCGCAGCTTCTCCAAGACCTGAGGGTGTTTGAGGAGCTGCATGATCAGAGAGGTGCTGGCGCTGGCGGTGGTGGCATAGGCAGCGAAGATGAGCTCCAGGGTGCCATCCTAAAAGACAAGAGAAAGGCACACAGGTTGCCATGGGGCATGGCATCCTGGTCACGTCTAACTGCAAGGTCTCTCCTTGTGCAGGCAAAGGTCTTGGGTGCCCACCATGGGAAGCTTTCTGTAGAGCATCCTGTGGAGGATGCTGAAGACCAGACAGGCATGGGGAAAAAACCTCTGAAGGAGGCTCTTGATAGCACATGAAACACATGCCATGACCCTGCTGCAGGGAACAACTTGAGCTCATATATCCTGCAATGGATGCATCATAAAACTGGATGGGTCAAGGGATGGAGCTGGTCAAGGCTGGAAGTTTCAGGAAATTTGAATGGTCTTTTGGTATCCCTGGAAGTGCTTTTTAGAAAGCACTGAGCATGATTTGCAAATAAACATTGCCCACAGGCAATCCACTGTCTTGCTGACACCACAACCCACCAGACCAGAATTCAACTGCAGCTCCAACAAGACATTGAGAGCCTCCAGCTGTCACTGATCATCTCAAGTCTGCCTCAAAAACTCCTCCTCACAGCAGCTCACGCTTTGCTCTTCGGGGATCCCCTGCCCCAAGCACAGCAGGAGCAGGCTTAGGGTGGGGAGGGTCTTTACCTTCAGCTCCTGCATGGTTAGCTCCTTGCCGTGCTCTTTGCCGCTTTCTATCAGGATGTCCAAGGCATCAGCGTAGTCCTTGCCCTGCGTGCTCTGCAGCTTCTCCTGGATGGCCTTCTCCAGCCCCTTCTGCAGCGTCTCACGTGCCCGGATGCCCTGTGGAGCAGGAAGCCATAGAATCATTTTGGTTGCAAGAGACCTTTAAGATTATCAAGTCTGACCATTAACCCAGCACTGCCAGGTCACCACCAAACCATGACCACAACTCCACAGCTTTTAAATCAATCTAGGGATGGGCACTCCACTGGTTGCCTGAGCAGCCTTTTCCAGGGCTTGACAACCCTTTGGGTGAAGAACATTTTCCTAATATCCAACCTAAACCATCTCTGGTGCAACTTGAGGCTCTTTCTTTTTATTCCATCACTTTTTACTTGGGAAAAGAGGTGATGCCAACCTCCACCTTGATACAGCCTCCTTTCAGGGAGCTGTAGAGAGTGAGAAGGTCTTCTCTCAGCCTCCTTTTCTCCAGGCTGAACAACCCCAGTTCCTTCAGACACCCCTCACAAGACCTGTGCTCATTCACCAATTTTATCACTCTAGACAACAAGGTTTTCCTTAAGCCTCCTTTTCTCCATGAAATCACACAGGAGACAACGTGAGCACCACCATGTCCAGCTCAGCATTCCCAGGAGCTGGAGACGTGCTCAGGACAACATATCTAAGTAATACAACTACAATTGCAGGTGCTCAAAGAGAAGTGTAAAGATGCTGAGGTTGCTCCCTGGGCTGGAGGAGCAAGCCCTGAGTGGGCAAGATTACAGGCTAGAGCAATCAGCACCTACGTGCAAATGATAGGTCTGCTGTGGGAGCCCCAGTACCACACCAGTTCACAGGCTTCCAGCTCACCCTGGGATGGATGGCAGTGCCTGGGAAAATTGTCTCTCAAAAGCAAGTCAATTCATCTGAAAGGATCCTCTTCCCGGGAGCATAATGGGCTTCCCAAGGAACTTTATCACCTGTGCTCAGTAAAGCAATTGCTGTCTGAGGGCAGCTGCACCGAGCTAACCTGCTGCTGCCAGGGCTTTGGGGCTGGAGACTGTTGGGCTCATTCATGTGGTCCAATAAGGATTACAAAACTTGTGGGGATTGTAACAGAAAGAAATTTTAACCCTCTCTTTTCTTGGGGGGGAGGGGCAAAAATATCTGTGGGTTGTGTTATGTTCCCTGATTTGGGCTCATACCTCAAAAATTAGAATGGTTCTGGAATTAGAATCCAAGCATGATGGGGACATGAAGAGATCTCTGGAGATTATTTACTCCAATCCCCCTCCTAAAGCAGGGTCATGCACAGCAGTTTGCCCAGGATCACAACATCCAGGTGGGTTTGAAATCTCTCCAGAGAAGGAGGTTCCACAACTTCTCTGAGCATCCTGCTCCTTTTCACCCCACCTTTTAACTATTGATCAGCACTGATCAGATCCCATCCCAGGCTGCTCTTCTCCAGGCTAAACAGCCCCAGGACTCTCAGTCTTTCCTCCTGCTCCAGGTCCCTCAGTATCTTTGTAGCCTCCACTGGACTCTCTCCAATAGTTCCCTGTCTCTCTTGAACTGGACCCAGGACTCCAGATGTGGCCTTATTAGGGCAGAGTAGAGGGGAAGGACAACCTCCCACAACCTGCTGGTCACTCTGTTCTTGATGTACCCCAGGACCCCATTGGCCTTCTTTGCTATGAGGGCACTTTGCTGGCTCATGATGGACTTCTTTACCAGGACTCTCAGCTTCTTCTCTGCAGAGCTGCTTCCCATCAGGTCAGTTCCTAACATACACTGGTGCCCAGGTACAGGAGTCTACACTTGCCTTGTCATGAGGACCCCCTCCACTCAATTCTCTAGCCTAGAAGGTCCATTGACTCGTTTTGCCCTGAGAACAGGAGGGCACAAACAGGAGAATGGTCTCACAAACAAAAAACTACAGCAAAACTGCCAGCCACAAGTGAGGGAAAACAATCCATTAAATCTGGGCAAGTCCTGCCTCTGTTCTCCCTGGCATCAAACTGCACTCTCAAAGCCCATGGACAGATCTTCTCCACTCCAACAAAACAATCCTTTATAGCCCCAAACGGACTTACTTCTAGAACTCAGAAGGTGAGAAGACACAGCACCGAGAACCTTCAGAGATGGGGATTAGCCACTGCTCCATCAGCCCTAGATCAGTGTTATCAGATGGTGAAAGACTCAGCCCAAATCTCTTACCCTCCTGTAGCCACTGAAGGGCAGATCCACAGGCAAGGAGAAGACATTCTCCACGAACTGCTGGTAGACCTCGAAGAGGCGGCTGAGCTCCTCGTCAGGGATGCGGAAGCCCAGCAGGACACGGATAGCCATGCGGAAGGTGAGCTTCTGGGTCTCGTGGTAGACATTGATGGACTCAGGGTTGCTGCTCCAGGCCCGAAGAGTGTCTTTGATCACCAGCTGGATCTTGGGAAGATAGCTCTCCAGTGCCTCATGGCTGAAGATTTTGGAGAAAACCTGCAACAGAGAGCATGCAGAGATCTCAACCTAGCACCAACACCCTGCTCCTTCTCTAGTAACCTGCTTCAGTGCACAAAAACGAACATCACAAGGCTCCTGCACTGAGCAGAGCACACACAATCATCCAGAATTCGCCAGCCAGGATCACCCATGCCTAAAATAGCTGCAAAAAGGGTTGATGGGGAAATATCAGCTAACACACCTTCTGCAGGATGACCCCCACCGCAGCCATCACACACAGAATCACAGGAATCATACAGAATGGTGGGAGTTGAAAGGGACCTCTGGAGATCACTTAATCCAACCATCCACTAAAGCAGTTTCACCTAGAGCAGTTTTCCCAGGATCACAACATCCAGACACATTTGGAAGCTCTCTGAGGAAGAGACTCCACAACCTCTCCAGGCAGCCTGCTCCAAGGCTCCCCTCACAGCAAAAAAATTTCTCCTCATGCTCACATGGAACCTTCTGGGTTCTAGTTTGTGTCTGCTGCCCCTTGTCCTGTCACTGGGCACCACTGAGAAGAATCTGGCCACATCCTCTTGACACCTGCCATTCAGCTCTTGCTGAGCACAGATCAGATCCCCTCTCTGGCTGCACTCCTCTATGCTCAACAGCCCCAGGGTTCTCAGCCTTTCCTCCTCACAGAGATACTCCAGGCCCTTCAATGTCTTTGTGGCTGGACTCTCCCCAGTAGTTCCCTGTGTCTCTTGAACTGGGGAGCCCAGAACAAGACCCAGGACTCCAAATGTGGCTTCACTAGGACAGAATAGAGGCAGCAATGTGGAGAAAACTGGAGACGAAACACTCACATTGTGCACAGTGGGATGGATAGAGCTGCCTTTCTTGCAGCTCCCTCTCTCACAGCTCCCAGTTACATTCATTCCACGATTTGGAGGCTACTAACACACCTCTTCCATGGGGATTCTCTAGTGTCTAACATAAGGGCTGTGCACACACAAGCTTTTCTCTCTCACCTGTCAACCACCTTTTTAAAAACATACATTAAAAACCAAGTGAAATAACTATTTGGAGGCATTTAGGATCTATCTGACACCTGCCTGAACTTGGGCTTCAAGCAGGGAGGAGAGGCACAGACGTACACAGAGGCTGCGATTGCACACAGCTCATTTCCTTGAGAAACCAGGAAAAACAAAACAAAACAAAACACCCAACAAAACCCAAAGCCCTGATGTCAGGGAAGTTAAAAAAAAAAAGCACCACAAAAAAAAACCAAAAACCAAAGCCCTGATGTCAGCAGACAGCATTAATTTAAGCTCTGTGAGTAAACACAGCGCAGGAGTGGGCCTCCCCAAGTCCCCGATGCTAACGGCTCCTTACTCCAATCCGGGCCAGGAGGAGCTCAGCAATGCCAGGAATGTCCCTGCAGCCCTCCCCGGCGCAGCCCACAGCGCGGGCTTTCATTCGGCATCCCCGGCCGCATCCCTCCCAGGGCGCAGCGGAGGCAAAAGCTGCGCTGTTTGTTTATTCTGTGTTAACCTCCGCGCAGACAGGGCAGCGGCACACACGCACCGCCGCACGCCGAGCCGCCGGCAGCACCAAATCAAAACCCCGGCTCACACCGAGCTCCGGAGCTGCGAGGCTCCACCGGTGGCCAAGATCCCAGGGAGGGCTCCGTGCGTGGTGTGGGGGCTGCAAAGTTATCAAACCAACACGAGGAGAGAAATCAAAGCTGCCCCCCACCCCCCCACACCTCTTTTCCATGAGCGCCGGACTCGCTGGAGCTGTAAATGTGAGAATTTCCTCTGCAGTCAGCACTCAAAGGCAAAGGTAATATTTTCCTGGCTGCGACCCCTCATTGCTAATGCACATCGTTTGCTGGGAGTTTGTTTGGTGAAATAACACCTCTGTCCCCTCGCAGCCCTGCGCAGGAGGCTTCACAAGAGCCACTTCATCCTGCGCCACGCTCGGGCTGAGCCCCGAGTAAAACTCATCGCACCGCACGCAGCAGGGAAGAGCTCGGAGGCTCCCTGTGGAAACCCCCAGCATGTGAACCTCCATGGAAGGAGGACAGGGCTAGGACCGAAAAAAAATGCAAGTGGACTGACAGACAGATCTGCCTGCAGACAGACAGGCAGCCGTCAAGGGATGGCTTCGGAGAGCTGAGGCATGAATGAACGGAGCCGAGGAATGAATGAAGCACCGGCGGGGCCGCGGCGAGATCACGGCGAGGGCGGGAGACGGTGCAGCTGCTGCCTTCTGCCGCCTCCCTGCACTTCAGGAGCTATTTTTAAACCTGGAAAGGGCAGCGGATGCTCAGGCAGAGCTGCCTGTGTGAGGGGGTGAAAAAGCAGCCGCTCGGAAAGGAAAAGCTGGAGGTGCTAGAGCCGAGTCCCTCAGCTGCCTGGGGAAGGCATGGGAGGAGGTGGGAAAGGGCTGGTTCCTGATGGTCATAAGCAGGACACCAGGCTTGGATGCTGTGCTGACTGGAGGAAAGCTGGCAGTCACAAGGGATGGGACAGGAGCTCCTGAGTGGGGAGCCCAATGTCCCCCCCATCCGGCTGGCATCATCCCTTCATCTATGCTGGAGGTTTCGGGGTAAGGACAGAGGCCCCCAGTGAATCACCCTACTCTTAGTCCTTGAGCCCCTCATAATGGGAGTGTGGCTCAGTTTCTCCATGTGAAACCAGAGCCAGCAAGGGGACGGCCTCTATCTCAGATGTGATGAGGCTGAAGCCCTGCTTGGAGTCACCACCCCAAAAGAGGTGGCCTCTGGGACTCCCAATCTGGGGCAAACCCCATCCTCCCACAGCACTTCCCAGCACCTCCTACAGGCGAGGGGTTTAGGGACCCCACAAAAATCACAGTATTCCAAGAAATGTCTCTGGTTTTGCTGTGCAGAATTGCTGCAACAGTACAGAGAACCAGCCCAGGAACAGATCTACACTCTGCAGAGCAAGACAGACTCTGAAGAAGAGAGTTCCCATCCCAAGGAATGATATTGAGTGCAGGCACAGAAAAGGGAACCCTCAGGGAGAGTAGCCTGAGCCCCTCCAGATATCAACATGTCGCCTGCCCAGCCTGCAAAAGGGGAAGAATTTAGCGCTGGGGGGGCTGGGGGAGGAATTGTTATCATCTTTTTCTACCAGGCTCCACTAGCCCCAGCTGGCTACACCCTACACGTGCAGGAGCCTGCAGCTCTCAGCCCCGCGGCCGGCCGACGTTGCGAGCCCCGGCCCGGCTGCAAGGTCCCGTCCGCTTGCCGCCGTTGCGCTCCACGCCGCCTAATCCCAGATGTCAGCAGATCCTTTCCCCAGCCAGACACAAGTCTGGATCCCCTTCCAGTCACCTCCAGTTCAACCCTGCATCTTTCCAGTTGATTAAAAAGGAGGAAAAGGCAGCCAACTTTCCCCAGCAAACCTTCACGCATTTCTAGCCTAAAATTCCTGCGCCCTCTAGTGAAGTCGAACCGAATGTCTCGGCCGCTCGCTGGACCAAGACAAGCAGGACCGGAGAGATTTGGTGCTAAAGAAGTTGTTTCAGAGCTGCCAAGAGGTAAAATCAGCTCTAAGGAGACACTTGGCTCTGCTAACGCAATAGCCCATCTCTGGTGGAGGTCCACCAGGTGGCCTCGGTGCTGGGGAAATAACCAGGATGTTTTGGGGATGCTGGAAAGAGACCACATTTTTTCCCCCATTTTGATATGTCCCAGTGACTCAAGTCTAGGGATTTGCTCTGTCCAGGGACATTTATTTACACCCTCACACATATGGTCACCCCACACCGAGGGAGGCACAACCACCACCCAGGAAGCCTGCATGGCAGCTTCTGAATTCATCCCATAGTAGAAAGAGGATACTTAAAGATCCATGGTTTTCCTAAGGCAGAGAATTCCTTCCCAGCATCTGAGCTCCAGAATCTCCTGGAAAGGTCCAGCTCCATGTGATAGTGAACTGCACTCAGTTTCAAATGGAGAATATCTCAGCCCTGTCCTTAAACCTTAAACCCCACAGAAGACAGGAGTACATTCATGTAAAGAGCTCTGAGCTTCAACCTGCAACATTTTCATGCATAGTAAAGGCTTCATTTAGTGTCTGGTGTGGAGAGGAGTTAGCAAGGACAACATTTTCATGATGCTATCCCTCCTTGGTGGCAGCCAAGTTTCCCCACTCCAAGCAGCAGCTTCAGTCCCTGCCTTTTACTATCTATGATCTGAAGGTTCCCTCCTCCAAGCCAACACATCAGCACAGCAAAGGGAGGAATACTCCAGGAGGAAAACTTATTCTTTGAGATCATACACCATCATCTTATCCAGCCCATGCTGGCCAGAGCTGCTGGCCCCACCAAACAAAGGTAGAATAGAATAGAATAGAATAGAATAGAATAGAATAGAATAGAATAGAATAGAATAGAATAGAATAGAATAGAATAGAATAGAATAGAATAGAATAGAATAGAATAGGAATTGGAATTAACCAGGTTGGGAAAGACCTTTGAGATTAATGAGCATGGAGATGTCTTCATGACCCAGTTTGGCACCTGCCTGCAATTTGGCCAGTGGGACACGTGAGGAAGCATCCAAAGCAGTGTCTCAACCTGGAGACACACTATTTCTACTTACGTGTTTGGCCCAACCCTCTTCTGTTGCCACATTGTAATGGATGTCTGCCTATCCCTGGCACCAGATGCAGGGCTGCCAGGCAAGGAGCATCACTGCCATGCTTCAGCAAGACCATAAAACATGATATTTGTGGAGCAGGATGAGAAGGCTCAAGGGCAAGAAGCTGTCCTGGCACAAGGAGTGTGAGCAAAGGGAAAAGATTGTGAAGGCTATGCAAGGCACCACGAAGAGGAGAGGACCTGCACTAAGCCCTACTGCTACCCTGATACTCTGCTATTTTAGGTAGCATATTAAGAAACATTTCTTCTCTGAAAGAGCTGTCAAGCCCTAGAAGAGGCTGCCCAGGGAAGCAGTGGAGTCCCCATCCTTGGAGGGATTGAAAAGATGTGTAGATGTGGTGTTGAGGGACTGGGTGGGCTTGGCTGTGCTTGGTTAAAGGTTGGACTTGATGATCTTAAAGGTCTCTTCCAACCAAAACAGTTCTATGGTTGGAAAATGGAGCAAATGGACCGCTCTCCAGTCTCCTGCCATCTTCTGTCACGGGAGGTACCCAAGCCCACTGAGAGGAAAAAGCCAGGAGTTTCAGCTCCCAAAACAAGCAGTGTTTGGTTTGCCCATCAAAGTATAGCAGAGTGCAGGTGAGAAGCGTGGAGCTGAAGGGAACAACCTCTCCCAGGGAGAAATGCAAGAGCCCCATGAGCACTGCAACTCATCTCCAAAGGGAGTCTGGTTACAGAAGCTGGAGTTTCCAAACTCCAAAAGAAGCTGAGTGCTTTTGCAAAAGGCTTCACTGAAATTCAAAGGATTCTCAAAAAAAAGAGCTGTGCTAGAAAAAAGCTTTAAGGTGATTTCAGCATCCCTGGGCCAGCTTATGATGGTCATGCACTTTTCAGGGTTGCCAGTACCCCTAATGTTTAACAGGTTTTTAAACATCTAGGGTCAGGAGAAACTTAGCACTTCCTATTTCCATTTGAGTTCAGAAGGAAAAGGAGCTCAAGTATCCTCTTTCCCCACAGCTCAAAAATCTCCATGTCCAAGCACCTCTCCCACAAACTCTCCCCATGGCAAGGGAGACTCTGCTTTCAGTCCCAAACCCTTTAACAGGCTCTCAAGTTAAAGGAGCTATGATGAACAGGATGGGGAGGGAGAGCAAGACACGAGCTGTCTTAGACTTGATGATCATAAAGGTCTCTTCCAACTACAATAACTCCACAATTCTAAGCAGGACACCTTACATGCATCACAGCACCTTCCTCATGTCTCAGAAAAAAACCACCAGCAGCAGCAAAATGCAAACAGTTACATTCAGCAAATTGGATATCTCAGCCCCACAAGGTTGTGGAGATGCCCAAGCACCTCGTGGTTCTTCAGCATCTGTGGGCCTACCCCACTGCTGAAGTGCTGCTCCGAGTGCCCTCCACCTATTCATTCACAAGGAGTCAGAGCAAAATTCACCTTACATACTGCTCTTCAAGGAGGGAACCAAACACAGGGAGGGAAAAACAAAGAAGAGTCACATCAATGGATAGCACATGGGGCAAAAAGCAGGGCTTGTGTCCAGCCAGAATGGGCTCAGATCAGAAGCAGGGGATCACCTGGTGGAAAAAAAAGGTCCAATGGGACAGGGACCCCAGAGGGAGGAGCGGAATATCATGAACCACAACTCAGCAGGCTGCTCAAACTGCTTGAAAGGATGGAGTATGATGCAGTGAAAGACCAAAGCTACACAAAGACAGCGTGGGACAGATACCAAGCCTGAAATGCTCTCCCCATCTCTTGGGATTAGCTCCTGGAATCTCCCACTCCTGTTCCAGAGCCTGGACCCATACAGAGCTATGGGCTGCAGATTGCTGTTCCATCTAGTGCAGAATATTACAGCCAGAGATGTTTCGTCACCCACAACTTCCACCTGAGGTGACACAGAAAGCTAGGAAAGCCTGCACTGAAGAGGTTCAGCTTGCAGGGTATGGTATGGTTCCTGGAGAGCAGAATCACAGAATCATTTTGGTTGGGAGAGACCTTTAAGGTCATCAGCTCCAACAATTAAGCCAGTACTGCCAAATCCACCACTAAACCGTGTCTCTCAGAACCACTTTTCAATCCTTCCAGGGATGGTGACACCACTGCTTCATTGGGCAGCCTGTTCCAAGGCATGACACCCCTTTGGGGGGAAGAAATTGTTCCTCGCATCCAACCTAAACCTCCCCTGGTGCAACCTGAGACTGTTTCCTCTTGTCCTATTCCTTGGGAGAAGAGATAGATCCCCACCTGGCTCCAGCCTCCTTTCAGGGAGCTGCAGAGTGATCTGTAAGCGCACTGTGACACAGCACAGCTCCTCAGAGCTGGGTCAGGGCTTACAGGGCATCTTGGGGTGGAAGGTGCTATGTAAAACACACAGCAGATTTGTCTCGCAGCCAGGAGCTCCTGCACTTCACTTTTTTTAATCCCATGGAATTACCCTGGCTTTACACCACTGCAGATGACAGCACCAGTTGGTCTAAAGTCAATGAACCAACCTAACTGACAAATTCTTCCCCAAGACCGCGAGCGGGAGCCCTCCTCCATCAATGGAAGCATTTTCTCCAGCTCCAGCAGCTTTAGCCCGTGGGTTAAAGCTCACAGGGCAGGAGCCCAACACAGACATGCCTAGAAGGGGCTGGAGCCGAGCCAGATGATGGCAGCTGGAATCCAGCCTACTTGAGCTGACACGCTCTGGGGGGGCTTGGGTGGAAGGAGATAGTTTCTTTTCCGACGTGGGATTTGCAAGTGGGGTAGGGTGGAAATGTGTTTGTGGGGGGGAAACCACCCCAACCTAAAAACTAAAACCCTCTCAACAACTCAGATCAGGGCTTTTTTGTAGGGTGAAAGGTACATTCCCGCCACCTCCCATCCGTCCTTCCTCCTCCCGCCCCTCTCCCCCATCTCCCTCCCTCCCTCCCCCCCCTGTCCAGCCCACAGCAGCTGGTTTATATTTGGTTGTAAATTTATGGCCCCTTTTGTGTTCTTAATCCTCTTGCAAACTATATTAAAGCCTCAGACCTTTCTACTTGGTGCTAATAAGCTCAACACTTGTATGCCTCCGAGGCAGAACATTAATTGTGGTGTGTTAATGAATGATGTAGTTTTGGACAGTGAGACAAAACAGGCTGCTTCTCTGCACCACTGTCTGCTTCCTCCTCGAGTCTCTGGGTCTAGGATGTCTACCCAGCCCACGAGCAGCTTTTATTTTATTCTTTCTTTTCCTTTTTTAAGCTGCCTGTGCCTATTTTGGGATTACTCTGCTGGAACAGAGCAGGAGCCCAACAAGTCCAGCGCTCTCCTGCCAAGGCTGGATGCTTCTGAGGAAAGTCTGAGTCCCACCTTCCCTGTGCACCGTAGCAGAGCCGCGCTGGCAGTGCATATCCTGCACGGGGAAAGTCCTTCCTGGCCTCAGGCACTGCTCAGTTTCGACCTAAAACCTAAGGACCATGCATCCTGTCCACTTCCAAAACCCATTTCCTTGGCCACTTCCAATCCCCATTTCCTTCTCCACCAAGAAGCTGAGGTCCCTCGCAGGCAGAGGCACAGGGCTGCCTCCATCTCTGCTGCTAAACTTCAGATTCCCACTGTCCTTACATCCCACAAAAGCAGAGCCCATGCCAGCACCAAGGATTGGCTTTGCCTTCATTAACAGCTCATAGTGACCCAGGAATCAACAGTTCCAGAACACACACATCAGAAGTGACCTCACTGATTTCACTGGGGTTTCACAGGTAGAAAGGGAAGCCCATGGGTAGGAATGGGAGCTCACCGGGAGAAATGGAACCTGAAGATGGCATGTCTGCAGGGACAGATTTAGGGTGAGATGTGAACAGCCAGCCTGGGACAGGGTATGGCTGAGGTGGCGTGGCTGTGCCATCAAATCAAGAACAGGATGAAGAGAACATGGTGTACCCTCAGCCAAGCACCAACCCCAGTCATCCCTTCCTGAGGAGTAGCACAGCAAGAGCTCCCCATCACATCTAACCTTGAGGGATGACATGTATCCCTTCCATGATGGGGAAGGACAGGGATCTGCCACCAAAAAGCCAAAGCAAAGACATGCCCATGTTCAGCCAGATGCAAGACCACCGTGGCTGCTCCTGCCAGCAACCTGCAAGGTGGTTTCAAGATGAAAATGCCACCACCTTGGAGGCATCATGGGTGGCCCAGATCCTTCTCCAACATCAACATAAACTCCATGACCCAACAGCAGTAACAGCCTCTCAGTAGATATTTATCTCAGGAAGGTGGTTGAGAAGTTTTGGGTTGCTTTTGTTTACTACTTGTAAACTGTTCTTATCAACCAGCTTCATCTCAGGCCAAGGACAGAGCCAATGCTGATGGCATTTGCAATAAAGCAATACCTCTGACACAGGCAAGCCCTGCTTCTAGCCCTGCTCTCATCCTCCATCCTGCTCCACAAGCTGTAATGTCCATGGCATACCCACAGACCACCTCCCCTCTAATACCTGGAGAGTTCATTGCTCAGAAGGGGGAAGTTTTCTCCAATTTGTATTGACTTTGACAGCTTCTTGCAGGGCAGTTGGAATGAATAGGGAATGGGAAGGCAGAAAGCTGCCAGAGCTACCAGCTTAGTATGGCCTTGCTCTTCCTGAGCACCCTCCACACGTACACCTCAGAGTCCTTCATCAACACTTATGAGATTCAAGGTGCTGGTAGCCCAGGGGTGGAAAAGCTATTCACTTACTTTGTGGAAAGGTTGAATCATAGAATCATTTTGGTTGGAAGAGACCTTTGAGATCATCAAGTCCAACTGCTAATCCAGCACTGCCAGGTCACCATTAAGCCATGTCCCTCAGTGCCACCATACAAGACCCTGAAGAGAAACTGAGATAAGGGAAACAGCAATCCTGAGAGAAGAGCTCCAAAGACTGAGCTGTCCAACGCTGCTGCTCTGGTCCCATCATGGTCACAGGCAGCAGAGCCAGTGGGGATGGCTGCAATTTGCTGGTCTTGAAGTTACACTGAAGAGCTAAAAACTCTTTGGAAAGCTTCACGACACATGGCCAGCCAAACAGCCAATTTTGATGGCAAGCTACCAGAAACACCATGCAAGAACATGTTGGGTTTAAAGCTCTTTGCTAGAGCTAATCTTCACATCTCCGTGGCAATCTGTCCCATGGAGAGGAGACACAGCTTGATTGCCAAGAAAGGATGAGAGGATCTGCCAGTGCTGCTGCAGAGAAGTGCAAGTCCACTGGATTTCATAAAGAAGATAAGGACTGGTGGTGACCCTGCAAGGGTGGTGAAACAAGAGCTGAAGATGACCTCAGTGGCTGGAATCACAGCAAAAGGTGAGGACATGGGGTGTCACACCCCACCTTTCCACAGGTTTGGCTTGCACCCTACACCACATGCAGCCTCACAAGAAACTATACCCCATGTACCACTTCTGGCAAGACCAGAGAAGGGGAAACCACTGAAGAGCAGGCAAAGGCTCAACCTCAGACATGAAACCAAACAGAACTGGGTGGATAGATGGAAGCACTAATCCAGAAAGCCCCAGGATGCTTCAAACTGAATTATCTACAACCTGAAAGGTTTCCCAGGGAATGCTGCTGCTCCTCTGTATGGAGCTTTCAGACTTTTCATACTAGCAGCCTTACTATGAGAGTTGGTCAAGTCTGTAAAGAGCAGCCTTCTGCCCACAAGTTCTTTGGTTGGTTCATCAGAAGGTCAGGGGGAAGGTACAGACCTGATGCCTGAAAGAAAAACTTAGCCAGCAATGTACCTTCATGGCCAAGGAGGCCAGTGGTCTCCTGGGGGGCATTAAGAAGAGTGTGACCAGCAAGGTCAAGGGACATTCTCCTCCCCCTCTACTCTACCCTTGCAAGGCCACATCTAGAGTATCGTGTCCAGTTCTGGGCTATCAGCAGCATCTAAAGATACTGCAGAGGTTAGGAGGATGAGGCCAGAATCTTCTCAGTGGTGCCCAGTGACAAGACAAGGGGCAACAGACACAAACTGGAACCCAGGAGGTTCCATCTGAACAGGAGGAAAAACTTCTTTGCTGTGAGGTTGACAGAGCACCCTGGAGCAGGCTGCCTGGAGAGGTTGTGGAGTCTCCTTCTCTGCCTGGGCATTGTGATCCTGGGCAACCTTGTGTGGGTGACCCTGCTAAAGTGGTTGAACTAAAAGATCTCTAGAGGTCTCTTCCAACCCCACCCATTCTGGGGCCCTGAAGCATCTACCCTAGAAGGAACATGGTTAAATCTTACATGTAGTGCTTCTCAGAATCTCAGCACCAGGGTAGGCAGAGTTAAAGACTGAGGCCATTCAACAGCATTTACCAACAGCTCAGGGCTCATGAACACAAAAGATGCCACAGTTTCTGCTGGTAGAGGTCACCTGGACTGGAAAGGTCTTTAATCTGGTCATCACGATCTCACCAGGAACAAAATGATCTGTTTTCTTCCCATTAGAAGCAGGTTCCCCTTATCTCTGCATGCACAACTCACTCAGCCCAGGGCAGTGAGCCTTTTGTGTATGGGAGAAGGAGACTCAAGCAGCTCAGAGTACACCCAAGGGCTGCATGAAGTATGAGATGCTCAGCTTCACAAGAATTAAGAGGCGACCAAGGGCAGGAATCAGAATGACCTCCTGTTTTCAAAGAGGCCATTTGAGCCCAGTGTACCCAACCTCACACTGCTGAAAGAGAAGGCTCAAAAAATGATTAGCTACTCCAGCTAGTCCCCAGTCCCACCGATATGGGAAAAGTGTCTGCTCCTGAATATGCCAGAACTCGAAGCAGAGGCAAGGTGTGCGAGTAGGAGCAGGCACAGCTCATCTTGGGATGGGGTTTTGCCAGAGTACCTGTTCTCAGGAGGCTTTAGCCATCCCTTAAGCAGGAATTAGGATCCTTGCCAGCTTGGGATAGTGCATGATGCCAAAAATTGGGAAGGCAAAAGGGATTTGAGGAGGAGAATGGAGATCCAGAGCAGAGTTTGGACTCAGAAAAATCCAGACCCCATTTGGGTTCACTGTTGAGGGTGGGACACATATTCCACTAGGAAAAGAAAAAATCCACAGGTATAAAAATAGAGGGACAGAGGCTCTGCCCTTTCTGTGCTGCTGATACTGCTCCTTGCTAGTGCCACCGCTCCCCACCTGAGCTGCAGTACAAATTACAGATCCATCCAGACACCACAGAGCTCAGACCTCCCTTTTCTATGATCCTATTCCCATCACCCATGCTCTCCTCAGCTCCCCCAGTGCCTGAATTCTGTGGTTTTATTACAGCAATGGCAACCAAAGACCTTCAGCAACTTGCTTTCCAGTAGCAAAAAATTATCTTGCTGTGCAGGAGATAAAAGCAGCAGCCAAGGAGGGTGGAGGGACCTTCAACTCGCTGGCTGCTGCCATTTAACCCTCCCCTGATTGGAAATAAATAGGAGCCAAAGCTGCTGCTGAAGGAAAGCACATCTCTCTCCATCTCCCTGCACCTCTTCTGACCCAAATTATGGTGGAGGGAGCCCCACAAACCATCACCCTTTTTTGACAGTAAAGTCAGAAAAACTCTCTCCTCAAGAAAACTGAAGTATCCTGAGCAAAGGGTGATGGAATTTCCAGCACAGAGCTTGCCTAAGTCTTGGGTAGGGATTCACATGGTGCTTCTTGTGGCATCACTCAGATCCCAGCCACCAGCACATTAAGAACTGGGACTAAGAGATGTCATGTAGTGTTTGGGCACTCATCTTCTCCCCAGGAGAAAAGAGCTGAGCTGGGTTTGTTTGGGACTTACAGAAATACAGCCGCCAAAATAAGAAATGCCACTTGAGCAGAGAGAGGAGAGTGGACCTAGCCTCAGGGCCCTAGGTACCACAACTGCTGTGCCAGCAAAGCCACCTCTGCACTGGACACATCACCTTCACCCCAAATTCACTGCCTGCCCCAACCCTGGAGCAGGGTGTCCCTATGGGACAGGTCAGGATGCAAAATCCATCACCTATGACCAGGCAAGGCCCTAAGAAGGTCTCAGCCCCCTTCCCAGCCAGCTCAGTCCGTCATCATGCTCCATGCCAGGACCCCCATCAGCACCCCAATTCCCCTAAAATCCAATCCAGTGCTGAGCACCATGAAATCCCTCCCAAAAAGCACAAAGCCTGCAGTCTCTTCAGGACACCCTCAGCAAAGCCTGAAAATGGGAGGGACTCCACTCATTGCCCCACTTCCCTTCCACCCCACAGCCTTGTTAGGAGCCCTCTGGGACTGTGCTCACTGCTCAGCCCATTTCACACAAGTCACCAGTTGCAAGGAGCTGTTGGGGTGGTGATGGGGTGTGGGCAGCACCTCCATCCCCAGCAGCAAGTGTGACATCCCCCCACACACTCACTCTCTCACATCTCCATTGCCCTTTTAAATCCTTCAGAGGCATCGAGTGTGGGCACAGAAGGGGGGGGCACACCCACGCAGGACCTCCCACGTTGGGGGTCTGCGAGAAGAGGAGGAAGGAAAGCAGAGAAGGATGAGAGAGGAAGAAGGGAAGGAGAGGGATGGAGGAAGAAGGGAAAGAGGGATGGGGGAAGAAGGAAAGGGTTTCCCTCACCCAACACACACACCCACGCATTTGTCCCGTCCCGAGCACGAGTGGGGACCTCACCTTCCTCTTATGGCGATGGATGTCGCCGATGGAGTTGGCCACGGTGTTGGGTCCCAGCAGCATGCGGGTGCTGCGCGGCCACTCGGTGCTCACCAGGTGATGCTCCCCCATCAGGATCTTCCGCACGTTCTCCGCGCCTGTCACCCGCACCAGCGGCCGCCCCAGCAAGTGCGTCTTGAAAACATTCCCGTACTTCTCCCGCCGCGAAGACTGGAAGCAGGAACCCTGCGTGGGGTGGAGGGGCAAAAGACGAGGGGGGGGGGGGGCGGTGTCACCACAGGGCTTCTCTGCGCCCACGCAGCCGCACCCACGCGCGGGGATCCCCGCGGAGCATCGTCCGTGGTGGGAGAGCGAAAGCAAGCCCGACAGGGATGGAGGAGGGCAGAAATAGAGGGGGAGAGGGGTCGCCCCGACATCCCACCCACGCACAGCCCGGCTCCAGCGACGGGGAGACCGGTGCTGCCCTCCCATAGCCCCGACGAGGGTCCGTTCCCTCCGGCCCCCTTCCTTCCTTTTATTTCTACCTTTGCTTCCCCTGGCACTTTTTTAACCTTTTAGGGGTTTCGTGGCTTTCCCCACCTCTTTCTCCTTTTCTTCCCTCCTTTTTCTTTTTGCTTTTTCTTTTTTAAAAATTGCTCTTCCCCCCCCCCCCCCCTTTTTTTATCCCTTCTCCACCCTTTCTTATCCCTTTTCTCCACTTTTTTTTTCTTTTATTTTCCCCCTTCTCTTTTTCTTTCTCTTTCCCCCCCATTCTATCTTCCTTCTTTCTCTTTTACCCCTTCTCTCCTCTTTTCTCTTTTATCCCTTTCCCCCCTTCTCTTCCCCCGTTCTCCTTTTTTCCTTTCTCTTTTTTAACTCCCCATTCCCTCTCCCCCTGCCTTTCCCTCCCCCCTCCTTCCCTTTTCCCCCTCTTTCTCTCTCTCTCTCTTTTTTTTTTTACTCAATTTACTCGAAAGGCTGCAATTTCCCTAAGTAACTCTCCAGATTTGAAAACCTTTAATAACTTTCCCACATGCTCGGAGGGGTTTTTGCCGGCGAGAAGCCGCGGAGTAGAGAAGAGGAGAGGGGAGGGGAAGGGTGTGTGTGTGGGGGGTTCCCCCCAAAAAACCCGTCCCGAGCAGGGAGACTATCTGGGAGCGCTGCAGCTCGGGGCTGGGAGTACGGGGTGTTTATTTTGAAACAAAAGCGCGGTTGTGAAGTTCAGATGTTCAGGTGACCCTGTTTCTTGATCTGCGTAAATATAATTAAAGTCCTTTTTGTGGCATTAATAAAGAGTTATTTGTACACCATTTCCAGGGCAGCACAAAGAGGACCTTTATGTGGGTGAAGTTTCGAATGGAGTCCAATTTATACAAAAATTTTGTATTTTTAGCCCTGGACTCTGTTTGGATGGAGCCTGTGGAAAAGCGAGAACCCTTTTCTGGTCCCCCTGTAAAAAATCTGATAAATTTCTTTAAAAAATAAAGCCCTATTGAGAGCGGCCGGTTAACCCCTTCGGGGCCGGCCGGGGAGCGGAGCCACCGCGCTGGGCTCTCACGTTGGGGCTTCCCCGGCACCGGGAGGGGGGGAACGGGGACGCAGAGGGACACCGGGGACTGCGGCGGCTCCCACGGCCGGGACCCGGGCTCTGCCATCCCATCAATGCAAGGCGGCTTCGGCTGGCGGGAGCATCCTCGCCCGGTTGCTCCTCGCTTTTTATTATTTTGCCCTCGGAGGAGGAGGCTGGGAAACCCTTGGGTTAATTTAAACCTCGGGGGTTCCCTCCTGGGATGCTGCGAGCCCCCGGGAGTGCCCCCGGCTTCCCCATGCCTCCTCTCCTCCTTTTTCTTTCTTTTTTTCAGTGTTTTTTCTCCCTTTTCTTTTTTTTTTCTTTATTTTTTTTTTCGGTCATTCGGAGGGGGATCCCGCTCCGCCCGCCGCTGTTCAGCATTTAGCGAGGTTAATCCCGGGTTAATCTCCCCATTACCTCCGCGGGCTTCCCCCGACACCGGACCACGGTCCGGGCCAGCCTGCAAACAACCCCGGGAGCATGGGGAGCTCATTGCACGGGTGTCGGGGACACGACCCGGCGACATCCCTTCCACCTCTCCCCGGAGTGACGGCGAGCCTCGGGGATACCTACCACCCCCGTCTGTTTTTCCTGCAAGGATTTAGGCTGAGGCGGAGAGAAAGAAGGTTTGGGGAGACCCTGAGCAGGAAGAAAGGGAGCTTCGGAGCAGCTCAAAGGAGACCTGAAGCAGCGCCCCCGGTCTCCAGCAGCCCCCGCAGAGGGAAGCCCGCAGCGCCCTGCCGCGGAGCGCAGCGCCGCGGCGGCTCCGGGTCTGAGCCCAGCCGAGTCAAAGCTCCCTCAGTTCCCCGCTCCAAACCCCAACCATCAGCAGCTCCCGACCCCAGCTTGGAGGGATGATGCAATCGAAAGGGGAAAAAAAGAAAGGAGGAAGGAAAAAAAAAATCCTTAAGAGAAAAAGAGAGAGAGAGAGAAGCTGGTCCCAGCCCACCTTCCAGGGAGCGAAGGGAAAAGGGAATCCTCCTTACCTGCAGGAGCCAGTGGAAGGTTTCTCCGATTAAAGGGAATCCCATAGAGCCTTTAGGGATTGGTAGCTTGCAGGTTTTGTCGCGGGTGGCAGCCCAGCGGAGCTGCCACAGCTGTTGGGACACGGCCAGCAGCAAAGTCAGTGACACCAAACACGCGGCGAGGGTAGCCAGTGCCGAGACGAGATCAAAACTTGCAAAAAGCATATTTGGAAGAAGGAGGAGGAGGAGGGTGGGGAGAGAAACAGCCCCTGTGACAGGCAACACACTCGCACCCACACACACGCACCGCAGGGAGAAAGAAGGGCGATGGAGGAGGGCAAGGGAAAGACTGCCTGGGGGGTCCCGGGGCTGGGGGGGCGGGGGGGCCGGTTTGCCCCCCTCTCTGTTGGCAGGTTAGAAAAACAACAGGAAAAATGAGGGGGGGTGGGGGTGGGGGAGGAAATAAAGGGGCAAAAAGCTGTTTCTCCTCTGCCCCTCTCTGAAAACTTTGTTTGAGTAAACTTGACAGAGTGACACAGGCGCAAAAAAATCCCCCCACAAACAAAAACCAACAAAACCCCCCAACCGACCAAAAATACCCCCCCAAAACAACCAACAAGGCAAAAAGGGAGGGGGGAATGGGGGAAAAATCCCCAGCAACCCAACGAGACCCCAAAAGAAAGGGATGGGGGCAGCTGAGGAGTCCCAAACTCGTGGATTAAAAGTCAAGGAAAAAAAAAAAAAGGGAAAAAAAAAAAAAAAGAAAAAAGCGGAGTGAAGGGGAAAAAAATATATCCAAGACCCACAAAAGTCCAACTGCAGATGCTCTGGGTCTCGCTCGCTTTCAAGGCAAAGTCACACACACCAGAAAGGGGGAAAGAAGTGAAAGGAAGGGGGGGGGGGGGTGGAAATGAAGGGGGAAATGAAAGGGAGGAAAAAAAAAAATGAAAGGAAGGGAGAAAATGAAAAGGGGGGAGGGGGGGATGAAGAGAGGGGAAAGTGAAAGGGGGTGGGAATAAAAAGGGGGGGGGGGAATCAAGAGAAAAAAAAAATAAAAATCAACAACCAAAAAAAGGAGCGAGATTTTAAAAATTCAAAAAAAAAATTCAAAAAAATGTAAAAATCATCAAATAATTCAGCCCCGACCTGGAGAGATGGAAGAAGTAAAGAGCTGGATATATGTATCTATACACACGGAGCGAGGCGGCTCGGTTTGTATCGCTATCTCTCGGTACATAAATAAATCTCTATAAATACAGCCCTGTCTATATTGCCGGTGATTTGGGAGCCCCAGACTTAGCCCCAGACTTCTGCAGGGAGGGAGGCAGGGCTCTGGGTATAGCCCCTCTGCAACCTTCAATTTGAGTCCAAAAAGAAAGTCCATGTGTGTTTATATAGAGGCGGGGAAGCCGGGGCTGGGCCGGCCGCCAGCCCGGCTGCTCACCCCCCCCACCCCCCCCTCCTCTTCTCTCCTTCTCTCCTCACACCCACCCTCACTTCAGAGGGCTCCGGGGGGGGGCGGGCCGAGCCGAGCCGAGCCGGGCGGACGCGGCGCTGGAGCGTGCGAGCCCTGGCCCGCCGCCCGCGGCACGGTCACGCCGCGCTCTTCATCCTCCTCCACCTCCTCCTCCTCCTCCTTTTCAGCCGTCCGTACCTTCAGCCTGCCGAGAGACAAGCGCAGCTCAGCTCCGGCGCCTACCCTCCTCGTCAACTGCAATCCCCTCGAAATGATTTCCCCCTCCCCAAATCATTCCCCCCCAACACACCCCCAATTTAACCCTTAAGGATGCTCTCCCGACGATCCCCACACACATCATTTTCCCTTCACATAACTCCCAACCCACACCCCCTTTGATGATTCCCCTCGCTATGATCCCCCTTTGCAATGGTCCCCCCAATATTTAATCCTAACGTTCCCCCCCCCCCGCCTCCACCTTGGCATGATCCTGCTCCATCATTTCCCCCTCTCTGTGACTCCCACCGTCCCTTGAAGGTTCTGCCTCGTGAAGGTACCCCCCAGTATTCTCAATTATTTCCTCTTTGCCATGATCCCCCCGATATTTAACCCTTAATGATGCCCTCCTGGCAATGATCCCACTCCCCTCATTAACGACTCTCACCCCCACTTGAAAATCCCCCTCTAGTGATGGTCCCTGCAATCGTCTCCCAGTATATGCTCACTTACTTCCTCCTTGTGATGATACCCCCAACATTCAACCCTTAACCATCCCCCTTTAGAATGATCCCCCTAATACTTAACTCTTTGATGATCCCCCCCTTACGATATATTCCCTGCCCTGCTACATTTAACCCTTAAAGATTCCTCCTTGCAATAATCCCCCCCAATATTTAACCCCAAATGACTTCCCCTCTTGCAATGATTTTCTCTGTCTAGATCTCCCCCCACTCCAATATTTAACCCTTTACATAATTTCCTCTTGACACAACTTCTTCCCTGCAAGATTTATGCCCAAATAATTTACCCCCTTGTAATACCTCCCCCCTTCAGATTTATCCCGTGATGATTTCTCCCTCTTAGTTATTCACAGCCCTCCCCTCTCCCCCCCCGCCCCCCCCAGTTTTGCCCCGGGCAATGACTTACTCCTGTTCCCCACACTAATTAGCTCCAGGCAATGACTCTCCCCCTCCCCAATAATTTTCTCCCAATTGATTTCCCCCTCTTTCATCACTTGCAATGATTCACCCTCCCCATAATGATTCAGGACACCCCCCCCCCCCCCTCAGATTTCCCCACTTGCTCCCCTTCCATTACTTCTCCCCTTGCAAAGATTTCCCCCCACTCAGTGATTTACTCCCTGCAATAATTTGGCCTCTTGCAATGACAACCCCCCCTTCACCCCCCCAATTATTTCCTCCCAGTGCTTTGCCCCTTGCAATGATTCACTTTTTGCCACCCCCCACCCCTGTATTTTCAGGGTTTGCTATACTTCATATACCCTCTGGGGGGTTTGTTTGTTTGGGTTGGGTTTTTTTCTGGGACTCTGATTTTTCTTTGACCTCTCTCCAACCACCAAGTTCTTCCCAGAACAGGGGAGAAGAGTGTTAGGGGACCCCTCTTTAACCTAGATGTGTTTCCAATCCAGCCCCTGCCTTGCACAGAGCTGAAGGCTGCTCCCATCCACCTCAACCCCACTCCACACCCCCACACCTCCCCAGTGCCATGTAGGCAAAGGCAGGTATCCTGGCTGCCTGGTTACAGGCAGTTTCACAAAATATTTGCTTCAGATTACAGGAAAAACAAAAGTTCATTGAGTTCTCCCCACTCTTTCTCCATCACTCCCCCCCCCCCCCCCCCACATCACCCCCTCTCTTCACGCACCTTTAGCCTCCCCAGCTGGTTTGACTCTGGTGCCCTACGGGACTGGGAGAGGCTTTGCCCATCCCCACCGCAGCTCCCGAGAGTTGGGGGGTGTCCCCCGCCACACTCCTTCTTTTGGGGTGAGCCTGAATGGGGGTGAGCTAGGTCTGGAGTCCCTTTCCTGCATCTCCCCATCCATGGCGGTGCAGGGATCCCCCCGGAGCAGCCCGGGTTGGGTGTATCTTTGGGTGCCCCCGTGTGCATGGCCGAGGAATCCTTGCTGATCCCCTCTTCCCGTGTATCCCGGTGCAAAGCCACTCTCCACCTCACCATCCCTCTCCATCCCTGCAAGGGGAGTTTCCAGCGGTGCATCCCGGTGGAGGGAGATTCCACACACCTCCTCCCCCCAGCCCTGCTCATCGCCTCCCGGTGCACCCCACCGCAGGGACACTCCTCCTTCCCCACCAGTGCACCCATATGCAGGGACCTCCGCCCCACCTCTATGCCCCGCGGTGCAGGGATCCCCCCTCCCCATCTGCCGGTGCGGACGGCAGCAGTCCCCCCGCCGCCGCTGCTCACTCTTTGCCCTGTTGCCCCACCCGGTGGCGGCCGCTGGCACTGCAGGCACCGCAGCGCAGGTGGCAGCGGGTCCCGCACCACTCCGCACAGCCCATCGCCGAGCTCTTCCCCACCCCCTTTTCCTGCAGGATCCCTCTTCGGTTCAGCCCGAAGCGCCTCGCCAAAAGCCCCTTCCTTAAAGAGCTTCCCAAGCACCTTTTCAAAGCACTTTCCTGAGGCATCTTCCCCCAAACCTTCACAAAATAGCTTCCTCAAGAACCCTCTTGAAGCACCATCCCAAAACACCTTCAGGAAGCATCTTCCTAAAATACTTTCCCAAACCATCTTCACAAAATACCTTCCTGAAGAACCTTCCTAAAACACCTTCACAGAGCACCTTCACAAAACTTCGTCCTAAAAACTCCTTCTCAAGGCATCTTCCTGAAGCACCTTCCCAAAACACACACCCAATGTAACTTCCCCAAAGCATCTTCCTGAAGCTCCTTCCTAAAGCATCTTCCTAAAACACTTTCTCAAAGTGCCTCCCAAAAGCACCTGAGAGTCTCACAGCAGCCTGCAGCACTTCCCCAAAGTATCTTCCCAAACACCTTCCCAAAACACTTTCCTGAATACCTTCCCCAGCCCAGCCAGCTCAGGGGGCTCAGAACCTGCTCCCCACTAAGCCAGGCAAACAAGGGTAGGGGTGTTCAGCTCTCCCCCTGTAACCCCAGACTGGGGGCAGGGGAGACATCATACATCTGCCAGGGTAGTGGCAGCTTAGCAGGACACCAGGCTCAGCATCAGGCCTGAGCTGGGGGCTGAGAGGTGCAAAATGACATTTCAGAGAAGCCTACTCACCACCTACAGCTTCTCTTTGGCCCCACCATGGAAAGTCCCCCAGGAACCCCCAAACTACAGACATGCCCAACAAAGAGTGAGGCCCTGTCTGTCATCTTCTCCTCTTCCCTTTCCCAAGGGAAAATCCATCCTTGAGATGCTCTGCTTCCCCCCACCCCACCCCCCATCAAAGCCTCAGGACACATGGACAGAGCTCCTGTCCTGAAATATCTCCTGCTGCTTTGTAAGCATCTGAGAAAGTGTCCCTTTGAGGGCTGGGACTGGGACAAAAATAAGCCACCAGAACATATTTTCATCAGAAATGGATGGTGGAGATTCCAGGATAAGGGGGAAGAGTCTAAAACAATATTTGGAGGGTTCTTTTTTCAGGGGTTCCTAAAGGTTATCACCCACTGGAGATGAACCCATGAGACTCCAGAGCAAAAAGTGGCTTTTCTAAGGTCAGCAGCAGAGCTGAAACTAGGGCAGTGGGGTCTAGGCACAGCTCTGCCCCAACTTCTGCTGTAATCTGGATAATTTCATTGTCAGCCACAAATAAAGCCAAAAGGAAATTGCAAATGGGGTGGAGAAAGTCAACAGAGGAGCAATAATTCATAAGGAGAAAAGTGATGGCACCAGCAGGCAGCAGGCTTGATAAAACCATCCCTCAGGGGCATTTTGGTGGCAGATGCTGTTCCCACCGGGAATGGGTGAACTCAAGGAACTCATCACCCTGAAATGTGGCTGAGCCTAAAGGCAGCAGTTTGGGGTTTGGGGCTCAGTGCTACTGGATCTCCCATCTTGGGGCTCAATCCTGCTTTCCCCATGAGACCCTGGAGACGAATTCTGCACCACAAACAGGATGATGAACTTTCCTGCTAGTGTGAGGAGGGAACAACCTGCCCTGGGCAAATCTCCCTCAGGGCTCTCCTGCTGCCTGCTGCTCCTCTGTGCTCCAAAGCACCAAATGTCTCCCCTTTCCCCCTAATTTAGGGGGGGTTGACCTCCCTGGAGTGGGTGATGTAGAACTCCACCAGTTACATTCCAGCTGGAGAGAGCAGCAGCGAGTCCTGAAGGTTAAGCTCAGCGCTGCCTTCCTTGGATATCCTCATTATGAGTGATGTGTGGGGTTGTTCTGCCTTTCTGGGTCATCCCAGCTCCTCTGTTAGGGGAGGGTAGAAAAGAAAAAGAGGGGCTTGATTTGCTCCCTGCACACGAAACCTCCCGACCTGCATTTTCCTGCCCCCTCTTTCACGGCCGCGGCCGAGCGAGCTGCAGCCGGGCTCGGCCGCGCAGATCCAATGGATGCCCTGAAAGGATCCCAGAGGCACCTCTAGGTAATATTTCATTTCATTCATTTCATTCGACTTTATTTCATGTAATTTCAGTTTAGTTTAGTTTATTTCAAAGGGAAAAGTTACTTTGGAAATTGCCTTCCTCCCACCCCCCTCCACACACACACACACACCTCGCAGCTGAATGCTTGCTGATGTCCCGTTCCTTCTTTTAATCCTCCCTCTCTGTTATCTCAACTCAGCAAAATCCAGGGGGATTTTGGGGGGAAGAGGGGAACTGGGAGGAACTGGAAATACAGTTTCCACATCCCTTTCCAAGACTGGTTTGCTCATATTGCCCTCATGTGCATGATTTTATTTCTGCTTGGTTTTCTATGATGCGAAGTGCATGATGCTATCTCTATTTGGGGTTTTAAAATGTGCTGGAGGGGGGAAAAAAAAAGGGGGGGGGGAGGGAGGGGGTGGAAAAAAAGGGGGGGAGGGAGGGGGAAAATGGTCCTCTAAAGACTGAGATGAAAAGAAAAAAAAAGTAATTAAAAATTGGACTGTAAAAAATAAAAAATATTGAAAAAACAAAAAGCTGAAAAAAATTTTCTGATGTAAAAAAAATAAAGATTTGATTAAAAACTAAAAATTCCCCCCAAATCTGAGATTAAAACAACAACAACAAAAAATCTGATTTAAAGATGAAAAATCTTTGATTTAAAAAAATAAAAAATAAAAATTAAAAAGCCTTGAAGTCAAAAGGAAAAAAAAAATATTTACCATAGTCAGGAAAAGCTGGGATTAAAACAAAAAATAAAATGGGGGAAAAAAAAAGAAGTGGGTTTGAAAATTGTTAATTAATTTATTTTTTAATGATTACAAATGTTTGATTAAATAAAAAAAAAAAATAAATCCAAACCCTTTGGATGAAAAGAAATTTGATTTACAAAAAAAAAATCAAATCAAACAGCTTTAATTTTTGAGGCAAGACTCTCTGCCTAAAGTTTGTTGAGGATGTTGTTACATTTGGGGGGAGGAAGGGGGGTTGGTGTCTTTTGCTCCTTGTGGGCATTGATATTCGCTCCTCTGGCCGCCAGATTTGATCCCTTCTCAGCGATGGATGGGGTGTTCTAACCGCTCGGCCACCTGCACGACAAATCACTTTGTGCCACCAAATCTCCACTGGAATTCTGTGCCACCAAATCTCTGATTTAATAATTCCTGCCACCTTATCTCCAGTTTCATTTCCTGCCACCCCACCTCGGATTTCATTCCTGCCACCAAACCTCCACCGCAATTTTCGTGCCACCCAAATCCCTCATTTAATAACTTCTGCCACCAAATCTCTGATTGAATTTTGTGCCACCCAAATCTCTGCTTGAATAACTTCTGCCACCGTAGCTCTGATTTAACTTTGCTCACCAAATCTCTGATTGAATTTTGTGCCACCCAAATCTCTGCTTGAATAACTTCTGCCACCGTAGCTCTGATTTAACTTTGCTCACCAAATCTCTGATTGAATTTTGTGCCACCCAAATCTCTGCTTGAATAACTTCTGCCACCGTAGCTCTGATTTAACTTTGCTCACCAAATCCCTGATTTAACTCTGTGCCACCAAACCTCTGATGTCGTCTTTGTTACCAAACTTCCAACTAAATTCTGGTCACCAAACCTCCAATGGGATTTGTGCCACCAAACCTAGTGATTCAATTTCTGCCACCAGACCTTTGATGTACTTTTGTGCCACCAAACCTCTGATTTAATTTCTGTCACCAAACCTCCAATGCAATTTTTGTGCCACCAAACCTCCGATTTAATTTCTGCCACCAAATCCCCAGTGTAATTCTTGTGGCACCAAACCTCTGATTTCATTTCTGCCCCCCAATCCCCAATGCAATTCTTGCGCCAGAAACCTCTGATTTAATTTCTGCCACCAAATCCCCAGTGTAATTCTTGTGGCACCAAACCTCTGATTTCATTTCTGCCACCAAATCCCCAATGCAATTCTTGTGCCAGAAACCTCTGATTTAATTTCTGCTACCAAATCCCCAACGCAATTCTTGTGCCACCAAACCTCTGATTTCATTTCTGTCCCCAAATTCCCAATGCAATTCTTGTGCTACCAAACCTCTGATTTCCTTTCTGCCACCAAACCTCCAATGCAATTTTTGTGCTACCAAATCTCTGATTTCATTTCTGCCATCAAATCTCTGATTTCATTTCTGCCACCAAATCGCCAATGCCATTCTCGTGCCACCAAACCTCTGATTCAATTTCTGCCACCAAATCGCCAATGCCATTCTCATGCCACCAAACCTCTGATTTCATTTCTGCCACCAAACCTCCAATGTCATTTTCGTGCCACCAAACCTCTGATTTACTCATTTCTGCCACTGTCATCCCCAATTTAAGTTTGTTCACTGAGTCTCTGATTTCTTTTCCTGCCACCAAACTTCCGCTGTCCTTTTCGCTACCAAACCGCCAGCTGAACTCTTTTTTTGTCACCAAACCTCCAATTTAATTCATGCCACCGAACCTCCAACTGAATTTTTGCCGCCAAACCTCCGATTCAGTTTGCGCCACCGCATCCCCAATTTAGTTTGTGTCACCACAGCTCTGGGTTAATTTTTGCCACCAAGGCTCCGGTGTCATCTTTGCCACCAAATCTCCGACTTTCTTTTTTTTGCCACCAAATCTCCAATTGAATTTTTTTGCTTTTTGGTCAATTTTGCCATTCTTCCTCCCCCAACCCCCCTCCCTCCCCCCCCCCTCCCCCCCAGAAAAAAAACCTAAACTAAGAAGCCTGCTGGAATCCTGGGGAGGATTCCAGCTTGCCCAGCTTGGAGTGGAGTTCCACCACTTCCACCACCTGGGAATAGGCCTCCGGTTCTGGTTTAGGGCTTTGTTTGGCTTTGCTTTTTTTGTTGGTTTCTTTTAACCAGGCGCCTTTCAAGCCCTGCAATGAAATTTCCAAGTTGTCATCACTGTTTTTTTCACCCCTCTAGATGAAAGGAGGGGGTTGGTGGGGGGGTGGAGGGGGGAACCCAACAACAAACCCCTTGGGCAGAAGCAGGTCAATAAAAAGCTGAGGATGGGGAATGATATTTCGGGAGCCATTCGGTGCAGCTTCCCGGCACTGCAAACCCTGCCCAGCATCCAGCTCCCAGGAGGGGAAACACAGAAGGAGGAAAATCCACCATATTTTTGCCACTTACCAAACCTTCCAAGTCCAAGTTGACTTCGGCCACCCCCAGGTCCGGCAGAGCGTTGCCCACGCCGAGGAAAGCCGGAGCATTTTATAGCATGGAAGGCAGGGTGGTCCCCGCCCACAGGGTGCTGCTGCTGCAAAATGAGCATTCATAAGCATTTGGGGACGATGACAATGTAAAGCTTCCTGCACGCTCCCCCAGCCCCAACTGCCGCCCCCATTGCCGGTTGGATCCCTTCCATCCCACTTCTGCCTCTCCTCCATCATCCCGCTGCAAAGAAAAAAACCACCCACACCACCTTAATTGTACTCAAAACGTTCAAATCTCATCTCCCCCACTTGCACCCCTGGCAGAAGGAGCTCAGGAGGTGTCCTTTCTATTTTTCCTTTTTTTTCTTCTTCTTTGTTTCTTTTTTTTCCTTCCTCCTTTTATTTTCTCTGTTTAAATTTTGTTCCCTTCTTTTCTTCTTTTCCTTTTTTTCTTTGGTTTTTTTTCCTTCCTTCTTTTATTTTCTCTGTTTAAATTTTGTTCCCTTCTTTTCTTCTTTTCCTTTTTTTCTTTGTTTTTTTTTTCCTTCCTTCTTTTATTTTCTCTGTTTAAATTTTGTTCCCTTCTTCTTTTCTTTTCTTCCCTTCTCCTCCTTTGTTTTTCATTGTTTGTCCTTTTCCTCCCCTTTTTTTTTTCCATCATTTTTTCTTTTTGACTATTTTTCTTCCTTCTCAGCTTTGTCTTCACTACCTTCTTTTTAATATAGGTCCCTTTATTCGTCCATACTTTGAAATTTATCTTATTTTCTTCCATTTTCTTTACTCTTTCTTATTTTTCAATATTTTTCTTTATTTTTCAGTATTTTCCCTTTTTCTTTACTTTCTCTTACTTATGCTTCACTATTGTTTTCTTTTTCTTACTTACCCTTCTCTATTTCTCCTTATTTGTTTTTTTTTTCCTTTCCTTACTTATCTTTCTGTTTTCTTACCTTTATTATTATTCTTTATTTTTTCTTATTTTTTTCCTTAGTTATCTTTCTCTTTTTTGTCTTCTTTCTTAGTTTTCTTACTCACCTCTCTCTATTTTTCTTATTTCTTATTTTTATTTCTTATTCTTCTTTATTTTTTTCTTATTCTTCCTTACTTATCTTTCTCTTTTCTGTCTTATTTCTTGGTTTTCTTATTTACCTTTCTCTGGTTTTTTTTATTCCTTATTTTTATTTGTTCTTCTTTATTTTTTCTTATTTTTTTCCTTATCTTTCCCCCTTTTTTCTTTTTTTTTTCTTATTTTCTTTTTTTTTCTCACTTACTTTTTTCTTCTTTCTTTTCTCCTGTATTTTTTCTTTTTTCCCCTTATTTTTTCTTCTTTTCTTTTCTCCCTTTTTCCCTCCCTTTTTACTTCTTTTTTCTCCCTTTTTTCTCCCCCTTTTTTTTTCTTTATTTCTCCCTTATTTTTTCCTTCTTTTTCTCCTTATTTTTTTCTCTTTTTTTTCTCCCTTATTTTTTCTTTTATTTTTTCCTTATTCATTTCCTTCTCTTCCCTCCCCCCCCCCCCCCCAATTCTTTTTTCTTTTCTTTCCTTTCTTTTTCTTTTTCTTTTTTTTTTTTTTTTTATTGAAAAGCCTCCGAAACCAGAATGTTTCTGCAGAAGAGTTTATCAAATTACATTTGGGGACAAAGAGCTAAAGTGCATTTTCTTGAAGGCTTGACAATTGGGGAGCCATCAAGGAAATGAAAAGAATGACAGAAAACCAAAGGCTTTTGTCAGATGGAGAAACGCCATCGGGAAAAGCTGGGCTTGGGGGGCCTTTATTTTGGTTTTGGTTGGGTTTCCTTTCCACTTGCTTTTCCCAGGTGTTAAAGTTTGGGGCTGCGGGGAGGGTAGAGAAGGGAAGGGAAAGCTGTTTGGATTGGGTTGGGGGACAGAGACTTAAACAGGGGGTTTCTCCTCTCGTGCTTTTTAACAAGATGCCAGTGTTTAAAAGAAAAATGAAGCCCCTTTAGAAATGTGAGGCTGCCGAGATAATGACTGCGAGCTCTCTAAGACTGGATGGGAACAGGTGATTTTTTTTTTCTTTCTCTTTTCATCCTTTCTTGTTCCCATCTGTCCTTTGTTCCACATGAGAGACAGAAACGAGATCATTTTGATATTCCCCTTTTTGTGCCTATCTCCTCCCAAGGAAAAGCAACGTAGCTCAGCCCCGCTCCCGGTGTTAGAGAGGGGGGCTACAGCAAGAGCTGCCAATCACATCAGAACAAACCCCCACAACTCATTTTTTAACATCTCATAAAGCAAGCAGCAGCAGGTTGGGGGCAGCTCATAACCTCCTTGATGGGCTGAGGTCTGAACAGTCCCTTGGGAAGATGCTCCAGGGACACCTCTTCAATTTATCCCGCAGTTTCACCCTCATCCGCACTCCATTTCCTCCCCCAGGTGCCACTGCACTTTGCAACAGCATTTTGGGAGGACCCTCAGGTTTTTTACCTCCCTCAAAGCCATCCCATCCCTCCATCCCTTCTTCAAGTACCAGGGCAATAAGCCAGGGGGCAAATGCTTCACTGCCCCCTCAGAGCATCCTGAATCCCAAATCCCAGAAGGCATTCCCATGGGAGCACTGTTCAGGGCCTACACACAGCAAGTTCTGAGTTTCTGTTGCTTTTCTTTCTGGCCAGTTAAGAACATTTTCCCAACTGGAGAGAGAAAACATGGAAAATCAGAAGATTTAAACTCCTTGCTGGGTCAGATAAGCGGTGCAACCACCTTTCCCTGCATGCTGGCAATATTGTGAATAATCTCAGGCATGCAAAGCCTTTTCCTTACTATTTCCTGGCCTGAAATGGCTTTGCAAGAAGTAATCATTTTCCCAAAGACCCTCCTTTTTGTTACATTTCTTTCCTGCTCTTGCATTGTCTCCTACTTTATCTCCTTTCCCAGCATCTCTGCAAACCATCGCCCTATAAAATCTGGTTGAAATGCTTCCCTCAAAACCCAACCTGCCAGTCCCTGGCTGGGATTTATTCTCTTTTTCCTCCCAAACTTCCTTGTTGGTTATTTTAATTTATTTTTTTTTTTCCTCCTCCTTACTTCTGCTACCAGCAAAAGCATTCTCCCAAATCTCAGCCCTGTCTGAACACCATCTGGCTTCTCCCTGGCTTCTTCTAGGAGCGGCAGGGAATTACTCGAAAGGGCTGCGAAGGATTTTTGCATCACTGCAAGAATACAGCTGCTATTATTCGACATGCCACGGCAGCCTTTTGGAGAATTAAAAAGGGCATAACCAGAAACATCTTACCCTGCTCTGTAGGAAAATAAACTACGTTGAAGCTTCTCTGTTCATCACCGCCCCGGTAATCGGAGACAGGGAGCGGCCGAGAGGGAGGGAAGGAGGGAACCAGGGCTACATGTGTGCAAAGCTCGCTCTCTTCCAGGGATGAGCTTTGGAAGATGCTGTTGAAATGCTGTTTACCTCACAGACCTTTTACCACAAAGTGCTGCCCAAGGGGCAACTTCAAGGTCACAGCAAGGGGGAATAATTCAAAGTTTGCTCTCCCTATGATTAGGTTTTTTACCCTTGCTGAAGGCACTGGGTGCATGAGAAGGGAGCTGGGATTTACACCGTTACCCTGGACTTTCACCCTTCCCTTCATCCCTACCAGCTCCCTTTCCCATCCCTGCTCCTGCCCTTTCTTCCAAACTCATCCAAAATACTTTGGAAAAGCATTAGAATAATTGATAGAAGCAGAGCAGCAGAGCCCATCAGCTTTTACACAGCAGCTTGTGATTTTAAGGGCTGGAGCCGCTGCCCCACTGCCGGCTCCCATCCCTTGAGTCCTGCCTGCTCTGCTTATTAAATCCCGCTGGGAAAAAATAGGGAAGAAGGGGGATGGGAGGGGAGGGTGGGGGGGAGGGGAAGAGAGAAAAAGAAAAGAAAGAAAACAAAACAAGACCCAAATGAAAAACACATCAGGAGGAAGTTCAGCGTGGGATTTATTGTCTCCTCAAGTGCCGAAACGAAGGGCTCAGCTTGGGCTGGGCACACACTGCCCTCCAGAGACCCAGCCCAGCAGCAGAGTGGGGCTAAAGGACCCCAAAACCTCCTTTCACCCCCTCCATATCTTTCTAAATGTTGTTTTATTTTACTTCAAATAACTGAGGATGGCAGCTACCTCCTGAGCTCACCCACAGTCAGGGGGTTGAGGGTGCATGTGCCTGGTGGTTGGAGCACTGAGCATTTAGAGCACCCACAGTGGGTGAGGGAGCCCTTCCACCACCTCCACACTCCCAGTCTCCAATGTCTACATCCTACCAAGCCAAGGAGCTATAAACCAAGGGAAGATACTTTGGGACAGGGCCACTCCTTAGCTGCAGAGCCTTGGGGTGAAGCTGGTACCACAGAGGGAGGTGAAAATCCCACTCAGGGCTCCTGAATTTGCAACCTGCTCGCAAGTGGGGGAAGGAGAGTGCCCCTGGGCCAAACTCAGCCTTGGGCACAAGAGGTGGCACTGAAAAGAAAGATAGGAGAGGAATAAGTGTCTGCTAGCATAGTGGGATGACATCAGGCTGGGATCTCAGTTAGGGAAAGTTGATTTATATATATTAAAAAAAACAAAATAAAATTTACAAAGCCATAAGGCCATCAGAATTCAGCAATGTTCAACTTTCAATCAGTATTCCATCAAGAGGCAGGGACATCATTTGCTGTGAGAGAGGAAAGGTATTGAAGAAGAGGAAGAAAAGAGCATTTTTCTGAACAAGTTTTTCTAGTTTGGGGAAGTTTGGGGAAGTTTTCCACTTCCCACAAGGACCTGCAGAACAGAGCTGAAAACAACACAGCTCATTTTCCGGCAGAAATGCTGCACCCCCTTTCAAACAGCAGTGGGCTGCATCTTGCAAACCGCTTGTGTGACCCTTATGATTGAAAGGAAGCAACAGCCCCACATAAAGCCACCAAATCAAGCTGCATTTCACTCGCGGACGAGGTGAGGTGATGCTGCCTCCAAGTACTTCTCCATCTCCTCAAAGGCACATGGCTGGGTTTCTCTATCCCATCCTTAGGACTGCTCAGTTACAAGGAGATTTTCCCATTCTCTTCACAGAATCCAGAGCTCTCATAAGGAAAACTGCCTTAAACCCCAAACCATCCTGTGCTCCCAGCAAAGGAAAATCCAAGAAAGGAAGTCACGAGCAGTTTGAACCTCACTCAGGTTTTCTGAGAAGACAAGGCCCATCCAAACCCTTCATAAAATAGCCTGGATTTATGTTGGGAACAGAAATCACTAGCTTTGGCAGTAACTTCAGCAGTAAGCAGGTGCCTCACTGGGCTGGTTTGAGGGTACTGGTACAGGATAATCACAGAATGGAAGGGACCTCGAGAGATCATCTAACTCCAACACCCCTGCCAAAGCAGGATCACCCAGACCTACAAGGGGGTGGCATTGCCCCCCTTCTCCACCCTGCTTGCACTGAGCACCTGCACAAACGAGCACTGAACATCCAGGATGACAAAAAACAAAACACCAAACCAAACCCAGACTACAAAAAGCTAAACCCAACCACAAACCCAACAGCCTTTGCAAAGGGTTTTTTGAGGCCAGGGTGAAACTGTATCAGATCTCCAGAGCTTGGCAAGCAGCGTGGGGAGGAAGTTGTTAACATTTTGGTGTGAGAAGGTACCTGCTCATCCTTTCAGCCTCCGCCGTGCCCCTGGCCATTCAAGCCGGGCACGTGAACAGTTACGGTTAAGAGCACAAAACCTCAGCACAAAACGCGGCGCAGTGACCCAGTAGCTCCAAGCTCATTTGCATTCCTTAGCGCTCCCCAGCCAAGTTCAGAGCTATTACTGCAGACCTGCTCCCCCCACCTCCCCTCCCGCCCTCCACCCCCTCCCCCCTGCCCCGGCCCCCTTACCTGCCCCGTGAAAGGTCCCCTCTCTCCAGCTGAAGCTCAAGGGATTGTCCTGGGCTTGAGACCTATCGAGTGACAGAGAAAATGATTCGCTCTGAAAGAGGATGCATCCCCAGGGCCGGGCGCTGAGGCCTCCGAAGAGGAAGGCTGCGCAGCAATGCCGCAGCTTTGCTCCGCTGGGAGAGGCAGGGATGCGGCCAAGTGCTTCCTGTTCTCCCTGCTGCCCACAGAGCTGGGCAAGTACAGAATCATGGAATGCTTGGGGTTGGAAGGGACCTTAAAAGGTCACCCAGTCCAAGCCCGCTGCAATCAGCAGGGATATCTGCAACTAGAGTGGGTTGCACAGAGCCCCAGGCAACCTGATCTGGAATGGTTCCAGGGATGGAGCATCCACCACCTCTCTGGGCAGCCTGGGCCAGGGTCTCACCACCTTCAGAGGGAAAAATGTCTGCTTTCTATCCAGTCTGAATCGGCCTTGTCAGTTTAAACCCATTGCCCCTTGTCCTGCCACAACAGGCCCTGCTAAAAGCTCTGTGTCCATCTTTCTTATCAGCTCCTTTAAGCATGGAAAGGTCACAACGATCTCCCTGGAGACTTCTCTTCTCCTGGCTGAACAACCTCAGCTCTTAGGGTTTGACCATTCCCAGGATGAGGAGGAGAACAGTTATGGATTTTATTCTACTTACTGCATCCTTCAAATCACTTCAAATGGGTGATGTGATTTAAATCCAGGAGAGATGAAGGATCTATGCTGGAATGAGTTTGGCATGCAAACTACAGTCTTATTTGCACCTGCCTCCTGCAGGCACCCTGTCTCCCTTGAAGGTCTCCAGAAGTTCTGAGATGCTCTCTGGGACACACTGCCAGTGATCTTTCTCCAAGAGGGGCTCTCCTTGCCTTCTAGGAGTACATCCCGGTAGCATCCTTTATTTTGAAGGTGACAGCACTGGAACAGGTTGCCCAGAGAGGTTGTGGAGTCTCCTTCTCTGGAGAGACTCAAAACCCACCTGAACATGGTCCTGGTTAGCCTGATCTAGGTAAACCTGCTTCAGCAGAGGGTTTGCACTAGATGATCTCCAGAAGTCCTTTCCAGTCCTCACCATTCTGTGAGCTCAGCATGTCCTTCTTCTCTCTTGGTAGAAACTTCACTTTCAAGGTTTCCTTCAACATGAAATCGGTGCCCCAAACTTTCCTGTATCTGAAGTGAAGATCCTGATAGGGGCCATGGGCAGGGAAGCTGCAGGCATCTCAGAGGACCCATGCATGCAATTGTCATTACTGCCATGGCAGCCCCTTCCTGATGCACCACTGGCCATGAGCACCTCCTGTTTTCACTGCCAGATTGCAACGTGGATGTACACAGAGCATGGCTCCATGGACATGGTGGTCTCCCAAGAAGAGGGCCAGGGACTGCCACCGCCAATGGCACAACACTAGACGATGCTCACATTGTACAATGCTGTGGGCTGGAGATGGGCTGCAGCTTACAGGGACAGATCCCAGGGCTCAAAGCTGCTGTAAAATCACCAGGGTGCTGGGACATGCTTCTCCATCTCGCATTGTCTACCTCTTGCACTAGACGGTTCTCATTAAGCCCTGCAATTGATCTCCTGTCTTTAAAGGAAACAAGAAAGAAGGAACAAACCCAAAGGGATCCTCCTTCCTTCAGCCCAGGGGAACAAATCTGGCTTTAATTTCTTTGTCTTTTGTCATTCTAGTCAGGGATTTCACTTTAACGATGCAGCCTTCCTCATTCCTCTTCTGCTCTTCGAGAAACAGGAAAGTGCCCCCTCTGCTTTCGATGTTTCCTCCCTTTGTTCTCCATGCCATTCCTCTGATTTATGAAAGGGCTTTTCTCTCCCTATATCTTTCTTGTTGGGAGTCAAGGACCCCCAAAAAGTGGTGGTCCCCACCCTGGAGTTCAGAAGAACCACTCTGTGGCTTGCTGTGTTGTTTCCGACTGGCACTAAATATTCCTTCTCCACTGGGAAGGTGCTGGAGGACCACACCTTTGGAACTATCCTTTGGGAGGAGGCTTCAAACTTATGCTACTGAATGGCTTTGATTTCCAGTAATGGGAGAAAATCCTTCCCAGATCCCAGTTCCATTCATACCCAAACAGGTTGGAGGAGGCAGACAGACTGATCCACCAGCATTAGCCTCTCCAGGAGATTAAATCCTGCACAGCAGTATTGTAGAAGACCCAGGAGAGATGGTCAAAGTCACCTTGTTTCCCTGACTCATGGGCAGCCTCTCACCAGCATAAATCATGGAGGGGGTGAGAAAGAGCCTGCACTGCTCCAAGGGAGTATGATGAAAAAAGAGTTTTAAAAAAAGAAGTAAAAAAGGGAGGCTTTAGGAGTTAAAGTGAGAAGGGACACGAAGCATAATGGTCTTTTAATCAGAAAATGAACCCCAAACATGTTTTTCCATTTGGCATATGCATCAAGAAGTTAGTTACTAAAAGGAACTGGTCAAATATCCCAATAATGAAGATGGATGATACCTCAGATTTGTTTTTAAACAGCTCAAAGAAGGTTTCTTTCCGACCTCCCAAAGTGCGTGTGGAGGGGGATCTCAATGGCTTCCTATGTGCCTTTTTCTCTCTTGTTTTTTTTAAAGCAGCTTAAACTGATTTCAGTGCTGGAGCTGCTGCTGCACATGCTGGGAGGGAGAGATCAGCCTGGGACATAAGAAAAATCTGTTTGCTGAGTGGACACACAAAATCACACAAGGGTGGGGGTTGGAAGGGACCTCTGGAGACCATCTAATCCAACCCCCCTGCTAAAGCAGGGGCACCCACAGCAGCTTGCCCAGGATCACAATGGCCAAGTGGGTTTGGAATCTCTCCAGAGGAGGCTCCACAACCTCTCTGGGCAGCCTGCTCCAGGGCTCCAGCACCCTCACACCAAACAAGTTTTTCCTGATGCAACCTCCTGGGTTCCAGTTTGTGCTCCTTGCCCTGTTGGTGGGCACCACTGAAAAGAGCCTGGCCCCATCTTCTTGCTCCACATCCTTTAGATATTGATGAGCATTGATCAGATTCCTCTCTCAGGCTGCTTTCTCCACGTTCAACAACCCCAGCTCTCTCAGTCTCCAGTCCTCTCAACATCTTTGTAGCCCTCCACTGGACTCTCTGTAGCAGTTCCCTGTCTCTCTTGGACTAGAAAGCCCAGAACTGAACCCAGTATTCCCTATGAGGCCTCACCAGGGCAGAGTAAGTGGGGAGCAGAACCTCCCTCAACCTGCTCATCACAATCTTAAGGCACCCCAGCAGTTTGCAGGCTCAGGAGCTACAGAATAAACAGATCCAGAGGATGAGACACATCATGGCTCTTTAAATCACAGTTGGACCTTCCTCAAAGAGCAAGCTCCAAAGGCTGTCCCAGTGCTGTGTTCAGTATCCCCATGCCACAAGCCAGGCATCCCACCTGTGACACCAAGCCTGGGCACCAGGACACAAAGGAAACATAAACATACAGAAAAAAAACACTTTGAGGGTGATGGACCAGGCTGCCCAGAGAAACTGTGGAGGCTCCTGCTCTGGAGAGATTACAGACCTACCTAGACACAAGCCTGGGCAACCTGCTGTGGATGGCCCTGCTTTAGCAGCAGAGTTGGACTAGAACTCCAGAGGTCCCTTCCAAACCCTACCATCGTGTGAGCAGGTTGGATGGGGTGCCACCATAGCCTCTCATTCACACAGTCAAACCCTCAAGTAGCTCCACGAATTCCAAGTCCAAAATCAAAACTATCCCAGCACCTGCAAAGGCCAGAGAGGGGAGGGAGCAGAGGGTAGGGGTGGAGCTCGATTTCAGATTGGTTTTTGATACACAGCCCGAAAGAAGGCACAGAGGAGCTTCTTTTAAGAGTGATTGCATTAAAATAGCCCTCTCCATTACACAGACACTAATAGGGGCTCAGTGCATTATTCCCATCAAAGTGCAATTTGCATTTACAAAGGGGTCCTGGGAAGTGATGGATGGGGAAGGAATGGGGAAAGGCTTGTAAAGGCGAGCGTGCTCATCTTGGAGGGACTTTCAAGCACAAGGCGGTTTTTCTTACACCTTCTCCTCCAAAGAAACTCGTGACGTCTGCTGAAATGAACATTCAGGCTCTCCCCTTTCACCCCACAGCCCATCAATAAAAGCTGGAAGAGCGGAGGAGAGGGAACGTTCATTTATCTTCATTAGGACTCTGGCCAGCTCCTCTGATCACCACGTCGGCGTCGCCGGGAAGAGAAAAAGCTACTGTTCCCCTCCCCGGCTTCCCTGCTCGCCCACACCCACCCCACCGCTGGGCTCACAGGCATCTCGGGGTGCTGGGATCCCACTCAGCACCTGCCCCTTGCCAAGGGGGGGAAAATAGGATCTGGGGAGTATTCCCCTGGTCTCTTTTTCTGCTTTTGCAGAAGCCAAGCTCCAGGAGAAGTGGGAGTGAGGGGAGAGTGAAGGAAAGAGCAAACAAATGCCACGAGAATATCGACCTTGTGAGGAAAGGCTGAGAGCTGCGGCTGCTCCGCCTGCAGAAAAGGAGCCTGGGGGGAGAGCTTCTCACTCCCCATCTCCCTGAAAGAAGGTTGGGGCAAGGTGGGATCAGTCTCCTCTGCAAAGAGCAAGGAATTAGACAAGACTAAGCAGCCTCAAGTTGCACCAGAGAGGTCTGGGTAGGACATAAAGAAAAGATTCTTCCCCGAAGTGTTGTCAAGCCCTGGATCAGGCTGCCCAGGGCAGTGGAGGAGTCTCCATCCCTGGAGGGGTTGATGTGGTGGTGGTGGGGGACATGGTTTAGAGGTGACCTGGCAGTGGTGTTGTAAGTTGGCCTGGATGATCTTAAAGATCTCTTCCAATCAAAATGATTCTATGATTCTTCCACCATTTTTTGATGAGGAAAACTGTTTCCTCCAGCACCAGTTCTCCTTGGCTCTCCCTGGGCATAGCACTCCCCAGATGCAGGACTCATCTTCCCTTGGGTGCAGTTTGCCCAGTGGGGTGGGGAAAGGAGAAAAAAAAAAAACACTTTTAGAAGGGAGCCAAGTAACTAGGTGTGTCTCAGAAAGCCCAAGAGGAGCCTTAGTCATCAGCTTATCTGCATGGGAACGGGGTCAGGGTGACACTGAGGTTACAGATGTCCCACATCACATTCACCTGCTTTCTAGTCGTCCTTGGGAGGAGGGAAGCAATAAATGATTGTCCACTAGACCAGCAGAAAACCCACTGAAAATATAGTAATCCAACCCCCAGGGAAGAAGTCAGCCCCCATTGCACAGGGGAACTTCCTTGTCAACATTCCAGTATGCAAATCCCACCTGCCCATCCCACCTCCTGGCAGACAGGTGGATCAAAAGTGCCAGGGGAACATGGGGAAAAGCTTCTTTTCCTTGAGGGTGACAGAGCACTGGAACAGGCTGTCCTGAGAGGTTGTGGAGTCCTCTTTTCTGAGGAGATTCCAAACCCATCTGGATGCAACCCTGGCGGTGCTGGCTTAATGTTTGAACTTCATGATCTCAGAAGACTCTTCCAACCAAGATGATTCTGCTCAAGCTGTAAAGATCTGAGCTGCATTTTTTGTTCAATGAGAGCCTGGCTGACCATGTCTGTGCTGCAGAAGCCCACAGATTATGATGGACATGTCTGGGACCATCCTCCAGCCTCTAGGCCATGCGGCAGAGACAAATCTTTGCCCATTGAACTGACCTCCCCTACCTGCCAAAACAAGGTGGCCACATCCAACCTGCCTACTGGGAAGGCTCTGGGGCCACACACACAACCCAGAACCATGCCTGAGAGTTACCTGAGCAAGTTCTAGTAATTTAGCAGTGGGGTAATGGGTGCCTGAACCCTGGAGCTCATTAATTTGCTGGCAGAGACACAGCCTCCGGGCTTTTGTTGCAGCCCTACCCTGGAAAAGCGTCCCAGAGGCTGGAAAGCATTTGAGCAGCTGTGAAATGTTTTCCTGGGCTAGGACTAAAGGTTTGGCCTTAAGCTGAAGCCACTGGTGGGGAAATCTTGCCCTGGTAACCCCAAAAGACCAGTCCTGACACATACTGTGCTCAGTGTCCAACAGAAGGCTGGATTTTGGATGAAGCAAGCACCCTCATGCACTCCTTCCAGCACCTCGGGGGCCAAACCCCAGTGAGATGCTATCTGCCACTGCATGCTACCACACGTGCATGAGCCCTGGGCTGGTCTGCCTGCAGACAAAGCTCATAAACCCATCCTGAAGTCAGGAAACACAGGAGTGAGGCAGGACAGCTGTGACTTCACCACTCCTGGGGTCTGGAGGTGCAGAACCAGCCCCAGGACTGCTTGTTCGTGGAGATGTTCTGCCTGTGTAGGTGACCACAGTGAAGCCAGGATGTCTAGAATATGACACTGAAGGCTATGTGTCCAGTCTGCCTTTTGGGGATGATTTGGCTTTGCATCCCTTCCACCAAGTTGTCACTGGAGTTGTCTTCTCCCAAGTAGTACTGCTAGGTCCACCACTAAACCATGTTTGCAAGTGACACATGTTCTAAACACCTCCAAGGATGGGGACTCCACCACTGCTCTGGGCAGCCTCTTCCAGGGCTTCACAATCCTCAAGGCAAAGAGATTGTTCCTTGTTTCCAGCCCAAACCTTCCCCAGCACAACTTGAGGCTGTTTCCTCTTGTCCTATTTCTTGTTCCTTTGGAGAAGAGACCAACCCCCACCTGTCTCAAATCTCCTCTCCTTTTCCCAGGATAAACAACCCACCAAGTATAAGGCAGGAAGGTAGGGAAGACCTGTCCAAACACAACAGCTTAGAGGCTGTTGCCCATCCTTTCTTGGACAAATGGGAAAAGAAACATACCCAGAGATGCAGTCACCCACCAGGCTCTGCCCTGGAAAACCCATGGCTTTGGCTTGTTAAGAAGCTGGTTGAGCAGAGTGAAATCTCAGTGCCAAAGATTTGGGGAGGAGAAGAGCCAGGTGCTGCCTGCAGCCAGGGTTTCTGCACCTCATAGTGGAGAAACACTAGAATCATAGAACCATTCTGGTTGGAAGAGACCTTTCGTATCATCAAGTCCAACAATTCACCCAGCATTGCCAAGACCACCACTAAACCAAGGCCCTCAGCATCACATCTCCATGGCTTCTAAATCCCTCCAGCGATGGGGACTCCATCACTTCCCTGGGCAGCCTGTTCCACATTACCAGAGCTGCAAATGATCATGATGGGACAGGGCTGCAGAGCATCCCCTGTGCTCTGCACAGTACTGGGGACCAACACAGCTTGAGCCTGGAAAGGGGCCAGTCATGAAGAAGATTGAATTATAGCATTGTTAGGGCTGGAAGGGACCTCAAGGATCATCCAGTTCCAACCCCCCTTGCCATAGGCAGGGACACCTCACACTAGATCAAGTTGCTCACAGCCACATCCAGCCTGGCCTTAAAAACTTCCAGGGATGAGGCTTCCACCACCTCCCTGGGCAACCTGTGCCAGCGTCTCATCACCCTCATGGGGAAGAACTTCTTCCCAACATCCAATCTGAATCTACCCATTTCTATTTTTGTTCCATTCCCCCTAGTCCTACCATTACCTGACACCCCCAAAAGGCCCTCCCCAGCTTTCCTCTAGGGCCCCTTCAGATACTGGAAGGCCAGTTCAGGTTCTTTCCAGTTCTCCACACAACCTTGTCCCCACACCCGGTCCTGCAGGGATGGTTTCGTTACCAAGACTGTGGATGGAGGAGAAACAGCATCACCTCCTCAGATGGGACTCACCTGCACAGGGTTGTCTGGGGCCACCAATGGAGAAGAAATCAGGTCCTGCCACTTGCCCAAGGACAGCAAGCAAGGCGCCGGGCAGAAGCAAGGCGTCTCCTGGCTCGCTCCAAGAGCCGGCCGCCATCTGCGGCGGGCAGGCTAATGAATACAAACGACCGGCCCGTGCCCCACCGGGGGGTCTTTAACACTTCACACGTCCCAGCGACGTTGAGTGATGGTCTCCCCCAGCCTGCCCGGGCAGCCCCTCCGTCCCACGGCGAGCGGAGCCGAGATGAATGAGCGGCGAGGAGCCGCGGCAGCGCGGCCATCCTTCATCCGCGGCACGGCTTAACCTCCGGTGAGCAAATCAGATTGCCCTGCCACCGGCCTGGGCATCCTACCTGCATTAAGCATGGCTGGGTCAGGGAGGGGCAGCTGTGATTTATGCCTTCTCCTGGCTAATCGGATTCCGGGGCAGGCAGATATTGATGGGCTCCTGCCTTTGATCCATGGCTCTCGTGAGCCCTCATTCAATTACTGCCCCACGGAATGCAATTAGCAGGGCCGCAAAGCCACGTGGGCCTCATAATCGTGGCACGGGGGGAAGACGGAGGGGCTGTCACCAGGAGGAATGTTGCCCGGTCCCACCTGGGGGTGGGATGAAGTGTGGTGCTTTGGCACAAAACGCCAAGGAAGCATTGAGGAGGAAAGGAGAAAAGTCCTGTTTGCCCCAAGCGGTCCCAACTCGCCCAGGATCACAATGGCCAGGTGGGTTTGGAATCCTCCTGGAGAAGGAGACTCCACAACCTCTCTGGCCAGCCTGCTCCAGGCCTCCAGCACCCTCACACCAAACAAGTTTTCCTTGCTCTTCAGATGGAACCTCCTGGGTTCCATTTTGTGCCCATTGTCCCTTGTCCTGTCACTGGGCACCACTGAGAAGAGTCTGGCCCCATCCTCTTGCCCCCCACCCTTTAGTTATTGATCAGCATTGATCAGATCCCCTCTCAGGCTGCTCTTCTCCAGGCTCAACAGCCCCAGGGCTCCCTGCCTTTTCTCCTCACTGAGATGCTCCAGGCCCCTCAGTGTCTTTGTAGCCTCCCTTGGACTCTTTCCAGTAGCTCCCTGTCTTGAACTGGAGAGCCCAGAACTGGATCCACTACTCTAGATGTGACCTCACAAGGCGGATGGGAAAAGAACCTTCCTTGACCTGCACTCACACTCTTCTTAATGCCCCCCAAACATCACACAGCAACACCATACGATGCTCCCACCACGCTCTGCATTATGGCTATTTGGCTTGACCATCCTTGCCCTCTTTTAGCATTGGAACTACTCTGCCTTGTTACTCCCTGCATGACCCAGTTTCTTATCCCAGTTCTGGTTGCTCCACCTCTTGTGTCTCCTTGCTCACATTTCTTTCCCTGCACGTAATGCTTATTGCTCATTCCTCTTGGACTTCATCCAGCCTTCTTGCCAGGGGTGGTGCAATCCCTTCCCTTGCCACTTCACCTTCCTCACCCCTCCTTTCCACAGGTCATGCTATCTCCAACCAATCTGGTCCTCTCCCTTCTGGTATTTACCTGCTCTAATGACCTCCTTCACCTGTGTTCTCCAGGCATGTGATGACAGCTGTCTCTATCAGATTTCTTCCTTCACTTTTGCTTTAAACTCTTCAGTCCTGCAAACTTTGGTGGTCTTTCTGGTCCAGTGCTCATCTGCCCACTTATTTTCTGCTCCTAGGGGTAGCAAGAAGCCCACTGAAGATGGATGTATTCTCTCATTCATCTCTGCAGAAGCTGCCTTGCCATAGAGGTTTATCTCACCCAGGCTGCTTCTCTGCTCCCCTTTCTTTGTGTTCAAGCAACTGTGACCTGTGAGCTGCTCCTGGAACAGGACATTGTGGTTCAGGCACCGCTTGGGTGCCTACACCTGTGCCAACTCAGGGCAGTCACTGCCACCTTCACAACTGAGCCTGCACAAAGAAAGGTGAAGCAGAGGTCACCTGGAATCCTGGGGGCACTGCTGTCTTGGGGGTGATCCTCTCTGCTATGGGACCACCTCTACCAACCAGCCCTAGGGAGGGAGTGAAGGGGAATTTGGGAAGAAAAGGCAGCCACAAGCTGTTGGGGTGTACTCACCACCAAGAGGACACCAACCACATGGGATGCTGCTGAAACTCAGAGTGGTGAGATGTTTCTCCTCTTGCCTCTGGTCTTATCTCACTTCCCTCTCTTTACCTTCACCCCAGCACACAGCAGGCAATCAGGTCACCTGCCTCAAGAGCAATTGTATAATCACAACAATCTACACAAACCTGTCATCAATAGATCTGCACCCATTCCAGCCACCTGGGTGTCACTTTGCTCCAACCCAGCCTATGAAGGGAGGGTTTGCAAGAGGCTCTTTGGTGAGGGATGAGGTGAGGCAATCTCACACAATCCTCCCCATCCTTCTAGACCTATTTCTGACCCATGGTAGAAGAAAACTGCCCACTCCTCCCTACCACAGCAACATCACCACCACCAGGGATCACACTCATGTCAGCTGGGAAGAACTGAACAACCACAATGAGCAGAGTGAAGGCAGAAGGGTGAAAGGCCATAGAGCAAAGTGCAGGATCATCCACCAAGCCCTTCCACCTCGAAGTGGCCAACAAGAAGAAAGACCTGGATGCAATGGTCACTTGTCTACAACAAATAATTCTGTCCTGGCTCTGCTGTGGAGGTGCTTGGCCCCACTTTGTGCACTGATTTAGATGCAGGCAGAGCCCTGCCACACTACAGCACTTGATCTTCGGTGTAACATTGCTGCACACAGCAGCATCCTGCATCCAAGTCCCAAGACATACCTGTGGCTGCAGCTAGGAGAGTCCAAGGAGATCTTCCCACCGTCTCTCACTGGAGCCCTGCAGTGCTGGACCACATCTTAGCTGCAGGTGCTGCAGAACATCTCTGGCTCTCCTGCCTGGGGCTGCACATCCCCTTTAACATGGTCCTGAGCCTGGAGCATCCAGTTATACAATCATAGAATGGTTTGGGTTGGAAGAGACCTTAAACATCACCTAGTTCCAACCTCCCTGCCATGGGCAGGGACACCTTGCACTAGACCAGGCTGCTCAAAGCCCCATCCAACCTGGCCTTGAACACTTCCAGTCTGTTCTTAGCACTGGTCGGCCCTAAAAACACACCAGGACATCATGGAAACCACAAATGGCTTAAAAAGAGTTTGGGAGGATTTGACAGAGTACAGTCCATCCAGGATCCTTTCACAGAGTTGCTGTTTTCCAGCAGGGAGCCCCCCAGCAGATTCCTGAAATCCCTGACTCCTAACACACCAAACCACATCATCTTCACCCCAACCATGGAGGCAGGACCCCCAAGTCCCACCCCGAGCCTGACACACTCAGCATCACCCAGCCCCAGAGAGATGGGGCTCTGGTGAGGATTCCATGCCAAGATCTCCAACTTAGCCAGCTTTTAATTAGCCATGTGTCACATTAATTTTATATCATGGCCATGTCCTAATCAATGTGCCATGGGGTACCAGGTCAGATATCTTACAGGAAACAAAGTCTAGTGCACATTCACTGCCAAGGCTGGGAAGTATTTGGGGAATCTAATATCCTAACTCAGTTAGGGCCAGAACAAACCCCAAACAATGCTAATATAATCATCAAATTGCAAAGGATGACAAATACCAGGAAAGAAAATACACAATGTGAGCAAGCAGAAAAATTTCCCATCAAGAGTCAGTGCAGCTCCCCAGCTCTCCCTATTATCTCTGCTCTGCTCTCCAAAGCCTTAATTCCTGCTCAGGGTTATGTTCCCCATCCACAAACCTCGATGTAATCAATGAGAGCAAGGCAGTTACTTCTTCAACTCCAGGCTTGGGTTTAATCATGCTTATTTAGGGCACAACCCAATTAAGCCAGCCACCAAATTAGGCAAAACTTGGCTTGGGCTCACAGCACTGCAATGCAACACGGGGTGCAGGAGCCAGCTCTCATTTTCCCTGCAGGACAATCATAGAATCATGGAATGGTGGGGACTGGAAGGGTCTTCTGGAGATCATCAAGTCCAAGCCCCCTGCCAAAGCAGGGTAACCTAGAGCAGGACACACAGAAATGTGTCCAGAGTGGTTTGAGAGTCTCTAGGGAAGGAGACTCCAAAACCACTGTGGGCAGCCTGTCCCAGGGCTCCAGCAACCTCACCACAAAGAAGTTTTTCTTGATGTTGAGGTGGAATTTCCTGGGTTCCAGCTTCTACCCATTGTCCCTCATCCTGTCACTGGGCACCACTGAAAAGAATCTGGCCACATCCTCTTGCCCCCACTCTTGCTTGAGTGGTGATCAGATCCTCACTGGGGCTGCTCTTCTCCAGGCTCAACAGCCCCAGGGCTCTCAGTCTTTCCTCCTCACAGAGATGCTCCAGGACCCTCAGCATCTTTGCAGCCTCCACTGGACTCTCTCACAGCCCATCCCTGGCCCCAGTACTCCAGATGTGATCTCACCTGGGCACAGCAGAGGAGGAGACTCTCCCTCAACCTTCTGGCCACACTCTTCTTAATGCCCCCCAAATTCAACCCCTCAACCTGGGTGTTTTCAGCAGCCAATCCTTGCTGCTTGTACAGCAGAGAGGTTGAATGTGGTCTTTTAGGGGATTTAGGGTTTGGGTCTTTCCCGGTGAGATGAAGGCAGGGACTGCACCTTCCCAGTGCTGCAGAGAGCCAGAGCGAGCCCAGGCACTTAGTGAAACAGTGATAGCTGCATTGTTTAATAGGAGTTACAACAGGATCAATGTACAGTCAAAATCAACATGCTAATTTCTGATGCAATTTAACCTGTAAACCATGCAGTCTGGTTTGCAATCAGTCCAGCTCTTGTGTTCCTCTTTCCATCAGTAGCTCTGCTAGTGAGTTTTAAGGACAGAAAATAAAAAAAAACTATATATAAAAAGGAAAAAAAAAAAAAAAGAGTTCCCTTTAAAGTTAAACCTAATTCACTAAATTTTCCCCTTATTGTGCAAGGACTTGTGCAAAAAAAGCTGTTTTCACCACATTAGTTTACAAAATCACGTCCTTCCCCCCTCCCCAAATCATAATAAAAGGCAGCAGAAGCAGCCCGTGGAGAGGGAGGGCTGGGGCTGCAGCCTGGGTGTGTTTGCATGTCAAAAGCAAACCCAAGGGATCAGCCTCAGCCACACTGGGTGCAGGCTGGATTCCAGAGCCACGACCCTAAGCTGCCTCCCAAGCTGGAGGAGCTGCCGGTGGGATGGATGCTGGCTCTGGCCGAAGCTCCTCCAGCACTACCCCAGGGGCAAGACAGGGGCTTGAGCTCAGATCAGCAGCAGCAGCAGCAGCTTTGGAGATGAAGTAAATCAACCATTCCTCACATCACAGCCTGTGCCCTCTCCCTCCATCAGCTGCTTTTAGGGTGAATCCTGCCCAGAACATGGTGCATTTGGGTCACTTCCCTCAAGCCTTCCCAGCTGACAGCAGCAACAGGCCCATCTTGAAGTCATTTGTGATGAGATTTATTTGGGAGTTGCCTTCCCCTGGAGCTCCTCAGCAGTGTGATAAATGCACAGGGTCCCTGATCACCATGAAGCCATATGAAATGGGGCACAGGGACTGAGCAGCCCCATGGCATCTGGGGATGGGATAAGCATCTGGCCAGGGTGTGGGAGGGTGGCTTGATGCTTGAATTAATGCTTCAAAAAAGCACCAAACCCAACCCAGAATTAAAGGCAAAAGCCAAATAGGGGTGTGGCAGGGAGGTAGGCAATGACTCTGGGCTAAGATGTCTCTGCTTAGGCTTTGGACACCGCTTTGAAGGGCTGCTGGATGGACACCTACCGCAAACCTCCCTCACTTGCCACTACCCATCAGTGCTGCCTGGGGAGCTGAAAGATTCTACCCTAAAACCAGCTTCAGCACAGGAGATGCCAAGAGTGGCTGATGCCACCAGAGTGACCCTGGCTCCATCTCAGCCTCTCCTGCCTCACAGCATCTTAGGAAGAGTTTGGGGCCAGCACATTAACACCCACAGCTTCTGCCCAAGCATCAGTTTTTGGGCCAGTGCAAAAGCAATGAGTTTTATGCAAACAAAACCAAACCAGCCCCTTGAAGGAAGCACCAGCCAGCTTCTCCCTTCTCTCTACAGCATCAGAGCCTGGAGCTGCTGTTGGATGGAGAACAAAGTGCAAAATTGCTCTGAGCATTTGACTTGAACCTCAGCCCTAGGAAGAAAACCCCAAAACCCAGAAAGACCCCCATCTCCTCCTCCCTCTCACACAGATGCCCACATGTCAATGTCTAACAGAGACCACCCCCTTCATGTATAGGGGCATTTGGGGCAGCAAGTTAGCTCTTTTAGAGACCTTCCCAACCCCCTGGGCTGCTTGTGCAACCCCTGAAAGTTATAAAGAGGTGCAGATGCTTCTCAGGAAGCCAAACCTGTCACTTTTTGTTAATGTTTTTGGTTTTCCTCCTGGTGTTTAACTGTTTTGGCTGGGGTGTGTGGGGGGAAGGTAGGGGGATAACCCAGCCTCTTCTACAGCCACTACTTAAAAAACCCCACTAAGGAAGGTTCAGTCTGTGTCCACAGAGGTGCCAAAAGCAGCATTATTCAGCCTAGGGGTTGCAAGTCAGTGGGGTCTGCCCCATTTTCCACCCACCCCCTCCCATGAATTTACAGCAACAACCTTTCCCTCGTAAGCACTCCCATCCATATCGGAGGATCCTGACCATTAGTAAGAGCTTTAGAGGGGGATTTTGAATGTCTTCCAGGGCTTCTTAAGCAATCTGTTTAAAAGATTAATTTTATTTTGAAGGGATGGAACTGCATCTCTTGGAACAAAAAGTTAATTAGGACCAGAGCACCAAAATGCCATTTTTCATCCCGGGCTGTGACTCGCGGTTAGGAGCTTGACCTCCTGAAATCAGAACCTTGCTGCAGCTCTCCCTTGGCCGAGTTTGACTTTCCCAGCAGCGAGTCCTGAGCGCCAGAAGCTGGTTTGCAGGCTCCAAATCCCAGCCTCTCTGAGCAAGTTCTTAAAGGAGTGAGGAAATCCATCCCTACTCACTGCTTTTTCAACTGAAGTTTGATGGAGAAGGGAAAGGAAGCTCAGATGTGGGATGGGGAACGCTGGGTGCTGGCCTTGCTCCGAGGCTCAGCTGCTTCGGGGGTTTTATGCAGGTCTACCTTGTACAGTGTGACACAGGAGGCAACCCTTGAGGGAAATAAAAGGAGTTTCAAGGTGGTGGCAGGAGCTGGGTGCTTTTTTCTGCTCACACTGACGGCAGCACAAAGTTCCTTGCCCATGTGTCAGGTACTGGAGGCGATGCTGCCTGGTGGTGCCTCCTCCTCTTCCCTTCATCCCACAGCTAGCACAGAGGAGAGACAAAATGTCCTGTCTGCCAGGTGCTGCCAAGAGAGATTAAAAATGGTGTTTGACAGTCCATCCTCCCCCAGATTAAAACTGGAGATGCCCAGTGCCTTCCTTGTCATGCTTGCTAAAGCGCAGTGACGCCTTTGCAGCATCTGTAGCAGCTTTGGAAGGATTTTAAAGTGCTTCTTACTGTTCATTGGCCCTGAGCTGTGGATTGAAGCTTCCCATGACTGTCACCATCGGGTAGCTGGGGGGTTTGTTTCAATCTCCAACCTCTGGGCAGGAGCTCAGGTCTGGTGCTTGAACCAGCCGATGCCATCTGCTTTTGCCACCCTCTTCACACTCTTGTCCCCACATCTGTTCCACGGTGTCATCACTGAGGGATGAGGAGGAGGCATCAAAGCACCCAGTGGTCTTGAAGCTTGCGGGACACATCTTGGCTAGAGGGCTGAGGGCTCTCCCACTGCTGCCAGGACCCTTCCCCAGCAATTTGGTGAGGAAGAGTTTCCTATCAGAGCCTGGCAAGAAGGGCATTTTTTCCTTCTCAGTTGTGCAGGATTTGGGATGCCAAGATTGAGCTCAGGAACTTATGGAGCTCACAGGGATTATGGTGAAGCCCTTGGGCTGATCCATGCTCAGGTCTAGCATTTTAGAGAGCAGGAAGGAGGTTACTAGCAGGGAATGGACTGAGCTCATTCTCACTTGTCCCCCTGAAAGCCTTCACTGGCTTGTACGTAGATTTATCTGTGAAGAGGATCCCTTTCTGGTCAAGCTAACACCAACTTTCATTCAGCTGCCCCTTTTTTCCTCCATCCTTCTTACATGTACTTCAAAGTACTTCCCCTCTAAAAAGCATGGAGCCACGAGGCCAGGTTTGTTTCTTCCCTCTTATTAGTGTAAATAATCCTCTGGTCCTTGTGGCTGGAGACTGCTCAGACAGGACAACAGCTCCAGAATATCACTGGTGGCAACTTGCCTATCTGCCTTCAGGGTTACTGAAGATGTACCCTTATCAAAATGAAAACAAAAAAGGATTGCTGAGGAACAAGGCAGGAAGATAAATCACCATTCCCTTTGTGCATCCAGAGCTTGAGTGTCAGAAGAGCTCCCTGGGCAAGAAACACAGCAAAAAAGGCCTGAATGCACCAAAACAGTGCTGCTGCCCTTCTGCAAATGCCATGTGGTGACACTCAAACGAGTTCTGCTCCTCCATCACTCCAGGAGTCTGCGCTGAGGGAGGAGATGGAGAAGGAACCTTGCTCCACGGGTCAGCAATGCTTCCAGAAGTAGACCCAAGCACTCACTACCTTCAACTGAGAGCAGGAGATGGCCATGGCTTGCAGCCCTGCAGAAGCAGCACTGCCAGGGCTGTAACATCCACCAGGAAGATTTTAGTTCCCTTTAACATCAGCTTTCACCTGCAGTAATTAGAGTCAAAAGGGCAACAAGAAGATAAGGGTGAAAGTTGCCTCCCTCTGTAACCTGAACCCTGGGATTAAAGTCCTGTTGGTCGTGTTACTGTCTCCTCAAAGGCTGTCTTGATCTGAGCAGAGGATGTCTGGGCACCCTCAGAGCAGAGGGGAATTTTATCCATAGGCACTTCTGAGCTGGGGATTCCTGATGCTTCCACTTAAGGGTATCTCCTGGAGGTTCCTTCTCATTGTCCTGGCCAGTGGTGGGGTTGTGCAGTTGCTCCTCAGGCGGTGCAAGCAAAAGGGACTCTACCTCACTGTAGTGTGTCATGAGGGGACAGAAGATGGGACATCAGCAGGGGAAAGAGGTGCAAAGAGGAAACTCCCCTGAATGTGGTGAGAGATTTGCACCATCCCTGCTGAGCATCCTTTCTTGTCTGCTGACTATACTGTATGCCAGTGGCAGCAACCCAGCAACCAGCAGCACAGAACACCTTTGCATTTTTGGTGATTCCCTTCTGGCTCTCCCTTTCCAAATGCAGTTGACAAGGCAGCTCTCAAAGCCCTTCTGCATTCAGTGCAGATCCAAAAGACATCAGCAGATGTCCAGTGACCTGCAGCCTCCTTTCCAGGAAAAAAGAGAAGGAAAGCTGGGAAATCAGTTGGCTTCTTTTCCTTTCCTACCTAAATTCAAAACCCAAGCTGGCAGGACAGTCGCAGGGGTGACTCTTCTTTCTAAGTGTGTGCTCCTTGAGAAGCCCATGAGAAGAACCTGAAACCACAACTCCCTCCTTGTACTTCTTGTTTCCATTTGTTCTGCAAGTTAACCAAGGGAAGTCAGACCTATTCTCCCCATTTGGCCTATAAACCAAAAACATAAAAGAAAATAGTCTGGGGGTGAACTCCTTTCTCAGGCTTCAGGATTTACCACTGCTTTATAAACCCCTGAAAATCGGAGCTTATAAGAGGAGCCTCCTGACACCACCTTCATGAGCAGTCCCCTGTCTTCCCCAGGGATTGTTTAACCAGGAACATTTTGTCATGGGGGGCAGGTTTCATGATTACTATACAGGTGAATAAAAAAATACAGATATTCTCTTTGAACAAGAATCCCAAGTCCAGGCATACGGAAGGCTGCGGTGCGGGGAGCGGCGCGGGCAGGAGGTCCCCGAGTCCCTTCACGAGTGATGGCTGTTGATCAGGCTGCGGAGCTGCTTGGCCACGGTGTCTATCAGCTTCTGCTTGTCCCTCTCGTTCTTCCGAAACTGGGCAAAGACGTTGTTTTTCCTGCTGGTGTCCCTCATCCTGCGCAGAGCAGAAACAGGTTATGGCACAGCTGCCGCCGCGCCCCAGCCCCGCGGGGCCAGCGCAGGTTAGAGTGCCTGCGCCCAGGCTCTGACAGAGGAGGTGACAGCATCTCAAAGCTCTGCCCTGCTTTGCTCAGGGATTTGTGTGCAGGTGGGCAGCCCAGCTTTGCACACTTGGCAGTTTGGCTTTAAACTCCACGAATCCAAATCGATGGCAAACCCAGGGGCTACCTCTAAGGCCAACATGCCTGAAACCCTTAAGTCTCGCCCTCTCCAACAGCTTTTGCTGTGTCCCCATGTCACCTGCTGAAGAGGGAAATGGCAATGCTGTAGTAATATTAGTAGGACATCATCAAATTAGCATCAAACCCACAGCATAAAGACTTCTTATTTGAGAAGGTGCATTGCATGCAGCCAAGAGATGAAGCTTTTGTGGCAGCCAGAAAGGTTTGAATCTCTGAACAGCATGAGATAATCTAATTGATATTAAAGGGAGGAATCCAGCAGTGGGTTCCTCAGGTTAAAAAGTCTTCTTTGTCTCCATGAGGTCACCAAATAAGCCAGAGACAAGAGCAGGTGGTGGGATGGGACCTGCTGTAGGAGAGGCTGGCACAGTTCTATCTCTCTCTGCCATGCAAAGCTGGGGCTTCATGCACACTTGTACTGGAGGATGCATATTTATTGGGGGGACACACAGGTCTTGCTGTACACTCCAAGAACAAGCTTTATGCAAGCAGGGCCTGTGCTGGGAAGGGACACCTCCCAAAAGGGGTCAACCCTTCAACAGCTCCTGAAGGTATCAGCCTCAGCATCCAAGCGGCTGGTTCTCAGCCGGCCCCACTCCTGTATAGTACCACAATTCATAAAGGATTTGCTCAGTAAATCAGATCTGTCAGAGGCAGGTGGCTTTGGACAAGCCACATAAACCTGAATTTTGATTTTGGGGGACCTAAATGAGGCATTCAAGTGCCTGGGACACAGTGCTGATGGTCCCTGGGAAGCTGGCACTTCATCAGACCCAAAGGTTTGTGAGTTAACTGCGTTTCAAACCTCTCAAAACTTATTTAACTGATTTAAATAACAACAATTAAAAGTCTCAAGTTTTTCATGCCTCAATCTTCCTAAAAAGAGCCAAAGGGGATCTGAAATGGTCCCCCCCCCCCCCCCCCCCCAAAAAAAAAAAGCTAGGAACTGGAAATAAGGATAACAACTTTATCCCAAGGGCTAATTTGCTGAAGTTTTAAGTGCCCAAAGACACAGGATTACAATTGAGCTGCTTTCCCAGCAGTAACCAGATATCTTGGAGAGCTTTTATTCAGCAAAATAAGGATATTTTTCCCTTTCTCTATTTTTTTTTGCAGTCCAAGCAGGTTGCCAGCTGCTCCACTGCAAGAACCAGGGCAACTGATCCAATGGGAAGTGGCATTTCCAAGCCACACAGGTCAGAAGTGTCCCAGGATCACCGACACTGGGATTAACCATCCTCCTGTGGAACACCTTCGGCTCCAGTGGGTCTCAAAGCACTTCACCAGGAGGGCTGAGAGCTCTGCTTATGTTTCACAGGCTATGCAGGGGCATCAGAGTACCATTGCAGTACCCATCATAGTACCCATCACTCTCCACCACTGCTTGTTGCAGCTATCCCAGGTAACAGGTGGAGAACTTACAGCAGAGCATCCTCTGCCCTAAGAGCCCTGAGCCTCCTGGGAGCCATCTCCCACCCCATGGACCTGCTAGGGTCCATGAAATCTTTCTGAAGTCTGAAGTAAAGCATGTTGTAGCAAAGAAAACCTTGGCATGTGTTTGAACAACCAAATGTTTGACAGGCCAAGGCTCTCCCTTCAGCCTCCTTTTTGCCATGTCAAATGACCCCAGTTCCCTCAGCCTCTCCTCACAAGACTTGTGCTCTAGCCCCTTCACCAGGTCCTTCTTTGGACACTCTCCAGCAGGCACAGGTAGAAGCACTAAGCTATTAAGTATTTTTAATGGATTAAGCTGCCTACAGGACACAATCTACAGAATTTGGGTTGTGCTGTGCCAGGGACCAGGCAGTGACAGGAGCAGTTGCATCCTTAGGAGAGGCTGAGCTTATAGATCTGCTGGAGGAGACCACACTAGCTCAGTCACAGCCCTGCAGGCAGACATAGAGCTGGCACACTGTGCTGGATGCCAGAGGTGCTCCGAAACACCAGCCTGTTTCTTTTGCAGCTGTAGGAAGCAGCTGGCCTGTGAGCTGGCATCAAGAACATCAGGTTTGACAGAGAGGGACGATGCTTGTGAGCAGCTAAGCAGCTCTGTGGAGGACCGATGCATGAAGTTCTTTAAGTGTGTGCCTGCAGAGCTCTGGGACAAGCCAGCCAAGGTTTGTAACACGGTCCCTGTGTGTTACCACAGGAACTGAAAGCAAGAGGGAAGGGAAAGAGAGAGCTCAGCACTGTCCCCACCCCGGTCAACAAACACCACCTTCAATAGAGCCAAGCTTTGTTTAAATTAATCTATAAGGGGGGAAAAGCAAGAGAGTAAAAGCTCCTCTTTTAGCTCTAATTAGTGCATTTGAGACGATAAAGTTACCGGAGGGAAGCGTTTCAAAGCCAGCTTGCATTTAGATCATTTAGTGCTCCATTTAAATCACACAATCAAGGCACTGCAAGGTGAGGGTCAAAGCCCAGGCAAGCAGCATACTTACACTCGTGATATCCTATGAGAGATGTGTGATTAGGGAAAGAGATAACGAGGAAAACAGGTTACAAAGTGAACCGGCGGAGCAGAGTTTCACCTCGCCTTGTTGGCAGGGCTCAGACAGGGCTGGGCAGGTGGGCTCGGGGTGGGCAGGGGCAGCCCACATGCCTAAAGCTATGGCTGGGTCAGGGCAGAGTCCTGGGGCAGCTGGTGGATGGTGCACAGAGACTCCTCAAAAGGCCTGAAGCCTGAGTGTGGATAGAGCAGAGCCCACTGGGGCGTGCAGGGGATGCCATGTTGGCCATGCCAAGCAGGTGATACTATGCTGGCAACACCATGCTGGTGATGGCATGCAGGTAATCCCATGATGGCAATGCCATGCCAGCAGTGCCATATCAGCAATTGCACAGCAGTGATGCCATGCAAAAGATGACATGCAGACAATGCCATCCTGGCAATGCCATGTCACCACTGCCATAAAGGCAATGCCATATTGGCAATGCCATGTCACCAACACCACACAGGCAATGCCATAAAGGCAATGCCATGTTGGTGATGCCACACCACAAGGATGCAGGAGATGCAAGTGCCAACCCGGTGACTCCACCGAGGCTACCTCCGGGAAGCAAGTTGGAATTTGAAGATTGCCCTTCAAGCAAGCTCCCTTTTGGGGAGAAGGCTTGTGAGCCAAGCTGGGCTTTGGGGGGTTTTAATACCACCACCAGGCACAGATGTTGCACACTCCAGTACTGGAGCTGCCCTCCTGCTGTCCCACTACCTTCCAACAATATCTACAGATCCCAGCTCACTGCCTGCTCCCCATTCCCTGGCTCTTCCAGCTGCTCTGTCCAAGCTCTCCACCTGCACATCCAAGCTCTCTGATTTTTGATAGCTCTTAATGTTTCTATTTCATTGACAGCTGTAAATGCACCTCAGTGTTCTCCATCATGGATGCTGGGTTGTGAATACACTGGAAACAACACAATGTATTACACAATGGGTATAAAAATGATGCTGTCATGTCTGAAAGTGCTTTACTCACAGCAGCTACCCAGGTTCAGTCCCTCTGTGCCCTATTGACAACATTTGGCTATCATGAGTTGCTCTAAAATTAGCTGCTCTCCTCTGGGAGAGAGGAAGACATGCAGTTACACAGACCACAGATACTATTGATGCAACTCCACAGCTCAGCAGCACACCAAAGGTGGTCTTCTGAAAGTGTAGCTCCAACTCTAAACTAGTCATCTCCTCCTCTGAAAGCAATGAAGAAAGAGACTCCAAAAACCAGCTCAAGCTCCTCCTCCTCAGGGTGTGATTTCATGGCAAACCTAACCAAATCTACCTGCAACTCATTTATCCTGCCCACTCCTTCATGCAACACTTAGCAGCGGAGTCCCCAAGGAGAGAGATTTTCAGCTGGACATGCTCATGTGGTCCAACTGCCTGAACACTTCAGGGCTCACCAAAAGTTAAAGTGTGTTATTAAGAGTACTGCCCAAATGCCAGTTGAACACTGACAGGCTTGGGGCAGCTACACATGCCTACAGGCTAGACAACTGTTTATGATCTGGGGGGCTTGAGGTACACAATTATAGCAGAATTCTGTTGCAAGACAAAGGAAAACTACTTAAGAGTTGAGCCAAAAGATAAGCCAAGCCTCAGCCAAGCCAAGATCCAGCCAAGTCAAATGTGCTATGAATGATCCCATTTTGATACAAGCCCCTGGAATTCAGGTTAGGGGGATAAAAATAGCATTGTTCTGATTGAGCTCCCACCATCCACCCAAGGGTGAAATCTTCACTCCCTGGATCCCCAGGTACCTCCTGCTCCCTAGGCTGCTGTGTCCCAGCACCACACATGATGGAATGAGCTGCTCAAACACACGCTTTCCCAAAGCAAGATGGGGGTGATCCACATCCACACTCACTTTTCCAGCAGGATGAGGGCTGTGGTTGGGTTCACTCGGAGATACTTGCACGTGGGTTGCCCATAGTCAGCCAAATACGTCGACCAGTCCCACTGGATGAAGAGATCTAAGAGCTGCAGCAGCCATGGGAGAGACAAAGACAAATAAGTTTGAAAGCTGTTGAGAGAAGGAGAGGTTCATCTGAAAGCTGACAAAGGTCCTGGGCAGGTGCACAAACCACAAAAAAAGGTTTGGAGTCTTTATTGATTTATTTAATATCATTCTGTTAATATTATTAACTTAGCCATATTTAATCATTGATTTGTCAAGACTTAATATTAATTGATGCACAGCTCTATTAATTTAGCTCAGGGGGTGAACACAGCTACCAGGGGAGATTGGGAATCCCAGGTGGTTTCCAGACGTTCGCAAAAGAAACCACCAGCCCTCATCCGCAGGGAAGCAAAACCAGCGTTAATACAGCTGCCTATGACCATTCCTGCTCCAGACCCCCCAAAACTGACAACTCAAGCCCTTCACCTCTGTAAAGGACTCCCTCAGTGCCCCATCCCTCCCAGCTGATTCAGGTGAGGGACAAGCAAGCTACAGCCCTGGCTTCCTGAATTGCCATTTACCACTCTGCATTTCACATCCTTACTTTCCTTAAAACCCAAACAGGAGCTCCCACATCTTTCCCACATGAGGACCTCCTCTCCCCTAAGAGGACTTGCCTCTCCACCCACCCACCAGAGCACAGCTGAGAATGGGCGAGAGGCAGCCTTCATTTCCATCATCTAAAACAGGTTAATTAAGAGCTTCTGCATTTCCCCCCCTCCGCCCTGCTTCCCAACCTTCTGCCTTGGAGAGCTGCTGTGACCACTCTATTGCAGGACAGGCTGCCAAGCGCGTAGACGTCTTCATCGCCCGCGTCTGCGCGTCCCGGTGCCCACCAGGGAAGCCTGGAGAAGGAGGACCACGCCGCGGCCAAGCCAGGACCATAGAGGGCTCATTGTCCCCACGTCTCCATGGTTTTCCTGGAGGCTCCAGCACTGTTTAACAACACATCCCGCCCCGCCAAGAAGGGGGATTTAGCTCCGCCGAGACCTCAAGGTTCAAAACAAAAATGTGCAACAAGATTCTTTTTGATTATGTAGGTCAGGGCAAAGAAAAACAAGGCCTGGGGAACAATCCCCGGGGCTGGCGGGGGGGACGGATTAGCCGGGACCTAAGAGGGCTTTTCCAACCCGCGGTCCCGCGCCGCTTTGTGCGCCGGCTCCATTGTGCTGGCTACAAACCCGAGTTGAACATCGCTGGCAGGAGGTGGTTTGTTTTTTTCCCCCAGTGGGCACCTTCAAGAGACAACCTTAAATATGATTTCACAGGACCTTTTCACGCAGCTCAGCGGGGCCAAAACCCTTCTATGGGCTGTGCCGGCTGCTGGGGGGAGCTGCATGCTTGTACAGGCTAAATCGGATCCCCCTCAACGCGCCCAAGGCCTCTCGCTGGTGGCCCTGGGGGGATGAACGTGCCCCTGGCAAACCACAAACAAAGCAGCACGAGTTGTTGCCAAAGAAAGTGCACGGCCGGACCGTGGAGGGGCCAGGTAGCCACTCACAGGGAGTGGGAATAAAGCCCCAGGAGGGAGGAACAGAAGATGAACCCAAATAAAAAGATGGAGATTAAAAGCAGGTTAGGACAAGATGAAATCAGTAGCATCAGGAGATGTTACAGACAGGAGGCTGAGGGAGGACAGCAAAGGCTCAGGGGAACTGAGCAGAGGCTCAGAGACTGGGTAAGGAAAGGACTTAGAGAAACATCCCACATCTGAAAGAGCAGATGGGAAGATTTTTAAGCAAAAGTCAGGCGAACAACCACCCAGGGCAGCTCAACCCTTGCTCTACAGCTTCAGGAGAAGAAGCCAATGCTTGCCATCCCCACTAGTGACAAGAGGCTGGGATGGCACATAGGCAGCAGCCCATCCCACAGCTTTGCTTCGGCCCTGCTCCAACTCAGTGCAGCTCAGCTGGGTTGAAGCACGAGGCTGTCAGGCTCTGCTGGTGTTGAAGATGCACCACCACACTTTGCTGGAAGGGATGGTTGGGGCAAGTTATTTTATGGATCCGTTTTAACATGGACTTGTTAGAGTGGGTCCAGTGGAGCCCACAGCAGTGATGTGAGGGCTGGAAGCCCTCTGCTGTGAGGGCAGGCTGAGAGAGTTGAGGTTATTCAGCCTGGAGAAGAGAAGGCTCTAGGAACACTTTCTGATGGCCTTTCAACATAGAAAAGCAGCTAATGAGAAAGATGGAGAGAGACATTCTATTTGTCCTGCAGTGACAGGACAAGAGGCAATAGTTTTAAACTGAAACCAGGTTTACTCAGATCAGACATAAGGAAGAAATGTTTTGCTCTGAAGGTGGTGAGACACTGGCACAGGTTGCCCAGAGAAGATGTAGGGGATCCCTGGAAGGATGGGGATCCCTGGAAGTGCTTAAAAGAGTTGCCCAGAGAAGCTCTGGAAGCATGTAAAAGACGTGCAGATGTGGCACTCGTGAACGTGGTTTAGTGGTGGACCTTGCAGTACTCAGTCACTGGTTGGAACTGATGATCTTAAGGGTCTTTTCCAACCTAACTGATTCAATGACTCTAACTGAGCCTCATCCTAATGCACTCCCACCCTGGGCTGGGCCTTCCCCGAGCGCTGGGAGCTGCAGAGTCCCCCAGGCAGGCTGGGGACAGTGACAGATGGCCTGTGTATTTTACAGCTGTTTGCCCACATCCATCTTGCTGGCCAGGCAGGGCCGCGGATAGCTGGGGCCAGCACCTTTGGCATCGCCGGCGCTCGCAGGGCTCCGTAGGAGAGAGGTCTTGCAGGAGGAAGCCTGATGGCTCAGGGCAAGCTGTCTCCAAACGATTTATCTGTCACATAAATGTGGTTTTATTGGTTTTACTGTTTAAACTTTTCACCTCTGCTGCTAAATCTGAACGATGAAAAAGGGGGGGGGGGGGGAAGGGGGGGAAAAGGCTGCACCATGGCGCTGGGCTGTGGTGGGGCTGCCAGGGGAGATTCCAAATAAAATATGCAAATACCATTAATTCCTCTAACTGGAGTCTCCTTTTCAAGGCTATAAATCAAACTCGACAGGACATACACTAGGGGGGAAAGGAAAAGAAGAGGAGGGAAGAAGAAGGGGAAAAAAAAAAACCAGAGAAGCTTTTACGATGGTGATGTGAAAGTGGAATAAGCTCAGAAGGCTGCAGACGCACTGCTTGTGCAGAGCAGGGCTGTGGACCTGCAGCTTCAGCCCTAGGAATCTACATGAGTAAGGAACTCCCAGCTCTTACTTGCAGGAGAATTCTTGGTGTAAGAGCTGGGAAAGGTTCATAGAGGCGTTGCTAACAATGAAGAGATGGAGAATGGTTTGAGCGTGCCTCCAGAAGAAAGTCATGAGAAGTGTTGTGAAAGACATATCTGTGAGCTCTTACTCAAATGCTGGCTCAGTTTGCAAGAGGTGATACCTGTGCCTCATAACCTACTGAGATCTTTCCCTTGAAAAGCTCATTTCACCCATTTAACACCACAGCTCCTTTGATAAAGATTACAATAAGAGGCTCAGAGGAAGGCAGCACCTAAGTCCTACCATTATCTCAACTAAATCCACCTGTACAAAGAGGCAAGACATTTACAGAGGGACCAGCAAACAGCCAGGCAAGACCTGATCCTGCCGGGCACCTCCATAAAAGCTGAATTCAAACCAGTGCCAACTCCCAGCTTGTCCATGCCTAAGCTTGCCCACAACCCATCCCCACCATGGGTTGAGCAGCCCCTAACACAGGCCAGCAGGGAACTGTTATGGAGCACAAAGGCCCAAAGAGTTTCCAGCATCAGCAGCCACAGACAAGTACATTCAAAATAATTTATTTTGGTGAGGTTTCAATTATGCCTCGTGGGAAAGCAATACTGAAAGAGAAAGAAATACTCCAACCCATGGGAAGACGTGGGTTTGGACAATAGCTTTGCTCAGAAGAAAAGGCACCAAGAATTGGAACATGATGTTGGTTCGTTTACTTCTGAAAGACATGGAGGGTAAAATTGTGGCTTAAGTGAAAGCAGGAACAGATTTGTCACCCATTTCACTGCAAGCTACAATTTTGTCACTGCATTGAGTGCATTTTGCACAAGAGCACCTGCAGCATCCTGATGTGGCACAAGCCACACATGGAGCACAAGGAAGGTGAATCTTATCTTAGGTGCTTACCAGACCTCCCTGTGAGAGAGAGAGAGCCTTCCAGGAGTTACTGAGTCACGGAACAGTGGCAGTTGGAAGGGACCACTGGGGATCATCTAATCCAATCCTCCTGCTAAAGCAGGGTCACCCACATCAGGCTGCCCAGGATCATGCCCAGGTGGGTTTAGAAAATCTCCAGAGGAGACTCTGCAACCTCTCTGGGCAGCCTGCTCCAGGACTCCAGCACCCTCACACCAAACAAGTTTTCCCTGCTGTTCAGATGGAACCTCCTAGGTTCCAGTTTGTGCCCATTGTCCCTTGTTCTGTCATTGGGCACCACTGAAAAGAGTAAGGCACCATCCCCTTGTTCCCTGCCCTTTAGCTACTGACCAGCATTGCTCAGATCTCCTCTCAGGTTGCTCTTCTCCAGGCTTAACAGCCCCAGAGTTCTCAGCCTTTGCTCCTCACAGAGACGCTCCAGGCCCCTCAGCTACTTTGTAGCCTCCGCTGGTCTCTCTCCAGATGGGGACCCCCAAACTGGACCCAGTACTCCAGATCCAGTGGCCTCAGAAGGACAGAGTAGAGGGGGAGAAGACTCTCCTTTGAGTGCCTGTGCTTGCTTGGACATCTCTGTAAGACACAATATCTTTATGCTCGAGGAATTCCTCCAGGTCTCCTGGGCAGAGGTCCCACCCAGAGCTGTCCTTTCTGAATGCTCATGCTGGAGGAAGGAGAACCCCTTCCAAGTTCCTCATCTCCCATTTTAACTGGACTGATTTTCCAAGTTAAGGCAGCAATTTTATCCTTCCTTTTTATTTTTCTATTTACTTAAATCTGCAAAAGTTAAACACTTCTTGGAAAAAGCAGAAGGCGGCTCTGGAAAGATTTACAGCTGATGGGACAGTATGTAACAAAGGGAAGTTTGAGACCTTCAAAGCCCTATTCTGTCCAGACTGGATTATTTTTAGATTTGCATTAATGCCTGTTTACAGATTCTGATATTTCTTGCATCAGAAGAAGGTCTCGAAGAGGTTTGCTGCCTGCACTGTGTGCCCAGAAAGTTCTTCTGGTTGGCCACCTGCAAATACTCATCCTTTATGTAGGGAAACCTCTGGCTATCCACCTGCTTCCAAGCAATGCTATAAACACACAGGTTGATTTTTCTTCTCCTCTACAAGATATTTCTCACAAAGGTCCCATGGAAACCTGAACAAACAGAGTTTCACCCCAAAACTGCTGTGGTTGCGCTTGTAGCTCACTTCTGCACTCAGAGCAAAAAACAACTCCCTTTGGGGTTAAATATGGCTTTGAGGAATTCACCTTCTCCTCTCAGCCTGCGACACAAAACCACAGGAAGGAGCCACAGAAGGCTGTCAGGCTTCAAGAGAAGCGATGCAAAGCAGCAGGGTGGGGACGTGGAGGTTTAGGATGCTGTGCTACAGTGACAGCCTTAAAGACAAGCTCGGAAAGTCCCTAGCAGCTTCGGTCACGCTTCTGCTGGCTTTGATGGTGCAGCATGGTGGCTTTAGTCATTCACTGGAGGCTTGCCCACAGGGCAGGCTAAACTGAATTTTAGGGAAATCCCAAGTTTCTCTGACCATCACATCGTGGAATGCTGCTGGAAAAACAAGGCATGAACATTATTTGTTATAAACCCACTGGGATTTCAATGTCTCAGCACAAAATCAGTCCCTTGAGTGGCTGACATCCCTCACCCTCAGGCTGTGCTCACATTCAGTGAGACCTGGGCTGGCTGGAGAACTGAGTGAAAGGAACCTCAGGAAGGTCAATAAAGGCAAGTTCAGGGTCCTGCACCTGGGGAGGAACAACCCCTGCACCAGTACAGGTTAGCAGGTGACCTACTGGAAAGCACCTCTGCAGAGAGGGGCCTGGGAGTGCTGGTGGACAAGAAGTTCACTGTGAACCAACAATGTACTTCTGTGGCCATTCCAGGGTGCATTAAGAAGAGTGTGACCTGCAGGTCAAGAGAGGTTGTCCTCCTCTACTCTGTCCTATTCAAGCCACACCTGGAGTTCTGGGCTCCCCAGTTCAAGAGACAAGAAACTGCTGGAGAGAGAGAAACAGAGGCTACAAAGATGCTCGAGGCTTGGAGCACCACTGTGAGAAGGAAAGGCTGAGAGCCCTGGGGCTGTTGATCCTGGAGAAGAGCAGCCCCAGAAGGGATCTGATCAATGCTGATCAACAGCTAAAGGGCAGGGGGCAAAAGGATGGGGCCAGAATATTTTCAGTGGTGACCAGGGATAAGATGAGGGGCAGTGGGCACAAACTTAGAACCCAGGAGGTTCCATCTGAACATGAGGAAAAAATTCTTTGCTGTGAGGTTCCACACTTGAAGCAGACTGCCAAGAAAGGTTGTGGAGTCTCCTTCTGTGCAGAGATTCCAAACCCACCTGCACATTGTGGTCTTGGGCAGCCTGCTGTGGCTGACCCTGCTTTAGCAGTGGCATTGGACTAGATGGTCTCCAGAGGTCCCTTCCAACCCCCACCATCCTCTGATAGTGTGATAATCACCCAGCTGGAGCATTTTATGAACAGCCAGAAGAAGAAAAGGCAGCTCTGCCTTGCTGGGTCTAGTGGCGAATTTGCACTCATAAAACCAATTATTTAGACTCATTAAATTCTCCAGGCAGGTTTGCCAGATTGCATGGTGCTTTCCACCTAGAGAAGACGACAGCATTTCTACCTTCCACACCCTACAATCTGCTTAAGACAAAGAGACAATACTGGGCAGCAGCCAAAAGAAATCAAAGAGCCTTGGGAGACTGTTCTCCAGGGACCACTATTGAATAACACTTTGCCTTCCCGTGTAACCATCACAAAGGTGGATTCATTACCTAAGCAAAGTAATGTCTCCTGTAGAAGCATCCCCCTGGTAGCATCTCTGGCTCAGATCTTTAGCAGGTACACCTGAGAGGTACACTCATCACTCTGCCCAGCAAGAATGGAACCTGGCTAAATTCTTGGAGTCACCATACAAGGTTATAGGGACTGAATTTGGCATGAAGTGCATGAAAAGAGCTCAGCTTGTAGATAAATCTTCTTAGGAACATTTTTGAAGGTATTATGGGGAGGAGAGGTTGGGAGATGATGGCACTCTGCATTCAGGTATCCCTTGTATATAGGAATACCTTCTCTGCTGCTTTAGCCCATGTGCATCCACTCTCCTGCATTTATCTGCCTCACATCCTGCCTGACCCACACCTCAAAAATCAGCATCTCCAGAGAAAACATTAAGAAATAAGATGGAAAATCCCAATAGTTCAGGTCAGGATGAGAAGAGTTAATAAGAGCACAAAAGAAGGATAAAAGCCCTTAAATACAGGAAACTAGGCTGTCCTCCAGGTAAGCCTATAGACAAACCACCTCCATTATCAACCCTACAGTACCAGAGGAGCCAGTAATTATCAGTAATCACTTAAAGTGATTAAACATTAATCAATTAAAGTGATCCCCAGGAATCACTTTAAATGCCACCTTTCTATGGGAAAATGTTCCAAATTATCAACAGCAGGTATTTGAAGCCAGAAGGCTTCTAGGTTGAGAGGGATTTGTGTGCCACACACCCTGACAGTTCAGAAGGCAATTCAGGTACCTACAGAGCGATCAGGGGCAGGAGGAGAAGACAACCAAACCATGTTCTCAAACTAATGTAGTCCCACTTGCTGCCCCTGGCAGCCAGGACGTGATGCCCACAGCTAGGACAGTGGGTCCCACTGGGGGTGGGTGCAGGGACAGAGAAGCCAGCAAAACCTTTCTGAGGCCAGCAGCCTGTGTCCACAAGAAATCCACCATATGTGAATGAAACCACCCCTGATGTCACTACAGGTGCCAGCACCACCTCGAGCCCCGCAGCCCCACTCTCACCAGGTACCGAACCTCACCCTGGGGCCAACAGACCACGACTGTTTTCTCCGTTGCTCAGCTGATGCCAAGGCTTCTGCAAAGTTGCATTTTTCTTTTGTGTACACATCAAAAAGAAGAAAGGGGAGGAGGGAATTTAAAAATAAAAAAAAGGGGGGGAAGGAAATAAAAAAAAAGGCAGTGACCTCCTGCTAACCCCAGGCAGGCTATGAGAAGCTGCTGCTGCCTTCACCTCCCAGTGAACTTTCAGATTATCTCAGACAAGATTCACCTTGCATTGAACTTGTCCCCCGCGCGGCAGCGCAGTCACGTACCCTTGATTAAACATCACAGCACCGCGCCGCTATAAATCCAAGAGCTTCCTCCCGGCCTCCGCGGGCAGGGCCGGCGCCGCAAACGCTGCCAGCCAGCCGCTGCCAACCAGCCTGGGGCTCACCAGCGCGGGCAGGATGTGGAGAAGCAGCTATGTGAGGGAATAGAATCATGGAACTGTCAGGGTTGGGAGGGGACCTCAAGGCTCATCCACTTCCAACCCCGCTGCCATGGGCAGGGACACCTCACACTACAGCAGGTTGCTCACAGCCACCTCCAGCCATGAGGCTTCCACCACCTCCTTGGGCAACCTATTCGTGTCTCACCACCCCACCACCCCTTCCCTCCTAACGTCCAATCTGAATCTACCCATTTCTATTTTGTTCCATTCCCCCCCAGTCCTATCACTCCCTGACACCCTCAAAAGTCCCTCCCCAGCTTTCTTGTAGCCCCCTTCAGACCCTGGAAGGCCACAATTAGGTCTCCTCAGAGCCTTCTTTCCTCCAGACTGAACAACCCCAACTCCCTCAAGTCTGTCCTCATAGCAGAGCAGCTCCAGCCCTCTGCTCATCTTCTTGGCCCTTCTCTGGACACCTTCCAGCACCTCCAGAGCCTTCCTGTAATAGGGGCTCCAGAACTGGAGGCAGTACTCCAGGTGGGGTCTCACCAGAGCGGAGTAAAGGTGAAGAATCATCTCCCTCGACCTGCTGGCTATGCTTCTCTTGATGCAGCCCAGGCTCTGGTTGGCTTTCTGGGCTGCAAGTGCACACTGGTGGCTCAAGGTGGGGAGCAGTCTTTCCTCCCAAAAACCAAGCTGTAGGACAAGAGGGAACAGCCTCAGGCTGTGGTAGGGCAGGTTTAGGTTGGACATTAGGAAAAGTTTCTTCATTGAAAAGGTTGTTGAGCCCCGAATCAGGCAGCCCAGTGCAGGGGTAGGATCCCCATCCTTGGAGGGATTAAAAAGCCATGAAGCTGTGGTGCTGAGAGCCATGGTTTAGTGGTGACCTGGTATTACCAGGTTAATGGTTGGACTTGATGATCTTCAAGGTCTCTTGCAAGCTAAGTGATTCTGCAATTCCAACAAGCACTGCTCACAGGCCCATCGGTCCCTGCACTCAGCAGGAAACCTTTCCCAGGCCACAGCCTCCTAAACTCTGGCTGCCCTCTGCACTCCAAGTGCTGCAGCCTGTGGCTGTCCCCACATCTATTTCCAAGGAGCAGGCAGTGAGGGGAGGCAGAGGCAGCCACCTCTCCGTCTCCCAGCTGACACGTAGGGAAAGGGAGAGCTCAGCATCCGCGCTGGCGGCAGCGATTCCTGCCGCAGAGGTCACTTGGCTGGTGGAGAGGAGAACGTCTGGGCGGTGAAATAGATACACTCAAGTTCAAGTGCTTCAAATACCTTCCTTCTTTTTTTTTCTTCCTTCCCCCCCCCCCCTTTCTTTCTTTCTTAAAATACTCAAAACTAAACTAATATATCCCCTTCTTTTCATGATAACTTCCTCCTTATCCTCGGCAGCTTTGTTTAGCAGATCTATTGTTCTCACTGAGCCTTGCCCTGGGGTCCAATTTGAGCATGTTCTCATTTTTCCCCCTATGTAACTGATGCTTATTTCTTTAAGCTCTACTGTAAACACAAAACACACTGCAGTGCCCTGGCCTGGCTTTGCAGGAGGCAGGCTCAGACCTGGAACTGCTCCTTTTTGTTGGGTTGTGGGTTGGTGGTTTTTGTTTGGGTTTTTTTGGTTTGGGTTTGTTTGGGGGTTTTTTTGGTTGGTTTTGTTTTGCCTTTTTTTCCCTCTCTTTTCTTTATGTAGGAAACAAAAAGCTTGAAGGATTCAAACACCTGCAGGATGCAGGCTGCGGTACCCACGGGTGGTCTGAGCTTGGAGCAGGCACCATGCGGCTGCAGTGCTGGGCCCAGGCTGCTTTGCTGGGCCTTCCACTGCTTGCAAGGCTGGAAACAGAACCACAGAATGGACTGGGTTGGAAGAGACATTTAAAGGTCATCTGGGCCAAGACCCCTTCACTAAGAAGGGACACCAGCTAGATCAGGATCCTCAAAGCCTTGTGCAACCTGACCTGGAATGTCCTCTCTGGACAACCTGGGCCAGTGTCTCACCATTCTCAGTATAAAACATTTCTTCTCTCTAGTCTGAATCCCTCTTTCAGTTTCAAACTATCACCCTTTGTCCTGTCACAACAGGCCCTGCTAAAAAGCCTCTCCCCATCTTTCTCATCAGTCCCAATAAGAACCGAAGTGACACAATAAGGTCTCCCCAGAGCCTGTTTTTCTCTAGCTCCCTCAGCTGCTCCTCACAAGATCTGTGCTCTAGACCCTTCCCCAGCTTCCTTGCTCTTCTCTGGACACACTCCAGCACCTCAATGTCCTTGGAGTGAGCAGCCTAAAACTGAACTCAGAATTTGAGGTGTGGAGAATACTTACTGCAGCACAGCTCACAAAAAGATGGATTCAGCATCAGTGTAGAAGAAAAGAGTGACAACGAGCTCTCTTCCCAAGACAGAAGATGTAAATGGCAGTGATGAGGGGCCAGAGAAAGTGGCCTCCAATGCTGCCACTGAGAAGGCTTCCTTGCCTTTGCAAACACACCAACATGTAGAAACATCCCCCTCAAAGTAACTGTCACTGCCTCTATGCAGTGGCATCACCTGCAAAACTCATTTGGGCTGTGAAATCACCCAGCAATTTGGGTGGCTGATTAGAACTATTTTTATACGGCCACGGGATAGATATTTCCAGCGTCTGAAGGAGTGTTTGGAAAACAGGGAGAGCCATTTAGAGCCATGCAGCTTATTCTATAGAGAGGCAGAGGCAGCAGACAGATGGATGTTTAAACCAGCTGTGAGGAGAAGACTGGTAGGAAACATTTGGAACAAAATCACTTTGCAGAAGGTTAGAAATCAGCGAATTTGGTAACGCCCGACTTTGGGAGGGAAAAAAAAAATGCATTTCTCTTCTAGAGAATAATAAATTACCATGGAAAGTGGAAAGATTAAAGTCCACTCTTTCAGCTTATGTTTTCCATCCATACTTGAAAAAAAATAGAAAGTATCTTTTTTGGTTGAGAGGACATCACCAAATGTCCGCTGAGGGACTCGACCGAAAAGGATCTGAGGGATGAAGTAGATTTCACACACCATGGACACAGAATCACTGGCATCCAGCTTCCAGAAATGGGTGAGCTGATGGTTTCTGGGGAGTTGCATGTTCTAGACCCCAGACTTTCAGGGTAGACCCCACTCCAGAATTGCTTGTATGAAGGGTTTAAACAGGAGAGTCTGAAATCCAAACTCATTTCAGGTTTGCTTGGGAGTCTGACCAGTCACCTGTCACCCTAGAGAAAATTCCTTGAGAAAAGATTCCCAGAATCAATCATCACAGACTGGTTTGTGTTGGAAGGGAACTCTAAAGGTCAAGTCCAACCACCCTGCAGTCAGCAAGGACATCTGTACCTAGAGCAGGCTGCTCAGAGTAGTGTTCAAACTGACCTGGAATGTTTCCAGGGATGGGGCATCTACCACCTCTCTGGGCAACATGGGTCACTGTCTGACCAACCTCAGCATAAAAATAAACATTTCTTCCTTCTCTCTACTCTAAATCTCCCTCTTTTATGTTAAATCCATCACCCCTTGTCATAACAGGTGCTCCTAAAAAGTCTGTCCTCAGCTTTCTGATCATCCCCTTTAAGTATTGAAAGGCTACCAGAAGGTCTCCTTGGAGCCTTCTCTTCTCCAGGCTGAACAATACCAACTCTCTCAGCCTGGCCTCACAGCAGTGGGCTTCCAGCCCTCCCAGCATTGCTGCATCCCTCATTTGACCCTGCTCCAACAGGTCCATGTCTCTTCTGTGCCAAGCACTCCAGAGCTGGCCCCAGCACTGCAGGCGCTCAGCAGAGAGGAATAGAAGGGCAGAATCCCTTCCCTCCACCTGCTGCCCACACTGCTTTGGATGCAGCCCAGGACATGGTTGACTTCTGGGCTGCTTTTTTAACCTGTTCTATTTTTTCTGGATGCAAACCATTTGGAGAACTTGGAATTTGTAACATGCAGAAGGGGGGAAAAAAAGCAGCATTCTTGCGTGGCAAGCAGACAACGCTTGCCTTGGACATCCTGAGAAACCCCCTGCAAATGCCCAGCCTGACCAAAGCCCAGCTTCCAATCAATTCAACCCCAAACAAACTGCAGTGGACAATCTCCTGTAATTAAATATGATGTGATGAAGGCTGAGCACCGGGAGGGTTCCCAGCTGACACAGCATTTCATCCTGCTATCGCTTCTGCTGGGCTCATGCCACAGCCGGGCAGAGCTGGGCACGGGGAGAGCCATCAGGATTTATGGCTATTTGCTGTAGATAAAAATAAATAATAAAAACAACCAAACCCTCGACCTTTGGAGGAATCTGAAAACAAAAGCAAAGGCTTTTCCTTACGTGGTGTCACACTAACCTCTGGATGGCCTCACACTCATTGTGACAGCCTTGAAAAGGTATAAACAAAGGCGGATTTTGGATGCCAGGAGCTGGCTTAGGAGAGGAAGGAGCAGCACCACCACTGCAAAGTTCCCTTAGCAGTGACATGGAGGAGAGAAAAATCCTGGGAAGAGATGTTTTATGATGTGTACCCAGAGCTGCTGCACTTTGATAAAGCAATTTGTGGGGAAAAAAGGTGGTAGAGGAGGAGAGCAAGGTCCTGGGGAGTGGGGAATTTGACACCTGCAGATGGGACTGCAATGGGAGGTGGCAAAACGCTGGTGGAAATAGCTTACCATCCCTTTGGGGGTTAAATATGCCATTTAAGGATACTGGTAGGGCTGCAAAGGGAGGCTTTGGGGTGACAGTGGTTCCTGATGGCTGAGACGGAGCCCAGAAGGCGCTGTCCTGTTTAAAGGCAAGTTGCACAGACTGTTACCAAACCACAGAATCATAGAATGGTTTGATTGGAAGGGACCTTTAAAGCTCATCCAGACCAACCCCCCTGCAGTCAGCAGGGACATCTGCAACTAGAGCAGCTTGCTCAGAGCCCCAGACAACCTGCCCTGGAATGTCTCCAGGGACAGGACATGTACTATCTCTCTGGGCAGCCTGGGCCAGTGTCTCACCAACCTCAGTGTAAGAAAATGTCTTCCTTCTCCCTTAGTTTCAACCCATCACCCCTTGTCCTGTCACAACAGACCTTGCTAAAACAGTCTGACCCCATCTTCCTTATAGGCCTAATTTGATTACTGGAAGGCTGCAATAAGGTGTCCCTGAAGCCTTCTTTTCTCCAGGCTGAACTATCCCAACTTTCTCCTTCAACTCCAACAGCCTTTCTTCACTCAAGGTGCTCCAGTTCTCTGATCTCCCTATTCTACAGAGCAGCTTCCACCCTAGTTATTACATTACTCTTGCTTTTTCATTTCTTTAAATAATTTCTTTCCTCTTTTTTTTTTGCTAGCTAGCAATGACCTCAGCTGTTTGTTTAAGGAGTTCATAACCCTGCAAAAAACGTTCCTGCCACCAAAAGGAAGTTTGTGAGAGAAGCCCTTTCATTGGGGAGCCTCTGGCATTGATCTGCTGGGCTTCTGCTTTATGTTCCTATCAAATAACAATAAAATTAAACATAAAAAAAATAAAAGGTAAACACTTTGTGTAAATAAAGACAAATCCTTGGTGGTTTATCCTTTCTGAAAGGAAGGGCCAGGCAGCAGGATCACAAGGCAGAAAGAAGGGAATGAGGCAGAAAAGTGGTGGAGGAAACAATCGTAGCTAGGGGTGAGCCCTGAAGCCTGAGCAACCCTGAAGAAAAGGAATCCTTTCAATAGGAGGAAACCACACAGCATGGCATTGTACAGTGCCAGTGCCCTTGGTTGGGGCTGAAACTGGCCAGAAAAAAGGATGCCTGGCTTCAAAGTGAAACCGCTAAGGCTGGGCTTAAAGCTGTGTTTAGTTTAGGCTTGAGTGTACCAACATCATCAGAGCAAGCCAAATGCTTGAGGGTCCTGTTGGTTTTGGAGAGTTTTGACCACTTGTGGTCACCCTTCAATAATTGGGAGCTGGTGATTCTGTCAGCCCTGGAACCAAACACCAAAATCTGCATGGCAGCTCCCTGAGCAGATGTGAGTTCCAGTTATGAGCATTTATCAGCTCTGGCAAAAAAAACCCCTCCTATGAAATGAGTTCTACATGAAATTTTGTGATCTTTCTCTTCCTTTCATTATTTCTCTTTTCTTTTCCTGCATATCTACTTCAAACTCACCAGAGCTGTTTTCTCCTGGCACATTTAAAATTCCCCAAAGCTTTGAAAAGAAGCATTTGAGATCATTGGAACCGGGGAAGCCTCAGGTTTGGGCAGCACTCTCTGCAACTGGTCTTTAAATAGGACAGCACCATCTGGGGTCCCATCTCAGCCATTAGGAACCCCTCCCACATCAAACCCTCCCTTTACAGCCCTACCATATCCTTATAGAGAGCAGATTTGGGGTTGTTGAGCCTGGAGAAGAGAAGATGCTAGGGGAAGCTGTCTTGTAGCCTTTCAATGCTTAAAGGGACTGGTAAGAAAAATGGGGACAAACTTTTTATCAGGCTCTGTTGTGACAGGACAGAAAGTGATTGTTTTAAGCTAAAAGAAGGAAGATTTAGACTAGATAGGAGGAAATTCTCTACTTCAAGAGTGCTGAGACACTGGCCCAGGTTGCCCAGAGAGCTGGTAGATGCCCCATGGCTGGAACCATTCCAGGTCAGGTTGGACAGGGCTCTGAGCAACCTGATGTACTTGGAGACATCCCTGTTCACTGCAGGGGGCTGGGCTAGATGACCTTTTAAGGTCCCTTCCAACCCAAACCATTCCATGATTCTAGGATTCTATGATATGAAAATAATTTAACTGTGTTTGTGTGCTGTTCCCAACAGATGAAGCTGATATCCTCAGCCATCTTCCACCCAGCTCCTTCAGGAGATGGTTATTTCCAGCCAGAAAACTTCCAGCCACTGTAGAAGGCACAGTGCAGTTGAAGCACTTAGTGATACTAAGAAAAGGGGTTTGGGGAAAGAAAGGGAAGAAATGCTGACAGAGTTATTATGGGAAGGAAATAAATCAGTCAGGGGATGTTCATCAAAGCCAGGAGAAGCCTGAGTGCCCCTATCAAAGGCAGTACTTGAAGATCAATAAATTTAGCCAAAAGAATGGGATAGAAGCATGTTGCACCAGAGCAGCCAGAGAGGCCTCTTAACCTGAAAATTTACAGTCAGAAAGAAGAGTCTGCCTGGCTGCCTCTACACCCAAGCTCTTCCCATCTCTTGATCCATCTGGGATAGAGTTACTTGTCCATCCCCAGAGGCAGGCGTGCGCAGGGTTTCATTTCCAAGCGCCGGCGATGCTACAGTTTCCACTCAGCAGGATTGCTCTCACCCTTTGGTGAACTTCGGAGTTTTGGAGAACCAGCCCCTTGTCTGCAGCTGAAGCCTCTCCAGAGCTTTGCTGTAAATCATACACGAGGAGCAGGATCCATCTCCAACACAGTTCACCCTCACCCAAGCAGCTCCAGCAGAGACAACCTAGAGCTACAGGGCCAGGAGAAGGTTGTGGGTACACAACCACACCCCTGAAACCTTCACCCAACATCGAAACTCCGCCAAGGAATCCCTGTTTCTCGGCTGCTTGCTCATCCCTCCTCACTGCTAACAAGCCTCCCTCTGAGCCTCATTTGTCATTCCTGCCTTAATGCTTTCTCCCACATTTCTTCCTCCTGCTCTGAGGTTTTCCTCTCTGCCCCACCAGCTGTGTCTTTTCTCTTTAGCAAGGGCTTGTTTGCTGAGCAGCCCCGAAAACCCCCAGCCTCCCGAGACAGCAGCATGAATAAATTAGAGCCTGAATCCACAAAAAAAAAAAGGGAAAAAAAAATTAAAAATAAATAAAAGCCAAGCAAGCTGATGGCCTTTGCTGAACTTCCCTCGTGCTCAAATACAAATTTTTCATGACATCTCATCACTTATTTAGTCTCTGGGTCCATGACCTCCTGCGGATTGCTGCACTCCACCGACAGGCGAGCAACACCTCCCTGCCCACCCTGCAGCCCTCACCACCCAGCCCCAGAAGACACAACAAAACCCCAGCTCCACTTCAAATGAAGCACATTTAAAGAGCTGATTGTACAACTGATCTCCAGGACTTTGAGCTGAGTGAAAATGAAAAGGAAAAAAAGCCAAAAAGAATCATAATAAAATCCTTGTAGATGAGAAGGTTTAGACAGAAATGCCAGCGGAGATGGGAATCATATGGGTTATTAATCATCTGCCTGCTCAAGGGGTTGATCTAATGCCTAAAGCAGAAGTGAACAGACAGTGTGATGGGCAAGAGGGAAACAGCATTGCTTTTAGCAGCCCAGAGAACCTCAGGCTTTGGATAGTCTCCTCCTCAGGCACCGTGGATGTGTGCAATGATAAATATCATGATGTGGGTCCAACCTGCCACTGGTAGGGAGCCACCAGAACAACTTCAGCAGAATCCCAGTGTGATGGCAGGTATTGGAAGGGACCTCTGGGGATCATTTAGTTCAGCTCCCCCTGATAAAGCAGGGCCAGAGAGGCCTTTTGGTACTTAAAGGGGGCTATAAAAAAAATGAGGACAGACTTTTTATCAGGACCTGCTGTGACAGGACAAGGGGTGATGGTTCAAATCATAGAATCATAGAATCAACCAGGTTGGAAAAGACCTCAGAGATCAAGTCCAACCTATCATCCAACACCTCATGACTAACTAAACCATGGCTTCAAATGCCATGTCCAATCCCTTTTTGAACACCTCCAGGGATGGTGACTCCACCACCTCCCCAGGCAGCACACTCCAAATAGAAGTCCAAAACTAAAAGAGGGAAATTCAGACTAAAGAGAAGGAAGAAATGTTTTACAGTGAGGGTGGTGAGACCCTGGCCCAGGCTGCCAGCGAGGTGGTAGAAGCCACATCCCTGGAAACATTCCATGTGAGGCTGAACCAGACGGCCTTTGAAGGACCCTTCCAAGGCAGAGTAGTATGCGATTCTATGGTTCTACAAAGAATCTGTGGGGAATACTGCAACATCATACAGAAGGTTGGTGTTACTATGGGTGAGCTAAGCCCTAAACTGCTCCAAGAAATAAAGCTGATCAACTCAAGCCCAGAAACGGTTTCAGAAATACTGAAAATCAGCAACGCCTTAAAAGAAATAAATTAATTAGACCACGTGGGACTTCAGGATCAAATCATCTACAGGGTCAGCCAGGGGCTCAGCAAAACAACCATGTCCTAAGCCCTAAACAAGGGTTTCAGCGAGCACCAAATCAAACAAAAACTTGTCTTGTGACTGATTGACTTTGATACCAGGGTGGGCCAACCCTGCTTGAACCTTATCCCATCGATAAAAGCCCTTTCCCCGGATTCTCCAGGTGTAATGAAGCATGAGAGCTCGGCACAGCCCCTCGCTCGGGACGGCGCTCGCTGGACTTCCCTGCTGCTCCTATTTCCACGAAGCTTGCAGTAATTTAATAACCCCCTGCCCCGTGTGAAATTTCATCAAACTCCTGCCACGGGGTCAGAAAGGGTTGGGAGGAGCAGAGGGGGAAACGCGTGTGCAGACCTTGAAGGCAACGTGCTTGCCTGGGTCATGCTTTCCTTTGGAAAGTCCAGAGAGAAGATTGTGTTTAGTGGTGACCTGGAACTGCTGAGGGAGCTGGGGTTGTTTAACCTGGAGAAGAGGAGGATCAGGGGAGACCTTATTGCTGTCTACAACTACCTGAAGGGAGGTTGTAGCCAGGTGGGGGTTGGTCTCTTCTCCCAGGCAACCAGCACCAGAACAAGAGAACACAGTCTCAAGATGCACCAGGGGAAGTTTAGGTTCAAGGTGAGGAGAAAGTTCTTCCCAGAAAGAGTAATTGGCCATTGGAATGTGCTGCCCAGGAAGGTGGTGGAGTCACCATCCCTGGAGGTGTTCAGAAAAGGCTTGGATGTGGCACTTGGAGCCATGGTTTAGTTGTCAGGAGGTGTTAGGTGACAGGTTGGACTTGATGATCTCTGAGGTCTTTTCCAACCTTATTGATTCTATGATTCTACTGGGTTAATGGTTGAGCTTTGTCATCTTAAAAATCTCTTCCAACCTAAATGATTCTATGATTCTATACTATATATTATTATAATTAATTAATCATCACTGTACATGCAAGACTGCAATATATAGACCTCTAAAGGTGCCTTCCAACCCAGATCATTCTACCATTATTCTATACTGAATATTCTAGGTATGCCAAGCAAACTATATAGAATCACAGAATCATGAAGTAGTTTGAATTAGGTTGGAAAGGACCTTTAAAAGTCGTCTAGTCCACAGCCCCTGCAGACAGCAGGGATGTCTCCAACTACATCAGATTGTTCAGAGTCCCATTCAAACTGACCTGGATTGGTTCTGGGGATGGGGCATCTGTCACTTCTCTCAGCAGCCTGTGCCAGTGTCTCACCACTCTCATAGTAAGGAACTTCCTCCATCTCTTCAGTCTAGATGTCCCTCTTTCAGTTTCAAACCATCTCTTCTTGTCCTGTCACAACAGGCCCTGCTGAAAGTCTGCCCCCAGCTTTCTTCTCAGCCCCTTTAAGTATCAAAAAGCCACCAGAAGGTCTCCCTGGAGCCTTCTCTTCTCCAGGCTGAACAACTCCAACTCTCTCAGCCTGGCCTCACAGCAGAGAGCTTCAAGCCCCCCGATCATTTTTGTGGCCTCCTCTGGATCTGCTCCAACAGGTAATTCTGGGTAATTTAGTATCCTTCTTGCCAAGGGGCATCATAAAAAAAGGAAAATAAAAGGTTCAGAATGGAGAGACAGTGTAAGAAGCTGCAGCTGTAAGGAGAAACCAAGTAGGGAAGTGCACACAGTGTTTTCAGGTTATGATTTTGGGTGCACACCACATGTAATGGGAGAGGAACCACAAGCAGCTCCCTGAGGGCTTAAGGAAGCAGTAAAGAGTTTATTAAGAGAACCAAGTAGGATGCTTCTGGACCTGGACCTGTTGCCACAGCCACAGTCGTGGACTTGGGCCAGTGAAGGGATTCAAGGGAGACAAGACTGACTCCTGTAATTAATATTAATTAAGATCTGGTATCAGAAACCAGATCAATCTGGTTTGTTTTTTCAGTAATAACTTACTTGGAAAAGGTAGCAAATAACAAGCTAAACCCCCAATTCACTTCAAATCCATGCGAAGAGATCACTTAACTCTGGGAAAGGGAGCAAGCTCGGAGTTAGGAGACTCACTTAAAGCCGATAGAGATCTGACCCATCCTTTGTGGGCTGGGGAGGATGGAGGGAGGTGGTCTTCTCCATCCTGCTTCCATGCACGTGCCTTCATGGAGACTGGGAAGGAGGAGGGCTCACAGCTCTCGTTACCCAGCCCCTAAGGCCTCGCTGTAAGGTTTACAATTTAATTTTCTGCGTTTGTAATCTGCAGCCCTTGTGTATAGAACGTCTAATGAAAGAGACCTTTTTCAAATTAACCTGGTATTTGAATTAAACAAAAAAAACAACCAACAAAACCCCAACAACCAACAAACCCATGTGTTTCTGTTTCATTACTGAAATACATTCAGACAGGAAAAAAAAAAGACTCGAGTGGAGGGTGATCGGATTTAGCTGGCAGGGACACAGGACAGTCGGAAAACAGAGATACCCTTACGTAAACGTCTGCACAACGTCAAACTGCCTTCGGGTACGACTTTCCCCCTGCTCAAGTTAATAAAACTCCTCCCTGATTCAGGGCTTTGTGCAGCCACCAGGCTCTTCTCAGCCTCTTCCCCTCATCATTGCATTGCAAAATCCTTGTAGGTGGAAGACAACTTTAGGATCGTCGAGTCCAGCCTTTAAGCCAGCGCTGCCAGGTCACCACTAAACCATGGCCCTCAGCACCACATCTACAGAGCATTTTGTTCCCTGAAGGGTTGGGGCCTCCACCACTGTCCTGCACAGCCTATTCCAGGGCTTGACAATCCTTTCAGGGAAGAAATTGTTACTCATGTCTAACCTAAACCTTCCCTAGTACAACTAGGCTGTTTCCTCTTCCTCTATTGCTTGCTGCTGGAGAGAAGAGAGCGACTCCCACCTTAATACAACCTCCTTTCAGAGAGTTGTAGAGAGTGAGAAGGTTCAACCTCCTTTTCTCCAGGCTAAGCAAGCCCAGACCTTTCCCTGTGCAGGGCAGAACCAGAGCATCTGAGGCTCAAGAGATCACTGAGGTCACTTAGTCCCTGCTCAAGGGTGCTGGAGCAGGTGGCTTTGGGCATCATCAGATAGGTTTTCAAAGGCTCCAGAGACAGAGACTCCACAGCTCCTTGAGGCAGCGAGCTTCCCCTTGTTTACTCAAAGATGACCAGATCATAGAAGAGAAAAAAGCTATTAGTAGAGAATCCAAACAAGGGTGAGCTGACAAAACCAGGCTTCCTAAGTGGTGTTTCCCCTCTTTCAGACATCTGTTAGGGTTGGAAAAGACACTTGGCAAAGCAGTTGTGCTTTTTCCATCTCTGAGAAGGCTCCCCCTGCCTTTTTGAAACCGCTTCCCTCTCTACCATTTTGGGGGGCTACACACTTTTAATTCTTATTCTCCCTTCTTTTGCTACCACTAAATCCTCTGGCTCCAGGCTTTTCCTCATCCCTATTGCTTAATATTTTTAATCCCAGCACCTCAGAGGGAGGAAGCTGCCCTGTTTTCCTTATTAATCAGAAATCTCTGGCAGTGACCACAAGAAAAGCCTCCAAGAACGCTGAACTTTTTGGTTCAATGCGTTTCATCATAATAGAGCTACCAGCATGCAGAGTTGATTTAGTTTTGCAATTTTCTGTGGAAATACCTTCCAAGCTTTTGACTTGGCCTCCAGAAATCCTTCCCTACATTCGCAGACATGGCAGGAACATCCGAGACAAGTGGATGTGTTTTCAGTAGATACTATCTTTCTCACGGGCCCCTTTAAGCAGTGAAAGGCCACACTAAGGTCTCCCTGGAGCCTTCTCCTCTAGATGGTGAACAACCTCAGCCCCCTCAGGAGCTTAATAAAAGTAGAAAGACTAAAAAAATCAGCATCCACATGAAGATGGACAACTGGGGCACATAGCTAAAAATTCAACACATTTCCCAAGGTGTAAGGGCAGAATCCACCCTTATTTTTCCTGAAATAGTAAGTTTTAAGGCAATTTAACCTTCTTATTCTCAAGGGGAACACCTTAGAAGACATGGTTCTTTGGCAGATGCTGATGCAGTAGCAAGGTGAGGCTCTGTCAATTCTCCCAAGGAGCAAGAGACAGGAAAGCAGGAAGTGGCCTCACGTTGCAGCAGGGGAGGTTTAGGTTGGACACGAGGAACAATTTTGCCATAAAAGGGTTGTCAAGTCCCGGAACAGGAAGGAGTCACTATCCCTGGAGGGGTTTCCACAGCCATGTAGATGTGGTGCTGAGGGCCATGCTTTAGTGGTGACCCGGCAGTGCCAGGTTAATGGTCGGACATGATGATCTTAGAGGTCTCTTCCAACCAAAACGATTCTATGGTTCTACAGTTTCAGACTGGGAGAGCTCTGAGCTTCCTTGATTTTTATCAGGGTTCCCTCAGACTAAGAGTATTTTGAGATTGCTTTTGGTACTTAATCCTATTTCAACACTGGATCTGACCCGGTCGTGGCGTGAACTGTAAAGTGAGTGTTCCTCCAAGGTTACGGCCAGGAGAGGGCCTGGGGAGGGGAGCTGGCAGGGCCGTAAATAATCCATTTTTCTCTTGCAAGGCTCATGTAATTCTATTCAATGCAATTTATTAATTGTCCTTCCAGCATCTCAGAAATCTTGTGTATCACTTGCGACAGGAGTGACAGGGAGGGCACAGGGGACAGCATCCTGACAGGGAAGAAACCTCATACTTGCAGTGCTGCTGTCACCCACATAGAGACACTGGAAAATTAAAAGACCTTTTCACCCAGCATAAAGCAGACACCTAAGGCTGAGACAGTTATGATTTGCAAAGCTCTGACCTGAATCCTAGATTCAGATTGGTTGGAATTGATCTTTAAGATCATCAAGTCTAACCCAGCACTGCCAGGTCACCACTAAACCAGCACCTCTCCTACAAAGACGGGCTGAGAGAGTTGGGGTTGTTCAGGCTGGAGAAGAGAAGGCTCTCAGGAGACCTTATTGTGGCATTCCAGTATCTTAAGAGGGCCCACAAGAAAGCTGGTGAGGGACTTTTTAGGGTGTCAGGTAGTGATAGGACTAGGAGGAATGGAAAAAAACTAGAAGTGGGTAGACTCAGATTGGATGTCAGGAAGAAGTTCTTCACTGTGAGGGTGTTGAGAGACTGGAACAGGTTGCCCAGAGAGGTGGTAGAAGCCTCTTCTCTAGAGGTTTTTAAGGCCAGGCTGGATGTGGCTCTGACCTAGTGTGAGGTGTCCCTGCCCATGGCAGGGGTTTGGAATTAGATGATCCTTGAGGTGCCTTCCAACCCCAACCATTCTATGATTCTATGTCCCTCAGCACCACATCTACACAGCTTTGAAACTCCTCCAGGAATGGGGCTGTACCACTGCCTTGGGCAGTCAGCCAGGCCTTTACAAGCCTTTCAGGGAAAAAAATTGCTCCTCATACCCAACCTAAACCTCTCCTGCCACAATCTGAGCCCATTTCTTGTCTTACCGTGTTATATGGGAGAAGAGAACAACCACCCCCTTGGCTCCAGCCTCCTTTCGGGGAGTTGTAGAGGATGAGGAGGTCTCTTTTCAGCCTCCTTTTTCCAGCCTGAACAACCTCAATTCCTTCACACAATCCTCACCAGATTTGTCCTCTAGACCCTTCAGCAGCTTCACTGCTCTTCTTTGAACACACTCCAGCACCTCAGTGTCCTCCTTGGATTCAGGAGCCCATCCTGTGAACTCTGGATTCTTTAAGAAGAAAGAAACAGAACACCACCAGAGCAGGGAGGGAAGCACATTCTGTGCTGCTATTGAAGCTCCTTCTCCCTCGTACACACTTTTCTGAACTTGCCTTTGGATGAGGTCAGCAGTCTGTGGTTTAAATTCAGCCACATCAGCTGTGATTTACTGTGGCAGTGAATTGCTATTTATTAAAAAGGGAACTTTGTCAGGATCCAGACTCCCATCCCTCTCAGATTAAGAGCCTGCAGCTTCATTACCTTGCTCTCACTTAATGGCACAAAATAAAAAGCAGGACCAAATGCATTTTTCCTCGCCTAAGCTTTTGTTTCTGCTGGTTTTCAGCTTGTTCATCCTCTCACCACCAAGGGAAGCACCATGATCCTATCTGGTTTTGCAGGGCTGAGCTCAGCTCCTCATCTCTGCCTACACCGCTTTCCCTTCTGTTCTGTATTACAGCTCAAAGCTCGCTCTCTGCATCGACAGCTTATTTGTGGCCATTCCACATGCCATTAAGCAAAGGGAGCTGATAACTCGCTTACACAGGAGGCTCAGACAAAGCTTTTGCTCTCAAAGAAACACCCTTCAAGTCCAAGGAGCCTGGCAGGAAACACAAAGTGTAAAACAAGAGCAGTTGTCCTCTGCTCCACTTTGCTTATGACGTTTTTTGTGACGCTCCAGGACATAAATCCTGCCTTCAATCCATGGCTTGTTAGAATCATTGAATCATTTTGGTTGGAAGGGACTTTTAAGATCATCAAGTCCAACAATTAACCCAGCACTGCCAAGTCCACCACTAAACCATGTCCCTCAGCATCACATCCACAAGTCTTTTAAATCCTTTCAGGGATGGGGACTCCACTATGGCCCTGGGCAGCCTGCTCCAGGGGGTTTGACAACCCTTTTGGGGAAGAAATTTTTGTTCCTCAGTATACAACTCTGATCTGACTGGCAATAAATTAACCTTCCCCAAGCCAGGTCTGCTTTGCCTGTGATGGAGCATCTTTGGTGAGCAATCCACCTAGGGTCAATCCAGCACATATGGCTTTATTCAGTGGTCCCCTCCTCATCTCAGCTCCCTCAGTCACCTTCCTCCTGTGCATTTCAAACCAGTTTGTAAGAACTAATCATGCTCCAACAATCTCTTTTCCAAGCAGATTTTCACTGTGATTTCATACCCAATATTTTTGTCCATACGGATGTCTTAAGTTTTCCTGCAGGTTTATCAGGTAACATTGATAGGATGTTCCAGAGATAACTATGAACCAAAGGCAATTAACCCAGCATTGAACTTGAGCTCTGAAAAGCAGCAGCACAGAACTGTTTGCCTGAGTGGCTGCAAGAGTTTTGCAGTCATTCATGGTATCATTTTACCTGGTCATTAATAATAAATCAAGAGAGCTCCTCAACAGGCTGAGAAGCTTTGAAGAGCCTCCCAGTGGAAGTGCCACCATCTGACACCATCACATCTATCTGAGCACAACACTTGTGATGGGACCCAACGACAGGGCTGAACCCAGGTACTACCCCCATGTAGTATCACAGAATCACACAAGGTGGAGGTTAGAAGGAACCCCTGGGGATCATCTAAGTCAGCCCCTCAGCTACAGCAGGGTCACCCACAGCAGGTTGCCCAGGATCACAATGTCCAGGCAGGTTTTGAAGGTCTCCAGGGAAGGAGACAACCTCTCTGGGCAGCCTGCTGCAGGCCTCCAGCACACTCATAGGAAAGAAGTTTTCCTCATGCTCAGGCAGAACCTTCTGGGCTCCATTTTGTGCCTATTGCCCAGTGTCCTGTCACTGGGCACCACTGAAAAGAGTCTGGCCCCATCCACTTCCCCCTGCCCTCTCAGGCTGCTCCTCTCCAAGTTCAACAGCCCCAGGGCTCTCAGCCTGTCCTGCTCACAGAGATGTTCCAGTCCTTTTATCATCTTTGTAGCCCTCACTGGACTCTCTCCAGTAGAACCCTGTTTGTCTCCTGAACTGAGAAGCTCAGAACTGGACACAGAACTCCACAACACCTTTACCACTCAGAGAGGGAGGCCAACAAGAAATTCAAGTACAACCAGCCCTATCCTGGTGGAGCTTCTCCTCCACGCTGGGAAGCTTTCAGGGCAACTATGCCGCAAGCCAGTCTCAAGACTCAAGTTCATATTGGATGCACTCTCTGCAGTCCACATCTCCTGGGGTTTTAACACTGGTGATCCCCTTGACCACCCAAATAATCAGGATCCAAACTAATCTTCTAGCCACCTTCTATCAGGGACTGAAACTTGCTCAGCCTTCCCCCTGCATCGCCGGGTGCTGACATATTCCCCCCTTCCCTCTCCCTCCCCTCCAAAGCCTCTGAAATATAAATTACTTTAGCAGAAGAAATGGAAACTTGATCATTAAAATTAGATAACTGAACAAACTCGCAGCCGGGGCCGGGGCTCAGCTAAATCCAAAGCCAAGATCAATTTGGGCAGGAGGGAAAACCGTCACCGAATCGATGGCCATGTGCAAGCCATTACCCTGACACTTGACAGAAGCTCTCACACGGTGCCTTAACACAGCCCAACACAGGGACCTTGCCCAGCACAGCCTTGGCTGCTACTGGGAATATTTAAGATGATACCATCTGCTAAGCCCTTAAAGCCAGGGTGACATTTTAGGTGACCGGTGAAGGGTGGAAGTGTTTAATTTAGGACACTTTCCGGCGCAATCATAGCAATAGGAGATCTCATAGATAAGTTCCACTCACCAGCACCCTTCTGGGACAGTTTTTTCTTTCTTTCTTTTTTTTTTTCTTTTGTTCCCCTTTAGCCATCCACCAGGACAAAGAGGCCTTTATGGTGGGTTTTTCTTTAGCAAGTCTGTTTATTTAGTACATATTGTGGCTGATCCACTGTTGAAATATCATCCATTTCCCTCCCCTGAGAGATACTCAAAGGAGCAGCAAGTAATCAACTTTAAACAAAAAGGCCATCTAAATATACAAAAAGAGGAGAACAATAGCAGCATTAATTATGAAGCAGGCAGGCGGTTTCCAAGGGGAATTCATAGGCAGGGAATTTGTTCCTGCACAATTTATTTCTCTCGAGAGGGGCTCGGAAGAGCAGCGGCAGCTCGGGGAGGCTCGAGCAGAGCCTTAGTGCAGGGGAAGGAGCAGCGAGATGAGGATGGAGGGCTGAGGGAAGAGATACCTGTCAAACCAACTGGAACCAACATGAGCCAAAACCAGCAGGAGAACCAAAGCCACATCACTGTGAATGTGGAAAAGCAAAGTCAGTGTTTGGTTGTTGCCAAGGGAGGGATGTGTCCCAGAGTGCTAGGCAAAAAGGAACTGGCTTCAGTCTCCTTTATCACTTTGATAGGACACAACAATCACAGAACCAAGGCACCACATCTGCATGACTTCTAAATCCTGTCAGGGATGGGGATTCCACCTGTTCCCTGGGCAGCTTCATCCAGGGCTTTGCAGCCTCTTCAGGGAAGAAATTGTTCCTCTCATCCAACCTAAACCTCCCCTGGAGCAACTTGAGACCATTTCCTATTGCTTGTTCCTTGGGAGAAGAGAACAACCCCCACCTGGTTCCAATCTTCTTTCAGAGAGTTGTAGTGAGTGAGAGGGTCTCCTCACCTCAGCCTCCTTTTCTCCAGGCTAAACAACCCTAATTCCCTCTGCCATTCCTCACAAGACTTTTTCTCTAGACCCTTCACCAGCTTCTTTGCTCTTCTTTGGAGACACTGCAGCACATCACTGGCATTTTTGAAGCGAGGTGCCCAAAACTGACCCCAGTATTCAAGGTGCAGTCCTTGCAGTGAAACTCTTGCCCGGAGGAGACTGCAATTTGCTCTTTTTTAACACAGGAAGGTAAGGAGAAAAGCAGAATTGTGAGATGCCAGAGAGCAACAGGTGAAGGACTCCACGAGAAAGAGTCTCTCTAATGGTTTTAACGATGCACAAATTACAGACCAGTTGTCAGTGTTACGGAAAAGGCCTGTGAGACACATGGAAGTCGTTAGCACATCTTCCTCAAATGATGTCACACATCCAGTTTCAGAGATGGTGATGTGACAGGGATGGGGATGAGCTGGACAGCTGTCAGAAGACAAGGAATCCAGGAAAATCCAGCTCTACAGATGAAGTGGATAAATACATCCACTCCAAGAAGGACCAGTGAATGACGGGTTGAAATTAAAACCAATGAACTTGTATGTTCAACAGCAGAAAAGCTGAGCTGTAGTACTTTGGCCTCACCGCAGGAAGGGCACCCAGCACAAGAAGGGTACAGTGGGCAGCAAAGGCACCCAGCTGGTGAGTGGCAGAGCTGGCCACTGGCCACCCAGCTCACCCTGAGGTTGCCCTTGCAGGAAGGGCTTGGGTCAGATCACTTTAATCTCCCTGTTACCACCTAACCCCTGCTGTTATCTAGCAGACAGCTCTGGTGGCTCTCACTACCCTTCTCCCAGCACCCTGGTCACTCAGGGGACCAAGGAGGCACAATGAGGACACCACCATTGGGAATAGCAACCTGAGCCCATATCTTGGCCAGATAAAATGATCTGGGAGAACACAGCCAGACCCTGGAGGTCTCACCTGTATGCACGTAGTTTTACTCCTATTTTCACTTCTTTAAACATCATTTACTTTGAGCAGAAAGGGCTTGGCCATGCTCCTCCACTGAAGCCTTGGCTGTTGTTGGGCTCATTGCTGCTTCACTCCCAACACCCTCACATTTCAGGCTCCTTTCAGCTCCCAATCACCTCACCTGCTTAATTCTTTCTAATTTTCCCCCCCCCCTCCCTTTTGTCAACAAAGCTGAAAGGCCAAGGGGAGTTCACAGGAACAATTCACATTTCTTAGCAGGTTGTCCAGAACTAAATCCTAACCTTAACCAGGAATACACAGCAGCTTTAAGAAACCAAGAATTGTAAATCCCAGCATAGAAAATAGGAGTCCATCAACAACTGCTGGACTGAATTCTACAAGCTGTGGCCATAACTCAGCCAGCCTGGAGCACCTCATCTGTTGGATATTTATGTGGTGCTTTAATTGCAAGAACACAAACAACTTTCCAAGCCTCACATATGCTGTATTTTGAATTCCTGACAATGGTGGCTTGCAGCATCATAAATTACACTTGGCCCCTGTGCAGAGCCAAAGTGACACAAGGATCTGAAGTTCCTTTCTGGTGACTTGCTTGCAGGCAGGGTCACACTGCCTGCTGGCACCAGATATCACTTTGGGTTGCAGGTCCAGGTTCAGCTTTGAGTAGCATTTAGAGATTTATAGGAAAGAATACAGGGACTGGGTTTGATGTGCTGCTTTGGGTACCTCTGGCAAGATGCCAAGCATCACCCCTGCAGAGAAGGGCTTGGGGTTACTGCTGGTTGAAAAGCTGGACATGAGCTGGCACTGTGCACTCACAGCCCAGAGCCAGCCCTGTCCTGGGCTGATCCCCAGCAGCATGAGCAGCAGGGACAGAGAAGGGATTCTGCCCCTCTGCTCCACTCTACTGAGACCCCACCTGCAGTTCTGGACAGCGCTGGAGTCCTCAGCAAGGGAGACACACGGACCTGTTGGAGCAGGGTCAGACAAGGCCACAACAGTGCGAGGGCTGGAAGACCTCTGCTGTGCGGCCAGGCTGGGAGAGGTGGGGCTGTTCAGCCTGGAGAAGAGAAGGCTCCAGGGAGACCTGCTGTGGCTTCTCTAAGTACTTAAAGAGGCTGATCAGAAAGCTGAGGACAGACTTTTTAGCAGGACCTGTTGTGACAGGACAAGAGGTGATGGTTTGAAACTAAGAGGGGGTGATTTAGACTAGAGAGAAGGAAGAAATGTTTTACACTGAGGTTGGTGATATGCTGGCCCAGGTTGCCCAGTGAGGTGGTAGATGCCCCATCCCCAGAAACATTCCAGGCCAGGTTGGATGGGGTTCTGAGCAACCTGATCTAGTTGCAGATGTCCCTGAAGACTGCAGAGGGGTTGGACTAGATGACCTTTAAGATCCCTTCCAAACCAAATCACTCTAGGGTTCTATGATCTCCTGTCTGGCATAAAATGAGCACAAGGTGATGCTCCCTGAATCACAAAACCTAGGACCAAATCTGTAGGACCCACAAAAATGAGCCCAAGGAAAGCCCTGACTGAGCTAAAGGCTCTGAACCACTCTCAGGCTTTGTGCTCTCCCTTGCAATCAGCTTTTTGGGTTTCACTTCACCCCTTGATAAGCCTGTGATTGGAGTATGGGGCTCTGGGACATAGAATAGTTGTTGTGTGTTGCTTGTTGTCTGCAGAGCATTCTTTTTGGAGGGGGGGGGGGGGGGGAGGAATGAATTACACTTAGCAACACAGGGGGGTATTAATATTGTAACATATGGGAGGTGACTGCACATGAAGCCAGGCTTTCCTACAGCCTAAACATCTGTGACACTCCAAAGTGATAAATCATCCAAAAAAAATGGAATAAAACCAATACATATCCATACTAAATAACAAAAAAGTCACCTGTACTCAATTACACCATCAACTCCCTCAAGGAATCACACTGACATTGCAGAGCAGAAGCACACCAAATTAACCCTTTCACAGTCAGCCAGATCAGCCACCCTGTTGGCCAACACATCACCAGCATCACCTGTTTCCATAGAATCACAGAATCCCAGAATGGTTTAGGTTGGAAGGAACATTGAAAGTTCATCCAGTCCAACCCCCTGCAGTCAGCAGGGCCATCTGCAACAAGACCAGGTTGCTCAGAACCTCATCTAGCCTTACTGTTAAAATTTCTAGAGATGAGGCACCAACCACCTCTCTGGGCAACCTGGGCCAGTGTCTCACCACCTTTATGGCAAAACTCAAAAAACTCTTCCTTCTCTCCAGTCTGAATCTCCCTCTTTTAGTTTCACCCCATCACCCCTTGCCCTGTCACAACAGCCCCTGCTGGGAAGTCTGTCCCCAGATTTCTCACAGGCCTCTTTTAAGTACTTGTAAGCCACAAGGAGGTTTAATTTGTCCTCTGAATTTTCAAGGCAGCAAAAAGCAATGGAAAAGTGGTAAATACTACTGTTATTGGAATGAGTAGGAGCTTAAATGTTGACTAAAAACTCCACCATAAGCTAGAAACCTAAAGGAGTGGTGGATGATAAACGTTCTGATGAATCTCCAAGCCGGTACCTCGTGGCTGTAAAGAAGCTGTCATCCAGCCTCTCCAAAATGAAACACATCATAAGGTTGGGTTTTTCCACCAGGTTTCTCAGCATTCCATGTCCCTAAGCCAGAAGATCTTAACCTCTTTTTGATCTTCTGAGCTCTCCAAATTCAGCAAGAGAGATGTAGACTCCTGAACTGAATCTCACTGGCAAGAGGTTCGTCTGTACCAGTGACCTTTTTTTCAGACCATCAGAATCTCAAACTCACCATTTTCTCCTACAAAATCTCCCAGAAAAGCCTTCAAGCAAACCAGACTCTGCAACCCAGAGTTTGCTTACCAGTGCTGGTAGGAAACCAGACTTGAGGGCAAGCGAAAGCACATCAGGAGCCTCGCTGAATACAGAGACAAAGGTTCAACCAAAAACGTGAAAAGCATTTCAAAGTGGGGTAATTTTGAGGTTTGCAAGGTGTCCCTGCTTGTTTTCAGGTAGAAACCAAGATGGGAAGGTGATTATCCCTTCATCCACCTGTAGAAATCACCAAAAAATCACTTAAGTGGTTCTTGCCTTGGGTTTCTACTATCAGCAACAGAAAAGAAGGGAAACGGGACTACGTTCATTCTGCAGGCTCTTTCCACCCATTGATATCAAAAGACTTTGCAAGCACCAAGCCATTGGGTACAGCCATGGACTCCAGCCTCCATTCTGCTGAGATGCCACCTGCAGGGCTGGGGCCAGCTCTGGAGTCCTCAGCACAGACAGGGACCTGTTGGAGTGTGGCCAGAGGAAGCCACAGCAATGCTGGGAGGGCTAGAAGCCCTCTGCTGTGAGACCAGGTTGAGAAAGCTGGGGGTTGCTTAGCCTGGAGAAGGCTCTGGGCAGACCTTCTGGTGGCCCTTTGGCAATTACAGGGGACAATCAGAAAGCTGAGGACAGACTTTTTAGCAGGGCCTGCTGTGACAGGAAAGGGGTGATGGTTTGATAGTAAAAGAAGGAGATTCAGACTGGAGAGAAGGAAGAAATGTTTTACAGTGAAGGTGGTGAGACACTGGCCCAAGTTGCTCAGAGAAGTGGTAGATGCCCTACCCCTGCAAACACTAGAAGTGAGGCTGGAGAGGGCTTTGAGCAACTTGCTCTAGTTGCAGACGTCCCTGCTGGCTGCAGGGGGATTTCAGTAAAAGACCTTCAAAGGTCCCTTCCACTCAAACCATTTTATCATTCTACGATACTATGGCATCCCCACGAGGTCCAGGGAGCTGTCATTACTGGGAGCCCTTTGCCTTGCGGTGAGGGATGAGGACCCAGGCCAGCAGCTGCACCCCTCGATGCCTGGCCCCCTCTCAGCTCCCCTCTCTCCTCACTGGCCATCTCTCACCCCCCATCCTCGCACAGCCGCCGGTGCCAAGGGCAGCGCAGCTCTAATTGACATCATGTGTTGATCGCTCGAGAGAGTGAGAGAGAGCACACATGGCACAAAATAGATCTGGAAAAATGAAATCATAAAAAGGGGGGGGGAAGAAAAATTAAAAAAAAACACAACCAAAACCCCTACATTTTTCTTCCCCACTCAGGAGCAGGGCCTGTGCAGCAGCAAACCCAGTTGTTAGGCACAGTTTAAATATAGCATCAAACTATGAAAACATGAATAATTGCGGTGCTTAAAACGTCTGCCTAATCTTTAGCAGAGCTGCAATCAATCACCAGTGTCAGACTGGGAAGAGTTTCTCAGTTTCATACACAAAAAAAACCCCAACAACCCTTCTTTCAAATGCAAACTATATCCACTTTCAGTGTTTGGCCTGCCTTGCCCATCTGATATTAATGGAAGGGCTCTCGGCATGAAGAGGCACTGGTGGGAATTGATTTGCTTGTTATTCTTGTTGTTGTTTGTTGTTGTTGTTAAAAAAAAATATGAATATATCCAGTTGGGAATGACAAGTCATTGGGGGGCAGAAAAAATGACCCACCCAAAAACCTGAGCAGATGGAGAGGGATTTGGATGGTTTGTAGCATTATTAAAGAGAGCACAAGGAACGCATTCAGCTGATCATCGACTTGCAAGCTCACAAATTAAGGCTACAGAAGAGCAGCAAGGAAAAGCCAAGCCTAAAGGTCAACCCCAAAATCGTGGAGCACTTTGTGCCCACCTTTCTTATTGCCTCTCAAGCTGTGCCAGGGGAAGTTTAGGCTCGAGGTGAGGAGAAAGTTCTTCACTGAAAGAGTTGTTAGCCATTGGAATGTGCTGCCCAGGGAGGTGGTGGAGTCACCATCCCTGGAGGTGTTCAAGAGGGGATTGGATGTGACACTTGGTGCCATGGTTTAGTCATGAGGTCTGTGGTGACAGGTTGGACTTGATCATCTTTGAGGTCTCTTCCAACCTTGGTGATTCTGTGATTCTCTCCTCCAGAAGCTCTCTAGTGTCTCTCCTTTGGATGGCAAGGTCTCTTCCAAGCAAAATGATTCTATGATTCCATAAACCTCACTGTATCACTGACAAATTCCATCTGTTTTTCTTAATTAACAGCCAGTACTCACTAACTTAAAAGTCAGTTGCACTGACAATGGCCAAGCAAAGTCCAGGCCCCAATATGCTGAAGCTTTGCCCATCCCTTGGTAGACAGTAACTCATCTCTAGTTCTCCTGAGAGACTATTTATCCTGTTTCCATAGAATCATAGCATTGTTTAGGTTGGGAAAGAACTCTAAGATCACTGAGTCCAGCCATGATCCCAGCACTGCCAAACTTCCCCAGTTTCCTAGAGTGCAGCTCCATTTCCTGCTGCAGCGTGAGGCACATGGCTGCTGCTTCTCTGGTGGCAGCAGGTGATAATGAAGTCATCCCATTGTAATTAACCTGATCTCTGGCCAGCCACAGCCCCATGCAATCATTTATACAATGAGCACAATAATTCACATTAGACTAGAGCATCTCTTCCAGAAGAGCACTCTCTGCTAAACCAGCAGATGCATGAGCAAGACCAGAAGAATCAAGTCAAGTCTCCCTCTCCCCACCAAGACCTTGCTGGAGACAGCTTGCAGACATTCCATGCAACTAGTTATACACTCAGCACAATAACTCCTTTGAGACCAGGGCACTGCTTTCAGAAGAACACTCTCTGCTCAACCAGCAGATGCACAAGCAAGACCAGAAGAATCAAGTCAAATCTCCATCTCCCCACTTGCTGCAGTCCAGCCTGTAAACCCTCTAGAGGGTTTACCTGCTGCTCACCACTTAATCTACTTTTACAGCCAGGAGCATTTCCCCCACTTCATTATGGCAAGACAGAAGGGTCCTGTCACCATTTACCAGATTAAATAAGAAAACCTCAGAGCTGGCAGCAGCAGAAACACTAACTGTCCTGGCTGCTGGCATCAGACCACTGTGGAGCCCAGACTTCATCTGGCTGATAAAGCTCATGCAGTGTTTTGAAGTCATCACAAACCTCTAGGTTGGCTTAAGGTATGAAGCAACCTGATCTGATTAGATCCTAAAGCACTTCAGAGCAGACATGAGCAAGCACAGCCCACTTCATTATGCATCTCTTGCTCCTTCTTTCTCTTCATCTGATTTTTTTTTTTTGGGGGTGAGCAAACTGCAAAAGGCAAAGTGCTGACAAGTGAGCTGGCAGCATGAGCTCAAGAGCTGACATCTCAAAGCCACCACTTCCCTGAGCAGGCTCTTCCAGGCTTTGACATCCCTTTCATGGAAGAAGTTGTTCCTCATTTCCAACTTAAATTTCCCCTGCTACAACCTGAGGCCCTTTCCTCTTGCTTTATTGCTCATTCCTTGGAAGAAGAGACTGACCCCCACATCACAAACAAACTCCCTTCAGGACACCTTGCCCAACAGGGACACCACAGTACTGGTAAGACCAGGAAGAAACACATCATTCAGAGCCTCCTACTCCACTCGCAGATCACCATATGCTGCCTTAGGATATCACCTTCTCTTTCAGCCTGATTTAAGCAGTTTTAGTGGCAGTGCTTTCACTGTCAAATGCTGAAAGGAGGTTTATGATGCTGCAGGAAAAGAGCCCATCATGCAGAAATAACCCCAGCAGGAGCCTCAGACACCCCAGGAATCACCACCACAAAGACGTTCCTGAGCTGATGGCTGATAATCCCAAGTGCAAGCCCACAAGCAAAGCTTCAAACATCAGCTGGCAAGCTGGACCCTGACACCTTCCACTGCAGCCGAGGGCAGAGCCGAGATGCAGCCATTCTGCAGACGTGGGGATTCAGACTCTGTCTCAGCCAAAATATGTTGGCGCCTATTTTTGGCTTCTCCTCTCCTCCAGGCAGGTGTGAGCCCAGCCTCCCCTCAGAGACACCCCACTATGCTGGGAGGACTGGGGGCTGCTCCATTTCTGCGCTCGTCAGATAAGTCCTTGCGGGAATTTTGGCAGCAAAGCTCTGGAGATGAGCTTGGCTCCACTCCTAACAGTTGGAAGTACCTTTGAGGCAGGATTTGTTTTGATAAGGGATCTCTGGCTTCTTCCCTTCCTTTGTCCCAACATGTCCATAGGTTTTCTGATCCTGTTAAGCTCTTACTCCAAAAGGATTTTGAAGTTTTCTTCCAGCCAAAATGATTCTACGACAGCACCAAAGATGTGCTGTTGGTGCTGCCTTTGACTTCCCAACCTTGTATGGCTGCTAAACCACATGGGCCCAAGTTTTGCCACTACCTAAGGCTAAACATCCACGGACCCTCACAAATGTCTCATATATTGATTCAGCCCCACAAAACCCACAACAACAACAAATCAGCTCCTTCTCTGGAGGAGAACATCCCTTCCAACAAGAAGGAAAACAGTTATAGCTTTACACCTTTCATGTGATTAGGATAAAACTCATTTGATCCTCATTTGAGGTTTTAGGAGGACTTTGTTCCACAGCATTAAGGTTTCTTATCATCCTTTGAGGTGGGTAGACTAAGGAGGTTTAAACAACATTCCCAAGGCAAAGGCAGCACAGCAAGTCAGTGGTTCAGCCCAAAGCTACGGGGAAGAGCCCTGCTTAGCTGTGTTCAGAAGGAACTAGATGGGCAAGATATGCAGATAGCACATAACCCAGCATTGAGAGACCTGAACCTCCCGTGGTGCAACTTGAGGCCATTTCCTCTTGCCCTATCTCTGTGGCTCTGGAAGTTCACAAAGAGGAAGTTAATGAGGCCTGAGGGGGTCAAACTCCCATTTAGCAACTAGTGTGGGGGCAACACAAGGCACCCAAACCTCTGAGAGCCAAGGCTCCCTATGCTGTTGCTCTGAGCTGCCTGCCAGAGAAGACAACATGCTTGAGGTTAGGCTTAGAGAAATCTTTGCACATAGTAAATCCAAGGAAATGAAGGCAGGATGGTAGCAAACACACTGTAAATTCCCACTCTGGTTTGCTCCCCGCTCATCACCCCGCAGAATAAGCCCCTTTCATTGACATCAAAATAATTTGCCCAATTGTCAGGACCAGCAGGCATCTCGCTGGTGCAGAGGCTCTGTAAAAAGCCAGCAACAAAAAGCCTCTGACAGCAAGAGGCATTTGGAAAACTGCATTTCTGGGGAAGTTTCCACCCCGTAAACACGGCGGGAGTTCGATCACGGCTCCGAATTCTTCTGCTTTCTGTTACAACTTAGCTCTTGCTTGCCTGCCAGCTTACATAAGCCAGGGGGCAGGGCTCCGTCCTTAGGGCGTGCAACGAGGGATGTGTAGGTGCCATCAAGGAGCCACTGCAGTCACCACCTCCGCTCCTTGGGTACCACCCGAGCAAGGAGATGGCCTCTCCAGGGAGCAGAGGCTCTTGCTCAACTTATCCTCCACTTATACCCACAGAGCCTCCTGCCATCTTCCTGCAAAGGCGTTAAAAGTAGCTTTTGTTATTCCCTGAGTCAAAGGGAGGTTAGGACAAATTAAAGCCAGGAGCATTTCAAAGCGTGCTGAAACCAGCATTGAATTTTCTGTCTCCTCGAAACGTGTTCTGGTCACTCTTGGATGGATAAACCCACGCCTCGTTCCTCAGAGCAGCAGGACCAGGGCTCATGTGGAGGGCTGGGGATCCCCACCGGCGCCAAGCAGAAGCTGTCAGAGAGCTGACCAGATGTCTGCTCCGCCGCAGCCACCCTTCCAAGGGAGGATCCGTGGCGTGGCCCGCAGCCAGGTGGAGGAACAAAAGGGCGCCTGCTTGGTTTTCCCTCCCGTTATTCAATACCAGGGCTTAGCAGTCACACCACATTTGCCTCCTCTCCGCTGATGGATGCTCGGTGCCCGTCCCACACATCACAGGGTCTCACCTTCCTTGGGCTGCAGGGCCGCACGCTATCGCCTCTCCATCCCTGCAAGGCATCCCGGGCCAAAATATAATGTTCCTTAAATTTGCCGGCTGAGAGCACGTTAACAGGGCTGAGCTTTCGAAACTCTCCCATTCTTCTCATAATTTATTGATGAAAGGATTCCTCCCTGGTTAGGCAATATCCCTCCGGATGAAAGCCTGGCTAGGTTTCTCTTCTCTCTACCACCCTGGGTAACCTACACCTCCTCTTCAAGGGCCCCCTGATGAAAAATTCACTACTCGCCGGGCTGCGCTGCCAGTTGTGCTGCTGATGGATCGCCTTACTTTGTACCTGTTTAGATTAATCAGGTTACAGCTCTAGCCTGCCAACAAAGCATGGCCTCACACCTCAGCTCCAGGGCCTAAGTCCTCCTCCAACATCCGAGTTGGGCAAATGCTACAAATGTACACCCAAGCTTGAAACCAAGCCTGGGACTCAGGAGCGGCTTTAGCCATCATCATGGGGCTAAAGGGCTGACCTGCTGGAAAGCAGCTCTGTGGAGAAGGACCTGGGAGTGCTGGTAGATAACAAGTTAATCGTGGGCCCTTGTAGCCAAGAAGGCAAATTGTCTCCTGGGGTGCATTAGGAACAGTGTGACCAGCAGGTCAAGGGAGGTTCTCTTCCCACTCTGCTCTGCCCTAGTGAGGCCACATCTGGAGTACTGGGTCCAGTTCGGGGCTCCACAGTTCATGAGAGACTGGGAACTACTGGAGAGAGTCCAGCAGAGGCTACAAAGTTGAGGAGAGAATTGGATCACTTCTGTGCTGAGGAGAGGCTGAGAGATGTGGCTGGCGTCATAGGGTGATGCTTATGTGACAAAGCTAACTAATACCAGGGACCTTCTGGTGCTCATCTGGACAGCACAGAGGAAACAACTGACCTGTCTCATCCTCACCCACCCGTTCTGCTCACACCAGAACTGTTGCTCAACTTTTTTTCTACTTGGCTTAACCTTAACCAGACAACCAAATACTAGTTCCATGAGGTAAGGTTTCAGCTGTGGGAAATGCAGGTAACTTCTGCAGCCAAATTCCTCAGCGGTGCAGTTCCACCGCCGTAATTGGATTGTCACTCAGCACGGATGTCATGGAGATTACTGAACAATTAAAACTGACTTCTGAGAACTGCAGCCCTCAGACAAACCAAAGGCATATGGAGACACAGCAACTTTTAACCCATTGCATATCCAACAAAATTCAGAGGCCGAGAGGCCAGCAGCTCAGGCAACTATTTTCTGAGACAGCTCAAACTGCAGTATAAAATCATTATCATCATTGGGACAGAATCAACCTAGGAACACCCTTCATGCACTGGATTTCCAAGGTCAGAAGCATAACTCCTATGGATGAAAAAAATGAGCTCCTTAAGCAATGATTACAGGTGTGGAACACCCCAGGAGCTCACAGTCCTTTGCTCAGCAGAGAAAAACCTAATTTTTTTACAGTTTTACATCTATCATGAAATTAATATCTACTGGTCTCATTATGGTAGCTGCTATCACTGCACATAGCTCTGCTGCTTTTTTCTGCCCCAAGTCTCCCGTTAGATACAACACACCCACTGGAGAGCTGTGTGAAAGTCAAGGACTCTCTATAAACAGGGAAAAGTCCGGGAACTACTGGAGAGCGTCCAGCAGAGGTTACAAACATGCTGAGGGCATCTCTGTGAGGAGAAAAGGCTGTGTGAGCCTTGGAGCTCTTGAGTCTGGAGGAGAGCAGCCCCAGAGGGAATCTGAGATAAAGGGCCAGAGGCAAGAGGATGGGGCCAGACTCTTCTCAGTGGTGTCCAGTGACAGGACAAGCACCAATGGGCACAAACTGTTCCATCTGAACAGGAGGGAAAACTTGTTTGGTGTGAGGGTGCTGGTGGCCTGGAGCAGGCTGCGCACGGAGGTTGTGGAGTCTCCTGTGGAGAGATTCAAACCCACCTGGGCATTGTGATCCTGGGCAACCTGCTGTGGGTGACCCTGCTCTAGCAAGGGGGTTGGACGCCAGACGTCCCTTCCATTTCCCACCATGCCAGGATTCTGCGTGGTTCTGTGACAAGTTGCACAGTATCATACGGCCATCAGATGGCAAAGCCATCAGAGCCTCCCAACACCCAAAACTATGGAAGTTCCCCTCCTTCCTTCTTCCACCTATCCATGAAACAAACTTCTACAAACAACTTTGAAGAAGGTTCCCCTAACATTTCTTCTGCTGTTTGGATCTACTGCATGTTCTGGGGTGGCTGTGGCTCTCTCTTAGCTCTTTATCTGCTGCGAGAACAAAGCCAGCTTGAAGTTTATTTGCTGTAAACTACATCTTGCCTTATTTTTTTTCCTGAAATGCCCAGAAATAATTTCTGCCAAGGCCCAGGATTCCCTGCAGAAGTCAAGATTCTCAGAAAAGCAAAGCGCTCCAGCAATGAAAGGAATCCACAGGGCCCGAGCGGCGGAGAGCTTAATGACTTCAAATAAAGGCTGCAACATCTGGCTTAGCTTAGCCCTGAATCTGTAACCAAACCACAGTCTCCTCAGCTCTGCTGGCACTGCGCTCCTGAAAAATCACACAGCTATGAGATGACAGTTCGGAGTCGAAGCGGCAGCAAGGAAAGATCAGTTCATTAGGTGTCGAGTAAAACCCTCTTTGCTGAAACAAAATTGATGCTACATAGCATCACGGAGCACTGGAACAGGCTCCACAGAGGGGTTGTGGAGTCTCCTCCTCTGGAGACTTTCAAGACCCATCTGGATGTGTTCCTGTGTGACCTGCACTAGGTCCTGCTCTGGCAGGGGGGTTGGACTCGATGATCTCTGGAAGCCCCTTCCAATCCCTAGCATCCTGTGATCCTATGATAGCTTTGGTCCCTTGAGAACATTGCTTGATCGCATAACTGGATGGCTTGAGTGAAGCTGTATGCATTGAACCTCCACAGAGACATGGGCAAGCTAGGAAGCATTGGCAGAGCACCACTGAGATGCCCAAGTAGTAAAGACCTTGAGCTTTCTCCGCGGCCATACAATGCAACAAACCTGTATCCTCTGCTTCTCCTGCATTTCTCTTTTTAAGCCTTTTTTTCATTAATTACAGAATCACACAGAATCAACCAGGTTGGAAGAGACCTGCAAGATCACCAAGTCCAACCGATCACCCAACCCTAACTAATCAACCAGGCCATGGCACTAAGTGCCTCATCCAGGCTTTTCTTAAACACCTTCAGGGACATCAAGCCCACCACCTCCTGGGGCAGCTCATCCCAAGGGCCATTCTCTTTTTCTGTGAAGAATTTCTAAGATCAAACCTAAACTTCACCCTGCACAGCTTGAGACTCTGTCCTCTTGTTCTGTTGCTGGTTGCCTGGGACAAGAGACCAACCCCCACCTGGCTATAACCACCCTTCAGGTAGATGTAGAGAGCAGTAAGGTCTCCCCTGAGTCTCCTCTTCTCCAGGCTAAAATTACATGGGAAAGACTTGCACAAAGCAGCTCACACAGCTCCATTAGCATCCACAGCTTTGGCATTCACGACTCAGGTTATAGCTCCCTGGGTGTTGAAGTGAGGGTTAAAAAGGGCATCAAGGCCATGAAAAACTTAAGAGTAACACAAGTTTACTGTTATTCATTCACTTTTCACAGAATGGTCAGGGTTGGAAGGGATCTCTTGAGATCATTTGGTCCAAACCCTTTGCTAAACCAGCTTCATCTAGAGCAGGGTCCATGTCTCCTGTGCTGATGACTCCAGCGTTGGACCTGGCACTGCAGATGGAGTCTCACCAGAGCAGAGGGGCAGAATCCCCTCCCTGCTCCTGCTGCCAGGGATCAGCCCAGGACAGGCTGGCTCAGGGCTGTGAGTACTCAATGCCGGCTCATGTCCAGCTTTTCACCCACCAGCACCCCCAAGTCCTTTTCCCCAAGAAGGATGTTTGGCATCTTTTTGCCAGCAGTACCCAAGGCAGAATACCCTCTCTTAACCTGCTCCCTTTTTGCTGCTAGCTGGGGGCTGCTCAGTATCTCCAGCTCCCCATGCAGCTCGTCCTACTCCAAAGATGTGACTCTCAGACATGTGAGGCTGCAGCAGATTCCAAGGCAGAGCAAGATGTCTTGGGGCTCAGAGCTCAATGGAAGCCCTTCTATAGGCAGCAGCTGCTTTTACAGCACAGACAAATGTCCCTGAGAAAGCAAATGCCATCAGACACGTGGTGACTTCCAGCCTCATTGATAGAAGACAGATTGAAGCTGCTGTGCAAGAGCCAGCTGTATCCAAATCCTTCCCCACCCCTCGAAAAGCTGATTTCATCAAAAGATCCGATTGCAACCCTATCATTTACCAAAAATCCCATGAATATCCTCTTAGCATAATCTACTTAAAAAACCCAAATCTCATTTGTAGGTGATTCGAGCTGCTCCAGTCTGCAACGTCCACGCACGGAGGCCCCAAGAATTCTGAGCAGAGGGAGCTGGAGTCGGTGCTCGTGGAGAGTTTTGACAAGTTTCTGTGATGCTGGATGCAGCTGGCTCATTAGCTGCAGTGCCAGCCACAAACAGTTCCAATTGCTTGCAGAAAAGAAAAAAAAAAAAAAAAAAAGCTGCTTGAAAAGACAGTGGAAAAAAAAAAAAAATCTATGAGTATGAATAAAATATGAATAAAAACCTAAATAAAAGTGATGGCTTTAACGAGATCTGCGCCGAGTTCCAGGGCTCGGTCGCTCAGCTCATTTCAGCTCCAGCCACGGTCTGCGTGTTTTCTATTTAGACTAGGCTGACAGGAGCAATCATCCTGACTCTGCTACTCTTTGCAGACCACCTATCACACTGCTGGGGCAAGACTGACTGTTAGTGGTTGGCTGCAAAGAGCTCAAATGACCTTCTCCCACCTTAGCTTTTAAAGTATGTATTAAAACATAACTTTGGCGTGAGTACAGTATCGGTATGGGCTGGGGGATGAAGGGATTGAGAGTAGACCTGAAGAGAAGGGCTTGGGGTTAGTGGGTACTTGGGTACAGTGAGGGTGGTTGCTTAGAGAGGTGGGAGATGCCATCCCTGGAACCACTTCAGGTTGGGTTGGACAGTGCTCTAAGCTACCTGTTCTAGTTGCAGATGTCCTTGCTGACTGCAAGAAGATTGGACTAGATGAGCCTTAAGGGTCCCTTCCAACTCAAACTATTCTGTGATTCAGTGATTCTACTACAGGAGCTACAGAGCCCACGAGACCTTGCAAGATGACAGTTTCCTTGCAAGAAAAGGAATACAACCAAACAACTTGATGTTTTCCCCTAGTACTACTTGGCTTTTTCTCAATATCCACATATATCAGAGCTTGGCACCTACAAGAGGTGGGGGGTGGAACTGAGGCACAGGGACTCTGGCCAGTGCATGGTGCAGAGCTGCAGCCCTGCTGCACCGCTCCACACCAGTCCCCAGCAACTCTACCCCCAAGCTGAGAACTCTGGATCCTATTAGTGGCTTTGGCAAAACCTTGGGGCCAGTGCTTTGCTCATGTGAGTGAGTCCTGGGACTCGCACTGCGGGACTTTCCTGCGCTGTGACTCAGCTTCCATCCCAGCAGAGCAGAGTTCAGAGTTTCAGGAACATCTGAGGAAGAGGAGTGATGGGATGTTGGGAGATGGGCAGCCTCTGCTTCCATCAGGCACACTGAGAATTTACTCTTTGAGGGTCTTGGACCTGTATACCAGGTGGGATGTTCTGCTGAAGCACGGCAATGCTCAGCTCAAGAAGGAAGAGGTTGGCCAGGCAGCAGGGCTGCAACCTTCTCCAAACCATTTTAAACCGAACCCTCAAAATGACCCAGAAAGCAAAGGGCAGCTGACTCCCATTCTTCTGTGACATCTGGGAGGGTGGTTTCCTCCCAGAAAGAATTCTCTATTTATTTCAATTTTCCACTAGTTTCATTAAATAAAAGAAATCATGTAAAAACCATCTGTCTTTTCAGGATCACACTGCTCCCAAACTAAAAGCTGAGGGTTCTGAGGTTTGTCCTTTTAGTACCTACCAACCTAAAAGGCAGTTACACAGAAAAAAATATAAAAGAACCAAAGAACCAGAAGTGACCAACAAAATGAGGAGAAACAATAGCACAGGTTGCAACCAGACAAATCACAATGGCACACAAGGACACTTCCCAGTGGGAAAGACATGGGGAAAGGGTTCAAAGAGCTGGGAGAGCATTTAGACAAGGCTGTAACCAATCTGATCTACTTTTGGTATGAGCTCATGCTCAGGACAGTAGGTTGAAGCAGATAGATCCAAGGGTCCTTCTAGCCAATCCTCTTTTGCAGGTTACCTGCCAGGTTACCACTGAACCATGTCCCTCAGCACCACATCTCCACAGCTTTTCTCAGGGATGAGGACTCCACCAATTCCTGGGCAGCCTGGTCCAGGGATTGACAACCCTTTGGGGAAAAAAAATCTCTCTTCATGTCCAACCTAAACTTCCCCTGGTGCAACTTGAGGCTGTTTCCTCTTGTCCTGTTGCTTATTCCTTGGGAGAAGAGACCAACCCCCACCTGGCTCCCCGCCTCCTTTCAGGGAGATGTAGAAAATGAGGATTCCCCTCATCTTCCTTTTCTCCAGGTAAAAAAAAAACCACAACAGTTGCCTCAGCTGCTCCTCACAAGTCTTGTGCTCTAGATCCTTCACCAGCTTTGCTGCCCTTCTTTGGACAAGCTCCAGCAGCTCAATGTCCTTCTTGGAGGGAGGCGCCGAAAACTGAACCCAGGATTCGAGGTGTGGCCTCACCAGTGCCAGAGAGCAGAGGGAAAAGATGAACAAGGGGATGAACACACAGCAGTTGGTCTTTGAACATACCAGAAGAAATCCATTCAGACAATGCAAACTCCAAACCAACTGAAATCTGGCATTATCCTGACCTGTACTTTTGTTGTTTTTTAAAGGGTTTAGTAACAGGGCAAGAAGATGAAGATGGAGCTTCAGCTGTCCTAAAACACCCTGTCCCCCAGATGCTGCATGTGGCTGCGTGGCTGGCTACAGCCACCAGAACCAATGCAATGCCCAGCTTCCAATGGGAATGAGAAGGTGGAAAGACCAGGTCCTGCAGAGCAGAGTAAGGCTGCTGGAAAAAGCAAACCAGCAAAGCCTTGCTGTTCTCTGAGTGCCCATGGATGAGGGCTAACAGCTCAGGCTTTGAAACTCTTTCCACGAACATCTCCAGAAGGTCTGTGGAGGAGGGTTGAGTGCAGACCTGCTCCTCATGTGATCCACCATGAATAGCCAGGTCCTACCTCAGCAGCTGCAGAGACCAAAGCAGGTGATTGTTCCTTCACCTCATCCTGCTGGCAAACAGCTTTGTTAGAAGAAACCATTTACAACTCAATCTCAGCTCTGAAAGCAGCAAATAGCATTCTCTGGAGCTCTCCTTTGAACTTAGTCCGAGCTGAGAAGTATCCACCAGGATGGTACCACAAAGGCATGGTTCTGGGAGATGTCTGAGGCTGGGTTGGGAAAGGACAGGTGTCACCCATCGAAGCACTGGTGCTGCTGTTGACCATGCTTTAGCCTGCTGGGGACAACTCCAAACCTCCAAATGAATGGCCCTGACTCCACAACAGGGTGAGGCGATGGCAAATGACCCAATAAATAACAGCACTGCGTGAAGCATGCTTCCACCAGCTCTTCAGCCTCCCCTTCTCCCATCCATACACTGATTTTCTAGACTTCTTTTTTTTTTTTTTCCCCTCCTTCTGGCCCTTCCTAATGAGCTGCTGAATCGGTTCAACACCTCCAAGCCATGACAGATGGCTCCACACGCTGCCGTTAATGTGCTGGAAACCACCGCTGGATGCTGCTTGCTGCCTGAACCCAGCATGCAGCAGTGGGGGAGTGTTCCTGGAGTGGTTCACATTTCAATGGGTTTCTGCCTTTTTCCACTATTTATTTCGTAAGTGTGATCAGATGAGAGAAAGAACAAAAAATATTATTTCCACAGTCCATTACATCACTTTTTCCTCCTGGAAAACTTTGCAGCTCCATATCTCTTTCTACACACAGCCCCACACGTACTGAACTGTCTCCTTACGAGGGCAGAATCGTCTCATCTTGTAAATTAAAAGATAATCTATGGGAAAAAGCCACTGCTGGAGAGAAATCTGTGCTGGAGCCTTCCTCTGCTTCTATTAAGAGCCTTCTGGAGAAAGCTTCCAGTGGCTGAAAGCAAAAGGGATAATTAAATGCCTTAAATTATAGAATCTGCTTTTAAGTTTATGAGCAATGCCCTCCCCTCAAGGCTGGGACACTAGATGACATAATCACAGCATGGTGGTGGTTGGAAGGGACCTCAGGGGATCATTTAGTCAAACCCCACTGCTAAAGCAGGGTCACCCACAGCACCTTGCCCAGCATCACAATGTCCAGGCGGGTTTGGAATCTCTCCAGAGAAAGAGACTCTACAACCTCTCCAGGCAGCCTGCTCCAGGCCTCCAGCACCCTCACAGCAAACAATTTTTTCCTCCTGTTCCGATGGAACCTCCTGGGTTCTAGTTTGTGCCCATTGCCCCTTGTCCTGTCCACTGAAAAGAGTCTGGGCTCATCCCCTTGACCCCCACACTTTAATTACTGATAAGCATTGACCACATCCCCTCTTGGTCTGCTCTTCTCCAGGCTGAGGGTCCACTCTGTCCCTTCATCCAGGCCATTGACGAAGATGTTGAACAAGACTGGACCTGATCCTGCCCCCTGGGGAACACCACAAGCTACAGGCCTCCAGCTAGACTGCACCACTGATCACAACCCTCTGAGCTGACACTCATGGGAAAACTTCCCCCTGTTTGAGGGAATAACATGGAAGCCTATAGAAAAACGTGCCTAAGAGGTTACAGAGCAAGTGTGGAGCCCAGTCATTTCAAACAATAAAGTCTACCTTCATCAAGGCAGAAGAAAAAAATGGTGTGAACTCCATCCAACCCTAAAGAAATCCCTTCACCTAAAAATATGACAGACAAACTGTTTCCACTGAGAGCTGCTCTCTGAAACCGCTCTCCACAAAAGCACCAGGCTGCTTTCAAACTAACCTCAAACATGAAGCAAATTCCAGGCTGCTCTTTTCCTCTGGCATCCCGGAATGTACATCTCAAGGACAGAACTGGCTGTTCACAGCAGCTCCTGCTCCTGCAGAAGCAATTGTTTGCAAACGCTTCTGAAAAGCAATTCCACCTCTGGTGTGCATTCCAGGGAGGATTCCCTCCCCACTCCAGACTTCCAACATTAAGAGGAGTGGAGCAGTAACAGACTTTGTCTGCTTTGGTTCCAAGATGTCACAAAAGGAGGAGGAGAGTTGCATTACTTAGTTGTTGCCTTTTTCTTTATCAGGTGCTCACAACAACCTCACACCACACAGAATCACTAAATCCTTTGGGTGGGAAAAGACCTCTAAGATCACGACAGGACCTTTTCTACAACAGGACAAGGTGCCACGGTTTGAAACTAAAAGAGGGAGCTTTAGACTGGAGAGAAGGAAGACATTTTTGACACTGAAGGTGGTGAGACACTGGCCAAGGTTGCTCAGAGAGGTGCTAGATGCCCCACGGCTGGAATCATTCCAAGTCACTCTGGGCAGGGCTCTGAGCAGCCAGGTCCATTTGCAGATGTCCCTGCTCACTGCAGGGGTGTTGCATTAGGTGATCTTTAAAGGTCCCATTTTATAACTGGTCTGGGGAAGTGGAGCCACCATCTCTAGAGGGATTTAACAGCCATGTAGGTGTGGACCTGGGTTAATGGCCGGACTTGATCTTGGGTGACCTGATCTAGTTGAGGATGTCCCTGCTCACTGCAGGGGGGCTGGACTAGATGACACTTAGAGGTCCCTTCCAACCCAGATGATTTCATGATCTTAAAAGTCTCTTCCAATGAAAGATTCTACAATCTCAGAGTCCGACCACAGATGCCTCTGACCTTGAACTGGATCTCTCAGAGTCTAGCAACAAGTTTAGATGAGAACTCCTCAAGCCATCTGTAGGAAGACTCAACTTTCCTGAGCAGCGTTGTGCCGTGAGTCAGCGCGCAAGGACTATTTCTGGTTACGGGGCACACCCCGCACAAGGCTCTCTGCTCAGGTTCGCTTAATCTTGGAAACAAAAGATTGCTATCTACCCTCGCTGTCATTCCTGATTACCACATCATTTCCCCATCAGCCCTCATGTCAGCAACCAAATTAAGGTATTACACCCCGGAACATTTAATGTGATTAGATCGGAGAAGTATTTACTCTTCCACTCGGGCAGATGTGACTGCTGCGGAGAGAAGGATGGGGAGACGCCAAGTGAGTCTTGGTGTGGAACACACCTACTGCTCCTCCTCTATCTGGCTGCTTGACACCACACAATATCAATGCCAGACTTCTTTCTTTTCTCTTTCTTTATGATATTCAGCATATCAGGGTGCTCCAGCCCACGTTCAAAACATACACATGCTTTAAATAAAATTCAGAGAGACAGGTGTCCACCCAGGACAACCTGAATTTCCAATGCCAGGAACTCCCAGCCCCACCTAGTCCAGCACCCAGTGGTGGAGACAGAATCAGAGAGCTGATGGGAAGCCATTAAAATAAAAGAAAGAAAGGAAAGAAAAAAAATCAGGTAAATTAAACAAATTTGTTGCTCACAAGAAGTGTCCCAAAGGAAACAAACTCCCAGCTACATGCCAGAAATGAAAGCTCTGCAACCTCTCTGCCTGATCAAACCAAACCACAGCCCAGACTTTGACTGGCCAACCACCACAGCTGATTAATCAAAAAAAAAGACAAGAATCGAGTCACAGAGCTAAATTATCTGAGTTAATGAACTCAGGATTTGCTCAAGCAAGATGAAGCCTCTTGGTGACGCACAGAACCCAACTATCGCCATCTGAACAGATTACCTACTAAGTACAAGTTGGGTCAACAAAGTTGGGCCAGCTAACTTCTAGTATTACAGCACGAGAGTGCCTGGACAGGCTGGAGAAAGGGTGGGTGAAAGGAAATCTCAAAAGTTCAACAAAGGCAAGTGAAGGCTTCCAAACACATCTGGACATTGAGATCCTGGGCAACCTGCTGTGGGTGACCCTGCTTTAGCAGGGAGGTTGGATTAGGTGATCTCCAGAGGTCCCTTCCAGCCCCCAACATTCTGTGAGTTTGTGATTATTTATTATTTTTATGTCAGAGCTGGTCCACAGCTCTTAACATTGTGAATATATTTTTACAGCTGAACTCTCATACTTCAGTCAAAATAACTCAAACATCCTCTCGTGCAAAGCAGCTGAGGAAACTGGGGCTGATCAGCCCAGAGAAAAGGAGGCTGAAGGGAGACCTCCTCACTCTCCACAACTCCCTGAGAGGAAGCTGGAGGCAGGTGGAGGTCAGCCTGTTCTCCCAAGGTGCAACTGAGAAAATGGCTTCAATTTGCTCCAGGGAAGGTTGGATGTGAGGAACAATTTCACTTCTGAAAGGGCTGTCAGTCTCTGGGACAGGCTTCCCGGGGCAGTGCTGGAGTCCCCATCCCTAAAGGGATTTAAAAGCTGTGTAGATGTGGTGCTGAGGGACATATTTTAATGGGCTAATAGCTGGAATTGATGACCTTAGAGGGGTTTTCCAACCAAAACAGTTCCATGATTCTATGGCATAAAACTCTACAGTGACAGCAACATAACCCCATTTAACCACACTTCTGCTACAGCACAAAACATAGAATAGAATAGACCAGGTTGGAAGAGACCTTCAAGATCATCGCATCCAACCGATCATCCAACCCACCTAATCAACTAAACCATGCCACCAAGCACCCTATCAAGTCTCCTGAACACCTCCAGTGATGGTGACTCCACCACCTCCCTGGGCAGCACATTCCAATGAGCAATCACTCTCTCTGTGTAGACCTTCTTCCTAATCTCCAGCCTAAACCTTCCCTGGCACAGCTTGGGACTGTGTCCTCTTGTTCTGGAGAAGAACAGAAGAGGGTCCCCAAGCAACGCAGCATCCTAAGTCACATCAAGCAGGTGGGACAAGCTCAGCAACAAAGAATCACAGAATTATGGTGGTTAGAAGGGACTTATGGACATCATCTACTCCAATACCGCTGCTACAGCAGGGTCACCTAGAGCAGGTTGCCCAGGACTGCTCTGGCAGGGGGGTTGGACTCGATCTCCAGAGGTCCCTTCCAACCTCTAACGTCCTGTGACTGCCTCTAGGTGAGTCTGGACTCCCTCCAGAGAAGGAGACTCCACAACCTTCAAAGTTAAGAATAGATTGGGTGCTTCATGTTCTGTGGCCACAGCTTCCCCCCCTCCCACCCCCCCCCTTTCTTTGTAGCTGTCTAAAAGGATGATGCAGTTCCCTGAAGCCGACCTTAATGGATCCATTCAAGCAACAGCCTCCCTCAGCAATTATCGCGCCCATCCGGTCCAGCTAATGCTCTTGTTTACACTATCAGGCAGACTCCGGATCGAGTGTCTTTTCATCACGGGGATTCTTTTGCCTAAGCCAAGACCAATGGACCATGGTGGTAATTTAAACGCTGAAAGCATGCCCCGGTATCGATCCTCGAGACTTGACGCCAGCTTGCTGTTACAGGAAAGCACATCCCTCGGGGAGCTGGGGCCTGGTGGAGCAGGAGAATTTAAATGAATGAAGGAGAAGCCGACTCCAGAGATTAATATGCATGAGCGTGACCTGAATAAATGCTGCCCTTTGGGGCGGTTCGCTGGACTGACTCGAAAGAGCGAGGGCCTAGCCGAGAGAACCAGGTGAAAACACACCCTGAGCTGGGGGTGGCTGTGCGCAGCAGAAACCTGCCTGGCGTCTCGCAGCGGCCCCGGCAGCGGTGCCCGAGCGGGCCTTAAAGCATCCAGCAACAACAGGCGCTACATGAACAGATTACAGCTAGCTCTAACACACACTGTCTGCACTCAGGGCTCCTTTCCCCCCACCTCTCCTCCTCTGCTCTGGGGGTAGACCTGTCTGCAAGCACAGGAAGGCACAGCCCGCACTGGAAACCACCCTACTGCTTTTATCACTGTGGGAAGCAGACAGAAGTTTCTGCTTTTTGGTGCAGAAGAGTCAGAGTCAAAACCACCACAAAACACCTAAGTTTTCTGACAAGGAGCATCAGCCACCGTCTCTGCCTGTGTTGGAAGGGTCTCCTTGCAGAAGCCTTAGTAGCTATGTGGTCTGAAAGGTGTTTACATCTCAATTCAAAGGGAGTGGGAGGTGGGGGAGAAGACTTCACAGTCCTTCCATTGCTGAACCTCAACTAAGATAAGCCAGATGCATGTTTTCTGTTTGGAGCCATCTGAACAGATATGCCACAACCATTTGCGGAGACAAGCTCACCTCTGCTGGAAGCTCAACAGCCCTGGGAGATCCATCAGTCCTTCTTGCTGGAGGAAGGGCTGAGCCTACAAAATGGAGCTCAGTCACTCAGCTTCACCTCACCTGAGCTGTTACTGCAAACACCATGGGATGGAGAGAGACCTGTTAACAGAGCCCAGTCAACACAGAAACTCCTTGAGGGGCTGCTTCCATTGCCACACACACTGATGTACTCTACCTTTCTGCTTAGTTTCTTCTCCTCTCCATTGCCTGGACAGTCCTGACAGTTCAGGAGGTCCAGAAGGAATCTGTCCTCACTTTGCTCAGTCTTTACACATGATCTTGGTGCAATATCTGTGTGTGTTAGGCAGGTTACACCTTCAGCCAGATCCTCCAATGAGCCCCAAAGCAGAAAACTGCCATTCCTCTGCACTGGTGGTCAGACCACCTCAATCTTTATGAATTAAAGATCATTACTCTAATTGCTCTCTTCCTCCCCATGTATCACAGCACACAGAGCCCTCTTGGCACTCTGCTGGTCTCACATACCATTCTGGAAGTCACATGTTGCTGATTTAGGTACATATAAAACCAGGCAAGATAAAAGTACTCCTAGTATTTAGTCAAACATTTCTAATGCTCCTTCATTCTCTGATGCTTTGGGAAGTCTCTTACAGTTCTAGGACTGTTCAGGTTAATAGTGGGCATGAATGTAAAGTCCACCTGAAAACTAGGAAGTCAATCAAGGATACTTCTGGTTTGTTCACCTTAACACTGGGCACGAGGAATCATTAAGGTTGGTATAGATCTTTAAGATCATAGAGTCTGACCCTTAACCCAGCACTGCCAGGTCACCACTAAACCACGTCCCTCAGCACCACATCTACATAGCTTTTAAATTTCTCCAGGGATAGCGACTCCACCACATCCCTGGACAGCCTGTTCCAAGCCTTGACAACCCTTCCATGCTGTAATGTTCCTTGCTGTCTAGTGCCACCTTGCTGTCAATCCATCAATACAAATGACACCAGTGAACCACCGACCCTGTTGTGCAAGGTGTGCAGTACGTCAGCCTCACATGATCAAGCTTCATGATGGAACGGTTGGCTGAAATGTAATAAAGTCCTCTTAAAACACAATCCTGAGGCATCTACTCATCTTATTTGGAGAACACAGCCACTCTCTGCTGCTTTCTTCCAAGCTCTAGTACCACTGCCGTTCTTGTACCTGCTCTCCACCACTGCAGCTTGAAGTATGAAGAGGTCAGGTTTCCTCTCCTCTGTCTTCTCCACACATCAGTCACCCTCTGTTCCTCACAAACCTTCTCTCTTTTATCAACCTCCTAACCCATGTGTATGGCACCACGTAAATGCCAGTCATTAAGTGTACTCGCCACATGGAAAAATCAATGACAGAGTCTGAGACAGCCTGTTCTGGGAACAGTTGTCTAAGAAGCAATTCCTGAAGGATACTGGGGTACAGAAGGCTTCTCAACCAACCACCTTGCTGTTGAAGTCACTTTGATGGGTGCTGATAGCACCATCCGTCACCTTGATAGCACCAGTGAGCCTATCCTGCCTCCTTTCCTCAGATGCTCACCATGCCGCTGGTGGCTGCCTGATCTGTGCCTGTTATTTCAGGAAGTTGACCACTTGACTGGCAAAACCTCAGGACAGGCTTTCTAAGGGCTAATGTTTCCTTGTTCTGAAATGACCACCCAGCAATCCAGATGCACTTGAGAGATCCCAAGGAGAAGAATTGCACAGATGCACCAAGATACTGTTTCCCAACAGCTTCGAAGACAGGACTGCTCCACAAAACCAACTTTACCACCCACTGAGGTCCAGCTGAAGCCTTCCAGGGAGACTTGACAGCTGAGCTGAACAACTCTTCACTTTCACAACAGCAACAGGAGCTCTCGGGGGGGAAAAAAACCCCACATATTGCACAAAGTGAAGCTAGGATATCATGAAAGGCAGCTCCATAAAGGCTTCTTTATGGGTGACTCTTCCTCACCAGCTTGAGAGTGACAGCTCCCAAGCATTCATGGATTGTTGGGAGTGGATTCAGTTTCAGAGGCAGGGATGTTGAGGTGAAGGGCAACCACCTCTGGCCCTCTCTGTTCCCCATCAATCCTGCTTCAATCAGCAGGTTAAAGGTGAAAGCAGGCCTCCTAACTCCAGCGGTGTCTGTTTCACTGGTTGGATGACTGCCTCACAGCCTCCTGCAATTAGAGGGCACAGCAGGGAGAAGATCTCTCCTCCCACCTGCATGTGCCACCTCCTGCTGATCATGCCTCACAGCAGATGCAGATGAAATAATAGCAACCTGCACCAAGGTGGATGGATCCTCAGAGCTGAGGGTGCTCAGGAGGAGGCAGGGTCTACAGTTGAATCTCAGAGGAGAAAGACCCAAATGAAAGGTGCCCAGGTTCCTGTGCAAGGTCCCGTCTTGCTGAGGCTCTTCATGGAGTCCCATCAGTGGCTATGCTTCTTGTTTTACCATATATCAGACAAGAAAACAAGAGAAAGGAACACTGAGTGATGGATGATGTTTTAGTGAATCACTCTCAGCACGCAGCCTTGGAAAGAAATACATCATTTCTTTGTTGATTTCAGTAGATGGGCACAGAGGTCTGAGGTATGTGGGACCACACCCCAGATCTGGGGGTGACCACAGCATCAAAAGCCCAATCATTCCTGGGCAAACCCCAAGGGACAGTCTAAAGCCCTGACCAAGGTGAGAACAAATACCTCCTGCTCCACCATCTCCTGATTTCAACATCTGAAGAAGGCTGGTGAACTGCTGATGTGACATCTTGAGGAATTCAACACCCAACCATGAGGTAGAAAAGTCTGTTCCTAGCTTTCAAATTCCTCATTTCCTCCCTTTCTTTCTTCTGTCTAGCCCAAGAATCTCCCATTGAAATAGACTTTGATTGTTTGTTTGTTTTCATTGTTCCAGGCTGCAAAGCGTCGACAGGCCCCACAATTTCCAGTGCCATGCCCTAATGAAAGAAACCCAGGCAGCACTCTTCATGGAAGAGAAGTGCTAACAGAATATGTTTGCACTCTTGATTTTTATTTTGTTGTTGTTGCTGTCGTTTGAAGGCTCCAGGGAGCATCCAGGCACTTTTAATTCCTCACTATGCCAAAACATCCTTCCTGGATTGAGAGTGATGGATTCCGACCAAGTGGGAGCAGCCGAACAGACCGAGGATCTGTGTGACTTTAATACAATTGAACTACAAAAGGCTATGTTAAAGCAACACTAAGACTAGCTTAAACTCACCACAGAAAGAAAAATCAGAGTTAAAACCCTAAGTCTGCTCTGAGCTCACATCTTTGTGTGCCTTTGCTTCTCCGCAGCCCTTTTCCGCAGAGCACAGCAAGGAGCAGCTTGGATTTTCAGCACTAACTTTGAAGCATCCCTCTTTTGTGAGTCAGGCAGTTAACACTGAGGGAAAAAATAAACTACTTAATGTGCCCTTTTCAAACACTCTTGGGTTTGGGGCACTAAAAAAAACCCACTCTGTACCCTGAGCCTAACAAGCAAGGAACAGTGGTTTGGCCAAGACCATGGAATGCCCTTCTTGGTGTACTGGGTTAGCCACAGTTTGAGGGATTCCTTCACAGCTCCTTGGGCAACAGCTGCCTGACAATCCCTGCCTGAGCACATCTCCGTGGGCATTCCCATACAGCTGCATCAGAACAGAAAGAAAATGCCTCTGTCTGTCACCTGTGACAGGTCTCCATCATGGAGCACCCTTCCAGATAAGTTCTCTGGGCAGGCTGAGCACCAAGATGCCAGGCATTGGAGTCCAGCCTGATTTTTAGGAGGTTCCAATCCAGCTTATAAACCATCTCTTGCAACATTCTTGTAGCCTCTGCAGGACACTCTCCAGTAGTTCTTTGTCTCTATTGAACTGGGGAATCCAGAACTGAACCCAGTACTCCATATGGCCTCACTAGGGCAGACTAGAGGGGAAAGAGAACCTCCCTTGACCTGCTGGTTGACCCGAAGCTGACATCTCCACTTGTGTGAAGCTTCTGGATGCCCAGAAGAACATCCATCACATTCACAGGTGTTAGGAAACAAAATACCATTTAATTGGCAGTAATGTGTTCGGCTGCAAGTCAGACATCTGGCCTGCCTTTTCTGGTCTCCATCATCTGCTCAGACTCCTCAGGTCTTCATGTTTGCACAAGACCCAGCAAAATGGGCAGTTATTAGATGGCCTGTAGGCACTGCAGTAATGAAGGTGCTTAACAACAGGGGATGCATTATCCAGGAGATACCAATCAGTGGAAGGAACTTGGAGAGGAGCAACAAAAGTAATTAAGAGCCTGGAGATATGATCTTAACAGCAAACCCCTATATTTAAGGGTAATGATAAAAACCAGCTCAAACCCATCATGGCTGAGTAATTAAGAATCAAGGCTGCAACTGGAACATGTGTCTTCACACCTCCTGTTTCCTTAGAGCACAAGAAGATGACATTTGCAATGAAAGATTTAATAGGATTCAACATGTCACTTGACACAGCTTGGGAAGTGCAGGCAGGGCATGCAGGGATGCTCTTAAAGGGCTTCAGATCGTGGAGATGGAGAGGAAAATATGGCAGAGACCACAGAGCAACTGTTAAATAATTAAAGCAAACATTACTAATCATGAAGAGAATGCAGGGTAAACACAGGAGTAAAGGGGTGCAGGTAAAAGGAGAAGAGAATGGAAGGGAGATGTGAAATGTAAATGGTTGTCTTCCTATGGTAAAAGCTCCCTTGCAAAGGGCATTAGAATCATGGAATTGTTTTGGCAGGAAAAGACCTTTAAGATCAGTAAGTCCAACCATTAATTCAGCGTTGCCAGGTCACCACTGAACCATGTCCCTCAGCACCACAACTACATAGCTATGAAATCCCTCCAGGATGGGGACTTCACCACTGCCCTGGGCAGCCTGTTCCAGGACTTGACAACCCTTTTGGGGAAGAAATTGTTCCTCATGTCCAACCTAAACCTCTGCTAGCACAGGTTGAGGCCACTTCCTCTTGTCCTACAACTTGTTCCCTGGGAGGAAAGACCAACTCTCACTTCACTCCAACCTCCTTCCAGGGAGTTGTAGAGAGCCAGAAGGTCTCCCTTGAGCCTCCTTTTCTCCAGGCTAAATGACCCCAGTTCCCTCAGCTGCTCCTCACCAGACTTGTACTCTGGATGCTTCACCAACATCACTGCCCTTCTCTGGGCATGTTCCAGCACCTCAGAAACAACTCCCTCACCCCCAGCTCTGAGAGGGTGATTTGTGCCCTGATAGTTTGGTAATCCTTTAAAACCCATCTATTTTGCACCTTTATCATACATCCTGCCCAGCTGTGATTTGTACTGAAGATGACCAGAAACCAAACCATACAAGAGTCCTTCTAAAATAAGTAAATAAATAAACAGTGTGTAGATGCCCCACACTGCAGCCCTTGGCCAGAACAGTGCCACACTTGGGAGCACCAGTTGAGTTGTGAGGCCAAAGATGGGAGATGCAGTAGGCCAGGGGGATGGCAGGCTACAGAACAGTTTGGAGATGGAAAATAGCAACTGTCAAGGAAGCAGATGAGCTGAAACTCATGAGTCACCTTTTCATCTCTGCTTTACTGCATCCAATGATTAACGTGGCAGCTACTCTGTCTGCAGCTTCTCTTATGACCAAAACCTTTGCTTCCAAGAGGCAAGCAAGAACATGTGAAGAGGAGACACCTTGGCGAGACAGATAACACTTAACTGATCCTCCCTCTAACATGGTTTTCGACCTCTGTTGCATCTACCAGCAAAACAAGCAGAGAAAAAAAAATAAGCCAAACCAGTTTCACACCTAATGAACCTCTCTGCACACCACTGCACACTCATGGTCCCTCTCTCAGCAGGCTCAGGACCGGCTCTGAGGCTCACCCACTGTCTTGTTTTTGCACATCTTCTCCTCAGATCTCATTAGGCTTGGGAGGGCAGGGAAACCACATATAACTGCCAAACATAAAAACAAGTTAAAAAGCAACAACCCAGGGCTTCCTGCCTGGTGGGAACAAATCTGCCTGCGGTCCTGGATGCTGCCTTTCAGCTCCTGAAGGAACTGTCTCCTCTTTCCTACCATCAAATTGCCTCAGGTAACAGAGCAGAGAAATGGCCAGAGCCTTGCAGCATCTTGCCAGGGCACAGACCTGTGGGGTTTTGACCTGAAATTTGCAAGGGATTCCCACTGGCCACCACGTCTCCTTCAGCACTGAAGCTTGCACTTGCAGAGGAAGTTCAACACAGAGGATTTATAGTTCTCTGGGCAGACAGAGCAGCCTAGAGTAAGGAGCTCTAATCCATCGAGGACATTCCCTCACTAGAGTCCAGAGTTAAATTCTTCAAGTGCTGCAGACAGATTTGCTTTGGCAGGCAGCCACAAGTGCTGATCTGGCTTCTAGAAGAGATCAGCTCGACTGTGAACTGCAGCAACTGCACAGACAAACATAAAACCTTCCTCTTCAGCTAACTTTCTTATAATAAACCCATGAAAATGAAAAACTAAAACATTTCCAGCTGGCCTGAAGCTGTGGAGAGCAGAGAGAACTTATTGCATGTGCAGTCTTGGGGCTGACTTGAAAGCTCCTGGAGATCTTCAGTGGTATTTGGACATTTGGACAGAAGAGTCTGAGTTGCTCCAAGAAGAAAGTTGCAGAAGCCTGAACTGCTTAGGTGCCTCTCATATTTTATAAAGGTTATTTATGGAGCTAAATTTATTTCACATTTTGCTTCCCTTTAGCCTGTGTCTGGGGCTAAACTCTAACAGTTACTCTGTTACCTGATGACCTTTCCCCAACAGAGAAGGAGAATCAGGGAGAGGAGCAAAGAGCCACAAGTGGAAACGGAAATGGATTTAATGAAAGAACCAAACTAAGACCACTGCCAATACAAGACAGACAAAGTTATACTCAGCTCAGGAAAGTGCAGCAGTCACAACATCCAGAAAGGCAGTCCTCAGGAGAGGGGTGAGAAAGACTCAAAGCAGAAGGCTCTAGCAGAAGGCTCCCCTGTCCTCAGCAAACTTCCTCCTTTATTCTGTGATGCTGATGGTCTGGGACACACCTGTAGCCAACTCCAGTCAGCTGTCCTGGCTGACTCTGGTCTGTTCTGCAGCCTATGGCTGGCCTGGGATTCTGCCCCACAAAACCAGGACACGTTTCTAACTCAGCACTGGCTGTGGAAGAGCAACATTTAAACTTTAAGGTGGAAAAGTAACTATTGCTTCCTTGTAAAGCCTTAAATACTTGAGTATTGCTGTCAGACCATTGTTGCAAAAGGCCTCTTACAGAAGGATTTGAGGTGCAACCTGGTTTACTTCATCACTTCATTAATCCTATTGATGGGTTTACAATTGTCCCAGGATGGGAAGAAAAGTCCCACTTTAAATTACTGTCTGTTGAAAACAGCAGTTTTGATTCTCTGGGCTTGACTCCTCTCCTCCTTACCACATGGTGATGGAATGGCTCCCAATTTCCTTGAGCACAAGGGCAATAATTAGGCTTTCAAGGTACAGAGACTTGTCTCTGCTGCACTGAACAAGGAGGAACTCTGATGCTTCCAGGCAATGACATTTTTATAGGGCTTATTTTCCACTACAAGGATCTGGATCCAAAGCACAAACAAAATCACTACATTTTCCTACCACTTTACTGAACTAAGAATTCATTTTGGTCTTTCCCATAAACTTAATCACCCCACATTACTTTGGGAAGTCTCTCATCTACAATTGCTCTGCAACAGTAAGCACTGAAATGCAGTGGGAAGGGAGGGAGACATCTCTTTATCTCCCTGCTCAGCACGTTTTTTGCCCAGTCATTTTTCTTCCCCACATAACCAAGGCAGAATGCTTCTCCCTGCTCCTGCAAAGCCACATTGATTGACAGGACAGCTCCAAGGTAAAAGGTTAAGTATAAACCTACCTGAAATATAAACCTGAAATTACTTGTAACATTTTGAGAAGCCTGCCTGGGTTTCGGGTTGGAAACTTCCTTTCACCAGCTATGCCAATGTTCCTTCCCAGGTGAAGGAGAACAGCCAGGAGCCAGGAGCACAAACACTTCCAGGTGGTATCTTTTTCCCTCCTCATAGCTTTAAATCAATATTGTGTTAACATTTAGCAGAATGATTTGGGTTGGAAGGGACCTTTAAAGGTCATCCCTGCAGTCAGCAGAGATATCTGCAACTAGAAGAGATTGCTCTGAGCCCCATCCAACCTGACCTGGTATGTTGCCAGGGATGAGACTTCTACCACCTCTCTGAGCAACCTGTGCCAACTTCAGCAGTACCAAAACCTTTTCCACCAGACACTTTCCATCAACTCTTCCCCAAGCCCAGAGCATGAATGCATGGGGATATTGTGACCCAAGTGCAGAACCCAGCACTTGGCCTTGTTGAACCTCATCCAATCGGTCTTGGCCCTTCAACTCAGCCTGGCCAGATCCCTCTGTAGAGCCTCTCTACTCTCATGCAGATCAACACTCACAACCAACTTGGTGTCATCTGCAAACTGACTGAGGTGTCCTCATTCAGATCATTGATAAAGGTATTGGAAGATTTTGCAGTCATATTTGGCAGTTACTGTCAGGCCCAAATCTGAAATGCCAACCCGTGGCATCTCAACAGGATTAACCTTCTTTGGGCTCTGCACAAGTGTCATGGGATGACAGATTGCTCCCTGCACATCAGTTGGATTCAGAGAAGTTCTCAAACCCTTATGGGTTAAAAGCAGCTCCAGCATGAATCTGAGTCCCAGTGGTAAGGAGATCATCGATACAAGGGATTATGCAGATTTAAGGAATACCCTCAGCACCCGAAAGTTTTCAGAATGCAAACGACGTCAACCCTGAAAACAAGAGGCACTGCATCATGATGGCAGCAGGGACAAAGCCAGGGGGGCTCAACAGACAAAAAAAAGATTGTTTTAATAGGAGAGAAGCATCAGTCATTGAGTCTTACTTCATTCAGACTTTCTCTCCTACCCATCCATCTTCGGTGCCAAGAGATGACAGGACCACCTCACTTCCCCCCCCCCAGCCTAGGATATCAATAATGCCCATTTCTCCCCCAAACAAATGGCCTGCTAGAAAGGCCCTTTTCCCTAAACTGCCTTGCCAAGCCCCACAAATGCCTCACTACCTGCTATGGTCAACTTGGCTCTAACAGGGCCCCCTCAAGAGGTGGCCACCGATGGGTGGAGCCTTCCCCAATCATCTTCCCCAACAGCCACTTTGTCATTCATGGCTGGGGACCATCTGCGGAAGAGGGGAGCGGGGCAGGGGGGGGTCTGCCAAGCCGAAGAGGGACACAGACGGAGCCTCCCCACACCAGCCCGAATGCAAATCCCTTCGCCCTGGCGAAAACGCCCCCGTGGGCATTCTCTGTGAACAAAGGTCCTCGAGGCGGGCGGTCTCTGCATCACTGCTCTCTCTGTTAGCACCACCTGCTTGGCGTCAGGGGGGAGAGTCGCAGAGTTATCTTTCTGCCACGTTTGCAGAAGCCAACGGCAGCACAATGGACCCCACTGGCCAAGGGTCAGCCGTGGCTTTCTTCCTCGCCCCTGTACCACCAGCCCTTTTCACCTCCACCATCTCCAGGAGCGCTCAGTGAGGAGGTGGCTTCGAGCGCGGAGAGGAGAAGGAGGGGGGAAATATAGGTCTCTGGCGTAAATCACCCACACCGTTTCCCCTCCTCTCCCTTTCCTTAAGACCTGATGGTCTTCAGTCACACATCTTAAAAGAAAAACAAAAAACAAAAACACAAAGACTTACTTGTCTCAAGTCGATGAAGGCCAACTGCAGCGTGTCCCCTTGGAACCCAGGCACTGGGCCGGATCTGGCAAACTCTGTGGGAAAGAAAAGAGGATAAAAAGCGCCTTTAACTAACCATGGACAGGGAGATTGGCAGACGGATGACAGGGAAGACAAGAGAGGCTGGGGGAGAGGAGGACCGCGCTTCTAAGGAGTCATGTCTCCCTCCCTTCAGCGTCTTTGTTCGCCCTTCAAAATTCGTGTCATCAAAACACCATTAATTCCACCGTCCTGACAGCAAGGAAACTGTACTAATTCGACCTGAAATTTATTCCCATGAGCCGCACTGGGCTTCAGAGTATTTGTTTTGTGAATGGACAAACAACTTGAGGAGAAGAATGGGGGGGGCGTGGGGGGAGGGGGACGTGGAGGGCGGGGGGCTGGAAAAGTTTTTTCCTCCCGACACAATAAAATCTTCGGCTGTGAAACTCTTTTCAGTTCCGAAAGCTATTTATGTTTTAGGGCGCTGAAGGAATTTTCTAATTTCACGCCTGTCAGCAGGCTCCAGAAGCATTCATCAAAAAAATATGCCCGGCCGTTCTGCGGCGGCGACCCCGCGGCGGCGGAGCATTTGCATGATCTGGTGGGGAGCCCTCTTGCCAGCGCCGAGTCACCCCACACGGGAAGGGGCTCGGCCGCTCCGCGGCGTATTCATACGCGGTGGATGAAGACATCTGACAACTGAACAACGCTGCCTTCGGAGGCCAACAGAATATTTCCAAGGCCGCGTTTACCTCCTTTCCAGCATAATCAGGCCGCAAATTTTATCCTCAAGTCATTTCTTTTCCTGCTAATCCGTTATCTAAGCCAAGAGTAAAAGCACCGAGGGGTGCTTGAACAAATACATGTTAGAGGACCTTATTGAGGACCTCTTCCATGTCATTATCAGCTTCATGAAGCCAACAACTCCAAGTGTCTCTTTTGAAGACTCACCTGAGGTTGGTTTTGCCCAACTTCATTTTCACCCTCTTTAGCGCCACAAGTAACGGCTTTATCTCTGCTCTCCATCCAACCTTTTGTCACCAAGAGGACCTAACTTGTGAAAGCCACAACTCAAGATTGAGAAAGACTCAAGAGGGAGCTTCTGCTCCTGCAGATGCTGGAGATGCTGCATGCTGCAAAGAAATGTTTTCTTGAGATGAAGCTGAGTGTGATGGTAGAACGGAAGAAGGAAGAGCAAATATGCACCAGTGTAATGTAATGGTTTTAAGCTGAAAGAGGGAGACCTAAGCTAGATAGAAGGAAGACATTTTTTATGCTGAGGGTGGTGGGACACTGGGCCAGGTTGTCCACAGAAGTGGTAGGTGCCCTGTCCCTAAAAACACTCCAGGTCAGGGCTCAGAGCAACCTGATCTACTTGCAGATGTCTCTGCTCACTGCAGCATGGTAGGCCTAGGTGACCTTTAAAGGTCCCAACCTAAACCATTCTATAATTCTACAATACGTATTTTAAAGTGAAATATGGTCAATTCTCATTCAGCTATTCTAGTCTTTACCAGGCAAACACTCTCAGAACAACTCCTGGATCCCCACAAAGCTGAGGACTAAGGATGGCTCAGCAACAAGGAAGAAGCATTTTGCATGACTGCACAGAGGTACTAAAGGATAAAGCCTGCTCTGTCCTTAACCACTAAGCAGAGTCATATCATGCCACTGGGGTCTTCTCCTCAAGGGCTTCTCTTTCCAAAAGTTATCTAATTTTCAAGAGAGAGTGACACCAAATAAACAAATAATCATAGTTCTATTTTGAAGGACTTCTACAGCAGCCCAATCATAGGAGCAGACCCCATGGCTCTAATGAGAACAGACTTAATGAAGCACACATCACACTTCATCCCTTTTCTTCAGCTGCCTTTTGTGTGAACCAGATAGGCTTCCATTAAAGGCTTGGGATGACCACTGGGTTGAGGGATGATGTTCTCCCCCTCTACCCTAGCCAGGCAACACCTAGAGTATCATCTCCAGTTCTGGTTTGCCCAGTTCATGAGAGACAAAGTAGTACTGGAAAGACTTCAGTGGAGGCTACAAAGATGCTGTGGAGCCTGAAGCATCCCTGTGAGGAAAAAGGATGAGAGCCCTATGGCTGTTGAGCCTGGAGAAAAGCAGCCTGAGAGCAGATCTGATCTGCTCTCAGAGCAGACTGGAGCAGAGTGGAGCTGTAAGAAGATGGGGCCAGACTATTTTCACTGATCCCCCCAGGACAAGGAGCAAGGGACACAAACTGGCACCCAGGAGACTCCATCTGAAACTTCTTTGCTATGAGGGTGCGGGAGCCCTGTCTCAGGCTGCCCAGAGAGGTTGTGGAGTCTCCTTCTCTGGAGAGATTCCAAACTCCCCAGACATTCCTCCTTCCAGCCCCCACTATGCTGGGATTTTGTATAAGCCAGAGGAAACCATCCATGGTCATGCCTATGGACTTTGCCATCTTTGCACAGGATGTGACTGGACAGAGACAGCTGCTGCTCATTTTCCAGCCAGTTTCACTGACCAGTGCTGCAATATCCAGGCTGCAAACAGTCCAAGGAGAGTTAACATTTAACCTTCAAAAACTGTTTTAATTAATTCTGACTGTAAAGGCATTTTAATGCACATTGGCTATAAAATTTGACTGCAGCTTGCCTGTGCCAGCACACACACACACACACAAGGGAGGACTCACACAAGCTTTCTGACTCTGCTCTGCAAGGGATAAATCACTTTTACACATTTGCTCTACACCCCACTGCCTCATCTGGAACAATTATCCTCAAAGCCACATCAATCCTAAACCATCCCCACTTTGGAAAACCACATACCTGAGAAGCTCAAAACAGCATTTGAGCATCTTCTCAAGAGATGAAGCTGCCCAGAGTGGCTTCGTGTCACAGATGTCCCTGTGCGGAGGTACCCAACAAAGTGACTGAACTGCCACATCCTACCTCTCTAAGGATGGGGTCACATCACAGACTGGTCTGGGTTGGAAGGGACCTCCAAAGGTCATCTAGTCCAACTCCCTAACATGTTACTGATTATATTTGGAGAGGCACTGGAAAAGAGAAACCCTGAAAGGACTGCAGTGAAAGAGAGAAAAAAGAAAAAGAAAAGAAAAAGTCTATTTTGGACTGAAAGGCTTCACAGCTGCTAGGAATCTATTTAGAGAAGCACACATGGAGCTGTGAAACTTAAGATCTTCCCAAAACCAGGAACTTCAGCTCCTCATGAGCAAATGCCTGTGACTGGGTCTTGAATGATTTCACCAGACTTGTGAATTTATCACTGCTATCATCTGACCACAAGTGACCCAGAACGGTTTTTACCCCAAGACATGGCTGCACTGTAGCAGCTCACCTTCAGCTGCCTCTTCCTGAGGAACTGTACAGCACAAAGGTTGGGATAGGGATGGGTGGCACTGCCCTTTACTGCTGCACATTACAATGATGGCAGCACGCTCAGCCAACATTGGCTTGAACAGCAATTCTCATGGAGAGGACAGGTTGGAGTCTCTACTACTTGACATCCAAAAGTGAATCGTAGAATCGCTTTGGTTGGAAGAGACTTTTAATATCACCAGGTCCAAGTGTTAACCCAGCCTGCCCAGACACCACTGAACCATGTCCCTCAGCATCACATCTACACAGCTTTCAGTCTCTCTAAGGATGGGAACTCCACCACTGCCCTGGGCAGCCTGGTCCAGGGCTTCACAACTCTTTTGGGCTAGAAATTGTTCCTCATGTCCAACCTCAACCTTTCCTGGTGCAACTTGAGGTCGTTTCCTCTTGTCCTATCGCTTGTTCCTTAAGAGGAGAGACCAACCCCCACTTCACAACAACCTTCAAGTGAAATGGCATCAGAGATCATATTATTCTCACTACAGGAGAAATGAGATCAAGACAGCTCTGACATTAGAAGAAAGCTGCTCCAGCCCTTGGCTGGAAGGAGCCTGAAGAGGCCTGAATGCCGTGCTTCGCCCCACGGTTATTATAAGCACAGCCGTACCTTCTGTGATCGCAGGTCACATTTTACATACCAATGCCACCAGCTCATTCTGAAGGAGGAGTGAACAAAGTCTTAAAAGGAATAAAAGAGGGAGCCAAGGAGAGAACAGAGCTCTAGAGGAAAAGACACAGCCAGTTCTTCTTGGTTTTAATCTCTTCAACCAGATTTCAGGATGATTTTCTCGGAACAGCCGAGCACAGCGCTTGGCCTCGGTACTGTCGGCTGGGTTCATTGTGCCGCCTGCGCTAGGCAGGCAAGTGGCAAACATCGCAAGCCACCTACGGGACAGCCCCTCGAGCAGAAAATCACAAGAGAATAGAGCAGATCAGTATGCGGCTGTTTGTACAAAGCATTTAGCCAGGCTAAAGGTTTGAGAGCCTTGTGTTCAGGCCAAAAAAGTAATGTCTTTGCAAGGGCTACAGGCTCGGGCCACCCAGGGCAGGTCACAGGGGGACTCTAACCCCTCTTCCAAAACATTTCACCGATGAAAGAATCGAGGAACAGGAACCGTTAAGCCCTTTACAATGGACAAAGAATAAAGAGTTCAAACGCGCACCAGAAAAGAGACATCCACTGTAAATTAATTATCCAGAACGGGGGAATCTCCTCTTGGCCGCCGCGCGCGGCTGCGCACACGCGCACCCAGCCCGGCACCTACCGCGCCGCTGAAACCGGCGCAGGTGGCAGCTCCACCCCTCAGAAACACCTTCCTTCCTCAAAACCACCGTGTGGAGGGGAGGATTTGCCACTGAATTACGTGAGCCTGCCAGAACTCATGACAGCAGACCCGAGGGGTGGAGGTTACGTCGCATCACAGAATGGTCTGGGGTTGGAAGGGACCTCCTAAGGTCATCCAATCCAATGCCCTCTGCAGTCAGCAGGGGCATCCTCAACTCATCAGGTTGTCCAGAGCCCTGCCCAGCCTCAACTTGAGTATTGTGCCCCTGTGCTCAGCACTGGTTAGGCCACACCTTGAGTGTTGCGTCCAGTTCCAGGCCCTTCAAATTAAGAAGGACATTGAGACTCTTGAATGTGTCTAGAGAAGGGCAACAAGGCTGGGGAGAGGCCTCGAGCACAAGCCCTATGAGGAGAGGCTGAGGCAGCTGGGATTGTTTAGCCTGGAGAAGAGGAGGCTCAGGGGAGACCTTCTTGCTCTTTACAACTCCCTCAAGGGAGATTGTAGCCAGGTGGAGGTTGGTCTCTTCTCCCAGACAACCAGCACCAGAACAAGAGGACACAGTTGCAAGCTGTGCCAGGGGAAGTTTAGACTCAAGGTGAAGAGAAAGTTCTTCACAGAGAGAGTTGTTAGCCATTGGAATGTGCTGCCCAGGGAGGTGGTGGAGTCACTGTCCCTGGAGGTGTTCAAGAGAGGATTGGATGTGGCACTTGGAGCCATGGTTTAGTAGTCAATGAGGTCTTGGGTGACAGGTTGGACTTGATGATCTTTGAGGTCTTTTCCAACCTTATTAATTCTTTGATTCTAGGTTGCCCAGAGCCCTGCCCAGCCTCAACTTGAGTATCTTCAGGGATGGGGCCTCAACTACCAGATAATCTGGCCAAGGAGGAGATGGTGAATGGCTGATCTGGGACTTGCATCAGCACGTTTTGGCTGGAGGATTCCCCAAACCAGCTGAAGACATCTGCATTTATGATTGACTGCCCCCAGCAGTGGGCTGGCTGAAGAGTGGGAGTTTAATGAAATTTTAAACAGAGTTTTTACAGCGCTTTTAATTTCTCATAAAGCAGCAGTTAAAAGACTTCCGAGATTGGGGAACTGTTTATTTTATGATCTAAGCATTCTGAAACCAATCTGCCTCAGCCACTGCTGGAACCAGTTACTTCCATGGCAAACTCTCAAGAGTGAGGGCAGCCCCCTCTCTTTTGGCTTTTTTGGCCAAAATGATAGAATCATAGAATTGTCAGGGTTGGGAAGGACCTCAAGGATCACCCAGTTCCAATCCCCCTTGACGCAGGCAGGGACACCTCACACTAGATCAGGTTTCCCAGAGCCACATCCAGCCTGGCCTTAATAGCCTCCAGGGATGAGGCTTCCACCACCTCTCTGAGCAACCTGTGCCAGTCTCTCACCACCCTCATGGGGAAGAACTTCTTCCTAACGTTTAATCTAACTCTCCCCTTCTCTAGCTTGGATCCATTCCCCCCAGTCCTATCACTCCCTGACACCCTAAAAAGTCCCTCCCCAGCTTTCTTGTAGCCCCCTTCAGATACTGAATGACCACAATAAGACCTCCTCAGAGCCTTCTCTTCTCCAAACTGAACAACCCCAACTCTCTCAGTTTGTCTCCATAGCAGAGCAGCTCCAGCCCTCTGCTCAACCTCGTGGACTTTCTCTGGACAACTTCCAGCACATCCAAATCTTTCTTGTAATAGGGCTACAGACCTGGGTTGTTCCATTTGATTCCCACTAGCTCCAAGGTATAAAGGATACAGAACAGCTTTCTATGTGCTAGCACCAGGAGGTCCAAAAAGAGCAGAGCAGGGAACTGGGTTACAAGTCTCATGGCAATTACAGACAGCACACTACACGTGGCAGTAAATCTTGGTCTACAGACATATTCTGGAGGACAGCAAACCCATTTTAGAAAGAAAATGCCTCCCCTGAAAAAAGCTTCACCTCCTCTATTTAAGGTTCACAGAAATATTTGTGTTCCTTTTTCTCCTCTCCAGAGTTGTTTGGGTTCTCTTTTCGTGTTGGCTCATTGGGCTGGAGCCAGAAGTTGCTCCTAAATTGAGACATAATTAGATGTGTCCCACTGTGTCTTTCTGGAGAGTTCAGTTCACCTCTACACCATTTTTCACATCAGGTTGGAATAAAGAGGTGAGAGAACCTCTCCTGACTGCATAGAAAGGAGCTGTGTGAAGCCAAGCAATAAGAACAACTACAACTAGAACCTGGACAGCAAGAGATGTTTTATAAGGGACTTCTACCCTTCCCTGGACATCAGCTGTGACACCCATGCACACACTGCAAAGCTGCACCAAAAGACCTTCAGACCTCCACCACCATCTTGGGAAACAGCGTTTTGCCAGGAAACCAAGAGGCCATCCACCCTGACAAGCAGGACCAGTGCCTTCCATCTTCCTTGTCCAGCCAGGGGCTCCAGCACCCAAGGCTCACTATGGGGAGCTTAAGAAAGACATGGACCTCTTGGAGCAGATCTAGAGGAGGCTATGAAGGTCCCATCATGACCTTGTGCTTCTTCCACTTACCATCTAGGCTTGCACCTCCCTGGTGCCAAACCTCAGGCTGGTTCATTCAGCCATTCCCTTTCTATGCTGATGTGACAGCAAATCACTTCTAAATCAGGGAATATTTCATGAAGACACAAGTCTGGAGAATTAATTCACTGGTGTCTTGTTTGAAACCTAAGCCACAGTCCTTTTGCCTCCACAACTGTTATCTGTTGGGTAGATAAACTCATTTTCTTGTGATGTGTATTAAACCTACCCTAACACAGAGCAAATTATCTGCAGCACCTCCAAGTCATGCTTAATATCTGATTAAGTCCATTAATTTGTCTCACCATGCTCTTAAACAGCTTCTACCTTTGGCATTCACCAGAGACTTAAACAAAAGCCTCATAAACTCCAGGAAAGAAACTCTGAAGCCCTGTTCCCACATCACAGAACTCACTGGAAGTGCTCCAAACAGCTATAAAATCCTATTTTAATATGATAAGTACACAACAGAGCTGCTAAAACTAGGTAAGGCTCAGAGGTCTGGGGGACTGGAGGCTGAGGTATGAAGTCAAATGTGCAACTGGTATAATGAGGGTGCTGAGACTTGCAGCTGTGCTTCAGGTTAAAGGCACAAAAAAAACCACCACCAAAAATCAAACAAAATCCTTGCAAATTGGAGCCCATTTATGAATAGAGGTCAGTTTATGGAATTGGCTTTTCCTAAAATTAAAATCTTGATGAAGTCAGAGAGTGACAGAATGACTCTATGATTGAGTCCACCCCCACCCCCACCCCCCTTCCCAAGCATAAATAAAATAAAAACATAAAAACTATTCCTGGTGTCAGCAAAGCCACCAGACAAACCTGCAGGGATGAGGGAATACATCTTTTGGCTGTCAGAAAGGAAGAAAAAGACTTTGTCTGGGTTTAGGGTTCTAGGGGCTGACAGTGATGGATCAGAAGCTTACAGCATCTGTCTCCATTCCCCTGCCCACGATGGCATCTCAGGCCAGGGTGGGGGGGAGCAGGTCACCCACCCTGCTGCTCAGGTTGGCGTCACCTGCTCTGGAATGTCTGAGTGGGTTTGTCTCACCAAACAATTGGGACTGAAGGAATCAGGCTTTTAAAGCGGATACCAAACGCCATCCATTTCACTTAGCATCGGGGGCTGGAAGGGAAGAGATGCTGCTTAGTGACCCACGTTACTGATGGGGCAGAAAACTGCAGGGTTCTGACTCTGTCTGCAGCCAAAAAGAAAAAGAAGTAAACTATCATTCATGACAAATGCTTCCTATTATTCCCTGCAACATCACCCATCCCTCTGCAGGCACCCATGGGGAACACAGCTGCTACCGGTGCAGCCCTGACATGCTGATGGGACACAAATTAGACAGAAAGAATTTCAAGCTGAAGGTGCTTCTGAAAGAAAAATAAGGCAGCACTTTGTGTGACAGTGTAAGATACAGCTGCACAGTTGGGATGTTAGTCATCAAACCCAGGTCCTTCTCCAAGGATGCTCAGCTGGGCACTGGGAAGGAGCACAAGGACTCTCAGGAAGCATGGGTTAGACGAGCGGACAGTGAGGTGGGTTGAGAACTGGCTAAAGAAGTGAGCTCAGAGGGTTGTGATGCAAACTCTAGTTGGAAGCCTGTAGTTTGTGGTGCTCCTAAGGGGTCAGAACTGGGTCCAGCCTTGTTCAACATCTTCCCCAACAGCCTGGATAAAGTGGCCTGAGAGTAGACCCTCAGTCAGTTTGCTAATGATACAGAACTGGGAGGAGAGGTCAACACTCTGTCAGGCTAAGAGATGGACAAAGGGGAACCTCATGAACTTCAGCAAGGGCAAGTGTAGGGTCCTGCACCTGGGAAGGAATAACCCCCTGCACCAGTGCAAGGGGTGATGGTTTTAAACTGAGTGAGGGAGATTTTGATTAGATATTAATAAGAAATTCTTCACTGTGAGAGTGGTGAGACACTTGCACAGGTTGCTCCCGGAAAGGTTGTGGATGTCCCATCCCTGGAAGTGTTCAGTGCCAGGCTGGGTGAAACTTTGAGCAACCTGGTCTAGTGTGAGGTGTTTCTGCCCATAGCAGGGGTGTCTTAAACAGATGATCTTTAAGGTCCCTTCCAACCCAACCCACTCTGATGCTATGATCACGAAAAACCCGGGCCCTGACAAGCAGCTGAGTGAGCCCTGGCAAAGGAGATGGTGTGCAGGTCTTACGTTCGCACTCCTCCACGTCCAGGTTGAACTGCTGCAAGGCCCCCAGCGTCAGCTGCCTCACTTCAGCTTCCAGCAGCAGCTGCATCAGCGAGGTGGAGAGGTGTTTGCATGCCGACATGCAAGCAGTCTGTGCCACCTTCCCCTGCAAAAGAGAAGGGAGAGTTATTAAGGCCATCAAGCACAAACTGCAAGAGGCACCTTTTTCAGACCAGGGTTCACTAGTCCAGCCTAACACATTCCCTCTGCTGTGGGACTCTCACAACCACCATTTTTAAAGGGAATTGTATTCTAGGACTCCCCATTTCTAGTAGTAGGGTTAAACCTTGTCAGGCGAAGAGTGCAAGAGAAAGGTAATCACAACAGAGGGTTTCATTTGCATGCTGCCATTCTAGAGCAGTGGGATCTGAAACAGCTCATGTTTGTGTCATGGGTGAAGCTCCTGCACTGACAGAACTGCCAGGTACAAAGCCCAGGATGCCTCTGAGGGCTTCTGATGTTCAAAGAAGTGTAGCATTAAGGGATGATGGTGGAGGTAAGGGTGGACTGTGGAATGGGAGAAAGGGAGGTGGGTGCTCAGGAAGCTCCATCTCCTGCAGAAGCAGATCACCAAGCTCAAGCATTCACATCCTGACCTGGCCAAAGCATTGGCTAGCAGGAGAGCCACCACCAGAAGAGAGCACGGACAAGAACTGAGATCATCCACAAAGACCAACAGATTCTTGATCCTCCTGAGACAGTAAATGAGAGGACAGAAGAGGAGAAAACCTTTCCAAGAGCAACACAGATGTTTCCAACAAGGTGCTGGCTGGCTCGTCACCCAGAGACATGATGCCCCATGTTGAAGGAGCCCAGTCCTCAGCAACAAGCAGGGAGAATGCTCTGCCTCTAGCAAATTGCTTCAGAAAATCCAGCTTGACCAACCAGACCATAAAAGGAAACTCAAAGCACTCACAGAACCATGAAACCAACTCAGACCATCTCATGCACACAATGCTCAGAAAGCTGAGCTTTCTTTTCTGTTCACTGAATTTCTTTTGCATCACAGCAGCAAGTCTCACAGGGTGCCATGTTCTCAGTGAACTAAACCATCATTTAGCAGCAGTGAACATGTGGGAGCATTTATTTTGCCAACCATGTTCTGGGCAGCAGGTGGAGGGAGGGGAATCTGCCCCTCTGCTCCGCTCTGCTGAGACCCCACCTGCACTGCTGGGACCAGCTCTGGAGAGTTGAGAGAGTTGGGGTTGTTCAGCCTGGAGAAGTCTCCACAGACACATTCTGGCGGACTTCCAGTACCTAAAGCAGATGATCAGAAAGCTGGGGACAGACTTTTTAGCAGGACTTGTTCCAACAGGACAGGGGGTGATGGCTTTAAACTAAAAGAGGGAGATTCAGACTGGAGAGAAGGAAGAAATGTTTTTACACTGAGAATGATAAGACACTGGCCCAGGGTGCTCTGAAAGGTGGGAGATACCTCATCCCTGGAACCATTCCAGATCAGGTTGTTTGGGGCTGTGAGCAACCTGCTCTAGTTGCAGATGTCCCTGCTGACTGCAGGGAGGTTAGACTGGATGAGCTTTAAAGATCTCTTCCAACACAAACCAGTCTGGGATTCTATTCAAATTTCTCCACCATTTCCAAATGCTGAGAAGATTTCCCCCCATTTCTCCAATATCACTGTCTGCCATCCAGGCAGACTTGTGACAAAGAATATTTGGACAAGTAAGATTTGGCAGATATAATTTGCACAAGTCTGCAACATAAAACCCCATAAAAACAGGGAGATCTTTTGGCCCAAGAGCACAGACTTGCACAAACCCATCCGAACACGAGGAGAAACTTCTTTGCTGTTGAAGGTGCTGGAGCCCTGCAGCAGGCCACCCAGAGAGGTTGTGGAGTCTCCTTCTCTGGAGAGATTCCAAACCCACCTGGATGCTGGGTAACCTGCTGTGGGTGACCCTGCTGTAGCAGGGGGGTTGGACTGGATGACCTCCAGAGGTCTCTTCCAATCCTGAGCAATGTGGGATTCTGTGCTCCTGATGTCTGTGTGTGTTAGCACACGATAATATTTCTGGCTCATGATGCTGCCCTGCAAACACAAAAGCCTTTAACATGCTTTCCTGAGAACAAGGAGTGGCTAAGGAGATCTCACTGGTCTTTACAAGCACTTTACAAACCCTGTTTAAACTGGGATTAAAGTGAGGGCTTTACACAGCGTTTGGAGCTAAGGATCACCAGTTTCAATACCGTGGCACCGAGAGATGAGCAAACGTTTGATGTGTGCTCTGAGATGGGTTTTAACCAGCCTTGCAAAGTCATTTTGGATCTTCAGGCCATATTCAGCTTCAGTAGGAAGGAAAAAAAAAATGGCTTTAGTTACAAACAAAAGAGCAGAGCCATGCATTACAGGGCTGGGTACTTCATGTCTGCTGTTGGCTGCTGTTCCCAGGCTCCAGGAGTGTTCATCACTCACCTTCACACAAACACCTTCACTAAAATTAAGATGAAGCATGGCAACCATAAAGTTTAGCAAAGCACTGGGTGGTGGTTTTTTAGCTCTTTGTCATTTACTTGTGTTCCTTCTGACACATTCAGTTATTTAAAACACCACTCACACCAATTCCTCATCCCCCAACCACAGTGGGAAGCTCAGTGCTCCTCAGTTGTGATTTTTCTTCATTACTTTCAGCAGACACTTGAGTTTTTGCTATAACCAAGTAGTTCTGATGTGTCAGTGAGCAGAAGACACAGACAGAAGCAGAGGATGAGAAACCAGAGCTCTGCAGAGATGACCTGGGAACCCCTCTCATGCTAGGCCTGGGGACAGAGCTCCCAACCTTTCCTGGAACAGCATGAGAAAATCCCAAAGAGCAGCTCAGGCTTGTACATCAGCAGCAGTTTGCATAGGAGGTTGCAACCCTTGGCAAAGCTGTGGAAATGCTGAACCCTAAATGAAGTTAGTAGCACAGCCAGCAGGTCAAGGAAGGTGATTCTGCACCTCTGCTCTGCTCCAAACCCCACCTACAGTGCTGGGTCCAGCCTGGAGTCCTCAGCACAGGAAAGACCTAAACCATTCTAAGCCAAAAGAAAACTTCCCTCCCCCCAGAAAGGATTTTCAGCCCCATTGACACAAAATTATGAGGAGCAACCTTCTTGCCTGCCAAGCAATGGTCAGATCAGCAGGCATGGAGGTATCTAAAGGGTTACCCACACCTACAACCACCACGGCTAAGACGCCTGCCCCGGTGCTTGCATTCCTCAGTCCAGCCAGGCTTGCCTGAATAAAGAGTGAGTGACAAGCGACACCGGGAGGGCGTGAAGAGGAGCAAATGATTGAGATGAGCTGTCAAGTTAATGAGCTGAACGCATGGAAGATGGGATGGAAAAAGTAATTTAATCATCAGGGTTTGACAGCACAACAACTCTGCTGAGTCCTTGCCGCGACAGCAGTCTCTAAGTGGGACTGCAGGACGCTCTTTGTGAGTGCTTTCTCAGCTCCTCGCAGAGGAGATCCAAATGATGAGCACAGGAGCAGCTTCTGGCTCAGCCTTTCCTTCTCCTTTCTCTTTCACACAAGATTTGGCCGGGCTCAAAACTTTTTTCAGGTGCAAAAGTGCACAGAGTCTTTGAAACCTCTGAAGCTGCATCTCCTCATGCCAGCTGAGACCCTGACCTTTTATTTCCATTATTCTTAAGGTTTAAACACCTAAAACCATTCTGCTTCAGAAACCACTCAGATTAGATTTAAGGAGATCCAAATACCTTACAGTTTAGATCCTATATTACTGGGTGACAGACAGAAGCATACACAGGTTTGGGGTTTTTCCACAGGTAAAAAGGTAATGGTAATGCACAACACAGGTATTTTAAATTCATCTCTCCCCTTATGTTTACTATTAGAAGGCTTGGAGATGCCACAGGGGTTTAAATCATTGTTCCAAATGCCTGTCTAGAGAAAAGATGGAACCACCACAGATGACCAGCATCTCACTCCTTGGGCACTAAGATTTAAAACCCTTCCAGAATTTATGGGTTTCAGAGTTATTTATGAGACTGAGGGTTATAAAGAAGACTGAAATAAGACTGAATTCAGCCTTACAAATAGGACTGAACCTTATAAATAAGAGTGAACCTAATCCTTTCCTGCCCAAGCCCTACAATCAGAGCAATAGATGCCCACTTACAGCAGCTCCTTGTAAGATCAGCAGAGTCTTATGAACATTAATTTTGGACTATCTGCCCAGAAATGCAGTGCAATATCTGCTTGATAAGCAGCTGCTGTTCACAGGAGGGAAAACCAGTGCCAGGACACTGATATATCACCACTAATAAGCTGCTGCTGCAAGTTGAGGAGCTCGGTTGTATTTGCACTTGGGCTGGTTTGGGCTGGCAGATATCAAAGACCCCCTGACACCACAGCATGACCATCTTGGTTCTTCAGCACTTATTTAGGACTGAGGTTTTTTCCCCTCCTGGTTCATTTTTCAGCTTTCCCACAGTGCTGGTAAGGAAGAGCCCTGACTTGCCCCATGCTGCCTGCTCAGCTCACCAACACGTGAAGCCTAGCCCGCACTGGACGCGTTTTCCACCAGCCCCATCTCCCTCCCAAAATCATTAACTGCACCACCCCTGGCAGCGGTGTCAGGACATGTGCTTTGGCACAGAGACTGAGCAGGATGCCTCTGAGATGTCAGCCCGAGACGGGGCTGCTCCTAGAAAACCCCAGGATCAGAGGAGCCGCCGCGCTCGGCTGGGACGGCTCCGACCTCGTGCTAATTGCCCTGCTGGTGCCTGCGAGTGCGTGGCGGAACCGGCAGCACTGCCCAAGGCCCTCCTTGTGCCCTCGCCCTCAGAAGTCAAAGCTCTGTCATGATCCTGCTCCCCAGCATGGCTCCCAACCGGCTCCGTCCCTGCCTGCACGTCAAAAACATTTCACCCACCCAGACACTGTGGCTCCTCCAGATCAGGAGAGGCTAAGAGCTGGAGCTGTTCAGCATGGAGAAAAACAGCATGAGAGGGAATCTGATCAATAGACAAAGGGTGGGGACATAAGAGGATGGGGCCAGACTTATCAGTGGTGCCCACTTGACAGGACAAGGCACAAACTGGAACCCAGGAGGTTCCATCTGGACATGAGAAGCTTCTTTCTTTTGAAGGTGCCAGAACATTGGAGCAGGCTGCCCAGAGAGGCTGTGTAGTCTCCTTCTCTGAAGAGATTCCAAACCCACCTGGCCATTGTGATCCTGGGCAAGCTGCTGTGGGTGACCCTGCTTTAGCTGGGGGATTGGACTAGATGACCCCCAGAGGTCCTTTCCAATCCACATTATTCTCACACTATAAGAGATCAACCATGAAATCACAGAATCATAGAATGCTTTGGGTTGGAAGAGACCTTTAAAGCTCACCTAGTCCAACCCCCTTGCACTCAGCAGGGACATCTAAGACTAGATCATCTTGCTTAGAGCCCCATCCAACCTGACCTGGAATGGTTCTAGGGATGGGGCTTCTCTCACCTGTCTGGGAAACCTGTGCCAGCGTCTCACCACTCTCAGCATAAAAAAAACCCCATCTATTTTCATCTCTGTTGGGCAGCAGATGGAAGCCTCCAGGTTCCCAGGAGGATTGGCAGCCAGCAGAGGGAAGGTGAGCAGGGAGGCTCCGGAGCCAGCCCTGCTCACGGTAGCGTTTGTTTGGAAACAGCCAATCTGTTAACAATTAGGGAGAGGAAACGCTGAAAGGCTGCCTCGTTAATTAAGGAACTTGCTATCAAAGGACTCATTAAAAGCTACTGAAATGGAATGGTTGTTAAAATAAATACCCATTAATCTTCATTTGCAATCAGGAACATGCTGCTACTACCCACCTCGTGCTGGGGGGGCGGGGAGAGGGGGCTCCTCAGCACATATTGGTGGTGGCACAAGCTGGCAATGGCAACCAGATAGAGGGTCCCAGAAGAGACCTGAGCAGGTTGTCCAAGGGACACCATTCCACTGTGTCACAGGAGCACCTCTGTCTTCCTTGAGGAGTAAAACATTGGTGCTTCCCAGATTTTGCTTGGCCAAAACTAGGTGGTCACCGAAATGCAAGCTAAAGTCCTCCGGTAGCACCAAGAAGAGTCCCACCAACTCCCCAAAGAATTAAAGCAGCATCCTCATGGAGAACAAAGCCTGGCAGGCTCCAAAGGCTCTCAGGGGGTTTCCACTTCTCTTTTCTTTTTTTTTTTTCCCCCTACCAAAATAATTATTTTCTAATCTGCAACAAGCATTTGGATTGATGTGATTAAGGGTTTTGAGATGTGGGCTTCACACAACAGAGAAGTTGGGCCAAAACACCTGAAATTTCTCAAAATTAAATGTCCACCTTGCTATAAACCCCACAAGCTGTCCCAGCGAGCTTGCTGGCATTTCCAGTTCGTGAAGCAACACTGGTGGGCTGTTTTGCAGAAGATGGAAGCAGGATGTCGAGAGGGGATCTGATCAATGCTGATCAACAGCTAAAGGCTGGGGGCAAGAGGCTGGGGGCAGACTCTTTTCAGCGGTGCCCAGTGATAGGACAAGGGACAATGGGCGCAAACTGGAACCCTGGAGGTTCAATCTGGACACGAGGAAAAACTTTGCTGTGAGGGTGCTGGATCCCTGTCTCAGGCTACCGAGAGAGGTTGTGGAGTCTCTTCTCTGGAGATTCCAAACCCACCTGGACACAATCCTGGGCAACCTGCTCTGCATCACTGCATTAGCAGGGAGATTGGACAAAATGATCTCCAGAAATCCAACCCCCACCATCCTGTGATTCTGACCACACAATAGCTTGATTCAAGAGACAGTCTTCCACCACTGAAACATCTCAGGTTCACCATAGCAACCCTGTGAAGAGCAGCACCTCGAATGGGTGCCAACGAGTGCAATTTCAAGTGAGGTCTGTCTCGTGCAAAGACCCACTCACCTGGAAAGCTGGCAGCATCTGGAGAGTGCAAAGAGAAACCTGGAAGAGCAACTGGGAAGGGCAGCCAACCTGGAAGGCCACCATCCTCTGAGCGAAGCTTTCAAACTCAGTGCTTAAGTGGCTCCCTTGCAGAGGTACTGGCAGAAGCGGACAGGCTGTCGTTTCTGAAGCAAGCATTCACCACTCATGTTCTATTTTGAGCATGAAAGGGAAAACCAGCTGCCACAGACACAGCAGCAAGACAAACACATGGCACAGCTGAACTCCCAACAGAAGCTGAGAGGCAACCAGACAAATAAAAAAACAGGGGGGGAAAAGGCAAATACAGCAATTATCCTCACCACACAGAAACAAACCAGCCGGCTGCACCGACCACTGCAGCCTGCTACAAACCCCCTCCAGTGCCTACAGAAGAGGAGAAACTGAAACAGCCTGCTTGTGTGGAAGATGCCCAAGGTCAACAGCTGAAGCCTGTTTTGGCTGAAGCTGGTGGGAGGTTGAAGGTTCTCCTACAGAGCAGCACAGCAGAAGTCACAGCAGGGTGGTGGTCACAGCTCTGCAAGTGCCCGGTGATGTTCTCATCTTATTTGATTCTGAGTTTAGCTGGGGTTGGATTTCTTTGGTCTTCAAACAACACTGAATTTATGGAGTAACCAGCTCCATGGCAAGGTGTTTCCTACACAGGCATCAAGGTGCTTTGGTACTACAAACTGCAACTACTTGCTTATGAGCAGGAGCAAACAAAGCCACCAGCAAAAGCACAACGCAACCAGGATATGAGAGGATCTGGGATATAAGCATGCAAAGGAACAGGAGAGATTCCCCTTCTTAGCCCACACTGACTGAACAAGCCACATCCACTTTATTATTTCTATTTAAGCAAGGAAAATAAATAAATAGAAGGAAGGGCAAGGGGTGGGGAAGTACCTTAGGACACAGCTGTTAGGACTGAGCATGGGGCAGTTTCTTTGAAGCCTTATGGAGGCTTCACAAACACACACCACAAGGCAGAAATGTTCTGGAGATGCTCTTAAAACATCTATAGCATGAAAAGAGTTGGGTCCAGATCCTGGTGCACCTGAAATGAGCAGTGCCTGTGTTGGAGCATTCAGCTGCTGTCTTGCCTCCTGCGACTCATGGAGGCCAATGGTATGAAGTACAACAAGGCTAAGTGCTGGGTCCTGTACTAGGGTCACAACCACCCCATGAATGCTCCAGGATTAGTGCAGAGTGGCCAGAAAGTGCCTGGTGGAAAGGACCTATGGGTGTTGATCAACATCCATCTGAACAGGAGCCAGCATGTGCCCAAGTGACCACAAAGGCCAGCACCATCTTGGGATGGATCAGCAACAGTGTGGCCAGCAGAACCAAGGCAGGGATCATCCCCCTGTACTTGGCACTGGGGGAGGCCACAACTCAAATCCTAGGTTCAGTTTTGAGCCCCTTCTGACACTGCAAAAACTCACCACAAGACAAGGCGGCTGAGAGGCCAGCAGTGAAGGACCTACAAAACTCATGCAAAACCCAAAACACATGGACAGAGCAGGTCATGACAGCTCAAACTGCTCCTCCTTTGCCCAGAAGGCATCTTCACAGTGTGGCTCAACATCTCTGGCCCAGCAGCAGGAGAGAACCCTAAACCAAACTGCACCACTGACAGAACTGTGTTAACCTGGAGCTTTTGACTAGCCACGGTTGACAGTTTGGCAGCATCTCCCAGCACCGCATTCTTAATTCTTGCCACGAAGATGTGCTTCAGAGGAAGCACCACAAGGAACAGGAGCAGCAGACTAAGAAAGGGCAGTACTGTAGGTTCAGTGCCACACCCAGGAGAGGACAGCAACCTGTGGACCTGCTGGGCAGGCTTGGAGCAGGCAGAGACTTGATGCTCCTGAATTTTCCACTCCTCCCATGCTCCCCATGTGGGTCTCCACAAAGATCATTCATCTCTAAGAACATGAAGACCTTGAAAACAAGAGGTGCCAAGGGAAAACCACAGTGCTCCAACAGTGATGACACCTCAGCCTGTAAAGGAATTAAAGCCATAAACTACTTTCCTTTAACTAGTCTCTGCCTGTACACAAGAAGCACTACTAGCCCTGATTTTTCTCAATCCTAGTTCACAGAATCACAGAATGATGGTGGTTGGAAGGGACCTCTGCAGATCAAGTACAACCTCCTCTGCTAGAGCAGGGCACCCACAGCAGCTTGCCCAGCATCACAATGTTCAGGTGGGTTTGGAATCTCTCCAGAGAGGGAAACTCCACCATCTCTCTGGGCAGCCTACTCCAGGGGTCCAGCACCCTCACACCTAAGTTTTTCCACGTTTAGGTGGAACCTTCTAGGTTCCAGTATGTGCCCCTGGTTCCTTGTCCTGTCACTGGGCACCACTGAACAGAGTCTGGCCGCATCCTCCTGCCCCCCACTATTGATCAGCATTGATCAGATCCTCTCTCAGGTTGTTCTTCTCTAGGCTGAGCAGCCCCAGGTTTCTCAGCCTCTTCTCATCAGAGAGCTTCTCCACTCCCTCATCCCTCCTTCATGCACCCAAGGACACCATTTGCCTTCTTGGCCATAAAAACACATTGCTGGTTCATGGTGAACTTTTTTGTCCAGCCTCACTCCCAGGTCCTTCTCCACAGAGCTGCTACCCTGCAGGTCAACCCCTCACCTATACTGGTGCAGGAGGTTATTCCTCCCCAGCTGCAGGACCCTACCCTTGCCCTTGTTGAATTTTGTCATCCTCACACAGATGAAGGCTCTCTCCTGGTCCACATGTCCTTGGGTTGAGACTTTCTGAGTTACATGACACAAACCAGAGCCATGGGCTGACAGTGATGGGAGCATGCAGCCCCACAACTGGAAGGAAGGACAGAAAAAAATAACCAACTAAAGGACATATTTCATCCTCCTCTTTTGTGGCTTTTGTTTTCTTTTGTATTCGCTTTGGGAATAACATTCTTTCCATTGGGAAGAGCCTGATTTTCCACTAAATACAAAGCAGCTGCCATTTTGGAAACAAAAAGCTGATTAAATACAGATTTTTGGAGGTTTGGGTTTTTTTCCCCCCCTCCCTGATGTTCAAGGAGGTAGAACCACACTTCTGTCTGCTGATTTATCAGGGCAAAACATCTGCCAGCTGTGGCAGAAAGACTTCCAGTGAACTGAATCACTTCATCTTTGCTGTAGAGTGTTGTAAGTGTAAGCTGATGTTAGAAATAATGTCATCTGAGGAAAAATGACATCAATATTAGCAACCATTTCTTCCCCAAAAGGGTTTTCAAGGCCTGGAACATGCTGCACAGGGCAGTGGTGGAAGCCCCATAGAAGCATAGGATTGTAAGGGATGGAAGGGACCTCAAGGATCATCTAGTTCCAACTCCACTGCCTCACACTAGATCAGGTTGCTCAGAGCCACATCCAGCCTGGCCTTAAAAAATTCCAGTGATGAGGCTTCCACCACTTCCCTGGGCAACCTGTTCCAGGGTCTCACCACCCTTATGGTGCAGAATTGCTTCCCCATCCCTGGAGGGGTTTCAAAGCCACGCAGATGTGGGGCCGAGGGCCATGGTTTAGTGGTGCCCTGGCAGCGCTGGGTTGGACTCAACGATCTCAAAGGTCTATTCCCGTCTAAACTATTCTACAAAAAAAGGGGAAGGATCTGGAGGCTTGGAGCACAGCACTCTGCCCTCATCTCCAGCACACTGCCATGAAGAGCTTCTCTCCCTTCAGACACATCTGGAGGCTGCAGACTCGTGCTTACGCAGATCGCTGCTGGCCGGGCTGCGGCGGAAGGGCCGCACGCGGCTGTGACGTCCGAGCGCCCGCGGAAACGCAGCTCACACACCGCCGAGAGCACAGATGGGGAACAGACTGGAAAAATCCATCAGCTCAAAACTACCAACCACCCCCACCCGCTCCAGCTCCACCCCGTGAGCCATCAACACCCAGTTCAGGAGTATTTTCCCTTCCAAGCAGAGCTGGTGAGCCTGGAGAACAGCAGCCTGAGAAGGGATCTGATCAATGCCAATCAGTATCTAAAGGGTGGAGATCGAGAGGATGGGGCCAGACTATTCTCAGCGGTTCCCAGTGACAGGACAAGGGGCAGTGGGCACAAACTGGAAGCCAGGACGTTCCATTTGAACAGGAAACTTCTTTGCTGTGAGGGTGCTGGAGCCCTGGAGCAGGCTGCCCAGAGAGGTCATAGAGTCTCCTTCTGTGGAGAGATTCCAAACCCACCTGGCCATTGTGATCCTGAGCAACCTGCTGTGGGTGGCCCTGCTTTAATTAGATGACCTCCAGAGGTTCCTTTCAACCACATCAATATCACTCAACCACATTATCCATTCTGAATGATGAGCACAAGCTTCCAAAGCTTTGCTGTGCAAGTTCAATTCAAATGAGCTCTCCACAGGGACCCCAAGTGACACTGCATATGAAGGCTGTCCATAGAGGTAGTAGCTGCTCCATTCCTGGAAGCATTCCAGGTCAGGTTGGATGGGGCTCTGATCAACTGATCTCCTTGCAGAGGTCCCTGCTGACTGCAGGGGGGCTGGACTAAGTGACTTTTGCAGGTCTCTTCCAACTCAAACTATTCTATGATTCTATGGCCTCCAGAGGTCCTTTCCAACCTCAACCATGCTGGGATTTTCCTGAATAAATACAGCCTCATGTATCCAAAATAGGAAACACAAAACCTAATGGTCACATCTTGGCTCAGCCACCTTCTGTGAAGGCTGAAGAAGTTGATTATGGGAAGGTGGGGCTGCTCTAGGGTTTCCTTCCATGGGTAGGTTATGGAAGATAGTGGGGAGCTTTGGAAGCAGATGTGGTGCTCATTGACATTCCTTTGTGCATTCACCACTTAAGGAGAGCCTGACAAGGCTTCAGATTGCCAGTGGGTAAAATAAGAGGAACACATCAACTTGAAGAGCCTGCTGTTCCACTCAGATTCAGTAAATGGTGGTGAAGCACCGGGTTGTAACTGTATTTGGGGTTTCTGGAAGGCACTCACTGGAGCTCTGGTGCAGATTCCTCACATCAAGGATGGATTTTTGGCTGCCAAACAACCTGCACCGCACATCTGACTCTCTGTGTACAGAGGTGCATGCAGAAGTAAGCAGAAACCAGCTTTCTAAATCTAAGTCTGTAAAATAAACCTCCAAGCCAAACATGCCAAGGTGACTCCACAAAGGGAAGCAGCACCTAGGGAAGTGTGCACACCCTGGTTTAAAGGATTTATGGGACTAGGCATTGTAGTTTCAATTACTTTTCAGTGCTGAAAGCAGAGAAGAAACCATGTAATTACAAGATAACTTGGCTTACCCAGATTGTTGTTAACTACTGCTCCCAGGTTAAGCAGAGGTCAGCCTTCTCCCCAGCCAGCAAAGCTAAATCCACCACCTTTGAACGCTTCGCTCCTCATTTTCAAGCCACCATTAGTTCTTGGTTTTACCTCTTCATTTTGTTAAGTGTTTGGGATATTTTGGAGACTCTTGAGAAGACCAAGGCAGTAATGCAAAGCCACGAGACTGCAGCAGCACAGGACCACACAGCCATGCAAGTACTGCTCCGGTCAACAGCCCATTTTCTCCCCACCAAGGCAACCTCATCTGAAGGGCCCAACCTTCAGGGCAAGCTGGGTCGAGCAAGCCGTCAAGAGACTCAGATCATCTTTGGAGAGCAGAGGAAGCCCCCTGAGGACCATAGAGGGAGGGGTTTGGATGCTGTTCATGCCCTGTTCATGTCTGCATCCCAGGAAAGTCACTTTTTCAACACCTGTCCATTTCTACACCAAGAGACCTCCACGATTAGCCACAACAAAGTCATTTTAAACTCAGTTACAGCCAGCCCTTTGTCCTGTGTAGAAGCATAGACTCTTCCCCCAGTCCTGCTACTTTGTGCAGTCAGATTGTTGTTCTGCAATCTCTTTTAGACAGATTAGTGATTTACTTCCACCAATTAATACAAACCACCGAGAGAAGGGAAAATTAGAGGGGTTAAAAGGAAAATTAGAGTCCGTTGCAGTTAAAAACAAAACCCAAGAGCAAGCTAGCAAACTCCCACCATATAAAGGGATTACTCCACTCCTGACCCTTTCCAGGGGACCTCCAGGTATTATTTTTCATTGATTTACCTTAATGAAACTAATGCACCCCTCTCCGTAGGAAGCTGACTCCATAGCTGTCTAGGCACTGGATTCAATTAAAGAAATAAATACATCTGGCTTCGAAATGGCCGAAAGTCCTTGAAAAGCCAGAGGCAATCCCAGTTTCTGCAGCTGTCTCTCTTTGGGTACGCCCTAAGGACATCACGTAGGACGGTGGACATTCAACACCGCTCCTGGAAGCCCGAAGCATCCCTCGCCTGCTCCCCGGCAGCGCGGGCAGGTCCCGCAGCCCTGCCAGCAGCCCTGCCACGGCTTTGATGGAAGCTGGCCTCAAATTGCTTTAACAAGGCTCTTTCTTTTCCAGAAGCTGGCGTTGATTTGAGACCTCGATGTTGACTTAGAAACCCCCAGGTGCCCAGAGCCTGTAAATACTCAAGGCTTAGCTATGCTCAGTTTCCAGGAAAAGGGGTACAAGCATCCAACCGCGGCACGGAATATCAATACTGCCAGGGCAGCTCAGCATTAAAATGAAGAGCAGGGGTTAAAGGTGGAAAAGCAGAAGCTGGGGTAGAGGCTACGTCTCCGTGCCGGCTGCATCTCACAACCACGTCTAGCAGGGTTGCACCAACAAAAAAAAACCAAAACTGAGGCAGGCTTTGCTTGCCCGTGCCCTGGGCTGGCAGCCATGGGAACAGAGGAAACAAGGTAGCTCCGGGGCACTTTGTTTGCCATCGCTCCACAGAAATGCTGCAGCTTTTTCTCCAGCACACAAAACAGGCAGAAATGACAATTAGAGAGGTTTGTTGAACGAGAAGGCAGGTCCCAAAGGTCTGCTTTGCTTTCTCGGTGCTAACTGCCCCTAATCCAAACAGAGAGACAGCAGGCATCAAGAATCTATGCTGTTTTATGCATTAAATGCTGTTCTCTACTGTACTGTCAGGAGGGAAGGCCTAGTGGTGCAAGCTTCAGGTTGGAGTTCTTAGACCAGGAGGAATGAGAGGCTGGAAGCCCTCTGCTGTGAGGACAGGCTGAGAGAACTGGGGGGGGTTCAGTCTGTAGAAGGCTGCAGGGAGACCTTCTGGTGGCCTTTCAGTACCTAAAGGGGCTGATAGGAAAGCTGGGGACACTTTTAGCAGAGCCTGTTGTGACAGCAGAAGGGGTGATAAGTTTGAAACTAAAAGAGGGAGCTTTAGACTGGAGAGAAGGAAGAAATGTTGTAGAGTGGGGGTGATGAGACACTGGCCCTGGTTGCCCAGAGAAGTGGTAGATGCCCAGCGGCTGGACACACTCCCGGTGAGGTTGGTCTGAGCTGTGTGCAACCTGCTCTGGTTGCAGATGTCCCTGCTCACTGCAGGGAAGTTACACTAAATGACTTTTAAAGGTCCCTTCCAACCCAAACCATTCTATGAATCCCTGCAGGAAGGTTGAACAAAACACAGGGAGTGAAGGGAAATTTTCTACAGATCTTCTGTTTCAAGCAGAGGTTGAAGATCTCACCATGCATTCCTAACAGGCACTTCCCCATGGTCGCTGGACATCTAGGGAAAGGCCACATGCTCCAAAAGCAACAATTCAGCAGTGCTACTGACACTGCATTCTGGAGAGCAACCTGCCTGGGAGGAAGCCACTTCTCTTGGTCTCTCATTTATCCCACTGATTTAAACTTCTACTTAACCTTTTTCTTTCCTCCCTTCCAAGACTTAAGGACCTTTTCTCGTTCAACACACCCTCTAACACCTGAGGTGCAAGCAGAGCGGACCAAACGCGCACGACACGCAGTCTTGTACTCACCGACATTGTAGAGTGGACATCTACATCCCCCTACAGAGGACAACACAGGGAGTTCAAAGTCAAAGGCAGAAGAGAGCAAAGCAACAGTGAGAAAGGCAGAGAGGTTCAAAACAGTTATCATTCCTAGGTGCCTACAAGCCATCAGTGCTCCCGACAAGGCACTGCCTGCTCGGCACCTAGCAGAGTATTACAGAAGGCAAAACATGGGTTCCTTGAACGTGGTCTAGGGAGGATGAGGAGGAAATCAAAGTACCATAAGACCAGTTTTACTGCTGTTAAACATGTACTGCCAGTCACCATCCATATGCCTCAGCTCTTCCACCTGTGATGGGTGCCATACTCTACTGAGTTTGAGGACACAAACTGGAACCCAGGAGGTTCCACCTAAACTTAAGGAAAAATCTTTTTCCTGTGAGGGTGCTGGAGCCCTGGAGCAGGCTGTCCAGAGAGGTTGTGGAGACTCCTTCTATGGAGAGATTCCAAACCCACCTGGACATTGCAATCCTGGGCAAGCTGCTGTGGGTCACACTGCTTTAGCAAGGAAGTTGGACTGGTTGATCCCTAGAGGTCCCTTCCAGCCCTAGCATTCTGTGACTCTGACTGACAGCAGGGACCAGCTCATGCAAAACTTGCCCACCGCTTCCAAAGGCAAGGGAACGTTACCTAAGCACAGACTCAAGCAAATCTGAAGGTGTCTTTGGTGCTCATATGATGGTTTTATGACAGTTATTTTTCACTTGGGTCCCTCCCAACCTGGTCAAGGCTGTGGTTGGTGCAAAGTTCAAGGCATTTTACTTTTAAAATATTACAGAGGGATTTTCCTTTTTAAATAAAACCACAGGGAAGTGCCCTGTGAAGTTGTGGAGTCAGCACCCCTGGAGCTATTTAACAGTTGTAGAGATGTGGTGCTGAGGGACATGGGTCAGTGGTGACCTGGCAGTGCTGGTTTACCAGTTGGGCTCACTAAGTTTAAAAGTCTCTTCCAACCAAAATGATTCTGTGATTCTATGCAATTGTTTTCTTTAATTAAGAAAAAAATAATGAAAAGAACAAAACTTCCAAGGCTCCTTCGACCAAAGCAAGAGCTGCTGCTGGGGCTGGAGGATTTATTTGCAACTGGGAAGAGATGCCACTACGGGAAATCAGGCAGAAACGTGGCAGGCATTTGCACAGCTCCAGCTGAAATCTGTGCCTGCCATCTGGCAAAAATAAGCACAAAAGGAATAATGAAAAAAAAAAGACCAAACAACCACAAAAAACCACCAACAAAAACCACCACCACCACCACCCCCCAAAAAAAATACCCCAAACCCTTCTGCAAAGAGTTCAGCCTGAACTGCTCAAGACAGCGCGGGGGTTAGAGTTTGTTCGATCGCTGAAAGATTGCTTCCCCTTCCCAGGTCAGCTTCACCTCTTGACCTGCCCTGATTACCTTCCAAAGGAGGTTATCAAGATACAAGACTAACAGAGGATTAAAGGAAACTTAAAATAAAAACAAAACACCCCCCAACTCTGCTCCCCTCCCCCAAGAAAACATCCTTGCTTTGTTAACCTGACAGTTCACCGTAGGTGTTGACACAACCCTCCATCTCCGAGCAGCTTAATGTCAACAAATCAGTGTGTTTGGAGTAGCCCTGTCAGGGCGATTTACATTAACTTGTCTAACAAGAAATAAAAACAACAATCAGCCATCAAAGACAAAAGGGCTTTTTCAGTCATTCTCTTAAAAGTATTATGCTGGAAATGTTCATTTTTGGAGGCCATGGCCCCAAACTTGCTGAAAAATAGAAACCATCTTTTTTTTTCCCTTCTTCTCCTTCTTTTTTTAAACTAAAATACTTTTCTTTTTTTTTTTTTTTTAAGGTTTGGTGGTTTGTTTTTTTACCCTTTAAATAAAATAAAAAAACACAACACCCAGTATTTTCTTTTTAAAGGAGGCCCCCAAGCACCCCCTGTTAATAAGCTCAGCAGCAGTAACTGACTCTCCCTGGTTAACACAGGAATTGGGCAGCCTCGAAGCCAAATGTTAACTGCTGCTTTGATTTCCACCAGCGTTGCTATTTGCTTGGAGACATTTTGGGCACTCAGAAGAGAATTTTCGAGTTGTGGCTCTAAAACCACCATGAAAATGTCATGCAGCAGTGGTATGCACCAAAACCTCCCTCACTTCGCCGTGAACTTTTCCTCCCCCGCGGCACACGCTGTACCCGCCGAGCGTGACCTTCGCTGGTGGGGCTTGGTGTCCTGAAGGAAGATGCAAAAAAGCAAATGGATTCCAGGGATTCCTAATATCATGTAGTTTCCATCACATGCAGAGGATCATGTGAGTATTTCCAGCCAGCAGTGTGCCCAGGTGGCTAAGAAGGCCACCAACATCCTGACTTGGGTCAGCAATAGTGTGGCCAGCAGGAGCAGGGCAGGGATGGTCCTCCTGTACTCAGCACTGGAGAGGCTATATCTAGAGTACTGGGTACAGTTTTGGGCCCCTCACTCCAAGAAGGACATTGAGGTGCTAGAGAGTGCCCAAAGAATGGCAATGAAGCTAGTGAGGGGTCTAGAGCACAAGTCTTGTGAGGAGCAGCTGAGGGACCTGGGGTTGCTTATCCTGGAGAAGAGGCTGAGGGGAGACCTTCTGGCTCTCTACAACTCCATGAAAGGAGGTTGGGGCTGGCTGGGAGTTGGTCCCTTCTCCTAAGGAACAAAAATGTTCCTTCCACCCCAAACTATTCTATGATTCTACAGCCTTCAGGATTCTACAGGTCCCTTCCAGCCTCAGCCATTCTGGGGATCCTCCCCAGTCAATACAGGAAAAACTCAGCCTCATGTATCCAAAAAGGGAAACACAAAACCTAATGCTCAACTCTTGGCTCAGAGTCACCTTTTAGCTCGCTCAGCATCTCTGCTCCTCTTCATCTCCTCTCCAAAACATTGATTTGAGTCAACCAGACCCTTCAAGGCCATTTGATCTGCCTTGCAGCAAGCTGGAGCCTTGACCCCAGGAAGGTTTCCTGCAGAGGAGCAGCCCTGTCCAAGACAATGGGATTACTCACCCCCGCCAGGCTAAGGAGCTGCTGCATTTTTGCAGGCTCAGGACTTTCAGCTCTGTTCTATTCCAGGACAGCCCATTCTGTTGGTGTCATTTTAGCACAGTAACCATCGACATGACAAGGCTGAGTTTTCTTTGATCAGTAGCTGAAGGTTTTTTCTGGCTGTAATTACTGTCATGACAAAAGGCAGCTGATCCTGCCACTACTCATCTCCTAAGACTGCCACTCTGCCCACAGTGTTGCATGGAGTCTGTGGATGCCCCAACCCTGGAAGTGCTCAAGGCCAGGCTGGATGAGGCTTTGAGCAACCTGGGCTAGTCAAAGGTGTCTACCCACAAGCAGGGTGTTGGAACTGCATGATCTTTAAAGTTCCTTCCAACTTAAACTATTCTATGATTCTATGAATGAGAAGATGCTGCTGGGATCCCTTAATCAAGGATGTCCTGCCAAGGATGGTGCAGTCTCTTGCATTTTATTTGTGAGCCACGTGTGATAATTTTACAGCTGGGCCAGGCTGCAAACTCATTTCAAACAGTGCAGCAACTGCTCTTGGATCATAGCACTGTAGTGTTAATGATGTGGGCTGGATCTGGACCAGCAGAGCAGAACCAGTTCTACCTTGCCACCAGCAATCCTGCAATACTCTCTTTTTGTTCTAGCCCACCCTTTTTGGAGGTAGTTCCCTTCCCCCTTGACCTGCTCACTCTTTCCTTTCACATGAAGCTCACCTCACACTATTAGTGCTTTCACAAACATCTCTCTCACTTTTCTACATTGCTTCAGACAGATGTGGGCTTCTACACTCCTCATCTCCTACCTTCCACTTAGCTAAGTGCAGAAATGTTGATGTGCTTCTAAATAAGCCACTGGAAAAAGGCCCTTGAACCCTACAAGAACAAACCAGAAGACACTAAAGAACCTGGGTGCCTTCCAGACGTACCTTCATTCTTCCCGACTTGCTCTCACCCACCACTGCTTGCACAAGTAAGTGACAGCATCATCACAGCACTCCTCTAAAGGAAGAAACTCCAAGAGAGATAAAAACCACCAAGGCCCATGTCTCACACACCACTGAACCTGATCTACAGCTTTAAAAATCAGACAGCAGCATCTGATTGACCTGCCTTGGCTGCAAACAGCCTTCTCCTCAGCTGGGTCCTTTCTAATCCACTTGCAGAAGAGAAAAGGTTGCTTTGGTCTGTCTTGGTCCTTTTCAGACTGATTAGCTGTCCTCCCAGTCTCCAAAACAATTTTGACTCACTCAAAAATAACACAATAATATTTAAGAAGATAAATTGCTGCAGGTCCACTTCATAGATCATGGCAGGCATCTCTCTCCATCCTCATCTCACCTGCCTGCCATGCCTCATACTCTGGTGCAGAGACCAATCTCCCAGTTAAACTCCATTTATGATGGATGAGGAGTGCAAGTGGTCTCCAGATGACAAACCACACCTGTGCAGTCACATCTCCTTTCTTCATGGAGAAATCCAGCAGGAGAAATCCAAAGCTTATCAATATCAAAAGGATGGAGATCAAGAGGATGAGGTCAGACTCTTCTCAGCAGTTCCCAGTGACAGGACAAGGGACAATGGGCACAAACTGCAACCCAGAAGGTTCCACATGAACAGGAGGAAAAACTTTGGTGTGAGGGTGCTGGAGCCCTGTCTCAGGCTGCCCAGAGAGGTTGTGGAGTCTCCTTCTCTGGAGGGATTCCAAACCCACCTGGTAATTGTGATCCTGAGCAAGCTGCCATGGGTGACCCTGCTTTAGCAGTGGGGGTTGGACTGGATAATCTCCAGAAGTCCCTTCAAATCCCCAACATTTCCCGATTGTGTGACCTGAATTTGCTATTAGGACAAATACAGTGTTCAGTGGATTTGTGGTTTCAAAACACTGCAGGTACTCTTCAGCATACAGCCACAGAGCTCAGAACAAATCTCATTTAAAAGGGAAAAACCCAAAACGCTTGAGCAAAACCAAAGCTCCCTAATGGTTGTATTCACTGAGACACTACACAGCCAACTGCAAACCCAACATCAAATACATTTTTGATGGCAATATCAGCATAAACACAGGCAGATTTTAGACAGCAGAGAGAAGAAAGAATAAGCTGCCTTCCAACAGAGCAACACTGAGGTCAGTCAGCCAGTGACAAACATTTGGAAATGTATCTGCAGCTCAAATAACAGACACTGCTCAGCTGGGATCTACTCAACAAACCCCTGAATGTCCATTAAGCATGCCTAAAATATAAATGGCCAGTGAACTATGGTCTTGGTTCCACTGGAGAGAATCCAGTGGAGGCTACAAAGGTGCTGAGGGGACTGAAGCATCTCTGTGAGGAGGAAAGGCTGTGAGCCCTGGGGCTGTTGAGCCTGGAGAAGAGCAGCCTGAGAGGGAATCTGAGCAATCAATGCTCAACAAGAGCTAAAGAGTGGGAGGGGGGCCAGTCTCATTGGAGTGGTGCCCAGTGCCAGGAAAAGGGGCATGAGCACAAACTGGAAGGTTCCATTTGAACATGAGGGGAAAATTATTTGCTGTAAGGCTGCTGGAGCAGGCTGCCCAAAGAGGTTGTAGAGTCTCCTCCTCTGGAGAGATTCTAAACCTTCCTGAACATTGTGACCCTGGGCAAGCTGCTGTGGGGTGACCCTGCTTTAGCAGGGGGGTTGGACTGGATGATCTCGAGAGGGATCACTGAGGACCACAGAGGGATTCTGTGATTCTATGGAGCAAACTTCTGGCAGCACACAAAACACAGATCGGTTATTTCATACGACTTGACAGCTCAAGGCCTCATTTCCATCACACCCCAGAAAGCTTGGCCAACCACAGCTTCAAGAGCAGCACTGGACGGCTCTGTGCTCCCCAGGTGGGAGAAAGAAAGGCAGGTGTGGGGGGTGGCTCACCGGCAGGTGGGTGAACACAGCGAAGGTGCTGCGCAGAAAGCCAATGAGGTCCACAAGGTAGTCGCTGGCCTTGCTGCCCGGCTCCATGGCCATCCAGTCGTAGTCTGCCAGCTGCAGGAATTGGTCTATCTTCTGGTTCAGGTTAGTGTAAATCTCCTCCTCAGCAGCGTGGCGGGCGTCCTGGCAAACAAGAGCGCGTTATAGGGGATGGAGGCTCCACACCACAGCTCTACGCAAGGAGCGGCGCAGGAGGCGCACCCAACCTTAGCCCTAAAGGTAGCACAAGGCAAAGCACCTGCAGGCAACCCTCAGGTTAACTCAGACTGGTGGTTCCAAGTGTCACCAGGTCAGTGGTAGGAAAAACAGAGCTGGTGTCTGCCTCTGATGCAACCTGGAGACCAGGAGAACAAATCCAGTGCAGGACGGGAGAGAGATGAGAAAGGCACATCCCATAAGGAAAAATCTTGAGACCCACCAAAGGGTCTGCAGGTGTGGGGTGCAGGAGGGTCACAGAGGAGCCTCCCTGCCAGAATAAGGATAGGAAAACTCAGCCCCCCAGGTGGAATAGGGAGATGATGTCAGAAAAGACTCAATGGGCTTCCCTGGGAGTATGGGGGCTCAGTCTCCTGCTGAGTTATCTCAGGGGCAAACCTCACCTAACCAATTCTCTACTACTGCTGGAGTCCTCAGAACTGCTTCTATGTCCTGCCCTCCACCCATGGGACACCCCTGTGGTCATTTGACCATGACAACCCCACAGCTGACCCAGTTATGGCCTTAAGATTTCCTGTCAGGTATCTGGGTGCACACCTCTGGGTTATCATTTAAAGATTTGAAGACTAGGAAGTTCAGCAGTTCCTGCCAGCCCTGGGCATAATGCTAAATGGAGTGGAAAGATACAGAAATGTAAGGTCTGAAAAATCTCTCCTCCTCTTGGGTCAAAGAGGAAGTTTACATCCATGCCCAGATGTGTGTAACACTGTGCAGTGCTCAAACAGCAGCATGAATAAAATCCTTTGGAAATGCCCCCAAATCAGGCTCGAGATGAGAAGCTGTTTATTCCTTTAGACAATAAGGAAATTAGGGCTGCAAAAGTTCATGATCTCGACAGAAGTAATGCTCTGAAGGACAACCCCAAAGCTGCTCTGATGGTGTAAGCTTCCCAGGATATGAGAAAATCAGCTCTGAGCCCAGCTGAGCTTCCTACATCCATCCCCACCGCTCTGAAAGCAGACACTCTCCAACCAACCCTCAACAGCAGCTCCCCCGAGCTGGACCTACTACAGCCTTCTCACCTTGAAGGTTGTGGTCCCATAGAGTTTTGTAGTGTGGACAGTTTCTGGGAGCACATTGGTGATATTGGTGATGAATTCCTCTAGGAACTTGCAGGATTTCTCCAAGTGGGTTGTATTTATAATAATCTGTACAAGCTGCAAAGGCAAAGAAAAGGTTTTCAGCCATCGGGCTCCTGAAGCCAGGTACGTGACAGGTTAATGGGTGCCAACTTCTAAGACCTTCTGACAGGAAAAGCTGATGCTGTACAAACATACTAAGCCTTGCTACATGCTCTTCCCCTTTAACAACATCAGAAAATTAAATAAAAGGTAATTTGGAAGGAAAAGCATTTCCCATGACAGTCACTAATACCACCAAAGAAGATTTCCTCTTAATGCCTTTCCTGCATTCAGCTGTCAGGCAGGGCTCACTTCAGTGCAGCTCAAACACAACAGGCTGTCTTGACTTGAGCTAGAACATAACCAATTCTGCTCAGGGATTTGACTTCTCAGCTCAGGCTCTGCTCACTGAGGCACTTTCTGCAGCTCAGGGCAGGGTTGCACAGCCAGGGGCTGTTCCTAGCAGTGAGAAGCTGATGGGGAGAGCTCCTGCCAAGGGCTGGGCTGCAGGAAGGCGCCGGCTGAGACTTGCTCCTGGGCACACCAAGGGCACTGCCACATCTTGTGTGCCACGCTGGGGCTCAGGAAGCCAGAGGGAGGAGCAACCAGGACAGGCGACCCTCAACTGACCAACAAGGGATTCCATCCCATGAACATCATCTTGAGCAGAAAGCTGAAGCATCACCAAGGTCATGCCTCTTCTTCAGTGGCCAGTGTCCCCGGGGGACTCTGTCCCTTCTGCCTTCAATCCCAATATGTGTGTTCCTGAATCCAGTTCCTGAATCTGGTTGCCATCTGAGTCCAGCCTGAGACTGCCCTAGCATCAGTGGTGACAATGGTGCCATCACTACCATCAGGGGTTGGGTTGGATATTGGTCTGTTTCTATTTGTCTCCATTTTATTTGAGTGCTCTCACTTCCATCCCCGCTGATTCAGTTTCTTTCCCACCCCATCAGTGTCTCCCTCTTATTCCTTTTCCCTTTGGGAAGGCAGAGGGGCTCATGGAGGGCTTCTGTCACTGCTCTAGTGACCAGACCAGCCCTAATCCTTGACAGGTCTATAAAAAAATATTATGTCAAGTCACAAGTGTTTGGTCTGCTAATGAAGCCTAAATAATCCAGATCTTGAGTGACACCAAGCAACATCCCACTAAGGCATTAATAAAGAGTTTTCCTTTCCTTAATAAAGTTTTCCTTTCCTTTCCTTAATAAAGTTTTCCTTTTCCAAGGGTGGTGTAGGTGGCCAGCAGACCTCACCCTGCTGTCTTCTGCCTTATCACATCTACCATTAGCTGCAATTTTCTTAATGCTGTCCCCTCAGCTGCCTCTGCACACCACTATTTTGGGACAGTGTTAACAGCTGGACCTGCTGATCTTACAGGTCTCTTCCAACCAACGCAACTCAAGGATTCCACAGTTCTGTTAAACACAACTACAAAGTAAAAAGCCTCTGCTGAAGTCAACCAACACAATCCAGAGCAGGACAATCCAGGCTTCCAGTTTAGGATCACTGACTTGGAAGCATCATCAGTTCCTCGGAAAGATCACAGAATCATCAGCTCAGCAGATTATGTGGGGAATGGACAGTGCTGCATTCCTCAGTATGCAGCCCTGGGAGGAGCAGGAGGGAAGAGGAATCTGCCCCTAGGGAGCAGAGAGATTCCAGACTGTGAGATAAAGGGCTGAGGAAACATCATGTGTGAAAAAATACTGCTGTAAATGCACTCAACTCTCCAAAATTCAGCCCCACAGGGTATTTAGTGTCCAGAGAACAGGACACATGTCCACAGTACAGTCAATTAAACAACTGCAGCTGTATTAATATCCCCTCATTTAACAGCAGCACACAGAGCTCCCACTGAGGTATCCATCCTGCCCTGGATCCCACATATGTTCCCAAGCATGCATCAAGCTTCTCAGAATCCTGACTTTGTGCCCCAAAATAGAGTTCATACTGTAGTGATGTGTTGAAATAATCTCCTACATCATCTACATGGGGACCACTCTCCCATCCTCCCCTTGCTCACACCTGGTTCTTCTCCAGTACTCCCTGAAGTCCTCTTACCCACCACTTTAGCTCAGATAATGCTCTGAATATTCAAACCAAGAGCAATTTTAACAGGAACAGCAAAACAGCTTCCTCTTTCCAACCATATCTGCCTTTGTACCAATGCTGTGAGGTCTCAGCATTGTTTTCCAACCTCCCAGTTTATAATAACGCTCCAAACCAGCATCTCTAAAGGGGCTATAAAGATCTCCAAGGGATGAAAGCCCCTTTCTGTCACTGCTGCCCTAGAAAGGGGTCTCTGAGAAGCTGCATCTCACCTCTGTGAGCCCCACGTTCTTCCTCTTGATGACGTTCTGTAAACAGTTGCTCAGCGTTCGGGTCAGCAGCAGATTGGTAGATTTTCTAATCATATCATCAACTTCAGTGGAGCTGGAAAGTAGAATTTAAAGAGAGAGATGCAAAATGCCCTAGAGAAAAATAAATCATTTGGATCCTTCATCAGCCAGTCTCCTTCCCAGCCCTCCGCCACCTTGCGAGCACCATGAGCTCGCATCCCAGAGCCAGCCCTGTCCTGGGACTGATCCCCAGGAGTGTGGGCAGCAGGTGAGGGAGGGGATCCTGCCCCTCTGCTCTGCTCTGAGCCCTGGCTGGGGCCAGGTCCAGAGTCCTCAGCACAGCACAGATAGGGACCTGTTGGAGTGGAGCCAAGGAAGGACACTAGAAGCCCTCTGCTGTGAGGCCAGGCTGAGAGAGTTGGGGTTGTTCAGCCTAGAGAAGGCTCCAGGGAGGCTTCTGGTTTTCATTGCTTAAAGGAGCTGATCAGAAAGCTGGGGACAGACTTTTATCAGGGCCTGTTGTGACAGGACATGGGCTGATGGTTTGAAACTAAAAGAGGGAGTTTAGCACTGGATAGAAGAAAGGAATGTTTCACACTGAGATGGCGACACTGGCCCAGGCTGCCCACAGAGGGGGTAGAAACCCCACCCCTGGAAGTGTTCAAGGCCAGGCTGGACTAGGCTCTGAACAGCCTGCTCCAGTTGCAGATGTCCCTGCTGACTGCAGTGGAGTTGGACTGGATGACTCTTAAAGGTTCTTTCCAACCCAAAGCATCCTCTGATCACGTGTGGTCATCTGTGCACCAGGTACAGGTGCTGACACAATCTATACCAAAATGTCAACAATCGAGGCTGTTCTGTGCATGTGTCAGTGAGGGAGGGGGACTAACACAGGCTACACCTCCATCCCTAAGCCTCTCCTCTTAAAAGTGGGGCTGGTCCAGCATAGCAAAGAGCTGCCCACAGCATCAGCACCAACCCATGTAGCCAAGCCACTACCCTGCACACAGCGCTGTGAGTTCAGCACACAACAGAAGAAGGATCAAAGACCTGCAACAGAGAGAAAACCAAAACAACCCCCCAAAACATCCCCCTTGTTGCTTTGTCTTTATCCAGATGAAACTGGAGGCTCTGGCAACATGTTTGTGCTTTGCCAGGTGGTTGCAACTGCAGCGTTGCTGAAGCTTGGAAGTTTGGCTTTCTGCTGAAGTGTTCTTCCAAGGCGCACCCCAGCAAGGTGCAACCTCTCCTTTCTGAGGGAGGTTTTGGAATCCTACCCCAACACAGGCTCCTTTGATGTGTCATTGGCCCTGCATTAGCCCTGACACCACAGGGCTTTACCTCTGGCAGCACAGTGACAGGCAGCTGAGGGCAAAGAAAATTCCCAAATGGAAGGCTGAGCAGCGTTAATAACTTCAAGGCTGCCGGTAGATCAAGCCTGTGACCTTTTGCTCCTTCTCCTGTTCTACCTGACAAAAGGGCCAGATTACAAAGCAGTGGAGGTGGAAGGTGTCCCTGCCCATGGCAGAGGGGCTGGAACTAGATGATCTTTCAGGTCCCTTCCAGCTCAAACCACTTTGTGATTCTCTGATTGACAGGAGAAACAAAAGCAAACCCTGCAGTCACCCCACTGCCAGCATGCAAGGTGGGGGATGTTGTGGTGCTGCCACTGGGGTGCCTGCTGGTATGGGGATGGGCACTGGCAACCCTTGTCCAGCTTATACCTCTCAAATTTCTTAAAATCAGGAAATTATTTGGCTTGCATGGGGCCTTAAAGACCATCTAGTCCCAAACCCCTGTTGTGGCCAGGGACACCTTATACTAGACCAGGTTACTCAAAGTCCCATCCAACCTAGCCTTGAATGCTTGATGAAGGATGTCTGAGCTCCTCCAACAGCCACCTTGTGACCACCAAGAGTTCTGGACCCATTTGTCTTCCCTAAGCACCTTGCATCCTTCAGGTAACCCATTTTTTTAAGTCATCCAGGGCCTTCCTTGTGCTGCTGTGTAAGAATCGAACCAAAAAGCCCTAAATTCCCAGGAGAAGGGTCAAATATTGCACCCTGCTTGCATCTGAGCAAAGTCATGCTCAGATTTCTAGCAGACTGAGAAGGTTGTGTTTTGCTGCAGCTTTCCCAAGCCCAGCTGCTCACCTCCCCTTATGTTCAGTGCTTCTCACACTGGGCTCCCCAATAGGTTCATTTAGTATTTCCTTCCCCCTGATGTTCAGAAGTCTGCTTTCATGAGCTATGTGCCTGCCAAGGGCTGACCACTGTCTCCTCCCTAGTTAGGACACCAGCAGAGCAGGGCCAGCAGCTCTGCAGGACCCAGCTCCTGATACTTTAAATTCAATGTCAGCAGCCCAAGGCTTAGTGTGGGTCTCTTCTAGATCTTCTTGATGCCTGGGTGTTCATTTTCCTCCTACTCCATGTGGAACCACATCCTGTGGCAGCAACAACCAGAACTAGCCCACTTCACTTCCCAGGTGGCCCCTTTGGCTAATTCTTGCAGGAATTCCATGTATAGTCCAAGATGATATATTTGGGGTGTTTTTTTAAGTGTTGAAGAGAAATCAAAATGTGGGGGGAGCAGAATGAATTTTCCTGGTCCTTATACTGTGGGTAGAGCTGTAAAATATAGTTTTACTTAAAGAGAAGCAAAAAATTACTGAAGCCCCCAAACCTACCATGCACACACCCACACACCCCCAGGAAGAACCACACTGTCCCCAGTCCCCTCCACCAGACAACAGCATGGGTAAATACAGCAAGTACAATAAAATGCACCCCTGTGATGCTGAGCAGAGGGCAAAAAGGGAGATTTAAATCAAAGGGGTGGTACAAAGAAGATATTCCCTATCCTTCCAATGGGAAATGCCAATGGAACTGGTGGGAGTCTTCCAGTGAGTGCATTCTTCATGGACATCCCCTCAATGAACTCTCATATTCACTGAAAATATGAGAGGTTTCCTTTCTCCTCATCAAGCTCATTGAGCCAAAGCAAAGGAAACTGCAACCCCAATGTGGTGAGTTGAAATTTCCCCCCAACGTTAACGTTGCCAGACTAACTCAGCTGGAAGCAAATGAAGGCTGTACCTGCTTGATACAGCTGCACCCCCAGCTCTACTTGAAAAGGCAAACATCCTCCAGGAGCTACCACCAGCAAGGGGAACGCTCCTGTCCAACAAACACAAGGAGCTCGTTTACAGAAATAATTGGGGGCTGGCGGAGGAGGGGGAGGGGAAAGCCCAGCTCCATTTTCTGCCACGGGCTCTGTTCTTCAGGAAAAGACTGTGGAGCATTTAAGTGAACTGTCTGGGTTAATGACAGCTGATGTCCCATATCCCATAGCAGCAGTCATGACCTTCAGGCCTCCCCTGACTGACAGGCTGACCCCAGTCACTCCAGGGTGCAAGGTAAATGACAACCAAAGAAGAAAGAGAGAGAGAAGAGAAAGAAAACTTGCTGCCGGCTTTGTAGCCAAGCTTCCTAATAAAACCTAATTCAAGCTGTCAGGGTGAAATGAAGAAAGTGTCAACAGGGGTTTTCAGAGAAGTATTCCAAACGTTTGGCTCAAAAAGCCGGGAGCTGGGCTCCCTCCCCCAGCCCAACGAGGGCTGGAAAAATCCAATGTGCAAAGGAATCTTAATAACCTGTCCAGGGGGAGCCCTGAGGAGGGACCCAAGGGGACACTTTTCTTCCCTTCCCTGCCAAAGCCAATCACTTCTGTAATGGTGACGAGCACAGAACTCGGGAGGGAAGTGGCAGCGGAGGGGCTGAGCGAAAGCAGCGTCCGTGTGAAACGGGCCTGCTCTGACAGCTTTAGCCACAGAGATGGCTAATGGTGACCTGCAGGTTAATAGCCCTGGGAGCCACCAAAGAGAACAACCTGCCACTGGTAAAAGGTTGAGATCAAATGCAGGGTGAGAAAAGTTCTGTGCCTCCACACCAACCGGTGAGCTACCACGTGCTGCAGCGGAAGGTAGAGAAGAAAATGCCTCTTCAAATCACTATCCTGCACACAAAGGAAGAGGATTAAAACCCTGAAGAGCTTTGTGTGGGCACTGAAACCTCTGGTGACTCCCCAAGACACCTGAACTGCAACGTCCAGCGTCCAGCACAAGAAGCTGCCAAGGGCAGCGAAATCCCACTGCACTGTCTCACCAGTGTGGTGCTGCAAACAAATGGGAAGAGGGATTGCTCCCTCCAGTAAAAACCCCTTTATTCATTTCTGTACCCAGCTGCAGTCATTACTGGGTGCAAAAACAAAAGAAAGCACCAACTTGCAGTTTCTGGCAAGTATTGCTGCCTTCCTGTCTCACTCGTGGGCAAAACCAGCATCCAGGCACCTTGGGATGGAGAAGGGAGGGCAAAGACATGGAACAGTTCAGAGGCTTTCCAAAAACCCCAAACAAATGAGATGATTTGTATACAAACTCCCAGGGGAAACAAGGCAAACAAAAGCTCCAAACCAGCAGCCCAAACTCATTAACACACAGGGCAGATAAAACCTCAAGGGAAGCACAGAGTCACAGAATCATTTCAGTTGGAAGAGACCTTTAAGATCATTGAGTCCAACTGCTAACCCAGCTCTGCCAGGATGCTACTAAACCATGGCCCTTAGCACTACCCCTCCACCACCCCCCACCTCCCTGGGCAGCCTGGTCCAGAGCTTGACAACCCTTTTCAAGAGGAAATTGTCCCTCATGTCCAACCTAGACCTTCCCTGGTGCAACCTGAGGCCCTGTCCTCTTGTCCTATCACTCATTATTTCAGAGAGCAGCCTCTGGGTGCTTCTTGGAGTGAAAGGCCCACAACTCAAACCAGTGTTCGAGGTGTTGCCTCACTGGTGCTGAGTACAAGGGGACGATCCCTGCCCTGCTCCTGCTGGCCACACCATTGCTGATCCAAGCCAGGATGCTGGTGACCTTCTTGGCCACCTAGGCACACTGCTGACTCATCTTCAGGCCACCTGTTAACCAACACCCCCAGGTCCTTTTCCACTGGGTCCTTTCCAGCCACCCTTCCCCAAGCCCAGAGCATTCACAGGGTTGTTGTGATCCAAGTGCAGGACCCAGGACTTGGTCTTGTTGAACCTCATCCCATTGGTTTCATCCCAGCCTGGCCAGATGCTACAGTAGAGCCTCCCTAAATTCAAGCAGATTGACACACCTGCCCTCCTTATTGTCACCTGCAAACTTACTGAGGATGTCCTCGATCCCAGATCACTGACAAAGGCATTAAAGACAACTGGCCCCAATCCTTAGCCCTTTTGCAAAGCTGATCAGCTATTTGCCCCACTGGCCACTGCTCCAAGGAGACCATCAGCCACCACATGTCTGGACAAGGCATATATAATCAAGCAGCTCAGCAGCATGAAGATTTAAGGAAGAGAAGTCACAGTTTGAACCTGCTGAGATCTTTGAGTGCAGAGAAACCCTCCCCATGACAAGCATGAACCTACTCAGCACCCACCTCAGGTGAAGGTCTTCCGAGAACTTCAGGCAGGCATAGATGAACTCCTTAATCTGATTGTAAACCTTAGGCACAAACTCAGAAAAGGGAAACTTCTTTGGAAAAGGTTGCTGCAAAAGACAGGAGATAATTCCAGTCAGAGAGCAGATACCCACCAGGGCTGAGCACTGCTCTCCGGGAACCTGTCCCAAGCACTCGAGGTCATGCTGGTATTCAGCTAAGGCCAGCAGTGGAACAAGCCAACGCTTATGGTAAGTGACACCAACATTTCAGCCAAGGGAAAGACCTGAGAATCACTTACAGATGGCACATGGGTGTGTAAGGGCTTTGGAGTCTAGAACAGGCTGGGAGGAAGTTTGCAAGGGGACCCTTGTTCCCGCTCCCAGCTCCCCTAACTCCTAGGAAAAAAAACCTCACTGGAGAAATCCTTGACTTTAATCTCCCACCATGCACAAGGTGCTTTGCTTGACCACCTCCCACAGTTCTGCTCAAGGTGAGTACTTGGTTACAAAAGCAAAATCTAAGAGGAAACAGATGTAGGAAACCAAAATTTTCCAACTCCTAGCACACAGATGGCTGAGAGGTGCAGAGTGTAATAACAGAAGCCGGACCCATGATGAATCCAACCAAGAGCTACAAAGATGCTGAGGGAATTGGAACATCTCTGTGAGGAGGAAAGGCTGAGAGCCCTGGGGCTGCAGAGCCTGGAGAAGAGCAGACTGCTCAATAGCTGAAGGGTAAGGGGCAAGGGGATGGAGCCAGTGGTGCCCAGCAACAGGACAAGGGGCAATGGGCACAAACTGAGACCCAGGAGGGAAAAATTCTTTGCTGTGAAGGTGCTGGAGCCCTGCAGCAGGCTGCCCAGAGAGGTTGTGGAGTCTCCTCCTCTGGAGAGATTCCAAACCCATCTGGAAGTGATCCTGTGCTACCTGCTCTAGGTGACCCTAGATGATCTCCAGAGGTCCCTTCCAATCCCTAACATGACTTTCTGAACTCTAAACACTTAACTTGGATTGAAAAACCCTCCCAGTCCTAATTTAGTTCACCAGACTTTGGAGCTCACTGGCTGCCAGATGTGAAGCAGAAGGCCAAGCAGGCTTTTAAGGGACACTGTTTAGCTCAGCACTGGCTACACTGAGGTTTTGTAAGCTCACACCTTTACAAAAGCCAACATACACCACTTGGCTGGGGATTTTTGTTAAAAATATGAGACTAAACCAAAGAAAAGTCAATGCCATGTTCATGAAATGGAAATCAAATACCAGTGGAAGGAGAGATTTCCAGTGTCTTGCCTACTGCAAGCACTGCTCAGCTGTGGCAGTACACTGTGATCTGAAAAGCAACCCAATGAGGCTTGCACTTTCTTCATCCACACCAGGAGGAATATTTGTTCTTTTCCCCTGGTTTTGCCTTTTTTTTTCCCTCCTCTCTTTTCTCTTCAGTGGTTTATTTGGTTTGGTGGTTGGGGGGTTTTCTGACCCTTCCTTTCCTTTGCAGTTCTTAATGTATCTACCAAAGGTGCAGAGTTTTCCTCCACCAGCAGATGTGATGTGCCATTTGCTCCATTTCAAACCTACCTTTTCAAGTTCTGCATCCTGGAATGGGAACTGCCCAACTATTTTCTTATAAACCTCTTCATTTGTCACTGGGATGGGGCTGTAGTTATCTGAGTCAAGTATATTTCTAGGAAAAGAAAAGAAACATTAGAGAAGCACTTCTGTGACAGCAGACAAGCACAACTGTGCAGATTTACTGCTTGAAGAGAACCTTTCATGAAGCAGGTGCCAGCCTAAAGTGCTCACTCCAAGGGCTTCAACAGATTTCACTTCTGGAACAAAACTTCTCTGTAAGGTACAAGCTTCTGAGTTTCCTCCAAGAGCTTCTTACCTGAAAACTCCTGACCATTTCTTCAGCAGGGTTTCACTATATTGGTCTTGGATCTCCAACAACATGTCAAAGAGCTGGTTCACTGGGAAGCCATATCCCTGCAGAAGGGTGTGGGGAGAAAGCAAGTTCAGATCAGAAAATGTCACCCACAGGCAGCTGAAGATTATTTTCCCTATTTAGTAAGGAGCACACAGCCAAATTCTCCACCACAGAGGAGTATGGAGCTGGTGGAGGGATTTAGGTGGTAATTTACTGAGGTGGTGGAACAAGGAGCTATTAAAGGCTGTGCTGGGTTTGCAGGAGGCACAAGAGCTCGGCAAGGTGGCCAGGGCTTGGTTCTTGCCCACGGGTTGGCCACCCAATGCACAGAGCAAACCAGGTTGTTCATAGGATGCCAGAATACATGCAGCATGATGCCTAGAAAAAAGTCAGGCCACCACAGCAAGCCCCCACCAGCCACTGAACCCCACTGATCAACACCACCTGTGAGCAGCCCAGCCACCGAGCAAGATAAAGAGAGGTCACCAGCAGCTGCATACCTGGAGTGTATCTGCAAAGAGGACAATGAGGTTCTTCAAGTCTAACACCAGGCTGGGGTCTGAGCAATAGGACTGCAAAGAAGGGGAGAAAAGAAAACATGGTTTTAACTGTGGCACATGGGGAAAATACTGCCCTCAGCTCTCCTGTGTTATCACTTGAGGGACAATAAATACAGAGGCACGCCGAGCAGTCTCAGGAGCAGCAGCTTGCATCCCACAGCCCATGCCCTAACAGCGGCCAGGGAGGGCCCTCTGATAAGGCTATCTCTCCTCCTAACACAGGGCTCCTGAGGCTCTCCATGATGAACAGGGACTCTGGTTGCTCTAGAGATACCTGAAGTGTCTCTAAGATTACCCAGGAGCTGCTGGGGAAGCGAGAGGAGATGAAGCAAGTCAGCAGGCTGTCATCCCAAGACGGCAGCAGAGCCTCTCATTCAATATTTAACATGTTGTGTCTGATGGTAATGAAGCATCGCAGCCAGGCAGCCCCCAGCCCTGAGCAGGGGCTGCGTTGCTGAGGGATTCAGGCTGGGAGAAAAACAGGCTGCTTGCCTGCACTGCACCAACATTCATAGGCAGAGAGACACCACCAGGAAATATTGTGGCTCAAGACACTGCTCAAAACCCTGAATCTCAGAATAACAGAATCCCAGCACAGTGAAGGTTGGAAGGGACCTCTGGGGATCACATAGTCCAACTCCCCCTGATAAAGCAGGGGCACCCACAGCAGGTCACCCAGGATCACAGGTGGGTTTGCAATCTCTCCAGAGCGGGAGACTCCACAGCCTCTCTGGGCAGCCGGCTCCAGCAGCCTCACAGCAAAGAAGTTTCTCCTCAGGCTCAGCTGGAACCTCCTGGATTGCAGTTTGTGCCTATTGCCCCTTGTGCTGTCACTGGGCATCACTGTCTGTTTCCATCCTTTGGCCCCCCACCCTTTAGCTCTTGCTGAGCACTGATCAGACCCCCTCTGGGGCTGCTCTTTTCCAGGCTCAACAGCCCCAGGGCTCTCAGCCTTTCCTCCTCACAGAGATGCTCCAGGCCCCTCAGCATCTTTGTAGCCTCTGCTGGACTCTCTCCAGCAGTTCCCTGTCTCTCTTGAAATGGGGAAGCCAGAACTGGATGCAGTACTCCCAATGTGGCCTCACTGGCAGAGGAGAAGGGGCGGAGAAGGTGGCCCAACAACTTGAAAACGGACCCATGGAAGTTCATGAATGCTTTGTCTTTTATGGTCAAGTGCAATTTTTTCAGCTGGTTAACCACCAGGATTTTCAGAAAGCTCCAGCACTCCCAGCTGAACCAGTACAACATTACATAAGCTCATAGAGAACTGGAACAAACTTGCACTTTTTTTCCCCCCTTGCAATTGGCTTTGATTTTTTCGCTCAAGCAGAGACACATCGAAGCCATGGGGAATTTTTCCCAGCTTTTTTTGGTAAGAAGAAAAATCTTCTTCAGTGTCCTTTGACACACAAATGATTTGCAATTTGATAGCAGCCCATTCACTGCCACGACCTTTAAAGGACTATCAAACAGGGTCACCATGCTAAAGGAGACACTTGCTCTTCCCCACCTCGCTGGGACAAGCTCACTCCCTCTGCTGGTGCTTTGCCAGAGCCAGCAGCAAAGATACAGGAAAAGAATTTTCCAGTAGCCCAAAATATTGAGAGTTTGGGACAGGAAAATGAATCATAGAATTATAGAACAGTTTGGGTTAGAAGAACTTTTAAAGGTCATCCAGTCCAATCCCCCCTGCAGTTAGCAAAGACATCCTCAACTAGATCAGGCTGCTCAGAGCCCTAAACAACTGGACCTGGAATGGTTCCTGGGATGAGGCTTCTACTACCTCTCTGGGCAACCTGAGACAGTGTCTCACCACCCTCACTGTAAAACATTTTTTCCTTCTCTCTACCCTAAATCTCCTTCTGCTAGTTTCAAACCATCACCCCTTGTCCTGTCACAGCAGGTCCTGCTAAAAGTCTGTCCCCACCTTTCTGATTGGCCCCTGTAAGTATTGAAAGGCCACCAGAAGGTCTCCCTGGAGCCTTCTCTTCTCCAGGCTGAACAACCCCAACTCTCTCAGCCTGGCCTTACAGCAGAGGGCTTCCAGCTCTCCCATCATTGGTGTGGCTCCCTCTGGCCCTGCTCCAACAGATCCTGAGCTGGCCCCAGCACTGCAGGTCAGCAGAGCAGAGGAGCAGAATCCCTTCCCTCAACCTACTGGTTACAACCTGCTCCACAGCGAATCAAGAGGCAAAAATCTGGAGAAAGCCTTTGTGGTTAAGAGCAGGGTGCCTTCAAGTCACTGTTTCTAGCTGGGTCCTTTGAAAAGAGGCAGGAGCAAAGGCAGGATTTGCAGCATGTCAAGCCACCCTCAAGCAGCAGTCGAGTGACCCATGGCTCTTACTCACCGAATGTGTTCTCAGCGCTGCGATGGTCTTGGACAGAGCCATCTCCCACAGCTCATCGATGTAGGCTCGATTCACCAAGCCCTGCGTGGTGTGGAGGATATGATCTTCCACTACAAAAAACCTGGTGCAGAGGAGGAAACAGCACTGTGAGCCAAAGTTCTGGGCTGGAGACAGCAAAAGAGGTCTGCAAACAGCACGTGTGAGGGATACGCGGCGGCAGCACATCCACCTCTCTCCAGAGCAAGCTGGAGAAGAGTCTGTATCAAAGATAGCCACCAGCAAACACTTCTCTTTCACCTATTTTTAACCTTGTGGTATTTTCTGTGAGGTTTCAATGTGTTCTAGGAGTGAGCTGAAACACAGTTGCTTGGAGTAACATAACTCTAGGTATACACAAAGGTGGAATTTCCTCTCTCTAGTTTCTCCACTCCGTTACTTCATCACGGAATCACAGAACTGTCAGGGTTGGAAGAGACCTCAAGGATCATCTTGTTCCAACCCCCCTGCCATGGGCAGGGAGACCTCACACTACAGCAGGTTGCCCAGAGCCCCATCCAGCCTGGCCTTGAAATCTTCCAGGGGTGAAGCTTCCACCACCTCCCTGGGCAACCTGTTCCAGTGTCTCACCACCTTTACGGGTGATTAAACTCGGCTCCAGCCAGCAGCAATAGCACTACAGCTGGTGAGCTGTAGGGGAAAATACTGCAACTGCAAGGAAAGAAATAACTTTATCTGAAAGGGAAAATATTTGAACTGATGGGAAAAATACTTTATCTGAAGGGAAATTACCCAAAGTGCAGGGGGGAAAAAAAAGAATGGAACTGCAGAGGAAAAAATTCTGCTGGGAAAAATACTTTATCTGCAGAGAGAGAGAGATACATTAACTGCAAGGAAAAACACTGCCACTGCAGGGAAAAATATTACAACTGCAGGGGAAAATACTATAACTACAGAAAACCCCATGTTAGCTACAGGGAAAAATACTACAACTGCAGGGAAAAATATTACAATTGGAAGGGAAAACATCTGAGCTCCCAGGAAAGTAAGGAAAAATACATTAACTGTCAGGAAAAATACTTGGACTGCAGGGAAAAACACATCAGCTGCCAGGAAAAATACTTGAACTGCAGGGAAAATACTGTAAGAACAGGGGAAAATACCTTTAAGTGCAGAGAAAAATACTACAGCTGCAGGGAAAATATTGTAACTGCAGGGGGAAATGAAATAACTGCAAGGAAAAAAATAGTTGAACTGGTGGGAAGAGATGGCAACTGCTGATAAAATACTCTCTTAAAAACAGATATACCACATGGTCACAGCCATTCAGGGGTCATCAGTTAAGTCCAGTCCCCAGTTATCAGCTGTACTGGCCAAGAAGCAACTGGGAGCAAGGGTGGCAGCACACATTTTAAACAGCAGCACACGGAAATCTCATCTGCATTTCGTCAGGGAAATGCAGCCCAGGGGCAGGGAGCTGCAGGAGGTGAGCAGCACACATTACACCTGTGATGGCTGCAATTAGACCTTGGAATTATTATTGTCAGCTGATGAAATTTCATCATCAAACCCTATGCTTGGTAGATGAGGGGTTGCAGAACCTCCTCTAGAGCTTCAGAGGATTATGGGATGTTAGGGGTTGGAAGGGACCTCTGGAGAGCTTCAAGTCCAACGCCCACAGCAGAGCAGGACCATATCATCTAGCTTGGAAGACTCCTGTCTACTTTGAGGGCAGTGAGAACTCAGAGTGTGGGAACAGAGGTTTAACTATCACCTCCTCTACAAGGGAAAAAAATCAAAGAATAATTATCAAATATGAAGGACTAACTAAGGCAGAGGGCCTGCTCATCTCATCTGTGGGGCAGGTGGATGCACACAGTCCACAGACATCATTTCTCCTCAGAATCCCCAGAAAAGCACTTGCTGCTACAAGAGCTGGCAGGTTCCTCCGTGCTCCCACAAGTGACACAGCAAAGTCCATGGGTGCTAGAAAACACAGACTAAGAACACTTTAAAAGCCCCAACCAACTGTTTTGGGTTTTGTTTGGTTTGTTGGGTTTTTTTCCCCCTGGTTCTCCTTTAAAAGATCCTCAAATAGAGCAACATTCCCTCCTCTCCTTTTCTTTTTGGCCTCCTAAACAACACAACCTAGACATATTTAGCCAGGACATGTATAAAAAGAAGACTTACCCTACAATTTGATTAAAATACTTCCTGTAGCCATCTAAAGTTTCATGCTGCAACAAAGCAAAAGGCAGCAAAGATTAAAACAAAGGTGGCTGAGAGCAACTGGAAATAAATTAGAGACCACCCACCAGCAACAGCATGACCAGAGGTAACCCTCTGCTCCTTCAGTCAGCAGAGCAAGTTTGAGCACTGCAGGTAGAGGACCATCATACCATGTTTGAAGGAGGCTGTAGGACCAATCTGGCTTGTTTTCTTCTCTGCTTCCTGTAGTAGTTCTCAAAGGTTTCACGGGCACCCTGGAAAACACAGAAGATTAACTCAGAACCTGGACAGGCCTGGGAGTGGGGCAGAGAGGATCCTCCCGAAGCTCAGCAAGGGCAAGTGGAGGGTCCTGCACCATGACAGGTGAGGGGTTGACCTGCTGGCAAGGAGCTCCACAGAGGAGGATCTAAAAGTCCTCGTGGACAAGAAGTTCACCATGAGTCAGTGATGCTTCCTCATGGCCAAGAAGACAAATGATATCCAGGGGTGCCTCCGGAAGTGTGTGACCAGCAGGTCAAGGGAGGTTCTCCTCCCCATTTCCCCTGCCACAGTGAGGCCACATCTGGAATACTGGGCTTAGACCTGGGCTCCCCAGTTCAAGACAGACAGGGAACTATTGGAGTCCAGTGGAGGCTACAAAAATGCTGTGGGGATTGGAGCACTCTGTGAGGAGGAAAGGCTGAGAGCCCTGGGACTGTTGAGCCTGGAGAGGAGCAGCCTGAGAGGGGATCTGATCAATAGCTAAAGAGCCAGGTACAAGAGGATGCAACCAGTGCTGCCCAGTGCCAGGAGAAGGGACAATGGGCATAAAGTGGAACCCAGGAGGTTCCATCTGAACATGAGGAACAAATTCCTGTCCGTGAAGGTGCTGGAGCCCTGGAGCAGGTTGCCTAGAGAGACTGTAGAGTCTCCAAATCCACCTGGACACTGGAATCCTGGGCATCCTGCTCTGGTTAGGCCCTGCTTTAGCAGAGGTGGTAGATGTCCCATCCCTGGAAACATTCAAGGACAGGCTGGACAAGCCTCTGAGCAACCTGATCTGGTTGCAGATGTCCCTGCTCACTGAAGAGGGGTTGGGCTAGATCGAAACTTCCTAAGGTTCTAATCTTCTATCCTAGTTAGTTAGGTGTAGGGGCACTGAAACAACCAGTTTCTAGTATTGGCAAAAATTAAGACAGGACAAACAATGGCAGAAACTGTTCCACTGCTTCACGGGTACAGAGTGATGGTAAAGCCATAAACATCAAGGACCTTGAGCAAAAGGTGCTTCTGTGGATTATAGCAATTCACCAGGCTGGTCTACAGGGCTGGGGAAAACAAAACAGTATTTTGAGCTCACTTTCTACCAACTTTATTGTGGCTCTGAGCCTCCACAAGGAGAGCCCAGAAGCTGAACATCCAAGCTCCCCTCCACAGGCATCACCCACGCCTCGTGCACCTGACTGGTGCCTCTGAGGGCTTCATCTGTAGGTGGCTTGTTTTACCCAGCCAGGCTACATCTGAGCATCCCCACCCAGGCACCAAGCCCATGAGGATCCTCAAATGCCACCAACCTGCTGCAAGGCTCAGCCGTCCGCCTCCTGCCCCGGTCCCCTAGGCTATGTAAAACCTTCCTGGTTTATCCTTGCCTGTCCCTCCCCCCTCCACACCCACACTGCTTTATGTCTGAAATTGGCTTATAAACACTTCAGAAAAGGGACAAAGTCTTGCTTTGAACTGTTCTGAGCAACTCCCCCCCCCAAAAAAAAAAAAAAGAAAGAGAAAGCTCTCATTTGGAATTCACAAAACAAACAACAAGCAACAACAAATCTCACCTGAGCAGAGCACCAGACCTCAGCCTTCTCCAGTACAGAAAAATGAATTAATTACAAGGCAAACCTGATGGTAATTTAATGATTCTCCTGCTACCATGGCATTACACAACCAGGCTGCCTCAACTAGAGAGGTCTTATGAAATGTCTGCAATGAACCCTTGAGGAGCTGTAGCCTCACTTGCCCCTAATCTTCTATGAGCTGCAGCTCCAGGCTTAAGCAAAACTTGAGCCTTGCTGATGTGCCCAGGAGCCACCCTACAGAGCACTACACTTCCCAAGGGCCCTAACACCAACAAAAGCCTTCTTATGACCATGCAGGTGCATTCTAGAGCACAAGTCCTGTGAAGAATGCCTGAGGGAACTGGGGTTGTTTAGCCTGGGGAAAAGCAGGCTGAGGGGACACCTTCTGGCTCTCTACAGCTATATCAGAGGAGGTTACAGGAAGCTGGGAGTCAGTCTCTTTTTCCAAGAGTCAAGCCACAGGAGAAAAGCAAAGTGTTTCAAGTTGCACCAGGGGAGCTCTAAGTTGGACAAGAGGAACAATTTTTTTCACCCAAGGGGTTGTCAGTCCTCAAAACAGAAGCTCTGTGCCCAGCTCTGGAGTTTTCAGCACAAGAAGGACGTGGACACACAAGAAGCATAAGTCATCAAAGCTGGGCTGGAGATACTTCACTAAGCATTTACTATAAACCTGCCTCTTAACCTTGTAGGAAAGCCCCTTCAGCTTCACAGGTTTTGGTTGCCAGGTCTTCCTTGTTCCAAGCCAACAAATGGCTTTAATAGAAAGGCAGGAACAACAAAGATCTTTGAAACCATTCCCAAAACAGTGTAGACCATATTCACATTTTAACAGTTTCCCTAAAATTTATGGTTTAGAGAGCTGCCAAAACCATCTCCCTCCTCATGTATTTTCTTTTTTTCAGCCTGTTTTAACTGCCCCAAGAACTAGGGACCCTCTCACGAGTGGCTACTCCAACAAAAAGCTGCTTCTTCTCACAAATCTCTCTCTTGACACCGTCCACATTTTTCTTGCACAGAATTTCATCCTTTCCCCTTAATTGCATTCCTTCATCATCTCCCTAGATCTGCTCATTGCTCATGGATTATATGGGCAATCTTTCTTCCCCTTGGTGGTGGTTTTAGCTTAGACCACCCTGCTTCCCACACTGGACCTGTCCAAAGCTATCCAACTTCTCAGGTCTTCAGGTAATAGCACTCTTCTTTACTCTACTATTTAACCAACAGAAATCAGCTACACTAAGGAGTGCCCACAGCAGCCCATGAGACACCATGTTCTGTAGGCCACCCATCTGCACCACCACACAGTACTGATACTTTGATGATGTTCCCCTCTCCCAGCCCCAAGCCTGGCATTTCCTCCCCCATTTAACTAACCTTGTCCTTACCTCCAGTTTTCCAACACAACATCTTGGAATTTATGGGCTGTACACAAGGTGCTGAAAGAAATGACTTTGAAAACATCACAAAGCAACTCAGGCTCAGTATCTTACAGGAGCTACTACAAGTGAACTTCTAGGTACAGGTGCAGGTACATCAGCATCTCAGGCAGGGAACTGGCTGGATAAAAGATGTGTTCCAAGGTGTCCCAAGTGTTTCAGCATGACGTGGCACCAAGCTCAAGAACATCTTCATCATCCAGTGCTTCCATAAAAAAAGCATGGAATCAGAGTCCTGAAATGGTTTGGGTTGGAAGGCACCTTTAAAGGTCATCAAGTCCAACCTCTGCAGTCAGCAGGGACATCAGCAACTAGAGCAGGCTGCTGAGAGCCTGACTTGGAGCATTTCCAGGGATGGGGCATCTACCACCTCTCTGGGGAACCTAGGCCAGTGTTTCATCACCCTCAGCATGAAAATTTCTCCCTTAGATCTATCTGTCCTTATCCTAGCCCAGAGCTGATCTCTATGTGAGCTAAGCTCAGAGCAGGGCTGTGTGAGCATGTGCCTTTCTCCTGCTCTCCATGTCCCCTAGGTGGGAAAGAGCCCAGCTTCTTCATTTCTTTTTCTGTCCCCAAAAAAGCAGCTCTTCCACTCAGTGAAGATGCACTGCACCTGCAGCACTTTTTTCTCAACAAAGTCCATTATGAACAGGCAGATCTCAAGCAGCACAGGGCAGTTCTGAGAACAAAGACCACTTGGGAAAGACTATTTAAAGGAGTAACTCCCACTCCCAACCTCTCATGGACTTCCAGATTCACCATCAACCTTCTGCAGAAGCAAGACAGTGCTAATACACATCAATACACAGCCAGCATCCTTGCTTCTTCTGGGTTTCTTGTGAGCACAACTCATAACTTGGGGAAACTACCACAGAAGGGAGAGGAGAAAGAGATCCCTTTCCTATGTGGGACAAAAGTGAGGTGCACCAGGGGAGGTTTAGGTTGGACATGAGAATCCTTTTCTTCCCCAAAAGGGTTGTCAAGGCCTGGACCAGGCTGCCCAGGGCAGTGGTGGAGCCACCATCCCTAGAGGGGTTTAAAAGATGAGGCAATGTGGTGCTGAGGGACCTTGTTCAGTGGTGGACTTGGCAGTGCTGGGTTAATGGTTGGACTGGATGACCTTCAAGTTTTTTTTCCAACCTAAATGACTCCATGCTCATCTCTTCAGCTTTAATGAGACCAGGTTTTACCCAATTCTCAATGTCTTTCAGCAAGCAGGAAGAAGCCAAAGCTATGCTTCCAAGCTGCACATTTATTGTAACCATGGGTCCAGGAAAAACCCTCAATAATGCCTCATATTTTTAAAATTACCAGGCAGAACTTTCCTTCTCAAATTAGCTTCAGAGTTCACAGAGCTGGCAATGAGAGGCAGCTAATTAAGATGGTAGATGAACACCACATAAGGGAAAATAAAATATCATTGCAAGAATGCACAAACAACAGCTGGAAAAAAAACAACCCACCACCAAACAAAACAAAACTACCCAAAACCAACAGAAGAAAAAAAAAAAGTCTCCCAATTCAGGAGCAGCAGAGAACTGAAAGCAAGAGGAGCTGTGACTTACACAGGGAAAAGCATGTGGTGCCTTTTCTGCTGCTGCAGTGCTCAGCAAATTGTTAAAATGCTCAATAAAATGAGACAATTGGGACCCAGGATGTGGAGACAATGTTTTAGATTACCAAATTTCTTCGTAGCTGGAAGGGGAAATGCTCCCTGTGTGCTTCAGGTAATGGTAACGCACTAGCTGCATGCTACAGGCTAATGCCTGTCAACAGCTCTGGGCTCCCCAGTTCAAGAGAGACAGGGATCTGCTGGAGACAGTCCAAGGGAGAGCTACGAGGATGATTGCAGGACTTGAACATCTCTGCTATGAAGACAGGCTGAGAGAGCTGGGGCTGTTTAGGCTTGAGAAGAGAAAGATGAGAAGGGATCTTATCAACACCTGTAAATATCTAAGGGGGGCCAGGCTCTTTTCGATGGTGCCCAGTGACAGGACAAGGGAGCAGTGGGCACAAACTGGAACCCAGGAGATTCCATCTGAACAGAAGAAAAAAGGTCTTTGCTGTGAAGGTGCTGGAGCCCTGGAGCAGGCTGCCCAGAGCGTTTGTGGAGTCTCCTTCTCTGGAGAGATTCAATACTTGGGCAGTCTGCTGTGGGTGACCCTGCTTTTAGCAGGGGCATTGGACTGGATGATCTCCAGAGGTCACTTCCAACCATTCTGTGATTTCCCATGTGCCATGTTCTGTGAGGAAGACTGGCCAGAACTACCATTTCAGGGAGGTTACATGCATTGAAGCCAACCTCAGTTTTATTCCAACAGGAAACAGTATACTCCTTGTCCCCCATGTCACTGAGCTGTGATGTGTCACCCCTCGCCTGGCCCAAACAGCCCCCATAGACAGTGTTGCATTTTAAATTTCCCTAAAAGAGCCAAATAATGTTTGGCATGGTATCAGTCAAACCTGAGTCCCACTTCTAGTAACCCCAGAGTCTCCTGGGCTTACCCAAAACCAGGCCCACACATACAACCTCTACCCTAATGGTTCCACAGCTCAGAGCTGCACTTTGGATGGGACCTACCACGTCAAAAGCAGGGCAGAAGTCCTGAAATCCTACAAATAACCACTTTTTATCCTCAAATTACCTAAAAGGGAGAGTTTGGTTTAAGCAAAGGAGATTGTCAAGCACTTAAAGAAACCAAGATGAGCCTCCACAGTACTAAGAAGTTCAACATGCCCTGAAGGTCTCTCAAGGCAAGAGAACACCAGTAGCCACTAATGAAACACAAAGAAGTCCCAACTCTTAAGCTGATGCTTAACTGTAAATGTAAATATTCCCAAATAAAACCAGGGAGGCACAGGAGTGCAGGTGCTCAGCACAGAGCATGTAAGCACTTTGCTGAATCAGGATCAAAAAGGAGGCTCCTGCTCAGCAACATGGAACCACTGTTGACTGTAAACACCACCTCGATACCGACAACAAGAAGATGAAGCTCAGCAGAAGGCGGTGTGGGGGGCAGAGAGCACTGAGCTGAGGCCAGCCTCTCCCTCCCAGGTTTGCAGATGTCTCCACCATCCTGGCTACACCAATTTTCTGTGCTGCTTTGCTGGCCAGCATCTCTCTACGCTGTGCATCTTCTCCTACAACACAAAGGGCCATGGGCACATGCACAGCGCCGTCTCCTTCCTGCAAGCTCAGCCCAAGGCAGGATTTGATCTCTCCTCCACCCAGGCATGACCCCAATCTGTAACCTAGATGGAAGACTATAACCCATTTCTTCTTGAAGTTGTTTAATCCCAAGTTTTCAAGTGAATTTCATGTTTCTGACACTTCAGGGCTTGTATCCAGCAGCAGTATGCCGATAGGAACCGCCTGACTTAATGCACTTGTACTCAAATCAACTGAAACCTAGCAAAGTGGAAGACAGCCAAGAAGCACAACCAAAGACCATCCCGAAGCAAAAGAGTGCTCCAGAGCTCACATGGCACCAAAATAATGAGCTAGTCAACTGAACAAAACTCAAACCAAGAACTAGCAAGAATCACAAGAGCAGAAAGCCAACTCAGAAAGGTCTCTTAGAGCTCCAGCACTCCCTTCCCTCTCTCCGATAATCAGTGTGGAAAGTTCAGTTAAAGCAAAGCTGGAAAGCAACACAAAATAACAAAAGAAAGCAAGAAGAAAGCAAAGTGTGAAGTCTGAGTCCAGCAGACACCTTCCTCCTGCTCCACCAACTAGTACAACATGATGCTGGCAGTGGTACCTGGGCTACCTCCAAAGCAGAAATGGGAAAGATGGGAGGAAATTACCTTCCCTGTCACCCCAAGCAGTGCACTGGGAGTCCAGGTGAGCTCCCAAGCAACCCCAGTCAGGCAAACAAGGAACACACAGGCATCAATGCACTGGTTTGAGGGGTAGAATCGGGGTGAAGATGCACCTGGCTTCAGCTCCCATGCAAAAGGGCACAAGAGCCACTGCTGGTTCTAAGAAAACTTAGAGGACCTGCAGCAGGTTCTGGCAGAGCTTCCCACTGACTTGGCCATGAACTAGTTAACTGTAGAAGAAAACAGGTAAGATTTCCCCCTTTCCCCCCACCTCCCTTCTTCAGGATAGATGCCCAACACCTCCCCTCTCAAAGGACTGGAGCTCCTTCCTCTCAGAAAATAAGGCCATTACACCCCCCCGGCCCAGCGCCGGAGCCGGCGGCGCAGCATTGTTCCCCGGCCCTGGCTATAGGAAGCAATATCTATTTTCCATTTAGAGGAGGGTAAAGCCTTTAATTTCGCCCTCCTGGCTGCAGCTGGAGTTCCCTTTTAACTGCTTGGCCACAGGAGTGAAGACAGTTTTATATGGAAGAAAATGCTGAAAAGGCCACTTTAATATGGTCGCCTGTGAAAAGGGGAGAGCCTTTCCTAGGGCACGGTAATGAGGGTCAGCGGGATATTACACTTCACCATATGGCTAATTTGCACAGCAGGTCAAATGCTCGATTTGCTTGCTCTAGTTGCCTTTTCTTTCCTTTTTTTTTTTTTTTTTTAAAGACAGCCCCCACAGATTAAGCTGCACTAAAACAAAACACACCACCACCACAAGAAATCAAACCTGATAAAAACCAAGAAGCGTGAGGAGGAGATGCCCTCTAATGTCGGAGCCTGGCAGCACAGCCAGCGCCGCCGTGGCCAGGGGGGTTGGTAAAAGTAGCAAGCTCTCAAGATGAGCAGGGTAAGGGATGAGGGATGTCGTGGTGTTTTGGGGAACCTAAACGGCTTTGGCAACACCCCGTGATGGGCACCTGTGCTAAGAGACGTCCTTGATTGATGAGGGGTTCTGGCGATTAGGGCTGTTCAGACTGGAGAACAGAAGGCTCTGAGGAGACCTTCTTGTGGCTTTTCAGTACTTAAAGGGGCTGATAAGAAAGAGGGGGACAGACTTTTCAGCAGGGCCTGTGGTGACAGGACAAGAGGTTACGGGTTTAAAGTAAAAGAGGGAGGTTCAGACTGGAGAGAAAGAAGAAATTTTTCATGATGAGGGATGACAAAAAACACTGGCCCAGGTTTCCCAGAGAGGCAGCAGTTGCCCCACCCTTGGAACCATCCCAAGTCGGGTTATCTGGGGCTGTGAGCAACCTGCTCTAGTTGGGGATGTCCCTGCTGACTGCAGAGGTGTTGGACTAGATGACCTTTCAAAGTCCCTTCCAACTCAGACTCTTCTATGACTCTATGACCAGCCTGGTGGCCCTCATAAGCCGTGTTTGTGTCGCACCGTGGCCCAGGCGTGACCTGCAGAGCCGCTTCCCGTCCCCGGGTCGCCTGCTGCCCGCGCAGCTCCCAGCAGATCTGGTGGATGAAGATTAGGGAACCACAGGGCCGAGTGTTTGAAGAGGGTAAACAGGCTGATTAATGAGCCTGGCTTTTGTAATCACCTCTCACCCTCCCCACCGCAGCAGAGTGTTAATTTATTAAATACCTTAACAAAGAGCCTTTAGTAGTGGCCTTAGCTTGGCTGGCTCCTCTCAGAGCACCACTAACTACATCTAATAAAGCTTTAATTAACTACTGCTTTGCCCAGCCTCTGACCTGGGATGACAAACAGTGGAGCCATGCTAGCAAGAGGAGTTTCCATCCCAAAAGAGCTTGGCAGTTTGCAGGAAATGCACTTGGCTAAAGCCAGCGGATGAAAAGGATGGAGATGAGCATCACCTGGACCCAGCTGGATCACAGCATTGTAGAATGCTCTGAGTTGGTAAAGGTTATCTAGTCCAAGCCCATTTCAGTCAGCAGAGACATCTGCAACTAGGTCACGTTGCTCAGAGCTTCCCATGCCCATGTAAACTTCTGGTGTCTGTAAGACCTTGTGTCTAAGTGTCGGAGAAAACAGAGGTTAGAGGCCAGAACAGAGAGCAAGGCTTTAAAAATGAGGGAAATGTAGCCAAAGATGTCCTGAGCTGATCCCCAGCAGCGTGGGCAGCAGGTGGAGGGAAGGGATTCTGCCCCTCTGCTCTGCTGAGACCCTATCTGCAGTGCTGGGGCCAGCTCTGGAGTCCTGAGCACAGCACAGACAGGGACCTGTTGGAGTGGGGCCAGAGAAGCCAATGATGCAAGGGCTGGAAGCCCTCTGCTGTGAGGCCAGGCTGAGAGACTTGGGGTTGAGAAGAGAATGCTCCATGGCCATTAAGAAAGCTGGGGACAGACTTTCTAGCAGGGCTTGCTGCAACAGGACAAGGGGTGATGGTTTGAAACTAAAAGAGGGAGATCTAGAACAGAGAGAAAGAAGAGATTCTTCACTCTGAGGGTGGTGAGGCACTGGAACAGATTGGATGTCCCATCTCTGAAAATGTCCAGCCTGGCCTTAAACAGGAGTCTGAGCAGTGCAAGGTGTCCTTGCCCATGGCAGGGGAGCTGGATTACATGATCTTTAAAGTCCCTTCCAACTCAGATCTTTCTGTGACTCTGTGATGATGAAAGCAGTGCTTATAACATCCTGTTACGCCTCAGAAAAACCCAGCCTGCATGGCAAAGCTGGAAAACGTGACTCATGCTGCACGGCTCAGAGCAGCTAAAAGCCACTAAAAACCTTCAACCAAGTCCCAAATCTGGGGGCTGTCATGGCAGCACAACCAAAGCCTCCCCCACACCATGGCTAACCACAGAAAATTTGGGCTCAGGTGCTGTTATCTTCAAAGAATTCAAAGGGCTGGATGGAACACACAGAAAACATCTCCTCATAAAACTACAGGACAAAGAAGGCATCAACAACTCAGCTCTATCTGCACAGTGGATCTCCCTCTCCCACCAATAAAGTTTATTTCTGCAGCCAGTAGAGCCTTTGCAGGGGTCTGTCAGGCTGCAAAATGCAGTGCTGGGAGGAATCAAAAATCTCACCCCCTCTCAAAGGCAAGAAGTGCAGAGGGTGGGATGGAGACCTGCTTCTCTTCCCAGGCTTGATCAAAGTTTCAGATTAGGAGCTTGAGATTTCAAATGCAGCAGCAGATTCTGTGACCCTTGGGTTTCCTGAGACTAAACTGTTTGTTGGGCAAGACCTAGGACCGAGAGAAAACACAAAACTCTTTGGCACACCAGAAAACTGCTGATGGGTCAAATGGAAACACTCATCTTCAGGGGAGCAAGGAGCACACTTCAACAGGAGGGCTCTGCTGACCAGGATCCATCCAGATCCAATATCCCTTTTACCTGAAATCCTTACTTACCTCTTGACTGCATTAATTCTAGCTCTACACAGTTGTGTTTTTCCCCTCTTTGCTCAATAATTTCCCTCACCACCTAGGCTGAGCTCCTACATGGTGCAGCTGAAGGCACCTCAGCTGCAAGGGAAGCCTCTGCAAGCAGCTGTAGCGCAGCACAAGCTAACTATGGGGACTTCAGCAAAGTGCAGGGATTCCCAGAGTTCTCCTAACATGACAGATAAGTAGCCACAGTAAATCTTCCAAGCAATCCAGGATGCATATTCACTTCAGTCACAGGTTAACAGGTTTACATGTTAACCAGAAATGTGTTTTCTTTTCCCTTTAATAGCAGTAGAAAAGTTCAGTGTATTTGCTACTGCTCAGTCATCAGTTCAGAGCTGCTGGGTTCATTCAACAAGAGCAGGGGAGTACAAGGTTTCCAGTCTCCACTACTCCTTTGGATTTGTTATTTCCCTTAGCTAGAAGCAAGCACCACAGCTTCTCCTTAAAGCATACCAAGCTAAGGACCACTGCTCCAGTCCAAGATGCAATTCAGCCTCACACCATGCTGGTGACAGAGAGCTGGTTTGCTTGAATAAACAGTGAACACATGGCCAAGCTTTTAAAACAGTGGTTTTGCATTTAGCAAATCACTTCTCAATATTAAAAAGAGATAAAAGTTCATCCAGGAGGAACATAAAGGCTTGAATACTTCAAAATATTTCCCTGGGGGGCTTTTCCTGGTCTTAAAATTTTTACTTTTTAATAGTGGGAAAGAAGCAGCACTCCAAGGCTGGAGCTGCTGCGCCTGACAAATGAAGTGAAGCGCAGAGCACGCGGAGCTGTAAAAGGCGAGGAGGACATTAAACTTCGCTGAGATGACAGCTCGAGCTTTCACAGCTCCTCGGAGCTAATGCTGCTCCAGAGGAGCAGAAAGCAACATGTACAAATTAAGATGTGCTAGGAAGTCTAATCTTCTCCTGTGATTGGTAGCCAAAAGTTTATCTCGGAGTGGTAGCAGCGCAACAGAAGATCCAACGCACGTTCATAGCCCGAGGACCAGTGACACTGAGAAGAAGTCAGACAAAAAAAGGTCTCTCTGTATTTTTAGCAGCTTTGATTTTGTTTTCAGATGACAAAATACATCCAGTAACAGTGTACATTTCTAAAAGTGATGCCAACAAGCAGGGCCATACACAAATCCAACCCTTTGGTCCTCCCAGCGTCTAATGGAATATTTCCTGTAACCGCTCCAAGGACAGACACACAACAGACCTTCCCCTACCACGAAAAGGCTTTTCTCTATCTACTTCAATTCTGCTCTTAGACTTCCCAGCCATCTGCAGCCATCCTGAGCACCTGATCCACCTGTCTCACACCAATGAACCTATATTGTAAATGTCCCATCCCAGAAACATTCCAGGTCAGGTTGGATGAGGCTCTGAGCAACCCAAACTAGCAGAAGACGTCCCTGCTCACTACCGGGGAGTTGGACTAGATGGAATTTAAGGTCACTTCCCGCCCAAACTATTCTGTGATTCTAAAACACAACAACATTAAAGAGCTTCTCTCAAATATCAGCATTGCCCAGAATCACAGAAACATTCAGGCTGGAAAAGACCCTCAGGATCACCAAGTCCAGCCATTAACCCTACTCTACAAGGGTCACCACTAAATCATATCCCCAGGCACCACATCCAAACCAGCTTTAAACACATCCAGGGTTGGTGACTCAACACCTCCCTGGGCAGCACATTCCAATGCCTGACCACTCTTGCTGTCCAGCCTAAACCTACCCAGTCACAGCTTGAGGCCATTCCCTCTTGTTCTATCACTGTGAGAAGAGACCAGCACCAGCCTCTCTACAACACCCTTTCAGGTAGCTGTAGAGAGCAATGAGGACTCCCCTCAGCCTCCACTTTCCCAGCTACACCTTTACTCTGCAGTGCAGGATATGGAGTGTACATGGGAAGCATCACTTCAAGCACTTCTGAGAGCCCCAAGTGAGCTCAGATTTTAACAGCAAGAGTGGAAACCTCCACCATTTTGCACCAAGCCTTTCTCTCTGTGCAATCCCTCCCCTCCTCCTGTGGAGCCAAGTCCCCGGGTCTGGAGCACCCAGCCCTGTGCTGGCTGACAGGCTCCGAGCTGGAGGAAGGCGATGGCCAAGCCCCGCACCGGGTAACGCTCCGAAGAAATCACTGCATGCTCAAACAATGGGATATTTGTCAAAGTACAGCTTGATCACCAGCAATCATCTGGTTTTCATAACTACATTTGACCTAAACTGAATTGACTGAACAAGTAGCCTGTGTTTCTCATTCTGGAAAAGGCAGCAGAGCAGCTCCCTCTCCCACCCCCCTCCTCCTTTCCAAGTCCTACGTTTCAAAAGTTACAAAGCGATGATGCAGACAGATATTTCCTCATTATAAATGGCAGCAGCTAAACATTTTCAGGTTGCATTTTTGGCCACCTCCTCCTGTTCCCAGGTGACCTGCGAGGTTAAGCACCCGGGGACATGCCTTTCTTCTCCGCTTGCTTTCAACTCACCCTCACTCTGCAAAGCAAATCCCATCCCAACACTTCCCAGCGCTGAAATGAGGAGAGACGGTTTCTAACCACGTGCTCTTTACATAATGCATTTTAAATTCATTAAAACTTTATAATGAATGAGCTGCCAGGGAAAAAAACAGATTCAGGATAAGCCCACAGAGTCTTCCCATGCGAGGCCACTGTGTGTAAAACCTCCAGGAGGCAACTGCCTGCTGATAGAAGAAAGCTCACTCTCCGGTCTCGAGGAAGGAAGGAAGCAGTGGAAATCGGTCACAAGCTTTGCAAGGAAGGATGCATCCCCAACAGCTAATCAGCTCTTGTCAGGGTTTCCATCAATTAAAGGTGGGGGGAGGGGATGGGGGAGAAGGAACAGCACAACACTCAGCTTAAAAAGAGTGAATGAGTCCTTGAGGAAGATGAAGGACAGGTCTGGAGGGAGGCAAAAGAGCCATGGGAAGAAGAAAGTGGAAGAATAGGAGGTAGAATTGGCTGAGAAGAATACAGTCTGCAATAAATCTCACCCAATTTTTATAGCCTGCTTAATACCACTGAGTCCCAGCACAGCTTAAGTCAGAAGGGACCTCTAAAGCACACTCAGCTAGAGCAAGTTGCCCTGGATCACAATGTCCAGGCAGGTTTGGAATCTCTCCAGAGAAGGAGACTCTACAACCTCTCTGGGCAGCCTGAGACAGGGCTCCAGAACACTCACAGAAAAGAATTTTTACTCTGTGTTCAGATGGAACCTCCTGTGTTCGGGTTTGGAGCTGTTGCCCCTTGTGTCACTGGACAGGACTGAGAAAGAGTCCGGCCCACTCCTCTTGACACTTGCCCTTCAGCTATTGATCAGCATTGAGAAGGTCCTCTGATGATAAGTCCCTAAATGGGATATTTCCACGAGGAAAAGGTGCAAAGGTCCACAGAAACTTAATTCAAACAGGGGTGTGGGATGCTGCACAGTAACTCCAAACAGGAGCAGGCCAGTGTGACCTCTGGTTTCTCAACTCTGCTCACCTAAACCAACACCTGTGTAATAACTGCAGAAGACACTTAAGAAGCCAACGCTGCACTGAGATGTAAACACAAGCACCAGCACACAGCTCATTGGAGCAGAAGAAAAGCTCTTCTTGTTCCTACCCATCACCCATGAGGGTCTCTTGGGTGAAATCTGCCTTCAATTCCTCTACTCAAAATACAGATGACAAAAAAATAGAAGGAGCAACTGACAAACCAGGCCATCTACATGGCATGGGAGGTGCCCTGGGCAGCCTGTTCCATGTCTTGATGACCCTTTCAGGGAAGAAATTGTTCCTCATGTTCAACCCAAACGTCTCCTGGCACAACCTCAGGCTGTTTTCTCTTGTCTGTGTCTGCTTCTGCTTGTCCCAATTGGGCATGGCCTCAAGCAACTCCCACCTAGATGACCCTGCTTCTGTGGTGAGCTGGACAAGGTCCTCCCCAGAGATTCCCTCCAAACTCTGTGTGATGCTGTGAAGATGGACAACAGCAGCAGCTTCCCTATAGAGGAATAACAAATGTGTGTGTGGGCACCTGTAGAAGTCAGTGTGCACCTGCTGGGCTACAGGGGCTACACAAAGACGATCACAAGGCTTTGTACCCAGCAGCAGCTGTAGGAAACATGCTCTGTGACCTACCCAAGCTGGTACTACAACAAAGACTTTGCTTTGTAGTTCCACACATGTCCTTTGCTTAACATCTGAAACAATTGCAAGAAAGAACAGGAACAACTTTCTAGGCTGTGTTATCCATAACAATTTTTTTACCCTGAAGGATTCTCAAGCATTTCACCACCACATAACAACCATGGCTGGGGCAAGCTGGAGGGAGTAAAGCCATAAAAGAAGACTTCTTTATTTGTGAAGTCACCTAGACCTCCAGGTACCAGCTTCAAATGATAAAAGAGATGAGACACCTTTCTCAGAAGGCAAGCCCCTCATTCCAAGGGGTTGAGGAGAGCAGAGCCAAGGAAAACCTCTCTGAGGGCAGCTCTCCCCTTCTGAACATGTTACACATCCCCCTGCTTTTGTGTACAGCAATTATCAACCCCCTGAATCAGAGCTTTTCCACCACCCCTCACAAAACACAACCCAAGCTGCTGTTGATCTCAGGTCGAAACACCTTTTTGAGTGTGTTGGGCTGGTGGTCTGGGTGCTTCTCATCCTCCCACTGCAAGAGCAGGGTCTGCCCCGCAGCAAGCAGCTCCCGGAATGCGCAGGCAGCATTTGTTCATTGTACAAGTGCCTTGTTTCCACATTTTCCTGAACAAAGGGCTGAAACAGGGGGGTATATGCGTCACAAGCCCGTCCTGGACATTGCTCACCCTTTTCCTGTGCAAATATTTGTAAACAGATCAAGAATTAATGTCCAGCCAGCTCAAGACCCTGCATAAAAAAATAGGTTTTATTGAAAACAGGATGGCAATCATTTCCCAGATACACTCCATATAGGCCTTTAAGATGAGAAACAACATCCAGAGCAGGAAAACAGCCACCACAGCTGTGCACCAAGCCATTCTCCGAGGTGCAGAAACCATGGGGACTTGTTATTTCACAGCCCCCTCCTCCCTCACAAACACAGAGTGCTTGACAAAGAGTAAGTTAAAGTAAAGATGAAGTTTCTGGTCAGCACATGATAATTCCCCCGGGTTAATTGATGCACAAAACACACTTCACTAACATGTGAGGCTCGATGCTCCTCGTGCTGAAGGATCTTCCTCATGCCTCTCTTTCCAGCAGTCACAGAGAGTCCACATCTTACAGAATCATAGAATCACAGACTGGTTTGGGTTGGAAGGGACCTTTGAAGGTCATCTAGTCTAAGTTCCCTTCAGTAAGCAGGGACATCTTCAACTAGATCAGGTTGTTCAGAGCCCCATCCAACCTAGCCTTGAATATATCACAGAATCAACCAGGTTGGAAAAGACCTCAGAGATCATCAAGTCCAACCTATTACCTATCACCTCATGACAACTAAACCATGGCTGCAAGTGCCACATCCAATCCCTTTTGGAACACCTCCAGAGATGGTGACTCCACCACCTGTATGACCCATATGACCCTGACACACTCTGAACCAGAGCTGTCTAGCTTGGAAAAGAGCTTTAAGATATTTGGTCCAACCATTAACCCAGCACTGCCAGGTCACCACTAAACCATGTCTCTCAGCACCACATCTACACAGCTTGTAAACTCCTCCAGGGATGGGGGACTTCACCATTACTCTGTTAAAGGAAGGGTGAGGAATCTAACACAGAATTACAGGGCTAGGCAGAGCAAGGATCCCCACAGAAATGCACAGCAAAAGGAGAATCAAGAGACCAAATGCAGCAAGATGCACTCAAATTAACAGGGGGGGGAAATTCAGTAATGATGGTCAAACACTGGAGCCAGAGAGGCTGGACAGTCTTCACCCTTGGATACCTCCAAAACTCAACCAGATGTAGCTCTGAGATCCCTGACGTAACTTCAAATTTATCCAGAAGTGTAAAGCTGCACAGAAGTCCTCCATGAGGCTCCTCCAGTATAAATTCTTAGGAGCCTGTGAGAAAAGGGTGGGAATGCTCAATAGAGATTTCCCTCTGTCAAACTGAGCTTTACCTTAGACAACTCAATACTCTTCAGGGAACTTCTCTGCAAAGCACTCTCACTGTTATTGTTGAGATACCATTCCTTCTGGAAACCAACACAAAGTTCTCTGGAGCAGCTAAAGCCTTTCCCAAAAATTCCTGGGACCCCCCTGAGCCCCAGTGCCTGGAAACAGAGCAAATCTTAGGAGGAGCCTTCCCACTCTTACATAATGCTAGCAGCAGTGTTGTTCTTCAGGGTCCTCCTTCTGACCTGTACTCTGCACCACTCAAGGTGAACATCTCATAACAAAATCAGACCTGCTCTTCATATAATCTTAGAATGGGTTGGGTTACAAGGGACCTTTAAAGCTCATCTAGTCCAAACTCCCTGATAGTACAATGGGTTGCTCAACCTCCACAGAATGTTCCCAGGGATGAGACATCTACCACATCTTCAAGCCACCAGGGCCAGGGTCTCACCACCCTCAGTGTAAATCATTTCTTCCTTCTCTCTGTAGTTGGAATCTGCCTCTCTTCGTTTCAAACCATCACCCCTTGTCCTGCCACAACAAACCCTGCTAAAAAGTCTGTCCCCAGCTTTCTTATCAACCCCTCTTCAGTACTGAAAGGCCACCAAAGGTCTCTCTGGAACCTTCCCTTCCTCAGCTCTCTCAGCCTGTCTTCGCAGCAGAGGGCTTCCAGCCCTCAGATCATTTTTGTAGCCTCCTCCAGATCCATTCCAACAAACACTGCAGTAAAGGTTGAAAAAGTGATCTGGGAAACTTCAGAATATTCAACCTCACTTCAGTCCCTGCAGAAGTCATGAATTCAGCCCTCCTGGGACACATTTCCAGGAGTACAGAGGAGACAGGATGAACCAGCGCAGATTTAACCTGGAGAAGTTATGCTAATGGTCTGGTTACCTTCAATAATAGCAAGACAGGATTTATGGATTAAGGGAAATCCATAGATGTCACTGGCTTCAGCAAGGCTTTTATCACGCTCTTCCACAATACTGCACCTAAATCCAGATGTCTCAGCTGGGTGGGTAAATAATTAGTGAGGTGGACAGTTGCACAGGGTCATGATTAATGAGTTGTATCCTACATGGGAGCTGGTAACGTGGGGAATGACAACAGGCTCCTGCTTAACATCTTTAGCAGTGACTTGGAGAAGGCAACAGAGCATGATCTCATGCACTTTGGAGATGACACCAAACTGGGGGGAAAAGCCAACACACTCTTGAGCAGGGCCACAGTCCAGAGAGTCTTGAGATGCCGGAGGAACAGACTGACAGGAACCTGATGAAAATAAGTAAGGAGGGATGCCAAGCACTGCACCTGGGAAGGAAGAACCTCTCACAACAACACAGACTGGGGACTGACTGCCTGGGGAGCAGCTCTGTGGATAAGGACCAAGAGCCTTGGCAGACAGCAAGCTGAACATGGGCCAGCTGTCTGCCCTGGCAGCAGAGGCAGCCAACAGCCTCCTGGGCTGTATTACCAGGAGCCAAGCCAGTAGATTGAGTGAAGTAATTATCCCCCTCCACACAGCACTCATGCAGACTCTATCTACACCCTGCAACCAGTTTGGGGCCTCCCAACTGCAGGAAAGACACCCATAAAACAGAGGGAGTTCACTGGAGGCCACCAAGATGGTTGGGGCTGAAACACTTGCCCCACACAGCAGGAGGTTAATGGAGCTTGTTCAGTCTGGAAAAGTGACTGCTTCAGGGAGACCTAACAACCACCTTCAACACCTGCAAAGATGTAATGGAGCAGAATAAGTGCCCTGAGGTTGTGCTTGGAGGTTTTCAAAGTCAGAATGGATACATCTCTGAGCAACCTGATCCAATTTCAAGAGCTGCCCCTACTTTGGGCAAGAGGTTGGACCAGAGACCTTCAGAGGTTCCTTCCGTGTGGAATGATCTGATGAAATACTGAACATATGCGATATACAGTGTGCAGTTCTGGGCTCCCCGGTTCAAGAGAGACAGGGAACTACTGAAGAGAGTCCACTGCAGGCTACAAAGATGCTGAGGGGCCTGGAGCATCTCTGTGAGAGCCCTGGGGCTGCTGAGCCTGGAGAAGAGCAGCCCCAGAAGAGATCTGATCACTGCTCAGCAAGAGCTAAAGGGCAGGGGGCGAGAGGATGGGACCAGACTCTTTTCAGTGGTGCCCAGTGATGGGGAAAGAAAATTCTTTGCTGTGAGGGTGTTGGAGCCCTGAAGCAGGCTGCCCAGAGAGGTTTTGGAGTCTCCTTCCCTGGAGAGATTCCAAACCTGCCTGGATATTGTGATGCTGGGCAACCTGTGGTAGGTGACCCTACCTGAACATGGAGATTGGACTAGATGCTGTCCAGAGGTCCCTTTCAACCCCCACTGTTTTATGATATCGTTCCCCTGCTCAGAGCTGACAGAGCTAGCCACCGAGATTAGGGCACAGGATTGAGTGACTCAGGCTGGAATCAGCACTAACGGTACAGTATCTGTATTTTCAGTCAGGCAGTGACTGTGCAGAGCTCTGCACAGCCCTGGGAAAGCTCAGCTGCTGCTCCTAACCTCAGGTGACAAGAAGTCTGCATCCGGGCTATTGTAGTAACCCTCTTTCCCCCCACCCCTCCCAGCCCTCCCTCCCCTCTAACACATGTCTGTTTTTCAAGCTGAATATTTTAAGAATCAAGGCTGCCTGTGATCATATCTAGCCAGCTTAGAATGAACACTGATTTCTGTGCTGCTCCTTTGATCGAAGCCAAGTGGTTTTCTCATGGGTAATAAGGTCAGAGGGTTAAAAGAGCAATATGACAATTACAAAAGTTAAATCTATTGCCCCGACAGACAGACACACTACCCAGGGTCCATTAGCACGTAGTACAGAGTGGTTATCACAGGTCACTGACACCAGTTCACTCTAATGGCTTTTCCTGTGTCCTTATCAATCCAGTGCACAAAGTGTCTCACCCTCAGCCTTTCCCTATGATCTCAGGGCTGTGTTTATAGCTATCTAACTCCACCAGGCACCAGTGGGTCAGCCAAGTCAGCAGACAGTGAGATATGCCAGGACACAACGATGGGACAAGCTGCAAAGTGTCTGAGATGAACAAGGAGTTACCAGAGACTTCGAGAAGGAAATTTTTTCCACTGTTCCCCACACCCCCCCAAAAAAAAAAAAAAAAAAGAGTTTAAAGTTCCCAAGGACACCAAGGGAAAACTTTACAGCCCTGATCTAAAAACTAGGAGTAAACCACAAACTTTCCATGCTACAGTTCGAGTTTCAGTATCAACTGAAAGAAACAACTAGTGCTACAAAGAGAAAAAAGAGAGGTTTTTCATATGAAAGAGAGGGTTGGGTAGCTCTTATTATTTGAATTGTGGTTCCTATAAGAGGCTTTCTCATCCCTTGAAAGAAGAACCTCAATTGTTTGCCCTGTTCCCAAAGCACAAACATTTTGGTGGGGATGTTGGAGTGCCCCTGTGGAGAGGTGGGGAAAGGGGCTGGAACGTCACAGCCACCACAGGCAAGCAGATGAGCAACCAGCCTGCCAATTTATTAGCCCTCAAACACAGAAGAGGGAGGATTAATGCAGGCAGCACAATTGCCAGCACACTTCTAAGAGGAATTACACCAAATATTATTTAAGTAGAGAGCTGGGAGGAGGCTCATGATCCCCCCCCCTGCCCCCCAACGGATGTGTGGCATCTCCCACTTGAAATGGGATCTGCTCAGCTTGGAGATGCACAGTGGTGTTCCCCATCCTCAGCCAACCAGCTCACCTTGAGTCCCCAAGTCCCTGAAATTCTCTGCAGCTTTTGCAATGCAAACATATCAATTTTAGCAATAACCAAAACCAAACCTTAGCTTCTCCTCCCAAGGTCGTGTTGGCTCTGCTAAGCCAGCACGATCTAAGCCAGCTGATATCTCAGCTAAAGAGATATCATCGAATCAGAGGATCACTGAGGTTGGAAAAGACCTTTAAGACCATCCAACCATTAATATAAAACATATTCTTCAGTAAAACAGGCAAATGCACCCAGTGGATACAGGGTATGCACAAGGTTTGCATTTGAACAGGAATTTAAAGACACTTCTACACTGATCACGTGGGTGGGTTTCATTTCTTGGTTTGCCTTCTCTCTCCTTTTTTTTACCTTTGCTAATGTGTTTCGTGCATCAAAGCAGCTTTAGGGTTAGAGAGGCTTGGGGGAGAAGCAAGGCAGCAGATAAAAATGTCAATGCTGAGATAGGACAAATTTATAGTAACTACCTGTCAGCTGCTATTTATCTAAATTATCCAGCTCTGGGCTTCTCCAGAAAGACTTCAGCAGCTCGGAGGCAGCGACGTTTTTAAGGCTCTATTTACATCAGAATCTGCTCTTTCTTTTTTTCCCCCCTTTTCTTTTCTTTTTCTTTTTTTTTTGGACACTTGTTCTTTACCCTAAAATGACCCCTTTGTAGCTGGGATCAAAGAGCTGGGAGTGTCGATACCAGTGTCTTCACGAACATGTGAAGAACCTCAAAGTAATTGGTAACCAATTAGCATAAAGCTAAAAAAAAACAACTCACCTTGCTGAGGCAAACCCTAAATGAGTACAAACAGGCAACAGCACTGGCTGAAGCAGGAGCTTAAGTGACTTAAATCACCATCAGCTGCCTTTGAGACAACCTCTTGGAAGCACCCTCTGTGCAAACCACTTTGGCTTTTTTTTGGCTTTTGGGGTTTTTTGACATTCCTTTCTGCTCTTGGTTGGCTCTTTTCTTTCTGCCTTGCTACAGCTCACGGGAAACATGAAACAAAAAGTGCTTTTCATTTTGTGTTATGTAAAGCAAAGCAATTCTATGTCTTGGCCTTGGAATACAAGGCACCCAACAGCTGTTCAGATGATCTAGCAGATAAACCATCTGGCCCAAACCTCACCTTTCCTAATTTATTTTGGATATCGATCAAAGCAGCTCCAGCACTACATAGACTTTGGTCAGAGACAACATAAAAGATACCAAAAAAAAGTCAATGGCAAAATCACTGCACTGAAATCATCTTGTTTCTTCTTTATATAATAATATTACCATTTTCAACAACCTTTTCTATTAACTCAAGGAAAACACAGACCTGATACCAACAGCCTAACCACGCTGCAGATGAATGTCCTTAAATAGCACATTGCTGCTGAACAGACACTAAGTGGAGTTTAGTGCTTGCAAGCAGCTAAACCTACAGACTATGGCCAACTGACCACAGAGACCAGGGCAGGCCCCAAGAGTTGTGTGTTCTGGCTCTGCTGCTGTCTCCCCTCCTTCACCCTGTTAGATGATGAATTGATATTTGAAACCCCACCACATCCTTGGTTCCAGCCAGTTTTGGTTTAATTTTCCTAGGAAAAGGACAGTACACACTTGTCTAATGTTACCAGGATTCCCACTGGGACACCCAGGTTGTTACATGGTTACCCATCTGTACAGGACAGAGGTGGACCTATTGAAGCAGGGACAGAGACCACAACAATGACCTGAGAGCTGGAAGCCCTCTGCTGTGAGGCCAGGCTGAGGGAGCTGGGGTTGTTCAGCATGGAGAAGGCTCCAGGGAGACCTTCTGGTGGCCTTTCAGTACTTACAGGGGCTCATCAGTAAGCTGAGGACAGACCTTTTTAGCAGGGCCTGTTGTGACAGGACAAGTGGTGATGGTTTGAAACTAAAAGAAGGAGATTCAGACTGGAGAGGAGGAAGAAATGTTTTACAGTGAGGGTGGTGAGACCTTGGCTCAGGCTGCCCAGAGCGGAGTAAATGCCCCACGGCCAGAACCACTCCAGCTCAGGTCAGACAGGGCTCAGAGCAGCCTGCTCTAGCTGAAGATGTCCCTGCTGACTGCAGGGCAGTTGGACCAGATGACCTTCACGATCCTTTCCACCCCTAACCACGCAGTGATTCCACCTGAAGAGCCTTTTGTGATGCCATTCAGGGTGTATTTGCTACACGCAGAAACCGCAGGCAGGGCGAGGACTTGTTTTTCCAGGCACCCTTTGGGGCCGTAAAACCCGAATGGACCAAAGCAGAGAGGGTTACTTGAGCAAAGAAGGGTCATCCATGTGTACAACTCCACGCAGAACGCACAGACACACTCCCGTGCTGTTTTGTTCCGTGCCTGCAGATATTGACAGCCTGCCCTACGCCCATTTCTTCCTCAAGACGCCGTGCCCCGTTTCTCACAAGAAAAGGAATCGCGGATGAATGGTCCCATAAAGCATCCCGGCAGAGCCTGTCCTCCCCTGAGCCGTCACCACGCCAAGGTCCAACTCTCAATTAACCCCCACCTGACCTTCCTTCACTTTCTTTCCCCCTCCTCTGCCCTTCCTGAGAAAGTTCAGCGTTTCCTGGAAAAGTCTCCTCGCCTGTTTGATTTTGTACTTCGCCTTGGTTGCCGAAGGAAGGATTTACAGGTGCCTGGCCCCCGCCGCAAGACCATGACCGCAGGCTGACCTCCCGTTACAATATGTGAACTCCTGCCCTGCTGATAAGGCTGGCAGATATGAGTAGGATTTTTCAAATAATCCTTTGGGAATTTATAAGCAGCACAGCCATAAAACCGAGGTGACTGGAAGGTCGATTTCACTAAAAATAATAAATATCTCCATGTTTATTCAACGTGGGCCTTCTCGACCGCGGGCCCGGCGCTCGGGGAACGCTATTGCAAATGACAAATATTAGGAGTTTTGGGTAACTATTACATTATGATCCTTCCGTCTGACACTGATGTGGCCGTTTCCCTTGATGCCTGCTGGATCTCTGACATTGTTCAACCCAAGCCGGGCCTAGAAAGCCAGGGCAGGATTCAATCACGGGTCAGGAAAAGGGCAGTTTTCTATCCAGGAGCCTCTACTACTGTTGGTTACCTTATTCTCTTGCTCCTGTCTCACCGAGATACCTTCTTTAGAGCTCTGCTGTGCACTTTTGCTCATTACCAGGGCTTTTGGCTGAGTTAGAAGAGCAGGGGGAGAAGGACTGAACCCTCTCAGCTCAGTATGGGAACAGAGGATGCTAGCCTGCTGCACTAGGTTTAACCCCACCACCATCATTAGCATGGTTTAGTTGATTAGATAGTGTCAGATGATAGGTTAGACTCTATGATCTCAAAGGTCTTTTCCAACTTGGTTAATTCTATTCTAGTCTATTCTATTCCAAACACCAAGATACTATTCTTTTGGCAAGAACCAGATGCTCCTTGAGGCTACTTCCAACCTACTATTCCATGATACTGATCAACCTGGCCATCACTGAAAAGTACCTGGTCTCCTCCTCTTGTCATCCTCCTTTAGATATTGATAAGTATTAGGAAGATATTTTCTCAGGCTGTTCTTCTCTAGGCTAAACAGCCCTATGGCTTTCAGCCTTCCTTCTTCACAGAGGCTCTCCAGTCCCCTCAGCACCTCTGTAGCCTTCACTGGACTCTCTCCAGTAGTTCCCTGTCTCCCTGGAACTGGGGAGCCCAAACTGGACAGCACACTCCAAATATGGCCTCACTAGGGCAGAACAGATAGAGAAGAGAACCTCCCTTGACCTGCTGGCCACATTCTTCTTCATACGCCCCAGGGGACCATTTGCCTTCTTGGCCAGGAGAGCACATGGCTGGCTCATGGTGAACTTCTTGTCCAGCAGCACTCCCAGTTCCTTCTTTGCAGAGCTGCTTTTCAGGGGGGACTATAATTGGAATGGTTTTGGAGGGAATACAATCTGAATGGCTATTTCAGATCAAAAAAATCCAAAACAACAAGACAACAACAACAAAGCCCCAGTGGAGAAACAAGACCATTTCCAACGTGCAAAACTGACACCCCCCAAGCTCCTCACCCTTTCCAGAGCAGCTCTCTGTAGAAACCCTCAGTTAAATAAACACCCTTGCATTGAACAAGTGCACATAAGCTACCCAAACAGGATCCCTAATCCTGTTTTCATTCTATGTGTTCTTCACTGAAGTTTCTCCAAAGAAAGTGACACTTTGAAATCCACAAACCATCTCAGGCCAGTTGTAATCTTCAATTAGCACACTCCCTGAACCAGGCTCCTGACGCCGGATTTGAGGAGGAGGAGTTTTTTGGTCCAAGAAAAACAGAGTAACGCATTTTGGGTAGGTTAACTTTTTCATTCCAATAAAACATCGTGGCAATGTGGCCAAATTACATAATTATTAACAGATGAGGGCACAAAAAAGATTTTATATAAATGTTTTTGATGACAATCCTTTTCCTTTTCACAAATTCATTTGTATGTATTGCTGGCGAAACTGGCTTGAGAAGTGCCTGAAAAACAATTCTCTCTCAGGCCTGGCTCCACGGTGGAAAGGGAGGAAAGCTGTGAACAGAGTGCTCCTTTCATCTGCTGCCTGCCCTTCAGATTGCTCAACCACAGGAGAAGAGCCCTTGGAAAGCTCCTTCTCTCCAAAGGATGGACTCATAAAACACAGGTTCGCTGGGTCTGCAGATGCAAGGCTCGTCCGCTACTGGAAGCATCTTGGAAATTAAGAGTTGAAGGGTAAGCTACAAAGGGCATCTCACTGCCCTTCTTGTAAATCAGTTGGCTTTAAAAAAAATCAATGCCTTATGTACTCACAATGTCTGAGAAGGAACACAGCTCATCCAGCAGCCCACGGCCACAGAGATGGGAGCTCTCCTCAGAAGTTCTCAAGGATGTAACACTGCTCAGAGCAACGCTTTTTAGGCAGTAGCCAGTCACCAACACAGGAGAGTTTCAGTTTGACCACATTTTTCAGTGCAAAAGGGAACTACTTGAGATGGTCCAGTGGAGCCTTCCTACCCTCAACCAGATCAACACTCCTGCCTAACTTGGTGTCAAACATACTGAGGGTTCCCTTGATCCTTTCATCCAAATCATTGATGAAACTAATGAAGAGAACAAGCCCCAGCCCTGGGAACATCACTTGTGACCATTACCCAATCAAAGTTAACTCCATTCACCACAACATTTTGGGCCCAGCCACCCAGTCAGTTTTTCACCCCGATAGAGAGGACAGTTCCTTACCAGCACAGAGTATATGTGTAGGCATCGGTACACTGGAGAAAAGTCCACCAGGTCCTGGGCTCCAGGCACCTAAAAAACAGCAGGAGATTCAGTGTGGATGATGCAGAAGATATCCAGGTGAGTGCAAGTCCAACATACCACAATCAGGTAAGTGCAACTCCAAAGCATGCAAGTCCCACCAAGAATGACACCAAGATTTCAGGCATGGAACAGTTCAGAGTGACCACTGGCACCTATCTGGATGTACAGCAGCTGCATTTTTTAATGTTTCTGAACGTAGGAAAATGTCATTTGATATTGCTCTTGCTTCATCTACACTCCATGATGAAATCCCATTGCCTCAGGCAGAGGGCAACCTCATGAAGTTCAACCAGGGCAAGTGTAGAGTCCTGAATCTGGGAAGGAACAATCCCCTGACACCAGTACAGGTTAGGGGTTGACCTGCTGGAAAGCAGCTCTGCAGAGAAGGACCTGGGAATGCTGCTGGACAGCAAGGTCATTGTGAGCCAGCAGTGTGCCCTTGTGGCCAAGAAGGCCAATGGGATCCTGGGGTACACTAAGATGACTGTGATCAGCAGTTCACCTATGAGGGTGCTGGAGCCCTGGAGCAGGATGCCCAGAGAGGTTGTGGGGTCTCCTTCTCTGGAGAGATTCCAAACCTCCCTGGACATTGCAATCCTGGGCAAGCTGCTGTGGGTGACACTGCTTTAGCAGTCAGGTCAGACTGGATGATCTCCAGAGGTCCCTTCCAACCCCCCATGCTGGGACTCTGATTCTGTTTGGCCCTCTCCTAGACAGCTCAGCAGAGATTTCGTTTTGGCCATAGACTTCAATACAAGCTCAAGCATCCTGGCACAAACCATCTGGATACTTATGAAACAAAGGAGAACAAAAAAAAACCTCCAACCCCTTGTTCTCTAGATTTCTAGTCTGAATTCTTTAAAAGCACCAATTCTGGCTTATTTTCTTTTCTCTTCCTGTCAAACACCCTCACCACACAGACTCCACCACCTTTCAACAGCACAGGGAGTCTTGCACAGGGACAAGGAAGCTCATTTTGGAAGGGTGGGACAGAGGGAGGGAGGGGGAGAGGAAAGATCAGAGGAGGAATTTGCATACAAGAAGCTTGTGTCCTTTGGAGATGTTCAAGCCAACACAGCATTAAGCTTGTTGGCCAAGGCATAAAGCTGAAGCAAGCATCCTTCTCCCCCAAAATCCAGAGAGGAGGGGAGTGTTCTGTTGACATGTGGTGGAAAAAAGTGGAGAAAGATGAAAGGGAGCAATGGACAGGCCTGGGAAACATGTTTATTTTATATATTTTTAATTATGCTTAAGAGGCATTCCTGCTAAAAAAGGAAGATGAAGAAGAGAGAAGCCTCTATCTGGGTGAGGGTATGCCAGCCTCAACCAACCCTGGGGCAAGTGGTCCTCCTCATCTAAAGCTATGGTTCCAAGCTGGGGAGTGCAGAAGTTACAGGCTGGAAAGGGAAAACAGGGGATTTTGTCAAAGAGTCTCCTGAGTGATGTGGAACTGCAGCTCTCAAACAATCTCCACAGTCCTCAGCACTGCAGGGGTTCTTGGGTACAGCTAAAACAATGAAGGACACTACAGAGACACAGAAGCAACACATGGCACAGGAGCCACCACATCACTATGGTGGGACCATCCTGAACCACCAGACTGGCTATGAGGCCACAAAAAACCCAAGCAAACTTAACAGACCCTAGCTGGTGGTGCAGAGAGGATAAGCAGGCAACTGGGAACAGGCAGCAAAGAGTAATTTAGTGGTATGGCACGAGCCTGCTCACCCATCTCACCTGGCCTGTCCTCCTCCCTCGCACCAAGCACTCCACTGTCAGTGACATGGGCAGTGGGATGGAATGCACCCTCAGCAAGTTTGCAGATGACACCGAGCTGAGTGGCGCAGTCAACACACCTGAGGGTTATACTGTGATGTCCTGCAGAGTGACATAGACAGGCTTGAGAAGTGGGGCCAGGTGAACCTCATGAGGTTCAAAAAGGCCAAATGCAAGGTCCTGCACACGGGCCAGGATGATTCTCAGTATCAATACAGGAGCATGAAACAATGGAGAGCAACACTGTGGAGAATGCTAGGGGATATTAGTGGGTGAGGAGCTGGATGTGAGCTGGCGCTGTGCAATCACAACCCAGAGCCAGCCGCATCCTGGATTGATCCCCAGCAGTGTGGGCAGCAGGGGCAGGGAAGGGATTCTGCCCCTCTGCTGTTCTCTGCTGAGAACCCCCTGCAGTGCTGGGGCCAGCTCTGGAGTTAACACAGCTCAGACAGGGACCTGTGGGAGCAGGGCCAGAGAAGACAACAGCAATGATGGGAGAGCTGGAATCCCTCTGCTGTGAGACCAGGCTGAGAGAGTTGGGGTTGTTCAAACTGGAAGAGAGATTTTCTTGTGGCCTTTCAGTTCTTAAAAGTGGTCTGTCAAAAAGCTGGGGGGAAAATCGTCAGGATAAGTGGTGATTATTTTAAACTAAAAAAGGGTAAATTGAGATTAGATAGAAGGAAGAAAATCTTCCCTGTGAGGGTGGTGAGACACTGGCCCAAGCTGCCCAGAGAAGTTGTGGATTTCCATCCCTGGAAGTGTTCATGGCCAGGTCTGACAGGCTTTGAGCCATCTGATCTAGTGGAAGTTGTCCCTACCCATGGCAGGGGGGTGGAACTAAATGATCTTTAAGTTCCCTTCCATTCCAATCCAAACCAAACCATTCTGTGATCTGAGCAGCTCTTGCAGATGGGCAAGGTTGGCTCCCTGGGAAGCAGGAGGGTTTCTGAGCGAGGCATGGGGCGGGCACTGCCTGCGTGGCCCTTTGCATGTGGAGCGCGGCTGCTCGACAAGCCCCAGCCCGGGCTGCCAGCCACAGCCAGGGCAGGCAGCTGTGAAACACAGCTCACCATCTCACTAACATCTCTTGCTTTCACCTTTATAAGGCTTTATGTGACAATTGCAGACACTAGGCAGCAATTCTGCTATGTTAATGCCAATTTTATCACATCTTGTGTGTCATTTATTTTCCATTTGCAGTCTCCCAGGTCCTCTAATGCTCCGTAAACAGCTCTCCAATCCAGATTTCAGCTGCTTTGTGGACTCCTCGGGTACAGATTCCGCCTTGCTTTATTCCTCCAGCATTCAGCTCAATTGGTCTCCAGTTGGTAGAACAGTAAATCACTCCTGGCTCCAAAATCCCCGATTGCAAAACAGCTGGAGATCACTAAAGCAGAGAGGGAAGCATCGGTACTGGCTCGGCCCAGCCGTCCTCCGGCGACCACCATCAGCGTGGGGAAGCTGGACTGGATGGACCCGAGTCCAGCCTGTGTTTTTCTAAGGGAGGAGAAATCTGTCATCCCTTCACATCATCTTCAAAGCAGGAGATGTTTTCCTACAGATTTGAATTCGGGATCAAACGGTTTTGCTCCTCTTGGATTTGGGGCACTGGTTGAACACGGTCCACGGAGAAATATTTCTGATAAAGATTTGTGAAATCAGGATATTGCCAAAAACGGAGCTTACTCCCACAGAGAAATTCTTTTCAAAGCAGACTGCAACATTTTCACAGTCTCTGATCTTCTGTAAAAACTTTTAAGCCCACACACGCTCTCACAAATAAATCTGCTGGACTGTCCTGCTGAGTTAACATCTCCGAGACGTTGAATTGCTAATCTAGGTAGGACACTATCAGACCTGGAAGTGCAAGCTCTGGGCCACAAGAAAGCTTTTTTTGCAAACAGAAAGACAAGCACCCAAAAACTGTGCTGGGAACATCAATGTATTGTATAGACCTACAGGATATTAGAGGAAAGGAACAGATCGACCCATCCACGTACAGCCAGAGCCCAACACCTGAACAACCAACCATCCCACACATTAAAATCTTTCCAGTAGAGGCCTCTGAATAACAGGGAATATGTCAAATTATCTCAATGGATAGATTAGTACACTCTACAGTTTAAACACATCTGGTAGTAGGTTCAACAAGGCCAAGTGTTGGATCCTGCATGTGGGTCACAACGACCCCATGAATGCTCCAGGCTTGGGGCAGAGCGGCTGGAAACTGCCTGATGGAAAAGGACTTGTGATGCTGATCATCAGCTGGCAGAACATGGGCCAGGGCGTGCCCAACTGGCCAAGAAGGCCAACAGCATCCTGACTTGGATCAGCAGGACCCAGGCAGGGATCATTCCCCTGTACTTGGAACTGATGGACAAGAAGAAATGGTTTAAAGTTGCATCATGGTATGTTTAGGGTGGACATGAGGAACAATTCCTTCCCCCAGAAGGTTACAAAGCCCTGGACCAGGCTGCCCAGGGCAGTGGTGGAGTTCCCATCCCTGGAGGGGTTTAAAAGCCACACAGATGTGGTGCTGGGGAACGCAGTTTAGTGGTGATCTGGCAGTGCTGGGTTAACAGTTGGACTTGATGTTCTTGGAGGTTTCTACCAACCTAAACAAGTCTATGACTCTGATTCTATATTTATCTACTTAGCTAACACTTGGATATTTAGACCTATCTAAAAAGTCAGCACATCCCCTTTAGCAGTGACTTGATTTCCCCAGCCAAGGCTGCACTACCAGTGTTCAACAGAATAAATATCTGATTGTCAAAACTTGATGATGAAAAGACACCAAGAGCTGCCTCACAACAGGACTGATTCCTCCCCTGACATGTCCCTTTCAGCCTAATCTTTTTTTTTCTTGTCTATTTTTTTTTTCATCCTTTTCATTTGCAGAACAAAGAATTTATTCATCTTGTCTGAAATTTTCCCTGTCCACAAAACATCAGCTTCACAAACCTCATTCCCAAATCCTGCATCCAGCACGTTCCTGGTGCTGGGAGCAGAGGCAGACCTGTCACTTTCTGTAAACAGCCAAGCCCTCTCTTCTTGCAAGAACATTTTCACTTGGGTTAAACACTGACTGTAGCAAATTTAACCCATGGGAGACAAGTTCCCAACAGAAATGCTTGATTCAAACTGCTACCAACACAAGAGATGGTGGCAGTTGGTGGCCTAGAATCTAGGGATGCTCTGCTCTGGATTTAGACAGAGATGCAATGGCTTGAATCTAGTTTTTGATGCACACAAGGACAGACACCTTCCTCCCTCTTTCAGTGAGGGAAAAGAACCTCCAGATCTAAACACCAGGAACCCAGGAGAGGTGTTTTATGAACCATCTCATACCCACACACGTGGGTAAGGTGGTGCAGAGGAATACAAGCACATACAACACTGCATCCGTAAAGGCTCAAGTCCAACAGAGGACACTGAGCAGTCTCAGCATCTTACTGTGATGCACACACTGTAGAAAGCCTCTGTTCACCTTCCAGAGTAAAACTCTACTGCTCAGAGTAGCATTGGTACTGTACTGTGTCCAGCTCTGGAGTCCTCAGCACAGGATAGTCATGGACTTGTTGGAGTGGGTCCAGATGAGGCCTCAAAAAGAATCACAGGGATGAAGAAAGGCTGAGAGAGTTGGGGCTGTTCAGCCTGGAGACCAGAAGGATCTGGGGAAAACCTTTCCTACAGAGAAAGTTTTCACACTTTGGGTGGTGAAACACAGGCACAGGTTGCCAAGAGAGGGGGTAGATGTCCCATCCCTAGAAACATTACAGGTCATGTCAAATGGGACTCTGAGCAAGCTGGGCTAGTTGTAGAGGGGTTGGATCCCTGCAGAGGGGTTGGACCTGTATGGGTCCCTTGCAACCCCAAGCATTTTATGAGGCAGCAAACAATCTTTGGGTACCAGCAGCCCCAAAGCACTTTTCCCCATGCTGAACACAGGTTCAGAACAAAATGTGCTGCAGACCTGCTGTATCTCAGGTGCCCTTTGACTGTCCCGTGGCTTAACCTTAGGGGAAAAGCCTGAATGCTTTTGCAAGGTCAAGAGGACACTCAGGATACTGTGATACTGGAAGTGGACAGCTGGTCCTGCAGACTAACTGATTTCACTCTGTCTCACATCACAGACAACAGGCAGACAGCTTTGTCTGGAAACAGAGAGGCTTCTCGCAGTGGCCAAGAGGGTTTATGCACAATTACTCGTGGAAGCAAAGAAAACACAGAGGCTGATGGCACCTAGCAAAGCCATTTATCAGGGAAAGTCAGGAGAGCTCTCTGGGGTGCCTGCTGTATCTCCCAAAACGTTGTAAGAGATCCATGACACCCACTGAGAGAATTCCAGCTCAGTCCTACAGCCAGGTCACCCTGAAAGCATGCCAAAAGCAGGATGGATTTTGGCTACACCTCACACCTGCTGATGTCCTGAGTGCCAAACTCCTTCTCCAGATAGAAAACTGTCTGGAATTTGTTGATTTGTTATTAGGAGATAGTTAAAGAATGTGTAATGTCCTTCCTTACAATTTCACCTTCTCCAAAAGGAAGCCTCTGGGAGTCCAACTCAGCCCAACCACTTCACAGACACCTGAGCAGCCTTCCTAAGGGACAGGAAGAAACAACGCCGGCGACTTTGTCCTGCTGCACTCAGGATCACACAAGAAAAGTCATTGAAAATGAGAAGAATCTGGATGAGCTTTGTAGTTTTCTGGATGTTTTATACTACAAAGGGAAGAGCTGGCACAAACTGGACAGACTGTGGAGCTACTCACTGTGAAATGCAAATTCTCCTTCCGTAACTTGACATTCATAAAAGCTGGATTTAAGCCTTCTCCCAGCTCCCTTCACAGCTGGGCCCATCCCTCACTCCCATTATAGTGGGAGATGCCACCTCTGTGAAGCATTTGTACTGAAGCAAGACAAGTCTGGGCCATAATGTCTCCAAACTGGAGAATGGAGAACCACATCCCATGTTAGTCCTCCTGAATGCAGCTGGCAGAGCTCTCTTATGCTGCTCCAAGGGAGAGAATGATCTACACTGCAATACATAGAACTTTAGAATCCTTTTGACTGGAAGAAGCCTTTAAGATCATTGGCTTCAACAGTTAATCCAGCACTGTCACATCCACCACTAAACCACTGACACCATTTCAGGGAAGAAATTGTTCCTCATTCTTACCTAAACCTTCCCTGACACAACCTGAGGTCATTTCCTCTTGTCCTATCGCTGGTTCCTTGGGAGACCAACCCCCACATCACTCCAAACTCTTTTCAAGGAGTTGTAGAGAGGGAGAAGGTCTCCCCTCATCCTTCTTCTCCCCATGCTGAACAATCCCAAGTCCCTCAGCTGCTCCTCACAAGACTCTAGACCCTTCACCAGATTATTGCACTTCTCCGGACACACTCCAACACTGTGGAATGAGAGGCCCAAAAATGAACCCAGGATTCAGGGTGCAGCCTCACCAGTGCCAAGTACAGGGGAATGATCTCTGCCCTGGTCCTGCTGGGCACACTGTTGATGATACAACCAGGATGCTGTTGGCCTTCTTGGCCACCTGGGCACATGCTGGCTCATATTCAGCTGGCACTCAAACAGGTCCTTTTCCACAGGACCACTCTTCCCCAAGCTTGGAGCATTCATGTGCAAGACTTGTCCTTATTGAACCTTCTCACACCGGCCTCAGCCCATCAATCCAGGCTGGCCAGATCCCTCTGTACAGCCTCCAAACCCTCCAGCCTATCAACTCCTACCCAACTCAGTGTTGTCTGCAAAGTGACTGGGAGTGCACTCAATGTCCTCATCCAGATCACTGATCAAGATACTAAAGTACTGAGCCCTGAGGAACACCACCTGTGACTGGCAACTCCAGTTTAGCTCCATTCCCCATGAACCCCTGGGCCCAGCCACGCACCCAGTTAATTCATCTAGAGAAGAGAACACCTGCCCAAGCCATGAGCAGCCAGGTTCTCCAGAAGAACACCACAGGCTGCACTGACAGAGGCTATAGTAAAGCACAGGTAGACTACATCCAGACTTCAGATGTGGCCTTCAGCCACATGAGAAAGCCAGGCCAAGCAGATAGAGCAGCTCTTGCAGGGCCTGACCCCATTGAGCTCTGTTTCATCACCACGGACAGCTGCCTCTTTTGCCCATGTCCCACCTTCACTGTCATCCTGAGGGCCCACTTCATCCCTTCACCAAGGTCATTGGTGAAGATTTTGAACAAGTCTGACCCCTAGGGAACACCACAACCCCAAACCCTGCAAATAGCCTCAAACTTTTCAACACAAAGTATGCCTCTGCCACCAAGACACACGTCCCACAGCAAAGGCTAAGGATCTGTAGTGCTTCACAGCAATTTATCTTGTGTTAAATGGAGAGCAGATACAAAACTGCCCTCCCAAGTCAGCACAGAAGGGCAGCCCTTGAGCTGGGGGACAGAAGACATGGACTGTTCAGTTCTCACACAACACTTGACCCCTCTGAGCCTGCTGAAAAGAATAGGGACAGTGGTGCACACCAACCCAATACTGCAATACTCTCTACGTGCTACAACCTATTTGCCACCTTCATGACACCATGAAAGGCTGAGCGAGGTGCAAACACCTTTTGAGACCTTACTGATCACCCCCAAACCATCCAGTCTCCTGGATTTGATGGTATACAGTTACCTCTTCATCCTCATCCTCATCTTCAACATCCAGGATACCCGAATCTTGCTCAGACATGGGGCTAGTGTTTTTTACCTCCAGCTCGGAGCTTGCGCAGGCTTCTTTCTTGGACTTCTTCCCCCCGCTTATCCTGGGATGCTGGGATACAATATTGTCCAGGTTTCTTTGCTGCTGTGCCTAGAGAAAGGAGAGGGGGGGGGGGGTTAAAAAAAAAAGAACAAATTTCACCTTTTATGACAGCATCCTTGGATTTATTTTCTTCTTTCTCAGCCACAAGATGCAATCAGTCACGGAATCCGACAAAGCAGAGGCAGTAAAACGTGCGCTCCGTGGAGCACAGAAAACCTTCAACCGTTATGGTTTTTGCCTAGTGCAGATAGTCCAAAGAACCAGAAGATTCATTTCAAAACCCACTCCAGGGATTATGCAACAACACAAACAATATTCTGACTCTTCACAAATCAAAACACCAAACCCATCGTGCTGCCATATTGATCTATTTACAACCCAGATGCAGAAATATTAGCCCATAGGCCATGTGGTGACTGTCACAGGCTAAATTAAAGGACGTACTTAACCATTGGATTTGTTCCTCTTTTCAACTCGTGTCAGCACAAAACATTCCACATCTGGACCCCAGAGGTTCCTGAAAGCATTTTTGTGGTACCCCAGGAGAGCTTAATTGTAGGCTGCTGATGTAGGGAATGAGCTGTGAAAGGTACTGAACCAAAAGCCTCTTTCCGGGAGGAGTGCCACGATTCAGGGAGCAGAACGCACGGACGCGGTGGAGCTCCTCGGCCCGCTCCTGGCACCCATTCCTGGGGGCTTGGGCTTCATTGGCAGCAGAGGTCGACGTGTGTTCTCTGCTGCAAAGACTGACTTGGCTTCCCCCTTCTTACTGAGCAGAATATTTGACAGGCAAAAGGGTTTAGCTCCAGTTGTTCAAGAGACTGGACCAAGAACTCCAAACTGATGGTGAAGAACGAGGAGGGGGAATGGCATGGAGGCACCGTTCTGAACCCAAATGGCAAAGCATGGCCAAAGCAAGGGGGAAAGGCCAAGCCAGTGGATGCAGAGGTTCTGCACATGTGGGCCTGTGCTCTGCTGTAATTAGAAACTAAACACTGAAATGTATATGGGTTTACATGATCCCTCCCCATTTTTTCCTCTACATTTTGAATCTGCATCTGCATGGAAACCATCCAGAGGGCTCTCTGAAAATGTTAACTTGGATGGTAGGTTTCTTATTTAAAAGGATTGAGTTTTAGATATGTGTCCATTATTTATGTTATTAACATTACCTGTACAATCCAAATCAAACCTCCCTCTGAATCCCTCATTGCTGTGCTGCAACAGGAGACAAAGAAGGTGGCAAGAGGCACCATCCCCTGCTCCACACTAACATGACAGCAAAAGAAAGAAGAAGGAACACCAGGAATCCTACTGTAGATTCTGTTGTCAGTGAAACCAACTGTGCTAGGAAAACAGAGACTTGAAACAAGAGGAACCTATAAAAAAGTAGTTAATTATTTTGGCTAAACTGCAGAAAACCTCATCCAGAGTATAAGCCTGCTAAATTATTTCCTTTTAAACACATTAAAGGATTAATAGCATGCAAAAATATCTTGTGAGTCCTCTTTTGACAGCCTGTCTCAGCTCAACTCCTGTATGAATCCTTCCTTGGGAAGACAGATCCCATCAGAGATGTAGCTTCTAGATCTGAGGAACATTAAAAGCCAAGTATAGAATGGATCTCCCAACCCACCCAAAATCCTGCAGCATTTACTGTCACAGAATCATAGAATCCCACCATGAGAGAGGTTGGAAGGGACCTCTGGAGATCATCCTGTCCAGCCCTTCTGCTAAAGCAGAATCACCCACATAAGGCTGCCCAGGATCACAAAGTCCAGGTGGGTTTGCAATCTCTCCAGGTAAGGAGACTCCACAACCTCTCTGGGCAGCCTGATCCAAGGCTCCTGCACCCTCACACCGAAGAAGTTTCTCCTCCTGCACAGATGGAGCCTCCTGGGTTCCAGTTTGTGCCCACTGCAACTTGTCCTGCTACTCAGAACCACTGAAAAAGAGTCTGGCCCCATCCTCTTGCCCCCTGACCATTAGCTCTTGCTGAGCACTGATCAGATCCCCTCTGGGACTGCTCTGCTCCAGGCTCAACATCCCCAGGGCTCACAGCCTTTCCTCCTCACAGTGATGCTCCAGGCCCCTCAGCATCTTTGCAGGCTCTGCTGTAGTCTCTCCAGTAGCTCCTTGCCTCTCTCAAACTAGGGAGGCCCAGAACTGGCCCCAGCACTCCAGGTACAGCCTCACTGGGGCAGAGCAGAGTGGGAGAATTGTTGTGTAAGGCAAAGCGCCCTTCCCACCCTGCACACACAATCAGCTTCCTTTCAATTAATGAAGGTGGCAATTGCTACTTAAATCAAATGCATCTAGCTGCGGTCGCACCGGGAACGGGAGCTGCCCTTTGCGTGAGGAGCAGCCGCGGCGCAGGACAATCTTGACCTCTAGTGGTTGGAGAGCGGTAACAGCCTGGATGCTCACAAGAGCTCCTGCAAGAGAAGGGACATCCAACCAAGCCCATGCCAAAGATCTCTTCAGGGATGAGTCTCACCAAAAGGGTTTTTTGCAGCAGTGCCACTGGAGGAGCTCTGTGTGAAGGCGAATTTCTGCCAGTAGGGTCCAATACTCGAAGCAGTTGGGCAAAAAGTGTTTTTTGCATTAGAATTCCTGAACTTCAGAGGCACAGCTCTATAGAAAGGCATTGCAACAGCCTGTGAAGGGAATTAGGACTTCAAAAAGGGGCGTCAGCGCTTGGTCTTTCTGAAGGGCACACAACAAAGGGAATGGAGGCTTGATTCCACCCTCAGATACGCCCATTTATAAGTTACTCAACTGAAGTGTAATGAAGCTGTAACACTGAATCCAGTGGAAATTACACCAAAAGCAAGCTCAGTGTGCTCATTAAAATCCCTCGAATTTATGTAATCTGTTTGCCTCTAGAAAGAGCAGGAATCAAAGAATGGGAACATGCAAATTGGGGGGATAAAACACTGTGCCTGAAACGGATCATTAAACAGGGTGTAGCAAGATCACAGCAGGACAAGAGGGAGAAGAGGAATGCAGGGCAACAAGCTGAGGGGGCTGTTGCCAGCTCTGACCTTGGCCAGTGAAGTCCTGAATATGCAGTGTTCAGCATTTTAGGCAGAACACAGAAACAGTCTCATGAGAGGACCTTGTGGATGTGTCCTCCTCTGCTATGAGGATAGGCTGAGGGAACTGGGATTGTTCAGCCTAGAGAAGAGAAGACTCTGGGGGGACCTTAAAGCTGCCTTCCAAAACCTGAAGGGAACCTATAGGAAGGCTGGAGAGGGACACGAGAGTGTCCACTGATAGGACAAGGGGAAATAGGTTTAAATTGAAGGAGAACAGCTTTAGATTGGATCTTAGGAAGCAATTCTTCACTATGAGGGTGGCAAGACTCTGGAATGATTGTCCAGAGAGGCTGCAGATGTCCCCTCCCTGGAGACGTTCAAAGCTAGGTTGGATGGGGCCTTGAATAACCTGGTCTAGTTGAGAGGTGTCCCTGCACATGGCAGGGAGGTTGGATTAGATGCTAAGTTCTCTTCCATCCTAAGCCATTCTATGAGTCTCAGAAAATTCTTAGCCCTCCATCTCTTTTCAAACCAGAGGTATTAATGCCATTCTTCAGCTTCAGCTACACTCACAAGAAGAGCTCAAAAGTACATAACATCTATTGATCAGATGTCAATACTGCCAAGATCTAAAACAAGTACTGACAAGAGTCTGTCCTTGTAGATAAAGCCATCACTCAGGGCCAAGGAGTCCAAAAATTGGAGTAAAGTTGGAATCAGTCTCTTCTCCCAGGGAACAAGCAATAGAACAAGAGGAAATGGCCTCAAGTTGTGCCAGGGGAGGACAATTTCTTCCCTAAAAGGTTTGTCGAGCCCTGGCCCAGGCTGCCCAGGGCAGTGGTGGAGTCTCCATCCCTTGGAGAGGTTTAAAAGCCATGGAGATGTGGTACTGAGATACATGGATTAGTGGTGACCTGGCAGTGCTAGGTTAGCAGTTGGACTTGAGGACCTTAAAGGTCTCTTCCAGCCAAAATGATTCTATAACACCTATTGATCAAATGTCAATATGGCTAAGAACCAAAATCTTAGGGCATGGGGCAATGGGCACGAAGTGGAACCTGGGAAGTTCCACCTAATCATAAAAGAATCTTTCCAATGAGGGTCTCACAGCACTGGAGCAGGCTGTCCACGGAGGCTGTGGAGTCTCCTTCTGTAGAGAGATTCCAATCACACCTGGACGCTGTGATCCTGGGCAAGCTGCTGTAGGTGACCCTGCTTTAGCAGGGGGTTGGACTGGATGATCCACATATGTCCCTTCCCACTCCCACCACTCTGTGCAACCCCGTCCTGCAGAGCTGCTGCACAATGGACACAGCCCATCAGCAGGCAGCTGGGAGCCCAAGGAGCTGCTGTGGGGCAAGCAGAGCCCATAACTGAGGTGTTCCACTGGAATGACACCAGGTAGACGCCAGCAATCACAGTAATTGCTTTTCCATTAACAGGAGGGCACTTCCCCCACCCCCAAGCTTGGCAGGAAACAATCTGGACTGAAGTGACCTGAAAGTGAGAAATATCAAATTTTCTTTAACTTGGGGCAGGCTTGGGTGAAATCACTGAGGTTTCAGTTTCACCTTGAGAGAAACAGAGCTGGGGAGAGGCCCAGAGGAAGCAAGGAAGGACAAATTGAGGCCTAACCGCCAAGGAACTCCCTGCTCCTTCCCCCATCTCATTCCCTGCACCTTCCCGGGCTGGGGGTGCAGGAGATTTGACGTGGCACATAAAGGATGAAAAACGACCTGCAGAGCAGGCACATTTGGATTTTAATGTTCTGCTTCACATAAAGGCATCTGCAGGGAGCCCAAGGAAGAGGCACACTTTAGAAACCACATCAAAGGGCAGGCGACACTCCAGCGTGCCCCCTAAAAACGCAGGGACCTGGGGCTACAGGGGAGGCGAAAAGCCCTCGAGGGACAGAAATCACATTAAAAATGCCCCTACCTTTTGGTGTGGTTTACATGAAAGCCAGGGCATTTCTGTCTTCTCCTGTAAAAACTGCCTCTACCATAGCAGATGATCGATCTCCTGACCCTCTGCTTAACGTGATGATAAAAAAAAGAGCCAAGGTAAGAACCCAAATGTCTGCTCGTAGCTAACACCACATTTAGCAACAGCACACAAAGCGCTGGGTTCACGTAGCTGCAACTCCTTCCAAGCACAGCTACTTTCTCCATCCACGTGACCAGCACAGCAGTCTGGCAGCCTCCTGGCAGGGCAGGAACACCCCACAGCACTCTGACAGGGCAGAAATCCCAGTTCCCCTGAGAGCTACGCTATTTCCAGGCTGCTGGACAGCAGGAGCAAAGGCAACTTTTCCACCTCCAGGTTCAGGTTTAGGTCAGTCACCTAAACTGTTGCAATGGGACTGAGGTTGGCCATCAGGCAGTCTAGAAGATCATCTCCACAGCTGGGAGGTTGGTAGGTTTTGTTGGCTGAATGCAAACAAAAGATTCTCTTTTGCTGCTCTTCTTTGGGAAACAGAATGAAAGGAACAAGGGGGGAAAAAAGTCCTTCTGCCTTTACCAGCTGTTTCCCTCCCTAGACATGCATTCACTTCATGCCACCTGCATACCACTGCACTAAGTGCTCAGCCTTGCAGGACGTGGCTTTGCGGGGTTTACCTTCAAGCCTGTCATACACAAGCCCTAAATAGTTGAATGGTTTGGGTTGGAAGAGGCCTTTATAGGTCATCTAGTTCCAACCCATGTCAGACCTTCAACTGGACCAGGTTGCTCAGAGCCCTGTCCTTGAGCACTTTCAGGGATGCGGCAATCACAGCTCTGAGAACCTCCCTTGATCTGCCAGCCACGCTCTTTATAATGCACCCCAGGAGATTATTGTCCTTCTTGGCCACAAGGACACACTGCTGGCTCGTGGTGAACTCGCTGCCCACCAGCACTCCCAGGTCTTTTTCTGTGGAGCTGCTTTCCATCAGGTCAGAAGCTCTGAAGGAGCAAATCCACTTCCACCTCCCATCACAACCCACCCAAGCCTCTCCAACCAACCACGCACACACCCCAAGCCTTCTGCACAACAGGTTCAATGTTTTGGTGCCAGGAAGGAGCTGAATTTTTTTGTAGTTGATGCTTTCAAAGAAACTTCACTGCTTGAGATCAAGCAAACACAGCCCCAAACCCACAACCCCGAAATAAGGGAATGGGCAATGCCATGGAGCAACAGAGCAGGTTATGGACTCCTCCAGGCTCTGCCTACAGAAGCCAAGCCTATGTAGGTGGTAGAAAGTCATCCTACCACCTACACAAGGAACAAGCTCCTTTCAAACTCAAATAGGTTTTTATAGGGGTTTTATAACTTTGCCTTCTTTTCTGCCCTGTTTGCCAAGGCTTGCACATGTCTTACCTCCTGTCACCTCCACCCACCGATCAACTGACAATATTTACTTCTCAGAAGAATCTAATTAGCTCTTTCCTGATGAGACAGTAGATAAGGCGCAGGGAAAAAAGGAGCTTTTATGATTTAAAGGGGAGGAAGCCCCACTGTGGTTAGCTTCAGTGGTTTTGATTAGTTGCTGTGATTGTTTTATAGACCCTTCTGATGGGCTGAGACGCAGGATGTTAAAACAGCATTTCCCAATATCCCTAGGAATGGGATACATATTCCTTAAACAGCATTAGCAAAAAGCAGACTGGATACAGGGGAGGAAAAGAAGAAAGTTAATAAAAAATGACAGTCAGGCTGGCTCCCAGCCAAAGAGCCATTTGAAAGTTATCAAATCCCCCTTGGATCAGATAAAAGCAGGGATTATTATTGCAAGGTGTAAACTCAACGCACTGACACAGCTTCTGGTTTGAGTTTGGACACAAAGCTCATTGCTTGTCAGGATGATAAGAGGTTTTGCCTATCTGCTTTCTCAGTGTTAACTGGTTATCAGAGAAAACAATTTGTCAGAGGTTTGTCTGACAAAGTTCACCATCAGCACAGGAAATGGAGCCCCAGAGATGATTTTTTAAACTCAGTTCATAGTCATTAAAACAAAATCAGTTTAGAAACGCAGCAATCAGTTAAGTTTGCTCTCCCCAACACCCTGCACAGACATTGCTTCCACCTCCCACTCCTCCTTCCCTAAAAACACAATCACAGAATTGCTTTGCCAGAAACCTACAAGATCATTGAGTCCAATCATTAACCCAGCACTGCCAAGTCCACCACTAAGCCACAGCCCGCAGCACCACATCTGCACAGCTTTTCAATCCCTCCAGCACTGCCCTGGGCAGCCTGGGCCAGGGCTTAAGAAACATTTAGGGGATTAAATCATTGCTCATGCCACCTGGGCACACACCAGTTCATCTTCAGCCAATGCCAACAAACACCCCTAGGTCCTTTTCTGCCAGGCAGCTTTCCAGCTACTCTGTCCCCAGCCTGAAGCATTCATGGGGTTGTTGTGACCCAGCTGCAGAAATCAGCACTTGGCCTTGGCTCATCAATCCAGCCTGCCTAGGCTGCTCTGTTGAGCCTCCCTACCCTCAAGTAGATCAACATTCTCATCCAACTTTGTGTCATCTGCAGTCTGACTGATGGTACACTCAATCCCTTCATCCAGACCACTGACAGACATTAAGGAGAACTGGTCCCACTACTGAGCCCTGGGGAGCAGCATTTGTGACCAGCAAGACTTCCTCCTCAGCCCAGCTGGTGTTAAAAAGCAGGTCCTGATACTGACATTCTCAAATATCAGCTTTGATCAAATATAGATTTGGGGCATCAAGTATGTCATGGGGATCACTCAGTTCTCCCTTTCACCCAATCATGTATCCTCATCTTCACACTCCTGCTCCTTCTCCTCACCTGCAAGATGAGATCAGTGCTGTTTATACTCAACGAGTTCACTGTAAGGAGTAACTTTGCAACCTCAATAGGTTTAGGGCTACAAAGATGGTGAGGGGAGAACCTGCTCTGGATGATCCTGCTTTAGCAGTGAGCTCGACTGGATGACCTCCAGAGGTCCCTTTCAACCTCTACCATTCAAGTGTTCTTTGGGGAAGCTCCTGCAGAACAGTATTTGGAGGAAGCTCAAGCCTCCCCTTCCCTAGGAGAGGGAAAAGGAGTTTATCATGTCAGCATTGCTAAAAGGACTTAAGCAACCAAGTCCTTCAGGTCAGCTGTACAAGAAAAGCCCCAAAGCCATTTTTTCTAAGCAGCCCTTTATTGAGCAAAGTGCTGATTTACACTTCAGTGGGATGCAGCCAGAAGAACAAACTATCTGCCCGTAGGCATCAAAAGTAGCTCAGTTCTGCGATTGCAGAGTTGATTTCTCACATTCACGGTGAGCAGAGGAGCTGTAAATGAGATAAGTGGACTTTTAAAAGCAGGAGGAGGAAGGCTGCTGCTGTTGTACAAAGTATTTCAACCACATTAAAGACCGTGGCCCTGCCAGCTCCACAGCTTGGGTGTTTAATGGGTCCTGAGCACTTTGCGAGGCGGGCCCAGATCAATCGGTTGCTGCTCGCCATTAAGCAACTGGATGGAGATTCTTTGATTCACTTTTACCAACGATTTAAAATTCCTTTTTAAATGCTGAGCGTCTTCACACCAACTCCCCTACCGTCTGCAATCCTATCAGCCACGCTCTGATGTTGGGTTGTTTGTGTTTCTTTTCATGCTGCTTTTTCATCCAACACCGAAGAGGCATCTCCCTCCCCGACGAGACTGAGGGATGACTCAAAGCACAAGTGGAAACTCCCACACTTTGGGTTGAACCTCCTTAGCCTAACTGCAACTGAAACAAGCCCTACAGACTAAGAGAGGGAGCAGGAAGGTCATTGCAGCCAAAACCAATGACAGGGTCCAGCCCTCATCCTCCCCACCTCAGAACAGCTCAGGTGCACACAACTGTACAGGAAAGGTTATGGAGTCTCTTTGGAGACTTTCAAAATGTACCTGAATGCAGTCCTGGGCAGCCTGGGCTGGGTGACCCTGCTTTAGCAGGAGGGTTGGACTAGATGTCCTCCAGAGACCCCTTCTGCCCTACACCATGATAGGATTCTGTGACCCTCAGGAAGTCATACGGTGAACAGAGAGTTAACCCTCACAGCCCAGCCTCAGACAAAACCCTGTGGGAGCTCCCTAAGTCCTGCTTCACACACCCTCTCTCTAGGTCGTTTCAAGCATTTTGGAGAGAGGTTTCCTTTCCAGATTCTGCTTTTGCTTCCATTTATCAGACTGGTTTGGGGTTGTTTTAGCGCTCTGAGAAACCACCTATCTCAGATGGCCCCGACTGCCCTGGAGCACACACAGACTCACCTGCAGACAAGGACAAAGCCCTGTGAGTAGTCAGTTCTGGACAAACCCTTTTCTTTTTTTTTGCTTTCCTGCAAGGCAGCTTCTAAGCCTTTTAGATCAGATCTGGGAGGAGCTGCACAACAGATACCTGCAAGATCTAACTCACCAACCAGATCTGAGGTCAGAAACTACCCTCAGCCATACCCGGGACAAATTGCAGTAACACATCCCACAGGTGGTCCTCAAGTGCATCGAAGCAGTGGGCAGCCTTCCACCAATTCAAGCAGGGGCACAGATCATCTCTTCCAACCTTCTTCCACAAGACGGAATCTGTACTAATAGACTCTTGGCAGCAGCTCAAAGGAATGTCATCTGTTCTGAGACACATCCAAAGGCACTTTCACAGAGTCTTATAGGCATGAACTGCATGACCTGATGATGCAGCAGATCATGTCAAGATGAGATCTGGGAGCATTAAAGACAATGATGGACAAGAGCCTAACAGGACACACTCCATCACTGGAGACCTAAGAACTTGTTTGATGACTGCATGATGGTCTCCATAACATTGACCATATCTGGAAAGAACCTGTTGGACTAAAGGATGTGGTGGATGCCCCATCCCTGGAAACATTCCAGGTCAGGTTGTTTGGGGCTCTGAGCGACCTGATCTAGTGTTGATCCTGCTGAGTGCAGGGGGGCTGGACTAGGTGAGCTTTAAAAGTCCCTTCAAATCCAAACCATTCAATGATTCTCTGTCTTGAGAGCCCTACCACCCTGCTTGCTATGATAGAGAAATATCTTCCCAGTGGTAGGCTAAATGTGCTCACCCAAACCGCTGTCCCCTTCAGAGCAGGAGGTGATGTAAGGACCACTTCAGAGCTATGAACCAATGGGCCAAAGAGTTAAGCAGCAACATAGGGCAAAGATCCTAACAGTTACAGGCTGAATACTAAAATCAAAAGAAACCCCAACTATCTTGCTCTTGTCTCTTGAGGAACACAGGCAGCAGCAGTACCCTCACCTTCAGAAGGTTCATAAATAAAAGCTGTTAAATTTCTTATTACTTCTTATTGCTCTTGGAAAAAAGAAAATTTCCCTCAGTTTGGGAATGACCCTATGGTTTTTTTTGATGAAAAACTCCCAAAGCAGATGCCAAAAGGGCTGAGCCACACAGAGTAGCTCTCCTTGTTCAGTACTAAATGGCTTTTTCATGATCATCTTCTCCATGATCCATGAGCTTTAGGGTAGCAGTGCAAGAAAGCAGAACATTAGTTGGGTGTTTCTGGTTTTAATTAATCAGAGAATTAAATAGTCACTGCTCCTCCAAGCATGTTGACTGTAAGGGGAATTTAATCCCCACATGAGAAGTTTCACTGGAAACAACTTCACAGAAGAGTTTGGATTTCATCTGGCTCCCTTCGCTTCACACAGGCTGCCCTGACACCAGGGAACAGCCTGTTGATAAACAGGGGTTTAGTCTAAGCAGTTGCTCACCAAGGATAAGACTGCTGGGCATGAGGCTTGAGGGTTTAGAGAAGAGATTACATCAGAGGAGAATGAAACTACACATTCATCACAGCAGTTCTCTCCAGACCCCACTCTTCAAACACAAATGACTTTCTGTGGTCTATTTTTCAAATGACAATGAATTTAGTCAACAGATTACTTAATTCTTCTCTACCACACTATGTTCCCAAGGTTCTTCTCCCTACATTGATCAGCTTGCATCACAACTTTTAGCACTGAAACTAAAGAGACTGTGACTCCAGAGAGGTGAGATTCAGGCTGGAGAGAAGGAAGAAACTGTGCTGAGGGTGCTGAGACACTGGCCCAGGTTGCTCAGAGAACTGGTAGAAGCCCCATCCCTAGAAACATTCCTGAGCGGTTTGGCTGGAGCTCTGAGCAACCTGCTCTAGCTGAAGATGTCCCTGCTGACCAGATGAACTTTATAGGTCCCTTCAAACCCAAACTATTCTTGACTTCAAAAGTCAATCTCATCTTGTCTCTATAAATTGGCATCGTGTTCATCCTTGAAAGCATCAGAAGTTATCGTAGAATTGAAAGCATGCATCTCAAAAGAAAAGAGAAAAAAATCCATATGAAGAGTCTCCAAACTCTAGGAATTCATAAAAAGAGAAAAAAAGAGGCAAGTCCCTAACTCTGCTATTTGCTGGACCTGATCTGCCCTCTAAAGGCTGCAGGGGAGAGTGCAGAGACATTTTCAGCCCAATATAAAGACCTGGAAGCATTATGCATCCTCTCACTTTCCTTTTCTTTACCTCCCTGCCCTCTCCCCCACAACCTATGCACCGTTCAACCACTCAAGAGGATCCCAGGCTCAACCTGACCAACACCTACTTGAGCTCAGCCCACACGGTGACCATCCTGGTCTCACTGAACTCAAAACACCGCATTTGCCCCGACAGAGCCAGGATCAGACCCCCACAGTAGAGTTTTCCTCAGTGCTGACAGAGAGATGAGCATCATAGAATCATTGAGATTGGAAAAGACCTTAAGATCACCAAGTCCAACCATTAACCCAGCACTGCCAGAGCACCACTAAAGCATGCCCCTCAGCACCACATCTACACAGCTTTTCAATTCATCCAGAGATGGATGAATCCAGAGCAACGTGTGGTACACCAGGGAAGAGCCCAGCCTGGAGGCATTTTTATCCAAAGCTTTAATTCTTCCTTTCCTCCCTCAAATACTACCTTGATTATTTTTTTTAGAACACACAAGGAGCAAATGCCCAATTGCCAGGGTGTCATTTCTTATCCTCCTTCATGATGGTTTAGATTTCAAGATTGACTTTTCAAAGCATTTCACCACCAGCATCCTTCCAACAGCGTGGAAGCAATAGCAAAGAAACGTGACAATGAGAGCAGAGAGGGAGATTTAAGTTATCCAGAATAGGAACAGACCATCTCTGCACAAACAAGATTTAATCCCTCAAGCACCAAGCAACTCCCACATGCTTCCATGAAGCAATTTTGCACTTTAATCCCTTTTTGACCATTACAACTAGTCCACTGAATTTAATCATGCTTTCCCTAACAACCTATTTCAAAGAGGGGAAAAAAACAAGGCAAAGGATATCTATTGTAACACACACTGCTGGTAATGATTTGGGTAGAGGTTTCATTCAAAGACACCAATGGGTCTCCCAGCAGGGGCATGTTGTCACCATCCCCCTGCACTCAGCACTGGTGAGGCTGCACTGCATTCAGTTTGGGGCCCCACACTCCAAGAAGGACATTGAGGTGCTGGAGACCGTCCAGAGATGGGCAGTGGAGCTGGTGATGGGCCTAGAGCACAAGTCTGGTGAGAAGCATATGAGAGAACTGGGGTTTCTCCACCTGGAGAAACAGAGGCTCAGGGGAGACCTCCTCATTCTCTACAACTCCCTGAAAAGTTGTTTGAGCCAGTTGGGGGTAGGACTCCTCACCCAAGGGACAAGTGATAAGACAAGAGGAAACCACCTCAAGCTGCCCAGGAGCAGGCAGTCCAGAGAGGTTGCAGAGCCTCCTTCTCTGCAGAGATTCCCAACCCACCTGCACATTGTGATCCTGGGCCCCCTGCTATGAGTGACCCTGCTTTAGCAGGAGGGATTGTACTAGGTGATCCCCAGAGGTCCATTGCAACCCCCACCAGTCTGTAATTCTATGACTGAAATGCTGAGGAGCTTCTCCAGCCTGTCAGCATTAGCAGAGCAGGAGCAAGCACTGCTACCTAGCAGCTCAGCAGCCTTTCTCCTGGCCCCCAGGTCAGGAATCCTTCCCAGGCTGCCTACACTGAAAACTTGTGATTGGAATGTTTTGAAGACCAAAATAAACAGCAGCCTATACCAGAAAAACAACAACAACCCACCCCCACCCCCCCAAAAAAGAAGAGAAGAGAGCAATTAGAAAGTCAGCATTCCTCCAACCTCTCCTTAGTAAAAGTTTTACAACCCTCCCACATGTGGCACTCCAGGCATAAAACCTGGCAGAGGGAAAACTGCCTTGCTCTACCTTTCAGACATCCAGCACCATTTCAGCCCTGGCAGTGATGGGCTGGTTCCCATTACCAGCTTTTTTCCATTTGAAATTTGCTAGTTAATTTTATAGAAGCAAATAAAGGGACCTGCAGATTAGAAATCTATTAAGGATTAAAAAAAAAAACCACCCAAAAAAAAAAAAAAAATAAAAAAAGCCTAACCCTAAAGAAAAAAAAAAAAAGATAAAAAAAAAATTAGACCAGAAAAAAAAATCTCACACCTTCCCTCCAGCCCTTTCCAATTTGGATTTATAAACCTTTTAAAAATAAAAAGCACCTCTCAGTTTTCAGCTGGGAGGTCTTCCCTCGGTCCCCAGCAACTGGCACAACGTGTGGTGGCATCGTTCTTCCTACCTCAGCAATGCTGCAGGTTAGTTGACCCATCCCTCCCTCTCAGGTCTAACTAACTGCCCCCCTCCTACTGATAAATATGGGGGGGGGGAACCCCCACCTATTTTTGGAAGCATATCTGCATCGAGTCCCAAGGTCGCTAAGGGAAGCTGAAGGACAGAATTCCACAGGGTTTCAGCTCTTATGCCTCCACCTGGAGTTTATGGAGTTGCACCTGCTTTTCACAAGGTGTGAACTTGACCCCCCAAAGTGCACAACTGAGGCACTGGTACTGCCTCAAACTAAGCTAGCAGGGGGGGAGATATCTCTGTGAAGGATAAGGTTAGGAGAGAAAATAGGGCTTTGTGTCATGAGGAACACATTACAGTCACAAAAAAAGTCATTACAAGTCAACAAAACCACAGAATCCCAGCATGGCAGGGGTTGGGAAGGACCTCTGGAGACCATCTAGTCCAGCTCCCCTGCAAAAGCGAGATCACCCAGAGCAGGCTGCCCAGGATCACAACCAGATGGGTTTTGAACCTCTCCAAAGAAGGAGAGTCCACAACCAACCATTTTTGTTTTCCTCCAAAGGCGGTGAAATTTTCCTCCCGTGAAAACCCAACAGAGTTTGCTGACCAGCAGGCAGAGCAGGGATAGGAAAGAGTCCAGACAACAGCCAGTGGAGCAGCCAGTGAAGGAGGTTCATAGAATCAACCAGGTTGGAAAAGACCTCAGAGATCATCAAGTCCAACCTACTACATAACACCTCCTGACAACTAAACCATGGCTCCAAGTGCCACATCCAATCCCCTCCTGAACAAGAGTGCTTCGGCTCAGAGCTCTGTTGGCCATTGCTCTATTTTGGGGACCTCACAGCCTCAGAAGTTCCTGGGAAGAGTTTCTCACCACAGGAGCAATCTGGTCTCCACATGGGGGTGAGGAGCTCCATGGGACTGGTCGGGATGGCAGAGTATAACAACGCAGCCCTTAGGATATTTATAGGAACATCTTCAACAACAATAGTTTGCATGGGGCAGAAGTGTGTCATCAGTTCCAGCAGTGGGGCATGGATCAGATGGGGGGAAAAGGAGGGGAAGGGGAAAAACAGCATTACGCAAGTTGCTCTTCCAAAACTCTGCCTGGACCACGAGTTTTCAGTGTGGCTCTACGTAACATCTAAGCCTACAATTGATTCCCAGCTCCTCAGATTTGGTTTTCGTTGTGATGCTTCTTTACTGATCCCAGATCACTACTCTGACACAACATGATACACTCAAGTACTCCTGGCCTAATACCTGAACTACAACAGAATCACAGCATCACAGCATGATGGGGGTTGGAAGGGACTTCTGGAGATCATCTACTCCAAGCTCTGCTAGAGCAGGTTGCCCAGGATCACAATGTCCAGGCAGATTAATGTAGCCTTTTGGCAGACAGAGTTGGTGGCCCCAGCACCCAGGAGAGCATGTTCTTCTCACTGGGCTAGGAGGTAACACAGAAGTTGTGAAAGGAGAGTCCACAGACCTAGAGGCCTTGAAATCATCACTTGAAGCCCCAAGGGTATTACAGAGTAATACTGCTGGTCTCTGGACTCTGGCAGATCTAATCTGCTTATCTCCAGTGTGGATCCTGTGAATAACAGATCTGGGGTTTGAGTCTTAAGCCATCATGAAGCAAGAGTGATGGTTTGAAACTAAAAGAAGGAGACTTGGACTAGGTAGAAGGAAGAAGTATTTCACACTGAGGGAGGAGAGACACTGATACAGGTTCCCCAGAGAGGTGGTAAATGCCCCATCCCTGGAAATGTTCAAAGTGAAGGTTGTTTGGGACTCTGAGCAACCTGATCTAGTTGAAGATGTCCCTGCTGACTGCAGGGGGTTTGGACTAGGTGACATTTAAGGGTCTGAGAGGGGATCTTCTCAATGCTGACCAATACCTAACTCAAGAAGATGGGGCCAGATTCTTTCCACTGGTCCCTAGTGACAGGACAAGAGGCAGTGGGCACACACTGGAACACAGGAGTAACCTTCTTTGCTGTGAGGTGCCAGAGCACTGGACTAGGCTGCCCAGAGTAGTTGTGGAGTTTCCATCTCTGGAGAGATTCCAAACCCTCCTGGATGTTGAGACCCTGCTTTAACAGGGAACTGGACTGGACTGGATGATCCCCAGAGGTCCCTTCCAACTCCTACCATGCTGGGATTCTGTAACTGTGGAAGGACTTTGTCCCTTCACTGGTCCCAAGGCATACGGAAGGCTGATGCTAAGCCTTCTTCCAAGCAGCCATTGGGACCTGCCAGACACCAGGCAGGATTTCTCTCCCTCAGTCACAGCTCCCACATCACCCAGCCTGGAACTGTCAATCAGGTCCTGCCAGCCTGAGAGCTGGAGTAAAACAAGGTTTTAAAAATAACCTCGAGAGATGCTGCAACACAACGTGAGAAAAGGAAGTTGGCTGCTCTCCTGACTGGGGGAGGAAACTTCTACTCCAGCGTGCTGAATGTGAACCAGCAGGAGAAACAGGAGCCCTCACGCTTCTGAGCTGCTGCTCTGGGAAGTTATCAATACGTGCTCCTCAAGGGCAACAGCCACAGCCCCATTCAAAGCATCTTCTGCTGACCAGGGCCTGGCCTACAATGGAGAACTGCGCTGCTGGGAGAGATGCTGTGAACAACTGGAAGTGTTAAGTGGTGCTAAGTGAAGCCACACATCACCCATCAGCAGGCTGGCTCTGGAAGATTGCAAAGAAAGCCAGGAATGGGAGCTGAAGTTGAGGGAGACAAGTAGAGCACCAATGCAAACACTGCTTTCTACAGGGACAGAAAAGCCAAGGGTCTTCAGCAGGAGGGATGCACAAACTGAGATGAAGTCTTCGATGTGAGGTCTGAGAATGTCACAAGGAAATTTTACCCCAAAAGCTGGAAAAAGTAGGAAAGACCTAAGCAATGTTGATTAAAGATGTGGCTCAACAGGTGCAGGAATGCCAGAATTTCTTCTGAGAGGGCAGTGGACACTCACCCACAGCCCCCTGCAACAGCAGCCTCCTTCGGGGTGGAGAAGAATGGCCAAACATCAACCATTTCGACCAGGACTTCAGAAGTCCCAACACCAAATGGTCAACTTAACATCCAAGTGGATAACAGAATATCATATCCTGGAGAAGATGGCCCTGTGAATACCTTATTGATGAGGATACAATGGTCAGCATGGCCTGATCCTCCTTACAGGGCAATTTCAGCCCTGGTGTTTGCCTAAGTTTGATGGGATTTAAGGACTCTTCCAGCACCCTCTGTTGAACACAAGCTGTGATGCACTTGGGTAAACAAGTTTTGCGGGTCTGGATTAAGAACAGATCCTGAAGCAGGAGAAGGAAGGCAGGGGGCTATTATATCTGGTCTGTGACCAAAACCATTCCCATGCCTCAAGCTAGGCCTTCATGATGATCGATGAAGAAACCCCCCTCACCATAAAGCAAGCCTATTTTCCCACAATCCTGAAGCCATCATCTCTGGGAGCAATATGCTGTCTGAATAGCAATGTAAAATTCATTTCATCCCTCCCTCTCTTCCCTCAAGGTGGCCACTGCCATTCAAAATGCCTAGTCCCACCAACTGAAGGAAGCCAGGATTCACAGCTTAAGATAACTCTCCAGCTCCCCCACAGACAACAAGTGCCTGGAGATGGCAAACCCAGCTATGGAAAGCTGTGGCTCACGTACCAGCACTGTAGGTCTTCTGGGAAGAACTACCAAAGATAAAACAATCTTTTGATTTGAAAGGGACTTCTGGGCTATGTCTGTCTTAAAAGCCAATATAAATTTGCATTTGCCCCTCGAGGCTCTTCATACCAAAGTGTTCCCATCAGGCTCTTAACAATGCTACTGCCCTTTTTCATGACACAATGACAAATTCTACTTCCCTTGATGGATGCTTACCCTCCACAGAAGTCGGCAGCACAAATGTGAAGCGGATACCGAGCATCAGGATGGGCTCACAGAATCCTTTGGTCTCCTCAGCAAACCCTGATTAAGAACTGGGCAAGAAGTAATGAAGATGTTGAAAGAGATAGCAATCTCATGAAAGCCAGCTCAGGTTCCTCCCAAGCCCTTTGAGCAAAATGGATCTCTGCTCTTCTGTGGGCCTTTCAGCAGAGACTTCAGTCCTTAGTTTTGTCACTGTCCACTGTAAAGGCTTTAGAGGAAAAACAATAAAATGAAAGGGAAAGAAGTTAAGGCAGCTCAGAGTCTAAGAAGTCACCAAAGAACTGCCCACGCAAGCTTCAGAAACCATTCATCTTCTGAATGGAGCCACCAAGAAAGGCTCTTCAGTGGCTCTGTCACAAACAGCCATCTTGGTGGGAGGTCTGGTGAAAACCCTCAGTGCTCCCAAAGCCAGGAGGAAGATACTGTTGGTCAGGAGCACCCAGGAGAAGAAACTGCCTTTTTACCAGGGAACAAGGGCAAAGCTCCTTCCACGCATGCACGGCCAGAGGCAGCTGAGGCCGGCTAAAGCAACAGGAACAGGTGGCACTTCAACACTGAACACCTCCTGCCCAGCTCAGGAGGAATGGAGATGCCAGGACAACCACAGACCTAAGGCTTGCCAGCAAGACAAGGTGTTAAGAGGCATGAGGACTTATGCAGCGAGTTCAACCCAGCCCAAGAAATTTCCTACCACAAAGGGGGGTTGGCTCTCAGCAGAAAAACCAAGACTGGACCCTCATCCATTTACAGGATCAGAAGTATTTGCTGATAGTTACAGATGCACTGCCAGGTTACCACTAAACCATGTCACTCAGCACCACATCAACACAGCTTTGCAATCCTTCTATGGATGGGGATTCCATCACTACCCTGAGCAACCCTTTCAGGGAAGAAATTGTTCCAAGAAATTGTTCTCCTTCCCCTCTGCACTGACCGAGTGAGGCCACATCTGGAGTACTAGGTCCAGTTCAGGGCTTCCTCGTTCAGGAGAAAGAACCACTGAAGAGAGTCCTGAAGAAGCTACAAAGCTGCTAAGGGGCCTGGAGAATTTGTGAGAAGGAAAGGCTGAGAGCCCTGGGGCTGTTGAGCCTGGAGAAGAGCAGCCTGAGAGGGGATCTGAGCAATATTCAGCAAGAGCTAAAGGGCAGGGGGCAAGAGAATGGATGGGGCCAGACTCTCTTCAGTGGTGTTCAGTGACAGCACAAAGGGCAACAGACACAAACTGAAACCCAGGAGGTTCCATCCAGACATGAGGAGAAACTTCTCACCTGTGAAGGTGCTGGGGCCCTGCAGCAGGCTGCCCACAGAGGTTGTGGAATCTCCTTCTCTGCAGAGATTCCAAACCCACCTGGACATTGTGATCCTGGACAAGCTGCTGTGGGTGACCCTGCTTTAGCAGGAGAGTTGGACTAGGTGATCTCAAGATGTCCCTTCCAACTCTCATCATGCTGGGCTTTTGTGATTCTATGATTCAAAGGCTGCTGCAGGGTGGAAACCATACCTCAGCGCTCAGGAAGTAGCATTTCTGTGCCTCACAGCTATGCTACAACGTTTTCAACACCTCTGAGCTCTACACAGTTCTCAGTTCATACACAGTAAGTACATCCATGCTGTGGAGAAGCCTTGGAGAGCAGTTGGTACCAGGCTTTCTTACCCTGAAAGGGACAGTAGGTTTTCATTATCTTGCAATATAAAGCTCTAGACATGGGCATTTTCTCTGATTCCCCAGATCCCTTCTTTACATTTTGTGCCCTGCTTTTAAGGGGGGGAAAAAAGAAAGAGGGGAAAAAAAACCCCAAACTTTTTAAACAAATCATTAAAAATAGAAGCAGCATCGCAGCAAAGAGTTGGAAAATCTTTTGGAGTCGATTGTTCATTGGGACTCCAACTGATTTTAATGAAAAATATGGTTATGATTCTTTAAAAGCAGCACTTTTATGTTTTGCATAAGGAAAGTCCCTTCAATGCAACCTCCAGGGCACTTTAAGGCAAAAGAAAAAGCTCTCAAATGGTGGCCGGGCTCTCTCTGGCCCAAAGCCCTCCTTGAAAACCAAAAGATGTGGCTTACAAACTATTTCAACTATCCACAACAAGTGAAACTGGATGTAGAAAAGTATGTTCTCAACATTTACTTCTGTTTATGGTGAAACTGGAACCAGATGACCCCTCACAGCATATTGTGTGAACGGGTAATTAACCAGCTGCAGATGGAACCCAACTGCTGATCATTTACATTTCTGGCGCTGATCATTTCCATCCAGCCCAAGGAAGAGGTCATCTGAGGGGTAATCTGGGACAGTCCCTCCCATCAGAGCTTCCAAATGCACTCCCAACGCTGCAGGCTTGATCCAGCCAGAGAGTTATCTGTAGTGAACAGCTCTGGAGGGATGCTGGCTCAGTGCAGGACATCTTGGTGCAGAGCAACAAAGCTGGTGAAGGGTCTAGAGCACAACTCTTGCGTGGAGCAGCAGCTGAGGAAACTGAGGTTGTTCATCCTGGAGAAAAGGAGGATGAAGGGAGACCTTCTGGCTCTCTGCACCTCCCTGAAAAGAGGCTGGAGGCAGGTGGGGTTGGTCTCATCTCCTCAGGAACAAGCAATAGGACAAGAGGAAATGGCCTCAAGTTGTGCCAGGGGAAGTTTAGGTTAGATATCAGGAATAATTTCTTCCCCAAAAGAGTTGTCAAGCCCTGGCCCTGGCTGCCCAGGGCAGTGGTGGAGTCTCCATCCCTAGGGGGATTTCAAAGCTGTGTAGATGCGGTGCTGAGTGAGGGACATGGTTTAGTTAGACTGAATACTCTTCAGGGCCTCTTCTAGACAAAACAATTCTAAGATTCCCTCTCACAAGCATCTCAGTGCAAACCATCTCACTGAGGCTCTGCTGGTGGAAGAGCAGTTCATGTCCTTCTCCCAGAGGTGGCTGTTGCATGCTGGCTCTTGTGTGTGATTTCCCTGTCTCACCTTCACAGGCCACTCCGGCTCACTCCTCCATTTCACACTGCTCTGAAGGTTACAGAAAAGGTTTCCAAGTAACCCTAGCTGGACTTGGACCAGCCTGCAGTTCTGTTACCTTGATCTTCCAGAGTTATTTGTGCTTTCCTGCACTTCACCATTTAATTCATACAAAATTCCCACCTTCCCACTGCAGACAGTGTGTCCCCTGCTAGCTTTGCAGAGCAAACATGAGGCAATGCTGTCTTCTCCTGTCTCACCTGCAAATTCATGCACATGAACCACCACACTTCCAAAGCCAGTAGGAAGCCAGCATGAATCCAGCATTTCTCTTTCTGAACCACTCCTGAGCTAAGGTGGCACTGACCTCTGAGATACAACACACCACATGGTAAGTTCAGGAGCTGAGGTTGTTCAGACCTCAAAAGACTGGAGATGATGCTCTTGCACTGCAGAAGCACTATCTCTAAATGCCAATAAACACCTAAATCACAGAATCCCAGCATGGTGAGGGTTGGAAGGGACCTCTGGAGATTGAGCCCAATCCCCCTGCTCAAGTAGGGTCACCCACAGCAGCTTGCCCAGGATGACAATGGCCAGGGAGGTTTGGAATCTCTTCAGAGGAGACTGCACAACCTCTCTGGGCAACCTGCTCCAGGGCTCCAGCACACTAACAGCAGAAAATTTTGTCTTCCTGTTCAGATGGAACCTCCTGGGTTCCAGTTTGTGCCCATTGCCCTTTGTCCTGCTGCTGGGCACCACTGAAGAGAGATTGTCTCCATCCTCTTGCTCCTTGCCCTTTAGCTGTCAACCAGCACTGAGAAGGTCCCCTTTGCTAGTGCCCATTTGGAAAGGTTTTAACCAGCAGCCACATTTTATCCCACTCTTTTCATAGCTCAAATGACATCATGACTTGATCACATTTTCACATGCACCTAAAACCAATTTAAATGAAGGCTAAAGCAGCACAGACATACATGGACACACACACACGCACACAGCCCTTTCAAAAGGGCCAGTTTCATCAAGCTGAAAACAATTACAGGCCAAATCAGTTGGGAAAAAAACGTAATCAGAAAAATATGAAGACTAATTGAAAATTGTTTAAGAACATTTTAACTAGATGCTCCAAAAAACCACAATCCCACAACTGAAAAAGGCAGCCACGCTAGTTAAAAGGCAATGTGGCTCAGATGGAAGCTAAGGAGGCTATAAAGAAAAAACTGGGGGGGGGGGGGGAAGAAAAAGAAAGGAAAGGAAAGGGGGGGAAAGGGAACAGGACAAATGGAACAAAGAGAAAAGCTCAAGCTGACAGACAAGAATCTGGTGTTAGGATGTACAGACAGCCGACGTGGGAAGAGAAAGGGTGGATGAAGAAATTCATGGTTGGTTGAGTCAGGATTCTCAGTGTGGTATTTTTAAGCAGATTAAGGGTGAAACAGTCCAATTGATTGTGCCTCCAGCTAAAAGACCTGGGGAAATTTGGGGGGGTAGGGGGGGGAAATGGAAGTTGGGGGGAAAAATGGTATCTTATTCTGCACTGCTGGGGGAGGTCATCACATCACTGATGTGCAAAACACTTGGCCCATTGCACTGCTGTACAATAGTGAGTAGACTGTACAACAATAAAATGGTTTGGGTTGGAAGGGACCTTTAAAAGCTGCCTAGTCCAACTCTCCTGCAGTCAGCAATGTATCCAACTACATCTTGTTGCTCAGAGCCCTGGCCAGCCTCACCTGGCATGGCTCTGGCCATGGGGCCTCTACCACCTCTCTAGGCAACTTGAGCCAAGGTCTCACCGCCTTCACTGTAAAGCATTTCTTCCTTCTCTCCAATCTTCATCTCCCTCTTAGTTTCAAACCATCACCCCTTGTCCTGTCACAACAGGCCCTGCTAAAAAGTCTGTCCCCAGCTTTCTGATCAGCCCTTTTAAGTACTGAAAAGTCACCAGGAGGTCTCCCTGGAGCTCTCTCTTCTCCAGGCTGAACAACCCCAACTCTCTCATCCTGTCCCTGTTGCAGAGGGCTTCCAGCCCTCATTCCATTTGCATGTACATGCATGGAAATACTGTCATGACTTCTCCTGATATATTGGATTTAGGTCTAGTATCCAAATTCAAGAAGGCTTGTAAAAAACTGCAATGTCCTGAATGAAAAATGTACCATTTTCCCATTGGGAAGCAGATTTCTTCCAGGGCAGCAAAGGTTAGTGAGCTGTGAGTGCTCAGCCAGGGAACCTGGGTTTGCAGTTTAGTGCCACAAAGTAAGAGTATTGCAAGTAAAGCCTGAGTTAAACTAGGAATTAGCTCCATGTTATTATCAATGAGAGCAATGAAGCAAAGAGACACATCAAGTGCAAAGTACCTTCATATTTGGAGAGAGCAGAAGACTGAAGACTATCTTGGCAATTATTTTCCACTGATTGTATCTGCAGTCCTTTAAGAAATGAAGGGAACAAATATTTAAAAAGAGGGGGAAAAACAACAGAGAAGACAGAGAGCAGACAGGCAAGAAAAATTCATGAAGAGTTGAAGTAAGCAGCACAGAACCTGCCAAAGACACTGAATTAAAGTGTAAGACAACAAACATTGAGGGAAATTAAATCCAGCACTGAGGTACCTGGAAGGTCTGGTCAGGGGAAACAGTCAAGACAGACTGGAGACAGAAATGGGAAGTATCTGCCTGGGACCCAAAAGAGCAGTGAAAGCTGAAGGAGATGAGAGTAGAGGACAACCCAAGTGTCTGGGAAATCCACTGGAACAGAGCTATGGCAACTTAAGAGTTAGAAGGGACAACTTGAGTCATCCAGCTCTACAAAGACCATGGAGAGCCATTAGCAGCCACCTACAAATAATAGAGAGAAGGGGATGAACGTGGCACAGAATCACAGAGTCCTGGGGGTTGGAAGAGACCTTGAAAGATCATCCTGTCAAACCCCTCTGCCAGACCAGGGTCACCCATATCAGATCACACAGGAACACATCCAGGCAGGTTTTGAGTATCTCCAGAGAGGGAGTCTTCACAACCCCCCTGGGCAGCCTGTTCGTGGTGCACAGATCCAAAGGGAGGAGGCACACAGGAGGGATTTCTCTGGAAAACACTTGGAAAACTCTCCACTACCACTGTGGAAACACCAAGTTTTCAAAGCCTTTGGGACAAGAGCATCCACAGCATCACACCTTGAGCTGTTCTGACACCATTAATAAATACACTTGGAGAGGATCAGCACCTGTTGCACACTGCCTGAGTCTGGCCAAGTCTGGCCTGTGGACCTTTTAGGTTTGGTGAACATTGAAACGGAAATGGCAACCTTCTCACTTAAAATTAGCTTTTCCTATAGAAGACCTCTTGGCCATCAAGCTGCCCAAACATCTTAGTCTGGCCTGAGGGCAAGCAGACAGCCCTTAAGCCTGGAAGCGATTGGTTTGTGGGGAGGGGAAAAAAACAGTAACAAAGAGTGAAAATCCAGAGAAGGGCACCAAGACCATGGTCTTCTCCTTAATGGTGCCCTTTGAGACCAGGCATTGGTAACAATAACACGAAGAAGAAATGTATGAAACAACCAAAGAAATACTTTCCTAGCAAACCAAACCATGGCATGTACAAGGCTGTCCTCTCCCCCCAAGGTCAGTCCTCCTCGGTGAGTCACAACTTGATTCATTTTCCCGTAACAGAGCGAGCTGAACAATCCAAGAATTTGAGTTTCATCAAAATCCATAAACACATTTTTATTTTATCCAGAAGAACATTGAACTTGGCGGCACCAGAGGACCACAGCAGTGGCCCCAAGTCAAGAAAAAGCCTCTTTTGAAGAGTCAAAAACATCTCCCAGGAGTTAGACGAAGTCGATCTGGAAAATGGGCATCTACTCTAAACACAAACAACACTCTCCTGTGTCACAAACAAAACAGCCAGAAAAAGCTTGGACTTCAGCCACATTTACATTAGCAGCACGTTAAAGTGACATCATCCTCCTTGGTGAGAGAAGTTACCCGGAGCAGACAGATTGGCAAACTGAGGCCCTCGCCCAAGGCCACACAACGAGCGCTATCGGAGGCAAACTGGGGCACCAAAGCCCTTGGCTGCTGCAGCTGGGCTCAGCTGGGATTTGTTTCATTTTATTTCTTTCTTTAAACTCTTCTTTTTCTATTCATTTGGTCTTCACCACAAGAAGAGAAACATGAAGCATGAATCCACCATTCCCACAGGCATAAAGCTCTAAGAGGTGCCAGTAGTCAGGTAGGTATCTTGAACACCACAGACGAGGAGTCCTCGCCTCATCAATGCCTACCCTCAAGCTCAGGAGTTGTGGTTCGACTGGAACATGAAGCCTTTAGAACCAACAAGTTGTTCTGATTGGAAAGGTTTCCCAGGGATGATGCAATGTCTACCACAAATCTTGGTGGAGTGTTTCAGTAGTTCATTACCTCCTCTCATATGCCTCACCCAGTGTTGACCTCCACCACTGCGTCTGGTGAGGGTTTTGGAGCACAAGCCCTAGGAGGAGAGGCTGAGGGAGCTGGGGTTGCTTAGCCTGGAGAAGAGGAGGCTCAGGGGAGACATTATTGCTGTCTACAACTACCTGAAAGGAGGTTATAGCCAGGTGAGGGTTGGTCTCTTCTCCCAAGCAACCACCAACAGAACAAGAGGACACAGTCTCAAGCTGCACCAGGGGAGGTTTAGGCTGGATGTTAGGAAGAAATTCTTCACAGAAAGAGAGATTGGCCATGGAATGTGCTGCCCAGAGAGGTGGTGGAGTCACCATCACTGGAGGTGTTTAGGAAGAGCCTGAAGCACTTGGTGCCATGGTTTAGTTGATCAGATGGTATTGGATGATAGGTTGGACTCGATCTCAGAGGTCTTTTCCAACCTGGTTAATTCAATTCAGTTCTATTCTATTCTCAAACCTTTGGTTGCTCTTGTGAAAACAATTGATTCTCTCAGCATTTTCTAACAGACATCCAAAGCAGCAGAGGTCAAAATCCTCTTTTTCTTTTATTTTAATAAATTAAAGATACAAAAGTTCCTTGAGCCTGTACTGTAAATCCTAACAGAGTCACAGAATGGTGGGGTCTGGAAAGGACCTCTGGAGATGATGATCTCCATCACTCTAGGGGGTGGAGTGATACTTTGCAGGTGAAATAGAAATTAACACTTGCCATGAGAATGTTTAGCAAGGCTCATGGCACGGCCTGCTTGCAATGTTTGTGCTATCTATGTCTGCAAGGTGCAGCAACTGGGCAGAACACCACACACACAAAGCTTCCACCAAGACTAGGTGAAAGCAAAGCCTCTGAATTATTTCTCCTCCTCATCCTGCTATATGATTTTTGGGACCTACTACTCAGCACTTAGCGACCTGAAGTTCACATTTGGTCAGCACTTCTGCTGAACAATACTTTCCAACTGCTTTCTATTGAGGTTTCCAGCTGTAATTTTCCACATCTTCAAAGAAACTAACCCTTCCTTCTCAGCCTGGATGGCCTTCAAATTTTCTGCATTCTCTGATATTACTCCTCTTAAGATGGCAAGAGGGCTATTTTTCTACCACCATTTTTAGTCACATGCAGCAGCAATCTTCAAAGTTATCACCTAGTAAAAATTAAAACAAACAAAAAAAGGAGGAGGAGAAGAAGAAAAATCCATCCAACAAAATCACAGGTTCCCATCTCAGTCTAATATTGGTTGAAAAAGTAAAACAGATGCCTCAAAATCAGCTTGATCCTAATTTCTAATCAAACAGGGCAAAAACATCTTTCAGAGGAAGCTTTTTTTTTTTACTGCTGCTGGGCTTGAGGTTCTTTTGGGTTTCTTCAAGGATGCTTCAGGAAGGAGCTGAATGTTGTACCCATAGCAGCAGTGCTTACATTGCACCTGAGGAAATCTCTGTAGCAGAAAATAAACCAGAGAAGTCCTCCTAAAGACAGTGAAATGGGAGAGAGAGAGAAGAGATGACCACATAGTAACAGAGCATGGGAAAAAAAGCCTCCATAACTCCACCCCAACATAAAAGAGTAATGACACATGAAGCACCTGTCAGGCTAGACTTCTGGTTTGCAATTGCAGATCTTATTGACACATCATTAATAAACCAAAAACTGTGCCCCTTAAAGGAACTTAGATACTCATCTGAAACAGACCCCCACAGTCACAGCAGGTTTACTTAATTTGTGGTGCTCTTCCAAGACACTTTATACATCAAGCATCACAGACTTATTCACATCACAGAACACATCTGGTTGGAAAAGACCTCAAAGCTCATCCAGTCCAACCCCTGACCCAGCACTGAAGCATGTCCCTAAGTGCCAGGTCTACACATTGCTGGAACATCCCCAGGGATGGTGACTCCAGCACTGCCCTGGGCAGCCTGTTTCAATGTTTGAGAACCCCTTTCAGTGAAAAAATATCTCCTGAGATCCAGCCTGAATCTCCCCTGGTGCAGCTTGGAACCATTTCTTCCGGTCCTGTTGCTTGACACCAAGGACAAGAGGCTGCCCTCTCCTCACTCCAACCTCCCTTCAGAGAGCTGTAGAGAACGAGGTCTCCTCTCAGCCTCCTATTTTCCAGACTAAACAACCCCAGGTCCCTCAGCTGCTCCTCACAAGACTTGTGCGCTAGACCCTTCACCAGCCTCACTACCCTTCTCTGGATACACTCCAGCACCTCAATGACCTTCTTGGAGTGAGGGGACCAGAACTCAACGCAGTACTTAAGGTGTGTACTTTTTTAGCCCTGTGTTTAACTCACTCAGAGAGCTGCAGACAGAAGTTTGCTGTCTGAGTGGAGACCAGTGATGACTGGGATCCCTCAGGGGCTGGTACTGGGACTGGTACTGTTAGTGACATGGACACTAAAGTCCAGTGCTCCCTCAGCAGGTTTACCAATGACACCAAGCTGCTTGGTGTGAGGGAAGGGATATCACCCAGAAAGACCTGGACAGTCTTAAGAAGCGGGTTTGTCCACGCTGGCAGGACAACACTGCCATCATTTGCAACTCACTGGTTCTGGTTCTGGACAGCAAAGAGCCTCAGCACACCAGACCCACCTACTGAAGCCAGCACAGACCACCACTACCAAGAACTATCAGTCTGGTGGTCTTTTGCATGGGGGAGGGTGACCAAAAGCAGCAGCAATACCGGAGGACAGCAATGAGGTTACCAACACAGCATGTTCTACCAAATCGTGAGAGCCGGCATTCATTTCTGGAAAGCTTCCTACCTGGGTCCAGCTTTCATCTGTGGCCAAAGGGACCCCATAGCACATATATTGCTATTTACATCCTGGTGTTTGGCAACAGCAAGAAATATTTCCTAGCAAGAATTAAGTCTTCCATTCACACTGAAACATCTACTGGACATCCCTGTGGGCCTAATTCCCAGAACACTGAAATCCAAACCTCCAAATGGGAAAAATACACTGATTACCTGCCAGGAACCTCAAGAGTGGCAAGCCAAGACCTTAATAGCAGCCTGCATTACCATCTGGCTGCCACAGGAACTGGGATCCTGTTATTGTTCCGAGTTTTCCTTACTTGTCAGGATAATTGCTTCAGTATTAATTAAATGTTCCTCTCTGCAGCTGCACAGAGAGCTCACGTAGATCCTCTGCTGGTTGCACAGCACATGCTCCTCTTCAGTCAGTGGGCACAGCATGACCCCTTGACCCAAGTCTGCCTGTTGAATACTAAACATGACTGTCCTAGAGTCTAAAAGCCTGAAAATCCATTTCAGAAACTTGAAAGACAGAATGGTAGGGGTTGGAAGGGACCTCTGGAGTGTATCCAGTCAAACCCCACTGGTAAAGCAAGGTCAGCAGGTTGCTCAGGATTGCAATGTCCAGGTGGGCTTGAAATGTTTCCAGAGAAGGAGACTCCACAACTACTCTGGGCAGCCTGCTCCAGGGCTCCAGCACCCTCACAGGTCAGAAGTTTCTTATGTTCAGACAGAACCTCCTGGGTTCCAGTTTGTGCCTGTTGCTCTTTGCCCTGTCACTGGGCACCACTGAAAAGAGTCTGGTCCCATCCTCTTGACCTTCACCATTTATCTCTTGCTGAGCATCAATCAGATCCCCACTGGGGCTGCTCTTTCCCAGGCTCAACAGCCCCAGGGCTGTCTGCCTTTCCTCCTCACAGAGATGCTCAAATCCCTTAATCACCATTGTAGCCTCTGCCAGACTCTCTCCAGTAGTTCCTCATCTCCCTTGAACTGGGGAATCCATAGCACATCAGAGGTGGACTCACCTGGATACAGTAGAGGAGAACCTCCCTTGATCTGCTGGTCACAATCTTCTTAATGTACCCTAGGAGACCCTTTGCCTTCTTGGCTGTAAGTGCCCATTCCTGCCACACAGTTAATTATTTTGTCTACCAGGACTCTCAGGTCTTTCTCCCTGGAGCTGCTTTCCAGATGGCCACATGGAAGCATGAATTTTTACATCCCCAAAACAATTAATCCATTGAGGAAGGGAGAACCACCCCATCACCTACTCAAGCAAATCATTTGGTGCTGGAGTCTCTGCCCCACACACCCACTTCACTTAGATCTGTGTCAACAGATTCCACTGTCACACAAACGTTCCTCAGCTGAAGATGCAGAACCATTTCATAGTCACACAGCTACAAAGCCACCAAGAGAAAAATTACCCAAAGCTCTCCTCAAGGCATTCCAGCAGGACTGTGTTCCCTTTTCACAGAATCACACAATTGTCAGGATTGGAAGGGATCCCAAGGATTATCCAGTTCAAACACCCCTGCCAAGGGCAGGGACACTTTCCACGAGATCAGGTTGCCCAGAGCCACATCCAGCCTGGCCTTGAGGGATAGGGCTTTCATCAGCTCTTTGGGCAACCTGTTCCAGTGTCTCACAACCCTTACAGTGAAGAACTTCTTCCTGACATCTACCCTCCTCTAGTCACCTGCTGCAGTCACATCCTGAGGCTGGTTAGCCAATAGCGGTCTTCCTTCTCCTGTGTGGTGGGTTGAAACGGTCACATCCTACCTTCAGGTTTACCTTCAGTACAGCATTTGTCCCTCCCCCTGAGGTGGTCCAATGCCAGCTGCTTCCCCACCTTCATACACCCTGGCCCAGCCTCAGGAATACATTGATATTTTTTCAGCCACTCCTCATTTTTCTGATGCTCCTCTGCTGCTAACCCTATGTACAGTCCACTTCAAACGAGGCATAGATGAACATTAACTATAAAGACAAGAGCAGATCGAAGGGGCTGAGAGTGCAGAAAGACTTGCTGACAGCTCAGAAACCCTGCTGTAGATTACCTCATGAGAGACAGTGCCCTGACTCCTCAAAAAAGCACATTACCTTCACTCATGAGCCTGGCAAACAATCATCAGAGAGTCACAGACTCTCTTGGTTAACAGAGATCTTTAGGATCATTAAGTCCAATTGTTAAACCCAGCACTGCCAAGTCCACCACTAGACCATGTCCCTCAGCACCACATCTACTCAGCTTTTCAATCCCTCCAGGGATGAGGGCTCCACCACCTCCCTGGGAAGCCCCTTCCAGGGCTTGACAACCCTTTTGGGTAAGAAACTGTCCTTCACATCCAACCTAAACCTCCCCTGGATGCAACTTGAGGCCATTTCCTATCACTTGCTCCTTGGGAGAAGGGACCAACCCCCACCTGGCTCCAACCTCCCTTCAGCCTCCTTTTCTCCAGGCCTTGATAACCTCAGTTCCCTCAGGTGCCCCTCACATGACTTGTGCTCTAGACCCTTCTCCAGCTTTGCTGCCCTTCTCTGGACATGCTCCAGCACCTCAATGTCCATCTTGGGGCGAGGTGCCCAAAACTGAACACAGGATTCAAGATGCAGCCTCACCAGTGCTGAGCATAGAGGGACAACCACAAAGGTGCAGGTAAGAGTGGATCACTGTATTTACACCCCCCACTTCTAGCAGTTACCCAAACCAACCACTGGTAGTGCTAAAAATTCCTTTATTCTTTTCTTTTTCATCTCTCACCAGATTGCAATGAATTTTGATGAGCATTTTGCCTCCAAAACAAAGAGTGCAGGACACTTAACATGACATTGATTTTCCTTAAGGTTCCACAGCTGTATTTCCACACTGTCCCTCGTCAAGAAAACGAGGAGCACATCAAGATCTCCCATCGAGGAAGCTCAGGCCAAAATCCTTTCCACATACTCCTGGCCACGTACCAACCTCTTCTTCGTGTGCATTCAACAGATGACCCAGTTTGGAAGGAAGTGAAGGACTCAAAGAGCCCAGAGGTTGTGAGGAGGAGAGGGCAGGGCCCGTCCTGACGCGGGCTGCACGGCTGTGCCGTTAATTCCATCGCAGCAGTTGTCCGTGGAGATTACAGGCTGCGACGCTGCCGTCCTAACCTCTGAAGTCTCTCCAAAACCTTCTTTCACTGCTGCTAGCTTAGCACTCTTGGTCAAGGCCCAAGCTGTGGAAATTTGGGCTGTGTTTGATCAAAGCCCTCCTCGTGTTCCGTGCAAATTTCAACACTTGTGGTCGCTGGGCTCCCTGGCCAAGCTCGAGCCACTGCCTTTCAACACCCCTTGCTCCCTCCTCCTTCCAAGGGGTGATTAGGCACGGCTCTCAAGCAAAGCTGGTGCTTAAGAAGTTGTTTGAAGGCCTGGGACAGGGTTTTACGGAATAATCGTGACTTTGTTTAATTAGGCCCTGCAAAATGTTTCAATTTGAGATCAAACCAATCAACTTTTTATTTCCCTTCTCAGAGACGTTCTCTACCTTGAAGGAACTATAAAAATGGACAGAATTACAGAAGCAAATGAGGCCACATAGAACCGCTTTGGAAGGAACCACTGCAGCCCCTCCAGGGTCCCTGTACCTCCACACATGGGGGGTCCTCAGCAATGCACAGTCCAGTGCTCCAAGAACACAGCCTTTGTTAACCAAGCCAGAACACCATCACCCCATCCTCAGAGGTCCCCTCTCATACTGCTCTTCTCCAGGCTCAACAGCCCTAGGGCTCCCAGCCTTTCCTCTTCACATAGATGCTCCAAGTCCCTTCAGCACCTTTTTAGCCTCTGCTGGACTCTCTCCAGTAGTTTCCTGTCTCTCTTGATCTGGGGAGCCCAGAACTGGACCCAGTACTGCAGATGTGGCCTCACTAGGGCAGAGTAGAGGGAGAAGAGAACCTCCCTCAGTCTGCTGGTCATACTTTCCCTAAAAGCACTCCTGGAGACCATTTCTAGAGAAATAAACTCTCCAGCTTCTCACTACCCCTGTTCAACTCAGATTTTTCCATTAAACACAGGAGTCCAGGGTCAGATCCTCCAGGGTGAACACTTTCCCCTAGGTCCACTGTACAGATAAGGTTTCTACTAAAGGTATCAACCGTATTTGTGGCCATTTTACATCAGTTGGAGCCCACGAGTCCAACGATGAACACGCAGGGCTGTGCTGGATAGCACCTGAGATGCATCTTCCTCACTCCGTCAGTGCTCCCAAGGACCAAGTTCTGATGATATTCTAACAAAGGAAAGATTATTTCCTAAAGGCACTCTGGAAATTGATGCTGCAGCTGCTGACAGAAGTATCTGTCGTCCTTAGAAACAATATAATCATCTAGAAAAGCTTCCAATCATAAAACCACCTCTGTAGTGACATGGCAATCATTAGAAGACCTCCCCTAACATGGGAAGCAAACCAACCCATCCTGCAAGAGTTCAGCCTGGGTAAAACTGAGCAGCATGAGGAAGATTTAATGCCTGAGAGGTGATAATGGCAGTGGTTGGGTAGGGAAGCATTTCACAAACCTTCTCCATCACGCTAATGGAGTATTGCAGGCTCAACCCTTTGGCTGGACACAGAGCTACGCCCTAGGAAGCGATCCAAGCTGCTCCACGCTTCTTCTAGATGTCAGCAAAATGGCCAAGGAGGCTAATTCCTTTCCCTGGCTCCGGGGAGAGGCTATTTCTTCAGCAACATCAGTTTTGAATTCACCTCGCCTCAAGTGTGCCACGAAGACACTCACTCTGCAGAAAGGACACAGCTGAGTTCCTCTGGGCTGAGGCAGGTAAATGAGAGCTGGAGCTCCTTTCACTGCAGAAGAAGTTCCCTCTGGACATCCTGACTCTTTCTTGTACACCAATGCCACTGCATTAGCCACAAGAAGAGTTACCCAAAATGAATGCTTCTGTTCAAAGACAACATCTTCTGCACCAAGCTAAGCCCTGAATGGTTCTGCTGCTCTTCTGAGCTGGTGTTTGGCAATGAGGTCACTCAGCCTATGCTGGGAAAGCTGTGAAAACAAACCAAACTTCACTGGGGTTTGGTCAATCAGCTGGAAAAACAAGGTCTGACCAATGGATTCAATGGTGAAATGCACTGAGGATAACAGGGACTGGTAGTGCTGGATTCACCACGGGAGTCAGAGATCTTAAAGGTCTCTTCTCCAACCTAAATGATTCCTATAAATGCTTTAAGAGTGGGTGTCAGGAGGAAGGGACTGGTCAATGGGCACAAAATTGAACATAGGAAGTTCCATCTAAACATGAGGAGGAACTTCTTTACTCTGAGGGTGGTAGAGCACAGGAACAGGCTGCCCAGAGAGGTGGTGGAGTCTCCATCTCAAGTCATTCAAAACCCACCCGGACACCACCCTGTGCAACCTGCTCTGGAAGAGGAGGTTGGGCTAGATGATCTCCAGAGGTCCCTTCCAACCTCTGCCATTCTGTGGCTCTATGAACTTTTAAACTGGTTTCAAAGTAGCACAGAGAAGCATGTCCAAAACCAATTATTCCAGTTGGCTCCAGCATGGCTAAGATCATTCTTACCTTTCCATGATCAGCTTTCTGTTTTCTAACATCCTTTGAAGGCAGAGACTAACCTTTTGTGTAGCTCCAAGCTGAACTTCTGAAGCATCATCTACCCCTGAGTCCAAGGTACTCCAGAAATCATGTTAAGCTTTTTGTTCAGAGAGTTTAATGGATAAATTATTCAGCCACGTTCCTTGAAGATGCACAAGGAGCACCCATGAGATCAAACAGAAGCTACTGAAGATGAGAAAATAAAGCTGCTCTCCATATGCATGAAGAAAGAGCTGTCTATAAATAGCAAAGTAGGAAGTTAAGTCTCCTTTAGGAACATAATTTATATGAAGTTGTTTTTGTTCCCAACTTCAGAAGTGAGAAATAGGAGGAGGAATAAAAATTTATTGCAAGCTGATGTAGATGTTGGATGGCAGCTTTCAGATCTTTGCATTCCCAGAAGCTGCTTCACATGAGAGTGAGATACAGCTCCAGATCTGTGCTGAAAGCAGCAGCTGCAGAGCAGCAAAGCTTCTTCCCCAGCACACTCAGAGCTCCTTGCCTTCATTTTGCCCAGGACTGTTTGCAGCCACGTTAAAAACTGACATGGTTAAGAGCTGCAAAATGAGAGACTCCAGCCCCCCAAACCCAACACAAGCTTCCCACAGCAGATGGTTGTGGTCCCACTGCATCCTGAGCCATCTCTTCATGCCACCAAGAATCTCCAGCCTTTTTCAGATGGTCTGTCTATAACTGGGAGGTTTGTTGACAAATCCATGCTGGGCAAAGCTCTCCTGAAGTCTTCAGGAAGACTTTGCCCTCTCCCTGGAAGTGAGGCCAGGTTGGATGGGGCTTTGAGCAACCTGGTCTAGTGGAAGGTGTCCCTGTCGATGGCAGGTGGGTTGGACTAGATGATCTTTAGGATCCCTTCCAACTCAAACCAATCTATGACTCAACTCAGGCTGTGTAAAGCTCTCCTAAAGCCCTCAAAGAAAGCCTATCTGCTCAAGCTTCCCACCATCCCAAATGAGGAACTCTCTTTTAAGGAGTGAGCTCCTAGGTCAGGGGTTCTCTCAGTTCAGGAGCTCACCTGCTGTACCTCTCACTCATGTCAGCAAAGCAGAGGTAGAGGTTTCAGAGGATACTTTGTCTTACAGTGTGGGAAGCTCATCCACTGCTACTTGGCAGTCATCACATGGAATGGAAGGAGAGCCTGCAGTTGCCTACATGCCGTCTGGGTAAAGAGCAAGAGAGATGCTCCTGAGTGATGGGGAACACAGCAAACATTTGGTAGCAGCAGCAACGTCAAACCGAGTTTACACAAACACCTGGAACAGACCAACAGCTGAAGAGCAGAAAAAAGGCAAAACAAACCACATAACCCTTTGGATTTGAAAAGGCAGCCAAGCAGCCTAGAAATGAGCAGAGTGCCAGAAATCTGCTGAACACCTTGCTGCTCTTTCACAGCAAGGCTGCTCTCTCGCTCATCGCTCTGTAGCCAGAGGCAGCAGAGGCTGTGGGAACAGTGAGCAAAGCCCTGACATTTGGGGTGGGTAGGATGAACTCTGGATCTCAGCTTCTGCCTTTCCACACAACAAAGATTCAGAGATGGGGATACTTTTTCCAGGACAGCTGCAGCCCTCAGCAGTGCTTGAAAAAGGCTCTCTGCTGGTCTGTGTGGGGCACCCTAACTACATAAAGATGCTCCTTCTGGAGAGATGCTTTCTCCCAGGGCACCCAGCCCTGAGAAGATCTGTGTGCACGTGCTCTGGCTGTGCTGGCATGGATCCCATGTGTATACTCAGTGCAGAGGAACGGAGAGCAGCCCTGGGTTTATCTCTCTCCCCTGCAGAAGATTTCCCTCCAGCATCCTGAGTCAAAGGCAGAAGCAACACTAAGCTCTGAAACCACTCCAGAAGATGAGATCCTCACTGCTGAAGAGCTGTGTGTACCAGACAGGGCTGCTGCCCAGGACAATCCTGTGTGCTGCCTTGATAGAAACCCCCTCCATGAGCCCCTCAGAAAAGCAGGAGCAGGATCAGTGACCCCAGGTCTCATTACCAGCCCTGTCAGCAGTTGAAAGCCTGCTCCCAGTCCCCTGCTGCTGAACCAGACAGGAATCAACAGTTTGAACCTTCCCTCCAGACACATCTCAGCAGCACAGAGACTTGGGCTGGCAGCCACCCGCAAGGCAGGGAAACCCCAGAGGGAACTTCAGTCAGCAGGAGACTTGCCCGCCGCCAGCATCCAGAGGATCTGCCTCTGCCCCCCACGCTGCCAGTGGGCTCCTGCCAGCAGACCCAGGGAGCTCAGCACAATACAACCCATCAATCCCATCCACTAAACACTTCCCTCCCCAAATACCCAAGCTTCTCCTCTTTCTCTTCCCCTCTAAACTTCTCAACAGTTGGGTAGTGTTCCAGTTTTGAGCAGAGGACCTCCAGGCACTCGCTGCTCCTGACTCCATCACAACTGCTGACGCCTTGCATCTTCTGACAGCCCAAATTAGAGCTCCAAAGTGTCCCACACAGGGCTCCCGTAAACACATCCCTATTACAAAGTAGCTGTTTCATTTGGTTTTTAAGTGAGGAAAAGCCAGCCAGGGAAACATGAACACTTCAGTGTTGGGCAAGAACCTCATGAGGTTCAACAAGGTCAAATGCAAGTCCTGCACATGGGTCAGGGCAACCCCCAGCATCAATACAGGCTGGGAGATGAAGGCATTGAGAGCAGCCCTGTGCAGAAGGACTTGGGGGAATTGGTAGATGAAAAGCTGGACATGAGCTGGCACCATGAGCTTACAACCCAGAGCCAGCCTGTCCTGGGCTGATCCCCAGCAACATGAGCAGCAGAGGCAGGGAGGGGATTCTGATGCTCTGCTCAGACCCCACCTGCAGTGCTGGGGCCAGGGCTGGAGTCCTCAGCATAGCAGACACATGGACCTGCTAGAGCAGGGCCAGAGGCAGCCACAGCAATGAAGTCAGGACTGGAAGCCCTCTGCTGTGAGACAGGCTGAAAGAGTTGGGATTACTCTGACCGGAGAAGAGAAAGCTCCAAGGAGACCTTCTAGTGACTTTCAATACTTAAAGGGGTGGTCAGAAAGCTGGGGACAGACTTGTTAGCACAGCCTGTTGTGACAGCACAAGGGGTGATGGTTTGAAACCACAAGAGGGAGATTCAGACTAGAAAGAAGGAAGAAATATTTTTACAGTGAGGGTGGTGAGACCCTGGCCCAAGTTGCCCAGAGAGGCAGTAGATGCCCCATTTCTGGGACCATTCCAGGTTCAGGTTGTCTGGGGCACTGAGAAGCTCAGATGCAATTGCAGACATCCCTGCTGACTGCTGGGGTCTGGCTTGGATGACCTTTCAAAGTCCCTCCAACCTAAACCATTCAATGATTGTGTGACAGGAAGAGCAGAACGAGAGCTTTGTTCCCCACCACACAGCTAATCCCCGCAGTCTGCCCAGGACCAGCAAAGGAGCGCGTGGGCTGAACAAGTGAGATGGAATAAAGCCATCTGAGGGCTTTTAATTCCAAATAATCATTTAAAGCTGTGAGGGATCTTGTTTTTAAAGTCACACTGTGTGCACTCTATATATTACCCTCAGACTGACGTGAAGAATTACCAGAACCCAACTGCTCGCAAGCTCCACCAGCGCTGCTTATTTGTGATGTTGCTGCTCTGGACTTTCTCAGGCTGCAGACAACGCAATAAAAGCTCTCCATAAACCAAATATTCTTCCATATTTTAAGAACACAGTGGAAATATTTCTTCTGCTCTGTTTTCTAAACCGAAGTTTCAATCGAATGCCAACTGTAAGCTCTTTTCCAGCAAGCCTCAGTCAGTTGGGAGGTTGGGACTGGGAAGCGGCAGCGGCGCGGCGGAGCGAACCCAGCTTTTAAGCATGTGCTTAATTTCCCCTAAAGGTGCCTTCAGCATGCTGCAGCGCTTTCCTGAGCAGCCATGGTTTGCTGTGTCGAGGCATTTAAAAGAATATAAAGTTTTGAAATGCAGTTTAATGGTGACTTACAGTTTCTCCTCTAACTGAAAATGCAAAATTAATATGGATGCGAGGGTATTTTTCTTGGTCACGGCCCTGTTTTTCCAATCCTCTGCATGTTATTGCACTCCATTTTATGGAGGAGCATTATTTGTTCAGCTGAACCGGTCCCAGTTTCTCCTGCACGGCTCAGACATTCATTTGATTTGGGGGGGGGGAGGACAATGGTGACTCCTTTTCAGAAGTCAGAAGGGATTTACAGCTATTTCTTGCTGTAGAAGTGAATTCTGCAGAGGGTTTGAAATCTGAGGGTGGTGGAACACTGGCATGGGTTGCCCAGAGGTGGCAGATGCCCCATCCTTGGAAACATTCTAGGCCAGGTTGGATGGGGCTTTGAGCAACCTGCTCTAGTTACAGATCATAGAATGGTCTGGGTTGGAAGGGACCTCCAAAGGTCATTCAGTCCAACCCCTTCTGCAGCCAGCAGGGACATCCTCAACTAGAGCAAGTTGCCCAGAGCCCTGCTGAGTGTCACCCTGAATATCTCCAGGGATGGAGCCTCAACTGCCTCCTCCTGGACAACCTGTTGCAGTGTTCTACCACCCTCAGGGTGCAGAAGCTGTTCCTAGCATCCAATCTAAATCTGCTCTGCTCTAGTTTGAGGCCGTTGCCCCTCAACCTATCACAGAAACCTTCAGGTTGCAAAAGACCCTCAGGATCACCAAGTCCAACCATTAACCCTACTCTACAAGGTTCACCCCTAACATTACAGGCCTTTGTAAAGACTCTCCTGCTGACTGCAGGAGGTAGGACTGGATGACCTTTAAAAGTCCCTTCCAACCCACTCTATGATTCTATGAAGGGCACTTGCAAGATCTATTTCCACTGAGAAGTTGAGGGGTGGCAAAGGAGGGTCCACACAGGGTCACCTGAGGACAGGGAGAACTAAAAGCCATCATGAAGAGCACTTGGGACCACTTGAAGGTAAACTCTCTGTGTGTCTCCTGACAGCTTATCACTGCCAGCTTGCCTGCCATGGCCAACAAAGAGAACTTCTCCCCAGCTGTGTCAGTCCACACACTGCTCTTAAAAATAGCACTTCTGCAGAGAATGCTTCCATTTCCTCCCTGGTAAGGCACATGTGTAGAACACAGCCTGAGGTTAATTTGCTAATTTTGCTCTTGTTTGGGATTAGCAAGGTTAGCAGCAGAAACCCAAAGGAGAATGTCAACAAGCACGTCTTTCCTAGAGGGGGGCAAGGGGTTGAAAAGACTTCTTTTCCTGACATGTGTCTGGTTTTACACTGTTGTTTTTGGCTCTCCAAAGGAAGGAAATTAAATGAACAGCTCCTTCTTTTATCCTTTTGGAATCCTAAAGAGGAGAAACACTGAGCAACAATACTGCAGGAGGACACCAGTGCCTTTTCTCTGGCTGTATACTTTTGTCTGGGCTGGTTTAAAATTCTGAAGCCCCTCCAGGATAATCCCCTGAAGCTGTCATCACTCACACACCAGGTTCCTTATCACACTCAAGCCACAAAATTCCTTCAGCAAGGACTACAAGGCCATGGATATTGAAGGTTTGGAACCAAAGAGAAGAGGGTATTCCTTCTGTAGCACTAAGCCATGTTGCTAGGTCTCATCTTTCAAGATAGTCTTCATGGTCTCATCATCTTGAGCAGTGTTCTGCTTATACAAATGCATTTTCAAGCCTGAGGTCCAAACTCTAGACAGGTTCTGCACCATTTCTACAGCTCCCCAGCTGGGGTGATGCCCTAGAAATATGCTCAAGTACATCCTGGAGGTGTAGCTGAAGGTGCTCAGAAACCATTGTCCTCTGTTGAAGGGTATGGATCTACTTAGGAAAGCTGTGCAAGCATCCTGCCTCTGGCCCAGGTTGTCCAGAGAGGTGGTACATATCCCATCCCTGGAAACATTCCAGGTCAAGGTGTTTGAGGCTCTGAGCAGCGTGATCAATTTGAGGATGTTCCTGCTGACTGCAGGAGGGTTGGACTAGATGACCTTTATTGGTCTCTTCCAACCCAAATCATTCTTTGATCTGCTCCACAGCAGTCTGATCATGGAAGGTAATAACAGCAACCACCACAGATAGTTCTGCAGCAAGCAGCACAGACAAGTCTGTAGCAGATACTAACAGCTGCCTGGTCCTGCTCCAAGGAGGTTCTGAGCTAGAACTTAGATGCCAAGAAATTCAATTCTCACTGCAAGACTGCAAGAAGAATTTTTAAGGGTATAAGATACAAGAATGAAGCGGGGCAAGAGGAAGAGGATGGCTAAAATTCCCAGGGAAGCAGGAGATAGAGTTGCTTTCCAGGCTGGAGGTAAAAGGTCTGAGCTACTAGAAGTCATCAGACACAGCGGGGTGCAAGACACAATGTGCAGGAACAAACCTTTCTTGGCCCACTCTTCCAAGACAAATAAAATGACAGAGTCAATATTTTTCATTTCTAACACAGATACCTTTGTTGGTAGCCAAGAGAGATACAGACACTGGGGTTTGGCAGCAGCTGCCTCCAAACACACGGCAGCCTTCCTGCTCTTGTGTTTCCCTTCGCTCTGCCGTGGTTTCTTCTGTTCTGGCCTCCCCTCTACAGACTTTTCTTGATCTTTCCCTTCTTAAATACAAACTCCTCTTTCCCCTGTCTGCCACCTCTGCTTGGCAACTCCTACTGGGAGTGCAGAAGCCCAGCAGGACTGAGTGATGTTACCTATAAATGTGCAGTTATGTAACTGGAGGCTGGGAGCGGGTTTGTGCTCTGCGCACAAGCTGCTGCGGCAGGTCCCGTTCGGCAATTTATCATTTTAATAGACATCAAAACAGGAAAACATCTAAAGTTATGCAATAGGAGCCATTATTAAAAACAGAAACAACAGCACCAGCTCCTAAAAAAGAATCTGGAGCAGCCAAGTGGTGTTCATGGAGCTAACCCAGCTCAACATTCCTGCTGCCTCCCTCTCAGCATTTCCCACCATGATTCAGTCCCAAGAGACAGGGGCTGTCCTGCCCCTTCAGGTCAGCAGCTGGTTTCCAACTGAAGAGTTGTAAAGATGCTCTTCAGACAGACACCTTCACATCCTCTAGCACCCACATCTCACCCTGGCTGAATTGGCACAGAATGCAATAACCCAGATGAGTTTTTTTTTCCCAGGCTCTAGGAATATTTCACAGAAGCCCAGCACAGTGGGGGTTGGAAGGGACCTCTGGGGATCATCTAGTCCAACCCCCCTGCTAAAGCAGGGGCACCCATGGCAGGCTGCCCTGGAGCACAATGTCCAGGCAAGTTTGGCATCTCTCCAGGGAAGGAGACTCCGCAGCCTTTCTGGGTAGTCTGCTCCAAGGCTCCAGCACCCTCACAGCAAAGAAGTTTTCCCTTGTGTTCAGGTGTAACTACCTGGGTTCCAATTTGTGCCCTTTGCCCCCTTGTCCTGTCACTGTGTACCACTGAAAAGGGTCTGACCCCATCCTCTTGCCCCCACAGATGCTTTAGATATTGATCAGCACTAAGAAAATCCCCTCTCGGGCTTCTCTTCTGCATGCTAAACAGCCCCAGGGTTCCTCAGCCTTTCCTCCTCAAATAGATGCTCCAGGACCCTCAGCATCTTTGTAACCTCACCTGGACTCTCTCCAGTAGTTCCCTGTCTCTCTTGAACTGGGCTCCAGTACTCCAGATGTGTCCTCACTGGGGCAGAGTGCAGGGGAAGTAGAACCTCCCTCAGTCTGCTGGTCACACTCTTTTCACTGCACCCCAGGAAACCACTGACCTCCTTGGCCACAAGCAGAAGTGGTACAGAAGCCAGTGATGAAGGCACATCTCCGAAGCAAAGTCCTAAACACCAGAGCTCTCGTTCCATAAACACCAGAGAAGTCTCTCTCCATCACTTCAACTCTTCTAAACTCAAGTTCTGCACTGTCATCAGGACACCAGCCAGCTCCCCCAGAACAACAGTTTACAGCAGCTCAACCCTGCCACCAATTAGGCATTTAAAGGCTTAGAGAAGGTTTCTTTATTTCAGAGGCAGCTGCAATCAGGCAGCATTAGCAAACAAACAAAAAATAAGAGAAATAAACAACAATCAGTGAAGTAAGTTGATAAAAAGACAAAAGATTGGCTTTCCAGCTTCCTCCCATGAGGACTGAAAATAGAAGCGAGGGCGGCAGAAGGACAGGGTCAGGCAGTTCAGTGGGATGAGGAGATGTTTAAAAGCCACAGGAAGGGGATAAGCTGAGGTCAATTCAACTACAGGCAAGAGCACTTCAGGGTCTCACAATAACAGATTTCAAAACACTGATCAACACAAGGCTCCCAATTTTCTTGACCTGGGGTCAGCAGGGTTTAGAGGAAGAGTCTCCTCCTCCCTACACTCACTGTCTTTACAAAGCATCAATGGACTACACAATAACATTGTGCTAGGATCCCAAGTCTCCATGAATGTGACACTGAGGAGATGCAAATCCAAGCCCACGTTCCTGGCTGGCGTCACCAGGCTCATTTGCATGTGGGAGCTCAGATGTGGCCTTCCTAGGGCACAGGAGGAAAGTCTCCCTCGACCTGTTGGCTACACTCTTCTTGACGCATCCCAGGAGACCACTGGCCTTTTTGACCATGAAGGCACACAGCCATAAACCATAGTTTACAGTGAACTTGCCCACAAGTGGACAGTGGCTGCAGCAGCACATCCCTAGGGCCCTTAGTTCTTCACTCAGAACTGCAGCAGACACTCCTGTACAGACAGCACCTGGGGGGATTTTCATACTCACATCACCCAGCAATTAGGGGAACAGGTTTTGTTAATTCACTTCTGCACCTCAGCATTCCAATGTAAACACCAAGAGCTCTGCTCACAGCTGCTCCTGCCCTTGAACCTGCACAGAGCTCTGCTCTCCAAGCCCTGCCCAGCCTGCTGACCTATTCTGCAGGTTGTTCACCTCCTCACTGCCCACGCATCTACTGTTATTAAAGTCTTACTTTGTCCACCACAACACAGAGCACCAGCACCACAAGTTATTCACTTAAAATGACCCACAAGAATTTAACAGAGAATGAACAACAAATGATGAGACAATCTAATTATTCTTTGGGACTGGGAAGACTGAAGTTCAGGGGCTTTCAGTCAGAGAAAACAGGGTGCAAAAGCTGCTCAGGTCATTGTGTTGTATAAGCAATGGTTTGAGAAATTATGCTCTCCAAATAATCAAATGGGTTCCTTCTGGTCTATCTGAAGCTTTGTAAACAAGCTCATTATGTTAGATCTTGAAAGAAGTAAACAAATAGTTGGCATCTGACACGCCGCGTTCTTGCACAACTTAAAACAAACCCATGGCACTTAGAAGTCCTGCTGCCCGCCTTGCCACTCCTCCAACATCCCCTTGGAGATGAGCAGAGAATCAGCAAAACACACAATCACTTGGGTTGGAAGAGATCACTGAGTCCAACCATTAACCCAGCACTGCTAGGTCACCACAAAACCATGTCCCTCAGCGCTAATTCTAAGAGCCTTATGAAACCTTCCAGGGACAAGGACTCCACCACTGCCCTGGGCAGCTCAGTCTAGAGTTTGACGATCCTCTTGAAAGAAATTGTTTCTCATGTCCAACCTAAACCTCCCCTGGAGCAACCTGAGGCTGTTTCCTCCCATCCTACAACTTGCTACTTGAAAGAAGAAAATGACCCCACCTGACTCCAACCTCCTACATCAGGGAGTTATAGAGAGACAGGAGGTCTCCCATCAGCCTCCTTTTCTCTAGGCTGAACAATCCCAGTTCCCTCAGCTGTTCTTAAACAGCCTCACGCTCTAGACCCTTCACCAACCAGCTTCATTGTCCTTGTTTAGACAAGCTCCAGCACACTGATGTCCTATTTGGGAGTGAGGGGCCAAAAACTGAACAGAGTATCCCAGATCATCTCCTTGGCTATATGCCACTGCTGGCTGATGAGCACCAGCAGACTGAGGAGAAGATACTCCACCATTTTCATGCAAAAGCAGTTCAAGAAATTGTTGTTGAAACCCAACTAAGCCTTCTGAGAGCCACCTCCGAGAAAAACAACTGTTCGACCCTCTGAGAGAGCATAATTATCAACACTTCGAGAGAAAGAAATACCAAGGGCAATGATCCAACACCATGACCTCTGTAAAGACCAAACATTTGCACAACCTCTTTCCACAAAGCCTATAAACTCATCAAAACTCTGCCCAGGGTTATGGGACCTCGCTGCGCTCCATGCTATCTTGGGCGAGGATCTCTGCCGCAGAGTAAGTGCAGACCCATTCTGCAGGATCCTCTGCTGTCAGCAGCACAAACCACAGCACCTTGAAGAATTACCACACAGCAGACACTCAACACAAGGAATTCACCTCTAGATTTGCCTCTTGCAGCATGAACATCTGGAGGAGGCCACCTACTCTTTCAGTAGCTGGACAACATCAAGACGCTGTCTCCATAAAACCGCTTATTGCCAATGAACTGCTCCTCAACTCACTCAATCCCTCTCCTCAGCATTTACTACATGAAACAACACCCATGCTATGAAAGGTCATCCCCTTTCCATACCTTCACAGATAAATCATTGAACCATGGCATGCCATGTAGCAAGGGACATGCAAGAAGTCATTTAGTCCAACCCCTCTGCAGTCAGCAGGGACACCTGCAACTAGAGCAGGTTGTTCAGGACCCCAAACAATCTGACCTGGAATGTGTCCAGAGATGGGGCACACTGAAGGCTTCACCTCTCTCAGCATTAAAGATTTTTAACTGACACATGCTTAGACTGGGGAAGAGCAGTCAGAGAGGATCAGCAGAGCTAAAGGGTGGAGGGCAAGAGGATGGGGCCAGACTCTTTTCAGTGTTGCCCAATGACAGGACAAGGGGCAATGAGCACAAACTGCAACACAGGAGGTTCCATCTGAACATGAGGCTGCAGCCCTGGAGCAGGCTGCAGCCCTGGAGCAGGCTGCCCAGAGAGGTTATGGAGTCTCCTTCTCTGGAGAAACTCCAAATCCACCCGGATATTGTGATCCTAGGCAACCTGCTGTGGATGACCCTGCTTTAGCGAGGGGTTAGACTGGGTATCCCAGAGGGTTCTTCCAACCCTGGGACTCTATGATTCTGTGATTCCCAAAGCTGTGCCTGAGCTCCACATCTCAATTCAGCTCTGTTCCTCCAGTGATTCCTCTGCTCACACACTCGGCTCGAGATCCCCAGCGTCTTACCCGTGAGAAAGGGAGCGAGAGAAATCTGTTCACAACTGCATTTCATTTGAGTCCCCCGCAAGGTTCTTTATCTTGTTATTCTAATGCAAACAGACTTCTGTGATTTTTTTTCACATCCAAAATTTCACCATTGCAGCAACCACAAGCCTGGCAGGCTCTCCCCTCGCCTGGAAAGGGAACAAACTTTCAAATCATTTATAAATAACCAGTTCAAGAACATCGCTTTTCTTCTTTCATCCCACAAAAGGCAGAAATTTTTGCTGGGGACCGCAAGCTGTCAGCTTCCCAGCAAACCCCAAATCCCACTTAACTCTCTATTGTAAACAGTGTAGTATTGCCCTACCACATCAAGAAATCCAATTCTTGAAGGAATTATTTCTGTGTTTGATTCACATTTGTTCTGCATATGCCACTGAGCCCAAGGTATTCGGAACGTTGAGCTCCTAAAGGCCTCGGCTTTCAAAAGGGCCGCGCGGAAGGAGCGAGAGCCTGCCCGGGTGCTATTGTTCTAGCCAGAACCAAAGCCCAAATCCAGGATGTCAGCTTGCTTCCCCCCAGCTTAATTAAGGGGGGGGGAAATAAATAAATAAAAAATTAAATCATTCAAAGATGCCTCCAAATCAGGCTGCAGCACGCTTCAAGCCCCCATCCAGAACGTGCTATCAGGATGCTGCCTGGGTGGCCAGTGGATGCCATCGCCCAAGCCTCCAAGTCTGGTTTCCACCATTGTGACCTCACGGTTGCTGTCAGGTATCTCAGGGTGAAGCTGGGGAGCTTCTCAATACTGATCAATACCCAAAAGGCACTAGGCAAAATGATGGGGCCAGACTCTTCTCAGTGGTGCCCAGCAACAGGACAAGTTGCACTGGGCACAAACTGGAACCCAGGATGTTCCATCTGAACATGAGGAGAAACTTTTGTTCTGAGTGTGACAGAACCTTGGAGCAGGCTGCCCAGAGAGATTGTGGAGTTTCCCCTCTCTGGAGAGATTCCAAATTTGCCTGGACCTTGTGGTCCTTGGCAATGTGCTGTGGGTAACCCTGCTTTTAGCAGGAGGTTTGGACTGGATGATCCCCAGAGGTCCCTTCCAACCCTCACCATGCTGGCATTTTGTCCAGTTCACACTTCCTCACCTCTTGTTTCTCTCCAAACCTTTGCTCTGGGGAAGGTACAGTATTTGAAGTCTCTTTGATATTTATGTTCCCTCCATCCCAAAACATTCTATGACTCTCTGAAAGCAGCAGAACTGTATTACCAAATTGTGGCTGTGGGCTGTCCTGCTACTAAGCCATTACACAGTCTGCTCCAGAGAGAACCAGAGACAGACAAAGAGCAAAGCAATCCCTGGTGCTTCCTTAGGGCTCTAAAGTCTTCAGAATTAAAAGCTAAAACAAATTACCAAGAGAGAGAAATTCATTTGGAGAACACAAGGGATTTTGCTCGCAGACAGCCAAATGCAATTCAAAATAGCTTCTCCTGGGTCAGCAGGAGGCAACTCTGCAGAGTGGTTCCTCCACCGGCACCTGCAGAGGACTCTCTCTCTACAGTCACAAAGCCTCAGTCCTGCAGAAACCCTGTCCCCAGCACACGTCTGCTCCCTTCCTCCACGGAAAAGCTGCAAGTGTGAGCAGCTGAGAAGCCCTGACGAGGATTAAGGGAGTGGAAATGAGAAATCCCTTCAGCAAACGGCTCTGGGGCTGCCACCCTGGCAGCCGGCGCGGCAGCAGGAGAGGATTTGGGGCTTGACCATTTCAGCTTCCCGCGGCGGGCGCCTGTCTCACTGCAGCAACAAAGAATTCCTGGGGAAGAGTTCGGAAACAGAAGGATTATTTAGCCACCCACACGGAGGCAAAATTAACTCGTCGTGGAAATTCAAGATAATAAATGCCATCATTTTGCCTTTAACTTTGAAAAAGGGGGGGGGAAACCCAACCTTTTTTTTCCACCCCCCTTCTCCCCAAAAGTGAATGTTTCTAATTTATGGAAAGAGAGGAAGAATTGGGATGGGGGGTTGGGGGGGGAAGAGAGTTAAAAAGCCCTTTCATAGTTTGTTTTTCCATGGATCAGAGCTCCCCAAATATAAGAAATTAACACGCTAATGCAAACACATCGTCTGCTCAGGGGCCTGGAACAGATGGACCCAGGCACTACAAAGGGCTGCCCCTTACCCATTAGGAACCCAAATTTGAGCCTTCTTGTATAAGAAAAAAAAAGAGATCCCATAAAGCTTCTTTTCATCTTCCACGTCAAAATGGGAAAGCAGGGAGCCCGTGGGCTTCCAAAAACCTGGAGAGGATGAGTGACAGCAACGGAGATCACAGAGGAGAGCCACGAGATGTGCCAAAGCAAGGGAAACCTGGAAGGGGTTCTGAACGTCCTCCATCAGAAATTGGGTGTCTAATGAAATTAACAGGGATGGAAACAAAACAAATGAGGAATTTGGTGGTTATCAGAGCCTGTGAGGCTGTTTTGAAAGGATGTCAGTCTCATGGCTCATGTATTTGATGGATTATGGAAGCCCTCTGCTGTGAGGCCAGGCTGAGAGAGTTGGGGTCGTTCAGCCTGGAGAAGAGAAGGCTCCAGGAAGACTTTCTGGGCTAAGAAGAAAGCTGGGGACAGACTTTTTAGCAGGGTCTGTTGTGACAGGACAAGGGGGGATGGTTTGGAACTAAAAGAGGGATACAGACTAGAGTGAAGGAAGAACATTTTTACACTGAGGGTGGTGAGACCCTGTCCCAGGTTGCCGAGAGGTGGCAGATGCCCCATCCCTGGAACCATTCCAGGTCAGGTTGGTTGAGGCTCTCAGCAACCTGCTCAAGTTGAAGATGTCCCTGCTCACTGCTGGAAGCTGGCCCAGATGACCTTCAAAAGGTCCTTTCCAACCCAAACCAGTCTATGAGTCTATGACTTTGGTGTCTCAGCAGGACCCTTGCTGCAGCAGTGTAATTGAAGAGACCTCTGCCCACAGGTTCTCCAGCATCTACTAACACAAACCTATTCTGTAGTTTTTTACTTCAGCTACAGCACTTCTAAAGGCTCTCCCTGGGTACCCAACACCATTAAGTCCTTGTAATTCATGCCTGCAAGAACCTCAATGTGGTCAAATCCCACACAACAGCCATGCAAATGACTGCAGATGCACAAAAGCCCAAAATTGCATGAGGTCCACTCACCCCAGCAGATGCACTCCTGGCTTTCATACTTTCCTTGCTCATGTACACAGCATGTCTTTAACAGCCAGCAAGACCTCCCCTTGGCACTCCATGCTGTCTCCAAACCAGTTGGCTGATAAGATGAATTATTGTAATACAAATATCAACAGTTCCTGCAGCTTATCTTAATGGGAAGCTTATGATCAGTGGAAGCTGCAATTAAAGCTCCTCTGGCCTGATCTCCAGTGGCTGCTCCCTTGTTTTGCAATCTCCAAAATGATGGAAGCCAAGGTTAGAAGCATAACTCCTTGACAAGTCTGGGAAAACAACAGAGAAGTGAGCTGGGCTCTCAGAGACAGATGGGAGGAAAGAGAATCCCTGATAAAAAGAGACCATCAGATGGGTGTAAAACCTAAAGCCATCAGTCAAGTCCATCAGATACATCAGGCCACTAACACAAAGCCCATGTCTGTCTTCAGGTCTCAAGGCTTTCCAATCCCAATCCCCTTTGCTATGTCCTTAACATAAAAGGAACAATGATATTTTTTTTTTTTAAGTGGTAATATAAAAAAGGCAAAACAATTTGGTCTGGTCTGAGAAGTCACTCAAGGAAAGCCTCTAGTCCTCCATCTTCACTGAAACAGTACATAAGGGATTGATTGCTCAAATTTGAGAGCTCCTTGGGCCCCTACTTAGATAATCTTTACAGCTCACAGGCCCCATTGAAGTGGTTTCCAATAGCTAAAGCCTCAGATCAGCCTGTCAAACACTGGGACTAGTAAAGTCAGAGCAAGAGAGCAAAAATGCTGAAAGTGTAACTCTGCCCTTCAGAAACAAGAGCCTGCACACACCACATTAATAAGGCACAGTGGCAGCCTCGTGCTCTGCTTACATGCAGCCCCTTCCAGAGCAAAATCCCAGCAGCACCACTTCATTACAGCCCTTTCTCCTGCAGTTCAATCTCACTGCCACCCAAAAAATCAGGTGAAATTGTACTTTCCACATTCTAAGCCTCAAATAAACTTAGAGTCATAGATTCATGGAATTCTTTTAGTTGGAAGGGATCTTTAAAATCAAGTCCAACAGTTAACCCAGTGCTGCCAGGTCACCACTAAAACATGTCTCTCAGCATCACATCTCCAGGGCTTTTAAACTCCTCCAAAGATGGGGCTTCCACTACTGCCCTGGGCAGCCTAAGTCAGGCCTTGACAACCCTTTTGGGGAAAACTAATTGTTCCTCATGTCCAACCTAAACCTCTCCTAGTGCAACTCGAGGTAATTGTTGTTCATCCTATCTTTTGTCCCTTGGGAGAAGAGACCAACCCCCACCTGGCTCCAACCTCCTTTCAGAGAGTTGTAGAGAGCCAGGTGGTCTCCCCTGAGGCTCCTTTTCTCCAGGCTAAACAATCTCAGTTCTGTCAGCTGCTCCACACAAGACTTGGCTCCCACATCAAGTGACCCAGAAGATGGTCAGACACCTCTGTGATCCTCTGACAAGTACAAGACCAATTTAGAAAGGACTTGTGGCAGAAACAAGAGCTTTTGGAGGGATGTGAAAGAGTAGCCAAGTATTTAGAATACAGGGAGAGGTGAATCCTGGAGACACATGTGGGGTACAATGGGACAAAGATGATGCTCCTGCGAGCTAAGCAGCTTCATGCAAGTGGGGAGAGAAGCAGCAAAGGCAGAGATGCAGGTAGGAGTTTTGGTTTTCATTTTTCTTTCTGAGGGCTTGCAACACTGGAAAGCCTCTCCGACTGGCATTTGATCTGCTCCTTCACTCAGAGAGGAGAGGAACATGCTGCTAATTTTTAGCACATTACAACTCACTCTGATCCTTCAGAAAAGGAACCTCTGGCATCCATGAACCCAAAGCATGCCTTTCAGGCAGGCACTAAAAGCTCTTTCTGCAGAGAAATGCCCTTGCAACACCTAGCCAAGCAGATGCAGATGTCAGTGAGACATCGGCCGCTGCATCCCCTCCGCAGCCACCAATGTCAGCTCGCACAGCACATTTGTTTCACTGCTTTGTCCTTTTGTCTGGGAAAGTCATTTTTCAGCTGAAGTGCTCAGCCCTTTGTCCATCAGTACAGCCAAAACCATGTTTCATGCCCTGCTCCAGCACACAATGGGCTTTGTCTCGTTAAACAAAAGAGCCTGGACTTTCTTTCGATTGTTTCCAGCTGTCTGATGCAAGGCTTTATGGGATCAGAAGTCAACAGCAATCAGCATCTGGCTACCTGCACAAAAGTGCATCTGAAAGTCTGAAGAATTGGGTGTGATGAGCAGATCTAATTATCACTCCAAAGAAAAACCCACCCCACGTGCAGCTCCCTCTCTGGATCCTGTGGAGACTCTGAAGCCCTCAAGCCAGCACATCCTCATCTGTTCACTTTCACTGAAGAATGTTTCTTGGGCAAAATTTATCTGTCATAAAAATCAAAAGAATCTTTCAGGTTGGAAAAGACTAAGAATATTGAGTCCAATCATTACCCCAGCACTGCCAGGTCACCACTGAACCACAGCACCACATCTACACAGCTTTGCAGTCCCTCCAAGGGATGGGGACTTCCCATCACTGCCCTGGGCAGCCAGTTCCAGGGCTTGACAACCCCTCTGGAGAAGACACTTTTCTTAGTATCTAACAAAACACTCTTTCAGCACAGGAATAAAGAGCACCTCCCATGAGAGCAGCCCTGGGGCCCTTCACCAAGACAGGCTCCCTCTGCTCTAGCTTAGGTAACTTCTGTATTTCTGTGTAGAAGTCAGACTTGTTGAGGTGAAATTTCTGCTGGTGATTTTTAGAATGCAGAAGAAAAGAATAATCATGAAGTTGTTAGACTGCTGAAAATCCCCAGCTTGGTGACCAGGAGCATTAATAATCTGAGATGAGCCCTTGGTGGGTAAAGCAACCCTGAGCCACACCATCTCAGAGCACCCTTACACTTCTGCTTCAGGCAAATTAGTCCAAAAGGGATTTCTTCAGCTCAAAGGGATTTTCTTTAGGACCCATCCCCATGCCAAGATAGGAAAGTGGCTGTGGAACTCCCTACCTCTCCCATCACTACCCCCCATCCTTTGACCAGGTACTGGATGATACAAGCCTGAACTTGTGCATACAACTGTCAGATTTCCTCAGAATTACCCAGAAAGCTGAGACTCCAGGGGGTGGTTATCACCAGCTCCTCTCCTAAAGCTGCTATTACAACATCTCACACATTCAGCCTCAGTCCCAGACACACCCCTACACGCTGCCTTTCCCCAGATCTCTCTTCTGCTGTACCATAAACTGGCTACCAGCTACAAGTAAATTTTCATTACTGTTTTTTAGTGGAATGAAAGCACTGGGGGGAATGGTAGCATCTAGGCTGAAGCCTAAAGACTGCTTAAAATTGGAGCATTTCTCACTTAGACCATTTCATTTTATATGCAGTATCTGTGGTGCCAGTTAACATATCTGTGCTCTGCCAACAGCACACTGCAGAGAAAGAACCTGAATCCATGCAAGAATCCTTAGATCAGCTCTTATGCTGACAGATAAAGTTTTCATTTATGGACTTTGTTATTTTGGAGCTACTGAACAACTAGATAATCCTGGCAGGGAACTACTGTCAACAGCCTCTTACTTCCATCCTTATCTATCTCCATCACCCAAGCATCAGCATTACTTCAGAGATGCTACTAACATGGAATTCACATCAGCTCCTCATCTGCACATCAGCTTGTGACATCTTTCTGAACTTTGGGATGGCAACCACTTGTCCACAGTCAGACAGCAGCGAAGTGTGGGAGACAACAGATCACCCTGAGGCTCTCCACCCTGTCTGCAGAATTCCAAACAACTAAATAAATTGCTGCCTCTGCACTGGCCATTAAGGAGCTTGACCAGAGTTGCACTTGTTTCCGTCTATGGCATTGTAGCCTGCCTCTCTCTGGAGAAGACAGGAAGGCCTGAAGAGAACCCAGTGCCTACCAGAAGCAGAGAAAGCACTCCTTTTATAAATGGGAATCACAGGCAGTGTCCAGCCTACACACACCAAAAACATACTTAGCCTATGAAGAATCCTCCTTCATGTTTCCTAAAGCAGAGAAGCCAGGCACAGAAGGTTCAAGAGGTGATGGCTTTAAACTGGAAGAATGCAAATTCAGATTACATATCAGGAAAAAGTCCTCAGTAGGAGACTGGCAAAATACTGGAACATGTTGCCTAGAGAAGCTGTGGATGCCCTGTCCCTGGAAGTGGTTAAGGCCAGGTTGCAGAGGGCTTGGAGAAACCTGGTCTAGTAGATGATGTCCCTGCTTTAGCAGGGGAGTTGGACAAGATGGTTTTTAAGGTCCCTTCCAACCCAAACCAGTTTATGATAACAGCATCCAACTAATGGAAGAACAAGGAAAGCAGTGATCAGGATGTCAACATTAGCAGTAACTCCTTTGTTTTCCAACATGAGACTATAATCAAAGCTTAAGAATTCACAGGATTAGTAAAAAAAAAAAAAAATTAAAATAAAATACAATACAACCAACCTAACCCAAAAAATAACAAACCACAATGCAACCAACCTAACCCAAAAAACTACAAACCACCAAACATGCCGTGAACAACCTGGTGGTCAATGCAGCGTCAGCACCCCTGACCACGAAGCATGCTCGTGTGTCCCTCAAGATCTGGCTTCACATGGGTGTCTCTTGCAAGGGGGATGGTGAAGGAGAAAAGACAAGGAAGCCCTCTGTTCCACTCTGTTCCAACCAAAAAGAGCATTTCAGTTGCTGCAGAAACTGAGAAGATTAACAATTTCCCCCCAGCCACTGGGAAATGAAACAGAAATGTCTTGGAACATGAATTACGCCACAAACTCCAGTGACAAGAGGCAACTGGCAGGAACACAGAGATGAGATGATGGAGCAGTCTCCATTCCCAGGGCAGATCTGAGGACTGCCATGCCATTAGTGGCAGCCCTGCTTTCCACTGAAGATGGTAGAAGATCAGAGCTGGAGCAGCAGCGACCTGCATTGTGCCATAAAGCTTTTTAAGGCAAAGAGGAAGCAGAGCATGCTCCTAAGAGCTTCAGAAGCAGCTGCTCTCCTTGGAGCCTGCAAAACTTGTTCTGTTTCATCCCTATTCCTCCCCAAAAAAACCCACTCCCTAGACTCATCTACAGCACATTCTGCAGCTCTGAGGCCTCCAGTTCCAAACAGCATTGATCCTGAACCTTTCGGACATGTTACACTGACCTTCAGAGGCAGAATCGCAGCCACGTCTGCCAAGGTTTCCATCAGCCTCTCCCCTTAAAAGCAGCAAAAAGCGTCTTCAAATGCCACAGTACTTTGTATCCAAGCTGGAGAGATTTGGGAAATATGGAAGACATTAAAGGACTCACTTTCCCTCAGCAAAGAAGGAACACAGACCTATAAACAACGCCTTGGAGGCATTTCAGCAGCTTAATCTACACAGGGCATTGCTTTGGAGTATTATTTTTGAAGTCAATCAGAAATCATCGGGGCCAGGAAGCAGTAAATGACAGGAATTTGGCTTAAAAAGGAGAAAAAAAAAAACCAACAAATAAATACTTGGGGGGTGGGGGGGGAAGAAGGAAAAAATAATAAAATCACTGAACATAACCAAAGAGTTCCTTGGTGCTGGTACAGGTGGCAAGGCTCAGCTGCACCCAAGCTGTCCCACCCCAGCGCAGACTCCTGACGTCTCATTCCAGTGGCACCATGCAGCCCACTGAGCACAGGGGTCTGGGTCTCTGGGTCTCTCAGCATTTTGATCAGCAGCTCCTGGAGGTTTCTGGGGTAGAAAAGTTGATTTTCCCCAACTCAGATGATGTTCAAGACACAAGGGTCTCTGACTAAGAGTGAAATTATTAGCATGTAAAAAGCACATCACACATAAGGGTTTTATGACTGGTGTGGGAAGAGAAGAGGAAAGGACACTCAAAATCAGCAGTTTGGAGGAAATACACCCAAAAAATAACAAAAGTTTTAAAAAATAATCCATTTGGCTTATATGAAACAATTTAGAGAGCCACAGCTCAGGCAGTAAAGCCCCATGATGGAACATCCCTGGAAGATTTTAAGGCCATGCTGGATGTGGCTCTGGTCAACCTGATCTGGTGGAAAACATCCCTGCCCATGGCAGGGGGGTTGGAACTAGATGATCCTTGGGGTCCCTTCCAACCCTGACAATTCTGGGATTCTGTAAGCACCATTAGCAGCCATGCTCTTAATAGGAAGACAAAAGAAAAATTGAGTCAGCTCCACTGCAACCTAGTCATGACTTCATTAATCTGAAAAAGGCAAATTATACCTCCAGGAAACTCTAAGGTCAGGGCAGATCTTTCCTGACCAGAATCAGGTATGATGTAATACACAGACAGCAGCTGAAGGGAATGCAGAATGCTGTTGGCTGAGCTTCATGTAACAAAGAAGATGCTTATGAGATTGTCTCCAGCGTGATGTCCAGTTCTTGGCCATCATCCCACAGAGAGTTTCAGAATTAAGCCCAAATGCCTCAGGACACCTGGTAGGGCTCTCACATTTTAGAGGTTTCTATAAAACAGGCAAGTAGAGCCAGACCTGGGCCATGTGCACCCACAATAAACCCCATCCTCCCTCTGCAGGAGACCAGCTTTTATTGTCTGTGCTCGCAGGAGAGCTGATCCAAGTCTCGCTGGATCGGTTAAGTTTGCATTCCAGGACAATGATATCATTCAAGGATCTCCCCATCTGAGGCCCAGCACACAAAGCTCAAGGGATGGGCAAGTGTGACTTCCAGCAGGGTCACAAAGCTAATGCCCAAGGTTTCTCACCACGAGTCCTTCCTACTTAGCAGTACTGGTGAGTGAAAAGCTGGACATGAGCTGGCACCATGTGCTCACAGCCCAGAGCCAGCTGTGTCCTGCAGCATGGGCAGCAGGGGCAGGGAGGGGATTCTGCCCTTCTGCTCAGACCCCACTTGAAGTGCTGGAGCAAGCTCTAGAGTCCTCAGCACCACACAGACAGGGACCTGGTGGAGCAGGGACAGAGGAGACCACAGCAATGATGTGACAGGACAAGCGGTGATGGTTTGAAACTCAAAGAGGGAGATTCAGACTGGAAAGGAGGAACAAGGAATGTTTGACACTGAGGATGGTGAGACACTGTCCCAGGTTGCCCAGAGAGGTGGGAGATGCCCCATTTCTGGAACCTTTCCAGGTCAGGTTGTTTGAGGCTCTGAGCAACCTGCTCAGGCTGAAGATGTCCCTGCTCACTGCAGGGGGGTTGGACTAAATTTCCTTTAGAAGTCTCTTCCAACTCAAACCTTTCTATGCATTCTATGGTCCTTGACTGTGATGGAGCAGGCAAGTCCTGATGCTTCACACAAGCTTTACCCCAGCAGCACAGAGAAGGACATCTGTCCCACATAAGGCTCACATGCACAGCACCACAAGCAGTCTTCTACTCTTCTAGTGCATATTCCTCAAGCACTCAAAAACTACTCAGTCTACAGGTGGTTAGGGCCACTTCCTTTCCAAAGTGGCAACAGCACAAAGCAAGTTGCCACCCCAAAAAAAGAACCCATCATGAGCAGAGGAGATGCTAACTAAAAGCATAACAAAAATCTGAGCATCCTTTGGCTGGGGACTCTGAGCCCCAGGTCTGTGTATGGGAGACTCTGAGGTCTGTGTATGTTTTCTGAAGCTCAGGGAATGGCCTCTTGCCCTTAACACCATGCCCTGTCCCATTCCACCTGTAGAGACCTCCCTGGGAATCTCACAGAAGTTATTTCTGTGTGGACACATCCATGCCCCCCACGCAAGCTCACACACGAAATTAGCTCTGCAGTAGCTGCAAATAAAAGCTATCAAAGCTGCAGCTGCAACAACAGCAGAGGGCTGTAAAGATACTTCAATAACATCTGATATGTTAAATTTTTATAAGTCAGGTTTACAGGGCCAAGGTCTCTGTTTAAAGAAAATAAAGCACGCAAAGGTGGCTCATAAAACTGGACTTTACCAGCCACACTTGCAAAAGAAATTTATAAGAGCTAGCAAAGCTTGTAGCCTTTTAATTGCATGTCAAATATTGCTCACTGGAACTAAACCAGATTTTGTGTGGTCTGTGCCAAGTGCTTCTAGATATTACGTGCCATGGGTGCAACCCCGTTGGACACCACAAGGTTAACTCAACCTCCAAGGGCCAGAGGCAGCCTGAAGGCAGTGTCACCGACTCTGAAGCAAACCAGAAGCCATTTCTGGCAGCTTTCTTACAATTAAAAAGTTATTTAAAAGGTTGACATGCATCACTGTCAGGAACAGCACAAGGAGGAGACATCCAGACAGCATTTGAACTTGGACATACATCAAATTCATATACAATTAATTCCTTGGATCCAGAGGACACAAATTCCCTTTCCCTGCAAATCTGTTTATTAATATTCCAACGATCCACTTCTGTCACAAGAACCACCCAGAGAAGACCTGAACATCCACAGACACGCTGGCCAATGGAAAAGAACCATGGGCTCACAGAATTGTTAGGGTTGGAAGGGACCTCAAGGATCATCTATTTCCAACCCCCCTGCCACGGGCAGGGACACCTCACCCTAGACAGAGCGGGTTGGCTGCCAGTGGGGAAGTTAACAGGAAGGGCAAAAAGTTATTTGAAAAGTAAACATGGTTCCACCTCATGAGCCACGTCAGCTGATGCCCACACAGCCCAGCTTACACAACCCCACACCAGCTCCTGTGGTAAAAATTGCTTCTATCCCTGTCTCTCCTTTGTGCAATCTGTGCCGTTCTTGGTAACACTCTCCTAAAGAGGAATGACACTGTTGCACAAAGTCACGACAGTTAAGATGTTCAAAGCTGCAGTCACTAGAAACATCCAAGGATTAGGTGCTGGAAAGGCTGACAATCCCCAGCAAAGCCCCAACACTCAGCATCGTGTCTTACTGGAAAGCGTTTCTATCATTGGCTGGAAACACTGACGCCTACCGCCAAAGAGGAACAGCTACAAAACAGCTACTGCGAGCTACAAAACAACCCCAGAGCAGAAGACACTCCAAGAAGGAAAGCTCTGCTCATTTTTAATGGGTGAACAAAGGAGTGAGCTAGCATAGGACCCACGTAAATCCACATACAAGTGGAAAAGCAGACAAGACACCCACGAGAAAAAGCTTCCTGCTGTGAGGGTGCTGGAGCCCTCGAGCAGGCTGCCCACAGAGGTTGTAGAGTCTCCTTCTCTGGAGAGATTCCAAACATGCCTGGACACCATGATTCTGGGCAGCCTGCTGGGGGTGACCCTGCTTTAGCATGGGGGTTGGTCTCAACAACCTCCAGATGTCCCTTCCAACAACTACCGTGCTGAGATTCTGTATACAACAGCAGAAATGGGAGCACATCAGAACCTACATTTTCCTTCCAATTCTGCAACTAAGGCACAAGTAAGAGCTTGGTCCAACAGCCTGCAATGCAAGGTCACCTTGACAATGAAATTAACCCTTTGTGCATCTCAGAGGAAGCCTCTGAAGCTAGCCTATTAAAGCATCACTGAGATCACAAAACCCTAGAATGCTTTGGATTCAAAGAGACCTTTAAAGGTCATCTTGTAAGGATAATGACACACCAAAGTGTCTCCTCACTGAAGATATGGACCCACAGAGGGGCCACAGTGGTGTTGGAGACCCTTCCATTACCTGTAATTTTTGAACACCTAACGTTGCTGCACCCCTAAACCAGTGAGTGCACCCTGCCTGCTCTGCTCAAGCCAGGGTTTGATGGTACCTGCCTTCATTTATCCCCTCGCTTCCTGACATCTGCTTTGTGGAAATGCCAAGCTGAAGGCCTTGGCGAGGAGGCAGCAGTATTGTTTCCATATGGGTTTGAAAATAGAAAGGCTTTACATGAAAACATTGTATGAGCAGAGGGCTCACACAGGACCTGTAAGTGCACCACATAGGAAGAGCCACCCCAATGAGGCTGTCTCCCCTGCAGAGCCTGGTTCTGCTGCGACAAGTCCTCGAGCCCCGTGCCGCACCAAGCCGTTCCTTCGCGTGTCGCTTGGCGGCCGCGATGGCAGCGCCCTGCCAAGTCACCCCAAAGCCCCTCCGTTCGGATCAGTATCGCATCAGGTTTAACACATGCTTTGAAATGTGCACCAGATTCAAAGCCTGGCCTCAAGGGGGTCCTGCTGAATAACACATACCAGCCCGGCCACTGCTCCTCCAGCAATTATCTTTCAACTCTGGCTGAACCATTGGAACTGTCAACGCCAGCACGCTGCCAACCGGAGGAAAGGTTGTGGGGTCAGAGCTGCAAACACGGCTCCTGGAGGCTGGAGCGCCAGGAGAACGGTATGGGGTGTTTGTTTATACTGCTGTCTGCTTAGGAGCAGAACTCCCAGGGTGCTTGTTTTATGGCTTAGCAGAACTACAAACAGTGTTAAAAGGGGCTGAGGAGAAAAAGGCTTGCAGTGAAAAGGAGCATCGGCATCCGCCAGACCCCCGAGAAGGTGGAGAGGACCAAGGTTGTTTGCACCTCGTAACTGGCAGCCTCCTTCCAGCCTCACCAGAGCCAACAGCTCTTCATCTCCAAATCAGACATCACCAGCTTGTCCCTGAGCCTCCCCACATCAGTCCTGCCCACCAAGTGCTGGATGGTAGACACCTCTCTCAGCAGGCTGCCACTTGCAAAGCACTAGGATGATTGTAAGGGTTAGGAAATAGAGCTGTTAGCAGTGATATGGAACTCAACAGAACCACAGTACATGAGGCTCAGCACTACAAGAAGGACATTGAGGAGCTGGAGTAGATCTAGAGAAGAACAATGAAACTGGTGAAGGGTCTAGAGCACAACTCCTATGAGAAGCTGCAATTGTCCTTTCTGGAGAAAATGAGGCTCAGGGGAGTCCTCTAGCTCTCTACAACACCCTTGAAAGGAGGTTGGAGCTAGGTGGAGATCAGTCTCTTCTCCCGGTTACAAGTGACTGCAGCAATCAAGGATCCTCTTGGTGTATTTTTAGGGTGCCATTTCCTCTCTGCTGTTTGAACCCCATCTTATGGGATCCAACCTCTGGAGACCAGGACAACCACACATGATACTTCCACCTTCATTCTTTGGGATAATTCAGCACAGACACTTCCATCCTGCAGGGCTAAAGCACTGTATCAGCCCTATATTTCAAATTCCCTGCTGTGGAGGGCATTCCTCTCTCGAGGTTTTGATACCTCAGCAAAACCCAGCCTTTGAAACACTACAACAGTGTCATTATCAGATTCTGTTTGCAATGATGAGCCACACTCAGATCACAGCAGACAAAGAGTGGCAAACACACACAACAGCGTGTCTGAGACATCCCTACCTTGTCCACCTGCAGAAACCTGCCCAACTCCAGAAGAAGACAGGGAAGACAAACACAGCTAAGCTGAGCTGTCCTGCAGAAAGTGAAGTGCATTCTTTACCCACAACTGAAAGCTGTTCTAAATTTGCTCTAGATGCGAATTAGAAGAATATGTTGAGAGGCTTAAATGACCTGAGCCTGTCAGCAGAGCTTCATGTTTAAAAACACCCTGATGCAAGGGCAGCGTTGGGTTGCTGAAGGAATTCAGTTGGTGATTCCTGTGGACACCCGTTTGCAATTTCTCCAGGAGTGTCATGCAAAGGGCAGGCTGCGCAGCACAGCTCTCCAGTCTTCACCCTGAAAACTGAACCACTGTACCTCTACTGCCAGAAAACACTAAGGCATTTTCATCTCATTAGCAACCCGGACACCAGAACTCCCTGGTGACCTCAAATTGTTTCACATGAGCCATTCACTTCCTCATCACTGTCAGCCCATCAGCAAAGAAGTGATGGCTGCTGTTTCACAGCACCACAGAAAGGTGGAGTTTGGAAGGGACCTCTGGAAATCATTCACTCCAACCTCCCTGCTAAGGCAGAATCACTCACAGCAGCTTGCCCAGGATCACAATGGCCAGGTGAGGTTGGAATTTCTCTAGAGGAGACTCCACCAACTCTCCGGGGATCCTGCTGCAAGTGCTCTGGCACCCTCATGGGAAAGAAGTTACCCCTCATTCTTAGGATGAACCTCCTGGGTTCCAGTCTGTGCCTGTTGTCCTTTGTCCTGTCTCTGGGCACCACTGAAAAGGGTCTTGCCCCATCCCCTTGCCCCCCAACCTTTAGCTCTTGCTGAGCATTGATCAGATCCACTCTCAGGCTGCTCTTCTGCAGGCTCAACAGCCCCGGGGCTCTCAGCCTTTGCTCCTCACAGAGCCACTCCAGGCCCCTCAGCATCCTTGCAGCCTCTGCTGGACTCTCTCCAGTTGTTCCCTGTCTTTCTGGAAATGGGAAACCCAGACCTGGGCACAGAACTTCAGAAGTGGCCTCATGAGAGCAGAGTAGAGGGGAAGGAGGGCTGCCAGCACTCAAAGTGCCATGCCTTGGGCCCAAGTGTGTGCCCCTGGCTAGTGTCACGAGGCTCATTGGTGTGTGGAAGTCCATCAGCTGCTTGCAGCATTGCCTAGCAGCCTTTGCTCCCTGCACATCATCAGCCAGGCTGGGGCTGTCACAAGGACATTTTCACAACGGCACTAACGATCTGCCACATCCAGAAACTGTTTTGCATCCTGAGGTACGAGAGTCCCACAGGACTCTGTCACACCAGGAGTGCCCAGGCTCCCAAAACATCTTCGGCCTCTCTCCCCTGTACACAACAGGGAGAGTCTTCACCAGCTGGAGAGAGTACAGAGAGATCAAACCACCCCAACTGCAGCACAGGAATCCAATACCAAAACCACTCCAGGAATTTCTTAACAGGAAAAATAAGGAAAACACAGTTAATTTCAAAGGCTTATTAGCAGCTGTATTACAATCAGCCTGAGACAGCCAAACAAAAACTGAAGAATTTACCGTCCTGGGCAGCAGCATCCTGACGGGAGCTATTCCCAGCACTTTTTGAGCAAGCCTTCATTCCAGCACCTCTGCCGACACGGCCATCCCGTCCAGACCCTCGTGGTCCTCCCACATCCTTTCCCACACCCCAAAGCAGGCACACAACCTGGTTTATTAGTCTGAGGTCTATCCGCACTGTCTCACCTCCGACGCTGGCAGGTCCGCGGGAGAGCTGCGCACCGGGCAGCTCCGTCCCTTAAAGCACTTAATGAGCTGCCTAATTAAAACCAGGAGGAGCAAGAGCAGTGAAAATCACAGCGCTGAGCGCCTGCAGTCCAAGGTGAGCTGAAGAAGTGGAACAGTGCCACTTTCCCCAGCAACAGTGGAAGTAAGAACAATTAGCAAGGGCTCCAAGGGAGGAGTGATGAGGCCTCAACTTAGCACTGCACTTTAGAATAGAATAAACCAGGTTGGAAGAGACCTTCAAGATCATCGTGGCCAACCTATCATCCAACACCACCCAACCAACTAAACCATGCAACCAAGCACCCTATCAAGTCTCCTCCTGAACACCTTTCCTCAGGCTTTCTAAAATTCTATTGTCTGGTAGAACAGGTTTCCCAGGGAGGTGCTTGAGGCTCTGTCCCTGAAGACAGTCTGCAGATGACACCATTAGGCAGGAGAGCTGATCTGCTGCAGGGTAGAGAGACACTACAGAGTTATCTAGACAGGCTGGACTGATGAGCTGATGTTCATCGAGGCCAAATGCTGTGTCCTGCACTTGGGTCACAACAACCTCCATGAACACTCCAAGCTGCCTGGCAGAAAGGGACCTGGGGGTGTTAGTCAGCAGCAGCTGAACGTGAGCCAGTGTGTGCCCAGGTGGCCAAGGCAGCCAACAGCACCTTGACTTGGATCAGCAATAGTGTGGCCAGCAGGATCAGGGCAGGGATTGCCCCCCCTGTACTCAGAACTGGTGAGACTGCACCTCAGTTTTTTGGGCCCCTCGTTCCAAAAAGGACATTGAGGTACTGGAGCATGTCCAAGGAAGGGCCACAAAGCTGGTGAAGGGTCTAAAGAACAAGTCTTGTGAGGAGCATCCAAAGGAACTGAGGTTGTTCAGCCTGCAGCAAAGCAGGCTGAGGGGAGACCTTCTTGTCCTCTACAAGTCCCTGAAAGGAGATTGGAGCCAGGTGAGGGTTGGTCCCTTCTTCCAAGGAACAAGTGACAGGACAAGAAGAAACAGCCTCAAGTTGTGCCAGCAGAGGCTCAGGTTGGATATTGGAAACAACTTCTTCCCCAAAAGGGCTGTCAAGTCCTGGAAGAGGTTGTTCAGGGCAGCGGTGGAGAGATTTCAAAGCCACATAGCTGTGGTGCTGAGGGACATGTTTTCAGTGGTGACCTGGGTTAATGGTTGGACTTAATGACCTTGGAGGTCTTTCCCAACCTTAGTAATTTTATGATCCTATACCATGAAAAAGCTGGTCCAGCAAATGAGGGCCCTGCAGTTAAACTCCTGATTTCATGATGCAGTCATGTCCACAGAACACACACTGGATCTGCTGCTGGGGATCCCACAGTCCCTGTGGCCATTAGTCATACACATGTTGAAATGAAAAAGGCCATGATTTAGCAGTTTCATTTTTGAGGTCATAAAAAGACTTCAGAGGAATATGCATTTATTAATAAAGTTCCTATGGAGTATAAATTTTAAATGCAGACTTAAAGGCACAGAATTCCTCTTAAATAAACAGAGAAACCTGCCCCAGAAAGGCCAGGAAACACTGGAATAAAAAGTTCTTTTATGATAATAAGCACATTTGCGCTCAAATTATGTGATGTGGGGAGAAGGAGAATTAAAGCACAAGGAAGTAGAAAGACCTCAAACAACGTGCTCTGGGGAACAGAAACCTGCTTACATCTGCACATAGCCCCATCAGCACCTCCCCAGCATGGCCCACATGCACTGTTGGCCTTCAGTCCACCCCTACAGCAGTGCCTTCAGCTGCTTTTCCCATCAAGCGGCTGCCCCATCTAATGCGACCCGAGATGCTAAATCCAAACTTGTCCAGCTGCCATGGCCTCTCCATTCCCACACCCACCAGGAAGCTGAGGGATCAGATTTAACCTCCAGCTCCTGGCTTGACAATTCACTTCAGAGCCACTTCAAAAAATGTTACCAGTCCTGAAAGTCATTTGCATCTCTTCCACCTCCTCCTCCTTGTCTCAAAAAAAGGTTTGAGCTTGAAAAGACCTTAACAATCAGCTAGTGCCCCTTCTCTGCCATGTGCAGGGACACCTTCCACTAGACCAGGTTGCTCAGTTCCACCCAACCTTTCCCCAGTTTCACCCCTTCTCAAAGCATCCAAACATCCTCCAGCCCTAAGAGAACTTGTTGGGTACCACTACAGCTCCTGCAGGTAAGCTCCAGCCTGACTGTGCAAAGCAAGGATAAAAGATCATCACGGACTCAGGTACAAAGCCACTACATTGGCTCTGGCTAAACAGCACTGGGATGTCACAGAATTGCAAAATGGTTTGGGTTGCAAGGGATCTTTTAAGCTCATCCAGTCCAACCCCACAGCAAGTCAGCAGGGACATCTGCAACTAGAACAGCTTGCTCAGAGCCCCAGACAACCCGACCTGCAACGGTTCCAAGGACAGGGCACCTACCACCTCTCTGGGAACTGGACCAGAGTCTCACCACCCTCATAATGAAGACTTTCTTTCTTCTCTCCAGTCTAAATCTCCCTTTTAGTTTCAAACCATCATCCCTTGTCCTGACACAACAGGCCCTTCTAGAAAGGCTGTTCTCATCTTTCTAACATGCTCCTTTAAGCACTGAAAGGCCACAATGAGGTTTTCCCAACCTCTCCAAGATTCTCTCACATCTCGTCTTCAAAACCCATCACAATCACCACTGAGTCAAGACCAGAGCAGGCAGATTGACTTAACAAATGCAGACACTTCAGGAGGATCTGTCTCAAAAAGCTTCCAAATGAAACAGCGAGAGATTAGTTCAGTCCCCATCGAGATGACATTCAACATGTTAAGAGTTGTTGATCCAGTGGAAGGTGTCCCTGCCCATGGCAGGAGAATTGGAACTAGATACTATTTAAGGTCCCTTCCAACCCAAACCATTCCATGGTTCTAGGAAGAAAACAGTTTCCAGGGCCAAGCTTTAATGAAAAACTAGGGAGTTATTAAAGGTTGCTCTGTGATTTTAATCCAGTGCAAAACAAAAACCTTTTTAGCAGTTTTTTTTTCCAAGGAAATTGTCAGTGTCTAAGCAAAGGATGCTGAGAATTAGTGACCAACAGGGGTCATTCCTCTTTGGCCATCCCTTCCTTGTTAGGAGGGAAGAGGACAGGTGTAAATACATTCAGTGCTTCTGACAATAAACATTTTTACCAAAGCTCTTAGAAGCATGGAATCATTTTGTTTGGAAAAGTCCTTTGAGATGATCAAATCCAACCATTAACTCAGCACTGCCAGGTTACCACTAAACCATGTCTTTTAAACACCTCCAGGGAGGGGGACTGCATCACTGCCCTGGGCAGTGAAGTGTCCACCCATGCAAGCCATGAGCAATCCATTCTCACCAGGAGGAATCTGTGGGAAACAACCTCAAAGGCTTTAGGAAACTCCAGGTAGAAGACATCCACTTAGGGGGTCACCTTGTCATAGAAGATCAGGTTAGCCAGCAGGACCTGGCTTTCACAAACCCATGCTGACTGGTCTGACCACCTGGCTGCCCTTTACATGCTGCATAATGGCGCTCAAGATGATCTGCTCCGTAACATTCTCTGGCACCACCACCGGAGTGACAGGCCTGCAGTATCCCAAATCCTCCTTCTGGCTCTTCTTGTGGATGGGTGTCACATTTGTTAACCTCAAATCACCTCTGACCTCCCTGGCTAGCCAGGGCTGCCGATAAATGATGCAAAGTGCCTTGGTGAGCAATTCCACCAGCTCCCTCAGCAGCTGTGCCTGGATTCTATCCAGCTGCAGAGTTGTGTGAAGGCATCTTAGAGCTCACACAGGTTTGTCAGCAACACCTCTTCAGCAACCAGAGGGTGTGAATCATTTCTCCACTGGGTGACAGGATCCCACTTCACCCAGCCTCGTTTGAGAGCCTCTTCCCTACAACCCTGAAAGCGGAGACCGTAGCTGGCCATCAGACTTCCAATCTAAACAGCCCCAGAAGATGTATTTCCTCTCACAATACTTTAATATAACAAGTAGACAAGCAGCAGTATCCAAGATTAAGAAGGTCTCGTTACTGAATTTTACTAGAAAATAAGTTTCCTCTTTCCAAACCTGCCCAGGAGGGGAAAGCACCATCCCCTTATCCCCCTCTCCGCTGTGTAAATAGTCACCACATACCCAGCCACCAGACCGACCTTATCAAAGGGCTCTCCTGCCTGCACCCAAGCCTATAAAATCTCCTTGCTTTTAATAAACACCGTTATTATGACTTGTTGTGCTTGTTAAAGGCAACCTCCGGAATAAGAGACACCGCTTAAACCTCAGGGAAGCTCAGCTCCAAGGGTGCCTGTGGAAGTCCTGGGGCGTGCGGATAAAGCCAGACCCCCGCCGAGCGAGCGGATGCAGGCCTCTTCCAAGCAGCCTGGGTAAGGCCAGACTTGGCACCAGCAGATGCAGCCCACGTGGCAGGGGAGATGGGAGCCTTGCACAGGGCTCCTGTGACTTCTGGAGCTCACTGACCGCTGCCAGAGCGCCGACACCTAGCAGAAGGCCATTCCCTGCATGGCACGTCCAGAGAAAAGGCAGTAAAACCTAATTCACTCTACGAGAGGCATACAAAGCAAAAACAGTTTCCATATGCGCTGCAGAAGATGACATAGAAATGTCAGGGATGAGGATAATTAAGAACACCACACAAACGGCACTTCTCCACATTTTCCTGGGCCATCAAAAGGCCACTGGGCAGTTATCTGGAGACCAACACAAGGTCTTTTGGTCCCCTGCCTGGCTCATGTGGCTTGGGGTGCTGGGCACGTGTTTGTGTTTAGAAGGAAGCACAGGGAGGGGATAAGGCTTCCCTATCATGCTGGAATCATTGCCTGGCAGTCTCTGCTTATCACCATCACTTCAAACGAGCTGCCTGACAGAGCACCCTTTGTTTTCACAGCCCCATCAAGGCCACCTTGCAAAAGGGAGCGATGAGGGGGGCAGGTGCCAGAATCAGCACAGCCTCCAAGGGATGTGGCCATCAAGGAGATGTGGGAAAATGCACCCAGAGAAACCTCACACTACACTACTCACAAGTCAGAGAATCAGAGAATCATCCTGGTTGGAAAAGACTTTTAAGCTCACCAAATCAAACTGTTAACCCAGCACTGTCAGGTCACCACTGAACCATACCCCTCAGCACATCTACATGGCTTTTAAATCCCTTCAAAGATGGGGACTCCACCAGTGCCCTGGGCAGCCTCCTCCATGGCTTGACAACCCTTTTGGGGAAAAAGAATTGTTCCTGGTGCCCAACCTAAATCTCCCACGGAACAACTTGAAGCTGTATCCTCTTGTCCTACCACTTGCTCCTTCAGAGAAGAGACCAACCCCCACCTGGCTCCAACCTCCTTTCAGGGACTTGTAGAGACACAGAAGGTCTCCCTTCAGCCTCCTTTTCCTCAGACTAAACAACCCCAGCTCCGTCAGCTGCTCCTCACAAGACTTCTGTTCTAGACCACTCACCAGCTTCATTGCTCTTTGCTGGACACACTCCAGCCCCTCAACACCCTTCTTGGAGTAAGTGGCCCAAAAGCAACCCCAGGTGCAGCCTCACCAAGCACAGGAGGACAATCCCTGCCCTGGTCCTGCTGGCCACATTCTCACTTGTACCAATGCCACAGACACCAACATCTGCCAGTAAGAAAAGCAAAAATAACCTCTAAAACAAGCAGAGCCAACTCACACTAGATCATCACCTCTCAAATATCAGCTCTGACAGCACATCCAAGCGATGCTAAGGAAAATAAAAGCGCTGCTCTGCCTCTGTCTGTGAGAGGCACGTGGGACACTTTGGCTGCCCCGACAAACTCGATCCGCTAATGGCTTTTGGCTGGGTTATTCTTGGCCTCCTGCGCAGCAGCACTCCCTGAGCTTACCCCGGATGCTTCGCAGCGGCACCATCCACGGTGACCTCCCTCCTCCACATGCCGTGCGTATTTCAGACCTTAAGCTAGATAATCAGACCACATTCCGGATATCAGCGAGTGTTAATCAGATGTAATTCATTCCTGGCAAGGCCAGAGCTCAGATCTTTAAAAAAATAAAATAAAATCTGTAGAAAAATAAATAAATAAACCCCCAACAAAACCAAAACACACACGCAGGTTCACAGGGCCAAAGTCCAAGAGGAGTTCAAGTGTGCGGAGCTCCTTTCATCTGCTCCAGCACTTTGTAATTAGGAGTATTTGGAACGCAGCAAACTCCCCCAGAACCGTAGGTAATAAAACTCAGATCTGAGAGAACCCAGGAGGGAAGGAGTGAATGAGAGCTCAGCATCTGTGCAGCGAGACTCTCAGGATTCTCTGCCGCGCGCTGCGAGATCCCACCCCAGTTCCTGTGTCCGGCTGACCCCAGGAGCGTCTCACTTGACCTCAGCCCGCCAGGGGCTTCCTCGGCAAGAGAGGCCGGCGAGCTCCCCACATCCCTGACTGCCAGCCAGGAACGCAGCTACAGCTCCGAGTGCTCCAAGACAGATCCTTCTGATTATCACAAAATGAAATTTTCAGCTCTTGTCATCATCAGCCTCAGATTTGTAACGTTACACAAACACCATTTCCTTTCCCCATTGTATCAAACCCTCCTCCGCTCCCGCTGGTGAAATCAAACAATTTTAAAAGAATTTATATGATGCTAATTTAAACCGAATGCCTTCAGCTGCCAATCGCAGCTCCCTGACTCTCCCAGGCCTCCTGCCAGCTCTGCTCCCTTCCACAGCAGCTATCAATCACAGCCAGCAGGGCGAGGGAAAAGACCCAGCGAGGGGAGAAGCGGTGCTTGGTAACTGGCACTGGAAATCCTGCCCTTCGCTGACGGCGAAAGGCTGTGGGCTGACCCCATCCAACAGGGAGCTCCAAAAGCTTCAGCTCTTCAGCACTTCCCAGGGAAGCACCTCATGATGCTTTCTGCAGGCATCCACCTAGCACGTTGCTCAAATTCCAGTATTGCTTCCAATGTGGCTTGAGCGACTGGCAGTGGCATGCTGAACTTCCCCCCACCTTTACTGCTGGAAAGCCACCAAGGCCAACCTCCAAGACAACTCTCTTCCCACAGAGCCCTTCTGGAGTCTTCACCTTGCTTTCCCCATCCCTGGAAGTTTTTAAGGCCAGGCTGGATGTGGCTCTGGGCAACTTGATCTAATAGAAGGTGTCCCTGCCCATCGCAGGGGAGTTGGAAGTAGATGATCCTTGAGATCCCTTTGAACCCTGACAATTCTGTGATTCATAAAACAGCAAAACACTAGGATTTTGGGAGAGGCTGAGGAGATTCACCTCACTGTATCATGTGTAGCCAAACTAAAGACATCCAAATCATAAAGTCATAGAATGGATTGGAAGGGACCTTAAAAATCACCTAGTCCCAACCCCTCTGCAGTCAGGAGGGACATCTTCAAACTGGCCCAGGTTGCTCGAAGCTCCATCCAACCTGGCTTTAAACAATTCCAGGGATGTGGCATCCAGCCAGCCTGTGCCACTGGCTCACCACCCTCACAGTGAAGAGCTTCTTCCTTGCACCAAATCTCCTCTTCTTTCACTTTAAACCCATCACCCCTTGTCCTATCACTACACACCCTTGCGAAAAGTCCTTCCCAACTTTCTTACCGGGCAACATTAAGTACTGAAAGGCCACCAGAAGATCACTCTGGAGCCTTCTCTTCTCCAGGCTGAACAACCCCCTGGGAAAACATCACTGGTGCCTCCAGAACTTCCAGCTGCCACCAGTCACAGCAGCACAAATATCCCTGCCCTGCTTAGCAGAAAAGACATGTTACACAGCCCAGCTGCACCTCCCAGCCTCTGGGTTACCAAGAGCCCATGGCAAAAGACAAGCAGGAGATCATGATACAAATGGACCAGAAATACAAAAACCAGAAGAAAGTAGAAACCACAGAACAACAAAGCAGCTTCACTGAGTAATGAAACTCCTTCAGGATTTAAAACTAAGCTTACTGCCTTGGAACTGGAAGAGCAGAACTTGTCTGACATGATCGTGAACCACCCTGCTCTTCCCAAGCAGCCTCCAGCACCCACGAGTCCTACCTGTTTCATGGCTGTCTCCCCAATCTTGTCAGAGTGCTTGCGGATGCTCTCCAAGAAGTCCTTGAGGTCTGACATGGAAACTTCTTTGATCTCTTCCCTCAGCTTTGGGATATTATCCACCATGATCTTGCAGAAGCGGTAGTGGCTCACTTGGGGCAGGTATGTGTGCTCAAGGTGCTCCAGGGTCTTCAGCGCAGGGTAGTGTCTGGTGGAAGCAAGCAAGGCAGATATGGAAAGCAGAAGGGCTCCTTCCATCCCACATCCCCTCCAAAGTGTGTGTTGACTGCAAATAATTCAATGTGTCCAAGAACCAACTGCTCAAAGGAATCAAAGAACCCAGGTAACCATGAAAACTTCATCCATTGAAGCAGCACAGAGCAAGACCAAGGCAAGCAGCACCTCCTTACTGAAAGCTCTGATGGGCAGGTAAGGACCAGCAAGGACACAAGTAAGGGGTCTAGAGATAATTCTTCTGAGGAGCAGCTGAGGAAACTGGGACTGTTTGACATGGAGAAGAGCAAACTAAAAGGGGGTCTGATCAATGTTGATCAATACCTGAAGGGTATGAGGCAAGAGCATGGAGCCAGACTCCTCAGTGGTGCCCAGTGACAGGACAAGGGACAATGAGCACAAACTGGAACCCAGGAGGCTCTATCTGAATATGAGGAAAAAGTTCTTTGCTGTGAGGGTGCTGGAGCCCTGGAGCAGGCTGCCCACAGAGGTTGTGGAGTCTCCTTGTCTGGAGAGATTCCAAACCCACCTGGACATTGTGATCCTGCCAAGCTGCTATGGGTCACCCTGCTTTAGCAGAGGGGTTGAGCTAGGGATGAAAACATTCTGGATAGAAACCCCAGCTCAGAGGTCCAACAGATGTATTTTCTACAAAGCCCCTGCCTCTCCAGCAACTACTGTCACACCCCTGGGGTACATGACCTTTGCAATGTGGAAAATGCCTTAACTCCCCACTCTACAAGGAATAGATCCTACAAAATTTAAAGATGCAAGAATAGTCAGATTTCTTCCCCTGTGCACAATGCACACCTTTACACTTTGGTCATGTCCAATGGCCTTACATGTTATCTTACTTTTTGCCATTAAAACAAACTTCACAGCCTGACAGAGGAGGCTAAATGGGAAATGCTCGTTCTAAGCAAATCCTTCTTCTCAAAGACTCTTTTTCCTCCAGAAAGTGGAAGTCCATAGGGTTTAGAATATGGGGACTCTCCTGAACAATGGAAGATGTAGGACCATCCTCCTCCTGCTCTGACCACACATCCGGTCGAAGGCTAAAAATAAATTATGGGGGAACCATCTCAGAAGCATTAGAACCATCCACAAAACCCTTTTTTCCAACCAACACCAGGTCACAGTCACCCCAGGGGTGAGGAGACCCTTCTCTTCACCTCTCCTCTCTGGTGGTTGCAGTGTCACTCCTCCAGGTTTGAACTATGGGTGCTCCAGCTCATGGCCCCTGATTCTGCATTTGGCCAACGCCTGTGTTGGGTTCATAAACACCACACAGCAAACAGCACATAACTCATTTTGTCTGCCTTGGGAGAGTTGAGTTCATTCACCCTGAATCCAAAACTCTCCTCACAGCCTCCTCTGAGGCTGTGTACTCAAACCCCAAGACTCAAACTGGTAACCAAGCCCCTTGCTGGCCATCATGAAATGATGTTAAGTGAGACCGGGTGCAGACACAAAACTGTTTAATATGTTGTGCAGTGTTTGGTGGATGAAGGCATCAAATCCAGACAAAGAAAGCAAGAAGGGGGGAGGGGGAAAGCCAGGGGTTGACATTTACTTTAAATGTGGCTTTCAACTTCTATTTGTTTCAAAATGAACCAATCCAAAGAGGAGGGCGGAGGGGGAGGAAAGACGCAATTCTTAGAAGCAGACCCTGGAAACACTATCCAGAGTGAGGGAACGGAGCAGCATGTGGATTCCCTTCGAAAGTTCACAGTGCTGTGATCAGCTCCAGCTCCCCACCCCACATCTGTCAGCGGATAAGCCCCTTGCTGTTCCCTATAAACAGACTAAAAGCAGTTGGACAAACCACACGCTGCCCAATTCTGTCCTGAGCCGTCCTGAGCAAGAGAGCGAGAGCTTTGGGAGCCACTGAATGAGCTGCCCTGCAACTCCTCCAGCTAGTCCAGCTCTCAGGAGCGATGTTTTATCTCTTCAGCCAAAGCTCCTGGGTCCAAGGATCACAGAGATCAGCAGAGGCAGGAGGGGGAAGTGTAAAAATACGCCCATCCAATTAGTTATTGCCTTGTTGGAAACATCTGGTTTCTTCTGTATTGTTTCTGTGATGGATGGCAGGCACAAAGCAGGCATCGGCTCCCACTGCTCTCCCTGCGTGGCACTCAGCCGGAGCCTGCCGCCTTCTCGGCTGACCTCCTTCCAGCAGCTGCTCTTTGCCCAATTTGCCACCCCCAGGGCTACAACTCGCCTCCCAAGTCCCACGCTGCTTAAACAAACCGTCCCCCAGGATCCCAGCCACGCAAACTTCCCAGGCCACGGTTCCATCCTTCAGCATCGTAACAGATGCAGGGTGGGAAAATCCTGGATTTACAGCTCATGATTTCTGAGCCACAAAGTCCTTGCAGCTCAGCTCACTCTTCTGAACTGGTATTTCTGGCACAAAATAAAGCTGTATCTTTTCTCCATGTCTCCTACCACACTGCCTAACCAAGCTACCCGTGGTGTCCAGTCTCTCTTCCTCTCTCTTGCCTCCCAGACACCGATCAGGGTCCATGCCCAGATGGCACACTCAGGTGTTTGGCCTCCATTCACATTCACCAGAGCCTCTCAGGCTTCCACAGAATTAATTTAGCTAATAACACACAGAGCACCAAGCACTGTTGCACTGCTCAGTGCTTCCTGTGTTATTGGCTAAATTAATTGTGTGAAAACTGTGAAATACAAAGTGAGAATTCACCTGAATTAAAAAGCCTAACGCAAAACGAGAGCCTGCTGCAATCCTGGTGCTGGCAGGAGGCTGAGCAGGACCATGGAGACACCAGCCAGAAATCAGGACATAAACTTGGAATGGCTCATTTTGAAGTCCTAACTTTTGAGAACCTCTTTAATCTCTCCATCACCAAGGAGGTGCTTTTCAACTCTTGCAACACGAACATGAGCCTATAAAGAAAAAAAGTAATTTACCTTTTTGATTTCATTTGCTCCCGCAGCTTGCTGTACATCTCCAGGACTGGAAAGAGAAGGGGGGAAAAAAAAAAAACACACAAGCATTGAGACACAAGCACAAAGAAGCAAAGAGATGCCAGATTAAAATAAACAGCTGCACAAATAACAGAGCAATTTCAGATGCCTCACCAGGAAGACACAGGGTTAGCTTATCGACCGTCGCCGAAATGTTTCTCTGCTGCAACCGGCATTGCTTCAGCTCTTCCATTGCTATTATCAGCTTTGGAAAGGGGGAAACAAAAAAAAAAGATAAGGTTTCACTAAGAACAGACCCAGCAGAGAGGATACAAAGTGGTCTGCACTCGTCACAACCACCCAAACTGTAGTTTGGCGGCAAAGCTCAGCCCAATAACCAAGAGCTCACCAAGCGGCGCAGAGCGCTGTTGAAGCGGGGAGGACAGGCGGCTCTGGGTTCTTTAACTGAGCAAGCAGAAGCATTCCCTAGCCTAATTTCAAGTGAGCAAAACCAAAGCCATCAAAATGCCAGCCTTGTAGCACGTCCTGTGAATTCCAACAATTATCTCCCCTTTCCATTTTACTCATGTCTTCCCTACTCCCTCTCCAAGAGTTCCTTTTTCTAGTCCTTCTCAAAGGCAGGATGTGGCCGCTTGCTCCCAGGGGGTTTCTTCACATCACATGCTGAAAAGGGGAGGTTTAAATGCTCAGTCCCCAGCAGAAAAACCTGTGTGTCTGCAGAAGGGCAAGACAAGCCTGGACATGACATAGAAAACTCTTTGCTTCCTATTGTCAAAGACAAGTCATGGAACACCAACTCATCGCCACAGCACCACACTGAGTCTGCAGCGTCCTTTTGAAATCCCAGGAGTTTCTACTCTTGGAAGTGAATCCTCTATTCAAGGTAAGCCAGAGGTATGTTTATTGGATTCAGGAAAGAAGCTGCATCACCTTCTCCCAAAGGGCATTTTTATCTTAATCAGTCTGACACAGCCCAGTATGGGGATTTTCTCCTTTGTCAGTCAACCCCACTGCAGCTGACTGAAAGAGTAATGCCTGGGTGCACTCTGAGCAAAAGGAAGTCAGAGGGTTAAGAAGGAAAACAGGAAAAGGTGCAAAGAATAGAAGATGCATATGGAACTTGCATACATCAGTGAGCCATGGGCTGTCCCTGGGAGGTTTTACATATCTCCATCTTAAGCACTTGAAAAAGGCATCAGTGCCTTCACACACACTCAGCTCTGAAGTCTTCCTAAACTGTTAATGTTCTTATCATGAAGGGGCAGAAGAATAAATGTCATTACAGGCACAACACACCCTCTTCTCCATGCTGAACAGCCCCAACTCTCTCAGCCTGGCCTCACAGAAGAGGGCTTTCAGTCCTCCCAGCATTGTTGTGGCCTCCTCTGGCCCTGCTCCAACAGGTCCCTATCTGTGCTGAGGACACCAGAGCTGGCCCCAGGACTGCAGGTGAGGTCTCAGCAGAGGGGCAGAATCCCCTCCCTCCACCTGCTGCCCACACTGCTTTGCATGCAGTACTGCTATGAACGAGCCCAATGACACCATTCAGGGCTGCAGACACAAGCCCACAAGTTGATTACTGCCTCTACAAGTGCCTCCTGCTTCCCATGCTTTGCTTTCGATCCATAAGCAGCAAGAAAGAAAAATCACTTCCCAACACTCTCACACAACTCATCTTTCATGCAGAACAGCAAAATGCAGGAAAGAATCAATGCAGGCTTTTCATACCAATGCCAATACCAATTATCAGTTAATGCTGAGCAGTTATTGATGCTCAGTGTGATCTCTCACTAGTGAGCACAGCCACACAGAATCACAGAATTGCTGAGGCTGGAATAGACCTCTGAGATCATCAAGTCAAATAATGGAGGAGCAGAAAGCAGACAGAATGAGTGAATTTGCTTCAGGAACTTACTTCTTTCCCTTCATTCTGCAGCTTGCGGTTGGTGTCCGTCACTTGATTCTGTGGGGATGAAGAACAAAACACAGCTCCACGTTTAACAGGACAATTTGTATCACACACACACAAAAAAGGGAAGAATTAACATAAATCCCATTATTTTCCACACAATCTTCCCTTGGATGGAATAAAACTGTTGTTTATTAGGTGATTTCAGTCATCACTCTTCCAGCACACAGGATTCCGGCAGCCCCACAGCAGTTTCCAGGATTTTCCTCCCCACTGCTAGACAAAAGTAAAAGGCACCAGGGATTAACACCCTTGCCATGGCAGCCTCAAAAAGCTGCCACCTTAATGTATCCAACTTGGTAGCAGATGCTCAAGTGGATTCTCATCTTAAAAATAATTTTACATGAGTGGTAGTGGCACGACATAAACCTGATGGAATTAAATTGCCTCTCCTCTACACCAGAGACTGATGATAGCTTTTTAACTCCTCAGCATCACAGCAAGGAAAGAACTCTTCAGCATGGGTCTTGCCTATAAAGTTCAAATACCTTCTTTCACACCTTTAGATGTATCTCTGTCATGGTCTGAGCTAGACCAGAACCAATTCTGCTCAGGGATTTGACTTCTCAGCTCAGGCTCTGCTCACTGAGGCAGTTTCTGCAGTTCAGGGCAGGATTGCACAGCCAGCAGCTGCCCCTAGCAGTGAGGAGCTGATGGGGAAAGCTCCTGCAAAGGCCTGGACTGTAGAAAGACTCTGGCTGAGACTTGCTCCTGGGCACACCAAGGGCACTGCCACAGCTTGTGTGCCACCTTGGGGTGCAGGAAGTCAGAGGTGGCACCTGCAGAGAGGAGCAGATGGGACAGGTGACCTTCAACTGACCAACAAGGGATTGCATCCCATTGATGTCATCTTCAGGATCAAGATGAGTGATCAGCAGGGTCAAGCCTCTTTTTCAATGGCCAGTGTCCAAGGAGGACTCTGTCTGTTCTGCCTCTGATCCCAACCATGTATTCCAGAATCCAGCTCCTGAATCTGGTTCCCATCTACTGCTGAGTCCAGCCTGGGACTTCCCCAGTGCCTGCCTCCTACATCAGAGGTGACTATGCTGCCCTCACTGCCGTGAGGGTTTGGTCTGGATATTGGTTTGTATTTCTTTGTCTCTATTTCATTGGATTGTTCTCATTTCCATCCCAGCTGCTTTAGTTTCTTTCCCACCCCATCACTCTCTCTCCCTTACTCCCTTTCTCTTCCCTTCAGGAAGGCAGAGGGGTTCATAGAGAGCTTCTGGCACTTGTCTAGTGGCCTGGCCAGCCCAGCCCTAACCCTCGACAATCTCCTACTAAATCCCTCCTCCTGACTGGTATAAAAAGGTGTATATATACCTGGTATAAAAAGGGCCCATATTTTCCTTACCAAACTATTTTCTCTATTATCCTATCCAGATGGGGTCACAGCACAACAATTTCTCACACTACAAACTTGTAGGCTCCCTGGACTACAAGATCACCACAGGTCAGCCCTTCACAGCTCTAAGCATCAGCTTGACTCAGAGAAGACACACAAGAAGAACAAAGCTAATTTGTAAACTCATCAGGATACAAACCAAACAGCTTACACATTATTTAGACAACAAGCAGAAAGATGGCTTGGGGGATTCTCCTGAACATTCATTCAAGTGCAGTCAGGAGGAGGTTTGTAAACAGAGATACCATCTTCTAGAGGCCAGCAGGGATAGCCAACAGGAAAGCTTCCAAGCAAACATGCCCAGCTTCATGTCTGTGGCAAAGCCAGGCAATTATAAAGGCAAATATGACCCAAGAAGTGCTCAGAGTTCAGCTTTCTCACCTCAACCTGACACTAGCATGCCCTGAAACTGCTTCTTTCCATAGAATGCTCTTTCCACAGCTACCCAAGTTGTAAATATTCATATCCAGGCTTGTCTCTGCAAGAAGTTTCAGAGGTTTCTAGTTTGACTGAAGCTCACTGTAAGGTAGAAGCTGCTGCTGGATTCCATCATGGAATTTCATGACCCAATTCCTTGTGTGTTTTTAAGAGTTCTGTTCATTCTATAGGCACAATCAGAAACAGAGGTTGGACAACAGCATGAGCTGCAACACAGCACTATCAAAGCATCACAGAATGGTTTGGGTTGGAAGGGACCCTTGAAGGTCCTGTAGTCCAACCATTCTGGGACATCTGCAACTAGAGCAGGTTGCTCAGAGCCCTGTCCAACCTGACCTGTTACAGTTCCAGGCATGAGGCATCTCCCACCTCCCTGAGCAATGTGGGCCAATGTTTCACCACCACCAGTGTCAAGAAATTTTATCCTGAAAGTACATTCAGGAGCAATAGATGCCACAAACCAGCCCATGATCTTTGTTTTCCAATGCTTCCCAACAAGTGCAGAAGCCAGCTCAATGTTTAATGAATTTCTTTGCAGGAATGTCACTTGATGCTCCCCAATTATCCAACAGAATGTGGGTGTTGCATGCAGCAACAACAGAGCAAAGCAGGACAACTTCCAGGTGGATTCAGAAGACAACAGCTATCTCCTTCCTTTGAGTGCACCAAGAGGCAGTCAGGTCAGAGAGGATGGAAGCTTTGTATCAATAAATTGAATCATAAAATGAATGGTTTTGGGAGAGACCATTCAGTTCACCTGTTAACCCAGAAGGAGGTCACCACTAAACTGTGTCTCTCAGCACCACAGCTCCATGGCTTTTAAGCCCCTCCAAAAGATGGGGACTCCACCACTGCCTTGGGCAGACTGGTGCAGGATTTGGCAACCCTTTCAAGGAATAAATTTTTCCTCAAGTCCAACCTAAACCTCCCCTGGTGCAACCTGAGGTAATTTCTTCTTGTCCTGTCTCTTGTTCCATGGGAGAAGAGACCAACCCCTACCTCACTCCAACCTCTTTCAGGGAGTTGCAGGGAGCCAGCAGGTCTCCCCTGAGTCTCCTTTTCTCCAGGCTGAACAAGCCCAGTTCCCTCAGCTGCTCCTCCCTAGAACCTTCACCAGCTTCACTGCCTTTCTTCAGACACGCTCCAGCATTCTTCAATTTGCACTCCAGCACGAATCAATAAAATTGATTCAGGATCCAATTTGTTTCCTGCTGACTATTGAAAGGTATCAGCCAACAATTATCTCTGACACTGGTCCAAATTTCAGCAGGAGGTCTCACACCGAGAGCTTGGTGTAGCTTCAACACCAACACTGAGAAGCTGGTGTTAGAGAGCCATCCAGCCTCACGGGCTTCCTTTTGTTTTAACACTGCCCATGTTGGGTTTTTAAGCTCACCATGATGCAAGGAGAGGACTCATCCCATGATCTTCCTGCAGACCCTTTTCTCTACAGCATCTGCAGCACATTGCTCCTGCAGTAGCTCCAGCTCTCCTGGCTCCTTGCCCTGTGCAAAAACTGCTCATTTCCTTTATGATGTATTGAGATTTTATGAGCAGGAGCACAGCATCTCTTCCAAAGATTATTTTATTTGCTTATATTCTGAAAATCCCACCAGGAAAAAAGGAATCCATGTAGGGTAATTTAAAACTGCTCCTAAAATAATGCCAAGGCTGTTCTAGTCTTCTATTAAAATTACATATCAATCCCACTTAAAGCAGAAAAGGAAGAGTATATCCTGCCCTTGCACACCACCAGTTTTCAGGGAGCAGGGGGGAGGGTGTGTGTTTTGTTTTGTTCTTAAGGTCTACATCTATAGATTGGGGGGGGAAAGAGGTGATTATTTATATAGACTCTCTGCAGACACACTGAAGCTTTTCAGACAAGGAGATTTGGTAATCTAAGACAGACACACAGCGAGGGGGAGCAGACAACAGGTGGGCACATGTGAGGAACGAGACGCTGGGATCACACAAGGGGCTTAGGGGATGCTCAAACCGTTAGTTCCTCCATCTGTAAATGGAACATGTGGTACAGAGCAGGGCTTTGGTCTGAGGGCTTTTCAAGATCACTCTGCTATCGTTTAGAGAGTGTCAGAGTGATGAGAGAGAGGAGCAAAGGGCGCTGGAGAGGAATCCGGGGAATGGACCTGAGGGGCACCACGGTGACCCTGCCTGGCTGTGCAGACTCCATCCCTGTCCAACACACACCTACTGCTGATTTCCTGCCAGGGAGGGAGACTGCGGAGCCATCCTTCAAGTCAGCAGCTCAGGAACTTCCCAGTCTGGAGGGTGCATACAAGGACTGGATTTGTTATCCACCACTGTAGCTGTTCTCCCTCTGTTAAGTCCTCTGGGAATACAGTGGGTAGGCAGGTGCTTTTAGCTCAAAGAATCACAGGATCCTTTTGGATGGAAGAGACCTGTAAGAGCATCCAGTCCAACTGTTAACCCAGCACTGCCAGGTCCCCACTAAACCATGTCCCTCGGCACCACATCTAAAAGGCTTTTAAACACCTCAGGATTGGGGACTCCATCACTACCTTAGGCAGCCTGAGCCAGGGCTTGACAGCTCCTTCAGGGAAGAAATCATTCCTCATGCCCAACAAACTTCCGCTGGTACAACCTGAGGCCATTTCCTCTTTTCCTGTTATTTAGGAGAAAAGACCAATCCCCACCTGGCTCCAATCTCCTTTCAGGGAGTTATAGAGAGCCAGAAGGTATCGCCTGAGCATCCTTTCCTACAGGTTGAACAACCCCAGGTCCCTCAGCTGCTCCCCACAGGACTTGTGCTCTAGACCCTTCACCAGCATCCTTGCCCTTCTCTGGACACACTCCAGCACTTCAATATCTTTCTTGCAGTCAGGGGCCCAGGACCACACATGGCACTCGAGGTGAGGCCTTACCAGTGCCATGTACATCCCTAGTCCTGCTGGCCACACCATTCCTGATACAAGCCAAGATGCCTTTGCCCTTGCATGCCACCTGGGCACACTGCTGGCTCATGTTCATTTTGCTGCTACCTGCAGTGCACTCAAAGAGCAGCACTGTCGAGAAAAAGGCCAAGATCAAGTGGAGAATGAACAGCTGGAACAAAACATGCTCCTGCCAGCGTGACCCACGGAGGATTCCCTGGAGAAATCCTTACAAAGAGGGCTCAGCATTTCTCAAATAAGCTTCTGTGTGTCTTTTTCCCATGTGCCATTTTATGGATCACATAGCAAGGGAAATCAAGAGAGATCCTGAGGGGACGGCGATGGACTTCACAGCGTGCCACCAACAAAGTAGCTCTCTGCAGAATGGGAAACAGCAACCAGCCTCTGCCAACACACAATGTGGAATTCTTGACTAGAAACAATAGCTTTAAAAAGAAAGAAAAAATAAAAAAACCTAGCTACAACTTCTCTCATGGTATTTCCAATGGCCTCAGCCTGCAATCAACTGCTGGATGAATCCTCGCTGTGGAACATGCTGGTGTAATAGTATGGCTGCTTCTTGTGCTAGGACAAACCCTTCCATGAAGGTACTCCTTTGTTTGTGGGATAGGAACTTGAGTGTGTAAGGCTGGAAGCCTGCTAGGAGATGCCAGAGAGAGTTTTAAATGACTAAACAGACACATGAAAAGCAGCAGTCAGCACACTGAAGGGGGTCAGAAGGGATCTGTGGGGATCATCTAACCCAAACACCCAGCTGAAGCAGGGTCACCCACAGCAGGTTGCCCAGGATCATGTCCAGGTGTTTGGAATCTCCCCAGAGAAGGAGACAATCTCTCTGGGCAGTCTCATCCAGTGCTGAAGAACCTTCAACAGCAAAGAATTTTGTCCTTATGTTCAGATGGAACCTCCTGGGTTCCAGTTACCAATTGTCCTATCAATTAGTGGAAACCACTGAGGAGTCTGGCCCTATCCTCTTTACTCTTGCCCTTTAGCTATTGATTAGCATTAACCAGATCCCCTCTCAGGCTGAACAACCCCAGGGCTCTCAGCCTTTCGTCCTCACAGAGATGCTCCAAGCTCCTCAGCAGCTTTGTAGCCTCTGCTGGACTCTCCCCAACAGTCCCCTGTCTCTCTTGAACTGGAAGCCCAGAAAAGGCTTCGTTTGAAGCACTCTTGCTCTTTTAATGTACCACTCTGCTCCAGTTTGTCCAAATGATTGTCACAACTCAAATGACCATCCTACTGGAGCAGGCAGAATGAAGATGAGTGTTTCTCTGGTTTTTTTAACTAGTGGAGAGGTGCTGTAGATAAACAGCCAAAAGGAGACATTCATATGGTTTCACCCAGTCCCACAGTGGATGAGGTTGATTTATCTGGTCCTGCCTAGGGGCCCCAAGCAGGGCCACTGAAGGGTCAGATGCTCCACACAGACAGCTTTCTCTTACCTTCAGTTTTTGAGCTTCTCCTCTAACTTTCAGCAGCTCTGTGATGGAGTCCACAAAGCCCTGGTAATGGAAGTTGCACATTTTCTCAATCTCACGATCGTGGTTCCTGATTCTTGCCTCCAGTTTCTCCATGAAGCGTCCGTGTTCTTCTCCATCGTAGACAGACCTAGAGAGGAGATGCCAGCATTGGTCAGGGTTCCTGTGTCTCTTCCTGTTCACTGTTTACAAGAAATACCCAAAATAGAGTTAAAAAAAAATATATCCTCCTGTGACAAAGGGGAAGTTCTGACTTCTATTTGCATGCACCAGGCACTAAACTTAGGCTTGGAAATCTTCCTGTACCAGCCTTTCTTTTTCCACCCCAATCCCAGCTTGACATTCCCTCAGAGATCATAACATGGCCAGAAACGCCAAATGATCTAAAACAAAGCCTTTGTCCTTCACCTTTGAGTTTAGTCATCTCTCACCACTATCAGACAAGAAAGCTGGATACAGCAAAGGGCAACAAAAACATGTGACAGAAGATGATAGAATCACAGAATCGGTTAGGTTGGAAGAGATCTTTAAGATCATCACATCCAACCTAAACTTCCCTGCATGCAACTTGAGGTCAAAGCATGATCCACTGAGAGTCTTCAGAAAGTCTTCAAAAGGGGACTATATTGCCTTCTGTATTCCAAGGGAGAAGCTCGTTGGTTCTAAAGAGATACAACTCCCTAAAATTAGAGGAATGCTAGCTTTAGCACCACGCTGGTGGCTTCTCCTTGGGACGCTGCAGCAGAGTTCTGCCGGGGAAATACGAAAGCTGGAGGCAGATCGCCATCTAGTGCTGCACAGCCTCTTCGCAGCTCACGAAGCAAAGCTCACACAACAAACAAATCACAGAATCAAACACTGCTTCGGGTGGGAAGGGATCTTCAGAGGTCACCTAGTCCAGTGCCCTGCAGCCAGCGGGGTCAGCTGCAAGTACGGCAGGTTGCTCAGAGCCCCAAACCACCTCATCTTCAATGCTTGCAGGGATGGGATGTTGAACACCCCTGTGATAAAACCAGGGAAGTTGTGTTCTCATTCAAACAGAAATTTATGTCTAGACAGGACAGGTGTCAAATAAACGTGTTTGCATTCAAAGGAAAAGAACTGGCACAGGCTGCCCAGAGAAGCTGTGGATTCCTCAGTCCCTGGAAGTGTTTAGGGCCAGGTTGCATGGGGCTTTGAGCAACCTGGTCTAGTTGAAGATGGCAGGGGCATTTGAACTAGATGATCTTTAAGGCCCCTTGAAACCCAGCCCGATCTGTGATACTGTGATTATTTTGTAGCCAAACTCTAGTGCAAAAAGAAAAGGTTGCAGAGAGGCAGCATTTGAAATCCCAGCACCTTCTGAGTCAGCCCTAAGGCTGTCTTTAAACAAACTATCTTCTCTTTGGAGCTCTTCTACTCCTCCACAGCCCTCCCTCCAATGCAGAGCCAGCATCCTTTGATTGCACACTCCCAAGCCAAGCCAGTCCCAGAGCAAAGTGCAAGGCCCTCTGAAGCTGCAGGATGCAAACCCCAACACAATGGGATTTAGGTTCTTGCCCTCTGCCAAACACTATCCTCTGTGTGGGCTATGGTGACCATGCAGTGACTCTTAGCTGAAAATAAACACCACAGGGCCTCAGTTTGATTCAAGAAGTAGAAATCTCTTCCCTGCAGTCACACCAAAACACTCCTCAAGGCCCCAGCTCTGCCACAGTCCTCTTCAGTTTGCTGGCTCTGGCAGAGATTTGCCTTCCTCAGCTGTTTCTTAGCTGCCCAAGCTACAGCATCACTCACAGAATGGTTTGGGTTGAAGAGACCTTTGAAGGCCATCTGGTCCAGCCCCCCCAGGCAGCAAGCAGAGACATGTGCAACTGGAGCAGGTTGCTCAGAGCCCCAGACAACCTGACCTGAGGCAGTTTCAGGGATGGGGAATCCATCACCTCTGAGCATCCTGGGCGAGTGTCCATCCCCCCCAGCCTTGGAAAACCATCCTTGTACTCCTATGTCCTCGATGTCTGTGCACTGTTTCCCCTCAGCAAATGCCAGCTTTGAGACCAGCTCTGGTTCTCACCTGATCCATTCTGAGCACCTTCATTGTATGTTTCTTCCTTTCCAGGATTACCACACCTGGGTCATCAAAATTCCCACTTCTTGCCTACCAAACCTTCAGGACACCCACTCCTGTCTCTGGATCTACAAGTCTCTGCAGCTGCTTCCCTCTACCTCATTTCTTCTGCCTATATTCTCTGCTTCTAGCAACATCTCTCCTAGTCCACGCACTAATCACAGCCTGATGTGGCTCTTCAGTTAAGCGTCCTGAAGTGACCAGGAATTCAGAAGACATTAGAAGGTGATGCACACAACAAATTCCAGCAGGAAAAAAAGCATCTTACATGTATGGCCATCAATAACCATGACTGCACAAAAGAAAACAAAAATGAAAATCACATTTCCTTGGGGCTGTTCATTCCCTTGGCTGCAAAAAAACAAAGCTTTGTGACAATGCTATAGAAAATGAGCCTTGAGGCTGCTTCTCTTTTCCTCCCCTCTTTGCTCTTAAAAAAAGCTGCTAGTCAGATAGCTTTAGGAATTAAGTCTCCCCCACAAAATGCCTTTTGATGAAGGAAAGTCTGAGCAAAGGAGGTTTGTCCCACATGCACTGATCTCCTGACTGCTCAAGGCCTGTGGTCAGTGGCAGAGCTGCCTGGTTTCCACTTTTAAAGCACACTCACTAAACAAAACCATTTCAGATGACTCAAAAACCTTCTTGCATTGCATTGTTAAGTTTCACAATTCACACCAAAAAAAAAAAAAAATCCACCCCATGTTTGGTTGTTTCATTTTGGGTTTTGTTGTTGTTTGGTTGGGTTTTTTTTTTCTCCAAAAGGTCAACTGGAAAAAATCTTTCCAGGAAAGCCACAACAGGCAAATGCATCAGGAGTTCCCATCTGCAGCCCTGTGTTGCCCTGTGGAGCTTATCCTCCAGAGCAGGGGCAACAAACCCTGCTCCACGCCAAGCAGCCAAACCACTCCTAGTGGGGATGCCACAAACATGGGCCTCTGGCACAGCCAGATGCCTCTTGCATCTTCCAAGCAGCGGAGAGGATGCTCCTGCAGAAGCAGGATGTGTTGATGGTGAACTTTTCACACCTTCATCCTCCTCCTGCATCCCAAAGCCTCACTTGGCTCTGTACTCAGCCCCCACGCTGCACTGGAGGCACTGCTATCCCTTCAGCATCCCCAAGAGCAAAAACTGGGGAAAGAGCAGAGGTGTGGGGAGTACAGCCCAGGAAAAGACTGAAACAGACTACAAGCTCAGCTAAACAATGACAGAATGGTGGGGTTGCAGGCATCTCTCATCCAGACCAGCTCCTCTGATGAAGCAGGGACATGGCAGCAGGTTACCCAGCATCACAATATCCAGGTGGGTGTGGAATGTCTCCAAAGAAGGAGACTCCACAACCAAAGAAGATTTTCCTCATATTCAGATGGAACCTCCTGGAACCACTGGACAATGTCTGGCCCCATCCTCTTGCCCCTCTCCCCCACACTTCAGCTGTTGAGAAGCTCCCCTCTCAGGCTGCTCTTCTCTCCAGGGGTCTCAGCCTTTCCTCCTCAGATGCTCCAGGCCCCTCAGCATCTTCGTAGTCCCCTCTGCTGGACTCTCTCCAGTAGTTCCCTGTCTCTCAAACTGCAGAGTCCAGAACTGGACACAATATTCCCAGTGCTCCCTCACTAGGGTAAAGGAGAGGAGAACCTGCCTCAAACTGTTGGTCACACTCTTGCTGCACAAATCTCCTTCAAACATGGTCAGAGGCAGGACATCTTAGTTCTGCCACCAAGCACCTACACAGCCTACATTCTCTCCAGACATTTCAGCTGCTTGTTCTCAGGCTGGCAGGTTCTATACCAGACACCATAACAAACATGCCAGAGGAGCTTAAAGCTATTGCAGATGCATAAATTAATGCCAGAAGACACTTAGGAAGGACCTGCAGAGCTAGTTCCTATGTCTCACACTCAACTGGTTAAAAAGGGGGCTTCAGACAGCCTCAGAGAAGGCCAAGCCACAAGGTTGACCCTTGTAACTTCATTCCCAACAAGAGCTGCCTGCAGGACAGGGACTCAGAAATAACCTAAATAAATTCAGCTGAAAGTACAGAGAAGGGAAATCTCTAGGGGCAAAATGAAAGAGATCTGGAACAATGCAAGGAGGACATTCTGGGGACAGTGGAACAGAAGTGACTTGCTTTTGTTTTCAATTAATAAGTGGAACAAATTCCTGAGTCTGCTGTGGACTTCAATTTTATTTTATTTTTTCTAGCCCCCTCCCCCCCCCCCCCTTCTTTAAACTTCTGTAGTGGTTTGAATCCCTCAGAAACATTTCCTTCTCATTAAGCAACATAAAAGCATCAGCAGTTTGTTTAATCTCATTCTAACTTTTGTAATAAGCAAATTAACTTCTGAGCAATGCATTTAAAAAAAAAAAAGAAAAAAAGAAAGAAAAATTCAGGAGTGCTGCAAGAGCTCCACAGGGAAAAAAATAAGGTCAAAGGAAGCTTGCAAGAGTAGTACCTGGTTAGCACACAAGTGTCGGAGAGGCTTTGTCTGTGCACTGACAGCATTTAGCAAGTGGTTCTCCAAAGACACCTCGTTTACTTGCTGTGTTACACCTGAAGTTATCTCAGTGGAAAAGCAGGTGTAGAATTTGCTTTTTTGCTTACATTCTGCTGATTAAACAAAATTTAAGCCCACTCTGTTTCACCCTCAGAGGTCACAGAGTATTAGGGGTTGGAGGGGACCTCTGGAGAGTGAGTCCAGACACCCCACCCTGCCCCCAGCCAAAGCAGGGCCAGAGAATCCAGCACAGGTCACATAGGAATGCATCCAGATGGGTCTGGAACATCTCCAGAGAAGGAGACTCTGAACAACCTGGGCCAGTGTCTCACCACCCTCACAGTGAACAATTTCATCCTAACATTTCATCTAATTCTACCCTTTTCCAGTTTAAAATTGTTACCCCTTACCCTGTCTGTCATGACACCCCATCATAAAAGTCTGTCCCCTTCTTTCCTCTAGGTCCTCTTCTAGTACTAGAGCCCTGCAGGAAGGTCTCCCTGGAGCCTTCTCTTCTCCAGGCTGAACAACCCCAACTCTTTCAGCCTGGCCTCACAGCAGAGGCTTCCAGCCCTCCCAGCATTGCTGTGGCCTCTTCTTGCCCTGCTCCAACAGGTCCCTGTCAGTGTTGAGGACTCCAGCATGGGGTCTCAGTGCTGCAGGTGGGGTCTCAGCGCTGCACAGCAGAGGGGCAGAATCCCTTCCCTGCCCCTGCTGCCCACACTGCTGGGGATCAGGCCAGGACATGGTTGGCTCTGGGCTCTGAGCACTTGGTGCCAGCTCATGTCCAGCTTTTCACCCATGAATTACAACAAGCCGCATGCAGACACCGCTCAAAAACCATCCTAGAAATGATGCCACTTGTCAATGGCTGGTCTCTACCAGAAGGAGCTTTTCAACAGGGCTTCTGCATGTATTTGTTGTAGGGCTGTTTTTCTTCAGTGGTTTTATTAGCAAATTGGAAAATACAAATGCAAGCTGCACTTATGAAACATGTTGGTAACACCAAAGCGAAGGAAGTCAGAAGCCTTCTGGAAAGCAGCAGCCAAAGACCTCGAGAAAATGGAAGTGTTTCCAGAAGTCAAGAAGAAGAAAGGTCAGCAAAGGCAAATTCATGGTGGTGGTCGAAGGAAAGGCCAAAATCAGCAGCACAAGATGAGAAGGAAGGCAGAAGAGACAACAAACTCTGCACCAGCCATGGCACCTGACTCATTGGCTCCTGGAAAGCCAAAGCAATTTGGTTTAGATTAACAGAACATGGGAAGCTCAGAGCCATGAAAAAAATTCCTTTGCTATGTTCAAAAGGGAAGAAGATGAGAAGTTCTGCAGAGCTGTCAGAAAGGTGAGAGCAGATCAATTTGCAAAGCCACTGCCAGAATGAGAAGTCTACCTGAAGCACCAAAATCCAGAAAGGGTAAACCTCTGTACTTTAGAGCACATATGCAGGCTACAGGAGAAAGAAGAGAGAGGAAGAACCAGGTACAAGTCACCAATGGTTTTAGAATCATAGTAGTTTTTTGGTTGGAAGACACATTTTAGATCATTGATTTTAAACTGGGGAAGAAATTGTTGCTCATGTTCAACTCAAACCTCCCCTGGCACAACTTGAGGCCATTTCAGTGCTTTGGACTGAAGACACACAACTGACACCATTTGGGGGGCTGATTATCCCCTTCTTGGAAAGCTAATTCTCTCATCACTTGACATAGAAGTCCAGACATCAAGGTAAACACCACACACACTGCCCCATCTCTTTCAGTGAGAGACCAAAGGATGGCATTTTGACCCCACTTTACTCCCAGCTCCCAAGGCATTGCAAGATGAAGATCACCTCCACCACAGTTTGGGAGACAAGCACTTACTGCAGGACACCAAACTTCTTTTGCTGTACTTTACCCCCTATTAGCAGCACATGAAAGAGGAGAAAACAAACAGTTGATGATGGCAGGGGGAAAAAAGCACCATCCCAAAACATCTGCACATTGGATTGCTGGTGAAAGAACAACGTTTTTATGCACTCTATGGAATTAATACTTCAGCCATTACATCTCTGAAAGCAGATTAGATTACCACATAAAAATGTTAATGTCTGTGCCTGCTATGTTATTGCCCAAGAAGTTGTCCTGCTAGCAAGGTTCATTTTGTTGTTTTATGCATTGTTTAAAACAAGCTGATTCATTCTTTTCAGTGCATTCTTGGCTTTGAAGCCTTGGACTCCCCTTTCTGCTGTGAAGTGATGTTGTAACACCCAATAGAGGCACAAATGATGCCCAAGACAGGCCTGATATTAAAAGCTCTGCATTACCAAACCACACGAAGGGCACTAAAACTGACAGCAGCGTGATTGAGAACTTCCCTGCTCGAAGCATGAACACCACACAACTGTTTAGGTTGGAAGAGACCTTTAAGATCATCAAATCTAACTGCTAACCCAGCACCACCACTAAACCACAGCCCTCAGCACCACATCTACATGCCTTTTGAATCCATCCAGGGATGGGGATTCCATAACTGCCCTGGGCAGTCTGATATAGGCCTTGACAACCCTTTTGGGGAAGAAATTGTTTCTCATGTCCAACTTAAGCTTCTCCTGGCACAACTCGAGGCTGTTATCCTCTTAACTCAGGAAAAGAAAACAATCTTCTTTCAGGGAGTTGTAGAGAGCAAAAAGGTCTCCCCTGAGCCCTCCTTTCTGCAGACTAAACAACCCCACTTTCCTCTCAGACTTGTGCTCTAGACCCTTCACCAGCATCTTTGCCCTTCTTTGGGTACACTCTAGCACCTCTTCTTGTTCTTCTTGGAGTGAGGGGCCCAAAACTGAACCCAGAATTCCAGATAAGACCTTGCCAGTGCTGAGTACCCCTGTACATGGCAAATCCCCTTTTAGTCCTGCTGGCCACACTATTGCTGTTGGCCTTCTCTGCCACCTGGGCACAGGCTGGCTCAAATCCAGTCCCTTTTCTCTCAGGCAGTTTTCCAGTCACTCTTTCCCTAGCCAGGAGTACTGCATGCACCAGCACCATTGCAGGAGCACGGCAGCAGCCACGTTGGGCACCACGCAGCCTGACGTCTTGCTCCTGCACAGTCTTTCAGACCAAAGCAGCATCTCTGCCTCCATCACCTCTATGGATGGTTTGGTACATGACAAAGCAGCACTTGACACAGACATCCCTGTTTGGCAGCATGTGGTGCTCAGCAGCACCAGCTTCCCCTTGCACAAGAGGGTGGTTCCTAATCAAGGTCAACTGAAGGTCTTGCTCACAGGCACAAGTTGAACAAGACAGCACGACTCAGCTCTCCGGTGCCAAGTTATTGTGTCAAGAAGTTCCTGGCTGTCAGCAGCAGACAGATTTGTGCTCTGCACACAGCTTTGCCAGTGGAAAACAGCTTTCTAGCAGCTCCTGTTCCTGTCCCACTCACAGCTTCTGCCTTCCTGCCACAGCCCTTATACCCTCTCCCACCCCAGTAGTGCCCCAAAACAGCAAGGCTACTTCTAAACCTCCTTATAATGGTGACCAGTTCAATCAAACCAGACAAAGATCCAGAAGAAACAAGGACTTAGTGGCAGAGATATGCGTCTTGCTGACCCAATTTCTCCCATCAGCACAGCCCGTCAGAGGAGGCCTGATCTCATTTACTTCCTGGTAATCACTTTCTAAAGCTCATGTGCAAGTCTCACACCAGAAAACATGTAGGCTTCAGTAGCCTAAATACAGATGCCTGGCATCCTTTGAGATACCTGCCTAGGATACATCAGCCTGGTACAGAGCTGGGAAGTCAAATCCCTGCAGAATTAGCTCTGGTCTAGCTCAAACCAGGACCATGCCCTGAAGCTCTGTTTTCTATAGAGCAGCTGAAGCTCTTTGGAAATGACCCACTCTTAACCAACGATGTCCTAAGCCCTGAAGCTAAAAGAAACGTCTCTGGCCCTGGGTACTGAACCCTGTCAGGGTTTTACAAGAATTCCAAAGAACCCAGCCCAACTTTCACTGATGGCAACAGGCAAATTCTTATTTCCTTCCTTTGTGCAAGATCAGGTCTTTGGTTATAAAATATCCTAAAGCCTTCTCAAGTGGCATCTATGACAAGAAAGCACTTTGAGACTATACATTACTGGAAAACTAGAGCCACCACAAAACCACTGCCATCCCCAGGGTAGAATGCAGCTATTCTGTGCCAGACAAGATTCTAAAGGAAATGAAGAGTAATTACCCTAATTGAAAATATAATGGAAGAACTCAGCTATGCCTCTCTTAAAGAGCCGATTTCAGATGATAAAAGACATTAAGAGGCAGAGCTTGAACAAATTAGCGTTCAGCCTCTGGAAGAGCCAAGCAAATGTAAGGAGTAACCCAAAGGCAGGCAAGCCAGAAGAGCTACAACAAACATGAATGCCCCCAACTGAGGCAAGTATGGAGAGAACTGGCCATGGGCAGAGCTTTCAACTTCCCTCCTCTTCCTGCGAGCACAATGGAAACAATTCCCCCAAGGACAGGAGCGATGCGTCAGCAGGCCCTACACTCTCAGGCTCTTTCAAGTTGGAAGGACAGTTGATTTGCACCATGTGCAGGCTAGGAATGCTCACTAGAAGGCAAGCGAGATAAATTTCAGCCCATCCAAGCTGGTTGACATTAAGAGGGAGATGAATCATCTTTACAATGCCTGTAAACAACAGCGTTTGAAGAAGGAAGGGCTCTAACGATAGAGCCTGGGCGTGCTCCCTGCCCAGGCCCTTTCTGGACCTCAAGACCATCTGTGCTATTGTCAGCAAAAGTGTCGAAATCAGGGAGCTGGCACAAACCCACAGCAAGCAGAGAACATCCACGTAAAGCCACCACAGATGTTCCAAACTCCCTTCTGCTGCACTTGCAATGGTGTTCCAGCACGTCTGATCTTCCAGGACAGGCAGAGGCTGTGAGGAGAGGACACACTCAGGAACGGAGCCAACGTACTTCAGATGTGCAACTTGCATCAACAGACAGTTCAGTCACAGAGCCATTCTGCTGGGAAAAGACCTTCAAAGCCACCCAGTCCAACTGCTAAACAGAATGGTGGGGCTTAGAAGGGATCTCTGGAGATACAGTCCAACCAGTGGCAACTTCATGAAGCTAACCAAATGCCAAGCCCTGCACCTGAGGAAGAATAGGAAGCCCCAGGTTCCACTGCATCTGAGACTGGCCATCTAGAACACAGCTCAGCAGAAAAAGACCTGGGGGTTTTTCCAGGCAACATGCTGACCATGAGGCACCACTGTGCCCTTGCAAAGATGGTCAAAAGATTCCTGTGCTGTTAGGAGAAGCATTAGCCAGCTGGTCAAAGGAGGTTATCCTTCCCCTCTACTCTGGAAAGCTGGGTCCTGGTACGAGGCCCCTAGTACAAGAGAGAGCTACTGGAAGAGGCATGATTAAAGGATTGGAGCATCTCATACAAGGAAAAGCTGAGGGAGCTGGGACAGCTCAGCCTGGAGAGGAGAAGGATGAAGGGGGACAATTCTCTATCACTGCATATGAATATCTGATGGGGATTGAGAAGGTAAAGAAGACAGTGCCAGACTCCTCCTCTTGGTGCCCAGTGACAGGACAAGAGGCAACAAACAGAAAACCCATTAAGTTCAAGAAAACGTTTAAGGGGGGTGGGGGGAGGAAAAAAACCCACACAAACCAGGCAAACTTTATTTTTCCCTAGTGTGAGGGTGATCAAACACTGAAACAGATTGGCCAGAGGCTGCAGAGTCTCCTTCCCTGGAGGTATCCAAACCTTGACCGCATAGACATTCTTATTTCAGGGGTAGGACTAGGTGATCCTCTCATGTCCTATTCAGCCTCAGGCATTCTGTGATTCTCTGGATATATTCATCACAACAACAAAAAAGCAGCCACACAACTAACAAAAACCAACAAAACAAAACATTTTGGCAATCAAAGGGGCCCAGCAAATTGTTCAGTTGATGATGAAACAGATCACAACGTAACAGAGCTGCTTTCAGATGCTCTTAGCCAAACAGAAATATTGCCAGAGAGAAATAAAGTCAGAGTAAAACATTACTTCTGAGCTATACTGAAAGCTTTTATAATCAGTCTGGCGTAAACTGTATCAAATACTTCAATGTGACATGAAGCTACCTCTAAAGGTCTAGATAGATCTGTTCCTGGGGGAGAGAAGAATGAGGTGAAATCAGGAGAACATAAAGAAAAAAGAGAAGAACATTTTTTCCTTGGAAGCTGCCAGAGGACTGGAACAGGCTGCCCAGAGAGGCTGTGGAGCCCACAAAACCTGTCACACATTCAGGACCATCACAGACTTCAGCTTTCCTGCAGCTTCTTCACACACATAGCTCTGGTCCCTGGGTCTAGGCAGACCAAGCCCCCCCTGCCTCAGGAGGAAGGAGCTAATGTTCCTGCCTTCAAACACTTGGAAGAAGCAGCAACAAGGAGTGATGAGATGTGGTTTTGCTTATTCTGGCACATAGTTCACTTCTTCATGCCTCGGCTCTAACAGATTCATACAACAAAACATCAGAAGGCATCCAGACACTGGGAAGTGATTTTCCATCACGCCACTGATAAGCATTTCACTACCAGAAAGCTTCAGATTGAAAGCATGTCTTCACCTTTAGCATTTCATACACTTATTTGACCTGAATTACACAAAGGCTTTGCAATTCCAACAGGAGCAGAGCTACACAGAGCTGGGCAACAGAAACACAGGTCACTTGCCTACAAGCACGTTAGAATTCAGTTAAAGAAGGGAAAAAGTGAAAATAGCACAGACAGAGCTTCCTAACTGCTGCACAGACACCATCCTGCAATGTATTCTCCCTTGGAAGCAGACATCCTGGTGATCTGCTGTACAGCTTTGTAGAGGGAGGTCAGCTCTCCAGAGTCCTCATAGAATCATAGAATTGTTAGAGTTGGAAAGGACCTCAAGGATCATCCACTTCCAGCCCCCCTGCCATGGGCAGGGACACCTCACACTGCCTGAGGTTTCTCACAGCTACATCCAGCCTGGCTGCAAAAACCTCCAGGGATGAGGTTTCTACCACCTCCCTGGGCAACCTGTTCCAGTATCTCACCATCCTCATGGCAAAGAACTTTTTCCTAACATCCAATCTGAATCTACCCATGTCTAGGTTTTTTTTTTCCATTCCCCCCAGTCCTATCACTCCCTGACACCCTCAAAAGTCCCTCCCCAGCTTTCTTGGAGCCACCTTAAGATATTGGAAGGCCACAATTAGGTCTCCTCAGAGCCTTCTCTTCTCCAGACTGAACAACCCCAACTTTCTCAGCTTGTCCTTATAAAAGAGCAGCCCCAGCCCTCTGCTGGGGAATCACCTCCCTCTACCTGCTGGCTATGCTTCTCCTGATGCAGCCCAGGATGCAGTCCACCCTATATAAAGGCTTCCAGGAGGATGACTTCATGTGACCCCCATAAGCTGACAAAATAAAAGGTAGTAGGAGGTGGTTTTGTGAACAGATCTCTTGCAGTGTTGATTGTCAGAGGCTGGCTTGCCTTCCAAAACAAGATAGATTCAACCTTGCCTGAGAGCTTGTGCAGGCACTTCTCCAGCTCCTCCTGCTTGTCTGGTCACAGACTGATAAATGACTGGAGCAGACTCAGCTGAGTCAGGCCAGTCCTCTGAGCCTGGAAGAGCTCTTCTCCTGCCACACTTTCCTTCAGGAGAGAGCTGCAGGGCATGGGATGTTTCTGTAGTGGAGCAGAGACATGCAAGTCAGCACCCAAGCTACAGCAGACACCCTCTGAAAAACCATGGAGTCAGTAGCCTAGAAAGGGCTGAAACAGCAATGAGGCAACGTGCTCTAAAATCTTTCAGCCTGCTGTTTATCAAAAAACAGCACAATGAAAACAAATCTCATCCAAGATGTGCTGACAAGAGCTTAATGCACCAGACACTAAACAGAGCAGCAGCACTGGGCCAAGAACTAGAAGGAAGACACCCCTGTCAACACCAAAACTGAGCCAAGTAAGCAGCAAAGATGACCCATAGGTGCTCAAAGGCTCTCCCCAGTTACAGGGGAGCAGACACCAAAAAACATTTTGCTCCTCAATTTGTGTGATCCTTAGAAGGACTTCAGGACAATGATTTTAGGAGTCACAGCAGCTCTGGGTTACAAACTCAAGACAAATGGGAAAACCAGAGGTTGGCTGGGACATTCAAGGAAATTTGGGGAATAAGATTGCTCAGGGAATGCTCCAAAGTCCACAAACACACACTCCTTGGTAGCCCTGGGCAAAGTTATGGCCATACCAGTATGTACTCAGCTAAAGTCCACACACTGCCAATATCCATGGACTCAGAATGGTTTGTATGGGAAGAGACCCTCAAAAACAAAAATCAACACCTCTGCAGTCAGCAGGGACATCTGCAACTAGATCTGGTTGCTCAGAGCTCTGTCCAGCCTGCCCTGTAAGGTTTGCAGGGATGGGGCATCCACCACCTCTCTGGACAGTATTTTCAGCCAGCAGAGGGGAAAGAAAGATTATCTAAAAAAAAAAAAAAGCTTCCAAAGCCTGAGCAGCTGCATGTGTCAGGTGAGAGGTGATTGAACCATTGCCATACTGCCGGGGGGGTCCCTGAGCCTGAACAGCAGCAGCCATCCAGCGGGCTTTCTCACCAGCTCTGCCACAAACGCCAGCTCGGTGGCTGGCGGCTCTGCAGCGGGGCAGACGCATGCAGGCAGGTAATTTGGAGCCAGAGAGACAAGTAAAAGCCGAGACGATGCCAGCCCTCGGGCCAGCAGAGCTTTAAGTGGCACCGCCACCCTGTGTCGCGAAGGCTGAACTGCACTGGGGTTCGGCTTCCCCAGAAGCACAGCAGCTGTCGAGCCATGAGTAAGGCACTTCCCGGCGTGAAGGCAGCTAAAGCAAGGCCAGCTTCACTATCTGGAAGGCCTCAAGTTGAACTCGGCACGCAGAGAGGCTGAAGCCAAGGATTTCACGCCGATGCACGATCCAGGCTCCAAGTGCAGAGGGTTTAGCAAGAGCTGAAGCCAGACATGGAATCAGCAGGAGAAAAGTTTGCTCAGGCAAGTGAAACCTGAAGAGCAGAGTTACCAAAAGCCATCTGGAAACAGCACATCCCCTGGTTGACTAAGCTCAGCTCATCCTTCCACAAGAGCTCGCTGGGCTGGCAATGAGGACAGCTGCTTGCAAGCACCAATTCCTGCCTGTAAAGATGCATACAAAGCCTGTGTTCTGTAGCACTCCTGGAAGTATAACATTACCAAGGATATCTCAAAACATTTGTGTTTATTTCAGGATCAGCAGAGTACTTCTTGAATTGTGTGTATGCTCAAACAGGAACTTCAACCAACCCATGCTCTTAAACACTCTTATCAGAAGCTACCACAACACCTCACAAACACCAATCTGTCTGTTTCCCCTTGAAGGGAAGCATCCCACATTTTACAGCCTGGCAAACACAGGCACAGAAGAGCTAAGTGAAATGCCAATGGCCACAAAACAAGCTGAGGCTATGCCAGAAATCAGAGAGCTTCCAGCCACCAGGTCTTTCCCCAGGAGCACAGCAAAGCCAGGGAACCTTTAACTGCACCACGTTAGGACACCAAAAGTTCCAGACCATCAGCCAGGCTATTTCTCCTCTGACCCATCCCTAAAGCACAGATGTGCAGCCATCAGTTATTCCAGCCTGCAAAGCACGACAAAACCCCTGTCAGCTTTGAGCACAAGGAACTGAAGCATGAGGCTGGAGCAGCACCAGGCTGCTGCATCTCTCAGCCCCAGCAAGCACTGCACACGTGAGCTGCGTGAGTCCCTCAGTGGGGCAGGGGAGCAAGCAAAAATAGTTTATCCCAGACTCCTCCTGCCATTTGGTATCCAGTATCTCCCATGAAAAGTTCCTTCCCCTCATCATCATCTCACCACTAAGAGCAGCCCAGCAGAGAACAACTTGGGGGTACTGGTGGGTGAAAAGCTCAATGTGAGCCAGCACCGTGCATTCACAGCCCTGTCCTAGGCTGATCCCCAGCAGCATGGGCAGCAGGGGCAGGGAGGGGATTCTGGCCCTCTGCTGAGACCCCCAACTGCAATGCTGGGGCCAGTTATAGAGTCCTCAGCACAGCACAGACAGGGACCTGTGGGAGTGGGGGGCAGAGAAGGCCACAGCAATGCTGGGAGGGCTAGAAGCCCTCCGCTGTGAGGCCAGGCTGAGAGAGTTGGTGTTGCTCAGCCTGGAGAAGAAAAGGCTCCAGGGAGACCTTCTGGTAGCCTTTCAGTGCTTGAAGAGGCTCATCAGAAAACTGGGGACAGACTTTCATCAGGGCCTGCTGTGACAGGACAAGGGGTGATGGTTTGAAACTAAAAGAGGTATTCAGAGAGAAGAAAGAAATGTTTTACAGTGAGGGTGGTAAGACCCTGGCCCAGGTTGCCCAGAGAGGTGATAGATGCCCCATGGCTGGAACCATCCCAGTTCAGGTTGTCTGGGGCTCAGAGAAACCTGCTCTAGCTGCAGATGTCCCTGCTGACTGCAGGGGGGTTGAACTGTTGGACTGGATGAGCTTTAAAGATGCCTTCCAACCCAAACCACACTGGGATTCTAAGTGCATGATAGCACAGGGAAAATTAGGAGAATGACTTCATATTTACATGCAAACCCAGAAGCAAGTCAGCATGGTTGGTGTGGTAGTGAGATATCTGCTCATTCTGCAGTTTTCCAAGTGCTAATGATCCAAGAACATATAGCAAGCTTGCTCAATCACTGCAAATAAATCAAAAGTTATTTTATTGGCAAGTGAGCAGTGAGGAGCTGAAAAAGCTACAGCAGGAGCAATCCTGCATAGCTACCAGAGAAGGGAGCTCAGTCACACACAAAAATAAGCTGTCTCTGGCTTGAAGAGGAATAACATTTGTTCTGAATGTGTTTTACAAAACTCAGTGAGAAGTGCAGTGAGTGCTTGTTTAGGCTTCAAATCGAGCTAAGCACAATATCTCAGCTTAAACCATCCTTTCATTCACAAAGAGAGTGAAGCTGTTCCAAAGCACAGCAAGCCCCAAGTGCCACTTGACCCAGCCTAAAGAGGCTGTAAGACATTTTTGCCCCCCTCCCCTCACCTCCTATTTTCACTACTCTGGGATGAGGTAACAGGATTTGATCTAAGGCCAGGCAGCTGTGGGTGCTCAGAGGCCAAGAGAGCAGAAAGCAGCTAGCAAAAAAAAAAAAAGCTCCTATCAAAAAAACTTAATTATTTACTTTTTTTCTTTTTTTAAAGAAGAATTGTCGAGCTCCTCCTCAGGAGAGCCTTCAAAGCACAGTGCTAACATATCAGATACAAACTGTGCTGACAGGAACCTCTTCAGTACTAAGCCACACACTGGGAAGTGGTTTCTAATCATTCAAATGGAAATAAGGAGCAAAAGGAGCTGTTATGATCAGGATGTTGTTCACTTGCAGAGGAGCTAAGGGAAGATGACTCTTGTGTGTACAGGCTGGATTGCTCCAGCTGTCACAGCTCTGCACAGAATCCCAGCTTGGTAGGGGCTGGAAGGTTCTGCTGGGAACCATCTAGTCTGACCCCCCTGCTGAAGTGGGGTGACCTTGAGCACATTGCCCAGGATCACATCCAGGTGGGTTTGGAATCTCTCCAAGAAGGAAACCACCACCTCTCTGGGCAGCCTGCTCCAGGGCTCCAGCACCCTCACAGTAAGGAAGTTTTTCCTCCACGTTTAGCTGGAACACTTCCTGTGTTCTATTTAGAATAGAATAAACCAGATTGGAAGAGACCTTCAAGATCATCACATCCAACCTATTTCCTGCCTGTTGCCCCTTGTCCTGTTGCTGGACATCACTGAAAAGGGTTTGGCCCCATCCTCTTGCCTCTGCCCCCAACCCTTTAGCTCTTGCTGAGCATTGATCAGATCCACTCTCAGGCTGCTCTTCTCCAGGTTCAACAGCCCCACGGGTCTCAGCCTTTCCCCTTCACAGAGATGCTCCAGGCCCCTCAGCACCTTTGTAGCCTTTGCTGGACTCTCTCCAGGAGTTCCTTGCCTCTCAAACCAGAACTGGAAATGAAAGAAGAAAAGCCTTGACCCATCTTTACTACTGCCTTTCGAATCTTCCAAGTCAGTGCTTGTGGACTTGACTTGATCCAGCTGGACTGATTTCTTAGTTGCCTTAATCTATTTGAAGAACTCAATTAACCCAATTTCTACTCCAAATAAACTTTTTTCCCTTTTCTTTTATCCTTTTTTTCTCCTCTTCCACTTCCCTTGGGAGGTCACCATTAGAGGATCTGGGCAGATTTAGGCAGCTCTGCTGACTCAGGGGACACCACATGGTACAGTAAGGCCACTCCCTAAGCAAGGGAGGGAAGGGAATAGCAGATGATGAGCATGAGCAGATCTTGGGTTGGATGAATCACCTTGGGATATGGCACACAACTCATGTGCACTAAGCATCCACACACACTTGATATGTCGGATGCTGGGGGGGTTACACTGAATGGAAGCTTCCAGGTTCCATGACACTTTGTGCTTTTATTGCCAAGGAAAGGAGCAGAGAAGGAGGAAAGGTTTTGTAAATCAGTATGAGACATCAGTATCTGGATGATGACAAGGCTTTTCCATAGCACCAGAGCCAGCTTGGTGGCCCTCCAAGAACCTGACAGGCACCAAGGCAATGAGTTTAGCAATGTTGAGCTGGGGAGAACGGGAAGCAAATACACTACAGAGATAAACAATCCCACCAGGGAGGCAAAACCCACCACCACCAGTTCCAAAACAGCAGCAGGAATGCTATAGGAGAGAAAAAGCCCTACACAAAAAAACAACAATCCACACTATCTGACCTCAGTTCTGCAAGCAAAGGTGAAAGAGATACAATTTTAGGTCTTTTTGAACTCCTTTCAGATATCCAAAAGCAACAGATAAGCAAAGCTGCAGCCAAGCAAAATGCAGCACTCTCCAAGCCAAACATTACAGATCCTTGGCAGTGCTGAGCTAAGGGTTGGACCTGATGATCTTAAAGGCCTCTTCCAACCACAAGGACCCTGTGATCCCCATCAGACAGCGTGGGTGATGAAGGGAAAATGCTAACATCTTTTTCTTAACTATGAAGAAAATCTCCTTTCCATTCTTGCCTGTTTGCAGGTGAAGACATCCAGAACATGCTGCTGAAGAAAGCCAAGCCTAAGCCTTGTGATGGAACATCTCTCATTTAAAGGCTGTGTATTGCAATTAAACCCAAGCACAGGCTTCTTAAAAGCAAGAAAGTGATGAATCTGTCAACGGCTGACACCGCTGACAATTCATATCAAAGTCTGACTGTCTGAAGGCAGGGGCTGAGCCATTAGCAGTAATGGTTTCTGCCTGGAAACAGATGACATCTGAGGCACACTGTCCTTCACATGCTTTCTGTGCTCAAAAATAAAGTGCTCTGGGAGAAAGCAGCCATTCCTGCAGCAAGGAAAATGTCACTTGTCCAAAAATCCTATTTAGCAATTGAAGGAGTCTTAACTAATCCTCCTCAGCCAGTGTGATAAGCCTAAGGAACAAACCATGTCTCTTCATACATGCTCAGCACTTTCCCATCCTGGTCCAGACAGACCATACTGCTCCAAACCTGTCAATCTGCCTGAGCCAAGACACCCACAACTGCTGTCAGGGACAGAGGCATAAAGACATGGGCTCAGCTAAGGAAAGCTTGTAAGCAAGGTGAATATCAAACCTGATCCATCACAAGACCTCAGCACTAGTGTGCAGTTCAAGCATTGAGTGGATTATGGCTAATTAGGTTATTTTGAAACCACCAGATAAGGTCAAGTGCTGACATTCATACCTTTAAACCTCTCTGCATGGGAGGAATGAAACCTAGACTGCTAGATAGGACTGAAGGGCTTTTCCACCACCATTTTGAGGACTATGACTTCCAAGAAACCCACAGAGTCCCACTTGTCAGCCAAAGAGCTCCCTGCACAGTAAAGGAAAATCCTTATCAGAAGGATTGCACAACTAAACAGATTATAATGGTCCTGTTCATCCTACAGCTGCTGAGCATTCCTGCACTAAGGGCTCTGTGTTGAACAGCTCCCTGCTGACAATCATGGGCAGGAAACAGACTCAAACCAGAATAGCTCCAGCTCAGGATGATACTGCACCTCTCAAGTGTTTGAAGCAGGAGAGCATAACAGGGAACAGGACACAGAGTTATACTCCCTTGATGTACCCACTGCTTTTCTCTCTGGGAGACTTCTGGACCAACTTTCTACTCGTGCAGCTGGTTTTGCATTATACAAATGGGGGAAGCTAAACCCTTGTACATCAACTATCTGCCTCCAGGCACTTTTCTCTTCTCATTGTACACTTATCAAGAGCACTCAGCCACTTGCACAGTGGCTGAGCTTGGGAAAAAACAACCAAACAACAACCACATGTGGCTTGGGAAAAAACAACCAAACAAAAACCCAACACACCACACATTTTCAGAGCATTCACTTTTGGCTGACCCTGCCCTGGAAGTCCACCACCCTCAGAATGTGGCATGCACAGTCTGATGTTTGCACCTAGGAGTTATTTGGTTCCCAGTAATGCTTCACAATCAGCTATGCTGGAGGTCTGTCCTGCAGAGGGTGGTGTACAGGGTGCATAAGGAGTGTCCCCAAGCCAAATTTCATCTGAGCATCACTGTCACACAGCCAGGGGAAAGCTGGGCTCCTCTAGCACCTTTCACACTGTCAGGTTTCACTGCAGTGATTTATAAAATGCCATCAAGGCCTGAAAGATCAACCTGCCCTTACTTAGTTACACCCTGCACCAAGAGAACATCTGTGCAGCCACTTCAGCTCATGAGAGCAATAAGAAATAGGGGAAGGAGCAACTGGAAAGCCTCACTCAAAGCGTGTATTTGGCTAATAACCCTCCCACCAACCAAACAGCTGTGCTCTGCAGCAAGCCAATGGATTCAGACCAGAAAACTGGGACTACAAAACACCAGAGGATTTCTTTATCAGAAGCAGCAAACCCAGCTTTGCCTAGTGGCAAACACTCCATGCAAAGCCTGCCTTCACCTCCCAGCAGGGCAATGCAAGCTTTGGCAAGAGAAAGGGCAGAAAAGGAGGTGTCTGTTTCCAGCAGTGTTTCCATATATGAAAGGTAATTCCATGGAGTGGAAAAAGGTGCAGAATCTGGGATGTCCTTTGTAAGGTAAAACATGGCTTATCTGCTTCTGTTCTACAGCCTCAGAACTGCTGGGTTCAGTCTGGGCTACTGAGCACCCACTACTTCTCTTTCTCACCCCTCAACGCATCCAAATTGAGCTCTTCAAAGCTCAACATACACATTAAATTCAGAGGCTGCTTAGAAGCAAACGCTGTAAAGCACAAGTGCTTGAGTAAGGTGGTGCCTGAGATTAATCAAGAAAGGCAGGAAAGGGAGAGAAAAGGGAGGCAATCCATTAGATCCTCCACAAAAATCACCCTTTGATGAGATAAAGTTCTTGCTGACATTGCCACACGAGGCACGTCCTCAGTAACCCCATGCAACCCTCGAGCAAAGCAATTCATTTCCTAACTGCAGCCGCTGCTCCTCCCCACAAGCATCTCGCCCAAGACAATACAGGGTTGTGCCACTTGATGGCACCAAAGAAAGCCCCAAATTATCACACCACCAGGCCAGGCTCAAAGTCGGAGGAAGTCTAAAACACTGCAGGAAAAAAAAAAGTTATGGCCAAGACTTTACATAAGAACAGGGGAGGAAAAAACACCACAGCTGTCTCCCAGGCCAGAACATTCCTGCATCCAAACTGCAGCTACAGAGATCAGGTAGCCTGGATTCACAGGCTATAAGCACAGCCTCTCTCATGGTCTGCATAGGTTAGTTAGGTCATACCTGACCTAAACTAGCAGCTAAACTCCAATGGTGAGACACAAAAATCCACCAGCATCAGCTGGTGACAAGATACCAGCACCGACCACAAAAAGCAAAGAGAAGCACCAGTGACTGCGGGAGCTGGGAGGGAAAAGCACCAGGAAGGCTGATTTAAACATCAGTGCTGTTAGATCAGACCTTTTCTCAATAGGTTTCTCATCAGTTGCAAGAGCAAAGTTGACACTTGCCACCTGTGCTTTGAATTTCAGTCCTCCTTTAGCTGCATGCAGCCAAAAGGCAAGACAAGGAGCAGAATGGAGCAGCAAGAAATCAGCTCCAGGACTGGGGTTACCACCACAGCCTTAGCACCTGGGAAACAGAACCACAGAATCATTTAGACAGAAAAATACCTCAATAATCATTGAGTCCAACCCTTAGCCCAGCACTACCAAATCCACCACCAAACCATGTTCCTCAGCACCACTTCTACACAACTTTAAAATCCCTCCAGGGATGGGACTCCACCGTTGCCCTGAGCAGCCTGATCCAGTTGAGAAAGAAATTGTTCCTCAAGTCCAACCTAAACCCCCACTATTGCAACTCAAGGCCATTTTCTCTGGTCCTGTTGCTTGTTCCTTGGGAAAGGAGACCAACCCCACAACACAGCTGGTGCCAGCCTCCTTTTAGGTAGTTGTAGAGAGGCAGGTGGTCTCCCCTCAACCTCCTTTTCTCCAGGCTCAACAACCCCAGGTTCTTCACCTGCTCCTCACAACAGTTGTGCTTTAGACCCTTCACCAGCTTCCCTGCCCTTCTCTGGACACCAGAGCACCTCAATGTCCTTTTTGGAGTTAGGGGCCCAAAAGTGATCCAAATATTCAAGGTGCAGTTTCACCAGTACTGAGTACAGCAGGACAATCCCTGTCCTGGTCCTGCTGGCCAAAGCCAGGATGGTGTTGGCCTTCCTGGCCACCTGCATACACTGCAGCAAAACCAAGCAAAAGCCAACCCCAAGTGCACCATGCCTAGCTGTCCCTCCACCAGCCTGAGAGGTGACAAGGTAAATCCACAATCCAACTGAACACATCCAGAGTCAAAAGTCAGCCACAAAGTACCAGATGACCCAAAGCCTCTTCCTTCAACATACAAACACTGTCCTGTGATGCAGCAAGGTGCAGGAGAGCAGGAAACAAACAAACAACAACAGAAACACAAACAAACAAAATCAGTAGTCATGAGGTCTTGGGTGACAGGTTGGACTTGACAATCTTTGAGGTCTTTTCCAACCTTATTGATTCTATGAAAAGACCCCAAACAAACATGCAAAGCAGGTTTGAGTGTTTAAAACTTATCATGAGTCAACAAAAGCTGTCTGGGATATGTTTCTGTTTGTGCCAGGTACCCACAACAGTATTTAATAGTTGGTGTGAAGGACCTCTGAGGAAGCACATGTCTCCAAAGGATGCAAGAAGGTTTTACCTCTAACTGATCTCTGCTGTTATTAAACTGGACAGGCTCCTACATTCCAGCTGCATGAAATTGTAATTAAAAGCCCATGCTGAAAGTTCAAACCCCAAAACACAAAGCCAGCTTGTTCTCAACCATTCATCTCCAGAGCCATACATCAGCTGGGGCAACCAGCAAAATAAAACTCTTGTGCAAGCAAAAACAAACCCCAAAAGGACAAATTAGCTTTACCACAACGGAGACCACTTTGAAGGCTGTTGCTCAACAAGGGTATTAGAGGGTTCTGCTTTACCAGCATGTGCTCATTTAAGCACTGGGAATGCAGGTTGCTTCTGCTGCTGAATAACAACCAACAGAATAGAACAGGTTGGAAAAGATCTTCAAGATCATCAAGTCCAACCTATCACTCAACACCATCTAATCAACTAAACCATGGCACCAAGTGCTTCATCCAGTCTCTTCTTAAATACCTTCACCTCCACCACCTCCCTGGGCAGCCCATTCCAATGGCCAATCTTTCTTTCTGGGAAGAACTTCTTCCTAACATCCAGCCCAAGCCTCCCCTGGTGCAGCTTGAGACTGTGTCCTCTTGTTCTGTTGGTGGTTGCCTGGGAGAAGAAATAGAGAACTACCCCAACAAAAAGACAAATCAGTGCACTGACATGTTGGGACAAGAGGGCATGGCCTGGAGCTGCACCAGGGGAGGTTTAGGTTGGATGTTAGGAAGCACTTCCTCATGGAAAGGGGAATTAGACATTGGAATGGGCTGCCCAGGGAGGTGGTGGAGTCGCTGTCCCTGGAGGTGTTTAAAGAAAGGTTGGATGTGGCACTCAGTGACACAGCCTGGTTGATGTGGTGGTGTTAGGTCGTAGGCTAGACTTGATGGTCTCCACTAACAGCCACATTAAAAGGGGAAATAGGAATTCACATGGAACACGTCAGCAGGGACAAAATCACCGCAAGAGATCAGAGCAACAGCTTTTGCTTGGAACAAGTTGCTTACAGTTCCCATTCCAGAATAATGCTCCTGCCATCAATGTCACAGAATGCCTTTGTTGCCTAACACTTGTGCAGAGACACTATTGATGCAGCACTTCAAAAACTGCAAGAGAAAGGATAAGCTGAAACAAATTCAGAAACACTGATTTAAGGCTCAGATAAACTGGCCTCCGAGGGACCCAAGTGCCATCAGTTTGGCTTAAAGAGAAAACTAAAGGAGTCAAAGTATTTAAGAGCTTGCTTTGTTCACCTCATTCACTATTTAATCACCAATATTACTTACTGGGAGTGCTTCCTGCAACAGCACTCAGTCCACCCAGGCACCAAAGGTGGGCCAATTCCCATTACAAGACAGTGATTTAACAGTAATCCCTTGGTAATAAGAATCAAGAGAGACAAACTTTTCATCACAGCATCTATTAAAGACACCTAATCTCAACTCAAAGCTGCTCGAGCAAAGGTCACAGCCTTGATTCAGGAGTTATGACCTGCATTGTGCAAAGGTCAGAGGAGGAAGCATAGAAACACTGTCAAGGAAAGCAATGCTGCTCAGATAATCATGAGGGGAGATTGCATACAGACAGAAAATGTTGGTCAATGCTTGCCTTGAACAGGACTACCCAAACCAATGCAAGACAGGGCATCTCTTGGTCAGGAGAGCTTGGTCAAGTCTTGTGGTCCTGCTGAACTGAGCAGCACGCTCAAAACCCTGTAAGCTTCCCTCTCTGTCCTGGCTTGAGCTAGATTAGAACTAACTCTGTTCAGGGATTTGACTTCTCAGCATAATCACTGCTCAGTGCCAGCACCTACACCACTCATGAAGAGCATCCAATACAGAGGAACACTCTCTCATGGCTGCTTGCACCCCAGAGAACCAGCTCCCAGCTTGGAGGCTGCAAATCCACCAAGTGCACGACAGAAAAGAGAGAAGAAATTAAATCTGCACAGCTCTTGAGCAGGAAGATAACAGCAAGTCAGCAGGTTCCAGATGAAGTTAGCCAAGAATAACGATGCTGAAAATTGTGCTTTGTCAAGCAAAAACTGAAAGAGCAACTTCAGAGCATTTGTTAGCAACCCACAGAATCTAATTTCATTTCCTGGGTCCGTTCAGTGCGATCCAGCTAAAAGACTAAAGCCATGACCACAGTGAGATGTAGAACAGGGAAGATCATAGAATGGTTTGGGTTGGAAGGGACCTTTAAAGGTCATCCAGACCAACTTTCCCTGCAGTCAGCAGGGAAATCTGCAACTAGAGCAGGTTGCACAGAGCCCAAGAATGGGGGCATCTACCCCCTCTCTGGGCAAACTGGGCCAATGTCTTACCACCCTCAATGTGAACAATTTCTTCCTTCTCTGTAATCTAAATCTCCCCTCTCAGTTTAAAGCCGTCACCTCTTGTCCTGTCACAACAGGCCCTGCTAAAAAGTCTGTCCTGGCTTTCTTATTGGCCCCTTTAGGTACTGAAAGGCCACAAGAAGGTCTCCCTGGAGCCTTCTCTTCTCCAGAGTGAACAACCCCAACTCTCTCAGCATGGCCTCACAGCAGAGGGGTTCCAAGCCTCAGGTAATTGTCATGGCCTCCTCTGGACCTGCTCTAACAGGCAGAATTCCCCCTTCCTCCTTCCACCTGCTGCCCACTCTGCTGGGGATCAGCAGGTTCTGGGCAGTGAGTGCATGGTGCCAGCTCCTGTCCATCTTTTCACCCACCATTATTCCCAAGTCCTTGTCTGCAAGGCTGCTCTCAATCTCAAAATCTCCGTATCAGAAGATCTCCAGAGCCATGGAGATGACACCTCGAACAGACAGCTCAGTTGGCAAAAAGCAAATACCTATTTTAGGGCTGCTCTTCTGATGCCCTTAAACAAAGGTATCATTTGGATACCTCAGACCAGGTGCCAAGCTTCACTCTTCCATCTCAGCAGTCATCACTCTGACCCTATCTTCCCCCATCCCAGAGAGCTCCCAGGCTCAGGGTCCCTTTGCTCACCACTTCCTGAGCAGGGTCCTGGGGCCCACTGCTCAGACTTTCTAGAGCCTCACAAGAAACAGCTTCAGCATAGAAGCACCACTTGCTCATCACTCTGAACTTGCAGTTTCAGGACTCCAGCAACAGCTTTCAGGCTATTTCCAACTGCAAAGAGCTGATGATTTCTTTTCTAGTGTTACTCTGTTAACTGCTCTTAAGAAACCTTAAGTTCATTGAACAAAGTGACACCCCAAAAGACGGGGATTGCCTCTCGAGGGTTCCTAGAGAGTTTTCAGACTCCAGCTCCATGTGCTCCTCAAAACAGAGCTATCAGTAAGGCAGAACAAAGCAACTCTCTGCAGCTATTTAGGACAGGAAGCAAAGGATGCTGTGTCCAACTGATAGTGCAAAAGGAATTTTAAAAAGCCAACATGTAACGTCTCCGGCCCGGAGCCAATTTGCTTCAAAGGACCTTGGTGTCCCCACAGGGGAAATTAAAAAGAAAAAACCACCACCAAAACACCACAAAACACACTCACAGAAAACAAAGAAATCAGGCACAAAGCTTTTACAATTTGCAGGGTGCCTTGCCTCCAGCTACAAGCAGTACCTGATGGACCACGTGCAACGCTGTGCTCTTAAATCGCTTCTTCAGCCCAGGGGCTGTGGAGCAGCTTCTTATCAGACAGCCCAGGCATTTCCAGGCTATCAGGGCCATCAGATCTCCTTCATAAACACAGAGCAGCCCAGTGATTCTCAAAGCAGGCAGAATCATTCCAAAGTTACTACATCCATGAACACCCAAATCCAGCCCTAACACAGAGCACACAAATCCTTCACTGGGATTTTTATTGGTTTGCAAATCTATCCTAACTTTAGCCAAGGAAAGCAGAGGGTGAGGGGTGCTGGAGCAGACAAGGGATTGTCTCTCCAGCTGCATGCCCTCCCAACACATTTCCACACATTTGCTTCATGGTATTTTGGGCAATGGAGCTTTTTTTTGCGTCATCAGTGTGTCCTTCTGGACAAGGCCAGTGAGATCCTGTGGCTCATTACAAGACTGTGACCAGCAGCTCAAGGGAGGTTCTCCTATCCCTCTGCTCTGCTGAGGCCACATCTGGAGTACTGGGTCTGGTTCTGGGCTCCCCAGTTCAAGAGAGCTACTGGAGAGTCCAGCAGAGGTTACAAAGATGCCGAGGGGCCTGGAACATCTCTGTGAAGAGGAAAGGCTGAGAACCCTGGGGCTGTTCAGCCTGGAGGAGAGCAGCCTGAGAGGGGATCAGAGCAATGATCAGATCAAAAACTAAAAGGGCAGAAGCAAGAGGACGGAGCCAGACTCCATGGTGCTCAGTGACAGGACAAGGGGCAAGAGGCACAAACTGGAACCCAGGAGGTTCGATCTGAACATAAGGAAAAACATGCTGGCTGTGAGGGTGCTGGAGCCCTGGAGCAGGCTGCCCAGAGTGGTTGTGAAGTCTCCTCTTCCTGAGAGATTCCAAACCCACCTGGACACTGCAATCCTGGGCAAACTGCTGTGGGTGACCCTGCTTTAGCAGCGGGGTTGGACTAGGGGATCTCCAGAGGCCCCTTCCAACTCCCACCATGCTGGGATTCTGTGATAACCAGACACACCTCATCACTCTACACAATAAATGAACCCTCTTACCCCAGGGTATTTCCCCAAAACAAAGCCACTTTACCTCCAAACCAACACATGGCAAAGACCACAACCCCCACCCAGGTTGCTGCGTGAGCCACAGCCTGACGAAGGAAATTCTTTAAGCCCTGTCCCATGTGAAGATTAAAGAGCCAAACCTCCTCTCATATATTTACACCTTCAGCTTGTCAAAACAGCAGTGCCATTCAGCAGCAGTTTAAATATCTCTGAGAGGAAAAAATAAAGCCCTGACTTTTCCTGTTTGGGAAGTGGGCAAGGGGAAAAACAGCATGCTGGTTCAACCTTAAAAAAAACCCCAACACACACACGGCACAGGATGTGTAAAAATAGGGCTCCTGATTAGATCAGGACAGTCAACTATTTATGAGTCCCACCTGCTCAGATTGTAAAGAGATTTGTCCCTCTCACCCATCCCCTGACAGTAGCCACCCAGGCTCACAAACTCCACGTGGGAAAATCAGAACTGCTGCCTTGCAGCTTTAAGGTAGATGAATTCAAGGCACACTTCAAAGCTTTGAAAGCACTCTTTGGTTTAGGTGTGATCAGACTGATGCCAGTCAAGGACAAATTAACACAGTTTCTACCTTTAGAGAAGATAGCAGGTTTGGGCTGAAGTCCTGGAGAGGAAGTTTGCTGATTAGAAACATCCACAGCCACCCAAGATAGTAAAGGGCAAGTGGTCTGAAGCCCACACTGAAGAGACCCCAGCCAGTCCTAAGCCCACGCTGAGGAGAACCCAGCCAGTCCTAAGCCCACTCCCCGTCCCACAGGGTGGGTGTGAAATCCTAGCATGGCTCTGGGAGGGCCTGTATAGCATCTGTTGCACTCAGCAATAAAAATTAGTAGCTGCTGGTTTCGTCAAGGTCCAAATTTAACTGAGGTCCCCAAATCATCCCAGCCACAGAGGGGGGAAAAAAAACCTCAAACCAACCAACACAGCCACAACAACGAACCACAAAGTCACAGAAACCAACTCCCCATAAAACCTCTCCTGATGCAGGTCCCAAGCCATGGCAGTGAGTGAATGGAGATGGGGCAGTGGGGCAGTTGCACACCCGTGCTCCTCCACCCACCCCTTGGGAATGGCTATTTGCAGCTGCTTCAGACACTGAAGCTTATGACCAAGGAATTATCTTTACGTGGCTGCAGCCACTTCAAGTAGGAGCTGCTCTAAAAATACAACCCACATTAAGAAGACTCAAAATAGCATGCCAAGAGCTCATTAAAGTCTCTCTAAGTGGAGGGGGGAAAAAAAAAAACCAAGCAAGCAGCAGCCTTCCAGTTGGTGCTTCAGGCTGAAAACAAGGATGGGGAAGACTTCAGATAAACATCCACTCCAGTGAAATTCCATGTCAGAAAAGCACCACACCGGAGCAAAGAGCAGGGTCAGGCTCCACAGCACCTAAAACCACACAATCATTTAGGTTGAAGGAGATCTTGAAGATCAGGGAATCACAGAATGCTTTGGGTTGGAAGGGACCCTGAAATGCCATCTAGTCCAACGCTCCTGCAGTGGACAGGGGCATCTGAAACTAGAGCAGGTTCTTCAGAGCACCATATAACCTGACCTGGAACATTTCCAGGGATGGGGCAGCTACCACTTCTCTGGACAACCTGGGCCAGTGTTTCACCAGCTCCACTGAAAAGAAATTGCTCATAGGAAAGCTGTTCCAGCCCATTCATCGTTTCTGTGGACTCCTCTGGACTCACTTCAACAAGTCCCTCTTGTGCTGATCATTCCAGAGATGAACACAACACTCCAGACACAATCTCACCAAATCTTGTGGAGCTTCATGTTTCCTTGCGTTAGGAGGCTGAGAAATCACCCCCAGGCAGACTTGCTGCTCTTACCACAACCTCAGTCACAGAGGTTGAGCCTGGAGCTCAGAGCAAGCATCTCCTCAGTCAAGACTTGAAAGCACAAAGAGTCTATTACCAGCACATTCTGGGGCTGCAAGCATCAGAGCATTCAGCTAGCAGGTAAAATGTTCAGACAATCTTGATCAAGAAGTGGTTTCCTCTCTGAACCCATCTCCTACTCCACCCTACCTTTCAGCACTGACTTCCCTTCTCCTCAGGCTCTCTCCCTCATTCCTGCCTATCCCATGGAAAGCAAGCTGAAGATTATTCCATTCTGCTCTGCTCCAGCAAGACCTCACCTGGATATTGCATGCAGCTCTGAAGCCCTCAGCACAAGACAGACATTAACCTATTGCAGTGGGTCCAGAGGAGGCCAAAGGAATTGATCTGAGGGCTGAAGCACCTCTGCTGTGAGGCCAGGCTGAAGGAGTTGGGGCTGTTCAGCCTGGAGAAGAGAAGACTCCAGACAGACCTTCTGGTGGCTCTTCAGTACTTAAAGGGGCTGATCAGAAAGCTGAGGACAGACTTTTTTGTCGAGACAGGACAAGGGGTGATGATGGTTTGAAACCAAAAGAGGGAGATTCAGACTAGAGAGAAGGAAGAACTATTTTACACTGAGTGTGGTAAGATGCCACATCCCTGCCAACAGTGAAGGTGAGGCTGGACAGGACTCTGAACAACCTGCTCTGGTTGCAGATGTCTCTGCTCACTGTGGGAGGAGTTGGACTGGATGACCTTGGAAGGTCCTTCCCAATGCAAAACAGTCTGCGGCTGCAGCGTGTGGAGCCCTGCAGCACAAAGGCTGTGGGCAGAGCACTGGGTGCATCCCTCCTCCTTAGGCACAGCATGGATCGCAACCTACAGAGGGTGCAAACACAAAAGCAACCGATCTCTACAAGAAACCCCTGCTGGCAGCACCTTTCAAGTGCGCTGTTCCCATCAGGACTCTTTGTTTTGGATTATATTCTCCTCTTGACAAGGAGCTTTATTTTTGTGTGCGCTGCCAGACGCTCCAAGGCGAGTTATTTTTCAACTAAACGTCACCCGGGCCGAGCCAGGTTGAATCTCAGCTTCCACTTCCTGCTTTTATTTCCAGCTTCCATTTATTTTTCTGTCCTCACCAGCGCTCCACAGCCTCTGCACTGCAGCTTCAGCCAAGTGTGTAATTAAAACGGGGGGGTGTTATTATTGCCACTTAAAGACTGAGGACTTGGGAGTGCAGGCTCGGAGACTAGCGGGCACTTAAGCATCTACATCCCTCTTATGTTGCCCTTCTAACTCAGTTGTCATTTAGTATTGTAACTTAGTTTCCAACGAGTTTAAAAGCCCTGCCCAAGCAGCCTAGCTGGGGTTAGCTGTCCTCAAGAATACAACTGAATATCCTGCACATCACACTTCAGATGAATCTGTACCAGACCCAAATCTGAGCATCAGCACTAAAAACGGTCAAGATGAAGTCATTGTGACTGTGCTTTTAACCTGTATGACCAAACCCCCTTCCTGCTCACTCACACAGACCATGCAATAAGGGCAACCTGAAGAAAGGAGCCTGAAGTCAAAACAGAGCTGCAGTCTGCATCCCAGCTGCAGGAGATTCCACAGGGTCTTTACAAAGCCAGAGCCTGGCCTTGCCTATATCTCCAACAGGCAGCTGCTTTGAAGGAAAACAAAACACAGCTTTATGTCAAGGTGTTGTGGTTTGAGCTAGGACAGAGCTGATTCTGCTCAGGGATTTGACTTCTCAGCTCAGGCTCTGCTCACTGAGGTACTTTCTGCAGTTCAGGGCAGGATTGCACAGCCAGGGGCTGCTTACAGCAGTGAGAATCTGATGGGGAGAGCTCCTGCCAAGGGCTGGAAGGGCTGCAGAAAGGCTCTGGCAGAGACTTGCTCCTGGGCACACCAAGGGCACTGCCACATTTTGAGTGCCACACTGTGGAGCAGGAAGCCAAAGGTGGCACTTGTGGGCAGAAGTGGACAGGACAGGTGACCCTTAACTGGCCAACAAGAAATTAAATCCCATGGACATTATCTTCAGGAGAAAGCTGAGGGATCACCAGGGTGAAGCATCTTATTCAATGGCCAAGGACACTGTTCTGCCTTTGATCCCAAATCCATGCATTCCTGAATCCAGTTCCTGATCCTGGTTCCCATCTGCTGCTGAGTCCTGTCTGAGTCTTTCCCAGCGCCTGCCCCCAGCATCAGTGGTGACAATGGTGACATCATTGCCACCAGGGGCTGGGTTGGATATTGGTTTGTATCTATTTGTCTCTCTTTCATTTGATTGTTCTCATTTCCATCCCAGCTGTTTAGTTTCTTTCCCACCCCATCAGTCTCTCTCCCTTATTCCCTTTGGGAAGGCAGAAAGGTTCACAGAGAGCCTCTGGCACTTCTCTAGTGGCTGGCCCAGCCCTAACCCTGGCCAGTTATTGTGCATGAATTTCTATTATTTGGGAGAAGCAGAGAGGAATGAAATTAGATCACACTTCCTGGGAGAGAATATTCTGTCAGTCACTTCAACTATGGGATATTTCCTTTCAGAAATGAACCCAAGTGAATGGAGAGCTGAAGACTGAGTGCAGAAGATTAAGGCCAACAGATCCATAAAATGGTTATGAAAGACCTGCTGGGGATTTTTCCTCTCACAACTAACTGTGGCCAAAGAGTTAACTCCCTTTAAGCCACACAACAAATCTGAAGGCTTTCATAAAAAACATAAACATCCCTGACATATTTCACTTACAATACATGGATTTGTCATCCTTCAAGTTCCCTTCCAGCACCTATTTTGGGGAGAATTCCAACATGAAGTGCACACAAGTTTGTCTGGCACGCCACGAATGCAACAAATCATGGCACAATACCGACAGTGACAGAAAAAAACAAGGCTCATTTTTAGTTGCTGCCTCCAGAGCAAGCAGCAAAGACACAGGGACAAGGTATGACAGACCCTACAGAAAGCAGCTGTTGATTTGGTGAGGAATCTTTTTTGGCAAAGGTTAAGCTGAAACCCAAAACTTTGTTCTTAGCAGCACGGGTTTGTTACAAACTGGATGAGGCCCTTGGTGCCAAGGTTTTGTTGATTAGATGGTGTTGGGTGACAGGCTGGACTTGATGATCTTGAAGGTCTTTTCCAACCTGGTTAATTCTATTATATTCCAAAAAGGAAACAGAAATCACTAGCAGATAGGAGCAGGCAGACACAGAGGAACCATCTTCCCATGGTGCCATGGTTTGGTTGATTGGATGGTGTTGGGTGATAGGGTGGACTCGATCTCAAAGGTCTTTTCCAACCTGGTTAATTCCATTCTATTGAATGGGCCCAAACCTGCTGCAGCTTGGGCAGGGGGCAGGAATAAAATACACACACCACATTTCTCCCTTTTTATTATCTAATGTTTTGCCTGCTGACAGCAGGGTAGGACAGGCAGGATGTCTCAACCACCCCAACATGCATTTACTGTTCACTGGAGGGTACACTCCTATTCATAGAATCAATTCAGATGGAGAAGACCTTCAAGATCCCAGGAGCTGTGAGAGAGAAATCCACACCTACACAGACCACAAGTACAGGATGAATTGGGTAACCCCAAATTCCAGTTTCTCTTGACCAGAAGATAAATGTCCCCAGGGATTCAGGCCAACACAATGCACCCATCCTAGTCCAGCTGCTGTGTTTCCAGTTTGCACTGCAAAAATAATCCCAAAAGGATTGCAGTGTGCTGTGCCACCAGTTCAGAGAAGTGACCACAAAGACCACACAACACAACTGTTTGGTTTGGAAGAGACCTTTAAGATCATCAAGTCCAACCATTAACCCAGGCACTGCCAGGTCACCACTAAACCATGCCCCTCAGCACCACATCTACACAGCTCTGAAACCCCTCCAGGGATTGGGACTCCACCACCACCCTGGGCAGCCTGGGCCAGGCCTTGGCAACCTTTTGGGAAAAAAAAATTGTTCTTCATGTCCAACCCAAACCTCCCCTGGTGCAACTTGAGGCTGTCTCCTCTTACTCTTGGCAAAAGATGGGCTGGACCTACCATCACTACATGGCTGCAGCATCTGTGGTTTGTTTCATAAGAAACAACAGAATAGCTGCCCATAGCAATGAGGTTGAACATCTTTCCCTACACCAGGGTGCTGAAAGCCCCTTCCAACCTGCCATTGAACACTGCCAGGGATGGGGGGTTCACAAACTCTGGGCAACCTGGTCGAGTATCTCATCATTCTCCTCATTCTGGATAGCATGCAAAGAAAAGCAAGGAAGATGGGGAAGGGTCCAGAGCAGAAGTCTTGTGAAGATCAGCTGAGGGAACTGGAATTGTTTAGCCTGGAGAAAAGGAGGCTGAGGGGAAACCTGCTGGCTTTCTACAATTCCCTGAAAGCAGTTTGGAGCCAGGTGGGGGTCAGTCTTCTCCCAAGGAACAAGCAGTTTTCCCACCACAGGGTACAAGCTCTGCTGTCTCCTCCATGCTTGTAGAGGCCACCCAGGTCAGCTGCACCACAACAGCTTATAAAGGAAGCATCACATTTTGTTAGCTGTCAGGGAAAGGGCAAGCTGAGAATGATAACAATATATTTCCTCTCAAGAAGGGCAGAGCTTCTCCAACATATTATTATCTTTTGGCATTCAGTTCTCTCCAAAATGGACAGAGAAAGGCAGAAATGGATTCTTGAGACGGTTCAACCATCTTTTCTCTTTAGCTCCAAGCAATCACCCACCCAGAAGGAAAGCAAAGGCTAGCTTATGAACTATGATGTTGGGAAAATATTCTGTTAACAGGCACTATCACCTGGAAGATTCTGTCTGCTCATCAAGAAGTTCATACTCACCTGAGCTTCAAGACATCAGCCTGAAAGGAAACTCTACAGCCATGCCCATTACCCAAAACATTGCCAAGAGCTGCCTCCACATTTCCAGCAATTTGTATTATTTTCAAGCTCTTCATTATTCAGCCTGGGGAGAGGGAAGCTCCTTACACTCATCATTTCCCTTTCTGTTCCTCTTGGATAGCCACAGGGGGAAAGAAAAAAGCAAACCAAACACACACAAAACCCACAACCCTGCTTGGCTTCTCAGTAAACCTTTTATGGAAGACCTGGCAAATTTCTGGCAAATCACTGACAGATTTTAGGGAGGAGAGTTTTGTTTGCTTGCTCTCCTGAATCTGAAAGTCAAAGCCATCACATAGCTAAGCATCAGTCAGAGCCACACCCCCTGCCCCCCTGAGCAGGTATCCTTGGCTCCAGCACCCATGGAAGGTACTGCAGGGGGGGAGCACAGCCAGCTAGCAGCCTGGGGCAGACATTTGGAACTTTGTCACAGAAAGGGAGGTAAGGAAGTGTTTCAGTGCTGAGAAGGAAAAAAGCTCCTCTGGGATGTACATGAATCATCAGCAGACTGACCCAGGGAGAGGGGTGCAGAGGAGGGACGAGGTTATTGCAGCTCTACCAGCACCCTCACCCTCTTGGCACAAAGAGGGAAGCGCAGCATCTGCAAAAGGAGCAGCAGCAACCATGGGGACACCTAAGCTCAAGAAGGCTTCATTCCCCTACATTCAGTCAGTTCTGGAGTTTCATGAACACAAGAAGAACTTTCTCTCACTGGGACAGCAGCTAATGACAAGCCTTGGACACCCAAGGCACAGCTCAGTGCACAACCCCAGCTAAACCTTCATCTATTAATACACCCAAGGGCAGATCCTCAGGCTTCCTCCTGGCACAGCCAGGGCATGCAAGGACATGTGTGCTAACAGTACTGCTATCTATTGTGGAGGACATGTCACCACACCCAGAGTGGGTACTACCAAGAGAAATCAGCTCCATGACAGCCCTGCTCTGACACAGGACATCAGGCACGCAGGTCAGGTCACTCTCCAGAGTGCCCTGAAAAGCCTCTTCCCATGCACAGGGTGCCCTTCATCTCATGTGCTTCTGCCACCCCAGTAACAATGCTGGGCACATTCACCACCCACTGGGGTGTCAGATAAGAAGCAATTTATTAATAAGCCAGCCAGGCAACAGCTTGCTAAATAAGAGCCTAATGTGCCACACAGACTTCAGGAAAAGTCACCTTTGCAGATCAGAACCTTCCCAACACTGTTTAAAATCCCAAAGACACCAGACCATTCCAAAAAGTAGGATTATGATGAGCCTCATCCTCAACTTTAACAGCTGTGATTGAGAAGCAGCAGAAACAAGAGGCTTTGCTCACCTGCTGGTCTGCTCAGCTCCTGCCACTTAGCTCCTTTGTATCTAAGCGACTAAAAGAGCACAAATCAGCCTCTGTGTGTGTCTCCTGCCTGAGCAAATTGCCAGCCCTAAGGCCAGCCCAGCAGGAGAGCTAATTATCTGGACACTGGTTTTTCCAAACCAAAAGGGATTTGGAAGCAGGGAGAGGAAGTTCCAGCGGACAGGCACGCTGTGCATCCTCACTTCTGGAAAACAGGCTGGGCACTACAAAAAAACAATTCTTCACCATGACCTAAAACTACATTTAGAGATTTGATTAAAAGGGGTGTTACCTCCTACTACAGGAAATCAGGAAGCCTAGACTCTTATTTGCAGATTGTTTAACAAACTGTGGCACTGGGGGTGGTACCAGCTTGCCAAGGATAGCATGCAGCAGAACAGGTAACCCAGCTCACAGCCTGCTGCCCTTGCAGCACAAGCTAGGCTGAAGGAACTGCTGCTCCAGTGGCAGCACACTCTTGAGAGGAGCTGTTCTGGTGGCTCCTCAAACCCAGTGAGAGCGGGAATAACTCTCCCCAGAAGCCTGGGCACTTGCTTAGGGGAAACACCACCTGTGCCACAGGCACAAGGAAGCTGAAGCGCAGAGGGTACACCGAGATTCAGCACCGACTCCCTCAAAACTACCATACTGTGTTTATGATGTGCATAGGAACCTTGACAGGACAGGGACCCACAGACACAAAACAGGAATCCAGGAGGCTCCATCTAAAAGTGAAGGACACTCCCTTGCTGTGAGGGTGCTGGAGCCCTGGAGCAAGCAGCTCAAAGAGGCTGTGGAGTCTCCTTCTCTAGAGAGATTCCAAACCCACCCAGACACAGTGATCCTGGCCAGCCTGCTATGGGTGACCCTGCTTTAGCAGCAGGGTTAGACTAGATGATCACTAGAAATCCCTTCCAGTCCTTACCATGCTCATATTCTGTGAATCAAGCCCCAGATCAGCAATAACCTGTCACTAATACTGTGGCTGCTGCAAGAGAGCAGAAGATGAAAACCATGATGCTGGTTGCTTTAGTGGCTTCTGCCGTGCGTGAAGAATCTTGCAAGCTACAAAGCACTACATGTCACAGGGCAAAGCAGAAGTCTGGTTTATGAAATAGTCCCAAACATGTAAAAAGTGCAATACAACAAAGGAAACAGCAGCTGCTTTGGGTGGCATTCACACATCTTACTCACTAATGCTCTTTGAAGGAGTCAGACTTGTTGGTGACGGGGATCTGGTCAACCCAATGCACTTGAATGTTAAAAGCATTCTGAGAATTCAAAGGACAAAACAGAAGGTTGATATTCCCCTAGCTCAACCCTTTCTCTGCTGTGAAACACACTGAACATCAAGATGACATTTTGCAGAGGACACAGAACTATTCAGCTGGATCCACTCCAAAGCAAAAAGCTGCAAAGGATCTTACAACACAGAGTATCAGGTGACAAAATGACAAATAGAGCTCAGTGTCAGCAGTATAAGGCAGGACACTTGCAGGGGAGGGACAGGGGACAAAGCCTTTATAATATGCCAGCAGTGAGGGGCTCTAAATTAACTGCTAGCCCTGAGGAGAAGAGATGCCAGCAGCATTGTGGCTGCATTGGCAGAAGTGTTGGCTCAGACCACAGAGACTGCAAGACAGAGAAAGCTAAGCAGAAAACATCCCTGTGCCACTCAACACATCTCAAGATGTGAATCTGTGTCTTGATCACTATGTGCAGCTCTGATCTTTCCCACCTCAGCACAGAAAGGTGACAGCTGCATGAGAAAAGCTACCAAGAAAAGCAACAGGGATCCTGAGCAATTCAAAACAGCTTCACCAGGAGAACTGAAGGAATTAAGAAGCTTTCAGCCTGGAAAGCAAAAAGAAATACATGGCTATTTCTTGTAAGCCTTTGTGACAGCCTAGACCTTGTCCTAGCAAAAAAAAACCCTGCCACCACAAACCAACAAACCCAATAGAATATACAATGCACAATGAAACTGCAGAACTCATCACTGTAAAATGTTTCAATGTGAGAGCACTAGCAGACTAAAATGTTAGTGAGAGACTCATGGTGAAGGGATGCAAGGGAAGCTCTTGAGTAGGGAAAGGCTGGTACAAACTGTGCCCAAGGCCTCCAGAAGCCTGTGCTTGTATTTGCTCTGTCTCATATGATAAGCACCCACTCCTCACCCCCCCTCAGAAGCAGGATGATCGAGAAAAGCTTTTGAGACAATCAGTAGGGACATTTTCATGATATTCTCAACTACTAGTTCAAAAGCTCTTCCCTGCATCTACCCCAAACCCCCTCTGCTGCAACTGCAGTCCAGATCCCAGCCGGCGCACAGCCCTGAAAGAAGAGCTTTTCTTCATCTTCTCAACAGCCTATTCTGCATCTGCAGATGAATTGTGTGCCTGTCTTGTTTTCTCTAGATTGAGCAATCCCAGGCATTTCAGATTTTTCCTCAAAGGTTGCATTTGCTCTCCTCTGGGAGGAGGATTCAGCAAGTCAGGACTATTAAGCATCTGCAGCCACGGGCTAAGCAGTCCTCTTATTTCTTTATTTTTAGACAAAAATCCTTCCAACCACCGAAAGCAGAATGACAGCATGACAGAGAGGCCAGTCCAGGTAGAGTTAAATGCCACAGGACTCTGAAATCAACCGAGTCCCCATGCTGCTCTCCTCCTGCCATCGTCTCTAGGCAGGACAGCTCTAGGGATGAGCTCAGCTGCCAGCTCCAGCTGAAATACTGCTCAGTCATATGCAGCAACAACTCCAGGAGACACCGAGGCAGATGAGCAGAGCAGCCTTTCCTTAAGGGCTCAAGGGAAACATCCCCTCTTCGCTTACTGCCTCACGAGGCTGCTATCACACACTGCTGGATCAGACCAGGTGCTTGCAGGCTAAGCAGGAAAATAAACTCAGTGAGCTACTGAGAGCCCAGACACACAACCACATCCCACAGAAGAGGAAGAGGCATTTGGTAATCTGTCCTTTGACAGCCATCCATTAAATTCCAGAATAGAACGTGAGGAAACCTAAGAAAACACAAGGTATAAATAATTGAGCAGGACACTCTTGCAAGCTGCTCCCTTCAGATCCCATTAGGGCTGAAATAAAGAGGGGTTTATAAGGATTCACCATCTCAAAGCTGTTTGTAGTACTAAGGTTCTGCAAACACACAGTCAAACTTCCTTGGTTTGGGGAGCAAAACCTCATAATCTAAGCAAATCACACCTCCATGCAGTGCAGAGCCTGCCAGTGCTCCACACAAAGCCAGAGCAGCCTGGATCTTTAATGCTGGTACCAGATCATTGCAGAGGAGCAGCTGCTGATAGTTTTTTTCCCCTCCACAACAGAGCAGAACAGCATCAGCGAGCAACAGCCAAGGCTAATACAATTCAAGCAGGACTGCAATGAACTGTCTTTTAAAAGGCGCTTAATTATGTACATATGAAGAGAGGCCCAGGCTCATTTTCAGGAGATTGCAGCTTCCCCAACTGGGTGGCAGGGGAATGGGCTGAAAGATGCTTCAAAAGATCCTGTGAGGCTTTTATTACCAGACAATTTACAGTTGTTACAAGCAGCTTCCTGAGCAAGCTCTGTGGCCAACAGTTAAGCGTCTAGACGGTCTCTGCTGTTTCTTCGTGGCACTGCTTTGCTGGCAGTTGGCATTTCATGATCCACCAGGCATGAAGTGAGCCATAGGAGCTGCAGAGATGGGACTCATGGAGCAGCTCAAGGGGGCCCAGACTGGACAACTCAGTGGAGTTTTAGCTCTGTTACATGTTAGCTTCTCACAGGATCCAACCTTGGGGCATTTTCACAGATCCTCTGTATGATTTTGCGATGCCCTTCAATTCTTACAGTGCCTGCAACCCTGAGGAGACATTTCTTAGCCAGCCCCACCATATGTAAGAGAAGTCCACTTCAGGCAGGCTCAGCTGAATGACAAACTACAGCAACTACAGCCCACTGCCACCAGTAGGGTTAGTCCCAAGATCAGAAGGACACTGCACCATCTTCACTCCTCCACTCCAAACTACAAACAGGGAAGCTGTTAAAGCAGCCTGTTCACTGCTCTTCATTTCACATCTGTAACACAGACCATTATCCTCATCTCACCCACTGCAGGAGAGACTAGGACCAGCTTGGCCAGCCTCCACTCTTAGCACTCAACACAACAGACTCAAACTGCTGCTCCTGCTCCTCTGTCTCATGGTTTCCATGCACATCCAACCTGCCATAAACCAGTCACACTCCCCACCTAAGTACAGCAGTCTCCTATTAGGTGAAGGAATTGCAAGCAGCTCACAGAAGGACACATCCAAGTTCATGGATGTTAGATGCCTCACAGCACAGCTGGCTCCCAGTCCCAGTCCCCTGCCACCAAACCTCCTGTGCCAGTCTAGACACTGGGAAGCCACAAATCAAGCTCAAGATGAAGTAGGGGAAAACTAATCCAGCTGAAGAAAATGCCTAAGGTGGGCAAGGGGAGGGTTGTGTTTCAGCACCCACACGGATGCTGGGCCACACCAGCACTTGGGAGGAGCAAATGAAAGATGGGGAACTGCTCAAGCCAACACTGGCCCATCAAACAACACCCCATAGCCCCAGCCACAGGAAGCAGCATGCAGGTAAGCACAAGCAGCTTGACCAAGCCCACACTAATACTCCTGGACACTAGGAACAACACTGCAGGTTAGTGTCTGGTTGGACAAATTCATTTGGGTTTCATAAATCTAGTAAGAGTTAATTTTGGCTTTTAGCACCACCAAGTCCCTTGCTGCCATCTCCACACAACCTCCTCCCTGGGCTGGAAATAGTATTCATGCTCCAACACAGCAGAACATGGTGAAACAGAGTTCTACTAAAGCAAAACATTTTTTAATCTGCATTATTTATTTATTTTTAATCCAGATCCATTTTCCAACTCTGTTTACCACAGAACTAATTCCACAACTTTCCATTACAGAGATACTGGGGAGCTCAAAGGAGCTAAGCAAGAAGCTCAGAATCATAGAAGTGTTGAGGTTGGAAAAGACCTTTAAGATCATTGAGCCCAACAACCAACCCAGCACTGTCAAGTTCACCACTAAACTATGCCATTCAGCACCACATCTACCTGCTGGACTCATAGTGTGTCATAGTATCAGAGTTGGAAGGGACCACAAGGACCATCTAGTTCCAACCCCCCTGCCATGGGCAGGGCACCCCACACTAGGTCAGGCTGGCTAGAGCCTCATAAGTCTATGCCTAGGAATAAAGCCTCAGTTTTCCAAGTTCAGCACCAGGAACCCAAATGATGCAGGACCAGAGCTGTAATTTTTCCAGCTCAGCTCCATTGGAAGCTGTAGAGAAAAACAAATCAAAGAGCATCCTCCTTCCATGGCTCACGAGTCAGGACCTCAGAGAAGCTGCTGCTATATGCACAGCACTATGCACCTTGCTCCAGCCTGGACCCAAAGTAGCAATGTCAGCAAGATAGGCTGCAGCAACAGCACTTCTGACTCAGCCATAACCAGCTCAGGTGTCCCAACACTATCCCCAGACAGAGCCTGAGGGTCCCAAGAAAGATCTAAGGTGATGTGCCTATGGGAAATGAAGTTAATTATATCCATTAATCCCAAATGAAAACCAACAGACTTAGAATACTAAATAAGTCTATTGCAGTGCAGTTAAGGACCTCCAGCTTCATTGTTTAAGATGAACCTGGACACAAGGGAGGTTACAGACAGGGGATGCACACACGGCTTGCTTCCAGCACTGTAAATGGGTCAGCCAGGTAGTTCTAGATCAACCAGAGCAACAGTAGTCCCAGATATGGTCATGGAAGAGCTGATAAAGCATTCAGGGAACATAGCTTAACTACAGCCCTAGTCTAATCTCAGTCAAGAGCTGATTAGTAGCAATGCTACCCTATCGAGTGTGCTTCACTTCTTTCTTGGTAGGGTAGTTTTAGGCTATGCTTTCAACCCACCACCCTTGGACTGAATAACACTGCAGCCTCTCTGAACACACATCATTGGAGACAGATAGGAAACTCCATTACAAATATCATTCTATATGAAAGCACAGGCTGGATGCTTAATCACAGCTTGAGATACTACATTTCTCATTCTCTAATAGGCTTAAGATAGGTGCTAGTCCCACAACTGATAATAATTTCAACCACTACAGAACAATCCCAAAAGCAAATCTATATTCAAAAAGACTCAAAAAATAATAGAAGGATTGATGATATAATTTGGAGGTGACACAAAAGCTGGCAGAGCAACAAACCATGAAATCAGGCAGCTGGAGAGAACAATCATTTGGAAACACTGATCCTTCCCCAGCAGCTCACACTGCAGGAGAACCAGGCATGAAGCTACAAATGCAGCAGTGAGGAACAGGATCCATAGCTACAAACCACCATGCCCTGCAACAAAACAAGTAATTCTGCATTAAGTAACAACTGCTGGGATAAAGAGAGCTGCTCCAGTCCCTCAGTGTCCAAAGCAGGAGACTACTACAGTATGGATGTAATTCTGTCTGCCTGAGGCAATGAGGATTCAGCAGCAATACTGTAACTACATCTGCGTGGCCAGGCAGGACTTGGGGATTTATCAAATGCTGCCTAAAAATCCTTCAGCAATTTCAGAAAGCTGCAAATGCAGCTTGAGCACAGGGAAGGGGTTTCCAGGAGTGACAGACAAGCTGTATAATCCAAAAGAAGCGACTTGAAAATACAAGCCTGTATTTTAACCACGAGAAGACACCGGGTGCTAGAGGATGCTGCAGAGGAGCACAGGAAAGGACAGCAGAACATCTGCAGGCTGCAACCAAGAGCTTTATTCAATGATTAGCAATTCAGATAATCACACAGGCTTGTCTTTAGATGACAGGCTGAGTGCAGGGGAAAGTGGGTGAAGTTATACAGCCCACATTTATGGGATGTCACACAAGATCCACAGAATCCCAGCATGGTAGGTATCACAAGGGACCTCTGAACATCACCTAGTCCAACTGGCCTGCTAAAACAGGGTCACCCACAGCACATTGCCCAGGATCAGGTCCAGCCAGGTTTGGTATCTCTCCAGTGAAGACTCCACAACCTCTCTGTGCAAGCTAGTCCAGTGCTCCATCATCCTCAAAGTGAAGCTTTTCCCTGATGTTAGATAACCTCACTGTTTCTCCTGTCTTTATTCTGCACCAGTTTGAGTCACTGATTTGTAACTTGGGCATACAGCACAGAACACTTTATACAGAAAGTCAGGGGAGAAATTAAAGGGAGAAAGTAAGGGAATTACAGAAGAAGGCAAGACAGCACCAGCCATGCAATAAGGTCATTTTTACATACCATAAGTGACCTATTTCAGGACAGGCACTCAGCAAATGCTGTATGAGCTGGCAGAGTGAGGGACTACCTTCCCCTCAAAGAATAAGTTGGATTAGAAACTACCAAGGCATCCATCCTCACTGGAATATTACACTTCACTGCTGGCTTCCCATCACTAAAATAAACCCAAAAGCTGAAAAGGCCAAAAAGTTCAAAGAGCAAGCAACTTGAGTGGTCAACTGAGTGTAATAAAAATGAGAGCACTCTGATGTCACAGCTTACTTAAAGAGGTGGTTTTCAGCAAGAATGTTTGGGGTTTTTTTCCTGGCAGGTAATCTGAGCCTGCAGAATTAAGCAATTCTTGGAAGCCTAGATAAAGAGAGCATCCAAAAATACTCTGCAAAATCAAGCAGCATAACACAAGGGGGGGGGAAGAGGAATTAGAACAGCAGAAGGAAGTGGAATTAGGAGCAATGGATATAATTAGAGGAGGCTGAATAGCAGGAAAGACATCCTGAAGTGGATTATTTTGATTCCAGGAGCATCGCAGACTCAAGGGGATCCCCACAAAGACTCGCTGAACTCGCTCAGTGTCCTCCTTCAAACACAATGACATTCACTGTCAGGTGGGGAAAAAAAAAGAGAGAGAGAGACAAGATCTTGATGGCACTGGAGCCACCAGTGTGCAGAGAGACACGGGACTGGAATAACTCATCACGCAGACCAAGGCTGTTGCAAGGCTTCCTCGCACGCCCTCCTTGCCTGTTTTTATATTTAGAATGAAATTATTCTCCTTGAGGAGGGGCAGGCTTCATCCCACATCTGCACAGTACCCAGCACAATGGAGTCCCAGCCCATGTCTTCGAATCCCCAAATCACAGCAAGAACAGTGCAGAAAAATCAGGCTGGATGAGACTTCAAGAAGCCATCTCATCCTTCCTCTGCCTCAGGGCAAGAATTACTACACTTGCTATTTTTCTAATAGAAAGTTCTGTCCCTGATGGGTGGGACACAAACCCACCCAGACAGATGAATTAGTTGGACCTGGATTTTAACATCTTAACTCCTCTGTGACCCTCTGATAGCAGCAATTCAACCTTGAGCACTATGCCAGGGCAACATGGAGCATCTGCAGTCACATCTCACCCTAATGAGATAGGAACCGGTAGAAGAGCAGCCCTGTACTAGCAATAGGAGCCCAGCAGTTTAGTCTGTTTCAGAGCTGCTGTTCCTAGAAGGGAAGCCAGCCTAGCTCCTCAGGACACATTTCTTCCATGATGCCTACAAGAAATGAGTCACTTTTTTCCTTAAAGTTTCCATCATCCTCTTTTCCAGACTCTGCAGCACATCGTGTTTACCCTGAGCTGGTCTAGTTTCAACAGTGAAAATCCTTGAAGCAGGCATTGCTTACAAATCTACCATTAATAACACTCCTAACAAAGTACCAGCAGTAAAGATTAGCAAAGCACAAACTTCTCTTTGCCCCAGATGCTTACTAATGTTTCTTCTCTGGGTATGTAAAGATAGACATTAAGCTCAGCTCCTCGTTTAACCTTAATGCCGAGAAACAAGATCAACTGCACTTAGTTCTATGAAAAGGCTAAAAAAAACCCCCAAAACCAACAAAATGAGCACACCCACACTTTTCATTCTGCCAGCTCCCACACCTTTGAACCAGTTTTTTCAGTTTTGTTAATAAACCTCCTACCACTCAGTTTACCTTTCAAGGTTTCACGGGAGAACTTCAGAAAGGAAGCAGCAGCAAGTCAAAAAAAACAAACACAAACGGGCAAGATAAATCCAGTGCTCTGCTGCTCCACAAATTAGAAGCTTCCCCAATTTGATGTGCAGTGATACTGCAGTGCTGGCACAGAATTAAACAGCTCAAAAACCTATGGGCTTTTGAAAAGAAAGCCATACAAGTGATTTCAAATCCTGAGTCTGCAGAACTTCAATATCAAAAATAAATGAAGAGCAGTTGTGCAGGGGGTGGGACAGGAGACTCCAGTTTACACCCAACCGCTCCCACCTGGCACTGATTTCCAGTTTAGCAGCTCCTGATGCAGAGCAGCTGAAAGAGGACGGCGAAACCTGTGGAAGGGCATCCCCCTTCCCCCTCAGCACAAAATGCAACAAAGTTTAGCACTTTATTTAGCACTGGTAACTAAGTTTCTCAGTTCTGAAAGCAAATCTCTCTGTTAACACACTTTCACCCCTCCCCGCCTCTCAGCCTGGTCAATTTCTTTACAACGAGTATAAACATCCTTCACTCTTGTGTACCATCAACCTTCAAAAGGCTAACAAACACACTCAGCACTACAAACACAACAATTAGGTTTTGATACAAAGTTCTTTGGAGGACTTCTGTTCTACTTTAAAGCTGGGGGGACGGAAGAATGAGGCGTCTCAGTTTGCCAAATCCATTACGTATCTTCTGCCAGGAGTGCAATGCTAACAGTAAGTGGCTAGCAAGAATAGCTCTTAGATGTGCATAATTTATCTGAACTGTCACGGTTTTTTAACAAAATCAGGCGATTTCTCACCAAGACACAAGCTTTGGTTAATCATCCAGCTACCGCATCTCTCACATTAACAACGTCAGCAACAGCCACCACTGCAACATTCTAACTGGTATCACAAAGAAATACCCAGAACCTGAAATGCTAGACCTAGACTCGCCAAAAGAAGCAGAAGGAAAAGGGAAAGCAAATGAGCAGCACACCTAAGCGTGCAACTACATCCATCTGCACTCCTCGGGCAGGAGGAGAGCTCAGCAGTTAACCAACGGCTTCTCCCAGCTGAAGGATACTGCCAGAACCACTGGGAAAAGATGCTTAATAGGAGAACAAAGGATCCATTAAGCAAACAGAGGCATTAACTCATATCATCGTCAGGATGGTAATTGTACCCATACCCAGAGCTTCACAATTAGCCATGGTTTTTGCGACACAAACCAACAGAAAGGACAGGCGACGGTGCACAAGGATAACTTTGACAGATTCCGGGTTAAGGGACGGGAAAAGCCCTTCTTCCTTTGCTCTACCAGCACCCCGCCGGGAAGGCAGCGGTGGGCTGCGGACACCCCAAGAGCTCCCGAAGGGTGCTGCGGTGCAAGCCCCGATCAGGGGGTTACGCCGGAAGGGCAGAGCCCACCGCCGTGCTGACACCGCAGCGAGGGAGGGGAAGCCGCCCCGGGACCCCACGCTGAGGACGCGGAACCCAGAGCTGGGCACGGACCAAGGTTCTCGCCCCGCACGATGCTTCCACATCCCCAACAGCCCGGTCCGAGACTAGAAGCAGGCACGGGGACGCAAAGGGGCTGCGGGCTCTGCCCAGAGGCGACTATTAAACAATAGCGTTAATTACAATTTCCCCGTTTCTGCAAAGTTCCTGGGGTAGGCGGGGGCCAGGCGAACCCCGCCGGCGTCCCCCCGCGCCGAGGCTGGCCACCCCCGGGTCCCACCGCCCCACCCCGGCCGCACCTGAGCGTGGGGCCGATGCAGGCCGTGTCCGTGCTCTCGATCTCCCGCAGGATCCGCTCATGCTCCGCCGCCGTCTCCAGGCTCTCCAGCTCCGCCATCTTCCCCCTCTCCATGGGGCTGTGCCGGCCTGACCCACCTGCCCGGCTCGACCCTCCCCGCCCTGGGCAGCGGCGGCAGCAGCACCAGCAAAAGCAGCGCCGGGGCCGCCCGCTCCGCTCCGTGCGGCCCGGACCGGCCCCGCCGCGCCCGGCACGCCGGGAAATGTAGTGCGGGAGGGCGAGGGGCTCCGCCGCGTCCTGCGCCGGCGCCGCCAGCCCAGGGGCGGAGAGGGAGAGGAGCGGCCCCTCCGCAGGCTCTGTCATCGGCGTTGTGCCGCGGGAGGGGAGGCGGCGAGCTTGGGATAGATGCCGATTGTCCCCGCACGGAGGTGTCCGCCATGGCAGCGGCTGCTAACTGCCCCCGACGGGGCACTGCCCCGTGCCTTCGACACCTCCGTTAGGGGCACAGCCCCATGGCAAGAGCCCCTTGCCCTCCTCTGTGAGGTGAGACAGACCCATGGCAGGGCCCCCTGTTCTCCTCCATGAGGAGACACAGCCACCATGGCAGCAACATCCCTGTTCAGAGGACACGGCTCCGCGGCGGGGATCTCGTGTTCACTCCTGTGACCGGGGACACATTGTGTGGCCATGGTTCCCATCATGAGGGGACATGGTAGTGACACCCACCACGAGTAGGGACAGCCCTGTGGCAGGGACCCCATGTCCTTCCCATTGAAGGGGCACAGCCTCGTGGCAGCGATATCCTTCAGTAGGGGACAGGGTCCCATGGCATAGACAACATATCCATCCACATGACAGTAACACTGTTGTCACCCACCACGAGGGGCTATCTCTGTAGGAGTGAACCTGTGTCACCGCACAGAACAGAAGCATTGCCCTGCCCCACAAAGGGGTGAACCTCCTCTCTGCCTGCCCCATCCTGTCCCTCAGCTCCATAAACTATGTCACCCCCACGCTGAAAAGGTGCCACCAGCTGCTGAGCTGCGCTTCATCCCCGTCCAAGCTGCACAACCCAAGAGGCATCTTCACCGAAGGACACAGCCAAGCTTGCTCCCCACGCTGCTCTGTCCTTCGGATGCAGCTGGTTATCATCGTTAGTCCTCTGTGTTGTGAAAATGATGCTGGAAGGGTCCCGCTCCCAGCCGCACGTTATCAGGTGTGGTGGAGCTGTCCTTGCACAGACATCTCACGCTCTGCCAGACACACAGTGGGGATGAAGAGCAGGACTGAGACCAGGCTGTGCATACCACCAAGGGTTTCTGCATTTGCTTTTGTTGTTTCATCTTCTGAGATAAAAATAAACTGTGGTAATTGTATGAGCATGGCTCTGGCTTTCCTCACCGCTGCCTGCTAAGGCTGAATGCTGCTGGTCTGAATATCCCTCTGTCATCACTTAACTAAAAAAATGGAAACAGACCCAGGTCGTGCCAGGGGAGGTTTAGGTTGGGTGTGAGGAACAATTTCTGCTCCAGAAGGGTTGTTAAGCCTTGGAATAGGCTGCCCAGGGAAGTGGTGAAGTCCCCTGAAGGGATTTAAAGGGCACGTAGATGTGGTGCTGAGGGACATGGTTTAGTGGTGACCTGGCAGTGCTGGATTAATGACTGGACATGATGATCTCAAAGGTTTTTTCCAGTCAAAACTACTTTGTGATTTTGATTCTAAATAAGAAAGGGATAAAAGAACTTCCCCAAACATGATGCACCGCAATTGGCACAAAGCAGAAGGGGCACTGAGAGCCTGTCAAAATCTTGGTTAGTTCACGTGAAGTTCACCAGCTCTTGCACATCATGCCTACAGTTGCCAAGCACCTGTCGTGCAAGAGCAGATGGATGTCATTTTGGACGTGTTAACACCAGCCAGCAAATCTGTCCTCCGACAGCAGTCACCATGGAGATCTGGTAGAAGCTTTCTGAGGACCAAGAAGCAAAGAGACACATCAGTTGGTGGAGGGAAAGCATATAAAAATAGCAGGGTGATTTTGGAGCCCAGCAGCCTGGTGGTGCCTGCCCCAGGGCTGGGTCAGGAGCTGTACCAGGAGGTAGCGCTGCACATTTCATGCTTGCCTCCACCGGCTCTCTGCCTAGGCAGAAGGCTGCTGCTTACAGCACCACAGCTTACAGGGACATTCTGCCTTGCCAAAACACCTTGATGGCTGCTTCAAGGAGCAGATCATTTGTGATTTAAACTTCTTTGAACTTCAGACTGTTGAGATTAGCTACCTGTGGCTATGGGAAACACATCATGTGCTGCTTGGTGTGTGATACATACCCAGCTCTGGTGTGAAATCCACCATACCACCATCCACTGCTGATAGCAGCTAAGAAGATTACTGGTCTCATTCAAATTAGTAGGGGCTTGTGCTACTGGGGACTGAGCCAACATTCCTAAAGTCACCAGTAACTATCACGCTGTCTTCACTGAGCTTTAGAAGCAGGATTAAACACCAGTGGTTGAAGAATGAGTGGCTGGCAACAATCCAGCATGGTCTTAGTTAGCAAATGATAACTGCTACAACTGACACCACTGCCAGGTTCTACCCTGAATGGTATTAATGCAAATAAGGGTCTCAGAAACAGGATCTAGCTTTCTCTGGTATGAGGACACTACTTGGTCAGGTAGATGAACATCAGCAACCTGTCCTGGATCAGCATTAGTGTGGCCAGCAGTTCCAGGGCAGTGATTGTCCCCTGTATTCAACAATGGTGAGGCCACACCTCAAATACTGGATTCCCACTTCAAGAAGGACATTAAGGTGCTGGAGTGTGTCCACAGAAGGGCAAGGAAACTGGCAAAGAGTCTAGAGCAGATGTCTTGTGAGGAGCAGCTGAGGGAACTGTGGCTGCTTAGCCTGAAGAAAAGGAGGCTGAGGGGAGACCTGCTCATTCTCTACAACTCCCTGAAAGGAGGTTGGAGCCAGGTGGGATCTGGTCTCATCTCCCAGGGAACAAGTGATAGGAAGAAACAGCCACAGATTGTAGCCAGGGAGGCTTAGGTTGGACATGAGGAACAATTTCTTCCCTTTGAGGGTTGTCAAGCCCTGGACCAAGTTACTCAGGGCAGTGGTGGAATTGCCATCCATGGAGGGATTGCAAAGCCATGCAGATGAGGTGCTGAGGGGCATGGTTTAGTGGTGACCTGGCAGTGCTGGGTAACAGTTGGACTTGATGATCTTAAAGGCCTTTTCCAGTCAAAATGATTCCATGGTTCTATGATTCTATGATTACAATCTTAGGAGTTAAGCACAGAAATGGGAACTTAGAAATCATGCAGTCATCAAAATCTTACTTTAGTCTCATTCTCCTACATCAGCAGAAAGAACGAGGACTGCTGTTTACAGTGCAGCAACGTAGTGCTTCAGCAAGAAGAGGAGGCGCTCAGTGTAAGCAGCGTGCTCTGACTCAGCCAGCAAGACCACGTCCTGAAGAGAAGCAGAGCATTAACTTCCACAGAGCAACGTGGGAGGATGCTATGAGGCAAGGTAACCGTCTGTCAAAATAGTAGTATTTGGGTTTGGGTGGAGTAAGTTCGGGTTTTTTCTCAATGCTCACCAAAACATCACATTTCTCTTATGGGGACAAAAATAACCAAAAATATTTCCATAGATTCATGAATATTCATGTCAAGTGGGAAATGAGAAGGGTATTGTTACCTCTTAGGAGGACCTCCCAAGGAGCACCAGCCATAGATTTTCCAGGTGTCAGCTGGCTTCTGAAGCTGTAGTGAAATCTAAGCATATTTTAAGAGAAAAGCTTTGCTCTGGTTTTGATGCCACAGAAAATCTCACCCAACTTCTGACTTCAGATTTAAACTGGAGATCTCTTTTTACCGTTGCCTAGTAGAGTCAAAAGCCTTCTATCATCAAGTTTTGGGTGTTCACGTATGGTCCTGAGGTCTGGGCTCAATCAGCCGCTTCTCTTATCCAGCTGAACAGATTGACTTCTTGGAGCTGTTCACTCCCAAGGAATATCTTTCCTGTAATTAACTTGTTTATGCCTTTTTCTTTTAATCATGATATTTCAAGATTTTCCTTAGTCTGCTGGTGCCAGCAGTGGACAGACCAGTGGCTCTAGTAACAAGCTCCTCCTAAACATTGTGTTGATGCCATCGTGGCTATCCTCATCCAGTCCCATTGGCCACGGGGTCACACTGAGGCTGGTGTCCATCACCTTCAATTCTTTTCAGGTCACAGCCATCTGGGATAAAATTTTCCACTCTGTAAGAAAACTGACATCCTTTGCCTCTGGACACGTGGCATTTGGTCACCTTCACATGCTTGCATCTGGCTCATGGAGCAGTTTGGGGCTGGCCTTTGCCATTTGCTGCCACACAAACTCTATGCCATTTGAAAGCCTGTCTCCAGGAAGTTTATTTATTCTTACCAGTCAGTGACATGAACATGCTGAATTTTATTGTTCTAATTAATGAAATCATCATGCAGCATCAACACAAATGCATCAAAGATGTCTGGTACCAGCTCATAATCTCATTGAAAAATGATATTGAGTTTGCCTGACAGATTCAATTTCCCTTAAAGCCCTGCTGGCTGACATTAAACTCTTTTATGTTCCCCTAATTTCTTACTAATGAAGTTCCATGTAATTGTTTTTTATGAGACTGACAACAATCTAATGGTGTTTTAAAGACCCTCCCTTTTAATTACTGACCTCTTATTAGTGTTCTCCAGTCCTCCAGGACTTCCCTAGTGTACCAAAGCTTCCTAAAGAAATCAATGTAGCAGATCAGAAACCTTGAGCAGCCTTTCCACAGGCTCGTGTGCAGGTTATGTGGGGCTGCTGGTTCTGCATCTGTCTGCCACTGCTCAGACACTCTGTCACTGCTGACATTAAAAACCACCATCAGCACTGTCTACAGATCACTGTGGCACTTGGGATCATCCCAAATTCAGGATCAGTTGTAATTCTGCCATGTCACTGGGGGAAAAGTAGAAAGAAAGGAACAAGCAAGGCTAGATGTTGTTGATCTGGAAGACCAACCTCCTGCAGGGACCCTCGTGTCATTAGACACATAATCTTAAACAACCTCTCTGGACAGATCCCTTCTTCTGAGGTGTGAACTGCAGTCTTGGAGCCCCAGTAACTGCCTCCACACTCTCCTCCTGCATCTCCAGCCTACACCTGCTCAACACCTCTCCCTTCTGCCTCCACTTTGGCCACAGCTCATCTTTCTCTTGGGATGAGTATCCTCAGTGTTTGCTTTCTCCTACACTTGAGGCTGGACAAGGAAAGGCACTGGGTGTTTCTAAAGCAACAAGAGCACCATGGGTGCTGACTAAGCACACAGTCATCTGGTCCTGTTTGCTCTGGGTGTGCAGCAGCTGGATTTCCTTCTCAAAGGCTGACCTTTAGCACACTCCACTTCAAACCCAGGAGAACGAACTAGCCTTTCCTACCTGGAGAGATGCTGGCATTCAGTTTATCCCTCCTCCAACAGCCAACTTCACTTCACTTTTATGAAGGATTTTTCAACTCCAAGTTTCTGGTTTAAATAAATACAGGGATCTCTAGTGGCAATGCTGAGGTGAAGATCCTTTAGCAAGCTGCACTGGGATTTCTAAAGCCCTGCAAAGACCCACATGGTATGGTGTCTAGACAGGATTTGTAGCCTGAAGAGATGGATTCTCATCTTCTCTTCACAGATACCTGCAAGAGTGCGGTTTCTGTTGTGCTGCTCAGCCCATCCTCATCTTCACTGCCATGAAATCTGCCCAGATAGTAGCCCCGATGTAGGCAGTGAGAGATCTGTTGGCACCCAAGGCCATCGATCTCCTTAGGAGGTCACTCAGTTAGCTGTTGAGCATGATGGGGTGGCCTTTGAACTACTGAAACAAGAAACACAGCTCAGGAGTGCAATCACTTCCAGCAGCCCATCAGTAGTCATGGCAATGACGACAACAGCCAGGGCTACCTTGTGTGACTTTGAGCTCTGCCCTTTTTGGGTGGTAACACCGGGCACAAATACCCAGGGTTCTTCCTGAAAGCCATTGTTAACAGACCTTTACAGAAGGAATCAGAGCTTCCTCTCCAACACGTGTGAGTCCTGGCAGTGTTTTGGCAGCTGCTGCTTGGGAGTAACAGCTTCACGACATTCCCACTACCTCTGCAGTGCATGGGGTGGGATTTCCCCTCTGGAAGCCCTTCTGCCTTATCTTGGGTTTGGAGGAGTCCACCAGAAGCTGCAGAGAGCAATACAAACACACATGCACAATGCCTTGGTGACAACAGGATCCATGCCACAACACATAAATTGGTACAATCTCAAATGATGGATAATTTGGGAAATTTGGATAATACAGCAGTAGATACTTAAACTCATAGAACAGCAGAATTGTTTTGGTTGGAAAAGTCCTTTAAAATCATTGAGTTCAACATTTAACCCAGCGGTGCCAGGTCAGCACTAAACCATGTCCCTCAGCACCACATCTACACAACTTTTAAACCCCTCCAGGGATGGAGACTCCAGTACTACCCTGGGCAACATAGTCCAGGCCTTGAGAGCCCTTTTGGAGAAGAAACTGCTTATCATGTCCAACCTAAACATCCCTTGGCACAACTTCAGGCCGTTTGCTCTTGTTCTGTTGCTTGTTCCTTGGGAGAGGAGACCAACATCCACTTTGCTACAGCCTCCTTTTGGCTAGTTGTAGCGAGTGAGAAGGCCTCCCCTCAACCTCGTCTCCAAGCTGAACAATCTTAAGATTGGGGTTTCAGCACCACCAAGAGACACTTTACTCCTCCGGCACTTCTCCGCTGCCTGCACCATTGACTCTCCGTATCGATGCCCGGCGAAGCCCCGAGTCCCCTCGCTGTCCTCCCCGCTGTCCTCGGTGCCCAGGAATTGTCCACAGCTCCCTGCAGATTTTAAATGCCGATGACACCTAGTGCTGGTTCGCTCTACTGCAGCCTGAGCTGCCTGGGAAGCCCTGACGCTGAGGGATAAAGAGCCGAGGATTTTGTGGCAGGCGTGATTGTGGGATGCTCGGAGCCGGAGCAAATCTCTAAGAGGACTAGGATGGTGCTGAGTGCTCAGTGTCCCCACTGTGCACAGCACGGGAGGGAAGCAGAGTATCTTCTATCTTTTAAGAGAATGACCATTGCTTTCACTGGTTCTGCTACATATCTGTGCATCTTCGTGTTCAACGTCCTGGAAAGACTTCAGGGCCATGAAGATGATCAGGGACCTGGAACCTCTCCGCTGTGAGAACAGGCTGAAAGAGCTGGGATTCCTCAGCACACAGAAGGGAAGGCTCCAGGGAGAGCTTCTGGTGCCCTTTCAGTACTTAAAGGGAGCCTACAGGAAACTGGAGAATTTGTGGGTTTTTTTAAGGGCATGTAGTGATAGGACAAGGGATGAGGCTTAAAACTGAAGGAGAGATTTAGACTCGATATAAGGAAGAAATTCTTCTCTGTGAGGGTGGTGAGACACTGGGCTAGATTTGCCACAGACGTGGTAGACGCCTTATCCCTGGAAATATTCTAGGTCGGGTTGGATGGGGCTTTGAGCAGCCTATCTAGTTGCAGATGTCTCTGCCCACGGCAGGGGTGCTGGAACTAGATGATGTTTAAGGTCCCTTCCAACCCGAACCAGTCTGTGATCCCGTTCAGCACAACCACTGCTGGATGCCAACACCAGTGATGGTGGAGGACAAAGATGCGCAGTTGCTTCGTCAGCCTGCGGTCCACCTGGAAGCGGCGGCAGTGGCCGGCAGGGAAGGCTGGGGAGGTGCAAGAGGAGAGGATTTATAGCCGCGCCGGGAGAAGACGCACCGTAAAGGAAAAAAGGTATTAAAAATCTGTACGGAAAAAAAATGTATGAAAATCCCAGATGCATGGGAGAGAGACGCAGGTGCGACAGCGCTTGTGCCAGGCAGGACCCACGACTCCCCGGACCCGACCCCGGCCGCTGCCCGCCCGGGGCGAAGCCGCCGCTCTGGACCTCGCCCACCCGTACGTCAGAAGCCGCGGCGGCGACGACCACCAATGGGAGCTGTCAGCGGTGCCAGCGCCTTGGGAGAGGCCAATCACAGAGCGACGGGGCCGCGGGGGTTGGTTGGGGCGTGTCACGTGGTGCGGCGCGGTGCCACGGCCCCGCTGAGCGCTGCGGGATGGAGCCGGAACCGCGGCGGTGGCCCGCAACCACCTGCCTGGTGACCGGGGCTTCCCGGGGCTTCGGGCGCAGCCTGGTGCGGCTGCTGGCTCCGCGCCTGGGCCAGGGCTCCGTGCTGCTGCTGCTGGCGCGCTCGGCAGCTCAGCTTGCCGAGTTGGCGGCCGAGCTGCGGGCCACCGGCAGCGGGCTGCGGGTGGAGTTCGTAGCCGCCGACCTGGGCTGCAAGCAGGGGCTACGGCAGGCGACTGATGCTCTGCGAGAGGTGCTGCCCGCCGGCCCGCCCGGCCGCTTGCTCCTCATCAACAACGCCGGTAACAAACCCCATCCTCCTCCTGCCCGCCCCGGGGTCGGTGCCCTCCGTGGCTGCGGGCTTCAGCCCCGGCAAGCCCTCACTGGCTGGGCAAGACAGAGGGTGATTCGGACTAGGGAGAAGGGAGAAATTATTTACCGTGAGGGTGGTGAGACACTGCCCCAGGTTGCTCAGAGAGGTGATAGATGCCCCATCCCTGGAACCACTGCAGGTCAAGTTGGTTGGGCCTCTGAGCAATCTGCTGTAGTTGCAGATGTCCCTGATGACTGCAGGGAAATTGTATGAGATGAACTTTAAAGGTCCCTTCAGACCCAAACCATTCTGTAATTGATCAGGGGCTTTAGATGCCAGTAACTAACCAAACCAAGAAGATAACTGAAGCAGCAGCAGAGATGTCACCCTGCCCAGATCTCAGATGCTTGCCTTTTTTAACCCGTGACTGCTAGAGGTAAGACCATACCTTCCACCAGGCAGGTGCTACAGGAGGTAGGCTTTTTATTGTCTTGGTTCTACAAGGGACATGTAGGAGAGCACATGGTGGCTTGTGTGGACATTGTACCTCCAGGCTAGAGGTTGGGAGCTGTTTGTTTTGGCAGGGCTGGTTCGTGTCCTGTGTCACCACTGTTGGTTCAGTGAGTGACCTGAAAGTGATGAGCAGAGCCAGGATGTGCTGATATCCTCACTCTTTCTTGACACCCTGCTCAAGATTGGGCCATCAAAGCTGCTCATATTTGTCTGTAGTATCGTGTTGCACATGGACACGTAGGAGCAAAAGGCATCTGCTGCATTGCTGAACCCGCTTCTGTTCCTAACTCATTTGTCCTTTTTTCCTAGGCTCTCTGGGAGACATCTCCAAAACTTTCCTCGATCTCACTGACCCAGATGAGCTCAACAGCTACTTTGCCTTCAATATCACCTCGGCGCTTTGCCTCACCTCCAGTGTCCTGCAGGCCTTCGGCAAGCGGCCTGGCTGCAGCAGGATGGTGGTGAACATCTCCTCCCTCTGTGCCTTGAAGCCCTTCAAGAACTGGGCGCTGTACTGCAGCGGGAAGGCTGCTCGGGACATGATGTTCCAGGTGCTGGCGCTCGAGGAGCCTGACGTCCGTGTGCTCAACTACGCCCCGGGTGAGGAGGGGAGCTCAGCGACTGCTGTTCATTTTCTCCTGGCTTTGTGGATGTCATGGGTTGAGCCTGGGTTGCCACTACATGAAGGACAGATGCTCTCTGTTAACCCCATCTCCCTTCCCAGAAGAGGAGGGGGAGAAGGGAGAGAGACTGATGGGTTGAGGAAACAGGGTTAGTGAAACAACAGAAATAAAAAGATAATAATATTAATAAGAAAATAATTGCATATATGCAGACATCTGCAAAGCCAATATTGAACATCCTGTCTGCTCCTCCCCACAGGTGCCACCTCTGGCTTCCTGTACCCCAAAGGTAGCACACAAGGTTTAGCAGTGCCCTTGGTGTGCCCAGGAGCAAGGCTCAGCCAGAGCCTCTTGGCAGGAGCTCTCCCCATCAGCTTCTTCCTGCTAGGAGCAGCCCCTGGCTGAGCAGTCCCTGGCTGTGCAACCCTGCCCTGAGCTGCTGAAAGTGCCTCAGTGAGCAGAGCCTGAGCTGAGAAGTCAAATCCCTGAGCAGAATTAGTTCTGGACCAGCTCAGATCAGCACTGGTTGAAAAGTTCTGGCAGCCAATGCCAGGTACAGAGGGAGACTGAGCCCCAGATTTTGCTTTCTCCTTATGTGTTTTCTTTTGTATTCCTCTGTCCCCAGGTCCTCTGGACACGGACATGCAGCTCTTGGCCCGGACTGAGACTGGAGATGCAGACATGCGTCAGTTTTTCCAAAACCTGCAGGAGAGTGGCCAGCTGATAGACTGCAGTGTGTCAGCCCAGAAGCTGATGAAGCTCCTGGAGGAGGACACCTTCTGCTCTGGTGCCCATGTGGATTTCTACAGCATCTGAGTTAGTCTTGCCTTCACCTTTGCCTTCCTGCTTTGCTTTCTGCCTCTGTCCGCTAAGGTCTCGGTGCCTCCCAAGGTCTTGGATGCCTCCACTCTGTTTTGTGACCTTGTTTCGGTCCTGGATGCTGTGCAGCTTTCAAGAGAAGATCTCTGAGCACCAGTGCCCTGATGCACTTCATTGAGCCCTCCTGGGCACCTGTCCACAGGAGCAGGAATACCTCAGCTACTGGGGATGGAAGAGCAGAGGTGGCTTTTCCAAGGGAATGGGCATGGAGGTTTAAAGCTCTTCTATGCAGGAGTGAAGGAAGTACTGAGGCCTGCAAGGTCAGGTCAGAAAGCCACCACAGAAGGTCTCAAAGTCAGCAATAGGGTTAAAGCTGAGTGTTCCCATGTCTGTCCCCTTTGCCCTGCAGAAGCAAGTCACCCAAAGGGGAAAAGTCATTCCTGGGACTGGAGGTGACAGCTGTTGCCCCAGAACCCTGACTCTCTCCCATGTCTCCCCAGTGGCTTCTCCAGATTCTCCTGCAGTTTGGGGATCATCTCTGTGTGAGTGTTGTGACTGAAGACATAGAGCAGAGCCTGTCCCTGTGGTTCCTGAACAAAAACAATAAACCAGCAGGACAGGGAGAGGGTCATGGAGGAGATGTGAATTCTGGGTGCTGGCCAGGGTCAGCAGCTATGTGCACACACACAACATGGGTTAGAGCACATCTGAGACACAGCCCTGAGCTCATGCCACGCTTCTGTCTGTAGGGTCTGGGTCCAAGCCTGGATCTGGGGCTTCAGCCCCTCCTGGGTTGTTCTTTTAATTATTTATCCTCATTTTTTTCATCAGGTTCCAGTTGCCACAGGCACTTATGGAAAGCAGCTTATCTGCAGCATGTGTTGATGGAGGGAAGCTGCTATGAAGCACAGTGGCACCCCCTGTGTGCCCCAGAAACGTCCCATGTTCCTCTGCACTCAGTGATAGTGACCTTCCTGCAGTCCTCTAGCTCAACTCTGTATTTCTAATTTTTATCCACCTGGCTCTGCAATCATTAAAAGATTTGTGTCTGGTCTGGATCTTCTTCTGTGTCTTTAAAAGTGATTCAATGTTTGGTAGGGTAGGAGGATGTGTAGGCAGGGAGTGCTGAGTTTCAATACTGAGGTGCTTGCATGCTGCTGCACACAACACTAATGAAATCATGGATGAAATGCTGGAGTTGGTTTGCAGAATGGATAGGGTTGGAAGTGACCTTCAAAAATCATCGAGTTCCAATCCCCTCTGCCATGGGCAGGGACACCTTCCACTAGCCCAGGTTCCTCACAGCCCCAGGTGACCTTTTCCTGGAACACTTCCAGGGATGGGGCATCCACAACTTCTCTGGCCAGTCTGTTCTGCTATCTCACCACCCTCACAGAGAAGAATTTCTTCCTTATATCAAATCTGAATCTCCCTCTTTTCGTTTCAAACCATCATCCTTTGTCCTTTCACAACAGGCCCTGGTAAAAAGTTGCTCTCCAGCTTTCTTAGGAGCCCTGTATATATTGAAAGGCCTCTAGAAGGTCTCCTTGGAGCCTTCTCTCCTCCAGGCTGAACAACCCCAAGTCTCTTACCACAGCAGAGGTGTTTGAGCCCTTGAACGAATTTTGTGACCTTCTCTGGACCTGCTCTAACAGGTCCATGTCTGTCTTTTCTGTGACCTGGGTCAGGTTTCAGTCCCTTCTCACTCTCATCTGGTGCGTGGGGCAGCCCACAAGCAGCAGGAGCAAAATTTCAGCCTTGGTGTGCCTGTTCCTTCAACCTGGAAACTCTACATCTGCTCCAAGAGGAAATCTGTTACCAACATCAAGCACATACCAAGTGTGATTCCTACATCTGCAGTGAAGGGCTGTGTCTCACTGCTGAATTTTGCTGGTGAAGCAACCATGTGCTCACAGTTCAGTGGAGTAAGTTTGTCTTCAGCATGGCCACTCCACAATTTGTGCTCCAAGATGTCTCCTGGATGGTTTAGGTTTTAGGGATTTCACCCCTTTGGGCTCACTGGTCATCAGCACTCTGCAATCCCAAGGGATGTGCTGAGTTTATGACTCCCACAAGAGCAGAGCTGTGCCCAGGATGAAATGTCAGAGATGCTTTCAGGGCACCCCCTGGGTACCAGCATCCCCTGGGTACCAGCATCCCCTGCCAGGGAGCAGTGCCAGTAATGCTTTCAGGGCATTTCCTGGGTACCAGCATCCCCTGTTGAGGGAGCGGGTCGAGCTCCCATGTCCCGTGAATCCGGGCAACACCCCTGCAGCCACGGCTGCTGTGAGATGGCAAAACGAGAGGAAATTTCTTCCCTTTTCTAGCATTTTCTGCGGCCAGCGGAGGGCGTACCGAGACCGGGTAACGGACACCGGCCCGAGCATCGCTGCCTCTGGAAGAGCAACGGGCAGTTGGTTGGGATGGAGCAGGATGAAGGATCAGGCTCCCTTCCTGCTCATCACAGGCTCCTACGACAACCGACGTGCTTCTTTTCTTTGCTCAGGTCTCCATGTCCTGGAGCCATGGGATCATGCCTGAGGCTCAATTAGAAGAAAAAGGGGTATTTAAAAACCAAGAAGTTTTGGCCTCTCCTAATTTCAGAGCTCACAACTCACCCAGCAAAGTGTATTAGAGGGACAAAAATTCCTGGGCTTGTGAACCCCCAATATTTGTGCAGTGCTCTGCCATGGACCCTGCAGCTGAAGAAGGTCACCCTGAAAGGAGCTGTAACCTCCTTCATCCCACATAGGACCTTTGGGTTCTGCTCACCTTCACAGGGGCAAAGTGGGGCTTGTCAAGCTATTAAATCCTGTCTAGAGTGGAGCACCTCCCCCACTAACCCCCCCCAAGAGCCTTCCCACCCTGCCTTCTGCAGCAAAAAAATGTGTAGGGTATTTTAGCCCTTTCCTCTCTTCCTCCCCCCCCCCCTTTTTCTTTGCCCTTCGCTTTTTCCTTTTCATCCCACCCCTGAAACCAAGTGTTGGGGGTTCTGGCAGCCCCAGGAATGGTTATCCACTCTGTTCTCCCAGTGCATGGATGCAAGGGTTCCCATGGGACCACACCTTCCTCCATGTCTCCTTGCCTTGTTCTGAGCTATTATATTTACAAGAAAAAACACTTTCCTTGCTGCTGGGAGGCAAAGCAGCAGGAGGGGTGATGAGACCCTGGCCCAAGTTGCCCAGACAAGTGGTAAATGTCCCATCCCTGGAACTATTTCAGGTTAAGTCATTTGGAGCTCTGAGCAGCCTGCTGTAGCTGCAGTGGGCTCAGGACTAGATGACCTCTACAGGTCCCTCCTAACCCAAACTGTTCTATAATTCTCCAATTCAGACACCTCTCTGTGAGCTCCCTCTAAAGAGCTATTGAAAACCCCTGCCATGGCCTCAAGAGCAGTTCGAGGCAGGAAGGGAAGCAAGTATATGATCCTTAGGGTTGACACCACCTGAACAACTGACCCCAGATCCCTGGGGACACTCCCCAGCCCCTCTCCCAGCTCGGGGAGACACTGTGCCCTTTGTGACCATGGTTAAATGTGGGGAACTGGGTTATGAAAGGAGTTAATGTCACTGCTGGGGTGTGAGCCTCCTAAATCCCCCCAAAGCCTCCCAAATTAAAACCAGTGTGCACACAACAACCTCCCAAACCTCAGCCCTTGACCTGGGCTGCCCTCGGCTCAGTGGGGCAAGAGGCTGCAGACAGGTTCCTCTGCCCCTTATTAAAGGCTCCTTAGGAGAGGGGAGAATAAGACCTTTATTTTCCTATCTGGTGGCCAGAAATGCTGAGTACAGGCCTTTTGGCCAGGACACCGAGTGCCCAGTGAGCTCCTCACTCACAAACATGCGGCTGCCTCTGGCCGTGAGGCCAAAGGTAAATGAGCTCCTGGAGAGAGGAAAGATCTGGTGGTGCCCAAGATTCCGAGGCAGGCACCCCAATCCTCCTTGCAGAGACCCCTGAGATACCCACAGAGGCAGCCTAGTCATGCACATGGCCTGGAGTTAATATGGGAGATACTTGACAGGAGTGGTGAACCCATTCCAGGCACCCCTCATATTAACTCCAGGCCATGAGCATGGCTTGAATGACTCCTAGACACAGGACAAGCCATCCCAAAGCCTCCCACCTCCCTGTGCTACAACTCAACATCTTTGCAGGGTCTTTGCAGGCCATGGCTGGGATTTGGTGGACATTCACCAAGAGGGTTAGAACAACAAACATCTTTCTGCTGAGCTGGCACAGTTCTCACCAAGTCCTTTCCCCAAAAATGAGCACTCACTCATCCTCCTGCCTGTAACTCTTCACAATCCTCACTCAGCCTCCTGACCTCCTTTTATTCTTCTCCTCTCTGAGGTGTCCCCTAGTTTTGGTGGCCTTAGTGTTAAGGAAAGAGGACCATCTCCAGGCTGGCCATGTCCCCTGGGACAGCCATTTAATGTGTAACAAGAGAGCCACTGGTCCAGCAAGGAGAGATGACAGATTAACCCAGTTTAGAGCCAAAGAGCAGCAGGTTTGCTGGTAAACTGTCCTGTTCCTGCGAGCTTCAAATGCCTTTAATGAGTTATTATTTACTCTGCTATGGAGGTTAATGGGGGGACATTGCAAAAATGATCTGTGATTAATTAAACTGTCCTTATCCAGCGTGGGCAGAGCAGCTGGACATGCTGGGCTGAGTGATAAACTGGGACCAGCATCCATGTGCTGGATCCCTGGCTTTGGCATTGCTCCTGGCGCTGCCTTGCACCCACTGAATTCACCAGTGATTGACCTGAGCCCTGCAGGCTAACAGACAGATTCCCACTGGTGGGAATGAGCTGCCCAAAATAGGAGTCTTCCCCCTATTTTTTTCTGCAGCACCCCAAAGCCAGACTTTGTCCCATTTGCTACCAGCCCATGTGGGATGCAGCCAGGCACATTTCAAGCCTCTTTCCTTGAATATTGAGTGTGGAGCTGGAGGCAGGCTGTGGCTGACCAGTTTCCATGGATTCCCATGGATCTGGGGACATGGACTGGTCCCAACATTGACTGCTCCCTGTTCCTTTTCCTTCTCCAGAGCTGACAGTTCATCAAAATGCATGCATCCTCCTCTTCCATAGCCCATGTCTGCAACACATCATCCTTCACCCAGTTTTGAAACCCTTGTGTGCTGATGGCTCAGCCTTTCCCCTAGTCACTAAATACCAGCAGATCCCCATGCTTCCCATTAGGATACTGGGGTGCTCCAGCAGATCCTTAGTGCTGAGTTTAGACCACAAAGATGAGTAAGCCATACCTACTCATCATTCAAAGCATCCTGTGTGGGATCCCATGGGAAACCCAAGGCATCTGCAGATGTCAGTTGACAACAGCTGAAGATGAGCCAGCTTGTAACCAGGTGACCAAGAAGGCCACCAGCATCCTGGTTTGGATCAGCAGTAGTGTGACCAGCAAGACCAGGGCAGTGATTGTCCCCCGTACTTGGCACTGGTGAGGCCAAACATCAAACACTTGGTTCAGTTTGGGGCCCTCACTCCAAGAAAGACACTGAGGTGCCAGTCTGCCAAAGGAAGGACAATGCAGCTGTTGAAGGCTCTAGAGCACAAGTCCTGTGAGCAGCACAGTATGAGGCTGGAGCCAGGTGGAGATTGGTCTCTTCTCCCAGGAACAGGCAGCAGGACAAGAGGAAATGACATCATGATGCACCAGGGGAGGTTTAGAGTGGACACGAGAAACATTTTCTACCCCAAAGCATTGTGAAGCTCTGAACTGCCCAGGGTGGTGGTGGAGTCTCCCTCTCTGGAGGGGTTTCAAGGCTATGGAGATGTGGTGCTGAGGGACATGGTTTAGTGGTGACCTGGCAGTGCTGGGTTAATGGCTGGACTCAATGATCCGGCCAGAACGATTCCGTGATCCTATGATTCTCCTTCCTCAGGGATCTCATGTCACTCAGCCAGCAGCCTGGCCTCGCCCTGCCCGTGGCGCTGCCGAGGAGCCGCCGCCGAGGCTCGGTGCCGGGAGCCGCATTCTCATTCCTGCCGCGAGCACACTTGTCAGCCGAGCTGTCACCGCTCCGTAATAGGGCCACGGCGGTCACTGGTGTTGGGAGTAAACACAGCGAACCTGAGAAAACAAGAGCAGAACCCAGCCCGGTGCTTCCCGCAAGGCTGCAAAGTATCGGCGCACTCGGCGGGGGGATGCCCAGCCACGGACCCCGAGGAGTCCCCGGGAGGGATGCTCGGTGGTGACGGCGGTCCCCGGCACCGCAAGGGGCACAGCCACGCGGTCAGTCGCTGCCAGAATGGAAACACTGGAAATCTGGGGGTAAAACAGGTTGTTTGGTGGCATCGGAGCTGCTGCATGAGGTAGATGGGGACAGCCCTGTCCTGGAGCTGCTGGGGGACACAAGGGAGAAATCCACTCCCAGCTGTGGCTGGAGGAGAAACACTTCCCCCCACTTTTCCCTGGGAAAAACAAACAAAAAACCCCAAATACATTTTACACGTGCCAGAGGTGCCCTGGGCCTGGAGGAACCCGTTTGGAGAAAGAGGCTCCAGCCTCTTTGCCACCCTCCAGCCAGCATCCTCCCAGCTGTCCTTCCACCCCTGGGTAACTCCTGCCACCTCCAGCCATGTCACCAGCACTGGAAAGGACACCTCGGCTGGGTGGGATGGATCCAGACCACAGAGAGGGTCAGGGGGGCGTTTGAGTAGAGGCCGCAGTGATGAGGAGGAGAAGGAGGAGGAGAAGCAGCCTTGTGAGTAATTAGTTCTGGCTTATTCGTCTTGCTCTATTCCTCCAACTCCTAAACCCAACAAAGAGGTGGCCAGCCTGAAAAGCTGAGGATTTAGGACAAAGAAGGGGGGGGGGGGGGGGGGGGGGGGGGGGGGGCAGCCAGGGCCACAACACCGCTTCAGACCCCACCGCACTGGGTGCCTGGCTGGGTGGTGATGCCGGTCGCATGGTACCAAGCGCTCCATCCCTCGCTCCTCAAATTCAAGGGTTGCTTCTTTCCCCCTGCTTCACCCCAGCAGTTTCCCAGTGCCCAGAATGTTTTTTTACAACCAGAACCCCCTCCAAAAAAAAAAACCAAAACCCAACAAAGCTGAAAACACTACCAAATATTTTCTCCTGGCAGGGGGCGGGGGGAGAGCGGGTGGCTATTAGCCTCCTCCAAACCGAACCTGAAATCTTGGGGGTCACTCCGCCTTTGAAATCTCCCGCGGCCTTTCTTCCCATTAAAACATCTCTTGGCTCTGCTCAGAAGTTTCTTCCCCACCTCCTCCCTGCCCCCCCCTGCCCCCCCCCCCCCCCCCCACCCCCCTTTTCTTTTCCTTTTTTTTGGTCTTCTTAATTTAATAATAAAGCATCTCAGATCTCGGAGTTGCAACTCATCTCACACCTAAGCGAGGCTGCGTTTTGCACAAGCCTTTCAGCTGTTTTCTCAATCTCTCCTCTGTCTCACTCTCAATTCAGGCAGTTGCTATAGGTATGTTTTAATCCCCAGCATGGTAGATTTTAATTAGTCTTTGTACAGATGGCCAATTAACATTCATTACTTTTGCCTTGAGCGATTAATTATGAGTTTGGATAGAATGGGAGATGGAGACAGAGGAAAGATGGGCAGGTGAATAAAAAAAAGGGATTTTAATCAGAGTTTGGGATTTTTTCCTCACACACACACACACACACACACACACCCCTTCTTATTTATATATATATGCACACACACAGGAAGAGGAGAGAAATGCAGCAGCACAGGACAAGTGTCGCTCCCACTGAACTGCTTCCAGTCTTGGAATCATGGGGATGAGCTCCCATGGGGTCTCCAGCTGGGGATGCTGCAGGGCTGGGGGACTGTGGTCCAACCAAGCCCCATGGTAGGGATAGGGTAACTGAGGCAGTGAGCACTGGAGTGGGATGCAGCTGATTTGGAAATCAGCACCCCGGGCCAGACTTCTCTACCTGGGTATCCTGGTTTGGGGATTGCGATGGTGCTGGGGTAGTGAGGATGGCTGAGGGAGCAGTGACACACGGCCACCTTCCCCTGTATGACCCCGTGTGCAGGATGGGGCCCGTAATTCTCCCTGCACAGCACCCGTTGACACGTCGCTAATTCTTCCTAATTGATTTTTCACGCTGGCGGGAGTGAGACGGTGACATCCAGCAACAGAGCCCTGATGCCGTGGCTTTCTCCCGCATGAAAGGGGCCGGCACCCTCCCCCCGGAGCTGACATACTTGTCCCCGGCCCGGGTAGCCATGGTGAGGCACTGGCCAGCTCCTTTCACCGCCGTGCCGCTGGAAGCTGGCGATGCTCGGTGCTGCCCGTGCCAGCCCGCTCGCAGCAGCTATTTGCAGGCGCGCAGGCGCGCCGGCAGCGAAAAATTAAAATAGCAAAAGCCCCTGGGGCTCTATCCTGCCCCGATTCCACGGTGGAGGGGCCGCCCCCACGCTTCGTGCTGTCCTGGCACGTGTGAACCAGCAGCAGGCTCTGGATTCGACGTTTCTGAGTTATTTTGGTGGTGGGCATGGCGTGCGCGCAGCGCGGAGCGAGCAGGAGGAGCTGGAGGGGAGAGATGGGGAAGGGCCTGATCCTGCTTGCTTGTGGGGAGCTTGCCTCAGTGGCAGGTGGGCACGGGAAAGGGGAGTAACATAAGGGTGCTGTGGATGGAATCCATCCTGTGGGACTTGGAGGGCTTCTCACAGTGCCGCTGGCTGGGCTTTGACACCCATTCTGTTGAAATCTGGGAATTTCTTTTTTAGCACGTTTCACATGTTGGCCCCAGCCCCCTCGAGAGTGGTGCCTCTGCACAGCACAACAACGTTTCTTAAATGAGGTAGAGGAGGAGGGTCCACATCCCTCCTCATATGGCAAAGATGCAACTGCTGTGCCCTGTAGCTGCTGGTGGATGTGCCAACTGCATCCCGGTGTGGATGGGTGGATGTGCCAACTGCATCCCAGCATAGATGAATGGATGTGCCACCTGCATCCCTGAGTGGTCCCTGGATGGATGTGTCACCGGCATCCTGGCACAGATGGATGGATGTGCCACCTGCATCCTGGCATGGTTCCTGGATGGACATGCCACCTGTGTCCTGGAGCAGTCCCTGGCATCACAAGGTGCGTGCCCGCCCCAGGCATCACAAGGGGCTAAGCCCCTGGGGATTCACCCACAATGATGTGGAGCATTGCCTCAGCTCATCTCACTTGTAGGCTGGTGAGACCATGCAGTGCTCCAGGGAACAAGTGGATGCCCTGAAGCATCAAAACAATGCTGAGCACTCACCCCAAGGGACCTTCTCTGCTGCAAACACTTCTGACTCCACACTCATGAGCTGGATCCAGCCTTGGAGGTGTTTAAAAGGCATTTGGATAAGGAGGTTATGGACATAGTCTAAGAGTTGTGTAGAGGGAGACGTTAGGCTATGGTTGGACTGGAGGATCTTTCCCAACCAGGCAGCTCTGATTCTGTGATTCTGCAGCCTGCAGGGATGAGCGTGACCACCCTCACCAGCAACCCCCAGTTCTGCTGGGGTTCTTCTGAGCATGAAATACAGATGGGACATGTAGGAACCAACATGTTCCTAGGAACCAACATGTTCCAAGGGCAACCGAAACACCCCTGCACAGGCTCAAAGCTTCACCTCGGGCAAGGAAGAGGAGGCCAGGAGAGCGGGTGGCTGCGTCGGGCACCGTCCCCACCTGCGGAGCGGCGGCAGGGTATGGCCCTCTCTGAGTATACGCCATGGAAATGTGCACATTTCCTAAAAGCAATATGGAACAGCTAAATATACTGCTCACAAATCTGTTTACACTAATAATGGCTGGGAGCCTGCCATCCATATGACTGCAAGGAGCCATCGATTCAACATAAATTAACTGAAAATCACTTGTGAGAGGCAGAAATGATATTTTCTATTCAAATTGAGATTTTTTTTCCCTGTCTTTTTTTTTTTTTCCTCTCTCTCTTTTTGCCTTTTTTTCTTTTTCTTTTTTTCCCCCTGCCAGGGAATGGGGAAACGCAGAGACATTGGCACCTCCACCACCGACAGCCATGGCTGCGTTTGGCAGTGGCTCTGCTCTTTCCTTGCCGGTCCCTCTCCCCATCTGCAGCGATGGGGACTGGGATATTGGATGAGCTGGGAGTTTCCATCCGGGCACTGGGGGCTTGAGCTGCCACCAGGGCTAAGGGCACACAGTATTTACCTGTTTCCCGAGGAGCAGCTGTGAGGGAGGCGGGAGGGTCCGAGTCAGGGGTTTTGGCGCGGGCAGATTGCTCAACTTGCTTAAAATGTATAAAAAAAAAAGGGGGGGGGGGGGGGGGGAAGAAAGAAAAGGAAAAAACCCAAAACCAAAACAACAAAAAAAACCCCAAAGCAGAATTGGCAGCTCCTTGTGTATTAGTGGAAATGCTGCAGACTTGGCTCCTGCTCACCTCCGCAACATAATGTTAAATGGCATCAAGACAGTATATCAGTCATTTACATATGTTGCTTATAGACGCCAAACTTATTAACACAATAAAACTGCTGCTAAGAAGCTTTCCTGCCTATTTTTCTCCTGGAGAATGTCAGTGTTGGAAGCACCTAGCCGCCTCGTATGGAAACACCCAGGCTTGCCTTTCATATGGCACCCGGGAAAATAAATACATGAATCAGCCAGGGTCTCCCTCCGACCACTTCTAAAGTGGAGCAGGAGGCAAGACTTGTTGATTCGGAGCGTTGTGCATGGCAGGAGACCGCCAGCACCCAGCCCACTGTGCAGCACCCTGAGGCATGCCACCTGCACCAGAACCTGGGTGGGATGGGGAGGGCTTCACCCCAGGACTGGCTTTAAACCTCCTTGCTCGGTGATGTCCTCAGCTCCCAAGGTCTGGAAATAATGGAAAGGGGACCCTGGCTGATTCATATCTCTATTTTCCTGGGTGCCATATGAAAAGCATCTTTGGGTGTTTCCATACGAGGCAGCCAGGTGCTTCCAATGCTGTGGCAGGAAAGGAGGCAGGGAAGCTTCTGAGCAGCAGTTTCATTGCGTTAATAAGTTTGGCATCCATCAGCAGCATACGTAAGGAGCTGACACACCATCGTGATGCCATTGTATGGCATGCCACAGAGGTGAGGGGGAACCAGTTCTGCCCATCAGCCCTCACACCACATTGTGAGGAGGTTTGGGGGATTGTCCCCACGTCTAAGCACTGACAGCCCCTCTCCCCATGCTTTCTTTACCTCTGCCACACTGCAGTCTTGCAGGGGATTTTGCTTTCTTAGCTGCTGGAGAGGAGCTGGAGTGACCCTGGTAGGGTTCACGCTCTGCTGCCATCTGAGGGAGCACCCAAACCCTCCCTGGGGCTGGAGCAGTAATTTCCTGTGTTGAAATTTCACAAGCTCTCCTAGAAAGACATTTTTGCTGCAACGATGACCCCACTATGGAGAAGCATTTCTAAGGGCCACCTCCTGTAGCCCTGGAGGGAGTTGTGTGGTGGGACATTAGCTGGGAGACCAGTCCTAAGCCCCAGAACCTGTGGGGAGGGCTGGCTGAACACAAACACAGCAGCTGATCTCTGCTTTGTCCTGTCAGTGGTAAAAACTCTCAAAACATCCCTAGGAATCACAGGGCTAAATCATGAAGCTCCTGGTCATGGTCCTGAGGAGGTTTGAGGGCTGGGATCAGAGGTGCATTCCGGGCGAGGGCATGGTGATGCCACCCACCTACCTCCCCAGGAACCGAAGTCAGCAGTTTGAGTTTGGGTGAGCTGGACTGTGCCCCTTACAATAGAGAAGGGCTTGTGGCCCCCACAGCTCTGTCCCCTGATGTCACCCCAGCAGATCCCCAAGTAGGACCACATCCTGTGCCCATATGGCAGGTGACACCACTCATGGAGCCATGCATGCTGCCAGTCCCCAAGGCACCAATGCTGCTCTGACAAGCCATGATGCAAGCAGGAGATGCAGATGGTGCCTAAAACTCCCATGTTGTCGTGCTGCTGCCCAGGACCCACGTGTTAGTACCCTCCAAGAACCCCAGACTGGGAGAACCAGCTCATTGCCCCACTCAGCCTGTGAGCAAGCAGGGGACATGGAGTTCTCAACGTCAGGCACAAGATCAGGGGAAAGGTCCAACCTCTGCACATCACTTTCAACTAATGACTCATAACGACTCACAGTCCTGTGGGAACCTCTTACCAAGCAGAAATGACCAGAGCAATGTCTCTCCTGGGTGCAGGTGCAGTCTCAGTGCCAGGACAGACATTGACACCAATGTCCAAGGGTACTGTGGCTTTGTGAAAGGCTTTGTCGGGGCTCTGGGCACCTCCATGACCATCTTAAGATGTTTCAAAGCTTGGAGATGATCCTTTCAGGAGCTGAGGGTTTCACCATCTACAAGGATTTGGGTGCAAAATCCTGTTTGCTTTGCAAGCACAGAAGTCCCATTCATGCCACATGGATCCAACCACCAAAGCCACAACTGTAGCCCCACCAAATGACCTTCAGGATCTCCCACCTCCTAGATCTCACCCAACACAGGAGTAATGGGAGTCTGGCCATGACAAGGACCTGGGGGATCTTTTGCCATCAGCTTTTGTGTGGTTTTGCACAAGCCCTTTGGCTTTTGTACCTTTTCCATCTCACTTCCTAGTCTGAGTAGGTCAGAAGTGCACCAGAACCCATCCCACTGGAGCCCATATCTAGTTTCTGTACCATCACAGCAGTCAGGCCGTGCTGGAAATATGAGATTGGATGCTCTGCCCATGCAAAAACCAGTGTGTCCATTGTGTGGGTGGGTGAAGACCCAATAGCATCTTTCCATGCTGGGTGGCTTCCCACTCCTGAGCCCACTGGTGGGATCCTTTCTTAGTATTAGCCTGACCCCACAGAATAAAGCAATCTCACACCCATCCATGCCAAGGTACGTAGCTACCATCCTTATCAATCTACCAATCCCATGCCATAGAACCACAGAACCATCTTGGTTGAAAGACACATTCCAGATTATCACAGCCAACCATTAACCCAGCACTACCAGGTCACCACTAAGCCATGTCCCTCAGCACCACATCTCCACAGCTTTTAGACCCCTCCAGGGATAGGGAATCTACCACTGCCCTGGCCAGCCTGGGCCAGGGCTTGACAACCCTTTGGGGGAAGAAATTGTTCCTCAGCCACTTCTCACAAGACTTGTACTCTAGACCTTTCACCAGCTTCCTTGCCCTTCTCTGGACACACTCCAGCACTTCAGTGTCATTCTTGGAGTGAGGGGCCCTAAACTGAACTAAATATTCAAGGTATCCTCTCCATCCATCCATCCATCCACCCACCCATCCATCCATCATAGATGGACTAGCTGAGAAAATCACCTTGATAACGGAAGACTGAGGGAGCTGAGACAAAGAACCTGCTGAAGGCCACTGGGTTGTGTAGGGATGTTTGCTCCCAACCAAATGAAACACGAACAATTAAAATTGAAGAAGTGGGAAAGGGGCAGCAGCCCAGGACAGGCTGGCTCTGCACCTCTTTGCCCTCCAAACTGAAATACAGCCTCATTCCTCCCTTCTTCACTTTGGGGCTGCACTTACTGAGAAGAAAACTGGGCAGGGGAAGGAGTTATGCCCATGGGAAGAGCAGCTGGGAGAGGTTAGGAGGAAATGATCCAGCACTTTGAAGTCTGGTCAACTTTTAATATCCCGGCAAGCTGTGCCCATGGCCACGCTCTGAGGCCCGGGGCCTGATTTTCCACATTCTGCCCTTTGATGCTGGAGGCTGATGAGTTACAGATTAACAAGGCAGAGGGGACGGATTGCACCTGTCCCAGGAGCATGCTGGACCCAGCCCTGGCAGAGTCCTTCTGTTCCTGCAAGGGGTGCAGGCAGGGATTTGGATCGAGGCAGGAGAGAGGTGACCAGGGCTGGCAGATGCTGAGGGACGGGGATGGGCACACTGCCCAGCTCTCCATCCATAAGCATCCCTGGAGCTGACCTGCTACCTCCAACCCCAAAGCCAATTTTTGGTGCCTGTCCTGTCCCCTTCTCCCTCTCCCTCATTCCTCTTTCGTTTGCTCTTTGGAAAATCCTCACTGTTGAGGATTTACCTTAACAGATATCATACCCCTTCTTTCCTCCACCAGCACCCCCTGATCCCAGTACAGCACCCTCCTGCCTACCCTTGCCTGCTGCCCACATCCCTCCACTGCCCTGGCACGTTCTGCTGCTCTTTCATTAAACAAGAACACGTCTTTTCTTCTTCGTCCAACTCTCTTCCTGGCTAGAATTCCAGTGGCAAGGCAGTGGGAAGGATTCCCTCCTTCTGAGGATACTGAGGATAAAGTTTTCCTCTTAATATCCTGGGAATACCAGGGGCTGAAGCAAGGCATCCACCTAAGGGGTCTGTATTTTATTCCCATAGCGGATAACAATAATCCTGCTGGAGGTGAGAACAGGCCTGGGAGAGGCAGTTGGGGGGAAAGAAATGCAAAGATAAATTTGAGGTTCTTGCCTGGTTTCAGCAAAGCAGGTCCTAGCGAGCCCAACTCCCTCTGAAGCACGTAATGAGCCTTGCCTGGATCCCGAGCAGGGACTGAAAACCATCGGGGAAAAGATCAAATCACTTCAAAGGTCTCTAATTTCCCAATTTATCCCCCAAATCAAAGCACCTCCCTGCAAAGAAAAAAAGCTCCCCCTAAGAAGGAGGGCTGCTGTCGGTGGGATTCCCGCTGTGAGGAGCCAGCTCCCAAACGGCATTTTCCTTTTTCCACCCCACAGAAGATGCTGAAAAATCGGTGAGATCCGCCCGAAACGAAATCCCAGCCCCGCTCCTCGCTCCCGGCTCTGCCACCGCCCGGGGGAGTGCAGGAGGGCAGGGCAGGGGGAGCTGGGGGCAAGAAAACAGCCAGGGAAAAATGAAAATGGCATTTAAGGGAATTAAATAGATTTGATCTCAGGTCAGTTCCACAAATGATCCGGAGCCGAACAGAGCTCCCGCATCTGAGCACAGCATGTCCCCGCGTTCCCTTTCTCTTCCCTTCCCCTTCCCAGCCTTTTCCCATCCCGTTCTCATCCTCTTCCCATTCCCTTCCTGTCCCCTTCCCATCCTCTTCCCTTTCCCCATCCACTCGTCTTCTCCTTCCCCATCACCATGCCTCTCCTTATCCCTTTCTCTTCCCCATTTCCTTCTTTTCTTCTTTCTCCTTCCCGCTCGCCAACCCTCCGCGGGTGCGTTCCGCTCCGTACTCGGCTGCCCCGTTCACCAGCCAGCCTGACCCGGCTCTGCTCTTTCATTTCCCTTCTTTAAACACAAAAATGTACTCTTAACATTAATTACATCAATATATTATTATTTGTTTCTTCCACTCGTTCGGAAAGAAAGGGAAACAAAAGTAAAAGTAAATAAAAAACCAAAGCAAGATTAAACCAAAGCAACAGGGAAACAAAGCAAAAGAAAACCATAATACAGCTAATAAAACAATAATAAAGCAAATAAAATAACAATAAAGTAAAATAAATATCATACATTTAAAAAATAAAGTAAAATAAAATAAATAAAATAAAGTAAAATAAAATAAAATAAAATAAAATAAAATAAAATAAAATAAAATAAGATAAAATAAAATAACGAAATAATAAACCCCACAAAACACGAAGAGCCTTTTGCCGACACTCTCGTTCCACTTTTAGGCTTTCATTTCTGAAGGGTTTCACGCATTTTTATTCCCCCCTTTCTGCCGCAGCCTCTTGCCGGACGGTGTTCGCGGAAAGCCCGCGGGTGCGCAACAGCACGAGAGGGAGGAAGGATCCGCGAGTGCCTGCGCGGGGTATTTCAATGCAGTCAAGTGGAAAATAGACTTTCAACCCCTTTTGTGCAGGAGGGGAGGGCTGGCCCCCGTCTCCGCGGGCAGACCCAACTTCGAGCAGAGCCAAACTGCGGAGTGAACTCGGGACCGGCCCGCGCAGGGGCTGCGCGCCCGCGTATCCCCTCCTCCTGCCCCGAGGAGGAAACAAAAAAACTAAATCAAAAGCGCCAGTTACTGTGGTTTAAATTTTGGGTTAATTCCCAGCGCAGGATGGCCCCGCGGGAAGAGCAGGGGGGAAGGTCCTGCCTTGGGAGGGCGGGGGTGGGTTACGCGGAGGGGAGCGGAGATTGCGCGGGAGGCGGGGAGCCGCGGCGGGGCTTCACCTCCTCTCACTCCCTCCCTTCCGGCAGGTCCCCCAGGTACACCGCCGCTGCGGGTATGTATATGTATTATCTTAAAAGCGGAAAAAAGAAAAAAAAAAAAAAAGAGGAGGGGAAAAAAAAAGAGGGGAAAAAAAGAAGGACAAAAAAAAAGATGGGAAAAAAGAGGAATTTTTTTTAAGAAATTTTTGTTTATTTTTTCTTTTCCTTTTTCTTTCTTTCTTTTTTTTTTTTTTTTCTTTTTTTTTAAGAAGAAGAAGGCAAAACCCGCCCGCAGTCCGAGCCCCTCTGTCACAACTTCGCGGCGCGGCTGCGGGAGCGGCTCCAGTCCAGTTTTTCGGGTGCTCTCTGCCTCCCCCTGCCTCCCCTGCCTCCCCCTGCCCTGCCCTCCCCTGCCTTCTCTACCTCTCCTGCCTGCTCCTGCCTTCCCTTTCCTACCCTCTCTGCCCTCCTTGCCTCCCCCTGCCCTGCCCTCCCCGCCTCATCTACCTCCCCTGCCTGCCCTCCCCTGCCTGCTCCTGCTTGTCCTGCCCGCTCCTGCCTCCTTTCCCCCCCTTTTCCCTGCCCGCTCCTGCCTGTCCTGCCTGTTCCTGCCCTCCTCCCCTCCCCTGCCCACCCCAGCCCCAGCTCCCTCCTCCTCGCCCCGCCAGGTACCGGCCGTATTTGTACCGGGGGCTTCGCGGGGTGCGTGGGCGCCCACGGGTGGGCGGCGGGGCGGGTGTCCGCCTGTGTCCGTGTGTCTGTCCGTGTGTGCGCGCTGCCCAGGGGGAGGTTTCTTGCACACGCACACGCACACACAGACACAAACGCGCACACCCGGAGGAACAGCCCCGCTCCGGGGCTCCCACCCCCCCACCCCCCCCTTCCACCCCACCCCCCCCGCCCTTTTCCCGGCTTCAAACCATGTTCCAGCCGTCTGCGAAACGCTGCTTCACCATCGAGTCCCTGGTGGGGAAAGACACCCACCTCAGCCCCGAGGACCCTCCGCGCCCCGCCGCCCTCGCTTACCCCGGACCCGGACCCGCCGCTGCCACCGACGCCGCCTTCGCCCCCGGTTTCCAGGGTGCTGCCGCCGCCGCCGGCCGGGCCCTCTACGGCAGCGCCGAGCTCGTATTCCCCGAGGCCGTGGGGCACCCGGCACTGCCCGTCGGGCCCCATCAGTTGGGGGGGTCAGCGCTGCCGCATCCCCACTCCTTCTTCGGGCCGCAACACCGCGACCCGCTGAACTTCTACCCCTGGGTGCTGCGGAACCGCTTCTTCGGTCACCGCTTCCAAGGTGAGCTGAAGGGGGGTCAGGAATCGGGTACCAGGGCTCCCGGGACTGCCGGGGCACGGAGTGAGGGCTGCCGGCTCCGGGGCACCAAAAGCGGGAGAGAACCGGAGGCACAAAACCTGTTGCTGCGGTGTCTGCACACACAGCCGGTGCTCTGGGGGGTTGCACACCCGGTGTCGTGCACACTCACACACCGGGACTCAGTGCATTCACGTATCGGTGTTGCACACCCGGTGCCGAGTGTCTTTGCACACGCAGTGCTCTGTGCATTCGCACACTCGGTGCTCTGAGCGTCCGGTGCTGATGCATTCGCACACTCAGTGAATTTACACTCGGTGCGTTTGCATCCCCGCGGTGCCGTTGTGGTTTTTGCACAGCCAGTGCCCGGTGCATTTGTACACTCGGTGTGCTCCCGCAGCCAGCGTGCGGCTGCCCCGCGGTCCCGACGATGGTACCCAGCAGTGCCGCTGGGTCCCTACCGGGCATCGCGGAGGTCCGGGGCCCGGACCGGCGCTGCCGCCCATCTGCGCGGCCCCGCCGTGCCGGGGACGGGAGCTGGGTTCTTCCTTCTCGGAACGAAGGGAAAGAACGCGGTGGATCTCGGCTGCACAGCGAGATTTCATTCGATTTTGTGGCTTTGCTCTCAATTCCTTCTTGCCCTACCCCCCTTCTTATTTTGTTTTCTTTCTTGTCCTTTCGTTCTTGTTTGTTTGTTGTGGTTTTTTCTCTTCTCTTCTCTTCTCTTCTCTTCTCTTCTCTTCTCTTCTCTTCTCTTCTCTTCTCTTCTCTTCTCTTCTCTTCTCTTCTCTTCTCTTCTCTTCTCTTCTCTTCTCTTCTCTTCTCTTCTCTTCTCTTCTCTTCTCTTCTCTTCTCTTCTCTTCTCTTCTCTTCTCTTCTTCTTTTTTTTTATTCTCTTTATTTTCTTTCTTTCTTTCTCTTTTATTGATCATATATTTCCTTTTTTATTTCTTTCTTATTATCCCTTTTGTCTGTTTCTCTGCATGCTGTTCCTTTTCCCTTTCCTCTCCTTTCCTCTCCTTTCCTCTCCTTTCCTCTCCTTTCCTTTCCCTTCCCTTTCCTCTTCTTTTCCACTCCTTTCCTTTCCCTTCCCTTTCCTCTTCTTTTCCACTCCTTTCCTTTTTTTTTTTTCTCTTCTTACCTTTCCTTTTCTTTTCTTTTCCTCTCCTCTCCTTTCCTTATCTTTTCCTCTCCTTTCCTTTTCCTTCTTCTATTCTTTTTTCCTATTTTCCTCTCTATGCCCGTCCCCGGGCTGTCCCCGCCGCCATGCCCCGGAGGGTCCCGGTGATTAGGGTTATCTCCTCGACACCAACCCCTCGCCTGGCCCCGGGCTCCGGAGGCTCCGCCGGGGATCACAGCAGCTACCGGCGGCACCTGGGGGCATAGGGATACGGCTCCGGACTCGACCCGACCGGCCCCGGTTCCATCCCGGCCCCTTCCCGGAGCGGCTCCGGCCGGGCTGCGCGGGGCTCCCTTTTCCAGCCCCGCTCCCGCCCCGCTCCCTTAGTATTTCACTGCCTCCCGGTCCCTGCCCGCGCCGTTCCTGCCCTTCACCTGCTTCCTCTGCCCTCCCTCAGTGGTGCCTGGACGACCTGCTCCCCACCCTTTTCCTTCTTTATTTATTTTGCTTTTCTTTTCTGTACTTACTCTTTTCATTTTTCTTTACTTTTTCTGTTATAATTTCCCCTTGTTTATCTTTTATTTTCTCCTTTTTATTTTCTTCTTTTCTTTTTTTTTTCTCTTTTCTTTTCTTTTCTTTTCCGTTCTTTTCCTTTTCCTTTTCTTTTTCATCTTAATTTCTTTCTGGTTTTGTTTCTTTTCAATTTCTACCTTTTCTTTAATGTCTATCTTTTCTTTCTTTTTCTTTCTTGCTTTCCTTCCTTTATCTCTTTCTGCCACTCAATCATTTCCTCCTTGTCTTCTTTTTCTTTCTTGCTTGCTTTTCCCTTTCTCTTTTTTTCTCCTGTCACTTTCTTAGGCCAACTCTCTCTCTCCTCTTTTATATATTATTTTCTCTCTTCCTTTCTGTTTTTTCTCTGCCTCCCCTTCTCTCTCTGTTTCTTTCCTTCCCCTCCCTCTCCCTCATCCATCCCTTCCCTCTCACTTCCTCTCCCCTTCCCCTTCCCATTCAGCCCCACCATAGCACTGAGTGCAGCTGGGGTGGGAGCATAGTGGTGCTTGGGCAAGGGCGAATTCAGCAGTTCTGAGGTAAAGAAGGTGCTCAGGGGCTCCCAATAGCCCCTTATCTGTTCTCGCTGTATCAGAGGGTGAGAGGGTCTCCCCAACACCACTCCCCTGGTCCCACAGAGCATCCAGGTGTGCCTGCACATGACCCTGACTCTGCTCTCCATCGCAGGGAGTGAGGTATCCCAGGAGAGCCTGCTCCTCCACGGCCCCTTCGCACGGAAACCCAAACGCATCCGCACTGCCTTCTCGCCATCCCAGCTCCTGCGCCTGGAGCGAGCCTTCGAGAAGAACCACTACGTGGTGGGCGCCGAGCGCAAGCAGCTGGCCAGCAGCCTCAGCCTCTCTGAGACACAGGTACCCCTCTGACTACCCCACAGCCCTCAGTGCCTCCATCCATCCATCTGGGGGGGGACAGCACTGAATCTGTGCAGGGCTCTGCAAAAGCCCAGCTGCATTTGGCCAGGAATCCTGGATGGGAGCCCTGGCCCAGCCGTGCAGGTTCACCTGGCTTTGGGGTTGCTTTCCTTTGCCGCAGTGCTCATTTGTCACAGTCGTTCCCGTCAGGATTTGAGGCTGGGAACGCAGGGCTTGCATCGTGCCTCTCTCTCAAGTGTTTTTCCGGTGTTATTCCTTTCTTGCTTGGTTGTTTTTGTTTTGTTCTGTCCTGTTTTGTTTTGTTCCGTTTTGTTTAGTTTTGTTGTGCTATGTTTTGTGTTGCTTTCCCCAGAGTAGTAGATGGGTTTAAAAATTCAGTTAAAAAAAGGAGCAGAAGCATGAGAGCTTTCCCCAGGGAGCTGCAAAAACACCCCTTGGTCGTATGGGTTTTTGTGCCTGAAAGCCAGGATGGGTGCAAACTGAAGGGGTTTTTATGTCAGTTGCAACTTTCTGGTTATTAGAAAAGACATTTCACCGGTGGTTTGAAAGGAGGAGAGCCCGGGGAGGGGGGAGGGGGGGAGTGTTGGCTGTGGGGATGGAAGGAAACAGAAAAGCATTCGGTGCTGGGGGAAAACAGAGACACCAAGGCTGAGCCTCTCCGTGTGTGTCTAAGCCTGGGTGTGCTGATGAGCTATTCCCAACTGCTCTGGGTGAAGGCACACCGTTTCCCGTCGTGTTCAGCAGTTGAGTGGATGGAGAAAGTTTTCTCCCAAATGCTGGCAGGGTCCTTTGGCCTGTGTTCTGAATTAATGCCATTTTTATCCTTTAATTTAATTGGAAAATTCAAGCTGGAGTCGTGGGCGTTCCCGGTACCCGCCTGGCTCATCCTTGCCCAGGCTCTGTCAAGCAAAAACATCTCTGGGAGAGGGATCTGATGGGGAGGAAAATGCTAGAGGGGCGGTGAGAAAAAGCAGATGTGGATATGGGGGAGCACAGACTGAGCCCACAAAATCCAGAGGCTGTTTTTATGGGGATGCTGATGCTGTCCCCACCACGCTGTCCCCGTGGCTTGCAGGGCACAGTGGCAGCTACTACCCCAGCTCTGGTCCTTCGCTTCAGCTCTCTGGGCTGAGCATTATTGCTGAAAGGGGGAAGAAAAAAAAAAACAACCCACAACCAAAACCAACCAGAAAAAAAATATCAAAGGTCAAAGAACAAACAGCAACTTGTCCAGGCAGAAAGGGCAGCTGTGGGATGCTTGAGGGGAAGCTCGTTGAGTCCCTGAGATTTTTGCATCACTGCCCTGAGCCTAACTGCAATAAATAATGCAATTTATTGGGGGAGCAAGACGGAGGCACCGTCCCTAAATCCGGGGGGGAGGGCGGAATGGAGAAGTGGAGACGGGAAATAGAGATGAGCTGGCTTGGTTTTTAATGCACTGCATCCTGTTTTGTTGTATGATATTTCCAAGGCTTGGGAAAGCTGGTCGGTGCTGGGTAATTCAGGACCAGAATTGAGTGCAGGGCTGAGGAGGGGACCAGGGGGACAAAGAGCATTAGGACATCAGGCTGGGAACAAGGGACAGCAGCAGGTGTCAGCAAAGTGTCCCCCGGGGCAGCAGCAGTTGGCAAATTTGCTGTGAGGCAGCAGGGAAGATTTGTTCCCTTTGGGCTTTGTGGCTTTAGAAATAGAAACTCCTCCAAATCTTTAGTTTTCTGGAGGGAAATAACCCCAGTGGCAAGAAGGTTGGGGTATAGGATGGGATATGGGATAGGCACTGAAGCAGCGGGGCTGGCATGGTGGGAGAGGCAGCTGTGCCTAAAGCAGGATCAGCATCATCCTCAGCATTTTTTATTTCTTATTCTTTATTAGTAATTTCTATTCTTCCTCCTCTTAGTCTTATTGTTAATATTATTAACATTATATTATTATGATGATATATTCTGTGAGGAATCCTACACAGACACAACCTCCCATGGAAAACCACCTCGGTGCTTGGTGCCACACGTCCCTGGTGCCACAGATGTGTTTTCCCCCCTGCAGACATCCAGCCCTGGGTTTCCAGTGGGTTTAGTCCCCTCCAAGAAGGGTCTGCTGGTTATGACTGTGTCTGGCTGTATTACCCAGCTGCTTTTCCTCCTGGAAAAGGGAGCATTGCCCTTTGGGCTGTCACCCTGCCGGGGAGCAACACCTGGAGCAGCCCAGGGGGAAGGTGAAAAGGGTACTGGTACCTGCCCAGCATCAGGAAATGCCTTGGGACAGAGGGTGGGGAAGGGTGGAGATATTTAACCCCTTCCCATCCTTTCTCCTGCCAAGGAGCTGTATTAAGCTGGGATCAGGCAGGCCCCTGAAACAGCAACAAGAAACAGGGAATGGAGGGAAATCCAGTAAATGCAAGTGGTCAGTAAGCGGGACGAGGCAGGAGAACATGTGGGGAGGGCTTGACAGGGGGGTGCGGGGTGGCTTGTGCTAGAGCAGCCATCCTGTGGGGCTTGTACATGAGGGATGACGCAGTGGTGGGACATGGGGTGTGAGCTGGGTGGCATAACGAGCGTGGGGGTGCCAGGCAGTGTGGGTGCTGCGGGGCCGGAGTGCAGGGGGTGGGATGCACGTGTCGAGCAAGTGGGGAGCAGGGGGAGGCGGGGACACCGTACTCTGGTCATGCTGGGCTGGGTATCACAAGTGGTCACACTGCTGTGCCTGTGGCATCAGGTCGGTTCACCTCCCTGGGGCAGCTTGCTGGGATGGGAAATAACTTCCTTGAGTTAATTTTGCATGACACATCCCAGGTCTCCCAGCAGAGCCTCTCCATCCCTGTCAGCACGTGGTGCAAACCTCCCTTGGGGTCTCCAATCTGCCTTCCCAAAGCTAAGGCCTTGGAGGTATCGTGCATCCCAGCATCCCCTCCCGGCTTTGTGGTGATGATGGAGGCACCGTACATCCCAGCACGCCCTCCCGGTGCCATGTGTGCTGGGATGGAGGCCTGCCTGGCAGTCCTGGCTGGTGGGCTGGGGCTTGTTGGGCATCGCAGCCGCTCTGGCAGGAGCTAATAATTAACTGAGCAGATGCCTGGGAGTCACGGGAGGAGAAAGATGCACATTGTAGATACGGCAGGAGAGCGGCTGTGCTGCGCAGCCTGGGGCTGGCAGTGCTGCCCGCCCTGAGCAACATCCCACAACCAATCTCTTAGAAGTTTTGAGGTGCTTTTGGAGCAAAACTCCTGTCAGGGACTGCAGACATAGGCAAAAGCACGGAGCTGGTGCCTCAGAAGCTCCAATGCCCTTTGAAGTGGTGGCACAGAGGGGTGACAGTGTGGCACAGCCACTGCCACTTTGTCCCTGAGTGATGGTGAGGCTGGTCCCTCTTGAACACCACCCACACCCAGCCCTGTGCTCTCAGCCTTTTGCAAGGTTGGGTCATCATTCAGGGGAGCTTCACTTGAAGCCACCAGAATTTGATTGTCCCCATCTTGGTGATGACAACATCACCTTCTTACCAGAGCTGTTTCTCTGGGTGCTGTTGGCACCCTCAGGGCAGAGTGTGGTGGCTTGGTGGACATGATGGCCTGCAGGCTGTTGGATGGGTGGCAGCGTCCTGTGTGCTGGTAAAGCAATGGCCAGGAGCTGTGTAGAGAGGCAGGCCCAGGATGCAGGAGCCATCCAGGGATTATCCCCATCCTGCAGCAGAGGCATGGGGCAGCACTGACCCTGGGGGTCACAAGGCAGGGACCCCAGAAGCATCACACCAGTGGGATGCACAAACAGCCGGCATGACAACAGTTAATGCAGCAAGGGTTTGGGAAGGGATAAAACCCCCGGGCTTGGGGGTTTAAACCAATTACTCTTGGAGTCAGGATGAGGCATCGTAGGGGGCAGCTTATCCTCCTGTTGCCCACTGTGAGGTTCTCACACTTCTCTCATTGTGGCTCTGGGCTTGTTGGAGCGAAGGAATACAGTACTGGAGGGGTCAGGCAGCCTATCCAGCCCCCAAACACCCTCATTCCCACAGCTGAGACAGTCAGGAAGCACAGGGGAGCTTCATCCCACTGGAGATGGGTTTCTCTGAGCTGAACTGAGCTGGAGAGGAAAGGCTTTATGTGCAGGAGTTGCTGCACACCCACCCCTGATTTCCACAGAGCCTTACTCAAGCATCTTAATTGCTTTATGCCTTAGTTTCCCCTTCTATCATTTAGGGATAAGGCAACTTCCCTGCTCCCAGAGGGCTGAGAGCTTTAATTAAAGTTTGCAAAGTGCTCTGCGGTTGTTGAATGAAAGGCGCCAGCTCCGTATTGTTCCAGCAATGCCCCAAAGCTAGGAAAGCAAATGGTTGGAGTCCAGGGTGAGGGGGGTGGTGGTGTAGTATATAGGGGTGCCATAAAGCAGCTGTTTCAGTAGACTGAGACTACCAGGGCTCGTCCTGTGCCAGCTGCAAGGGTTCTGCTCCCCCAGGAAATGCAGGGAGGTGGGAATGTTGGACTTTGCTGGCCCGCCAGAGGCCCCGGAGCAGACAGCGACAGTGAGAAGGGGAAAGGAGTGAGGAGATGAGCTGCTGCAGGGGCTGCTGCAGGGGCTTTGGGCATCACACCACCTGCAAGTGGGTAAATGCCTTAGCCTGGCCCCAGCTGGGCTGGCAGCGTTGGCTGAGCAGCAGCACTTAGTGACCTGGGAAGCTGGGCAGCATCCCACATCCCATCCTGCATCCCATCCCACGCCACTGCCTGCAGCATCCCATCTTGCATCCCATCCTGCATTCCATCCCAAATCCCATCCCACATCTCATCCTGCATCCCTCCCATGACCCATCCTGCAGCTCATCCTGCGCTGCTGCCTGCAGCATCCCACATCCCCTTCTGCATCCCTTCTGGTACCCATCCTGCATTCCCAGCTGTGGCATCCCACATCCCTCACTGCAGCATCTCACACTGCTGCCTCTGGGATCCCTCATCACCAGCTGCAGCATCCCATGATGCTGTGTGTGGCATCCTGCATCCCTCACTGCAGCATCCCACATCCTCAGCTGGAGCATCCGGCATCCCCGACTGCAGCATCTCTCATTCCCAGCTGCAGTGTCCTGCATCCCTCACTGCAGCATCCCTCATGCCCAGCTGCACAGCCCTTGTATCTCTGGCCACAAAGGTGCCTGCATCATCCTTCATCACTGACCCTCTGGGTGCTTTCATCACACCAAATCAATCTTCATGTCCAGCCTCCTGGGCTGGCATCAAGGGTGTGTGGGTTGGGAGCAGGGTGCTGGGGGCCTCAGGAAGGTGAGGAGGGTGTTACCTCTGTGGATGGAGACTCTGCTGCCTTACAGGGCTCCTGGGACAGCATTCAAAAACCAGCATGGTGGAAGTGGTTTCCTCAAGCTTAAATGTGGTAATTACCTAAACTGCAATTATAATCTGTCTGCAGTGAGCTACCAGGTTATCTACAGTCCAGCCCAAAACTAATGATGCCACACCTGGGGATACAGGTCCTTGCTGGAGGGGCAGGGACAGCTCTGTGTGCCATCCCACACGGCTGCTGTGCCCATGGCATCCTGACACCAGAAATCAACTAAACCAGGGCCAGATTTAGCTGCTCCCACCATGCTGTGCATCACCCACCCCAGGGTGAGGAGCACCAGCTTGTGGTGATGCAAGGAGGGTCCAGTGTCCCTGCTGGCCCCCTGTCTGAGGCGTATTTGAGTGTCCTTCACCTATCTTGGTTTTCTGCAGCAAAGAGCAGCTGGGAGCAGTACCTCCCACCCTGCAACCTGCTACAATTCTCCTAAACTGAGGCAGGACAGGGTAGCCCTGGGGATGCTTCTGGGGGGAAAAGAGACTTCTTTTCTTTGTTGGTCTCCAAGGAAAACTGAGCTCGCAGCACCATCCCTCATCAAGGCCAGCTGCGCCAGGCCCCCGGTGAGCTCTCGTCTGTTTCTCCCCCAGGTGAAAGTGTGGTTCCAGAACAGGAGGACGAAATACAAACGTCAGAAGCTGGAGGAGGAAGGACCTGACTCGGATCAGAAGAAGAAAGGTTCTCACCACATCAACCGATGGCGCCTCGCCACCAAGCAGTCAAGTGGAGAAGACATCGACGTCACCTCCAACGACTAAGGCAGGGACAGGCTCCTGGTGCAGCCACCATGGAGAGGAACCCAGGGAAGGAAGGGGGGACACCGGTGGCATCACCAAACGAACTGTAGGGACGTCGCCAAAGCCACTGCCACCACCTCCTGCTGCCTTTCCTCTGGGGTGCCTGGCCTGACCGGGGGACCCGTGCCCTGTTCCCCCACGCCACCCAGGCCATCCCTTGGAGGTGCTTTTTGGGAAGCTCCTGCTGCCGAGCCAGGGAGGAAGAGGAGGCTGCCAGGCTGCTCGCAGCCCCGGGACTCTACCACCTGTCCTCCTCTGCGCTGGAAGCCTTCCGTCAGCCATCAGATCAAATCAAAACGTCCTACCTAGAAGCTCAGTGTGCCCAACCCTACTTTCAGTTCCCTCTTTATCCTTAGGTTTTTATTTTCCTTTTCATTCTCTTTCTTTTTGGCTCCCTCCTTTTCTCCATTGTTGGTTTGGTTGGTTGGTGTTTGGGTTGGTTTTTTTTTTTGTTTCCTTTTGTTTTCTTTTGGTTGTTTTTTTTTTTGTTGGTTTTTTGGGGTTTTTTTTACACAGTTTATTTTAATTTATTCTTTTATTTCTGTGCCTCTGTGTGTGTGTGTGTGTGTGTGTGTGTTCCCTGTCGTAGGTAGTCAGCAGCTGTAGCGTGTTACTGCGTGGTAATAAAAAGCAAAATGTGCTGGAAAACTGTCTGGTGTCCTTGGTGGGAGAGGGAGGGACAAAGGGATGGTCCCCACCATCCAGCATCCCTGAGACTGCTCTGGGGGAAAGCTGGGTATCACTGTGGAGGGATGGCTCCAGGAGAGGTTGGTGGCCCCATTGTTGTCATCGTGGTAGTTGTTGGGAGGATGGGGAGGATGGCTGGGAGGATGAAGGTGTCCCTCGAGGGTCCCCAGGGGTGCAGGGCCACCACTGGTGTGGCCTCAGGTATGACAGGTATGCAACGGCTCCAGGGAGGCAGCTTCACACCTGCACAGGGATTGAATGTCGGGGAGAGGCTCCAGACAGCTCTGCTGCTTCCCTCCTGCTCTCCCGGGGATATCTCCCTGCCCCAGGGGTACCCACAAGACATGGGGAGCCCAGGGCAGGCGAAGGGACATCCTGGGACCTCCCCCAGCAGCAAGGGATGGGGTAGGGGGAGGCAGGGGGGTTGGGTGATGAAGACTGGCTGTTCTCACAGCTCCCTGGAGTTTGGGATACTAGGACACTCGAGAGACATACATTAAAAAATACAAATATAGATACAAATATAATAATATGCAACGTAGACCAGATGCACACATGCACATCTGGATGCACACCTGGATGCACATCTACCCATGCACCCCATGCAGACAGATGTATACCTCACGTGTGTATAGCCACTGAATGTATACAGATTGTTTGATCATGTGTATTTTATAGGTATTCTAAGGGGTTTTAATAGTATCTATACACATGGCACAGGAGCCTCCTGCATACACATATATTTGTGTGTTCAGTATGTGTGTATATCTATTGGGTTTTTAATGTGTGTGTGTGTGTATATATATATACACTAATATAGAATCATCAAATTGTTTTGCTTGGAAGAGACCTTTAAGATCATCAAATCCAGACAAAAACCCAGCTCTGCCAGGTCACCACTACATCATGTCCCTCAGCACCACATCTAGATGTATTTTTAAGGTATATGTATATATTTATATATTACAGAATCACAGCCTGGCTTGGGATGGAAGGGACCTTTGAAGGTAGCAGGGATGTTTGCAACTAGAGCAGGTTGCTCAGAGCAGTGTCCAACCTGACCTGCAGTGATTCCAGGGATAGGGCATCTATCACCTCCCTGGGCAACTTGGGGCAGCGCCTCACCACCTTCACTGTAAAACATTTCTCCCTTCTCTCCAGCCTCAGTCTCTCTCTTTTAGTTCCCAACCATCACCCCTTGTCCTGTCACAACAGGCCCTGCTAACCAAGTCTGTCCCCAGCTTTCTGATCAGATCCCTTTACACCCTGAAGGGCCACCAGAAGAGCTCCCTGGAGCCTGAACAACCCCAACCAATCCACCACCATCCACCCAGAGAGAGGCTGGAGCACACCACCAAGTCTTTAAACTCTTTTATTCCAGACAGACCCAAGTGTTACACAAAGAGCTGCAGTCAGCAACGCTGTCCAGAAGGTTAAAAAGAGCCGAGGCGCACAGCAGGGTGCCCGAGGGTGGCAGAGGGACCTGCACCCACTGAGGGCTGGCGTGGGGACCGCTGGAAGACGTGCTGGGGCTGGCGAGGGCCCCCACTCCCGTGTGCCAGGGGACGTGCCCTTACCGTGGGTATAAGGTGCATTCAGACCGGGTGCTGGAGGATGGCTGCATGAGAAGAGGCAGCTGAGGGTGCTGGGTGCAAAATAAGACATAATAAAATGGGGGGAGAAAAGCCAGAAGTGGACATTCCCTAAAGCAGCTCTATGAAGGTAACCAAGGCTGAGGGTATCTGCCACCAGCAGGACCGCTTCAACCCTGCACTGTCTGCACAGCCCACACCAGGAACCCTGTCAGGTCCAGGCCAGCTTCTCAGGTGAGACTCTTTGCACTCTAGAAACCTTTGCTCAAAGGCTGTCAGGGTCTTGCTACAATGCAGCAGCAGCCCCCACGCTCCTGAAGAGCATTCAAGGCTCCGGATCTCCATCACAGCCCTTTCAGGAGCCGGCTGAAGCCGGGGGGACACAGGCATCTCTGTTATGTGGCATCAGTACAACCCTGAGATCTTCCAGGAACACAGGTCCCAAGCTGGTGGAGTCTACCATCACTTGTCCCAGGGTGGCAGGGTCCAGCATCAGCCAGGTCATCCCACATCCCAGTGATGCACGGCACTGGTGAGAGGATGCCCTACTGCCTGTCCTGCTGGGACCTGGGCCTCTGCCCACACCTGGCCACGTGTAGGGATGCAGAGCAGAAAAACGAGCAAGAAGTGAGAGGAAAGGAGTTGAGCTTTCTCCAGGCTTAAAGGTGAGTTCAGGACACAGACAACACCATTGTGTTGCCCTGGTCTTCCCTTGGCCAGCTCAGGCAGCAGCCAACATCTTCCAGGAAGGCCTCAAAGCTTCTCGGTGACACCTTTTGCTGCAACCTGGTCCTCATTATTTCTTAATTAGCGCACCCAAGAAATCAATTAACAGCGACATTTCTAATTAAGTACTGCAGGAGATGGTCCTCTCATTCTCATTACCTGCTGAGGTGAACACCTCGATGTGCAGGGTGGGGTTTTGTGCTCCCCATTTGTTTTCAACCTCCCCAATTACAAGAGGGAAAGAAGAAATGCCAACGGTTGGGTTGTTCTTGCAAACCCAGGGCTCCTTTCTGTGCATTAGGAAAGTCAAAGAGATTAATTAGCTATTAAGTGAAAGTGCATAATGTTATCATTAGCTGCTGTGTGTAGTCTTTCCTGGCACCATTTGCTGTCCTAATAACAGTACTAATGTGCCACTGCCGCTTCCCCAGCTCCAGCCTTCTCATTTCTAACGCTGCAGGAAGAGCTGAGTGTGGCATTTTGGTGCTCGCTGGCGGCCCCACCGTGGATGGCAGCAAGCAAGCCGAGACAGTGCTGGAACCACTGCAACAGGGAGCCCAACCTTAAGCTGCCTGTGGTCTTTTAGGATCCATGAGGATCAGGTGTATGCCTGCTGAGCCATTCCGCTGCTTCTGAATACAAATGCATTTGACAGCCCCTGCATTGGAATGGTGGCAGCTTGAATGCCAAACTGCTTCAGCTGGCTGCAGTGTCCCAGGGTGGGGACACCATGGTCTCAACTTCCCCAAGAGTTTAGGATCATGGGGCCACCAAAACACACTCCTCATCCTGTTTGCCACCAAGCCTGGAGGCAGTGAGGGGAAGGGCAGAAGAGATGGGTCTGCACTGTCCTGGCTGCCTGGGTGGAGGGGACACAGGTGGGGTGGGGAGATGTGGGGTCGAGCCTTCAGGTCTCCAGCCTCAAGGGTATTGCTGATGAAAGAGCTTCCTCACAACACAGGACCTGCAGATGCTTTTGAAAGAGGTTAGAAAAGGGAACTGTTCCCTGTGAGGTGGTGGCTTTCCCTTCCCAGCTCCAAGCAGGAGCATTTTCCCAGCACTTGGTGGGGGGCACAACATTTTGAGTTGGATTTAAACACAATTTGAAAGCAGAGGCCGTTGCCAACCTCCTGTGTTCAGCTCTTAGAGACAGACAGTGGCAAAGGCCTGACTCAGGACCCTGGGATGTATTCCTGTCTCAGCAGCAAGTGACGAGTTGACTGAGACCCATGTTGATGACACATGAAGTGAAACAAGTTTGACGAGGTTTGTACGGGCAGACGAGCGATCCAGGCTCATTTAGACCGTTTGATTGTCACTTGCTCGGCTGTGCAGCTGCTTTTGAGCCAAGCCATAATCTCTTCTGACATCCCTCAAGCTGGTCTTCACCTGCTCGAGCGGGATCAGGCCCTCCTCAATCACAGGAGGCTCAATGAGCTTCAAGGCTATTCTCCTCCAAACCAAGGGTCTTCCTGAGCACTGATGGATTAACATGGTGAGCATGCCCTGCTAATTAATGACCTGCAGGTGATGTGCATGCAAGCCAAACATCCATACTCACTTCCCATCATGGAGAAAATTTGGGACTGGCTCTTTCCTGAGGCAGAACTTGCTCAATCTGTGCTTTTCCCTGGGTGCTTCCTAAAGAAATACAAGCAAAGTCCTGACTCCTTTCCTCCACTCCATCTGTGGTCCCAGCAGGCTGCCAGAGCTCCCAGCCACCAAAGCGTTTCATGGGTGACCACAATGCCAACCCACCTGCTCCCTCCTTGCGCCATCTCACAGCAAAGGGCAGCCTCCATCGCTTCTCCCTTCCTCCTTCTTATCCCCCCAGAAAAGCTGGGGATGAATGAGCTGTGCAGCAGAATGGTTCAGACAGTGACAAAACCCAGCAGGGAAGGGGGAACGATCCACTCAGACAAACGAGCCAGGAGGCTTCTGCTGTCAACACAAGAGGCTGTTTCTGTCTCAGCCCTGCATTTCCATTCAGGAGGACAGAGGCAAGTTGTGCAATGTGAAGCAGCTCAGCTCCTGACTTCTCTGGGCTCAGTGGAGCCATGAAGTTTGAGGTTCAGAGTAGCTTTTTCCCAAGTAGATATGTGTGGAAGAGGGTCTCTGTACCTCCAGAATCCAGCACAGAGATCCTTGCCTCCTCCCACATCCTGCAGCAATGGCAAGGGCTCTTTTCCAGGCACACAGCTCATCCCAGCTGGCTCTCCGGAGCCTCACCGCTGCAGCAGGCTGCTACTCAGGGACTGCCAGCATCCCTGCTCCCCTTCCTGGGGCTGGAGGTCTGCTCCCCTCTGTCACTGCTGCTTGGTGTCCCTTCTTCCCAAAGTAAAATACAGAGCCTGATTCTGTGCTGCCCATAGGACAGATACTCATGGAAAAGTCAAAAGGGCAGATGCCACTTCCCAGGAGCCTCTCCAAATCCCACCTGGAGCAGATGGGGTGGCCTGGCTTCCTCCAGAGTGTACATTCATCTCATCTAGTGCATCAGAGGAACTCAACTGGGTCAAGCCTACCTGTCCCTTACCCTGGTGTAAATCCAGAATAGCTCCATGAGTGTAAAGGGACCTACTCTGTGCTCCCACCAGTGTCAGGGATCAGGAGCTGGCCCATTAACAGCAGCTATGGAGAGCCCGGAGCTGGCCTCTCCTCCCCTGCATGCTGGCATCTAAATCCACACCACGGATTTGTTTTGTGCAATTATTTCTGATTTCTACCAGCATGGGGACAGAATCAATCTTTCTGAGCTGGCCTGACCATTGCTTGACTCCAGTTCCTGCTGGTCTGACCGCAGAGGGGAAGGAGAGTGGCCAGCGGTGGAGGAGCACACGGCAGGGCTCAGGCCTCCCAGTTTCAGGCATTGCAAAAAATCCTTCGAATACATTCTGTGTCAGTGGCATTTGGTTTCCCCTGCTCCCCCCACCCTCCCCAAAACCCCCAACAAATGGCATTTGGAAGATGACAGCCTGTGCATTTGGCCGTGCTCATCGCCACCACAGCTCCATCCTCACAAGGATCCCAGAGGCAGATGGCATTGGTCTGCTGCTGGTGACCATGTTCGAAGCCTGCATTAACCACTCCGGTCCTCATGGAATGACTCAGGGTTTACTCTTGGGTACAAGATACCAAAAAGCCAAAGTATGACCCCAAACCCATGTGAAGGCAGGATTTGGGGCAGTGCTGGTGGGCACTTGCCCCACCTCACTTGAAGCACATCAAAATGGAGCAGCTGAAGAGGCAGACAGACAGGAAGCCATGGCCAGAGGGCAGTTCACCCCTCATAGAGCCATCAGCCTGGCACATCTGCCAAGTAAAGCCATCCTGCCTACCAGTCTCTGCTTTGGGTCCTCCTCTGCACTGGTACAAGGGAAAGGGAAGGGGAAGGGGAAGAGGAAGGGGAAGGAGGCAGGGGCAGGGGCAGGGGAGCAGTTCCAGCTGGAAGGGTCCTACAACAATCATCTAGTCCAATTGCCTGGCCAGGGCTGATCAGAAGCTAAAGCATGTCCTGTCCTTAGACAAGAAGCTTGGCAAAGTGTGGCTTGGCAAATTATCTTAGATTAATGACCTTATACAGGGTCTACATTAGGTAGGACAACCCCCACCCTTCATGTCTCTGAAAGGGAAAGAGCACATCCATGATATTTTTGCTATTAGATTCCTTCTCAACATGTGGGCATCTTGGCTTTCCAGTATCTTGAACCCTGGGCAAAAGCCCTTGCAGGTACACCTGGGTAGGCTCCTGGGACATAAAGTTTTGCAAGCACAGTGAATGGCAAGGATGCCATCAGGAGCATCTGGAGAAGAAGGTGGGAGGGACAGAGGGGGCACAGGCTGTGACCTTTGCAGTGCTAACGGAACGCTGGGCGGCAAGCCGTGGATGGCTGCTTTGGTGCATGGTGGCTGGGGCAGGATGGGCATGAAATCAATGCAGGACACTTATCAAACACCCTATCAAGTGCTTCACACTCATGCACCCATCGAGCTCTGCAGAATGGCTGTTGTGCAGCACCCTTGTGGAGATTCAGTTGGCATCAAACCCAAGATTTGCTGGGTGAAGCCTAATCTCATGTAGTTAGGGATTAATGTGCAGTCAGACATCCCTCCATGCAGTGCTAGTAAGTTCTGAGATTCTTCTCTAGCTACTTCTCTAAAGTGTTTGGATGTGATTTCTTTTGTTGCTGCTAATTTAAAACTTTTGATATTAATCCTGGTGACTGGTGTGAGGTGTCAGTTCTCTGCAAGTGTTAATTCACTCCCAGCTCGCCGGGAGCAGGAATTGTTACTATCGCTGAGCTCTATGATTTGTTTTAGCTTGCTGTTGTTTTCTTTTTTTTTCCCAGTCAGGAAGTTTCCCCCCTTTTTCTCCCCAGATCTTCTGAGCTGAGATGGTCCACTTCCACTTACAATCCTTTATTGTAGACCACAGTCTTACTGGTGGTGGCCATTGCGATTTCGGGCTCCAGATGAGATGTCTCAATCTGTGAAAGCAAAGGAGAGGCAAGATCAGAGTGGGTATCACGTTGCTGTGCTGCAGCAGGAGCTCTGTAGATAACAAATGACTGTGGAGAAGTCTAATATGCAGATGCCATGACATCCATCACAGCTTCAGCCTCTCTTGGTTTCATGTGCTGCACTCAGTTCAAGCCTCAAAACAACCCTGTTGGGGTTGACTCACGTTGCATGGTCTGGTGCATGGTCGCTGCCTTGGGATATTCAACGAGCTATAGAGTGTCTCTGAGAATCAAACAGATCCCACCCATCATTTGCCAGGAGATGTCCCTTCCCCTTCCCACAGTCAGGGCCCTCTTGCATGGTGCAAGAAGGAGTCCAGTCTCCACAGGGATGTGGCAAAGCCCTGGGCTTCCTGGTGACAGGAGACAGCACATCCTCATTCAGCTTCTGGACCAGGGCTTGAGGTCCCCCAACAGGGATGGATCACAGCTAACATTTGCCTACTTCAGGGATATATCACAGCTAAAATCCACCCAACCCTTCCTCCATGTCCATAAAATCTCCAGCCCTTTCCTAATTACTTCCTTTTTCTGGCTTTGTGCAAAGCTTTCACAGAATCCCAGAATTCCAGCAGAGACCTTCAGAGATCATCCAGTCCAGCCCTGCTGCTAAAGCAGACTCACCCACAGCAGCTTGCCCAGGATCACTATGTCCAGGTGGGTTTGGAATCTCTCTAGAGAAGGAGACTCCACAACCTCTCTGGGAAGCCTGCTCTGTCACTCTCACAGCAAAGGAGTTTCTCCTCCTCTTCAGATGGAACCTCCTGGGTTCCAGTTTGTGTGCATTTTCCCTGGTCCTGTCCCTGGGCACCACTGAGGAGGGTCTGGCCCCATCCTCTTGCCCCGCAGCCTTTAGCGGTTGATCAGCACTGATCAGCTCCCCTCTGGGGCTGCTCTTCTCCAGGCTCAGCACCCCCAGGGCTCTCAGCCTTTCCTCCTCACAGAGCTGCTCCGGGCCCCGCAGCATCTCTGTAGCCTCTGCTGGACTCTCTCCAGCAGCTCCCTGTCTCCCTCGCGCCGGGGAGCCCTGAGCTGGACTTTGCCTTGCCCAGCAATCCCTCTGAAGCTTGGCCTGGCCGGGATGGATCCGCGGGGCTGCCGGTTTCCCACCACAAGCTCCCGCTCCCAGGCAGGACCTCTCGAGGCCCTGACTCCTCTCCCCCCCTCCCCGAGCCGAGGCTGTGGCTGACACAATGCTTAGGAGCCCACGTTCCAAAAGGGAGAGAAAAAAAACCACCACCACACCACCACACCACAACCCAAGCACCACACAAACCCGAAATGCTTCGGAAAAAAAATGTTTAACCTAGTTAGACAAATTAGCAAAAATTTGTGCAAAACAATTTAGGTATTTAAAATATTCAATGTTTTTAAAAACTGGAAAAACTGTTCTTAGCTTTCAGCTGCAAAAACCCAACAAAATATAACATCAAAGCAATCTTAACATGAGGTGCAACATAACCCTTCAGCAAAGCTGTTAAACAGCTACTGAGGCATCATGGGAAATAGCACTTCATTTATTCAAATGCACATATGTCAGGTTTTTGCACCATATGTCATTCCGAGCTATTTACAGTAATAATTAAATCTTAATCAACGTTTAACCTCTGTAAAATGTTTGAAGGGATCTAATCACCCTTCAGACTGCACTAATGAAGGAGAAATATATAAACATAAAAAGCAAACGATGCGGGGAGAGAGAGAGCGCACCAGAAAGAACAGTAATTGCAAAAGTGTATTTCTTTTAAATATAATCAGCAAATTATGTAAAGTAAGCCAGGGAGTATTTTAAGTGAAGACATCTTGGGTGTCAGAGGTGTGATCAGCTAATTTTGTACTGCTATCCATAACAGATGTAGCATATTTTCTTTTAGTGCCATTATTAGCAACTTCACCATTCCTTTCTGTGCTGAAGCACAAAGTGAAGCATTGTGCTGGGAAGAGCACCCAGCAAAGGTGCAGGAGAGGCGAGGCTCGCTGACAGGATCCATTTTGAGGAGGATTAACTCCGATCTGCTGGGCTCTGACGCAGCTTTTCTGCCCATTGTTTGCTTGTTTTTCATCCAGAGATGGAACGAAAAGCTCCGCGGCAGCGGGGCTGGGTGGATTCACCCTCTGGTGTCACACAGTCACAGGGGATGGAAGGGACCTCTGCAGATCATCCAGTTCAACCCCGCTGCTGAAGCAGGGGCACCCACAGCAGGCTGCCCAGGATCACAATGGCCAGGTGGGTTTGGAATCTCTCCAGAGACTCCACAGCCTCTCTGGGCAGCCTGCTCCAGTGGCACCCTCACAGGAAAGAAATTTTCCCTCATTTTCAGATGGAACTTCCTGGGTTCCAGTTTGTGCCCATTGCCCCTTGCTCTGTTTTGGGGCACCACTGAAAACAGCAAAGTGGGAAGTGTTTTATAATGACTTGGAATTGGGCAGTCCAGCCCTGAATGTCCACACTGGTGCTGATAGGGCTTGGGGGATGTGGCCCATCTACTACTGGGAAGTCTTCACAGAAAGCTAACAGAGCCACCACAGTCCCTTCCTCTCCAATGGGGGCTGGAGACACAGGAGCTTTAAGGAAAGTCAAGATTGCCTTGGTGAACTGCAGTCTAATGGTCTGAAAGCAAGACCCTATCTTATTGATAAGATCCCCTATGGGATCTTCTCAGTGCTGGTATATATCTAAAGGGTAGGGGCCAGGAGGATGGGGCCAGACTCTTGACAGTGGTGCCCAGCAACAGGACAAGGGGCAATGGGCACAATCTGCAACCCAAGAGCTTCCAGCTGAACATAAGGAAAAACTACTTTGCTGTGAGGGTGCTGGAGCCCTGGAGCAGGCTGCCCAGAAAGGTTGTGGAGTTTCCTCTGGGGAGATTCCAAACTCATCTGGACATTGTAATCCTGGACAAGCTGCTCTGGGTGACCCTGCTTTAGCAGGTGGGTTGGACTGGATGATCCCCAGAGGTCCCTTCCAGCTCCTGCCATTCTGGGATTCAGTGACCTACAGGGAAATGCTGAGGACATGGATGTGCTGAGCCTAGAAGAGGGAAGATCGAGGAAGGCATGGTGGTATTTGCCAGGAGAAGAGGCTGTGGCACTGAAGGAAGGAGTAATGTTTTGTTCATGCTCTCTTGGGACACAATTCAAAAGCATCAAGTAAGATCCAAGCTGAACAGCAGGAAGAGTATCCTGGTGGGAAAGAGTAAAGAATTGCAACCAAGTGCTTGGGGAAGTTGTGCTGTGTCTGTGGTGGGAAGTTTTCAGCCCAAATTGGATGAGACCAACCCATCAAGAATGGTTGAGCTTGTCTTGGTAGAAGCAGACAGCTGAGATCATTGCCTGGAGGTCTTTTCAGCTTCTTTCCCATGGTCATTCCCCAGTGCCATGTCACCTGTTTTGGAGTGGACTGCTGTTCTAGCTGTCCAATAGCCTGGACCTGCTCAGCTAAACCTCCCCTGAGCTTGGCATTGTAAAGCAGATGTGGAGACCAGAGAGTTTCTGGCCTAGAGGTAGAAGAAGAGGAAGTGGCTTCAAGTTGCACCAGGGGAGCTTTGGGTTGGACATTAGAAAGAAATTTCCTTCTATGAAAAGGCTGTCAAGGCCTGGGCCACGCTGCCCAGGGCAGTGGTGGAGTCTCCATCCCTGGAAGGATTTAAAAGCTGTGTAGATGTGGTGCTGAGGGCCATGGTTTAGTGGTGACCTGGCAGTGGCTGGACTGAGTGATCCTAAAGATCTCTTCCCACCAAACCAATTTGATGGCTCTAGGATTCTAAGTTCCTTTTTTTTTTGTAAGGGGAAAAGGAAGGAGCAGTGTTCCCTGACCTCCTTCAAGCAACTGTTTATAAACCAGCCTCACCCAGGTGATGCCGTCGGGATGACAGCGCTGGGCTTTTAGCAGCACTCCTGACCCGGTGAAATCCATCCCTGCCGGGGAACAAAGCCACCGGGGACGGGAATCGCCTCCCGCCCCTGCCCACCGCACGCCAGCTCTCTTCCCCCCGCTCCTGCCTTGCAGTGGAAGCCTCTCTCCTCTCATCAGCACAGACAAGGCTAATTGGGGTGATAAAGAACTGGCTCCGAGTGCTGGCGTGGGCTGGAGGAACAAATGGTGCGGTGGTCACAGCTGGTGCTGCGGAGCCGGGAGAGGGAGCGGGTGTGAGGCAGGCTCCCGGCGCCCGAAGCTCCGTTAGCCCCTGCTGGCGGCGGGGCCGGGGGTTGCCTGTGTTTGGGATGCGCTGCTGCCACGGGGGCAGCCTGCGGGCGCGGCCGGTGAGGCAGGAGCCGGCAGCGAGCAGATGCTTTTTGTTTGGGGTTGATACTCATTTCTATCCCAGCTCGGGAAAAGGTGTAGAAAGGAATGTGCTCCGAAGAGTGCAGAGAGAGAGATAGGTCTAGGCTGGCTGCCAGGGATCCTGGAATGATATGGAAGGCAGCTAGGGGAGACAGGAGCAGATGGATTTGGCATACAGCTCATCACTCAGCCAAAAAAAAAAAAAAAGAAAAAAGGGAAAAAAAAGGAGGAGGGGGAGAAGGAAGAAAGCAGCCAGTTTTGGTAGGGGGAGGGTCATGAGGACTGACGGATGCGGCAGTGGGAGCTGGGGGAAGGGAGGATCAGGCCGGTCAGCATGTCTTCTGCTGCTGCTGTGGCAGTGCCAACAAGGAGATGCGGTGGTGGCCTCAGTTCCGAGCCCAGGAGGGCTCTCCCGGCTCTTGCAGCAGCCCTCTGGCACCTCCTCCTGGGCCACTACACATCAGGGCAACTGCTAAGGGCAGTGTCGAGCCAACCAAGCTCTAGGGAAGCTTGGTGAGGTGCCACAAGGACCATAGTTAATAAATAGCATCAGAGGATCATAGAATCATTTTGGTTGGAAGAGACCTCTAAGAACATCAAGTCCAACAATTAACCCAGCACCAAGAGGGACCAGCAGCTGCTGCTTCCACAGTGGGGGGTTCTGTGCACAGCTACATGGAGAGGTGAGACACATCCAGCACTGCTAACAGGCTCTGCACTGCCTTGCAGCTGTAGACAGGTGGGGGCTGGTCTCTTCTCCCAGGCACCCAGCACCAGAACAAGAGGACACAGTCTCAAACTGCACCAGGGGAAGTTTAGGCTTGAGGTGAGAAGAAAGTTCTTCACAGAAGGAGTTGTTGGCCATTGGAATGTGCTGCCCAGGGAGGTGGTGGAGTCCCTATCCCTGGAGGTGTTCAAAAAGGGATTGGATATGGCACTTGAAGCCATGGTTTAGTAGTCATGAGGTGTTGGGTGACAGGTTGGACTTGATGATCTTTGAGGTCTTTTCCAACCTTATTGATTCTATGATTCTAAATGCCCCCAGTGACAAAACATTGTTGTTCCCTGGAGAGGTGAGCTGCTTCCCATCAGCCTCACCCTGGCCACCAGGCACCTCTGCTTGTAGCTTGTTGAAACCCCTGTATGAAAACACCTCTGGAGAGGTCTGCTGAGGCTTCCTTTCACCTTTAACCCATGGTCACCTAATGCAACTCCACTGAAAAGCAGAACCTCATTAAATTTGGGTTAACATGCTTTCTTGGGGTCAACACCCAACCTGACTGAGTTTTGATGGCCTTGTTCCCACAGTAAGACAGTAAAACTACATGTTTTTCTTTCAGCTATTTCAGATCTTCTTTTCTTCTTTTAACAGACAGTAGCCTAAAGAATGTTGATGGGGTCAAAATCACTGATCTGAATCCATGCTCCATTTTCTAAGGCTTTCCAAAGCTGGAAAATGTATATGGAATGATTTAAAAACAGAGATATTTGTTTTTCTTACATCTCCTCTCTTCAGATAAACTCTTTCCAAAGCTTTTCCCAGACACCAGAAAAATTAAAGGACCTGGGAATCTTGGTGGACAAGTTCCCCGTGAGCCAACAGTATGTTCTTACAGCCAAGTAGGCCAATGGTCTCCTGGGGTGCACTAAGAGTGTGACCAGCAGGCTGAGGGAGGTTCTCCACCCATCTACTCAGCCCTTGGGAGGCCACATGAGTGGTACTGAGTCCAGTTCTGGGCTCTCCAGGAGAGACAAGGAACAACTAGAGAGAGTCCAACGGAGTTTATAAAGACACTGAGGAGCCTGGAGCATCTCTGTGAGGAGGACAGGCTGAGAGCCCTGGGGCTGTTGAGCCTGAAGAGCAGCCCCAGAGGGCATCTTCTCAGTGCTGATCAACAGCTAAAGAGTGGGAGAAGTTGGGCAAGAGGATGGGACCAGACTCTTCAGTGGTGCCCAGTGACAGGACAAGGGGCAAGAGGCACAAACTGGAACCCAGGAGGTTCCCTCTGAACAGGAATCAAAACTCTATTTTCTCTCTCCTCCTTGTAGCAACAAGCAGGAGGAAAGTTGGAATATTTGTTCTGGCTCTTGAGAGTTATCCATTTCAGAAGCCTTTTATGGTTCCTCGCTATGACTTCTTTGACCACCAGCATCCACCTCCATCTGCCTGTAGGACAGAGCAGAAAGCAGAGGTTCTTCTCAAGCCCAGGCTGGAAAGGGTCTGAATGTGGCACCACACATCCCCCGCTATGACATCTGCTAGGTATGAAGTGCATCAGTGATGGTGTTAGTGCCACAAGCTCTTCACACTCTCTCACATCTGCTGACACCTCTGCACCGTCCCCTGAAAACGTCACTGCTTTTAGCAAAGCACCAAATGCAGAGTGTCAGCAGCACCTTGGGTGCCATCAGCAGGAATATTCCTCCTGCTTGACAGATGTTTCGAGAGAGATGTGCAATTGCTTCTGAGACAGCTGCAGGCCTTAAGACGTTACTGTCCTCACCTTCAATGGGATCAGTTGTCCTGAAGCACAGAAGGGTTTGTAGGATTCATGGGGCAGTTATGGGACAGTAACTTCTCACAGAATCAGAGAATGGTTTGGCCTGTCCAACCCAACTTGGAATGTTTCCAGCGATGGAGCACCCCTCTAGGCAACCCGGGCCAGTGTTTCACCACCATCACAGTGAAGAACTTCTATCCCTTGTTTACTTTAAACCCATCTCCCCTTGAACTGTCCCAGCAGGCTAAAAAGTCTGTTCCCATCTTTCTTATCATCCCCTTTAAGTACCAAAAGGCTGCAATAAGGTCTCCCTGGAGCCAGGCTGAACAACCCCAATTCTCTCAGACCTCCTTCATAGCAGAGGGATTCCTGCCCTCAGACTATTTCCCACTGCTTCATTGTTGACCTTGGAAATACTGGGTTAACAGTTGGACTTGATGATCTTAAAAGTCTTTTCCAATCCACAAGAACTTCAGTTTCAGGAGCTGCCCCTGAGGACACTGCAGCTTCTCTGAAGGCAGCAAACACACCTATCACCAAATCCAGGGCTTCCATCAGCTGGCAAGGAGGAAAATGATGCATCCTAGGCTACAGCCCAACCAGGCTGGAGCAAAGCACAACTTCCCCTGTGTCCATGAGCTCCTGGAGACCAGCAGCATGTTTGTTTGTGGTGCTCTAGAAATGACTGATGGTAACAACATCTCCAGGTGGGATAGTAATGTATGACAGGAGACACCTAAGGCTGCTTCCACTGCTCAGCGTGTCCCTGCCTGTCCTGGAGCACACCACCTTTTACTCCTGTGTTCATTCACTGCCTCAGACCAGTCCAGCAGAAAGGTATCAGCTCTAATCATCCAGTTCCACATGGGAACCCTTCTGGAGACTCAAGGTGACATCAATGATGAAGCAGCATGGTAAGATGAATGAAAACCACCCCTAGGAGCTGTGTTTGGTTAGCACTGGGCTTGCACAGCTCTCAGACCCTCTCAAGTCTTTGACCTTTATGAAATGATTTAGAGGCCAACTGCCAGCAGGACACCATCTCAAAGGCACTGCAAAATTGTGGGTTTGAGTTCTTCTGCAAAGAATGGTGGTCTCCAGCACCAAGTACTTCAAAAACCTAACAAAACCAAAGAAAGGCTTTGAAACTACAAGTCCCCAAGTAACAAGATAAATGAAAAAAAATGGTTAGAATAGACCTTTAAGGTCCTCAAGTCCAACTGTTAACCCTGCACTGCCAGGGCATCACTAGACCATGTCCCTCAGCACCACATCTACACAGCTTTTCAATCCTCCCAGGGATGGTAACTGCACCACTGCCCCGAGCAGCCTGTTCCAGGGCTTCACTACCTTTCAGAGAAGGCATTTTTCTTAATGTCCAACCTAAACCTTCCCTGGTGCAGCTTGAGGTCATTTGCTCTTGTCCTATCACTGACACTGCCCTGCTCCTGCTGGCCACACTATTGCTGATCCAAGCCAAGATGCTGTTGGCCTTTATGGCCACCTGGGCACATATTGCTCGTGTTTCAGCCAGCTGTAGGCCAACAGCTCCAGATCCTTTTCCACCAGGAAGTTTCCAGCCACTCTGCCCTAAGCCTGGAGCATTCATGGGCTTGTTGTGACCCAGCCACACACAACATCATGAAGCATGGTTGCTGTGAAGCCAGGCAACAGCCAGGGAAGCACTGGGGATGAACCCAGTTGCACCAAATGGAGAGGCTGATGGCAACCAAGACAGAGGACTGAGTTTTCAGTGTGGGCTGGCAGAGAGGCCTTGGCTTTCAGGCCAAGAAGAAACCAGCAAGACCCACAGGAGGACTGCACAGGACAGGAGGAGACAGGGACAGCGAGCAAGGCTGGAATCCTTGGGGGAAGTGCTTTGGGAGGAGCCACTCTGTTTACTGTAGGTGCTGCTGAAAGGTGTCCTGAAGAAAGACAGCAATTAACAGGCCTGGAAAAAAAATGGCTTCTTTCCACAAAGTGCCTTTTAAGTATGTTTTTCGAGCCACTTTAAGGGTTAATGTTTAGCTGTTTATCCGGAGTTGTCGGATGTCAGCTCTTTCTTTTGACTCCTAATGGCTTATAGCCATCAGGAGGTGAAGACTGCTCAAAAGAGATGGTGTCAGGAATGTTTTTTTATGCCCACCAGCACCCACACACCTGCAGGAGCCTGTGCTTGCAGGACAGATAGTTTACATACTTGAACCTGTATCCCAGGGACAGAGATATAAACATGAAACCAGATCCCGTCCGACAGTGCTGCCGCAGCCCCTGGGCAGTACAAAAGGAGAGGTCTTTTCTCCCACCCCCTCCTCGAGTGACCACAAACAACAGTTGGGTTCAAGCCATCGCTCCCCAGCACAAACAAGCTCTGCTGGTCCAGCTTATGATTTTAGGGCCAGGTCCTGTACAGTTTTCAGCACCTTTGGCTTCTGCAAGCGCTGGTCACGAAACAAAAGGACCACTCTCAGGAGCAGACTTCAAAAACCAGCTGGGTCACAAATCAAAGCCCTCAGACAGGCAAGGTGAGAACAAAGAGGCAGGCTCCAAATCAATCAGAGCGCTGCTCACTCGTGACCTTCCCCAGACGAGAGGTGTCATTGAGCCTCATAATTACACCACAAGGTACAAACAGGCTGAGCAGTTGTAAATCCAACCACCCCAACCTCTCCTAGGGGCTTGTAAGCAGTGATGGTGGAGCTCATGTCCCTGACGACTAGATCCTTCCTTTTCCTCTTTTGCTCCCAGAAGTGACTGAGCCCTCCTGATCCCAACTCGTTAGGGAGTGAGGAGGCATGGGAAATGCTCTGATTTTGGAAAAGAGATGGCTTAGAAAACACATGGAAAGGGGAGATGTCCTGCTCCAGAAATGCTCTTTGCTTTGTGAAACTGGTTCCTCCTCTCCTGGCCATGCCTCGTGTAAGTGAGCTCACAGCACAGGGAGATTCAGTAGTGCCAGGACACGACTCAAAAGGGGCATCGCGTTGAAGTGTGCCATGAGTCTGGGAGGTGGCTCAGCAGTGAGGCAGATGCTGTGTCTGTCAGATTAGCACCCATGGCTTTGCATCTGGAACTGCTGCTGCATCCAGCCAGACGAGGGCAGAAGGAAATTACTGCGCCACAACATCTTCCCTATCCTCCTGCTGCCGGCCCAGGAGAAGAGCTTAAAAGAGCATCACACAGTAGTGATGAGGAGTTATGATACAATCATGAGAAGCTGGGGGGGTTTGTGGCCTGAAGGGGAGAGAAGGATCTGACAGTCAGAATTTGGAACTGGAGTCTGATTTTCAGCAGCTCTCTGCAGAAACATCAACCACCTTGCTGAACTCCCCCCCAAAGCAGGAGGGAGCTTGCAGATGCTGATTCTGCAGCCCAGGCTAAAGCACCAGCAGAAGCAGAGGAGAGACCTGTTATGATGGAAGTGTGCCCATGTGTTTAGAAACACCTTCATCAGGGAGATGTGCTTGAGAAGGGGGTTTGGGGCATGTGAACCTATGTCATAGAATCACAGAATGATCTGGGTCAGAGGGGACCTTTAAAGCTCATCCAGTCCAACCCCCCCTGCAGCCAGCAGGGACATCTGCAACTAGATCAAATTGCTTAGAGCCCTGTCCAACATGACCTGAAATGTTTCCAGGGATGAGGCATCTACCACCTCTCTGGGCAACCTGGGCTTTTGTCACCACCTTCACTGTAAACAATTTCTTCCTTCTCACCAGTTTAAATCTCTCCTTTTTAGTTTCAGGCCATCACCCCTTGTCCTGTCACAACAGGCCCTGATAAAAACCCTGTTCCCAGCTTTCTGATCACCCCTTTAAGTACTGAGAGGCCACCAGAGAGGTCTCTCTGGAGCCTTCTCTTCCCCAGGCTGAACAACCCCAACTCTCAGCCTGTCCTCACATCTTTGTGGCCCTAAATGATAGAACAGACTCATAGAATGGTTTGTGTTCAAAGAGACCTCTGAAGGTGATGTGGAAAATAAGGAGACTCTTTCCTATGTCAATATTTACTTTGGCAGAAGAGAAACTGGGTCAGTGCATAGGAGAGGAGCCTCAGATGAGCCTCTTGATGCTTCAGAAGTCAATGATGGAGCATCATCTGTGTGTCAGTATGAAATCAAATCTTCAGGGCACAGCCTGAATCTTCTGCAGTCTTTAGAAGACACATACCAGCCTCCTGCCAATCCTCAAGGACCTTGTGCCTCCTCTTTTTTAGAGAAGTTCCTTCCAAGACCAACCTTCATCCCAAGGGAAGACTTTGGCCAGCACACTCAGGTTCCAAGACTCTCAGGAAACTGTTCCTCAGACCCAGAAGCAAAGAAAAACCACAGAACTTCTCACTTCTCAAACATTTTCCCCCATGGCAGCTGGCAAATCCTTTCCTTTGCTTCTCATCCAAGTTGGACAAAATTACTGCAGAGAATCCCTCCTGCTCCCCTCCCCCCATGCAATGTAATCCCAGGGGAGAAATGGTTTCATGGGGACCTCCTGCTGTCTTGCATCTGATTTCCCTCCTAAGTATGGTATAGGGAAGCGTCTCGAGGGCTATGGCTGTGACCTCCATACAGCTCTTTTGTCAAGTGCCATTTCATTAAAAAATCAGCCTTTTAACTGTGGACACATTTCAACCTCACCAAATCTGCTAATTATTGACAGTTGGTGAAGAGGAGATTTCACTTGTTCCTCCTGTTAAACTGCATCTAATTAGTAATTACTGGTTCACTGTCATCTTTACTGCAATAATCCCACTGCACATTGGCTCATTAACCTTTTGCTTTTCTAAAGCAGCCTGCCAACAAGATGAAGGCTAAAACAGATTGGAAAACAATAGCTCAGCCTTGGATTTTAGGCTGTTTACTCCCCTTGTCCTGGAGATCCAAAAGGAAGATTATTTGTAAGAAAAGGCTTCAGCTGAAATCAACCTGATTCCAGAAGATGGCCTCTTTTGCCCCAACCAGCAACCAAGGCCTTTGAAACTTAACCCATGGTGAGGACAAGCTAGGGGATGGCTGCCCAGAGAGATTGTGGAGTCTCCTTCTCCAGAGAGATGCAAAACCCACCTGGATATGATCCTGAGCAACCTGCTGTGGATGACCCTCCTTCAGCAGAGAGGCTGGACTGGATGATCTCTAGAGGTTCATTCCAACCTTACCATTTGTGTTTCTGTTACTCTGTGAAGAATTTCTCTGCCATCACCTCTTGCTTCAGCTCCACTTCCCACCTGGGTTTATCCTTTACCACACCAAGCATGGGATGGTGGGTTTACAGCTCCATGGAAGTTCAGCAGCATCCACTTGGATGCTGAGAAAGGGATGATCTGGATGAGCAGGGACCAAAGGGTGGCAAATCAGTGGAGCAACCCCCTGGTTCTTTCTTTTTTGCTGCTACACTGAATTTCATTTGCACAAGTCCCATTTTCAGTTTGGAACTGTCACAGCTGTTTCTATTGGCAGTGCATAGCTGAGTAGGAGTTGTCAGTGGGGATGCTGGAGGATAGGCGGGTAGAGAAGAGATTCCCCGGGGGGCATGGGAGGCAGTTGGAGGTTGTGGGCTAAGTGCATTAACTAGATGTTTCTCCTAAACTTAACAGCAGTGAATTACTTAATGCAGAGAGATGCAGTTAGGTACTGGAGTTAACACTATGTTGGGATGCCAAGTGTATTTCTCAGCACCTTCAGCATGCTTGGTTGCAAAGACCCATGTCTTTAGCAGGCCTTTTATTCTGAGAAGGTGACCCTGAGAAGGTGCTGGAGCATGTCCAAAGGAGAGTACTGAAGCTGATGAAGGGTCTAGAACAGATGTCTGGTGAGGAGTGGCTGAGGGAAGTGGGGTTGTTCAGCTTGGAGAAAAGGAGGCTGAGGGGAGGGGGCTTGTCTCCAACTTCCAGAAAGGAGGAGGGGGTTGGGCTCTTCTCCCAAGGAGCAAGTGATAGGACAAGAGGAAATGGCCTCAAGTTGCATCAAGGGAGATTTAGTTTGTACATGATGAACAGTTTCTTCCCCATCAGGGTCGTCAAGGCCTAGCCCAGGCTGCCCAGGGCACTGATGCAGATCCCATCCCTGGAGGGACTGAAAAGCTGTGTAGATGTGGTGCTGAGGGACATGGCATGGAGGTGGACTTAGCAGTGCTGGGTTAACTCAACGATCTTAAGTGTCTCTTCCAACCAAAACAATTCCATGATTTTTAAACCAGGTATAGGTCTGAGGCAGCTACAGCTGATGTCATAAGGTGGTTGCATTTATCTCTCACATTCATTAGTGCATGGCTTCAGTTAGAATCACAGAATTGTTAGGGTTGGAAGGAACCTCAAGGATCAGCCAGTTCCAGCCCCCCTGCCATGGGCAGGGACACCTCACACTGCAGCAGGTTGCTCACAGCCACATCCAGCCTGGCCTTAAAAACCTCCAGGCATAAGGCTTCCACCATCTCCCTGGGCAACCTGTGCCAGTGTCTCACCACCTCTAATTCTGCTTGAAAACTCTGTGTAAGTTTGAGTCCTTTGAGAAGAGTGGAGTGAAGGTGGTCACTCAAGCTCCCAAGCTAAAACAAGAGCTTAGTAACACACCAGCTTCTGTGTTTGCTCTCCAAGTGAAGGAAAAGGATTGTGAATGTGTGATTCAGGGCAGAATTTGGCTCAGTTACAGTTCCTGGAAGGGCTGCTGCTCAGACCATAGTCATATTTCTGGAACAGAACAGGCCTATTACATGCTGGTGTTAATAATTTACTCTCTGGGTAGTGCTCATTATGGCAGCATCATCTCCTTTGTGCTCTGTTCATGGCTACTGCTTCAACTACTGTGCCCAGCTCTGGAGTCCTCAACACAGGGGAGACAGACATCTTCAAACAGGGCTGGAAGCCCTCTCCTGCAAGGCCAGGCTGAGAGAGTTGGTGCTGTTCAGCCTGGAGAAAAGGAGGCTCCAGAGAGGTGGCTTTCAGTGCTTAAAGGGCCCTATAGGAAAGCTGGGGACAGATTTTTTTAATCAGGGCCTGTTGTGACAGGACAAGGGGTGATGGTTTGAAACCAAAAGAGGGAGATTTAGACTAAATATAAGGAATACATTGTGGAATACAGTGAAGGTGGTGGGACACTGGCCCAGGTTGCCCAGAGAGGAACCATTCCAGGTCAGGTTGCTTGGGACTCTAAGCAACCTGCTTAAGCTGCCTGCAGGGGGGTTGGACTAGGTAACCTTGGAAGGTCCCTTCCAATCCCAACTATTCTGTGATTCTGCATTCTGAGAAATGCTTTTTTTGTAAGGAAACTCAGATTTGCCATCCAAACCCCTGATTAAATGGCTCTGGATCGATTGTCTCTCTTGCTCTGCTCACTTGAGCATCCCTGAGGTCAGTACCACTGAGATTGTGCAGAATGGGAGGAACACCCCCTGCACAACCACACGTTTCTAACGAACACAAACACTAACTGGAAGCCTGATCAGACCAGGCTAAGAACCTGATTCCTCAGTGCCAACAGATGTGGAGTCCAGCTGTGCACGCGCAGCTCCCTCCAGCCAAGCAGAACCAAGCTCCCAGTAGGCAGTGAGCTCCAGCAGCAGCTGTAATGGTTCCTCTTCACTGCCACGGAGCGTGGGCAGGGAGCACGTCATTCTGTTTGATCTCCTAATCAGCGCTGATTCATGTTTACACTGCAGAGAACATTTCATCTGCTCCAGAAGGTCATTTTCAAGGGATGCTGCACGGTTTCAGTAGTGCCTGATGCCTGCAGTTGGAATAGCCTTTGAAGGAAGCCAGCCCTTAATTTGTCCTGTGGGCTGCATTCATTCAGCTGTTAGCAACAACATGATTTCTCACGCTGTACTATCAGAGACTCTACATCACAAATTAGCTGTCATCCAGAAAGCTCCAGCACAAAAGGGATAAAGACCTCATGAGCTTCATTTTTAGGTAGAGAAGCTACAGCAATGAATAATTATTTTTGTAGCACCCAAACTGTTTAGCTCTGAATTTTTGAGCCACACTAGAACTCATTCTGCTCAGGGATTTGACTTTCTCAGCTCAGGCTCTGCTCACTGAGGCACTTTCTGCAGTTCAGGGCAGGGTTGCACAGCCAGGGGCTGCTCCTAGCAGTGAAAAACTGATGGGGAGAGCTCCTGCCAAAGGCTGAGCTGCAGAGAGGCTCATGACCTAGACTGGCTCCTGGGCACACCAAGGGCACTGCTACATCCTGTGTGCCTCCTTGGGGTGCAGGAAGTCAGAGGTGGCACTTGCAGGGAGGAGTGGACAGGACAGGTGACCCTGAGCTGACCAATAAGGGATTGCAGCTCACAGACATCATCTTCAGGAGAAAGCTGAGGGATCACCAGGGTCAAACCTCTTCCTCAATGGCCAGTGTCCCAGCAAGACTCTGTCCCTTCTGCCTTCAATCCCAACCCATGTGTTCCTGAATCCAGCTCCTGCATCTGGTTCTGCTGAGTCCAGTCTGGGACTTCTCCAGTGCCTGCCCGGAGCATCACTGGTGACAAGGGTGACATCATTGCCATCAGGGGGTTGGATTGGATATTGGTTTATTATTCTCATTTCTACCCCAGCTGTCTAGTTTCATTCCCACCCTATCAGTCTCTCTCCCTTATTCCCTTTGGGAAGGCAGAGGGGTTTGTGGAGAGCCTCTGACACTTTGCCTAGTGGCCAGCCCAGCCCTAACCCTTGCCAGGTACCAAAACTTTGGTTGCCACTGACCTTAGCAGGAACTTCCTGTCCCAGGGAAGCTGGAAATGTAGAAAATGCTGAATTTCAAGCCAGAATTGTAGGAGGAGTTTCCTGTCTCTGGTGAAAGAATGGTTGGATTTGGCCAATGCTCTTAGACACCTATGTCATCAGTGAGAAAATAAACAATGACTGTTGCATAAGGCTTGAGATGACACCAAATCTGGGCAAGTGGCAAGTAATTAAGAGACTAAGCAACCAGCACAGGATCACAGCTAAACCCTGAGGGACAGGGAGCTGAGGTTGAGCTCGCCAAAGTGATTAATGTGCTCTGTGGATGTTCAAGCAGAAGCAGGCAAATCACACTGCTCCTGCAACTTCTTACTGGAATATTGTGTCTGCTTCTCATGGAAGTCCTCCAAAAAGGATGTTGGCTAATTAGAAAAAGTTTAAGGAAGAGCCATATGAATCATTAAAGCTTCAGAAAACACGTCTTTTAGCAAGAGATTCCAAGATTGAGCTATAGTCTGTTTCTTAAAGAGAAGATTAAAGGACAGTTTTATCTCACCCTGTAAACAGCTAGAAGGACAACAAAAAATCTGCAGCACGTTTTTCAGTCTAGCAGACAAGTGTACAACAGGATTCCCTGGCTACAAGTTGTGAATAAACCCATCCAGACCGAAACAAAAATGAATTAGCCAGCAGAGACTCTGACAGCAGCTCCTCGGCAACTGCTCTAGATGACACCGAAGGGACTCCAGTGAAGTCCTTTGCTCTGGGAGAGGTTCTACCACTCTGCCATAGTGATATCTGCAAGTCCATAAACTCCAAACACCAAATGATCAAAATTAATGACAAGGTGAAATACACCTTAGCAATTTGTTCAGCTGACTTAGGTACAAATGATTTCATTACTCATTCTTGGTTAATTTTCCTCTGTTCACCCCCAGGCTGTGTGAAAGATGAAAAGGCAGAAACCCTCCAAGAAGCTCTGGGAAAGTTCATCCCCATCACATAGGTATCTCAGGTTCTTTACTGATGAACAAAGAATTGTTTCCACTATGCTAACACCAAGCAAACATCACTGCCATGGGAGAGGGGGAGCTGCACCATGTCCTCCTCCGTGTAGCTCAGCTCTGACTAAGTTCACATTCCCCTGCATGGCAGGATGAACCCAGCTGGAATCTCGGAGCAGAAGGCATCAGTCAGAAACCCCAACATCCCCTGACTTGTGATCTGACCAGATCTGACCTGGATATCACTAAAGAGGAGCCAGATACCCTCTGTGCTGTCTGAGACACTCCCCTGACTGGCAATCAAGCAAGCAGAACATTTTCCTCAGACATTTAAAACTCCACCTTATTCCTACCTGGCTGTCCCCTGATCCCTGGTGTTTAAATCACTACATATTCTCCACATGGGAGAGGCCTGAAGCAGATCACCAAGCATGTACTGACCTCAGACATCTGTGGGAAGAGACTGATGGCCAAGGGGAGGGCCAGGCCAAAGGCAGCGAGGCACACAAGGCTTTGGACTGGGAGAATCATCCGGGGTCGAGACCTCAGCAGTGATGTTCTGGAAAGAAAGGGCTTCATTAGACCACTTCATAGACCAGGGGAGTGCATGCCATCATCAGAAGGGACATTAGTGTTCACCCAGACCCACAGCTTCCCCCTCCTAATTATTCTAGGTTCCTTCTTAGCAGGTCACCAACAAGTAGCAGTAAGACAAGGGGCAATGGCTTTAAATAAAAGCAGGGTAGACTTAGACTGGACATCAGGAAGAAGTTCTTTACTGTGAGGGTGCTGGAACACTGGAATAGTTTGCCCAGAGAGATGGTGGAAGCCCCATCCCTGGAGACATTCAAGGTCAGGCTTGTTGGGGCTCTGAGGAGCTTGCTCTAGTTAGCAATGTTCCTGCTGACTGCAGGGGGCAGGAACTAGATGACCTCTACAGGCCCCTTCCAACCCAAACCATGCTGTGATTTTATGATCAGGACAGACAGAGGAGAGATGCACACTAAGACTAAGGCTGTAGCTGATGACCCAGCAGCAAATATGCTGACGCTGCCTTGCTAGTATCTACTGAACACTGCAGCAAAACTCCTTGTCAAGTTGCTGATCAATATCCACTTTTCCCCCCGCTTCAAACTGGTAGAAAACAGTCTCAGGTTGCTCAGAGTTCTGTCCAGCTTGAGTCAGGAGAGACAAGGAACTACTGGGGAGAGTACAACAGAGTACAAAGATGTTGAAGGGTCTGGGAAGTCTCTGTGAGGAGGCAAGTCTGAGAACCCTGGGGCTGTTTAGCATGGAGAAGAGCAGTCTGAGAGGGGATCTGATCAGTGCTCAGCAAGAGCTAAATGGAGGGGACTAGAGGATGGGGCCAGACTCTTTCCAGTGGTGCCCAGTGACAGGACAAGGGGCAACAGGCACAAACTGGAATCCAGGAGGTTCCATCTGAACAGGAGGAAAAAGAATCTTTGCTGTTAGGGTGCTGGAGCTCTGAAGCAGGCTGCCCAGAGAGGCTGTGCAGTCTCCTTCTCCAGAGAGATTTCAGCCCCACCGTGGACCCTGTGATCCTGGGCAAGCTGCTGTGGGTGATCCTGCTTTAGCAGGAGGGTTGGACTGGATGATCTCCAGAGTTCCCTTCCAGTCCATATTATGCTGGGATTCTGTGATTCTGTCATTTCTACTCCTATGTGCTCTATTCACAAGGCTCCCACCAAAACAAAGCCATCTGGCTCTCCCCACATCAGGCCATGCCACTGGCATCCTCTGCCACAGGCACAAGTTGCAGGCAGCTCGCCCCATGGGGCCCATGCCTGCAGCCAATGCCTGCAGCCAATGCAAGCTAACAGATTATTTCAACCCCCATCTACTCCACGTTTCCTGCAGGCTACCAACATGCACCTGATGAATTCTAAGGGAGCAGCTGATGTGTGGGAACTTGTTACCCTGCTGCACGTTGTCTGTGTGTCTGAACATTCCGACTCTTCGCCCTTTGCTAGCACTGCTTGCTGAAAGCTGTCTTCATCTTGAGAAGGTCTGGGGGAAGTGGGGAAGGAAAACAAGATCCAGAGCCTTAACTCCTCCAATATTGCAGTTCCTCACTAATAAGCTATTGAGACGGAGTTGATCCTATCAATTCGTGCTGTGAAAGCCAAGCTTCTGTTCTCCAATATTGAGCTGCTTTGTTTTGTGTAGAGCACAAACTAACCTAAAAGACTCCTGCAGAAGCCCTGAAGGGTTTCACCCGAGCCAGGAAAGCAGGTTACTTCCCTCCACACTTTTTCACAAACACCACCTTGGACAACTGCCATCATTAGGTGGAGATAACTAATCCCTGGGATGCAGAGGGGCAACTCCTGGAACAGATTTCTCCTCCTGCTGGAGCTGTTGTGATCCATGAGAGCCCTTGTTGAGAAAATCATGCGACCAGCATCCCTCCAGCCTCCCGGGAGGACAGTTTAGAAGCAAGATATCACTGCTTATACCACCCCTGACATCTTCATTTGGAAGCTGCACCCTCTTTAATTACTACCCTGTTGGGGACCTTATAATCACCCAAGCAAAAACTCAACCAATTTGAAATGATCCCCAGCGCAGCCCCCAGGTGTGATTTCCAGGAGAGCTTCAGACACAGGCCAGTTCAAATCACAAGGGCTAACCTCCTAATTAAGAAGAGTTAAGGCTTGATTCAAAAAGGAGAGGGGACTAATTAACACATGGAGTGTAATGTCTTAATTGGGATTCAGATTCTCAAATTTGTGTGGTTCAGAATAAATGACTCATAATACACTGAGAGGTCCACTTTGCTTATGTCCCAAGGATGCTTGTTCTCCACACAGATCTCAGAAGAATATTAAATGTTGCCTTTGGTTAGCTGTGAAAAAATCCAGACCCCTCTTTCCAGCCATTAGCTCCCCCTCCCCCACTGGAAAGGAAAGATTATCTTATAGAATCATAGATAGTGTTGGGTTGGAATGGACCTTTCAAGGTCACCTAGTCCAAACCTCCCTACAGTCAGCAGGGCCATCTGCAACTAGAGCAGGTTGCTCAGAGCCCCATCCAACCTGACCCAGGTTCCAGGGATGGGACATCTCCCACCTCTCTGGGCAACCTGGACCAATATCTCATCACCCTCAGCGTAAAAGATGTCTTACTTCCCTCTAGTCTACATCTCCCCTCTTTTAGTTTCAAACCATCACCCCTTGTCCCGTCGCAGCAGCCCCTGATGAAAAGCCTGTCCTCAGCTCTCCTGACAGTCCAACTTCACCAGTCCCATCTTGGAGATCTGCTCAATGCTTATCTATAACAGCTAAATGGTAGGGGTCAAGAGGATGGGGCCAGGCTCTTTTCAGTGGTGCCCAGTGACAGGACAAGGGGCAATGGGCACAAACTTGAGCCCTGGAGATATTCAAGGTGAGGCTCGACAGGCCTCTGGGCAACTTGATCTACTTGAGGATGACCCTGCTGACTGCAGAGGGGGCTGGACTGGATGACCTGTGGAGATCCAGCCCAGCCCAGCCCATTCTATGATTCTATGATCTCTGGAGGTCCCTTCCAACCCCCACCATTCTGTGATGCTAGGCAGCAGTCACTCGCAGATACACCTTCAGCAGCTAGACCTTACGAGGACCATTTCAATATGCATGAGCGTGCCTGTAGGTAGGTATCTACACAGACACATGCACACTTGTGCAGACAGTACATCTGCTCCGTGGAGACAGTGTGTTGTAGCTCTTGTAAATACACCTTCATTCAACTTTCATCACATTGTTCATTAGTGGTTTAAATTTTGCATAATTTGGCAGCTGCCTCTGGCGTTTCTTGAGAGGTGCTGTAATTTATTCCATATGGAAGTCAGTCGCTGTACTAAAAAGGAGTTATCAGGTTCAGTGAACCAGAGCTGTATTTGTCTAGAAGGAGGTGTCAGATGCTAAGCTAAATATGACAGGAGTTAACCAAAGTCTCCCAGCTGACAGATTCTGAGGGGTTTCTGGAGTGTTTGGTGTAAACAGGTTCAAAGCTAATACACACATCGCGAGACGCCGAGGATGCCGGCAGGGCAAGAGAAGCACTGGGGGATGAAGCTCTGGGTGTCCTGAGGCACCCCAGAGCCCAGGGATCAAAACATCCCTCTGATCTGCACCCAAATTTTGGGGTGGTTGCACTACCCCAGGATTCCAGAGGCTGAGGTTCTCAACATTCCAAGGCCAGCCCCGTACTGTATCTCTGCTTCATCAAGCCCGTTGGGTCTCTGCTATCTGCTGAGTCTTTCTGAGCTCTTCTCACCCATTTGGGGTCCTTTTGGGAATGCTGAGAAATTCCTCCACCTCTGTCTGCTGTCCTGTCCAGCCAGGCCACCGCTGTCCCCATCAAGGAGCATCTCCTGCTCTCAGCTGCAGCCCCAGTGCCCCCTCCAGAGGACCCATTGGATGCAAAGTGAGCGAGCTTGGGGATTTTTGTGCTTGATTGACATAATTAAAGGAGCAGTTTCAATGTTTACTCTGCAAGCAGCCACAGCAGTTTAAGGTGTCACTGCTGGCAGCTGCTTAGTCTAAACAAACTCCAGCGAGGGTTTAGCTGGACGCAGAGACTTTGCGCCTCAGAGGAGGGAGAGCAGCAGCAGGAAACGTCCTGCACACACTGTCACAATGAGAGTATCTCCAGCAGAAGGCCAACAACACAAGGGCCAGGGGGGTCTTCTACCTCACACACACTTCTGCAGCGGTTTAAGCTGAGGAAAACACCCTTCCAGCACCACAAAAGCATGGGCTGAGCACTGGCTACCCACCAAGAGAATCTCTGTTTCTCATGGCTACACTGACTCAGGATGCTGACCCTGCTCCTGCAGCTCTGCCACAAGGCCAGGATGATGTGGAGGTGAAGAACAAGCAGAAATGCTCCTCTTCTATGGACACAAATACTCCTGCTCCTCACTCCTCTCTCACCTTTTGCCCACTGCCAACAGCTCCAGATGTATCTCTCCTTCATAAACATTGCAGTCAGCACTAGGGCCTCCTCTTGTCTAGCCTAACACCCATGAGCTCCTGGAGCCCATTCTCAGACCTTCTGCTGTGCTCTAGACACAACTCTGAGGTTGCTTGTCCCATGTGGCAGAGACATGACAAAAGGAGATAAGAAGAGCTTACATTCTTTAACCTCCACTGCCAGGCATTACCTTCAAGTGTCTACAGCAGATATTGCTGGTGGCCTGAGCTTGTCCACCACTTGTCCAGACCACAGGATCCACGTGCCACCAGATTTGGGCTCTTCCACCACAGAGTTCAGCCTACACAGGAACCTGAGACTGCACTCTACACAGACCTGGGTAGTCTACACTGCTTCAACTCTGCAAGGAGTTGGAATGTGGACAAAGCTACTGGAGAATTCTTGGATGATGTCTGGGAGAAACCTCCACCATTTCCCAAATTTCATCAGAACTGCCTGACAAAAGGATTCTCAGAAGCATCTGAATAAAGGGAACTGTCTGAGGGAATAGAAGTCCATCATGATCCAGGGCATGCAGTTGTTCCCACACATCTCTGTGACATGGAGCTCCTAAAGACTGCTCCCAGTTACATCCCATAGATCATAGAATCACTTTGGTTGGAAAAGACCTTTAAGATCATTGAGACCAACCATCTACCCAGCCCTGCCAGGTCACCACTAAACCACATTCCTCAGCACCACATCCACACAGCTTCAAAATCCCTCCAGGGATGGAATCACCACCACTGCCCTGGGCAGCCTGTTCCAGGGCTTGACAACCCTTATGGGGAAGAAATTGTTCCTCATGTCCAACCTAAAACCTCCCCTGGCACAACTTGAGGTTATTTCCTCTTGTCCTATCACTGGCTCTGTGGGAAAAGTGGTCAACACCCAGCTCAATCCAATGTCCTTTCAGGAACTTCATAGAATCATAGAATCAATACGGTTGGAAAAGACCTCAAAGATCATCAAGTCCAACCTGTCACCCAAGACCTCATGACTATTAAACAATGGCACCAAATGCCACATCCAATCCCCTCTTGAACACCTCTAGGGACTCCACCACTTCCCTGGGCAGCACATTCACAGAATCACAGAAACACCAAGGCTGGAAGAGACCTCAAAGATCATCAAGTCCAACCTGTCACCACAGACCTCATGACTAAACCATGGCACCACGTGCCACGTCCGATCTCCTCTTGAACACCTTTGGGCATGAGCTGAGTGGATACCTGTGGTTCTAGAGGGAGATCTCAGAGACCCATCATCTTTAACCCATTTCTTTGCATCTCTTGAACACCTCCAGGGATGGTGACTCCACCACCTCCCTGGGCAGCACGTTCACAGAATCACCAAGGCTGGAAGAGACCTCAAAGATCATCGAGTCCAACCTGTCGCCACAGACCTCATGACTAAACCACGGCACCAATCCCTCTTAGAACACCTCCACGTCCAATCCCTCTTAGAACACCTCCAGGGATGATGACTCCACCACCTCCCTGGGCAGCACATTCACAGAATCACCGAATCACCAAGGCTGGAAGAGACCTCAAAGATCGTCAAGTCCAACCTGTCGCCACAGACCTCATGACTAAACCATGGCACCAAGTGCCACATCCAATCCCCTCTTGAACACCTGCAGGGATGGTGACTCCACCACCTCCCTGGGCAGCCCATTCCAACAGCCAGAAGGCCTCCCCTCAGCCTCCTTTTCTCCAGGCTGAACAACCCCACTTCCCTCAGCTGCTCCTCACAAGACTTCTGCTCCAGACCCTTCGCCAGCTCCGTCACCCATCTCCGGGCGCACTCCTTTTGTCTCCTGGCTGCTGCGAACCTGCGACTTGCCGGTATTAAAGCTGCCAGCAGGGACATTATTTATAAACCCTCACCCAGCATACATCTGCCCAAAACAACTGACACCGTGTTCCCCGCGTGGCATATGCGGGCTGAAAATAAACATTGCTGCTATCTGCTCGCTGCTGCAAGGGAGCGGCCAAGCAGCAGGAAATGCATGAAACATGGGGAAGGAACGGCGCGCCGCCGAGCTCGGCGGTGGGAGGGAGCTTGGAGAGCAGGGAAGGCGGCCCTGGGAGTTAAAATACACAGCAGGCAAAAGGGAAGAGAGAAGCCAAGAGAGCTGAAAAAAAAAAAAAACGAAGAGGAGAAAAAAAATGGCACAAGAGACGAGAGAGGCAGCTGGGGGAGTTAAAACATGCAGATGGAGAGATGGCTGAGAGAGAGGAAAGACCTGGATCCAAGTGGAAAGACGGCGACCGGGAACTGGCCACTTAAAATAAACTTTCTGGAATGCCGAGATGCCAAGGAGGGGGAGGCAGAGTTTTGCAGGGAGCTGACAACCGCTGCTGGGAGCGCGTGGCACCGGGGCAGCTGCCGCCCCGCTGCGGCGCTCGCACCCGCGGCCCCCTGGCCGCTGTCCTCCTTCACCGCGGCCTCGGATGCGGACGACTCGATAGAGGATCCGGATTGTGACTCCCGATCCCAGAGCTCCAGCCTCCAAACAAGGAGCTGTCACTCTTGTCCCTCTCATTTGTGGGGGCTCCCAGGGTTTCCCTGGCTGAGCTGCTAATCCATGCCTTCACCTGACTCCATTAAAAACACCCCAGGCTAACTCAAATGCTACCAAACTAGAAAAGTTAAACTTCTCACCAGATGCTCCCAGTCTTTTCCTCAACGAGTTTTCACCTCTGACTCTGCCCTTCAGCAGAAAACTTTAAAAGACCTCTGAGCTGACACCAGGACTGCAGCCCCCTTGGCCACGGGCAGGGATGTTCTCACAGAATCCCAGCACAGTGGGGGTTGAAAGCAACTTCTGAGGATCATCTAATCTAACCCTCCTGCTCAAGCAGGGTCACTCACAGCAGCTTGCCCAGGATCCCAATGAACAGGTGGGTTTGGAATCTCTCCAGAGAAGGAGACTCCACAACCTCTCTGGGCAGCCTGCTCTGGGTCTCCAGCACCCTCACAGCAAAGAAGTTTTTCCTCCTGTTCAGACCAACCTCCTGGTTCCAGTTTGTGCTCACTGTCCCTTGGCACCACTGAAACCATGTCCCTCAGCACCATACCTACACAGCTTTTCTACCCCACTAGGGATGTGGAGTCCACTAGTACCCTGGACAGCCTGGACCAGGCCTTGATAACCCTTTAGGGGAAGAAATTGTTCCTAATGTCCAACCTCCCCTGGCACAACTTGAGGCTGTCTTCTTTTGTCATTTAGTATGCTCCTTGGGAGAAGAGACTGAACTCACCTTGGCCTAACCTCCTTTCAGACAGCTGTAGAGAGCCAGAAGGTTTCTCCTCAGCCTCCTTTTCTCCAGGCTGAACAACCCCAGGTCCCTCAGCTGCTCCTCACAAGACTTCTACGTTAGACCTTCCCCTTCTCTGGACACATCCCATCACCTCAATGTCCTTCTTGGAGTGAAAGGCCCAAAACTGAACTCAATATGTGAGGTGTAGCCTCACCAGCACTGAGTACTGGTCACTGCCCTGGTCCTTCTGGTCATACTATTGCTGATGCAAGCCAGTCCTTTGGGGTTTTTCCCCAGTACAAGCTAGTTTTATTTAAGCTCGTGGATGCTTAGCACGACCCATGACAGTCCTCAGTGTGTCCTTTGCAGACAAGAATTTTAAGACCATTTTTGCACATTAAAGATTTTTGTCTGTTCATGTTGATAACCAGGATTGCAAAACTCCTCTGGATTGCAGCAATAAAATAGTTTACCCTCTGGGGTGATCTCCTCTGGATGAAGTAAACACCAGTGTAGGGTTAGACTGGAACCAGTGCCTGCATGAAGCCCCCAGCCCACACAGCCACTTTGGTCTGAAGCCTCAGAGAGAGAGAAAGGCAAAAAGAATGAGCTCTGTGGTAAGAACATCACAAATCAGTGGCATTTCTGAAGTGTCTGGCATGTGGACAGATGAAAACAGAAGTCCTCCTAACTGACAACAGTAAAGCAGCTTTGATGGGATTATAAAGGCTGGAATCATGCATCTGAATTTGAAGCAGGGAAGCTGCCAAGATGCTGGGCTACAAAGACAGAGACAATCCCTGCTCTTCATACATGTGACTGAGCAAGCCCTGAGTAAGGTACTCCAGAGTAAGACATGGTCAGTCCTGAGCACCTGCCCTGCTGGGGGGATCCTGTGGGTGACACGGGGCCCAGGGCAGGCTGCAGGGCTTTTTACTGTCAAAGAGAAGCATGAAGTAAAAATCATAGAATCACAGAATGGTTTGGGTGAGAAGGGACCTTTCTTCCAGTCCAACTCCCCTGCAGTCAGCAGGGACATCTGCAACTAGAGCAGGTTGCTCAGAGCCCTGTTCAGCCTGATCTGAAATGTTTCCAGGGATGGGGCATCTCCCACCTCTCTGGACAGCCTGGGCTGGGGTCTCACCACCCTCAGTGTAAAACGTTTCTTCCTTGTCTCTAGTCTAAATCTCCTCTTTTAGTTTCAAACCATCACCCCTTGTCCTGTCACAAGAGGCTCTGATTAAAAGCCTGTTCCCAGCTTTCTTCTTGGCCCCTTTAAGCACTGAAGAGCCACCAGAAGGTCTCCCTGGAGCCTTCTCCAGGCTGAACAACCCCAACTCCCTCAGCCTGGCCTCGCAGCAGAGGTGTTCCAGCCCTTGGAATATTTTCAGGGTGACTGGAATCCATCCCTTGTCATCGTGTGTGTCCAGCAGCCATCTCCAAACAGTGGCATGCAGCATTACCAAGACTGTGCCACCACCACCACCACCACCACAGTCCCTTTGAGAAAGAGAGCAAGCCAGTGCATTCTGGCTGGAAAGGGCTGAAAGGACTTCCTTCAGAGTTCCCAAAAGACAGTCTGTATGCCCTCCCCATAGCCAGGCCTTGGTGACCCCCTCCAGGTGCTGGAGGGGTACTAGAATACATCAGTGTGTTTAAACTCAGATGTTAAAGATCAGTCTCTAAACCTACAGGAGCAGCCCTGACCCTTCCATTAAGGACATAACATTGCCCGGGGGTGTTTCTACAAGGGTAAACAAGGCTAACCACAGCTAGGGGTTATCCCTAATGGTACTAATTGCTATTTACTTTGTCAGAGGAGTGGCTTAGCCATTATCAACAGATTTGTTTAAAGAGTGCTTCCAGCTTGGCTGTCTGGACAAAGGTAGCAAGCCCTTTAGCACCTCCATCTTTCAATACCCTAATCAGTCTCCAGAGGTTGGCAAGGTGATCCCCACCCCATGGATCATTCATGCAGAAATGAACTGCTGATGAGCGTCCTAAGGAGCTAGGAGCATCCAGAAGCTCCAAACAGACTCACAGCATCTCTGGGCAGAAGAAAAAGTAGAGGTGATGGAAATCAGGGTGGGAAATGACAACAGAGAGGGCAACAGGGGTGGGGGGTTTGTTTGTTTGGGTTTTTTTTTCTTTTGCTATTAAGAGCTCTGAGAGGAGATAATTAGACATGAAATAGTAACCCAGCTCTTTCCTGCCAGCTCTCCTAGCACTGATGCCCCATTGAGAAATCTTCCAAGAGAGATTCTGGCTTTAACAGTGATAGAGAACAAACTTCTGCACAACATGTGATGCATATACTCTTCTGAGGAAGTCCAAGCCACAGGACATCACTGAAAAAAAGTACAAGTGAATTCCAGCAGGGCATAAGCAAGGCCAGCAGTGGCCACGGTGGTCTGGATGGGCCATGTGGTCAGCAAGTCCCTACAGTCCTAATCACTGGCTGAGCAGGAGCAAAGACCCTCAGTCTGACTCCACATGGCAGCTCTAATGCGGACTGAAAACCTATAGACACTTTCCCACTGAGTTCAGAGAGCTTGGGGTCACACTGACCTACAGAACAGAGTTACTTACTTTTCCAGTATGGACATAATAATTGGAGGTAGAACCAGTATAGGCATTGGCAGGACCACTCGAGTCAGGGCCGTTTCTAGCAGCGCCTGGAAAGGAAAAGCAAACAAACAAACAAACTCAAACATGTTTCAAACCAATCTCAGGATGTAGCTGGGTGGAGAAATCAGCATGTGGGCACACAAATTGTTTGCCTGGCCCTTCTTCTGCGACACATGGGAGGGGATGTATCAACACCCCCCCCCCCCTTTCAGCCTTGCTGTCATAGACCCAGCAGGACAAACAGAGACACCTAAGAGCTTCCCTGGTTTCACTTTATGTGACCAAGAGTGCCCCAGTGTCATATTCCTACGGAAACATGTTAGTGCTGCTTGGAGAAAGAAAGAGCCAAACAGCCACCTGGAAGATGTTCTAAGGAGCAATATCTCAGCAGCCTCAACCCTTCCTCCCCAAACTGCGTTTCAGTGGTGTGCTGAGGGACTGCATCACCTTACTGCCTGCTCCACAACTTGTTTCTGGATTTTAATCACCGGTGGTTCATGGTAACACACAGGGCTCCCCTCTCCCAGGAAGACACCTAACTGTGGAGCTATGGTTGCTGCTTCCCCCAGCAAGATTCAAGCAGCAGCAAATGAAGCAGCATGACATGTTTAAATCATCCTGAGAGGAGACCTGGAGAAGATGGTGGGGTCATCTACCAAGGAGTCTTCATTTCTCTTATCCAATCAGCTTTGCCAGAACCCACCTGTGATGCCTCAAGCACTGGGACCACACATGGGGCTTGGGCAGACTTAGGCAGAGGCTGCTGCAGATTCTGTATGGAAATGATGAAACTTCTGTCACAGAATCATCTAGGTTGGAATAGGATCATTGAGTCCAACCATTAACACAGCACTGCCAACACAGGCAGGCTTGGGAGCACTCAGTCCTTGCAAATGGGAGAAGGTGAGGAGATTTAATAAATGTTTATAAATATCTGAGGGCTGGGGGTCAAGAGGGAGGGGACAGGGACAGGCTCTGCTCAGTTGCACCCTGGGATAGGAGAAGGGGCAGTGGATATAAACTCCAGCACAGGAGGTTCCACCTCAACATGAGGGGGAAATTCTGCACTGTGAGGGTCACAGAGCACTGGAACAGGTGCCCCAGAGAGGTTGTGTAGTCTCCTTCTCTGGAGACTTTCAAGACCCATCTGGGTGTGTTCCTGTGTGACCTGTGCTAGATTCTCTGGTCCAGCTCTGTCAGGGGGGTTGGACTTGATGATCTTCGGAGATCCCTTCCAACCTCTAACACCCTGTGACCCTGTGCTCTCAGAGAAGCACAGATGTTTTATGCTAAGGAGCTGCCAAATTTTCCACCACAAAACCCAGTACTGAGCTATTCAGAAAGAAGCCCCAGAATTAGATGGCAGCTGAGCAGAAGTTGTCAGAAGGCTCAGATTGGCTGGTTGCACTCCTCCTAACTCACACTTCCATCTCCTTCCCTTTGAATCTTTATTTTGTACGTTGGCTGTCTTCAACCCAGCCATTAGGATGGAGAGGGGAAGCTGGGTCCTGAAGCCAGTTAATGGAAGTGAGGAAAACTGGCTCAAATAAGTATCTCCAAGCCCTTCAACAGATTGTTTTAATCTCCCTGTTAAACAACAATATGGAGAGATATTAGAGATCTCCCAGTGCTCGATGAGGACTGTAAATCTGTACATTAATTGCTGTCTACAAAGTGCCTTAAGAGCCTTGGACAGAAGGAGTGAGAGAAATGCCAAGCATTATATTATTAACTCCTCTGCCTGGGCGTGTGCTTCGCTACATGCTTTCCATTTCAGATTAAAGCCCACTTGGAAACAACATGCCTCAGACAGTCAGATGATGCTCAGAAGGCAAAACTCTGGAAGAAAGGAAGAAAAGGGAATAATTGCAGGCAGATGGCAGAGAGTGGAAGGTTAGAGGGGAAAACAAACTAGGTGTTAGGATGAGGATGAAAACATCTGGCTCGCAAAGCTCTGGCTGGCAATTGTTAACGCAGCTTCGCCACGGTGGGGGTTAAAAAGCTCCTCAGCTTGGGAATGAAGCCTTCCTCATTTAGAAAAAGGTGTAAGCTAGCTTTGCTTTGCATTCAACATCAACTGCTTACAAGTTCCCACAAAGACATCCTAAGGCTGTGAAAGAATCAGGGTAATACACCAGGATCCTCCTGATGTCACTCTGAACCCCTCCGGGTCAGCCACCAGCGAGCACACTCAGCTTGGTGGCTACACGACCACATGGGGCAGGTATAACTCAGGTATTAAGTTGTGCTGCTTTGTCCTTCCTGCATGGTGAGCAGCCTCAGCCATTCCCTGCTTTCAAGGAATTGATTCCTAAAGGCTGTGGGCCTGGTTGAGCCTGGAAGTCAGCTGCCTCCAAGCTGCTCAGGAAGATCAGGAGCACATACATGTCTTGCAGCAATTCTGGAAGACCCAACGATGTTTCCATTGTTGTCCAAAACATCAATTCCTTCTTCCAGCTCCGTGTGCCTCATCAGGACAACGTTGCAGATATTGGCACTAGCTGAGGATGAGAAAAAGCAGGATGATTAGCAGCGCAGGCCTGGACAATACCAAATGGCAGGCTTCTGTTTGCCGTGACAGCCCTTCAGCTTCGCTTCCATCAGGCTGCCAAGAAGTTTCTGCAAGTCAAGAAGCCACTCTTATTCCAAGACAAAGATGTGATTCTTTAGAGGAAAATAAGAACCAAGATCGTTTTCTTTTACTTGCAAATGGATCTTTTGCCACAATCAGGACTGTGTTGATGGGAAGCATTTCCAGATGCTGCCACCCGCACCTGCTCCCGCCCTCCAGAGTGATTCTTCACCCGAGAGGAGGCTTCACCCTGGGACCTTCGCTTCAAGAAAGACACTGAGGTGCTGGAATGTGTCCAGAGAAGGACAAGGAAGCTGGTGAAGAGTCTAGAGCACAAGTCTTGAGAGGAGCACCTGAGAGGCCTGGGTTTTGTATAGCCTGGAGAAAAGGAGGCTGAGTGGAGACCTTCTGGCTCTCTACAACTCCCTGAAAGGAAGCTGGAGCCAGGTGTGGGTTGATCTCTTCTACTAAGTAACGATCAATAGGACAAGAGGAAATGGCCTCAAGTTGCACCAGGGGAGGTTTAGGTTGGACATTAGGGAAATACTTTTTCCTGACATTTTTGTCCAATCCCTGAAGGGATGGAGATTCCCCCACTGTCCTGGCCAGCCTCTTCCAGGCCTTGTCAACCCTTTCAGGGAAGAAATTGCTACTCATGTCCTCCCTAAGTGCAAACTGAGGCCACTTCCTCTTGTGCTTATTTCCTTAGGAGAAGAGACCAACCCCACCTGGCTCCAACCTCCTTTCAGGGAGTTGCAGAGAGCAAAATGACCTCCCCTCAGCCTCCTTTTCTCCAGGCTGAACAACCCCAGCTGCTCCTCACCAGACTTGTGCTCTAGACCCTTCACCAGCTTCACTGCTCTTCTTTGGACACACTCCAGCACCTCAGCATCCATCTTGCAGCGAAGGGCCCCAAACTAAACACAGATAACCCCAAATTCTGCTCCTCAAGTAACACACTAAGAGTTGGGGTTGAGAAACATCCTTCCTGGGAGGCCAGGCACTTCTTAAGATTTTTTTCCCAAGCAAAGCTGCTAATTCCTACAGAACTTTGAGGTTTGCAAACCTGGCATTTCCCAGCACTCCCTCCCCACCACATTTTGTTGCAAACTTTCCAACCCCAGCTAAAGCAAACCCGCTGCCGCTGCGAGTGCCGCTGCTTCCAAAAATGTGTTTCTGTACTGCCTGATGGGTTAATATTCACTAATTAATCTCAATTCATGTCATATAACAAATGTCTAATTTTTATTTTTTTGAGGGTGGTGGGTGGTGAGCTCTATATGAATGCAGCTCCCTGCAAATCAAGGATGATTTGTGGTGACAAATGCTCCTTACACTCGAGAATAAGAGGAACATACACACACGCACACTCTGTCTCTCTCTTTAATATTCAAACTACTGGACCACTCTTCCCATCTATCAAAAGATCTGTGTTACCAACACTTCAGCTCCTTAATCCAAGACAGAAAAGCAAGCAGGCATCTCATTTAAAGCAAGTTGAGACCCTCTTTCTTCTTTTGTTTTAACACTCGAATGCCCCGTCCTTCTAGCTATCAGTCAAGACTCAGCATACATTGAGCACACATTGAGCACCTCTGCTGTGAGGTCAGGCTGAGGGAGCTGGGGCTGTTCAGCCTGGAAAAGAGGAGGCTCCATGGAGACCTAATAGCAGCCTTCCAGTATCTGAAAGAGGCTACAAAAAGGATGGAGAGAGACTGTTTGCAAAGGGCTGCAGTGACAGGACAAAGGGCAATGGCTTCACACTAGAGCAGAGCAGATTTAGATTGGATCTTAGGAATAAGTTCTGTACCATGAGGGTGGTGGAACACTGGAACAGGTTGCCCAGGGAGGTGGTTGGGGCCCCATCCCTGGAGATATTCAAGGTGAGGCTCAACAAGGCCCTGGGCAACCTGATCTAGTGGAGGATGTCCCTGCTGACTGCAGAGGGGGTTGGACTGGATGACCTTTGGAGGTCCCTTTCAACCCAAACCACTCTATGATTCTGGCCTTGCACCAGCACGAGGCTCATGATGGACCTGAAGCTCCCACCACAGCTAGATGCTTTTCCAAGTTTCAGCATCCCCTTAGGGCTTCATTCCCCAGGTCTCATATTAAAAATCTAAGTCCAGCCTGCTTGTCTGAGAGAAGCAACTCCCTCAGCTGCTCCCATTCTGCTTTATGTCAACCATGGCTATTCCTGTTCTCCAGGGATCAGGACTGGGGCCAGTCGTGGCCTTGATGAAAGCACAGAGTGGACCTTCAGCCAGTTTGCTGATGGTACAGAACTGGGAGGAGAGGCTGACACCCTGTCAGGCTGTGCTGCCATTCAGTGAGACCTGGGCAGACTGGAGAGCTGGGTGGAGGGAACCTCACAAAGTTCAACAGAGCCCTGCACCTGGGGAAGAATAACCCCTGCACCAGTACAGGTGAGGGGGTGAGCTGCTAGGAAGCAGCTCTGTGGCTTTTGCACAGCAAAGGAAAAAGCTTAAAGGGAAAGTTTTCCATTAGTACAGATGAAAATGGACCTGTAAAAGTGAACACAATCCTTTTGTTTCTTGAGTTCCCCCATGCTTGGACAATTTTTACACCACCTTTATCAACAAACAAGCTTCTATAAAATATTGCCCTAGCTCTTAAGAGAAAAAATTACCTTCACAGATAAAATAACTCAGCACTGGCAGAGCATTGTAACCAGGGACTGCAGCAAAGGCAGAGTGCAGCATGTCCCCTCCCTAGCTGGTAAACTGCAGAAGGGTTTATTCTGTGCTCCAACAAGCCAGCAGGAGCTTTAATTCTTCACACACTTTGGTCTGTTTTTAATCAGTGCCTGTCTGATCTGTATATTCAGAGCAGGAGCATTTCATTGCATTTTCATTGTAAAAAATACCCTCTAATGCTACCAGGTACTTAAGGATTTGATTTGATGTGATTCAAACCAGATCCTGCAAATTAAACGCTCTTGAATTTGGGTGGTCGAGGACCAATCCATGCTGAGCATTTTTAACCTGCTTGAGAGTGGAAAGCAGAGCTCCATAAAACCTTGTGAGCTGCCTCTGCCTGCAGCTTTGCATCATTTTCCTGCTGAAACAGGAATCATAGAACCACAGAAAGGTTTGGGTGGGAAGAGACCTTTAAAGGTCATCCAGTTCCAACCCTCCTGCAGTCAGCAGGGACATCTGTAACTGGAGCAGGTCGGTCAGAGCCCCAAACAACCTGAACTGGAATGGTTCCAGGGATGGGGCATCTCCCAGCTCTCTGGGCTGGGGTCTCACCACCCTCAGCATAAAACACTTCTTCCTTCTCTCCAGTCTGAATCTCCTCTTTCAGCCTCAAACCATCACCCCTTGTCCTGTCACAACAGGCCCTGCTAAAACATCTGTCAGCTTTCTTATAGGCCACAAGAAGGTCTCCCTGGAGCCTTCTCTTCTTTAGGCTGAACAACCTTTCAGCCTGGCCTCACAGCAAAGGGCTTCTAGCCCTCACATCATTGCTGTGGCCTCCTCTGTCCCTGCACCAATAGCTCCATGTCTCTGCTGTGCTGAGGATGCCAGACCTGGCCCCAGCACTGCAGGTGAGGTCTCAGCAGAGCAGAGGGGCAGAATCCCCTCCCTCCCCCTGCTGCCCACACTGCTGGTGACCAGCCCAGGACACAGCTGAATCTGGGCAGGAAGTGCACAGTGCCAGCTCATGTCCAGCTCTGCACCATCCCATCGCTGCCTACACTGACTCAGGGATTCACTATGAGGGGACACAGCAGGGATGGTGTAAATCAGGAAAGCAGCAGTGAGGTGTCCATCCCAGTTGCTGTTAGCCATTGGTAGGTTTACAGCCAGCAGTTGGAATAGAGACAAAAAGAGTTGTTCCTTACCGACAGCAGGGAATGGCACAAACCTCTGGATCAAGAGACGAGTGGCAGGAGTAAACTTGTTTGCTCTCTGAATCAGAACATTAAGGCCCACCTTGGAGTAGAGGAAGAAGAACAGAGAGAAGCAGAAATATTTAGCTACAAGCAGGGCAGGTGCCACATCTTGCAGACAGCAGCAGAGCTCTTCAGGGGGCCAGACTGAGGTCTTTCCCCATGCAAAAGCACTTGAGAACTAACCCCACACACAGTGAAGAGTTCAGCAGTGTTGGGTCCAACCTTTTGTTCAGTGAATGGTTCAAAAGGGTTTAAATGAAGGACTGAACCCAACCACTGGGCTTAAACGAAGGGTTGAACCCAGCTGTTAAGTTGATCCCAACCACAGGGTTTAAACTCTTTCAAGCTAAAAGCCAAGACAGAAAGGACTGCAACACCACTCAGTCCTTCTGGCTATGCCCCTGGCTGCATTTTTACCCACTGCACTGGCATTTTCCCCATCACTGGAGCTGTGCTTGCAGCCCAGAGGGCAAATAACATCCTGGGCTGCATCAAAAGATGTGCTGCTAGTAGATCCAGAGAGATGATTCTGCCACTTTGCTCTGGTGGGACCTCACCTGGAGTACTGTGTACAGGTCTGCAGCCCTCAATATAGGATGGACATGGACCTGATGGAGCAGGTCCATGAGAGACACCACTGTGAGGCTGGTGGTAATTAAAGCATTTTACTTTCAGATTCAGCTTGGTGCTGCAGATGAACTCAGTCCTCCACTTACAGCAACCACCCTGCTGTGAATGTGAAATTAAATGTTGCTACAGATTTAAATCAAATCTCCCAAATTCCCAACACCAGGACTAGATTTAGGGAACTAATGAGGGTTTGTTTCTAACAGGTTGGAAATTGCTGTAGCCAATCTGTTAACTCCTTCCTGCAGGCCACAAAGCAGGATGAGGGTAAACAAGTGAAGGGAAGGGTCCACCAGTGAGCAAGTACTCCTCAACCCCACAACACCATGAGCAAAAGTTCATCAGCAATGAGAGCTTAGTGAGTCTGATGCCCAGGGGCTGGCCAAAGAACACCGATTGTCAAAGCAAATCCATCCCCAAGACAATAACTGAAGCAGTATTGTTATTATCATCACCCTGCCCACAGCCTGAGTCACAGATCTGGATCCACAAGGCTGTCACAGTACAAACCTGTAACAGTGAGGTGGGATCATCACACTAAACAGGGGAGAATCACAGAATCATTCACGTTGAACAAAAAGGCCTTTAAGATCATCAAAGTCCAACCATTAACCCAGCACTGCCAGGTCACCACTAAGCACCACATCTACAAAGCTTTCCAAGCCCTTCAGGGATGGGGACTCCATCCTGGGCAGCCTGTGCCAGGGCTTGGCAAACCTTTTGGTGAAGAAATTGTTCCTCATGTCCAACCTAAGCTTCCCCTGACACAACTTAAGGTCATTTCCTCTTGTCCTATAGGCTCCCTTTGCAGCCCAGCACAGTCTTCTAAAGGGTTTTGAACGCCCTCTCAAGTCAGACACTGATGAGTATTCATGGGCAACATCCCCAACAGTGCCCATTCATCCCTGCTGATCATCAAAGAACTGCAGGGATGCAGCTGAGATGAAGGTATTCACACTGGCCATGTCTCAAGCCAGGAGGACAAGTGCTCCTCCTTGAACCTGGTTGCTCAGGGCATGGATTTGGCATCCTGGTTTCAGTATTGGTTTTCAATATTCCTGCACTTCTTCAGAGCACTTCCTTGGTCTGACTGACAGAGCATCCTGACAAACTGGGCACAGGGGACAGGTCACACCACAGCTACTAATGTCCCTCCCACAACATGAAATGGGCACCAAACACTATCAACAGGGGAGCAACTTACTCAGGGCTCTACTACGCCTTCAGCAGCACTCTGCCCTCTTCTCGATGTGCCAAGGATCCCAGCTACTTATTGTGCTACCAATTTGCTTTTCAGCCTCAACAACATTATCTCAGCAGAAGGACAGAGTTCATGGTGTTGCTGCACCTGAAGCCACACCATCAGACACTGTCTCAAGACTTTTGTTGCCTTTTCTTTTACTTCTTGCCTCAAAAGGTTCTGACTCATGTCCACCAAGATGTGACCATTAAAAGCACAGGAATCTTTGAAAAAGTTCCTGCTTTTTGAATTCCCCCCACCCCCTTTATGATTATTAAGGTCTTTGAAAGCTGAGAAATAGCTTTTGAAGGCCCAAAGTTGGCAACATTCAAGCCATTTGATGAAGGTCTAACCCTACACCTCTTCAACCAATCCTAGAGCACTAAATACAAACCTACTTCAAGCTTTTTGCCTTCATTTTGACAGTGAATTTTTATACAGCAAAAGACTTTAGGACTCCAGAGAGCAAGGTGGACATTGGCTGGCAGATGATGCCACCTCAATGTCACTGAGCAGCTCTCTAGACTGCATTGGTGACATCTCCACTGATTTAATGGATTCAGCTTTCCCACGTCCCAGCAGTACTGGGGCAGCCTTGTTCAATGCAGTTGAAGCTGGCTGCTCCAAGTGACTGAGAAAGTCAACTAGGAAGGAGGGACTGGCTCCAAAGCAGCTTGTCCATCAGTCCTTAAATCATGAGATTGCTGAAGTAAAGCACTAATTGGATCTGATGAGTCCCATAGAGCCAAACTAAAGAAAAGAGCATTAGGAAAGGGAAGGAAAAAAATCATTCATTAGGACTGGGAGGTGAAGATGAAGGCAGAGAGATGGAAAACTGGGCTGTTTACCAACTGGAGCTTTACCAAGTCAAGGAGAACAGAATGGAGGACTATAAGGGAAGGGAAAGCAGTATCAGTCTGAGTGGAGAAGGAAGTTAGAGAGAAGCAAGAGTAAGGAATGGAGGAAAATCTTCTCAGCAGTGCCCAGCGCCCAGAGAAGGGGCAATGGGCACAAACTACAACACGAGAAGTTCCACCTAAACACCAGAAAAAACCTTCCTGTGAGGGTGCTGGAGGCCTGGAGCAGGCTGCCCAGAGAGGTTGCAGAGTCTCCTTCTCTGGAGAGATTCCAAACCCACCTGGACATTGTGATCCTTGGCAAGCTGCTGCGGGTGGCCTTGCTCTAGTGGGGGGGGCTTCAACTGGATGAACTTCAGAGGTGCCTTCCATCCCCCACCAGGCTGTGATCCTGTCAAATTTCAGTCACACCCAAGATGACTACCACAGCAGCCCCAGAGCTGCATGCTTTACTAGAAGAAAATGGTGTAGCCTTGAGAAGGAAGCAAGACTGCACGACAGGTGTGAGCAGGAAAAGAAGGGATTCATGCTGATGACAAACATGATTTGGCAGAGGTGCTGGAGTGTGCCCAGAGAAGGGCAAGAAAGCTGGTGAAGGATCTAGAGCACAAATCTTGTGAGGAGTGGCTGAGTGGTTCAAAAGCCCCTGGAGGGGTTCATAAACCATGCAGATGTGGCACTGAGGGACATGATTTAGTGGTGACCTGGCAGTGCTGGGCTAGCAGTTGGACTTAAACTAAATATCTTTTCCTACCAAAACAATTCTATGATTCTATGTTTTCTTGACTGTGTGTGACTCAGGGCAGGGAGAACATACTTCAGGTTAGGAAAGATGCTGAGTTGCTGGAAGGTGTCCAGAGAAGGGCAGCAAAGCTGGGGAGGGGTCTGGAGCACAGCCCTGTGAGGAGAGGCTGAGGGAGCTGGGGTTGCTTAGCCTGGAGAAGAGGAGGCTCAGGGGAGACCTTCTTGCTGTCTACAACTACCTGAAGGGAGGTTGTAGCCAGGAGGGGGTTGGTCTCTTCTCCCAGGCAACCAGCACCGAACAAGAGGACACAGTCTCAAGCTGCGCCAGGTTTAGGCTGGATGTTAGGAAGAAGTTCTTCACAGAAAGAGAGATTGGCCATTGGGATGTGCTGCCCAGGGAGGTGGTGGAGTCACCATCACTGGAGGTGTTTAAGAAGAGACTGGCTGAGGCACTTGGTGCCATGGTTGAGTTGATTAGATGGTGTTGGGTGATAGGTTGGACTTGATGGTCTCGAAGGTCTTTTCCAACCTGGTGAATTCTGTTCTACAATTTGCACTAGCAAAGAGCCCTATCTTGCTTGATCTAGAAAGCAGATCAGGGCAGGGATACATGACAAAAAATGTCTACAGAGCTTGAAACTGAAAGAACCATCCCTTGCTCCGGGCACTCTGGGGCACCAACCCCGCTCCTTCCTGTGGCCTCGGTGCCATGGGCTGCTCTTCCATCCCTGCTCCCCTTACACACTTAACACACACACACACACCATTTTTCACTCTCCTTTCTAGGTGGAGGTGCCCCTGTGGATTTTTCTAATCCCAGCTCCCTCTTCCTGATAATTGTCTGAGAGGCGTGCAGAGCAGCTGCATTGACAGCCTGCGAATTTGGTGTGATGCCCATAATCAGCTTGTGAGACGGTGCGGGAGGCCACCCACTGCCCTCGGACTCGCTGCCACTTAGGGCAGGCAAGAAACACTTAGAAGCCAGAGGAAGCTGGTGTAAAGTAGGGTGAGAGATGGGAGGGAATGGAGCACGGCCAGATGCCTCCTTGAGGGTGGAGCTAGGAGCAAAATCACAGAAGGCTGGAGGAGCTGGTGACAAACTTCTGCTTGCCACTTGAAGTTTTTAAAGGAAGCAGTGTCTGGCTCTTGACTACAGACTCAAACACTACCATTCCTGCACATCATCTTCTCTAGTGATTCATGGATGCCAGGTCCAGGTACCTGAAGACACTAGAAGAGAGCCTGGTGATTCATCCATCAAGCCCATAAACCTTCTGGATGTGACCACCCAGTCAGTTTCTTATCCACCAATCAGTCCACCCACCAAATCTGGATCTCTCCACCTTAGAGAGAAGGATGTCGGGGGGACCACATCCCAGCTGATGTAGTCACCAAAGTTATTAATGGCATTAAAAGGTAAGCCAAAGGGGAACGTTCAAGCCTCAAGCAGGTGCCTTTGAAGTGTATAGATCAATACAAAACACCCAGCCTGGGTGGCAGTCATGGTTACAGGACACTGCGTCTCTCTCTTACACAAAGGAAGACAAAACACCTACTTCTGTCAGAATTTAGCTCAGGTTGCTAAGTGAAGACCACGTCTTTATTTGCCTCTGCACTGACAGAGGGGAAGGAGGGAGTCTGGCTACTTTATTCATGGGGGAAACCCTCCACTCAAGAGGTGATTGACCTCACACATGTGGCTTTGGTTCCCCTTCCACGGAGAGTGCAGAGGGTGAGAAGCACAATCACAAGTCAACTGATCTGTCATTTCAAGAGCCCTCTCCCCGCCTGGCTTGCCAGCTGCAAACCTGGAAGGGGCTCTCTTTAATTAATACCGGGGCTCAGCAGCCCATTGGAAGCAGTGGCAGTAGTGCTCAGGTCATCTGGTCCTAATGGGCTCACACTGGGAGGTGATTTGTTGCTAACTGACAGCAGTGATCAGTTAATGAGGGCTGAGGCCTCCCCGACCCAGTGCAAGGAACCTCAGGGTTATTGCTATATTGTTTGTCACTGTCATTTAATAAACCCCTCGCAATGCTGGAGGAGATGCTTGATATTAATCCAGATATTTATGATAAAGCCACCACTCCTGGCACTGCAGCACGTTCCCCAGCCTGCTCTGCTTTGGGAATTGAGTACTTTAGGCTGGTCTGTGCGCTCAGTCTGGGTTCATCCTGTGGTAACTGGATAAAACAGATGACAGAGAGGAGCAGTACAGCAACCACTGAGCAAGCCAAGCCAGCAACAGGGAAACTCTCCAGCAGAATGGACACTCAAACCCACAAGGCACTTTGGCAACTCTGTCTTTTGCCAAGCAGCACAGAATGGTTTGGGTTGAAATGGACCAGTAAAGGTCCTCTGGTCCAACCCCCCTGCAGTCAGCAGGGACATCTTCAGCTAGATGAGGTTGCTTAAAGTCCCAGACAACCTGAACTGCAATTGTTACAGGGATCTATCACCTGTACGGGCAACTTGGGCTGGGGTCTCACCACCCTCAGTGTAAAACATTTCTTCCACCTAGTCTAAATTTCCCTCTTTGTCCCCTTGTCCTGTCACAACTGGCCCTGCTAAAAAGTCTGACCTCAGCTTTCTTCTAAGCCCCTTTAATTAGTGAAAGGACACCAGAAAGTCTCTCTGGAGCCTTCTCTTCTTCAGGCTGCACAACCTCAACTCAGCCTGTTCTCCCAGCAGAGGGCTTCCAGCCCTCCCAGCATTGTTGTGGCCTCCTCTGGTCCTGCTCCAACAGGTCCATGTCTCTGCTGTGGTAAGGACTCCAGAGCTGGCCCCAGCACTGCAAGTAGGGTCTCAGCAGAGGGGCAGAATCCCCTCCCTCCCCCTGCTGCCCACACTGGGGCTGGGGCTCAACTCAGGACAGGTTTGTTCTGGGCTGTGTGCACTCAGTGCCAGCTCATGTCCAGCTCTTTACCCAGCAGCACCCCTAAGTCCATCTCTGAAGGGCTGCTCTCAATCACACCACCACTCAGCTTTAGAAACAGGAAAAAAATCTTGGCCAGAGGCAAGAAATGCAGCTGACATGGAATCTTTAATGTTCCAGCAGAAAAGGTAGAACCATAAGTTTCAGAGGATTCTCTGAAATCACAATGTAAGGAATAACTTCTGTAAGCTGCTCCTCAGCAATGCCCACAGCTCCTTGGGAAGTAGCTGACCCTGACATAGACCTTAGCTTGTGGAGAAGCTGAGTGTTAAAAGCCTGCTGACTACACCAGGAGACCATGACTGAGCAATGTCAAAGGCTCCTTACAGATCACCTCAGTGATCACCTGAACACCATTTCCAGCTCAAATGCTGTCTGCAGGTCAAAGATGTCATTTGAAACACCCTCAGTTCAAGGTACTGATCCACCAGGAGACTACCTCCAAAAGCCTGCCTCTGCTCAGCTGTCACATTATCATTCTGCAGCTCAAACTCACTCATTTTACTTGGACTAGGCCAATTCACCATGGGGGTGGATGAAGAAGAGTGTGTCCAGCAGATTGAGGGAGGTTCTCCTCCCCCTCTACTCTGCCCTGGTGAGACCTCACCTGGAATACTGCATCCAGTTTTGGGCTCCCCAGTTCAAGAGGGACAGGGATCTACTCAAAGAGTAGATGAAGGGACTGGAGGAGAGGCTGAGAGACATGGGACTTTTCAGTCTAGAGAAGACTGAGAGGGGATTTAATCAATGTTTATAAATATCTGAGGGCTGGGGGTCAAGAGGGAGGGGACAGGATCCGCTCAGTTGTGCCCTGGAATAGGACAAGGGGCAATGGATGGTAACTACAAAACACAAGGTTCCACCTCAACATGAGGAGGAACTTCACTGTGAGGAGCACAGAGCACTGGAACAGGCTGCCCAGAGAGGTTGTGGAGTCTCCTCCTCTAGAGACTTTCAAGACCCATCTGGATGTGTTCCTGTGCGACTTGTGCTAGATTCTCTGGTCCTGCTCTGGCAGGGACGTTGGACTCAATCTTTGGAGTTCCCTTCCAACCCTAACATCCTGTGATGCTGTAATGCCATGGGGGATAATCTGAGTTCACCCAGCAGCAAAGCCACGGTGCAGAGCCCCAAGCAGGGCACAGTGCAGGACGTGCTGGAAGCCATCAGCAGCAGAAGCCTCCTTCTGTTGAAAAGTTTGGGCATGCAGGGCCAGAACCACCTCCCAGTGAAAACATTTTCTGGTGATGGAGACTGAATTCTGTCAATTAGAAGATAAACAGGCTTGGCAATTTAAACAAACATCTCAAATGCACTGCTACAAGGGAGCAGTTAGTGAGTAGTTGAAAGATAGAGAGATATAAAGCGTTACCCACTGCTATTGAGACAGCACTTATGACAGCTCCCAAGTAGCCCTGGATGAACTTGGATGTCGGAGAAGGCTTTTGGAAAAGAAAAACAAAACATATTTTGAATAAACAAACTTCTGGTTATTAAAACACAAGCAAGCTTTTTTGTGTGTGTGTGTGTGTGTGTTTGTTTTGTTTTGGTTGCATTTGTTTGAAACCAGAGACAGGTTTAATGCTGTCATATTGTTCCGTGACACGCGGTCTGTCATCTAGCAGCGGCAAAAGCCAATCGGAGCCTCATGAGCAAGGTTAAAGGGGACGGAAAATTAATTGGCATCAGAAATTTATACTACCAGCAGCTCAAAGGAAGAGCCTGAGTGGAAATTCAGCAAATGGTACAAAATTAGCAATCCTCTCCACGAGTGACGGGCCCCCCAACTTCCCCACGTTAAATGACTGTCTCTGAAATGTTATCTCGAGGAGCTGGATGGCTTCCAGCTCAGCTTCCCAGCTTGAGCTTCCCACATCCTGACAGGGGCTGAATGAAGGCTAAAGTAATTGGGTTGGACCCAATGGTCTCTTGAGGTGCCTTCCAACCTCTAATGTACTGTGATAACAGCCACACCACTTTGTAGCTCCACTGCGGGCAGCACACATTAAGCCCTCAGTTGACAAGAGCATGAACATGGAGCCATGTTCTGCTACCCAAGAACCCAGATGCCATTTTGTGCTCATCTCCGTCCCACACTAAACAATCTCATCCCTGTTAGCAGCATATCCAGGTTCAGCTCAAAGGCACTGAGCATTACTTAGGTGCCTTGAGCGGTTTTGAGACCCTCGTGCCATTTACAGCCTGGGTTTAGCTGGAAATCTCATCACAGCTCTGACTCCAGCATGTCTCTTAGCAGGGGAGAGACAAGACCTCTGTTTCTGTGTCAAAACAGAGCCAAGGTGCTGCACATGCCACAGCTGCTGGGGCTCCTCACCTTGGTCGCGTTGCGGTTTGCATAGTTGACGCAGGCGTTGTGGCTCTGATTCAACCACTGCAGGGGAAACAAGAAGAGAGAGGCACAAACATGACTTTGGGAAAAGAAAAGCCATCTACCAATGCTGGAGCACCCCAGAAGAGTTCCTCTCCCTCTGGAGCAGCTCATAAATTGCCACCTCTTTTCAGCAACTCGTGAATGTCCTGCACCTGATTTCACGTCCTTCAAAGAGAGGGATGGAGATCCAGTGCCCCATGGGCAGCTCTGCTTCTCCATGGAGAATCACCCGGGTTGGAAGGGACTTGCAGCTAATTCCAGAGCCACCAAACCTTCCCCTGATTAAATCCAGCCACATCATCTCCTCCTAAACTTGAGCACTGCCAGTGCAGAATAGCCACATGCATCATCAGTCTGCCCCCTAGACACAAGCCAGCTGCTCCTTTCCTTCCCGTCATGTTCTCCAGCCACTCAGACAAGTGTTACCTGCCAAAACACAGTGGATGCCAGCGTCTGGTTGGGCAAGAGAAGACCAACAACCTGCAAGACAAGAGATTTCTCATTAGCAAAAGCCTTGCTGGTTTGCTCTTCCAGGCATGCAGTCAGCACAGTTACTGAACTTCCCTTCAGTCTGCTGTCTCTCCATTTTCCAGGGGTGAAATTGGGCAACGTAGCTGCCCCTGAATGCTTTGCACCTTTATTGCTTGCCACACGCCTTGGAAAGGTCCTGGCAGCAGATACTGCCCAAAGATTATTTCTGGAGGATAACACAAACCCTGAGTGAAGGCAAGAGTTCAAAGTTGGTACTACTGGCAGTGACGAGGGGTTTCTTGTTTTCCTCTGGCACACTCACTGTTTCAGGCACAAGAAAGAACAGTGATTTGAACATCTGAAGACAGCAGTGCCACCTGGAAGCACATGTGCTTCTGTTTGGGAGCCTGAATTTTGTTTTCAAAGGAGAGAATTGTTGATGTGTCACACTCATAGCTGCAAAAACTCCTGCTTGGGTTACGAGCTCAGGTTGACTCTTGCCAGCTCCCAGAGGCTGACAACTGCCTGTCCCATCACATCTGGCCAAGGGCTGCCTGCTCCCACAGGCTTTGCAAGACCACCCACTGCAGCACTTAAGGTCCCACATGTGTGGTGTCTATACAGTCCTGAGAGCACTGCCAGAATCCTTCCTACCTTCTTTTGTGGCAATTTGCTTTATTAAAGTGTAAGGAGTTGAAGAGAAGGAAAAGGATGCAAAGCAAGGGGACTCCTGAAGATAAACTAAAACAAACATGAGGAGTTCTTGGGTAAGGAACAGGCGAGATGAGATACTTCATAAAATCATAGAGTTGCTTAGGTGGGAAAACAACCTTAAGAGTCCAACCCACTGCCAGGTCACCACTCAACCATGTCACTCAGCACCACATCTACACAGCTTTTTAAGCCCTCCATGCATGGGGACTCCACCACTGCCCTGAGCAGCCTGGTCCAGGCCTTGACAGCCCTTTTGGAAAGGAATCTTTCCTCATGTCCAAATTAAACCTCCCTCTTCCTGCTGTCCACACTGTTGCTGTCCCAAGCGAGAGTGCTGTTGGCCTCCTTGGCAACTTGGGCATTTCTTACCATCATTCTTTTCTCTCTTCCTGCACCTTAAATGTATGACAGCTTCTGAAGATGATGTGCTGCTTGTTGAAAGATCCCACTTGCATCTTTGTTAAGAGCATAAAGGCTGAAAAACGCTTAAGTCTACCTAGACTGATTGCCAGGACACTCATGCGACCCGAGACGTCCGCAGGGCATCCGGGCAACAAAGGCTGCGAGTCCCTTCCCACACTCAGACCACCTTCTGCACCATCTTTCCCAAGTTTATCCCTGCAGAAGCTGAGAAGAAAGAGAACCTCCCTGTGGGAGCACTGAGAGCCTGTGGCAGGAGAAAGCCTTCTCCACACATCTGCAGCAGCATCAGTTGAAGAGGAGGCAACTTCTACGCGCAAGGACAGGAGAGAGAAATAACAACAAACAAAAGGGTAGCAGGGTTGGGAGGCCTCATTTCATTTACATCTTCTTCCCTTTCTCCTCCTCCTCCAGCTTTTCCTCCTACAGCCTTTCGTGAAGTTGCAGCGACTTTGTGGGCTGGCAGAGCGCCAAGCTGTGCAAGTTACACTAATTTGCTGCTCCCATTCAAGGCGAGGAGCTTGTCATTAATTACTCCACGGCTGGTCTTCGCCAAATGAATCCAACAGGCGACGAACCTCCTCACCCCGCCACTGACTTACGAGCCTGAAGCCAGCCAGCTAATGAGGCTCTGGTGGAGAGGAGAGGAGAGGAGAGGACTGCAGGCAGCTACTCACATTGTCAGCTGAAGCTGAGCGCCGAGGAGGAACACAAGAGGAAAATAAATAAATAAAGAAGAGCACCCAAAATGTGTATGACTGAAAGAGGCACGTTTGAATGCAAACTCTCCATATGTGCAAGAGTCTGTCAAGAAATGTACAGCTTCACTTTTAATTACTGTCAGGGGAAAAAAAAGAACGAAGCAGGAAAACAAAATAATAATAATAAAAAAGCCCTTCTAATGGCTAGAAAAGCACCAGCCAGGAAATTTCATTGCCTGTCAGGTGTGGGTGGCCCTTGATGGCCCCAAGGCCAGGGCAAAAGCTCCGGCATCCGTTCACTCCGAGGAGCTTGTCAGTGCCTCTGCATCATGAGCCCTCCTCTTGCAAGCCTCAAGGCACAGAATCCCAGAACCCCAGGACCACAAAATCTTAAGGGTCACAAAACCATAGGATCACAGAACCCTAGGATCAGGGAATCAGACAATCACAGAATCATAAAATGGTTGGGTTAGAAGGGCCCTTTTAAAGGTCATCTAGACCAGCCTCCAGTCCTTCAACCAAGCCTTCACTACGTACTTTGATAAATCAACCAGACCTCTCCCATCTTTAAAAGGATAAAGACAATAAGGTGCCTAAAGCTGGGAACAGCAGCACAACTCCTGCTCCATCTTTGCTGCCCTAAATGCAGGTCATTTTTTTTCCTCCTTGGAGCCTTTCACCCCAGAGATGAAATGCAAAACTAGAGTAAAGGCTGTGGATTTGCAGCTGCCCTGAACATCTCACCCCTACAGCTGAGGGAGATAAAGCAAGAGGTTAGCTTTGAGACCAGGAGGGAGCAAATCCACACAAGCTCTGCTCACATTTACATATCATAGAACCAGAGAATCATCATGGCTGGAAGCAACCTTTAAAGATCAGATCCAACCATTAACCCAGCACTGCCAGAGCACAACTCAACCACGTCCCTCAGCACCACATCTACATGGCCTTTCAGCAAATCTTTTGAGCATGTTTCTCCTCATGTCCAACCTAAACCTCCCCTGGAACAATCTGCAGCTGTTTTTCTCTTGTTCCTATTGCCCCCCCGGCACCAACCTCTTTTCAGAGTTGTAGAGAGCAAAACAATCTCCCCTCAGCCTCCTTTTCTCCAGGCTAAACCACCCCAGTTTCCTCAGCAGCTCCTCACAGGAGTTGTACTCTAGACCCTTCACCAGCTTTGTTGCCCTTCTATGGGCACTCTCCAGCACCTCAATGTCATTTTTGGAGTAAGAGGCCCAAATGAATCCAGGATTCATGGTGTGGCTTCATCAGTGCCCAGTACAAGGGGATGATTCCTACCCTGGTCCTGCTGGCCACACTATTGCTGATCCAGGTCATGCTAGTGGTGGGCTTCTTGGGCACACACTGGCTCATATTTATCCTGTCCCTGCTCTGCCACTGCATCCATCTCAGGGACAGAAGCATAAACCTGAGCATGGAAAGGCTGCTGGCTAAAAAGTAAGGCAAATGATTACAACCCAGGGAAAGAATAACCACGGTTTGGTGGTGCCAGGGCAGTAGCTGCATTGGCCAGAAAAAAAGATCCCCACTATCATTTTCAGTAAGACCTTAGACTCTTTCACAGTGAGCTCAACCACACTGCATTACACATCATTAGCTGCAGAGGGGCCAACCACCCCGATGTGTATGCAGGCAGCACGGTGCACTGACTGCTGGGCAGCAGCCCTGTCAACAGAGCCACCCAGTCGTGGCTCTGATGGCAGCTCTGACCCCCAAAGAGCAGGCTGGTTATGGTGGCCGAGGGCAACCGCGCTCCGCCAGCCCGAGCCCAGCGCCGGCACGCTGAGCCTCTCTTGAGGAAATCCCATCCCCCTATGTGAAATGCAAGACTCAAACTGTTTTTATGCTAGAGCAGGCTGCCAATTTTGTCACTAAATTTCACAGATCGATTGGCATAAATGTTACATTTTAATTTTAACATTTGAAACGTTTGGGCTTTTTTTTTTTTTCTTCTTCTTTTTTTTTTCTTCCCTTTTTTTTTTTTCTTTTTTTTTTTTTTCCCCCCCTTTTTTCTTTTTCTTCCCCCCCCCCCCCCTCCTCCTCCCCTTCTCTAAATGACAAGAGGTTCCAGTTTATCCTTTGCAGCCAGTGAAATTGGGCTCATCTGACAGCTCTCGGCTCCTCTGACAGCTCTGGATTTGGGCCGATTTCATTGTCAGTTTGATGCTTAACTCATTTTTGTTTAACCTTTTCTTTTTAAAATGCCCCATACAAAGTTACCACCAAAAGCCTTAAGCACAACAACAAATAGAATCCTAGAACCACAGCAGCGTGGCATGCCTTAGTTCAGAGAGGATCTTTACAGTTCATCTAGTCCAAGCCCACCCTGCAGACAGCAGGGGCATAGTCACCCAGGTTGGAAGGGACCTCTAAAAGTCATCTAGTCCAAGCCCACCATGCAGACAGCAGGGACAGAGACATCTTCAGCTAGAGGACGTTGATCAGAGCCCCATCCAACCTGACCTGGAATGGTTACAGGGATGGGACTTCACTGAGCGAGTCATTCGTCATTGGGATGTGCTGCCCAGGGAGGTGGTGGAGTCGCCATCCCTGGAGGTGTTCAAGAGGGGATTGGCTGTGGCACTTGGTGCCATGGTCTAGTCATGAGGTCTGTGGTGACAGGTTGGACTCAATGATCCTTGAGGTCTCTTCCAACCTTAGTGATACTGACATCTACTACCAAATGGTAACAGCTACAATGATGTCTTCTTTTAGGTGCTGCCAGCCCTGCTGTTGCTGGTCTGGAAAGGATCACTCCCTTCAGGCATGAACTACACCATGGTCCACTGGGTTTAGGAAGATGAAATTCAGCAGGTTTTGCTCCTTCAACTGTTTTAATAAGAGTAGTGTAATAAGCTGATCCAAGAGCTGGTGGTTAGGAGGATCAGGTGTGGGCCAAAGCATGTGTCTCAGTTTTTGCCATTCATAAACAAGGGTTAATCAACCCCTCCTGACACCTCCTGCAGAAGAGCTGAGGTCTTCAGCTCCTGTTCCTGAAGACAAGATGAGTTTGGGAAGAGGAGGAGAATTCTATCCTTTCTGGCTTTTACCCTTGAGAGCACCCTAAAGCTTACAAACCTCACAATAACAAGTACAAACTGCAAATGCCCTTAGCAAGAGCCCCACAGAAAGCTCTCTCTGTGTTTAATGGAGATGAGAATGCAGGGTGCCGGCCTCGCCACGCTGCAGCTCCTCACGTTTGGGAAGCAACTTGCAAAGCATGCAAATGAAAAGGGGAAAAAAAACCCCAAAGTGTCCAAAGATGAAATCAGAGAGTTGCCAAAGTTGCATTTTGCAGGCAGTGAGCTCATCTTGGACTTCCCTTCCCAGAAAGGAAAGAGAAAGCTGAAGATGTTGCAGGGGGTTGGTGAGATCGATGTTAAATAGATAAAACAACTGCAATCACAATGAGCTGTGTCCACAGGGCAGGTTTTGCATGATGAAGGCCTTGCTAATGTGTAGTGGTAAAGGTGGGACCCTGTGTGACATGAGAAGCTAAGGTGGGATTTGGAGAACTGTCTGTGAGTGCTAAAACAGAAACAATAATCTGTCTCTCAGTGCTCACAGAGTGGGGAGAGAATAATACTCACGATGGGTGTTCCAAAGGGAATGTAACCTATTCAAAACAGACAAAAGAGAGAAGAAATAATGTTAATACACAGCTTTGGGATAGGGAAAAAAACCCCACCAAACCCAAATAAACAATCACATCCAAGACATCCATCAGTTCAGAAGAGAAGCCACATTGGCATGATGGGCTGCACCCACTTCCACCAGCTCCATACCACCATGGGGACATCCATGGCCCTACACCTGACACATTAAACATCAACTTAGAGCAGCCTCTTGATCTTTCCCCAGTCTCCTTCCCATTTTCTTTTTGCTTTTCTTGAGTTGTGGTTTAACAGCTTCCCTGCAACTTGTATCATCTAGGCCTTAAAGCTTATTCCAGTAAGCCCAGTCTGTGCCAGTACGTGGTAGAAGCACTTCAGAAAGCATTGTGTGGTTGAGCTGGGCTAAGCAGCCAGCAATCACCCCAACCAGCAGAAGCAAAGGGATGACAGCTCAGACCAGGGGCTGCTTGGTCTGGACCAGGAGGAGCTGGATGCAGCCATGGTGGTGCTGACAGAGCTGACCCAGTGGCTTGCTGCCACGGAACGGGGGAGATCCTGCCCCCCTTCCCAGGCTCAGTCATGCAAGCTGTTCCCTCCCTTGTGCCAGCTCTGTTGCTCATCAGACCCTCCCACAACCTACCCAGGAAAAAAAGACTCTTCTGCTTTTTGAGCCCCTTTCCCCTCTTGTTGAGCCTGGTCCCATCAGGATGCTGAAGATGCTCCTGAAACCATCTAAGAAGCTGTAGAGCCCATATCAGTTAAGAAGCAGGATCAAGTGGGACCTCCCTCAGTCACCATCTGATTTATCAACCTCTCCACTGGTGATTCTGTATCAGGAGGGGTTTTTTATTTATAGGTCAGCAGAAAAAGGAACAGGAGATAAGCTGAGGAAAGTATATGTGCATCATGGAGGAGAGAGGGACTATTTTAATCATAGGTGTAAATTAAAGGTCTCTATTAGCCAGCAGCCTTCACCCCAAATCTTACTGAGCACTGAGCACCACCAAAATCAAATGCTTCACATTTTTCCCCTGCTCAGGCTGCCAGTTTCTGTGCTAATTATAATTCCTCTGTAACTTCCACTGGAAGGTCTCAGAGCATTTTACCAGTATTACTGAATTAAACCTCCTGGAACCAGTTTACAGTAGGAAAAGGAAAGACCTGGGAGGAAGAAAAATGCCAGAAAAAGTACAGAACAAGGCAGCCAAGCAGTGGGTTCTGGCTCTTCTCCCCTCCACTTCACCCTCAACATCACCCTTCAAAGAACTGGAGGAGAAAAGCCACCAAGCCTGCTCTTTTCCCCTGTCTCCAGTATTCAAGTGAATCTATTCCCCCCAGAAAATATGGAAAAGGTCCTATTTAAATAGGTCCTTTGGGAAAGGGCCAAGGCTGCACTGCAGAGGTAGTTGTGGACCTGTGCACAGCAGATGGACACCCCAAAATGGGAAAGAGGAGGTGATATGGAAAGAAGAGGAAGCCATGGACAAGCTGAGCCATGGCTGTCAGGTACCACCACACACAAGAAAATCGCTCTCAGTCCATTCTCTCCTGGACATGCTCCTTGGGCATCAATCTTCACTGTTTACTACAAAATTAAAATGCCCATTAGAGTGATGGGCACCTCAAAAGTGCCAGAGGAGATGTTGCTTCGAGTCCAGGTTAAAGGCTCTGTGGGAAAGGAAAACATTAAGCACTAGCTCTCGTATTTTGGATCCTAATTCTCCTTCCCTTCATTTGAATTAGTTTCTGGTCTTGGTCTAAATGCTTATGAGGGGCAACTCAAAACCAGGAGAAGAAGCAAAGCAAGCAAACAAACAAAGAACCCCAACCCCTTTGATAGAAATCCCCAGTAAAAGCCACGAGTGCCCAGCCAGGACACTCCATACCTGACATTCGGAAAGGCATGAAGATGGTCTCATTTGTGTCGGGGTGGATGATGGCCTGCAAAACAGTCAGCAAACAACCTGAAATACCACAAGTGCCTCTTTCTCGGTACTACAATGGCCCCAAAGGCCACCCACTGTTGTACCTTAACCACATGGGGCAAAACAATGTAGATTTAGGAAGGTGAAAGAAACCCAATTTCTGTCCCTGCCTCTTTTCAGCATCTCCACCAAGGTGCAGCTTAATGCCTGGCTGAAACTCTGCCCTGTGAAAGGAAGGCAGAGCCCTCTCTGTGGCAGGGGGATGGGGAGGGCAGGAAAGAGGGTGTAAAATCACTTTATGCTGCTTGTGAAGCCAATGGGTGGCAGGAGACCAACATAAGGACTTGTGTGTGGATGGATTCAGACCAAGGAACATCTCCCCCATCTGCAGGTATGGCTGCATGAGCCTGCTGTAGGAAACCTGAAATGCTACTTCAGGATCTGTCTGAGTTGGGATAAAACCTGCACAGATCTGGCCTGCTCTGGTTGTCACCAGAAGGGTGACCCAAATAAAATCCCTTCAGATGCCACAGGATTTGGATTTGCCAGATAATTCAACCTGTCTGAGTACCCACAGCTTCTCAGGCATCGCTGGCGGCTGCGGACAGCCTACCCTCCATAGGAATCCTCAGCCTGTGTCACCAATGAACAGAGAAGGAAGCTCACTTGGCCCATTTTTACTCCACTTCACAACCAGCCCAGGAGGCTGCACTGGGCTGAACTGGCTGGGGATGAAAAACCAATCCCCAAGCGATCTGGAGCTGCAGAGGAGGAAGGTAGGATAGAGCTACAAGCCTTCCCAAAGAACTGTCAAACTATTTCCAAAAGCCTAGAGACAAGAAATCTTTTGACTAGACAGGAAGGAGAAAATGAAGACATCAAAATATATAAATACCCAAAAAAAAAATATCAATCAGACTCTCTGGTGGCAACAGTGCTTCCTGCATTTACATTTCTGTGGCAAGACAAAACAGCAACTGGCAAAGTCACTAATGGAGAAGAGGATGAAAAGGAAGGGGGGGTGGAAAGCAGCAAGAGTGGAAAATGATAACCAAATACAACAAAATGCTATTACCTGCTTAATTTTTTGAGCTCCCCACAGCTAGAAAAAGAGAAGAGAACATTTCATTAAAAAAACAACCACCCTAACAACCCAGCAGTGCAATTTTATACCCAACCCCAATTATTCATCTTTGAGCTGCTGTTGTAAGGCAATGCTTTAAACCAGCCTCATTTTCTGCATCCTTCCAGCATGTATTTAAAGATCCCTTACAGACATGGCAAGCTCCTTCAAAGCTGCATGGCCAGCAAGCCCAGCAAGGCAGAGAGGATATTCTTGCTTGTAAGAGAGAACAACAACAGGCAGACTTCACACTCAGCTTTACAAAGGCAGAATTCTCTTGGTAACTCTGCCACACGTAGATCTCAAGGTAAATTTAGCACAGGCTCTCCCTGGATCAGCTTCCTGCAGGCACTGAGGCTTGCTGGGGAACAAAGGTGCAGCAAGCCCTGCAGAGAAATACAGTAAGTATCTCTTCAAATGAAACCCAGAGTCAGAAGAAGTCAGCTGCTGGTTTTTATGTTCCACAAGAAGGGAAAGGCACTGAAAAAAATGCTTGTGAAGAGGGAAAAAAACCCATCTCATTTAAAACTCTCACAAGCTCTCACTGCTATTTACTCACTGTAACTCAGCAGCAGCACCACAACACCTCAAATCAGGCTTAGGCAGAGATCTACAAGCACTGAGGAAGAAACACAGAATCATAGAATGGTTTGAGTTGGAAAGTCACAGGCAGGGACACTTGCCACTAGACCAAGATGCTCAAGGCCTGGTCCAACCTGGCCTTGACTCACACATGAGGTGCAGGTAGAGCTCATGAGCAGGTGCACAGCATCAGGAGATGCTCTGGCAGATACAGAAACCCACAGTTTGCCCCCTGTGAGGGCTTCCCTCCATGAATTACACCTCTATGTAGCTTATGATCTCCAAATAAAAAATATCCCCATTCCAAGGTACCTCCTTCCAGACAGGGTCTGAGACCAAGTCTCCTGTAAAACACCACGACAGATCATTGCCTTTAATATTAAGCCCTGTTCTGCTCAGCTCAAGCCTGGCTTCAACTTCAAGCAGCTTGTGTCCCACCTCTGTCTGACAGCCCCCAGTGCTGCCTGGTTTTGTTCTTCATGCAGGTACCTGGAGCTGCTGAAAGCCACCCTTTAACCTCTGCTTAAAGGGAAAATGCCATCAAATCCCTGGGAGCCAGCAGCCTGGCTGTTTCCTTGGCCAGGAACGTTTGCCAATCTTTTAGCCACCCTCGTGGCTCTTTTACATCTTTCCAATTTGTCAACATCCTCTTGAAGCAAGGGCGCCAGAAACGAGACAAATTATTCCAACAAGAGCTGTCCCCGTGCCAAGCCAAGGGCAGGCTAACCTGAGGAGCTCTGCTCTTGCTGTTGATCAGTCTGAAGGCAGTGACAGCTCTTTTTGCTTGGAGAGCTCACCATTACCCACCTAAGCCCCTACCCAGGTGCCCTGGGCATGCTCTGCCTTGCAGGCACTCACACTTCACATCTTATTGTGGTATAAATTAAGCCCCCTTCCACCACTTCTCCCCCCTGAGTGCCACCCCCAAGTATAAATTCATTAAAATACAGAATCACAGAACCCCAGCACAGTGTGGGTTGGAAGGGACCTCTGGAGATCATCCAGTCCAACCCTCCTGGTAAAGCAGGTTGCCCAGGATCACAATGGCCACATGAGTTTAGAATTTCCCCAGAGAAGCAGACTCCACAGCCTCTCTGGGCAGCCTGTTCCAGTAAAGAATTTTTCCCTCCTGTTCAGACATAACTTCCTGGGCTCCAGTTTGGCCCTTGTCCTGCCACTGGGAACCACTGAGAAGAGTCTGGCCCCATCCTCTGGCCCCTCACCCTTTAGCTCTTGCTGAGCACTGATCAGATGCCCTCTTAGGCTGCTCTTCTCCAGGCTCAACAGCCCCAGGGATCTCAGCCTTTCCTCCTCACAGAGCTGCTCCAGGCCCCTCAGCATCTTCACAGCCTCCACTTGACTCCCTCCAGGATCTCCCTGTCTCAAACTGGGAAGCCCAAAGCCTATATGTGGTCTCACTAAGGCAGAGTAGAGACAGAGGAGAACTTCCCTCAACTCACTGGTCACACTTTTCTGAATGTACCCCAGGATTCCATTTGTCTGCACAAAGCCTCAGAGGGCTGGAGGCAGCATGCCCAGACATCCACCAGGGCTGTTCTACACCTGCCTGCCCACCAGCTCAAGGACTTCCACGAGGTGGAAGTGGAAATCCTCCAGCTGCAGGTGACCACTCAAAGCACCCTAGCAACCCCGTGGCTGCCCAGGTCTCGCCTGGCTTAGATGAGAACCAAACCCCGGGGAATTTTTCCTCCCTAGCTGGAAGCACCAAGACTAGCAAAAAGGAAGAGGGATGGTTTCTGAGCCAGCACTATGGCTTTTTTGGTCAAATTATCTAATTTCATTAATTGATCCCAATATTTATGCATTTCCCTGCTGCAGTGCAAATATTGTTAGAACATGCGATTTCATTACTTCTCCGAAAGAGACTTTGCAAGATGCACCTGATGAGTCACCTAAAGATTCTGCCAGCTCATTTTCACTTTCTCTTTTTTTTTTTTTCCCTCCTCCCCCCCTTCTTTTTTTTTTTTTCCCCTCCTCTAATTCATTTTCTGTCTGCAGAGCTTTTCAATAGCTCCACTTCTCCAGCGAGTCGTGCCAGCTGGGGACTCGTTTCTGACAGCAAGGCTCTGCTTCTGCTGGGGATTTCATTCACGCTCTCTCCGGCCACCTTCGAGAAGCAGCCAGATTTTGAGCTCGTTTCCACGAGCGTGAAGCCAAAGCATCCTCCCTGCAGCACGTGGAAGAGCTCCGGATTCGTGCTCAATTAGCGTTAGCTCGAGGAGCATCGTCTCTAAAGATAGGCAGCCGGCACTGGGCGGGTCTCCTGCGAGGGACGAGCTTCCTTTGCACCAGCTTTGCTGGGTGTTACCGGCTCGAAGCTGCCACAGGGGTTTGGCCAACAGTCAGATTTGGTGCAAGAGCCAAACCTGCTCACCTTAGGTTTACAACGACAAAGCCTGGAGGAGAAGGGGCAACCTCTGAGCAGCTCACTACAGTGGGCTTAGTGTGGATGACCTTTAAAGGTTCCCTTCCAACGCAAAACATTCTCCGAGTCTGTAAGGCAGCAGGAGTGTTGCAACACTGTTTAATGCATTCCACCATCTCCCCAGCAACTTCAGCAGACAACAGTGGACAGGTTTCTCCTGCCTGTGACCGCTGCAGCCTTCTAGCAGACCAGCTCAGACTCTGATCCATGGAGATCTCCCTCACGGTGGTGGAGGAACTGGCTCCAGGACTGTTTGCTCACAGCACTTCAGTGCTCAACATTCCAGGATGCTGGACTCAAGCATGGTATTTCCATCCAGACTTCCCTGGAATTCTGGGGGGTTTTCCTACAATTTTTTGAGGAAGAGATCCTCACCACTTTGCACACCACCTACAGCAGATAGCTTTAAACCCCTGAACTGAACTCAGTGACACAGAAACTCTATGTGCTTATGACATTTAAGGAAGGACATTAAAAGACTGCCACAACCAATGAAAGCCACAGCTATGGTAAGGAGCTGGAGACTAGAAAAACTCTTGGGGAATAGATAAGATCCTTGGTTGACAGGACATTCATTAGCAGTCCTTATTTAGCAGCAGAATAGCAGCTTAGAGATAGCTTTGAGGGGAAAAAAAGAACAGATGCAGCCCAAATCTATTAGCTAACACCTGCCACTATAAAATCACTACAAAGGGGACCAGCTACCCCTCAGAGATTAACCTCCCTTCTCTTATATGCAGGAAGACCAAGTTGGACATTAGGAGCAATTTCTTCCCCCAAAAGACTGCCAAGCCCTGGGCCAGGCTGTCCAGGGCAGTGGTAGAGTCTCCATCCCTTGATTCCTTAAAAGCCATGGAGATGTGGTGCTGAGGGAGACAGACCTGCAACTCAATGATTTTGAAGGTCTTTTCCAAGCTGGTTAATTCTGTATGAAGGATGGGAATTCACTTGTCACAATGTCCCTTTCTTAGTGACTCTGTCTGTAGAGAAGTGTGACTGAGGCTTCCAAGCCAGCTTGAACTTCTTGCTTCCCCCTCTACATTTACCACCATGAAACATAACCACAATGGAGAAGATGCAGTCTCTTGTTGACTGGTCTTTATTAAATTTGCCCTGTGATTCACAACAGGTGATTCTCCCTTTCCAACCTGCCCCTCCTCCTCAGGGCTTCCTGTTCAGAGCTGATGGATAAGTGAATGCATTTCCTTCTTTCCCCCCTCCTTTCCTTCCTTATTTCTGAAAAGCAGCAGTAGGGGGGGAAGAAATGGTCTGCAGAGGAGGCACAAAAGCAGAGATTTATTGAGTGATGAGAGCAGACTCAAGGGGCCTCCAGGTAAAAATAGTGTCATTAGCATAATATCCTATCACTGAACAGCTCCTGCTCCACCACCTCCCTTTCTGCACCCATCCCAGAGCCTGGGGCAAGACCCTTAACCAGCCAAGATACCACCCAGAGGAGCTCAGCCCCAGTGAGGAGCCCCAGCCAGTGCCCGTGGATGAGATTGGAGCAGTCAGCAATGTTAGCCCTAACAACCGGGGGGCCACCAGGCCCCCCGGCCTTTGTGTCACCACCACCATCACCCAGTGTGCACCAGGGGCACTCACCAGAGATGAGAGGAGGATCCTCCAGCCCAGATGGGCTCAGCTTGGGGCTGCTGCCCTTCCTGGCTGCGATTAAATAGGGCAGTGGGTGGGGAGGGCAAAGTGCCCACACCTGGGGTGGGAGGAGACTCCAACAGAGCCCAGGTGCTCTGGGTTTTGAGGGGAAAATGGGGCAGGTGAGGGACTTTTGGGGTGTCAGTAATGACAGGACTGGGGGGGATGGAAAAAAAAATAGAAATGGGTAGATTCAGAGTGGATGTTAGGAAGTTCTTCCCCATGAGGGTGGTGAGAGACTGCAACAGGTTGCCCAGGGAGGTGGTGGAAGCCTCATCCCTGGGAGTTTTTAAGGCCAGGCTGGATGTGGCTCTGGGCAACCTGATCTAGTGTGAGGTGTCCCTGCCCATGGCAGGGGGGTTGGAACTGGATGATCCTTGAGGTCCCTTCCAACTCCAACGATCCTATGGTTCTGAAACAATTTTGCAGTTTAGGCTGGAGGTTAGGAAGAAATTCTTCACAGAGATTGGCCATTGGAATGTGCTGCCCAGGGAGGTGGTGGAGTCACCATCACTGGAAGTGTTTAAAAAGAGACTGGATGAGGCACTTAGTGCCATGGTTTAGTTGATTAGATGGTGTTGGGTGATAGGTTGGACTTGATGGTCTTGAAGGTCTTTTCCAACCTGGTTAACTCTGTGATCCTGTGACACAGTTTAGTGGTGACCTGGCAGTGCTGGGTTAATGCCTGGATTTGATAACCCTAAAGGTTTCATCCAACCAGAACGATTCTGTGACTCTAAGAAGCTGGGCACAAAGATGGGATTTGTTTTCCCTCCACACCAAATTTCACCTAGAGCAGAAATCTGGAGCTGGGGCAGGGCCAGAGGAGGCCACAACATTGATGTGAGTTGGGGTTGTTCAACCTGGAGAAGAAAAGGCTCCAGGGAAACTTTGTGGTGGCCTTTCAGCACTTAAAGGGCTAATCAGAAAGCCGAGGACAGACTTTTCAGTAGGGCCAGTTGTGACAAGACAAGGGGTGATGGTTTGAAACTGAAAGACAGGTCATCACTAAGCTATGTCCCTCAACACCACATCCACACAGTTTTTAACCCACTCCAGGGACTTTTAAACCACTCAGCCTCTCCTCTCAAACTTTGTGCTCTAGACCCCTCACCAGCTTCCTTGCTTTTCTCTGGACACACACCAGCACCTCAATGTCATTGCTGGAGGGGCCCAAAACCAAATCCAGTGTTCATCAGTGCCCAATACAGAGGGACAATCCCTGCCCTGGTCCTGCTGGCCACACTATTGCTGATCCTGGCCAGGACGCCGTTTGCCATCTTGGCCACCTGGGCACACTCTGGCTCCTGTTCAGCTGGCTACCACCAACACCCCCAGGTCATTTTCCATCAGGCACTTTGAGACACTCTTCTCCACACCTGTACCATTCATGGGCTTGTTATCACCCAAGTTTAGGACCCAGAACTTGGCCTTGTTGAAGCAGAATCATAGAATTATAGAATGCTTTGGGTTGGAAGAGAACTTTAAACATCGTCCACTCCACTTTCTTTGAGGTGCATTATCCTAAAACACTTCTGCCCAAGCTCTCAAGGCACCCTTTGTGTTCTGGAAATGGTGAGCCTATTTTAGCACCACAGATAAGGTCCGAGCTCAGCCCTTGTAGCAGCAAACGGGCTTCTTTCCTGTGAAGGAAAGGAAGCAGCAGGACAACCCAGATCTCTAGCTTTTATTGTATCCTGCAAGAGACCAGAGGGGGGAAAAAAAAGTACAGTTTACTGCAAATGGACCTCTTCGCTCTTCATCAACACTGTTAGGAAAAGCCATTATTCTCCAAAAGGGATGCTGTTTAGACTCTGATGGATTCATTGTTCTCTGCTGTGTCTGGGACAGCAGGAGCGGCTCTTCCCGCTGCTAAGATGATTGAAGGAGGAACACAGTAATAAATATATGCCCATTAAGCTGGTGAGCCTCTTTTCACTTCACTGATACTAATGGGGAAGAAATGAAACAGTTTCAAAACAGCAAGTTGCCAAAAACCGCATTTGGAAAGGCTGAGGAGTGAGAAGTCACAACTGACACACCACGGTTCATGCTCCGCCAACGCTCGCAGGCAGGGGCTGGCTGGAGAATAGCAAATGTCTGTCTCCAAGGGACAATTTCAAAGAGCTGCATTTTTCCTCTCACTACAGATCATTCCTTTGAGGTTTTTAACTATTTTTTTCCTCCAAACATCCCCTTGGGTTGTTGTTTGGGTTTTTTTTTTGGGGGGGTGGGCATTTAACTACCCCCTTAGGTTGAAGGGGTGCAGCTTTCAGGATGGAGTTTCTAAGGCCACAGAACAGGGCAACAGAGTTGTCTCATTGCTGTCTTGTTTTCCCACTGGTAGTCATGCCTGGGTAAGCCAACACACGGCCAAATGAACAGAGAGCATCCCAGCAGTTAAATTTACACACTTGTGCAGGACTAGGTGATCTTTCTGAGGTCCCCTCCAGCCTGAATTAGCCTAAGATCCTACAAACAGCAAGATCTGGATGGATCACAAACATGAACACCTGGTGTCTTGGACCTACAAGGATTTTTAGTCAGCAAAATATCCACAGCTCAAGATGATTAGGTCTTATGAAACCTGGATTAATTACACAGAACAGTAGGGCTTGGAAGGGACCTCTGGGACTCATCCAGTCCAAACCCCCTGCTAGGAACAGGGACACCCACAGCAGGTTGCCCAGGATCACTATGTCCAGGTGGGTTTGGCATCTCTCCATAGACTACACAGCCTGTCTGGGCAGCCTGCCCCAGGGCTCTGGCACCCTCACAGCAAAGAAATTTTTTTCTCCTGCTCAGATAGAACCTCCTGCATTCCAGTTTGTGCTCATTGGCCCTTGTCCTGTCACTGGGCACCGCTGAAAAGGCTCTGGCCTCATCCACGTGCCTCCCACCTTTCAGACACTGATCGGATCCCCTCTGGGGCTGCTCTTCTCCAGGCTAACCAGCCCCAGGTCTCTCAGCCTTTCCTCCTCACAGAGATGTTCCCAGTCCCCTCAGCATCTTCATAGCCCTGTTGTAATTTTCTATCTCCATCACAGACTTCTCCCACCTTCAGCAAATCGAGCTGGAATAGTTCATGGCACCACAGCCCCATCAGCCCTCCCCATCCCAGGTGTGCCCCCCAGCCCCTCATGGCACAGACAACACAGAGCACACAGAACACACAGGGAGCTGCTCATAAAACGAGACATTTGGGGAAGGGGGAAAGGGAAGTTGAGTTTTTATTAAGATCAGCTCTCAGAACCAGCTGTGCCAGGGGCAAGCCAGCAGGGAGGTGGGAACACATGGGCAGGAGGAGAGGAGGCAGAGACATGGCAGTGCTGACTTCCATCAGCTCATGCTGCCATGGCATCACGCTTTCCCTGGCAATATTCTGGGCACAGAACAAGTTTGCACACCAGGGGAATGATCTGATGTGAGAGGCAATGAGGAATTTAATAGGCACCCATCCCTATTGTGGGTGCACTCTGAAGGATGGAGTCATCTCCACAAGATGCACAGCTATGAGGGCTGCATCTAATTCATCAGACAAGTTCTTAAGCCTCTTCTTGGCATTAAAAAAGAAAAAAACCTTGCATGGAGAAAAAAAAAAAACCCAAACCCCAGAAACAAAAAAGAAGCATCACTCACTCCTGACAACCTTCATTCAGCACACACCAAGCACCCTCAGACACTTCTGCTATTTGGTGGCTCTTTACCTCTCTCTGCTGGCAGGACCACAGGGAGATTCTGGGGTGCATGCCTGAGATCAGGACAGAAGGGATGGAGGGGAGGCAGAAGAGGTCTAGGAACCTTCATCACCACATTTCTTTGCCTGCATTCTCATTCTTCCTTAGATATTAAGTGTTTTAGGGCAGGGTGGTATGAAATCTACAAATGGGGAACATCAGGGCTCTGACCCTAACTTGTTCATCAGCTTAATATGGCTCCAAATATTGAACAGCCTTAGGCTACTGCTGTTCAATATTTGGAGCCATATTAGGCTAATGAACAGTGATATTAATCAGCAGTATTAAGATGAGGGCTTAGCAGCTAATTTCTACCCCAATTTTGAAGCAGACAACAGAAAGGACACATTTTGTTTGGCCTGCCAGTAGAACAGTTCCAGCATGGAATGACTGCAGGGAATTCTAGCTAAGAAAAATCCAAATATAAAGTGCTTAGGGGTAAAAACTGAAGAAGTAGAGCAGCCTGAAGGCCATGATGAAATCTCCCCAGCACTGATACCTTCAAAGACAGGTTATGGTGCACAAGCTGTCTGCATCTTGATGTTCAAAGGGGCTCTTCAGCCATGCACATTTCTGCAGCACTGAGCAGAAAAAAAAGAATCAGCCAGCAAAAAGCAGCTGTGTTGTGAGCTGGGAGTGATTTCCAGGAACCTAGACCAGCGAGCTAGAGGCTCTGGTCCTGCTCCGGCAGGGGGGTTGGACTCGATGATCTCCGGAGGTCCCTTCCAAGCCCTAACATCCTGTGAGCCTGTGATTTCAGTCTCTCCATAGCTGATAGCCACTGAGTGCTGCTTCTCTTTAGCTTCTACCACTGCTGACATGCCAGCTTCAATCTGTTCCTCCAATCTGTGCTGGTCTGTTGGACAGGTTGGGAAAGGGACTCACACACACACAAGAGGACACAGATGCAATGCTACAAATTAGTGAAAGGAGACCCAAAAGAAAAAGGACAAAAGCCACATCATTATGCCTTGCAGTTGGTAAAATCTTTTGGTTTGAGGCTCCAACCTCAGCCCCAATGCTCCTGAGCTAGAAGAAAGGTCCTCTTGCAACCAAGCTGCCTCTTCATCCTTGTTTATCAGGCTGATATTTGTACCGCCCTTGTTGTTACAGCAGAAACCATTCCCTCAAATGAAACCTTTTTACTCCAGTGGAGATTCCCTCCAGGAGGCAGTTTGGGGAATTGCCTGCCCTGTTTAGAATTGGATATGTTACAGTCTATACCTTCTGCTGCAAATTGGCTCCCAGTGCACTTGTCTGTGTCATTTTCACCTACCCACTCGCAGCTCGCACCAGCCACCGGAGCGCCGCGCGCAGGGCTGGATCCTGCCAACCCCGGGAGCCACCAGTGGAAGCCGTCATGAAAACTGCCTTCAGCAGCAGGACCTTTAGCACATCTCCCCCTTGACTGCAAGGAACACAAGCTAAAAATGTTCCTGAGGTATAATGAGAGACCACTTAAATGAGCAGCAGAGAGCGGATGGTCAAGAGGAGGAATCCTCCTAGAAAGGCAACAAGATGTTAGTGGCTATGGAGCAGGAAAGGGCAGCAGTGACAACTGAACCAGTTTCTCCCACCAACATGAATCCTACACACCCCTTTTTTTTACTTCTTCTTCTTCTCAGGATCTTGCCACTTTCAAGGTTCTTCTGGGATGGGGAGGTGAAAGGGGATACACCCCACCAGATCATAAGCAGAGAATCAGAGAACGGCTTGAGTTGGAAGTGACCTTTAAAGGTCGTCCAATCCAACACCCCTGCAGTCAGTAGGGACAGCGTGAACTACATCAGGTTGCTCACAGTCCTGTCCAACCTGATCTGGAATGGTTCCAGGGATGGGGTATCTATCAACTCTCTGGGCAACCTGGGCCAGGGTCCCCCAACCCTCAGTGTAAACAATTTCTTCCTTCTGTCTACTCTAAATCTCCCTCTTTTAGTTTCAAACCATCACCTCTTGTCCTGTCACAACAGGCCCTGCTAAAAAGTCTGTCCCCAGCTTTCTGATCACCCCTTTAAGTACTGAAAAGCCACCAGAAGGTCTCCCTGGAGCCTTCTCTTCTCCAGGCAGAACAACCCCAACTCTCTCAGCCTGGCCTCACAGCAGAGGGCTTCCAGCCCTTGGATCATGTTTGTGGGCTCCCTCTGGACTGGTGCAGTCCCCATCAATCTTTGCAAGGATGGTGACTCCAAAACTGCTCTGAGCAGCCTGTTCCAGGGCTTGACAACCCTTCTGGGGAACAAATAGTTCCTTGTGTCGTAGATGGGGTGCTCAGGGACATGGTTTAGTGGTGGACTTGGTAATGCAGGGTTAATAGTTTGACTTGATGATCTTGAAGGTCTTTTTTCAACCAAAACAATCCTAAGACTCTATGAAAAGGTTGGGTAAACAAAGCTAAGCTGAAGAAGTGGAGACTGTAGGATCCAATATGCAGCACTGAAGGAATACTTCTCAAGCAGCCAGCTGTCCTCTGGTTTGCTGACTACATGAATGGATACACCTATGATAAAAACCATGGGGTTTGAACAGCTTTCTGATGGAGCAACTAAAAAGGTGAATGTTCCTCAGTCAAAATGGTGGTGGAGTCACCGTCCCTGGAGGGGTTCAAGAGGGGATTGGATGTGGCACTTGGTGCCATGGTTTAGTCATGAGGTCTGTGGTGACAGGTTGGACTCGATGATCTTTGAGGTCTCTTCCAACCTTAGTGATACTGTGAAAAGCTATCAGCAGCCTTGCAGCTATGGGCAGCTCCCAGATCAATTCCTCATCATTTGCTAATGACACCCAACAAAGAGGTTTGGGCCTCCTTCAGGTAGTGGCCATTTTCCCAGGCAAGGAAGTCACTCCAGTTCAAGAGCAAGTACCGGAGCTACTGGATGAGTGTCAGTGACCTGGAAGTGGAATAGATGTAGGTGTGGGCAGTGTTGGTGCTCAGTGACAGGACAAGGGGCAACAGGCACAAACTGGGACCCAGGAGGTTCCACCTGAACATGAGGAGAAACTTCTTCGCTGGGAGGCTGCTGGAGGCCTGGAGCAGGCTGCCCAGGGAGAGCGTGAAGTCTCCTTCTCTGGAGAGATTCCAAACCCACCTGGCCACTGTGATCCCGGGCAAGCTGCTGCGGGTGCCCCTGCTTTAGAGGTCCCTCCCAACCCCCACCACGCTGGGATCCTGCGCTTCTGGCTCTCCAGAGGGTTTTTTATCCTTTAGATATTCCATAATCATTCCATTGCAGCTCATTTTGCAAAACCTGCTCGGCAAATGCGGAAGAGAAAGCCTCCCTCTGCAAGAACCCTGTCAAGAAGAGAAGTGTGGAGGAGATACTTGACGTTACATAGCTTTAGGCTTTGAAGTTTTCCATTTTTCATGTGGTGAAACCATTTCAGCAAGCAATACAGAGCGTGCTGAGCTGCTGTTATGCTTTCCAGTTCCTGCCTGCCATCCTTCATGAGAACCATGAATTTCTGAATGGGGGGGGGGGGGGGGAGGAGGAAAAGGCTCAGGGATTTGAACACTGTCAAACGCGCTGCACCACGAAAGTGGATCAGGCAGGAGATTAGTGAAACAGCTCTGTCAAAACAACCTGTCTTCTGGATCTCAAAGTTGATATTTGGGGGAGGGGGTTGGGTTCTTCAGAAGCTAATGCACTCAAACTCTGCCCAAAGTGCTATTTTTAAAGGCTTCCAAGGTGCTAATGACTTTAGTTCTGATTATGGAGCTCTGCAGCCCATTCAGGCATGGCTTCACACACACACACGTGCCATCCCCAGCCCACGCCTGAAGAGCCTGGTGCAATGCTTAGCCTCTGCATCTCTAAGGGCCTCTAGCAATCAAACCCCCATCAGCTCTTAAACAGGACAAAGTGGAGTGCTTCTCTCATGAGAAGCTCCACCCAGCCGTTCAGATGTGGAACAAGAGCAAATCAGCCTGTCTCAGATACAGCTGCATCAGCAGGCCAGAGGAGCCAAGTCACTACTCCTTGCCCACCGTGAACACAAGATTCCTTGTTCACAGGCAACGAGGGGTGAAGGAAAATCAGCCCCAGATGAAATCACCTCCCATCTGCTGGTCTGTTGCCAGCCCGTGGCAACTTCATCGGTGCATCAGAGGTGTGTGTGACACACTCAGCTCCCAGCTACGTAAAACATCAGATGGCTCAGTCTTTAATTCCAACATCAACCCATGCTCACAGGCTCCAAAGTGGGCACCTCTCCAGAGCTGCATTGAGTCCCTTTCCCAAATTAGCACCAGAACAACTGCAAATTGTTACTGCCTTGAAGCCAGAGGCCATCCTGCAGAGAGTGGTGCACAGAAAGGCCATGCTAACGGTCCAAGCCAGCTTGAGGAAAGCAAAGCTGTATTCTCCAGGTGCCTTTGGTTCAGCAGGAGAAAATTTGGGGTGGTATCTATGCAAGTGAGAAGCTTCCCCTCCCCCAAGGCAATCAAGCAGCACGTATGTTCTGCAAAGGCAGCAGTAATTAATGAGACACTTACAGCTGGATAGATCTGGCACATTCGTATGGAATTCAGCACTGGCAAGCTTGCCAGCTACCCAGATCTCCCCACATGCTCCCCTCCACCTTCAGAGGTGGAAAATAACCAGTGCTCTGAGTGCAGAAACGAAGAGCATCCTCCAGCCATTGCAGAGACAGAAACCACAGCCCTGTTTCCACCACATTTACTGCCAGACCTTCCTCTCCAGCTCAGAGAAGGAAAGGGCAGTGCATGGCTGCTCATCACGTGAAGTGCCCAATGCCTAATGTCTCCACAGCTTCAGCATTCAGTGAAACCCCATGGCTAGAATGATCACAGACTTGTTTGGATTGGAAGGGACACTTCCCAGTCCAATATCCCTGCAGTCAGAAGGGACATCTGCAACTAGATCAGGTTGCTCAGAGCCCCAAACAGCCTGACCTAGATGGTGCCAGGGATGGGGCACCTCCCACCTCACTGTGCAGTTGGCTCCAGTAATCTCACAGCAAATATGCATTTTTCCTCCTGTTCTGATAGAGCCTCCTGGGTTCTACTTTGTACCTGTTGCCCTTTGTCCTGTCACTGGGCACCACTGCAAGAGTCTGGCCACATCCTCTTGCCCTCTGCCCTTTAGCTCTTTGCTGCATATTGATCAGATCCTCTCTGGGGCTGCTCTTCTCCAGGCTCAACAGCCCCAGGGCTCTCAGCCTTTCCTCCTCACAGAGGCTCCAGGCCCCTCAGCAGCTTTGTAGCCTCTGCTGGACTCTCTCCAGTAGTTCCCTGTCTGTCTTGAATGGAGAGAACAGAAATAGATCCAGTACTCCAGATGTGACCTCTCCAGGACAGAGTAGAGGAGAAGGAGAACCTCCCTTGACCTGCTGGCCACACTCTTCTAAACACACCCCAGGAGACCTCAGGGGCACATAGCTGACTCATGGTTATTGTACACTGAGAACCCTCCAACTTCCATCCCCAGGTTCACCTCCTGCCAGTGTCTTCATGGCTGAGGGCAACATGAAAGGCTCTACTTCAGTTTGCTCCCTCAGTGCCACTCTGAATGAACCCTGGGTACATCCCAGGTTTGGCACTAGGCTAATCCAAAATGTAGGTCAAAAGTCTGTGTGGTTTGCCACAGTGAATGACTTGTATTTCATCTGCCTGCAGGCAGATGGGAACTGAGTCATCTGCTGCTGCATCATTCTCTGCTCTTCTCCTTCCCTCAGCCTCGGTTTCTGTTTTTTTTTCCCTCCCTGTAATCAGATTGTGGTTGAAAGCTTGCAGTGACATCAAAGGACCAGGAGAGCAATGCCTCCACCACACATCACACAGGGAGAGCTGCTTGCTGTACTTGCTGAAGCCATGGCTCTCTCCCAGCACAGCACCTACCACTTTCTGAGTGAATGTGATTTTAGTTTTCTCTATTTACCTGCCACAGCTGTGTCCCAGGTGAGGGGCTGAGCCAGCCACCAGTGCCAGAGGCTCTCCATGAACCCCCCTGCCTTCCCAAAGGGAAGAGAAAGGGAATAAGGGAGAGAGACTGATGGTGCAGGAAAGAAACTAAAGCAGCTGGGATGGAAATGAGAACAATCCAGTGAAACACAGACAAAGAGATACAAACCAACATCCAACCCAACCCCCCATGGCAATGATGTCACCATTGTCACCAGTGACGCTGGGGGCAGGCACTGGAGAAGTCCCTGACAGGAACTGGATTCAGGAACACACAGATTGGGACTGAAGGCAGAAGGGCCAGAGTCCTCAGACAACAGCCACTGAAGAAGAGGCTTGACCCTGGTGATCCCCCAGCTTTCTCCTGAAGATGACATCCATGGGCTGCAATCCCTTGTTGGTCAGTTGAGGGTCACCTGTCCTGTCCACTCCTCCCTGCAAGTGCCAGCTCTGACTTCCTGCACCCCAAGGAGGCACACAAGCTGTGGCAGGGCCCTTGGTGTGCCCAGGAGCAAGTCTCAGGCAGAGCCTTTCTGCAGCCCAGCCCTTGGCAGGAGCTCTCCCCATCAGCTTCTCCCTGCTAGGAGCAGCCCCTGGCTGTGCAACCCTGCCCTGAGCTGCAGAAAGTGCCTCAGTGAGCAGAGCCTGAGCTGAGAAGTCAAATCCCTGAGCAGAATTAGCTCTGTCCTAGCTCAAACCACATAAAGTTGTGTTTTATTTTCCTTCAAAGCAGCTGCCTGCTGGAGATGCAGGCAAGGTTGAACTCTGGCTTTGTAAGGAGTGGATGCAAAGCCCTGTGGAAGGTCCTGTAGTTGGGATGCAGAGTGCAGCTTTGGTTTGACTCCAGGCTCCTTTCTTCTGGTCTAGCTCAAATCAGGACTATTTGTCTTTCCCGAGAAGAAATTATCACAGGTGATCAGGGAAAAAAGTAATAAAAGAGGTTATTTGACCTACAGGGCATAGAGAAGACCTTTTTTCCTCTTACCTCCTTGTTGGTGACTCCTGGGGGCAAAGTCCCATGCTTGTAATCCTCCAGCAGCTGCACAGCTTCCTTCAGGCGACTCTGCAAACAGAACAGCAGCCTGGTCTGCAACACTTGTCCTGCACTGGAGTGAAGGGGTTGGAAGGGACTTCAAGAAATCATCCAGCCCAAGCCCCCTGCCAAAGCAGGGTCACATAGGGAAGGTCACAAAGGAATCCATCCATGTAGGCTTTGAAAGTCTCCAGAGGAGACTCCACAGCCTCTCTGGGCAGCCTGCTCCAGGGCTCTGTCACCCTCACAGCAAAGCAGTATCTCCTCATGTTGAGGTGGCACCTCCTGTGTTCTAGCTTGTACCTGTTGTTTCTTATCCTGTTTCTGGGCACCACTAAAAAGAGCCTGGCACCTTCATCTTGACACCCACCCCTCAGATATTTAAAGACCTTGATAAGATTCCCTCTCTGCCTTCTCCAAACACCCCCAGCTCACTCAGTCTTTATAGCAGAGATGTTCAAGTCCTCTAATCACCTTTGTAGCTCTCTGTTGGACTCTCCCTAGGAGATCCCTGTCTCTCTTGGTCTGGGAACTCCAAAACTGGACACAGTATTCCAGGTGTTGTCTCACCAGGGCAGAGCAGAGGGGCAGGAGAACCTCCCTAGGCCTGCAGAACACACTTTTCTAGCTGCACCCCAGATACCATTGGCCCTCTTGGCCCCAAGGGCACATTGCTGTCCCATGGCACCATCCTGTCAGAATCCTTCCTTTATGCCCAGGACAGTTAGTCATGTATAGAGGTATTCAACCAAGTTCTGTAGTTGAAGCAAAGTTTAGATGAAACAGAAAAGAGAAAAAATGTCAAGACAAAAGTCTCTCTCTCCCCTGGAATGGCTAAAGTGGCTCTACAGTTATTGTCTGGACAATACATGTGTCTATTCAAATAAACCAAACAGGATGGTTTAGGTTAGAAATTAGTTCTCAATACTACTTTTTTTTTACCTTCCATTCCCTTGAGAGTGTATTAGGATCCAATAAGTTCTTTACCATGAGGGTGGTGGAACACTGCAACAGGCTGCCCAGGGAGGTAGTTGAGGCCTCATCCCTGGAGATATTCAAGGTGAGGCTTGAGAGGGCTGATCTTGTTGAGGATGTCCCTGCTGAGTGCAGGGGGGTTGGACTGGATGAGCTTTGGAGGTCCCTTCCAAGCCAGACCATTCTGTGAGCCTAATGACCTAAAGATGTAACAGGCACTGGGTTTTGAAAATCAGTGACTATCCACATGCAGGTGTTTTCAAGAAAGAGAAGATAATGCCACTCAAAATGTGATTTTAGTTCTGTAGTTGACAAATGCAGATGAGTAGTGAATTAAGGGCTCGATAGAGTGCTAATAAATGTTATTCCATACATTGCAATAAATTGGTAAGGTAGAAGTAGAGAGGTAGAAAGATTCTTGGACTACACACAGCTAGAGAAGAACAAGTCAGGATATAAAGAGTGGCTTTAAATCTGCTTATCCAAGCCTGCAGAAAGCATCAGATTGGTGAGTAAAGGCTCCCAAATATTTGAAGCCCAACAAATCACTCCTTTTCAAAAGCCTGCTGCAGGTTATTTGCCACCCAGATGAGTGAGGTGGACTTTGGTCTGACATTCCTGCACTAGCTCAGTCATTCTGGCAGCACTGCTGACACTGGTGCTGCAGAGCATTTCCTAAATGCAGAATATTTCGTCTCAAATAACACACAGAATGCTGGTGGCTCATCTACAGCCCTGTGGTTTCAGTGTATTTGTGTCAAGGCTCCTGCTGTCACTGCAAGCTCTGCTCTCACAACCCCCCTGTAAATCAGGAGAGTGTCCCCAGGCTCATTACCAGCTCGTGTCCATGGGATCCCTTGAAGGGAAACTACTTTGCTGCCTTTCATGCAAACATCAAAGAGCACTTTGTTGTTTCCTTGGAAGCACCAGCAGTTATGCCAACCTGAAAGCAGCAATTAATGCATGACTATTGTCCCTAAAACATTCAACACACAAGACATATGGACTGGTGGAAATTCCTTCACTTTGCAGAGCCAGAGGGGTGGGAGCAGACCCCCGGCTGGTTTTGCACCGGCTGCGCTCACGCCAGCAGCGCCAGGCTCTTTCCAGCCCCGGTGGCTCTCAGACTTTGTAAGCTCTTGCACTGAACAGCAGCTCCTCAGCAGAAGGGGAGAGCCTGTACAGACATGTCCCATGGCCCTTAGAAGGCTTAGTTTGGACAGGAGGACAAATTTCTTCACTCAAATGGTTGTGAAGTCCTGGAACAGACTCCCCAGGGAAATGGTTGAATCTTCATCCCTCAAGGGACTGCAAAGATGTGGTGCTGAGGGAGATGTTTTAGCAGCAGGCTTGGTAGAGTTAGGTTAGCACTTGGACTTGACGATCTTAAAGGTCTTTTCCAGCCTACATGACTCTAAGATCACATGAGGACTTCATGCTTTTGAAGCTGCTCTGGACAGCTCCTTGCCCTGTTGGCCTCATGGCCATTTCCAAATCTCCTCTGAGGAAAAAGCCATTACCCAGCACGAGCACCACCAAAACCTCACTGTCCAGCGCTGCAGCTCGGCAACCCAGAGGTGACAAGCCAGACAGCTGAATGCCTAATGCCTGCAGATCCAGAGCAGACAACCTTTACTGCCTTCAAAACTAGAAAACAAGCCAGGAGTGCCAGCATCACGTTCTGGAGAGCCATTTGGGCTCATTACTGGTATGTGGTTTCTGTCCCTGAAATTACCTACGCTGTGTGTCTTGCAAATGATCTGCAGGGAACAGCATGTAACTCTGAATGAAAAACTGGAAGGAAGAGATGAATGGGGCTGTGTTCTATTTTTTTCCTCCTTCTCTTGAGGAAATCTTAGTAGTTACTATAACAACCCTGGCCAGATCCCATCTTGTTTCGTAGGGTAACAAACAGACAACAAAAAAGGCTGATTTTTGCTTTGAGAAAAATCCCAGTCTTGGTGAATTTCCTCTTTCAGCTCGGTGGGGAGAAGGGAACTTTCTCAGAGAAAAGGCTCCGAGAGGGTTCCCGAGCTGGGACAAAAGAGGGGCACAGAAAAGTGAACAAAAGTGCCAAGCGCAAGGAGCACGCTGAGGAGATGCCTTTCACATGGCTTGGAGGTGCTCAGGTAGTTGTAACAAACAACACACAGCCTCAGAATCTCCTTAGGGAAAAGCTCTCAGATAATGACAGAACTGTCAGGGCTGGAAGGGACCTCAAGGATCATCCAGTTCCAACCCCCCTGCCATGGGCAGGGACACCTTCCACCAGACCAGGTTGCTCACGGCCTCATCCAGCCTGGCCTTGAATGCCTCCAGGGAGGGGACATCTGGACACTGGAGCAGGCTGCTCAGAGAGGGTGTGGAGTCTCCTTCTCTGGAGACCTTCAAACCCCACCTGGATACATTCCTGTGCAGACTACCCTAGGTCATCCTGCTTTTGACAGGGGGCTTGCACTCAATGATCTCTGGAGGTCCCTTCCAACCTCTAACATTCTGTGATTCACAACCTCTGTAGGCAACCTGTTTCAGTGTCTCACCACCCTCACTGTAAAGAATGTCTTCCTAGTGTCCAGGCTAAACCTCCTCAGGTTGCCCAGAGCCCCATCCAGCCTGGCCTTAAGAACTTCCAGGAATGAGGCTTCCACCACCTCTTTGGGCAACCTGTTTCAGTGTCTCATCACCCAGGTGTCTTTCTACAGCTTCTAGAACAGTCAAGCACCTTCTTTGAACCACAGCCTCCAAAAACACCAGGACATCACAGTGTGCAACAGCTCCAAATGCCAACCACCTTCACTGCCTGGCTTTTGACATGATGCAGCATTGTGATGATGGTTGATAAAGACAACAATGACACTTCATTCCTCTTTTAACAGGGAAAAAGAGGCCTGCCAACAAGGTTGTGCTCCTGTTTCAATATTTATTGTTGCTTGATTTCTCCCCTGCTATCTGTAGGAAGAAGTGTCACTGGAGTCTTTACAGCATCACTTCAAAAAAAGGGAGGAAAAAAAAGCAACCACAGTTTGTAGTCGTATGGATCATTTCTCTCATCCCCCTTCTCTCACTAGAGCACTTCTAGTGGTGGATGGTGGGGTCTCAGCTCCCACAATAGGGTGCTAGACAGACCATCTGCACCCAAAGGATGTTCTTACAAACCTAAGCCCAGAAGCAGTGCCAGGGATCTACCAAGCTCACAGCATAGCATGGTGTGGGTTGGAAGGGACCTCTGGAGATCATCCAGTCCAACCCCACTGCTAAAGCAGACTCACCCCCAGCAGCTTGCCCAGGATCACAATGTCCAGGTGGGTTTGGAATGTCTCCAGAGAAGGAGACGCCACAACCTCTCTAGGCAGCCTGCTCCAGTGTTCTGCCACTCTTACAGCGAAGAAGTTTCTCTTCATGTTCAGATGGAACTCACTGTGTTCTAGTTTGTGCCCTTCTCCTGTCACTGGGCACCAATGAAAAAAAAGAGTCTGGCTCCATCATCTTGACCTTCACCCTTTAGATATGGATCAGCACTGAGAAGATTCTCTCTTAGTCTTCTGAGATGCCTCCAGGAAAGTAGCCCCCACAACTCTGAGCTGATCCTTCACTGGCACATGGAGTCCCTGATGGCAGCAGTCTGGCAGGACAGCAAACAGCTGCACTGGGTCCTATGAATGACTGCACACAGGTACATGCATCAGATGGCTCCATCCAGCACGTGAGCTCTTGCACTGATTCTTCACCTTGCCCTCCTTGCTCAGGGGCACGCTGCTTCTGTCTGAGAGATCTGTGCCTTCTCGTCTCTTGGATCTCAGCGGATGCCTACACATGGCTTAGAGCTGCCTCCAGAAACCCATATGTGCACATACAGACCGTAATAACAGTCATTATGCCAGTAGCACTACAACACTCCTGCTACAGAATCAACAGAAAAGGAGTCAAGTTTTGCATCTGAGCCTCTGAAGACAAAATCCACTGATGGGCCAGGCCACGTGGGAACGGTTTCCACCTCGCTCTGCTCACACAGGGCTCGTGTCAGGGGTTCAAGGCCTCGTCGGCCCAGCGATGGCCACCGTGTGCCTGAGACTTTCGATCGCTCCAGGTTGGGACCAAAGCTGAAACACTGGCAGAGGATGTAAGGCAAGAGTCTTCTGGCCAGCAGCACCACGTATTTGACGTGGGGTATGGAAATCCAGCTGTGCTCTGCCATCACAACTCAACAGCTCCCGATTCCGTCTCGCTGCGCAACGGATGCTGCATACGGCAGACTTGACTCCAGCTGGCCCTATTGTATTGGATCCACAGTGACAGACAACAGGAGCCAGAAACTTTTTGTTCAAGTAGAGCCAGCAGATGTGACACTGAATAAACACAGACAGTCAATCTGCTGAGTAAGAAGGTATCGTTCATATAAATAACATACATCTAATCCTGCTTCCATCTTAAACCCAAATATGGGAATGCAAGATGCTCGGCGCTCTGCTGATTTCTGCTCCGAACAATGAGATGAAACAAAGGCAGAGAGCACAACACAGCCCCTTCTGAGCTCACTTTCATTCTGGTTTCACTTTTGCTTGGAATTATTACTATTATCAGCTCCACAGCTTCCCCCACGAGGAGCTTCCCGCAGAGCATTAACAGTCTGTCCTGCCTAATGTCAGAGGGGATAAGTTAGCCTTATCAAAATATCTCCTGGGCCCTACTGCTTCTCCTGATGGACCCTTAATTACAGAGCAATTAAAAGTATTATTCCAATCATTTTAACCTCACACATTTCAAAAGTAGCCATTGCACCCACCCAGGGGTTTCTCCTGGCCTCAGCGACAGGACTTGCTGGCCCTGATCTCTGCAGTGACACATTGCCAGCTTATTGGGAAAGTTTGCAAGTTCACAGCTGCCAAAAAATTATTTCCTTAGAAAGGCAGTAATGACATGAATTAGCTGAAGGAAAGCTCCACTAAAGAGGTTACAGCAAATATTGACATGAGGTTGGTGCCTTAGAGTCGTAGAATCGTTTCGGTTCAAAGAGACCTTAAAGATCATCCAGTCCAACCATCAACCCAGCACTGCCAGGTCACCACTAACCCATGGCCCTCAGCACCACAGCCACACAGCTTTGAAACAATCCTTTAATGGAGAAAATTTCTCCTACTGTCCAAGCTAAACCTCCCCTGCTGCAACCTGAGGACATTTCCTCTTGTCCTATCGCTTGCCCCTTGGGAGAACAGATTGACTTCACATGACTCCAACCTTCTTTCAGTGAGTTGTAGAGAGCCAGGAGGTCTCTCCTCAGCCTCTTTTTCTCCAGGCTGAACAACCCCAAGGCCTTCAGTTGCTCCTACCAAGACTTGTGCTCTGCACCCTTCACCAGCTTCACTGCCCTTCTCTGGACAGAAAGCACACAGAGAAACTCCACAACTGCAGAGTACACCTGCAACATTTTCTTCCCCAAAAGGGCTGTCAAGGCCTGGAGCTGGCTCTCCAGGGCAGCAGTGGAGTTCCCACTCCTGGAGAAACTGAAAAGCTGTGTAAATGTGGTGCTGAGGGACATGGTTTAGTGGCGAGCTGGCAGTGCTGGGTTAATAGCTGGACTTGTTTTCAGAGTTTTCCAACCTAAACAACTCTGTTTAGCAACAAAACACAACACAATCCAGTGCTGGGCATGTGTCCCCTGAGGATTAACGCTTAAGGACCTCTACAGGACAGGAAAGCTTTTAATTGTGTTGAGAACTTGCTGTATTGAACAATAAATGAGGAAGAGAGGACTGTCACTGAGACCAATTACACTTGGTAGGGCTGTGCTAGGCTTCCCCTCTTCAGAGGGATCAAGCCTTCCTCAAAGCACAGCCACCAGTAGGATGCAATGATGGAACACACAGCAATTGTGTGGATGCAGGGGTGAAAAAAAAACAGCCAACAATATTATTACATCTCCCTACATTTTCCAGGGGATTAACCTCCATTCTCATTAGAGATTCACTTATCCATTTATTTTATTGTGTGGTGGTTGGGTTTTTTTTGCTTCATTTGCTAGTGAGCTTCTCCAAGACAAACAGTGATTTATTTGTTCCCTGAGAACCCTGGGCCATCTGTCAAGGGGAAGGAGCTCTCCATCAACGGCTGCTTCCTCAACAAACCCTTTCTAGATTTTAATTTGCCACCTAAATTGCCACAGGAAGCCAAACAGCTTTTAGTAGTACATACACAGACACACACACAGAGGACTTCAAAGCACACGGTCAGGTATGCTGAGCACAGCAAGTTGTAAGGGCTTGTAGCGATAGGATGTGAGGGAATGGATAGAAGCTTGAGGAGAGGAGATTGAGATGGAGATTAGGAAGAAATTCTTTGCAGTGAGGGTGGTGAGACACTGGGACAGGTTGTGCAGGGAAGTTGTGGATGCCCTCCCCCTGGAAGCGTTCAAGGCCAGGTTGAGTGAGGCCCTGAGCAGCCTGGGCTGGTGTGAGGTGTCCCTGCCCATGGCAGTGGGGCTGGAACTGGATGATCATTAAGGTCCCTTCCAACCTAAACCGTTTCATGATTCTATGACTCCACAACCTATTTTGTAACTTCAAAACAGTAGAGCCACCAACTCAAGCAAGTTCACTCACATCTCCCCACTTTGGATGTACACAAGGAGGAGGCTGGAGAAATCTGTTTGTTGGGGGGTTTCCTGTATTAATGCCATTGTAAAACACAGTTTGGCCCAGCTTAAAAATACCCTGGACTACAGACACACACACTAGAGGTTTAAATGGTGACTGAGGAAGGTGAGGATTCTTCTCAAAACATGGAAACATTCCCAAAGGCAGAGAAGTTCTAATTAGACAGAACTGGATGATCTCCACCCAACAGAATTTTCCTCCAAAAAGAGGGAAAGAAAACAAGCTGAGGCATGACAAAATCCATCAAAAAGATGAGCAGAATCATCTGCTTCTGTCCTATCAGAAGACCCAGGACCTGTGTTCATCCTCAAACATCCCTGTCACATCATGCCTCAGAGCAGCAGGCTGGAAAGCACAGGCTTATGGAAACCCACCAACTACTAACTCTGCAAAGCTTCCTGCTGTAAAGTGGCCTTCTCTGCAGTTCTCTTGGGCACACACACAAAAGACAGTCAACATGAGTGACACCATGCATTTCAGACTCAAGTTTTAGAAAGAGCTGATTTAGGAGGAAGAGATTATTCCAAGTCTCATCTGGTCTTTTCCAACCACTCCCCCCATCACCACGTGTAAGGGACTGCCCTCGGCACAGTGCTAGCTACAAGGAGCAGTTCAGCTCCCCCTGGTTTGAGAGCTGCCTGCACATTTCACAGAATGGTTTGAGTTGGAAGGGAACTTAAAGATCACCTAGCTCCAACCCCCATGCCATGGGCTGGGACAACTTCCACCAGATCAGGATGCTCCAAGCCCTGTTCAGCCTGTCCTTGAACAGTTCTAGGGATGAGGCATCTACCAAGCTCTCTGGGCAACCTGGGCCAGTGTTTCACCACCCTCACAGTAAACAATGTCTTTCTTATAGCTAACCTAAATCTCTCCTCTTTCAGTTTAAAACCATCACCCTTCATCCTACCACTACACACTCTGCTAAACAGCTCTTTTCTATCTTTCCAGCAGCCCCCTTTAAGGACTGGAAGGCCACAATAAGGTCTCCCCCAAGCCTTCTCTTCTCCAGGCTGATCAGTCCCAACTGCCTCAGTCTTTTCTCCTATGGGAATGGGAGGATTTTCATCTCACACTACACCACCTCAAAAACATTTAAAACAAAAAAAAGAAACAGTAAAAAAGGAAAAAAGGAAGAAGCAGCTGCTCTTTACCTGTCACTGAAAGCAAAATCCCAGGTTTTGGGGTCAACAGGCAGCACTTAAGATCATCACAACAAATCTTTGTTCTATAGGACTCCTCACAACTACTGATTGGTATTTTAGGAGAGCAGGGAAATACAGTAAAGCTGAACAATGCCAAGTGAAATGTAAGTGGACCAGAAACCACTAAACCTGACACAAACAGGGCAGTGACTCAGGTAAAACCACACCACTTTGCTCAGCAAAGGTCCTCCTGGAGTGCAGCCGCTGCGAAACCGCAGCTCAAACCCACCCAGCTCACTGCCTCCATCTCATCTCTCATCTACTCACCTGCACTTGGATCCTTGGAGGAATTTCCCACCTGAGAAGACAACAGCACCAAGAAGTTTGCCTGAGAGCAGTTCAGGGTCTCACCAGTGACTAGGGGGAGATGGAAGACTGGCAGGTGTGGATTCACTGGTGTCTAATAAAAGGAAGTTTCTGCTACGGCTTTAACAGAGCTGGAGTTGGGCAATCGATCGACTGTGAGACACAAATCCACTGGAAACCTGGCTTCATTACTCCTGCTTTTCACAGAAGAAATTGCTTCTAATCTAAACCTGTCTAATAAACAGGACTCCCAGAAAACAGGGCACAGGTACATTACCTCAGTAACAAAGAGAGTCCGGGGATCAATGATGTCCAAGAAGTGCCTGAATCTGCCATAAAATGAAGTCTAGAAGACAAGAGGGGAAAAAACAAAATCATCTTCAGTTAGAAATTGCCTTTCACCTGCTGCAGAGAAAGGTTTCATTTCCTCTGCAGAACTAAGCAGCAGCTAAAGCCTGCTCCAGGGCTCCAGCAACTGCACAGCAAAGATGTATTTTTCCTCCTGTTCAGATGGAGCCTCCTGGGTTCTAGTTTGTGCCTGTTGCCCTTTGTCCTGTCACTGGGCACCACTGACAACAGTCTGGCCCCAGCCTCTTGCCCCCTGCCCTTTAGCTCTTGCTGAGCACTGATCAGATCCCCTCTCAAGGCTGCTCTTCTCCAGGCTCAACAGCCCCAGGGGTCTCAGCCTTTCCTCCTCACAGAGCTGCTCCAGGCCCCCCAGCATCTTTGTAACCTCTGCTGGACTCTTTTCAGTAGTCCCTTGCCTCTCTTGAACTGGGGAGTCTAGAACTGGACCCAGTACTCCAGATATGGGCTTGCTAGAGTAGAGGGGGAAGGGAACCACTCTCAACCTGCTGGTCACACTCTTAATGCACCCCAGGACCCCACTGACCTTCTTGGCCACAAGAGCAAATTGCTGGGTCATGAAATTGTCCACCAGCATTCCCAGGTGCTCGTCCACAGAGCTGCTTTCCAGCAGGCCAACCCCAATCCAGAGAAGGGAGTCTGAAAGGAGGGGAGGATGTTTGTGGAACATGAGAGCATGGGCAGCTCCAAGGGAAGGGAGAGCAGTTTTGACTCAGTATTTAGAAATAAAAATTGAATTTAGGCAAGCCCAAAGCAGCAGCCCATGAAATATTGATCTGTGGAGAGCACTCAGAACACATCTGCATCATCGCTCCAGCACCAGTCTGGATTCTTTCATCTGGATGCAGATGTAGGCCAACTACCAGCACTGCCTTACTGCAGCCTAAACTCTCATCCTGAGGTTGGCACAAGCGAATGCACACAGCCCAGGGGCTGCTCTCTCCCACAGCTTCCCCCCAGAGGAGAGCAGGAATGAGCCAGGTCACAGATCTCCACCTGCTCTCGACCACTGTGCATGCAAATCTGTTTGCATTCCTTGTGCAGAAGCAGGCTCTAGACAGAGGAGTGGGAAATGGGTGCAGCAGCCAGGGTGGCACTAATCACAGCCTGGCAGTGGTTTATGAAGCATACTGGTTCTGCTCTGCTGAATCCACTGGGCACAGAGACACACCAGTAGCACTGCTGCTTCTCCAGGCAGCAATCCCTCTCTAATGGCAGCTCCCAGCGTGGCAGCACCCTTCTCTCAGCCACTGAACCAAACTCTCTGCTGTTATTCCTCCATGTTCCACACTAAAAAAAGCCAAACCCACAACTAAACAAAATAGCTTCACACAACTCCAGGGAAAAAAAAAGCCCCGGTGGTTTTTAATTAGCATTGATTTAATTAACACTAATTCTGGTACTTTCTAGCTTCTGTGAGCTTGACATTTTGCTGCCTTCCCTTTCTCTTCAGGATGAAGCTCCCTGCAGATGCCACTGGGCTCTGCATCACCGCTGCCCGGCGCTTGCCAGCGGTGCAGGGGGTGAGGTGACTAATGCATGACTCACTGCGTCCCTCCTCACCATCCTCAGCACTCCCACCTGCTATCACCATCCTCCTTCTCCCACTGCCCATCCTCCTGTGCTGGCTCAATGCTGAACAGCAAGGAGAGAGCTCAGAGCAGTTGTGAGTGCACAAGTTAACCAAGGTGGGGGATTTGAACCCTGAGCGGTCTCACCGGCACACGAGGTGAAAGCCAGCTCTCGACAACACCTCTGACCATCAAGGATGCACTAAGAGACCAAGTGAGGAGACTCAAGCCTCAGTTCATCCTTCCTCCCCGGAGGCAGGCAACAAGACCCAACTCATCAGCTGTGCTTTCCACTTTCTTTTTGCATTGCCATGACTTCTCCAAAATGCAATTACTCGAACGTGCATTCCCTTGCTCCTCTTATGAGCCACCTGGAAGTGAAAAACTCCTCTTGGAAGTCTCCCACCAAGGGGAGACCACCCAACCTTTCCAGAAGAAGGGCTATTGTCACCCTGAGGATCATTCTCCATCACAGAGACTGAAGACAAAACCTGCCTGTTCTCCTTCCCAGATCCCAAGACCCAGGATGTGTTGCAGTCCCATGACAGTGAGTTACCCTTCATCTCTCTGCACTCTCAGGTCAGTTCAGCAGTGTTCCTCATCTTCCCCACAGAATGGCACAAGAGAAGACAAACCATTAACCAACTTCTTGCTCTGCTGCCTCTAATCCAAAGTCCTTCAAATGAGGCATTGAACCTCATTCACTCCCACACCAAAGAGAGCAGCTTTGTTAATCAAGCAACTGGAAAAAACCCAACATTCTAACTGGTGAAAAAACACTTTCCCCAGCACACTTCTCCCCCTCATGCACAGCAAACTGGGCTCATCTGCAATCAAAAACCCAGAGGGAAAGAAGCAAATAAAGCTCAGCTTTGGACAGGGGAAAGTAGCATGAAAGTGAGGTGAGTGGGCTGGGCACTGGTCCCCAGTTCTACATCCAAACCATCTCCAAGGCAATTCACGGTGCCATACCTTGTTTCATGCAGAACACCACCACCACAAGCATCCCAAAGTAGAGGAGAAGGAGCTTGAACAAGCTGGGTTTGTCTTTTCTAAACTTTGATGCAGGAGAACCTCATTTTGCCACAACAAAAGCTCTATGACCTGAGAGCCACATAAAAGAGAACCAAATCGAAGCCAAGAGCAAAGTCGCCTTCTTGAGGCTGCATCTACACATCAGCACTGCACATTCCACCTCTCAGCAGAGGATTCGGCAGGCTGAGCAAAACCCATCTGCTGTTCCAGCAGCCATCCAGGCATGAGACTTTGTGGTTTTCCTTTTTGGATGACTCTGGAAAGCTACTTCACTGCTAGGCCTTGCTGGTTGCCTTTCCATCATCCAGGTTAGTTCCTGCTTCCCAGGTTTAGTCTCCTGACTAGAAGCCAGCAGAATGTTTTTAACCAACTCCTGGGATTTGTTTTCACAGAGCTGCATGCAAAACAAGCAGGAAAAGAGGAAAAACAAAACCCTCCACCAAATCCTAATCATTCAGATCCTAAACCAGATCCAACTGCTGCACCTCAGCTGCAACTCAAGATGCCTTCATGAATATAACCACAAACCTGAACTGTGTTAAGCCCCAGAGGAGATCTTCTCAAGACAGATCAATGTCTACAGGGTGGGGGGCAAGAGGATTTGGCCAGACTCTTGTCAGGGGTGCCCAGTGACAGGACAAAGGGCACAAAGTGGAACCAAGGAGGTTCCATCTGAACATGAGGACAAACTTCTTTGCTGTGAAGGTGCTGGAGCACTGGAAGAGGTCACCCTGAAGGGGATGAGAGGATCAAGCCCCAAGGCAGTGACACAGCCAGAACTGTTCATTGCCCCAGCATAAGCCAGCAGCACACAGTTAAACCCAGCCTTCAGTGAGGATTCAAGATGGTTCCTTTGTACCAGGATCACTTCCAGCTCTGGTCATCATATTCATGCAAAGGATGGAGCTTGCAAGATGCCCTTCAGCCCCCCAATGTCCATCCATGGTCTTTTTCACCATTTTATTCCTATAACATCTGTTGTAGTAAACAATTATCTGGGAGAAAACGGAATAACACAAATTTCCTGTGATTAATTGCAGCTATTTTGGGACCTCTCAGCAGCCTGCAAGCAAGATGAAGTTCTGCAAAGCAGCTAGGAATATTAATTCCCTTACATGGCACAGCAGCTGAGAGTGAGCTCAGGAGCACGTTACAGCTCCAGCTCATTGAAGTGGCTGTGTTGGGGCCATGCAAGCTCCAGCTGACTCCAAGATAAAGACCTAGAAGGAAACTACCTGCAGGCTCAAGAAGGGCAGTGGAGACAGGCAAGTGCCCATCAGCAAGCACCTGTTCATCACTGAGAGAGTGAGTGGGCAGCAGGTCAAGGGAGAAGATTCCACCCCTGCGCTCAGTTCTGCTGACACCTCACCTGCAGTGCTGGGAGCCAGCTCTGGAGTCCTCAGCACAGACAGGGACCTGTTGGAGCAGGGCCAGAGGAGGACACAGCAATGCTGGAAGCCCTCTGCTGTGAGGCCAGGCTGAGAGAGCTGGGGTTCTTCAGCCTGGAGAAGAGAAGGCTGCAGGGAGAACTTCTGGTGGCCCTTCAGAACTTAAGGGGGTGATCAGAAAGCTGGGGACAGACTCGTTAGCAGGTCCTGTTGTGACAGGACAAGAGGTGATGGTTGGAAACTAAAAGAAGGAGATTCAGACTAGAGAGAAGGAAGAAATGTTTCACAGTAAGGGTGGTGACACCATGGTGCAGGTTATCCAGGGAGGTGGTAGATGCCCCATCCCCAGAACCATTCCAGGTCAGGTTGGACACTGCTCTGAGCAACCTGCTCTAGTTGCAGATCTCTCTGCTGACTGCAGGGGGGTTGGAACTGGATGACCTTTTACAGGTCCTTTCCAATCCAATCCAGTCCAAACCTGTGCTTCTGTGACTCCTCCAACGTGTGTGCCGGGCAGCGCAGGGAAGAACAGGAGATATGCACAACTTCATCCATTTAATTACAGTGTGTTTTTAAAAAGGATTTAATTAAGCCAGAGGAGAGGGAAGAGGGAAGGAAAAAAAAAAAAGAAGAAGAAAAAAAAGGGCATGCAGACTTGGGGTTTGGTTTTTTGAGCTAAAAAAAATAAGGCTTACGTCAGCTTTAAATTAATTAGGAAGACATTTAAGTTAAACCAAACAAAACTAAGTAAATTGAAGGCACTGAGCATCAAGGCTCTGGCAAGGTAGAGGCAGAGAGCAGAGCTGTGCTAACTGCACAAGCACTTGTGGTCTGTGGTTTAGCCCTTTACAAATTCAGGTCAAAGCTAAGGATTCTCAGCCCTTGGACGCTGTCAGTTTCACTGGGTAGTATTAAAGGGCCAGAAGTCTGTATGGGAGTTGCTCCTGCAGCTCAGTAACTTCAGCTGCCTGCCGTGACAGGTCTGGTCATGAACACGAATGCAGCATGGAAACCTTTCATGGGTATCACATGGAACAGCAGAGGTTTGCTTCTTGGAGCCCTGCCCAGTTCAAGAGGCTGCAGAGATGCTGAGGGGCCTGGAGCAGCTCTGTGAGGAGGAAAGGCTGAGAGCCCTGGGGCTGTTGAGCCTGGAGAAGGGCAGCCCCAGAGGGGATCTGAGCAATGCTCAGCAAGAGCTAAAGGGCAGGGGGCAAGAGGATGAGGCCAGACTCTTCTCAGTGGTGCCCAGTGGTAGGACAAGGGACAGCAGGTACAAACCAAAACCCAGAAGGTTCCCCTTGAGCTTCCATAAGCAAAACCTTTTTTGCTATGAGTGTGAGAGAACACTGGAACAGTGCCCAGAGAGGTTGTGGAGTCTGCTTCTCTGGAGAGATGCCAAACCTGCCTGGACATTGCAATCCTGGGCAACCTGCTCTGGGTATCCCTGCTCGAGCAGAAGGGTTGGACTGGATGGTCTCCAGAGGTCCCTTCCCACTCCCACCACGCTGTGATTTTATGATTCCATGGAACTCCCTGTTCAAAACCCAGCCCTGGCTGATCGAGATATAAAAAGCCAACGGATGGCTTTTCTTGGCAGGTTCTGTGCAGCGAACAGACAAACCTGAAACCCAAAGGTGTCTGCTTTTCCTCTTCCTTCTCTGAAATCCATCTTTAAGCATGTGTTTGCAGGACCCTATGGACTCCACATGTTGAACAGGGTCAGCCCACCTGAAGGGCTGAGAAAGCAACGTTTGGAGGTGGCAAACGCCATTCGGTGCACACCAACTTCATCTCCAGGAGCTTGTAGGAGCAGAGTTAAGCCAGTTATGAACAAACCTTAAACATCCCTCTTTTAAGAGAATCTCTTCTCCAAAATGGTTATCCTTTAGGGGAGAGGAGCTGTGTTCACTTTTTGAAGTGGAAAACAACATCAGACTGAGCAGCAGGAGGAGAAACGTCTGTGTCAACCTTACACTAGGGCTCTGTTCCCCCTGCGCCTCTACCAGGGCTTCCAGCAGTCACAGTAAGCAAGCAGCAGGCCATTAAGCTCCTGAGAGCCACACCTCATCAACAGCCTCTTGATCTGTGTGTTCTTGAAAGGCTTATCTTGGACACTGAAGGCATGTGGTTTTGCTGGGAGATAATAAACCCTACCCGAGCTTTAAATGTACCAGAGCGACAAAAATGAAGAGCAGGGAATAATGAGGGCTTTTCAGCACTTCCAAGGCATGTCAGAGATGAGAGTGCACGGAGTTCCAACATGTGAAATACCTGCAAGGTCACGCTCAGACATCAGCACATCTGTAAGGACACTGTTAATATCGCAGCCAAGGAAGTGGCCTCTTTGCCCAACAGAATAAAGCAGCCTAAGCACACCACATCGTCCATGACCTCTTCACAGGATAAAAGATCTCTCCCTCCCCTGAAGAATCTGAATCTGTCACTTGGTGGTGGTGGTGGTTCCTACTTCATACAGAGCTTTTGAGCTCTGCTTGGTGAGATGACCACCCTCAGCTTCAGCTGGGAAGGAAATCAGCTCTCTTCTTGCTCCCAGTCCCACACCAGCCAGGACAGCCTCATGCTGCTTTTCAGAGGGCTGACTCAAATAAAACCACCAGAAGTTAACTGGTGCTACCTTTGCCCAGCAGTCAACATCCCTGGTTAGCAATTAGCTGCTCCTACACCTGATTGAGGCCCTCACTGCAAAGGGATAGAAAGCAAAACAAAGGCATTTATTTTACTGAGGGTAAGCAGCTGGGCTACAGAACAAGACCCCAGAGTAGTGGGAACAGGCATTTAGTGCTCTGGCTCTAGAAAAAGGAGCACTTAAAAAACCCTTAAAGGAGAAATAAAAGGCGTTTGCCAGCCACTTTAGAACCATTTGTCAGAAAACTAAGTCCTTACCACACCTTCTGAACCCCAACACCCTCATTTCTTCTTTTACCTAAAGCCAGCCTGCCTGCCTTGGGAGGCAGAGCTCTTCCCAGCAAAGAAACAACAACAAAAAGGTGACTCAACAGAATGCAACCTGCCTGAAGATGACTTAAAACCACCGAGCCAAGAGACAGGCAAAGGGGAATTTCATAACCTGCAGAGGTGGTGCTGGGGATGGAGCTCTCCCTCCTCCTGTCCTAAATTCTGCTCAGCCACTTCCCAGCAGCTCTGGGTCACAGCAGGGGAAGGAAACCACCCTGTCTGCTCTGAACCAAAATCCCCAGGCAGCTCAGTTTGCTCTCCAAGGGTTTTGTTTCTAACACACAACTTTTCCTTGTTTTCTACCCCAGGGACAAAGATGCCTAGCACAGCTCCCTGCATCTCTCCCAGTCCCAGTTTGTAGTCAAATCTCCCCTGAAACAGCCCCAGACCTGCTCCCAGCCAGTGTTTCAGAGGCAAAGGGAATGCTGTCATCACTCAGGGCTACGTCTAGAATTTAAACAACCACCCCAAGCGTCACTAATCCCTTCCAAAACAAGCCAGGCATCCTTTGTCAGCTGGACTGCTGAAGCTCAGCTCCTGTAAACAAATAAAACCCTGCAACAAGCCACAGAACGGTCAGGAGAGTTGTGGGGGTAACACAATGAACAGCTGATAGAACGGGATGGTGGTATTTAAGGTCCACTGATCCCTCACAGGAGCACACAGGCATCCTTCCCCAGCACTGGGGAAGGAAGTTTGGCAGTAAAGAGTAAGGTTAAGACAGGGAAAATAAACAGAATCACTTAGATTGAAAAAGACCTTTAGGATCAAGCCCAACCATTAACCCAACACTGCCAAGTGACCACTAAACCATGGCCCTCAGCACCACATCTCCATGGCTTTGAAACCCCTCCAGAGATGGGGACTCCACCACTGCCCTGAGCAGCCTGGGCCAGGCCTTGACAACCCTTTCAGACAATAAATTGTTTCTTATGTCCAACCTAAACTTCCCCTGTCACAACTTGAGGCTGTTTCCTCTTGTCCTGTTGCTTGTTCCTTGGTCAACCTGCACTGGGCTCCAACCTTGCAGGGAACTGTAAAGAGCCAGAAGGTCTCCCCTGGTCTCCTTTTCTCCAGGCTAAAGAACTGCAGTTCCTCACAAGACTTGTGCTCTGGAGCCTTCACCAGCTTAGTTGTTCTTTGGGCACACTGCAGCATCTCAGTGTCTTTCCTGCAGTGAACCATAACCATCCAACCCAGAGATACAGGACCTCATCTCTGCCAGGTGATAGGATGGAAGCAATGGAAGCAGGCTTGTGGCTGCAGTGCTGATGGGCCAGTCTGCTGCAGGCTCAGCAGGGACTGACCACAGGATCCAAATGGGCATCCTCATCCCCAGCAACACTTGAGCTTCCCCTGCTCTGTAGCTCCACAGGGCTGCCAGTCCCAAACTGGGCTGTCCAGCTGCACTTTGCACGTGGGCAGATGGCGCAGGAGAAAGCAGAGCAGCACAGAGCAAGAGCTGGCAGGACATCAGTACCACGACCCACAGGAAAGGAATAAAACCACTAAAGAAGGAGAGCATTTTACAACACTCAGCCCACCAGCAACACAGGCCTGAAGCATCCGGTCCCGAAGGTGCTTTCACCGACGGGGAACCCTCACCCCAGATCCAGACCACAGTGTAAACACACCCAGCCTACCCCCCAGGAGTGGCAGAGAGGAGAGAGGCGGTCTCCACTCCAGCTCTCAGGCAATCATTACCATCCTGCCATACCACTCGAAACGTTTTCTAAATGTTGCTACAAGTGACAGTCGCTCCTTAATGAACAGAACGCACCGATTCTGTGCCTGACTCGCTGCCAAGTGTGCCTCGAATCATCTGTGGTGTCTAGAAGGGAAGAGTATCTCCTCCTCCTCCTCTCCTTATTACAAAGCTCTGTCTCCCCAGCCTGAGCATCCCTCGGCTCACGCAGCCGAGCAGGCTCCCGGCACGAGGAATTCACCTCTGCCTTGCTGCCTTACTCCAAGGAGATCCTCCTTTGACCTCCCGAGCGGGGACAGAATCAGAGAATCAGTAAGGTTGGAAGAGACCTCAAAGATCATCAAGTCCAACCTGTGATAGTAGGGGAAAGGACACAAAAATCCCCCAGGGGAAATCAGCAACTGGGCTTCTCATCAACCCAACCGATTTGCTTTGGCCAATTCATAGGTCAGATGGTTGGCTGATAGAGGTCCTACAGAGCCTGTGTGTGGATGGTGGGAACAGTCTCCTTGGAGCTAGCCCCAGCAGCAGGGACATTCACATACCTCCTGCTATTCATAGAATCAATAAGGTTGGAAAAGACCCCAGAGATCATCAAGACCAACCTGTCACCCAACACCTCATGACTAACTAAGCCATGGCTTGAAGTGCCACGTCCCATCCCCTCCTTGTTGATGTGGCAACTGCAATGGCTCATTCCCACCCAGAGCAGCCCTACTCAGCTCAGGAGCAACCAACAGAACTGTGTCAGCCAGGCACTGCCCCACAAGGACGAAGAGCGGTGTCTGCCAGCTGTGCCACGGCAGGGACGCTGCAAAGTGCTTGTGGACAGAGGCTGTGGAAGGCAGTAACCAGGATGAGATGCTCTGACCCCTGTCCCAGCTCTGCTCAGCCGGGGACGGCTGCTGTGGGCCATGGGCCTTCCTCGCCATTCCCTCGCCACCAGGTACAGAGGAGGAGGAAGCTCTAAGACCACTTCCTCACCTCGCACGTCGCCCCGAACCGCGTTTCCTCAGCAGCCACCCCAAGCGATGCCATTTCGCAAGCCCTTGCCCTGCCACCCCACAGCACGGGCAGCCCGCGGTGAAGCACCCGAAGCGGCCAGCCGGGAGGAGCCCTGGCCCCGACCCCCGCCCAGTCCTCCCCACCACGCCGCCCCCTGTCTTAGAGGCCTCACTCCCTCCAGCGTGGTTCCTCACCTCCCCGCAACCTTGGGCTGGCCGCCACGCCCGCCGGAGCAGGGCCCAGCCCTCGCACTACCCTACTGGGAAGAGGAGAAGGAGGAGGCCGCGCTGCGCGCTGGTCTCCGGGCCCCCCACCCAACCTTGCTGCCCTCAGCGGCGGCCGCGGGGCTCGAACCCGGACCCTCGCAGGTGCCCGCTCCCGCCCCGAGCCACAGGGGCACGGCGGGACGCGCCAATCACCGCCCGCCGCGGGAGCCGCCGCGGGGCGGGGGGCGGCGGCTCTGAGTGACAGCGGCGCAGCCCAACCGCAGGGGGGTTCCGCACCAATCAGCACGGTGCCCTACGGGAGGGAGAGGATCGCGGGGGTCTCTGCTCACCGCGGGAGGGGGGTTGCGGGGTGGGGGGGGGTGGGGGGCGTACGACACTGCGCACGGGGCGGGTGGGGGTAGGTCAGCTCCCGCAGCCGCTTCCCGTGCCCCCCAATCCCTTTCCGCCGCCGTCGGTACCTGCTCGAAGCGGGGCTTCCCCAGCTGGAACGGGGGATAGTCTGCCGGCTCCGCCATCCCCTTCGCGCGCCGCAAGCGCCACTTTAAACAGCCTCCCCCGCCGCCGCGGCCCGCCCCTTGCCGCGCCGCCCAGCTGATTGGCCGAGGCACACCGCAGCTGCCGCGCGGCACGCTGGGAGATGGAGTCCGCCGCCGCCGCGGCGCTCCCGGACGGAGACCGAGCTGCGAGCGAAGCGGTGGGCTCTGGGACAGGGCCGTGCCGCCGCCGCCGCCAGCCAATGAGGAGGGTGGGCGGCGCAGGGGGCAACATGGGACACGGAGTCCGCAGCGGGGCGCGGGGGGAGATGTGGGTTGGTGGGAGGCGGAGCGGAGACGCGGGAGGGAGAGCGAGGGGCGTGGGAAGTAGAAATGCTTTTTTTCTCACTGCCACGGACACAGCAGCCGCAAGAGCGGTGGTGGCACAGGACACACAGGTGGTGACAGAGGAACATCACGTGGAAAGCCCATGCTTGCCTTAATTCTGTAACTGAGCAAATAAGCATAGAGTCGTGAAATCGTTTGAGGTGGAAGAGACCTCATCTAGCCCAGCCCTTAACCCAGCACTGCCAGGTCACCATGGCCCTCAGCACCACATCCACACAGCTTTGGCATCCCTCCAGGGATGGACATTCCACCGCAGCCCTGGGTAGTCTGGTCCAGGGCTTGGCCACCCTTCTGGGGAAGAAGTTGTTCCCAATATCCAGTCGAAACCTTGCCTCTGTCACAGCTTGAAGCCGTTTCTTCTTGTCCTGTAGCTTCTTACCTGGGAGAGGAGACTGATTCAGCCAGCTGTTGGTCAACAGCCCCAGATCCTTTTGCAGTGGGTACTTTCCAGCCACTCTTCCCCAAGCCTGGAGCACTCATGGGGTTGTTACGACCCGAGTGCAGGAGCTAGCACTTGGCTTTGTTGAATCTCATCCCATTGTCTTTGGCTCATTGATCAAGCCTGTCCAGATCCCTCTGTGGAACCTCCTCACCTTCAGGCAGATCAACACTCCCAGAGAACTTGGTGTAATCTGCAAATTTGGTGAGGATGCCCTTGATCCCCTCATCCAGATCATTGATAAAGAGATTAGAGAGAACTGGCCTCAAATAACAACACAGACAAAGGTGAGAGCCCAAAAGCTTTGGAAGGCAAACCTCAGATGTCATCATTTCCACGTGGAAATAGCTATTCTTCCTTTGATGGGAGTCTAGCAATTGCTGTTGGCCTTCAAAATATGTGATTAAAAATGAAGAACAGGAAACCTGGAGATAAGAAGTTTACTCTGATGCAGGCTTACTTGTCTGCTTCCTCAGCGAGATGATTTGTGGAGATAAAGCCAAGGTCATGCAGGACTGGGGGCAGAAGGGGGATGTATGAAGCCATCTCCAGAATCCTCTTCTCTAGATTAGTGGAATAAGAAGTGTCAAGGCCCTTCAGATGCTGGTGAAATTGTTTGGAGGATTAGGATCAATCCTCCAAGGAAGAGCAAAGGTCTGGCAAATAGACTGGAGATGGGGATGAAGCAGGGAAGGCAGGAGGGGTGTGAGAGGATGGTTTGGCACAGCAGAAGTAGCAGGTCAGAAGCACATTTTCCATCTAAGGAGGAATTAAACAATATAACTGGTGGGGGGAACGCCTTAATTTATGCAGGGAACAATCTAAACACAACACTTTGCTGCTGCTCTGCTTTATGGATGTGGTGCTGATTTCTTTTTCCCCTTTTTCCATTTGCAAAACCAGCTTCTGGTTTTAGGCTAATTCACCACTGTCCCCTTCACTGAATCTCAAATTTCCTACAGCTTTGGGGGAAGGGGCCTGGTGCAGAGCCTGCTGCAAGCACAATACCTCTGGTCATGTCCAAAGCCCTTACCCCTGCAGCTGGTCAGGAGCTTGTGCCATGTCCTGAGCCTCCTGCTGTCAACTCTGCCTGGTCTCTGACCATCTGCTGCCTGCAGCCTCAACCCCTTGGCCACATTTTCTTGATGGGGAGTCCTGTGGTGTCACCCAGGTGATGTGGGATGAGGTGAACCATTTAAAATGAGAGGAAATGGTCCAAAATTGTGCCAGGGAAGGTTTAGATTGGAGAGGAGGAAAAATTACTGTACTGAAAGCATGGACAGGCACTGGAAGAGGTTGCCCAAGGCAGTGGAGTCACCATCCCTGGAGCTGTGACAAAATGTGTGGCCATGGCACTTTGGGACATGGTTTGATGACCATGGTGGGGTTGGGTTGGGCTCAGTTCAATGATTTTAGAGGTCTCCTCCGACTCAAACAATTCTGTGACTCTATGATAACCTGCTGTGGGGGCAGAGGTTGTAAGACACCTGCCAGGACACCACACCAAAGCATGTCCTACTGCGTGCACCAGCACAAGGAAGGAGTTTCCACCAGAACAGAGAAGTGGCATTTTCCCATTGCTTGTCCCTTTTCCTTTAGAGATCAAGTTGAAACCAAGTGGTTCCCTCCTGTGCTGCCTGAACCTGCTGCCTCAGGGCTCCAGGCTGCTGGCAGCCAGTGTCACCTCTCCTTCTGCCCTCTCCCTGCCTCATGTGCAAGCACAAAAACATGACCCTCCCCAGCAACAGAGAGGTGATGGGCGAAGTTCTGGTCCCACAGAGAATGCTGCTCGCTGGAGTGTGCTCACTGCTGTCCCTGCGCCCTGCCCTCGCTGTTAATGGTTTGCTTGCTTTAATTAAACTCAGCTGCAGTGCAGAGTGAGGAGCACCTGCCAGCTGCTCCAGCTGTGCCACCAGGACGGGCTTCCACATGGTTTCAACATGCACAGCCACAGCTCTCGCAGCTGCCTTCCACCTCTGGTCTTGCTCCCCCTCTGCCTGCGGTCCGATGCCGATGGTTATCCCAAAGAGCAGCGTGTCCTTCAGGACACTGCTTCCTTCTGTCGCTGCTGGCAGCCCTGACGCTGCCTTCAAAGGCCAAATAAAATCATTTTGCTGTGACTAATGCTTCACAAAGCAAGCCTTCTTTTGCTAAAGGTTTCATCCTGTACTGGAAGGTGACCCTGCCCATGGCAGGGGGGTTGGAACTAGATGATCTTTAAGGTCCCTTCCGGCTCAGAGCATTCTGTGCTTCTGTGCTTCACCAAACACAGCATTTGGGCTCTCAATAAATATGGATGATAACCCAAATCCCTCCATCTCTACACAAGGGAAATCCCCCTCCCTCCCAGTACAGCCAGAGCCAGAGAATTGATACAATCCCTAGTGTTGACACACTACATGTTTTGTAACAACAGAGGGGAGAGAATCTGTTTATCTAAAACCACATTTGGAGTGACATAAGACTATCACTTTTTTGGTTAACTACCAGAAAGAATATCAATTCTTTGGCTGATATCAATCTAACCAGATCCATTTAGACTGACAACTTGCATTTCCCTGGTTTGGGGAAGAAGGGGGGGAGGGCACTGCTTCCCCTCATCAACACTGTGAAGTCAACAGTGACGCTTCTTTCCATTTGGGGGAGTGGGGAGGGAGGAACAAGCCCCCGCAGCTATCAGGCAAGCTCCACCAAGGGAGATTTGGGGGTCTTACCCTACACATGACAGCTGGGTGCAGGGCTGGGCAGCCTGCTGGCTCAGGGAGAAAGTGACAGGAACATTTCTTGTCGGCTTCCATCTGTAAAGACAGATTTTGGAGAAAACTTGCAGTGGGCAGCAAAACTCTGCCTTTGAACAGCAAACTCATCAAAACTCCAGCCTGGAACAACAAACCTCCAGCAGAAAAACTCCAGCTTGGAACAATGAACCCAGCCAGGACAGGAATTACTTGCGTCAGTCCCGAGCCTGTGCTTAAGCTTCCAAGCAGGCAGAGACACCTGATGTAACCATACATGGCAATTTTAGAGGGACTAAGGTCTTAAAATCTTACTTTGTCCCTGACTGGATGGATTCCAGTTCCCTCAGATCCCAGTGACTGCTGTGCTGCTCTACCCAAAATGTCTCTGTAGGCAGGGGAAGCTCCCACCAGCCCAGCCCTTCTGGAGAGCCTTTCCTTGGGATAGTCTTTCCAAAGGTCACAGTTCAGTGCCCTGATCCTGCGTGGCAGCATGCCCAGCACTTCCCCCCCCAAAGCCCATGCAGGCTCTGAGAGCTAACATGATCCCCCTGGACAGGTGCTGAGCCTGCAATCCAGTGGGATGGAAAACACACTGGGATTAGAGCTAACAAAACTCTGCTGTCGGAGCAGCAAAGTCATTTATCGAAGCTTAAGGGGTGTTAGGTTTTGAAGGAAAAGGCAGGAGTGAAGAAGGAAGAATGGAGAAGAGCTGAGCTTGGAAACAGGTGGGTGGGATTAGGGCAGAGGAGTTGGAGGCAAAGGTCTTGGCTGGGGGTCAGTCCTGTGAGGGCTGCATGGAAGTGGGGGGACACAAAAGTGCTTTGTGAGGAGGCGGTAAAGTGGCACTGATGGAGCCGCATTTCCTCACCAGGCACGCTGAGGCTGAACTCTGGTGTCCACCATACAACACCAGCTCTCCATTCTTCTTCCTCCAGCATGCTGCAGTGGGGTCCTGCTCTTCTACTCAGCTGCTGATTTTCCACAGATGCTCAGAAATGCAAAACTCCCCTGCTAGGGAAAGTCAGCGGTGAGCAAAATCCCAGAGTGGTTTGGGACAGAAGGGACCCTTAAATGTCATCTAGTCTGACCCCCCTGCAGTCAGCAGGGACAGATGCAACTACAGCAGGCTGCTCAGAGCCCCAAACCACCTGACTTGCAATGGTGCCAGGGATGGGGCATCTGCCACCTCTCTGGGCAACCTGGGCCAGGGTCTCCTCACCCTCAGCTTAACAAGTTTCCTCCTTCTCTCTACTTTGACTCTCCCTCTTTTAGTTCAAACCCATCAGCCCTCGTCCTGTTCGCAACAGGCTCGGCTCAAGTCTGTCCCCAGCTTTCTTAGAGGCCCCTTTAAGCACTGAAAAGCCACAAGAAGGTTCCAATAAGCTGCAGTAAGAAGTTGGCCACCACCATCCTACTTCAGCAAGCAGCTAAATGTCACTCACTGTCCAAGTGCTATCAGCACAGACGCTGTTGTCAATAAATCAGAAGGATCTAGGAACAGCTTGAACAACTTTTATTCTTTTTTTTTTTTAAAGTGCTTAAAACGTAAAGAAGAAGCTCTTTAGAAACATCAGCTGCAACTATTAAAACATGAAACACACAGAACCCACTTCCCCTGCACGCCAAGCACAGGGAAATCAACAACTCCAACCCTCCCCCGACGCTTCTCGCTCCCGCTCGGGGCTGGTTCTTTTCCCCTCCCCACGCCTGTGACACAGAGCAGCTTCACAGACGAGTCGTAAGGCTGAGTCCAGATGAGCCTTCAGCACCCACATCCTCTCAGCTTTGTTCCAGTTTAAGGACAGCCCTCGGCAGCTCTTCTGGCCGCCTGAGTCTGGGCCAGAAGGGCCACGTCAAGGTACAAAGAAATCGCTTGGCCAGAGTTCCTTAAATGCAAGAAACCCACTGGTGGGCTGGCAACAAAAGCAGAGCAACAGCACCCTGTGGAAGACCTCGTGAAACAGCTCCAGAGCTGAAGGAGAAAGACAAAGCAGGAGGCAAAAATTCCTCCTGGAGTCATTGTTATGGCTGTGTCCAAACAGAACCCAGGAAAAGCTGCTGCTGGCCCACCCAAAGCCCTTCCTCTGCTCAGCAAACAGCGACAGCCCTGCACCCTGACCAGGAGTGCTGCTCACCTCCCTGCATCTGCAACTGAACCCGAAATATGGAACATCAACAACTTGAGAACATTTTCCCTGTTGCTTTTTCTCTACAAGAAAACATTCAGGGCCTCAAAACCATTTCACTCTGGTCGTTTCAGAGGGTTTAACACAACAAATGACAGACTGGCTTCAGTGCTGTTGTGTGTGGTAGCCAAGCTCGCTTGCTCCTATGCAGAGAATGGAAACTGTGGGGTGGAGAAAACCTCCACATTTGCAAGACAGCAGGGTGGAGAAACACAGAACATAGAAGCACCTTGAAGATGCCTTGTCCCAAGCACAAACCATTGTTTGAGGATTCCTCTGGACTTCCAAAGGCTGGAGGACAGACATGACACATCAGGGCAGCCTTAGCCGTTGTCACCACTTGGATTTTTCTGTAGCCTCTCGTCTCAGGGGCGATGCCAAGGTACCCACAGCCACACCTCGGCCTCTGGAGAGGCTCTGCTACCACCAAGTCAAGGCAAGGATGTTGGAGCTCTGCTTGCTCCAGCCTCCCCTGAGACAGCAGTGGGGGCTCCTGCAGTGGGAGGCAGCTGTGGGGATTGTGTTGCTCCAAGGTGACACAGGCAGGTCATGGGAGGCAGCACGCATTGCTGAGAGGGTCAGGCAGCAGCCGTGGCCTGATGCAGCTCGGAGATGAACTTCCTATGTTCCAGTGCAAAACAGTCAGGCTTTGGAGAGGAAAAAACTAAAGGCCCAGCTGACTAAGGCAGAGGGGGACTGGGGAGGCGGTGAAACGTGATGGAGGAGGAGGCAGGCAGGAGGTGCAGCGAGATCCTTATTAACATTGGCACTTGTGTGTGGGAAGCACCTACAACGCTGGGGGAGGAGTCCCAGGAAGCAGCTTTTTAGCAGGGAGTCAGTGTGGGCCCCTGGCTCTTGTGAGAGCTTTAGGCTCTACACCTCTCCCCCTTACCAATGCCCACCTGATGGAAGCCCTCAGTGCTCACTCAGCATCCCTGCCCACCAGTGGGGCTGCCTCCTCTCCAGCACTCCTTCCCGTGCCACACCACTCTTCTGAAGCTGGGCTGCTTTCTGGCTGTCCACAACTCCTTCCTGCCCACCTTCAGGTAATGGAAGAGCTTCTCTGACACAAGCAGGCACCCAGAAAAGGAATCCAGCTCCCAGGCCATAGAGTCTTTTGGTTATACAGAGAAAAGTGTCTGGAATTTCCTAACTGGGAGAAACACTTTTCCCTCAGCCCCTCATGTCTTAGACCAGAAACAAAGACCCCACACCTGAGACACCACAGAGGGAGGAGGAACATGAAGACACAGGCAGAGAAGTGCAAAAGCCCAGATCACTCCATACTAGGGCCAAAGGCAGGTAGGAACTAAAGGCTTGTGGCTGGTATCTTCCCAGGTAACAAACCCTCCTCCTCATACAGTGCTCTACAGGCTAGACATGACCAAACCTTGCTGATGACAGCAACACCAAATCTCCTTTTCTCCTGACAGCTCATACCCTGCTTCTCCAGACTCTGAGCATGACCCAAAGTTGTCTCTACCCAGCTGTATTTTGCCCTGGAACATCTGTGGTCTTGTCTTCCTCTAGAGTCACCTCTCATCTTTCTACCTGCCTGTGCAGCACTCCTGCCAAAGACCAAAACCAACCTGCAGGCAGGGGTGAGGAGGCTCTGCTGGCTGCATTCAAAGACAAACCCACCTAGTCCAGATTAGCAGGAGAACAGAAGAGAAAGCTGCCCAAGACAGGCTGCACTGAACTGAGAACTGGATTTCAGAGGCTTTTTTGGGTTGGAAACTGCTACTGTCCTATTGCAAAAGGCACCATTTCTCAAAGTCCTGGTGTGCACTGAAGCAAGGAAGGAGAACATGAAGCTTTTCAAAGAAGCCAGTAACTTTGGGAGCTCTACAGGAGAGAGAAGACACCTTACTCTCCTGGTTTCAGACACTTATGTCGACAGCTCAAGTCTCCCACCAACAAACCCTCTGCCTGCAGGGGCACCTTCAGGCCCAAATCCTGGCAGAAGAAGAGAGGAAGCAACATCCTCTCTTATACCCTTCCACCTCTAAACCAAAGGCTGTGCTGTACTTGCTGTGGCCAGGAGCATCGCTTACCAGTCTCAGGCTGGCATCACCTGTGGTAGCTGAACCACCTCAACCAGAGGCTTTTAGAGGGTCACTCAGCAGTCAGCAGAGCTCAGCTCCTGAGAGCTGGCCTACAACACCTACAGTCAGGCCCATGCCACTCGAGACCTGAGGCCGGCGTGCAGATGTGCTACGATGAGGAGGGTGTTCGGTGCTCATATTGGCTTGAAGGGGAGCCACAGTGATCACTGCATTGCTGTGTTGACAGAGAGTGTTTGATGGATGCCTGACCTAGCAGGATGTCATGCAGAGAGGTGGCCAGGAGGTCACACATCCTTCTCTGCACATGAGCTGCAGTCCCAGCGGCATTTTCCTGTTGCACAGAGGAAGATGACGCAAAGTCAGTGGCAGAAGGCAGCCAGTGGGAAGCAATTCCTGGAGACAGGAGGTGGGGAGTGTAATACTGAGCAGAAAATGCAGCTGTGGCTTGTAGAGAGGAGCCCTCCCCCAGCCACACTAGTGCCAGCCACGCCAGTGATGGGCTGGGTGGTGTGAGAGAACTCCTGCAGTACTGATGGTGCACAGACCATGGCTGGCCCTGTCTCCCATCTCCTGAGATCAGTTCTGAGCTGGGTAAGCAAGGCAACATCACAACTCTGAGTGCAGGCAGCCAAGGAATCAACAGGATCATCTGTTCAGGATCAGGCAGTGACCTTGGCACGAGTCCTCTACAGCCTCTGACTGCAGTGCTGTTGCTTTGTGTAGCATCTCTCATACGGCTGGATACTGGCACAACCTAAAGCTGGATCCTCAGACGAAGACCCTTCATTTGGGGGTACAACATGTGGGGCAGGAAGGGAAAGAGGCAGCCCACAGTAGCCTTTTTCCCCAGCTGCCCTGCCCAGTAGCATGCTGGCAGAGTCTTAACTGAGTTCAAGCATCCCTGATGTCATCAACCATCCATCAGCCAGGGTACACCATTTCAGAGGTAAGAGATGTGGAAGACTGTGAGCAGAAGAGCAGCAGCAGCAGGATGAAGACACTGGCGAGGTGGTTGGTCTCCAGCTCTCACATGTCCACGGACCACTTAAAGCACTGGCAGGATGAGTGCCTGAGAAGAGGCCACTTGGTCACAATGACAGGAACCTAAGGAAGCACCTGCCCTCTGTGGAGGGCTGGAGGGCTCTGCTCCTCCCCATAGGGTAGATGATAGCCCATCACCCTATAGTTCCCTGGAGCCAGAGCTGGGATAAGCTTGGGCTGGGAAGGAGCAGATAACCTTTCCTGCTAAACTCTGCGAACAGAAGCCACTGGAGCCCTCTTGTAAGAGGAGGGGAAGTGCAGGGATGTTTGCAGCGTGGTTACTGGAGCAGTGCTCTAGGCAGGTGATACTGGTCACTGGGGACAGGTTACTTGGTCTTGCTTTCCTCCAGTGGGATCTGGAGGAGTGTGGGAGATTGTTCCATGATGCGCACCAGCAGCTGGTCGATGTAGTTCTCCAGCTCACGGATGTGCTCCTCCTTCTTGCTCAGCTCCTTCTCCTTCTGCAGCAGGAGCTCGATGAGTTCATCGTGGGTCAAGTGATAATATTTGGCAGACTGGTCCAGTATGGAGGAATCCTGCAATAGAAAACAAGAGGAACATTCAGTGAGGTCAAGTGAAAAGGGCTGCTCCCATTAGCCTTTGCAAGACACAGCACCAGTCAGAGCCAGCAGTGGTTTGTGTGGCAGTCTGAGCATTCCCATGTGCCATGGACTTGCCCAAAGCCACTGAAGACACAACAGCTGCCCAGACAGCCAGGCCAATGCAGCCTTCTCCATAGAGCTACAGGTGACCACAGAGCACTTCTGCCAGCTGGGTGAACCACTGAGCAGGGCTTCCTCACAAACTGTCAAACTTCTCTCCCCTAACAGTCAATAAGAGAACAACAATGGGGTGAGAAGGTCCAGAGACCAGGTCATGGGAGGCTGGGCAACCATGATAGTGACATAAGGGTTAGTACACATGGTTCTGCTCACACTGTACCTCCTCCAGTACCTCTGTCAACAACTATTGACCAACTGGAGCGGGGAATGCAGTTCTCACCTCACTGGTAGTTTCCTACCTGCATCTTTGAATCTGTTTTCTCCAGGTGAGAGGATGGGGCCACAGGCTGGACACTGCTCGTGGTGACTGTCTTCAGCTTCTCCAGGCCATTGCTCAGAGCAGTGGACAGGCTGGACCTGTGCTGCTGCTTCTTCTCACTGGAGACCTCTTGCACCACAGCACTGATGGGTTTCACTGGGTGAGGACTAAGGAGAACAAGGAGGTTGCACAGTTAGCACTCAAGCTGCGGAGCGACACTGCTGCCTCTCCCTATGGGTTTTATGGAGATGGGACCCAATTATCAATGCAGTCAGCTCCACACAGCTAAACTAAAAAGAATATGGCCAGTAGGTCAAGGCAGGTTCTCCCCTCTCTACTCTGCCTTATTCAGGCCACAGCTTGAGTCCTGGGCTCCCCAGTTCAAGAGATACAGGGAAATATTGGGTAGTCCAGTGGAGGCTACAAAGATGCTGAGGGGCCTGGAGCATCTCTGGGAGGAGGAAAGGCTGAGAGCCCTGGGGCTGTTGAGCCTGGAGAAGAGCAGCCCCAGAGGGGATCTGATCAGTGCTGACCAATAGCTAAAGCTATACCAGGGACTGAACCCTTCACCAGCAGAGCTGCAAACATTGCAACACCACATTACAAGCAGTCCAGCAGCTGTCTGTCTGTCATGATGTAAGATGGGGTAAAGGTGAACTGGACCAGAGGCCATGAAGTGAGCATTCCCAAGCCCTTTAAAAACCAGAAGTAATGACATGGCTTGCTTGAACTGCTGCTACCCTTCTTCCTAACCTAAAATGAGTGGGGTTCTCTGGAGAAGACAGCTCGTGTACCACTGCTGGACTTCTGCTGTTCTGAAAACACAGTGTCTAGGAAGAAGAGCGGCTGGGGAGCCAGCAGAACTGCAGCTAAGCAGCACCAGATGCCACCATGGCTGCATGCACACCCAAGGCCAGCAGAGAAACTCAGACCAGAGTGTGGCTCCAGGAGACTGACACCCCTGAGCAGGGAACTGCCAGGGTGTCACAAACACTCAAAGGCTTTTAAGCCCCTTTGGACCAGATTAACCACAGCCACTCTATAGAACGAAAACCAGGATGTCCATGGGAATGCTTGGATGCTTTCAGTTCCCCAGGGCTCCTGAGGGGCAAAGCAGGGGTGCTGCCCCCTCAACTTGTTATTCTGAGAAGATCTGAAAGCAGGAGACCTTCATCCACCTGTGCCCTGCCCAGGGACAGTCAGCAATGAGGTTCTTGCAGGGGAGCAGAGGCTGCTTCACGCCTGACAGCCATGTCTGAAGTCTTGATGGCTTTGCTGAGCAGTTGAACCTGTCCTGAGATGATCAGCACCAGGTACTTTCAGAGCAGCAGAGCTGCTTCACACCTCACAGCCACATCTGAAGTCCTGGTGGATCTGCTGAGAAGCTGTTTCCATCTGCCAGCTGACGAATGTGAACTTGAGAGCCTGCCTAATCCAGTGCTGCATCTCCAAGTGGCCAGAACTCTGTGGTGAAGCTGAACATGTTCCAGGTGAGACATCTCTGACTGACAGCAGCACAGGCTTGGTCCTTCTCTCTGAGCAAGCCTGGCTGGCTGACAGCACAGTTCCCACTCGTGCTTCTGAGGTCACTGCTGAGCACCTTAGCAAATGAGGGACCATCCCCTACAGCAAACTGGGAATTAAGTCTTTACCACCCCATTGAAATGCTTCTCTCAGAGAAGACAAAGAAATCCAAGGAAACCAGTTTCTGTTGGGCAAGGTGCTGTGCCTACAGCAGAACACAGCACCTGAGGGCCAGAACTCTGTGGAGAAAGTGTCTAAGGAGGAGAAGGAATGACTGAACTCAGCATCAGCAGCTCTTCTCCTAGGCCTATGCCTGTGGATGTGGCAAACCACTCCTGGAGCTCCAAGGGTCACACACAGAGGCATGGGATTTAACCTGACACCTTGTTTTCCAAAGAGGACAATTCTGCTGCACTCCTAACACTGGGAAGACACAAAGCAGCCTGTGCCAATACCATCTTGGCACCTGTGACATCCCCAGTCCTGTCACCACATGTGCCATGACACACTGTAACAGTCACACATCCAAGTCCCCAGCTGATGGGTAAAGAGCAGCACTAACTGCTGGGCTCCTCCAAGGCAGTCAGGTCCCAACAGCACTGTCATGGGCTCCCTTTACGTCCCACCTAGACCAGAGGGTTGTGACCAACAGTGAAGGCACCATCCCACCCTTCCCCAAAGAGCAGAAAGGAAGATCTCCATACACTTGATGCTCTGAGCACCCACTTTACCCCAGCAGTAAGGTTTGTGGTGAGAGCCCTTGCTGCAGGAGAGCAGGGAAGGACCTGCAGACACAAGCCCAGCATCTGCTCTTCTGCCCCCCAGCTGTATCTTCACATCTGCCACACAAGAAGCTGTTCCAGGAGGATGCAACCTCCCAGCTCACCAGGACCAGGTGATGCCCCAGCCAGTCGAGGCAGGAGGTGCTGGTGTCACTCAGATATGCAGCTCTATCACTTGACCTGCCACCTTTATCAAGATGACCATCAGAGAGCCCCTCTGGCCATGTGGGAAGAAATGGGTCCCCACACCCAGATGCCATCCCTCCCAAGGAGGGCACACAAGCCCAGCACACCAGACTCTCCACAATCCACACCAGGCACCAGCTTCTCCTTTATCTGGTAGAAGAGGAAGACACTTTTGTCCTAGCTAAGCCTCAGTGCCTGTAAGACTGAGGTCCTTCCTTCTTCTTTTCACCTTTTTTCAACCATACCTTTTCTTTGTCTACGTGCTGACCAGGAGATTACCCTGGAAAGGCAAACATCACCATGGGGACCTGCAAAAGAGGCTTTCCCTTGTCTCTCCCCTCCTGTGACAATAAATCACATCTCGCCAACCTTCTACAGTTGTGCAGAACCTCAGAGCCTTCTGCAGAGACCTCCGGAACTCTTCAAAGGTTCTTCAATTACAGCAGCAAGGATCCAAAATATTTGTTGTTTACAGGTAGAGAAGCCAGAGCAGAGATGTTCAAGGACTTCTCAGATGTGTCTCATGACAGAAGCCAGCACTGCCATGACAACCAGCTCTTAGGTCCAAGCCCACTTTCCTCCCACCAGCCAGTCAGACATTGGATAGATGCACAGTCAAGCCCAAAGATGAGTGTGAGCATGTCCTGCCAACACAGAGGGTCCTGGCACTACTCTCATCACCCAGTTTTACCCTTTGGGATTGCAGAACACTTCTCTTTCCATGAAGCACAACAAACACCAACAGAATCCAGGTTCCTGAGTGCCCTCTGTCTGAAATACTGAACAAGGTTACCCTGGTGGAGGGTGAATGACCCAACTTGGACTGATTTGAGGATCTGGACTCAACACAGAAAATAATAGTAGACATCAGCTACCAGACCTGCTCTAGGTGACCCTGCTTTAGCAGGGGGGTTGGACTAGATGATCCCCAGAAGTCCCTTCCAAGCCCCACCATTCTGTGACTCTGGGACCCACCTCTTGCTGGCCTTTACTCTCAAGGTCATTTTGCACATCAAACCTACGCTCAAGCCGAGCAGGATCCCCACGCAAGGGCTGGAGTTCAGCTAAGTTCTGCTGTCCCCATCCTCCTGCCCTTTCTCTCTCCAGGGCTGTGACCAGGATTATTCTTGGGCCAGATGAAGTTTCAGCATTTTGGTGCCCCATGAAGATCCTGCCTTTTGTTGTGGAAGAAAGGATGCTGGAATAAACCACTGTTTAAATAGCCAGGCCCCCATGCAAGAGCTAGGTCCTTGGTTCTCTGGGCAGGGGCAGATAGAACCCATAACAATCCTCTCCTGCCCAGGCAGCCCAGGGAAAGGTGCACCAGGAAAAACAGACAAAGTGAAGGACACAAAGTCTTGACTCCATGTCCTGAATTCAGCATCTTTCTCTGCTTCATGGCATTCCTACAAGCTCAAAGTCCTGGAAGAAGGAACAGCTGCTTCTTTTCCCTGATGCACCACCATGGTACCCCTCTTTCCATTCCCAGTATCCTCAAGGCTAAGTCCCACTTGCTTCATAACCAATGGGCACCTGGAGAGGAGGGAGTGGACAGTGGCATTTTGCCACCAACCTGCTGAAAGTGCTGTAGGCTTTTTTGGTTATAGAGAGGTTTTTAGTACCTGATGGCTGTTTAAAAGGGGAAGAAATCAAAGCTCAATTAATGGAAGGGAAAGGGGCAGTAGCTGTGCACATGCCACGAAGGAACTCACGAGAGCATTAATGGCTGGAAGCTCTCCTGGCAGACATGGAGAAGGCACCTGCTCTGCAAGCACAGGGAAGATGATGGAGCCAAAATCACCACCGAGTGAAATGTGGATGCAGCTCTGCTTTTTCAGCTGGGGCAGGTCTTGGATGCTTTAAATCCTTTGCCTTGATTTAGGGCAAACACAAGGAGGACACCAGTGCCCATTCCCCATCATGATCCAAGAGAGCCAAGGCCTTGAGCTGTTCAAGCTGGACTCTTTGGGATCATGGGAAGGTGAGGGAGAAAGGACCTGCAGCAAGGTGTGGTCCTTGGAGTCAGCACAACTGCGAGCCACTGACACTGAGCCGGGACTCCCGGCAAGAGCAGAAGGGAGACAGGGTTCACCTCTACTGAATCGCACACCCTTTGCCTTCCCCGTGGTGCTCACCTGGTTGTCTGCTGGAGGAAAAAGGGCTTCTCAGCTGGCTGTGTCTCCCTGGGCAAAACCACGAGCGCTGAAGCTTGTGTGTCACCGGACTGCGGCAAAGGGCAGGGCTGGGCGGCTGCGCGGCGGCTGGCGGCAGGGACCCCGCTGCTTGCGGGGCACGCGACAGGGGAGGGGAAATCAAACTCATTAGGGTTAGTTGCAGCCACAAGGAAAGGGGTGGAGAAGGCCAAGGGCTGGCTGTCATGCAGGAAAGGAAGCTCCTTGGGGAGGTTAGTGGGCTGGAAGCCTTGCCCAAGGGCTTCCTCGCGCAGGCTGGTGAAGCCGAAGCCTCCCTCATCAAGCCTTTTGGGCAGCACGGCTTGAACGGGGAGGGGTTCTGGCGGCTTCTCCACAAAGGGATTGCTTGGGGAATTTGGGCTGAGTGCAGGAGCAAAGGGATTTCTTGGGGTTGAAGTGTCCTGCTGACTCCTCTCCTTCACCCTATCTGGCTTCCAGAAATCAGCCTTCTTGAAGTCTATCCTGCTGTCTGCTGAGCACCAGGGGCCCTTGGGCTCGCTGGCAGCAGGGCTGCCCTGCTCTGCCTCCTGGGAAGGGCCAGCCACTGACGTGGGGGCACAAAGCTCAAGCTGGCCTCCCACTTGCCTGGTGGGGCCAGCCACTGGCCCATGCTGCCCCTCACCATCACCCCATACTGGCTCCGGCTGGGATGGACTCTCCCCGTGCTCTAACCTTGGGGGTTGTGCCACCAGGCTGAGATCTTCCGGGTGATCAGCTGCCTCCTGCTCTTCCAGAGCTGTACAGAAGGTTTCTGTCTGGCCCAGGTCTAGCTTGGAAGCTGGGTTTAGTCCTGACATGTTCAGGTCCTCAGGGAACAGCTCCTGTTTGGAGGCCACCTCCCGCTCGGCACCATCTGCAGTCACCATCAGAGGCTGGCTCCAGCTCTCCTTAGCACTCGACTGGCCTAATCCATCTAAGAAGAACTCTGATGGACAAGTCTCAAACTGCTCAGCTGAATCCATCTCATTCGCCTCTGATTGGTCTCCCCCTAAAGACGCATCCTCTTTAGCCAGCTCACTAGCTCTCTCCTCCTGTGCTGAGCCCACAGCCGCAGATTCAGCTTCCTTGGGGTGCAGGCACTCACTCCTGGCTTCAGCTACATCCACTCCCAGCACAGGTGGACTGGAAGATGCAGGGACAGAGGGCTTGCTGATCAGGTGGCTCCTTGGCAGCTCCACATCTGCTTTCAGGCCCTCCACAGCTTCCCCTCGCTCCTCGCTGCCCTGCTGTCTCAGCTGCGGGTTGCTGCCACCCTCCTCCTCGCCGTCCCCTCCGCTGGTCATGGCTGCAAACCACCTTGGAGGTTTTGGGGGTGGCACGGCTGAGCCAGCTGCCATCTCCTCCTGCTCTCGGGTGCCTGCCCAGGGTGAGAGGACGACGTGCCTCTCACGAACATCGGAGCTGAGCCTGACGCGGCTCTCGCTGGCCTCCAGCCGCATGCTGGCCTGGAGCCTGTAGACTGAAGTCCGGATGTCGAATGCCTCCTCTTTGCTACCAGCACCCTGGGGCTCCATCCCTGGCTCAGGGGCCGCGGGGAACCGCTGCGGTGCCATGTCTGCGAGCACCCGCGGGGGCACAGCCGCCACGTTGGTGCCTGGCAGAGTTTGGGAGCCCAGCTCAGGGGCGAAGGAGCTTCTGGGCAGCAGGCAGGGGGCAGCGCGAGAGCCGCTCTTGGCTTCGAGGAAGGCTGGCCGCGGGCTGAAGGCACTGTCCTGATCCGCCCGCTCCTGCCCGGCCATGCTTTGGGCACTCTCTGGCAGGTCAGGAGCCGTTTCGGTGGCTATGGTCATCCATCCGTTTGTCCCTCCACTGGAGGGTTCCTCCTCATCACCGTCCCCTTCCTCCCTAGCGCTGCTGCTGTCAGCAGTCAGTGGCGCGGAAGCCTCCTTCTCCCCTGTGCCACCCGCTGCGAAGGCAGCTGTCCAAACCGTCGGCGTGCTGCTCGTCCTCCTCCTCCCCACCGACCCTGCAGACACAGGGCTCAGCACGTCCTCGATCACCGTTGCTTCCTGAGTTGTGCTCACCAAGTTTGCCCCTACGTCTAAACCAGAGAAATTCGTCCAAGGCCGCAGAGCTGCGGGCAGTTCACTGCCGATTTGTGACTCAGCCTTTTCCAGCACCTCAGTCCCCTTCTGAGCTGGCTCAGCTGATCTCTCCACGGGGCTGGCTGCATCGGGATCGTCGATGAAAGCCACGCCCTCTGCCACCACCGAAGCGAAGAAGTTCTCCTGCAGTTCTGGTTTGAGCCTGCTGGTTGCAAAGGCATCGAAGGTGTCGTCCCACTCCGAAAGGGGAGGAGGGACTGCGGGTTTCTCATCTGGAGGAGAGAGGTCTCCTTGTGACGGGGGAGTAGTTTCTGGAACGGGGACACCAACGCTTTTGGCTGGAGACTCCCTCTCCTGGTCTTTATGGCTTAGGGAGGCAGAGGGACTGCAATCCTCAGAGGAATAAAAGTTCCCAGCGACCTCTGTTGAAGCATGCGGCCCAGACGGCAAACTAGAGAAAAAGTGAGTAGGTGAAGGAGAATTTAGTACCTGGTCAGCGAGGAGGTCCTCAAAGAAGGGATTGCTCTGCAGGGAGCTGAGGAATGGGTTGGTAGGGGACAAGCATCCGGACTGACTGTCTCCAGCAGCAGGAGGGAGGTTAGAGCTTGGCATGCTAGCGAGATGGGCTACAGCAGCAGGAGGAAACAGGGCAGGGGAGCAGGGAGGAAAATGAGAAGGAGCATCTGAGCTGGTTTCTACCTGAGGAGACACTTCCAGGCTGTGGAGGGAAGACAAAACAGTCCTCCTGGTTAATGCTGTGACAGTGCCGCAAGCATACACCACACACACCACAAACGCTTCCGTTCAGAGCAATGCAACGTTCAGATACGTACTCGTCTCTGGTTAGGCACAGCAATGAGGATGGAGTCAGGGCGTGCAAAGGGCATGCACAACACAGAGGAAAGGGCAGCCCTTCTTCTACAGGAGTCCTCCACACTTCCCCTTTCTGCCTCAGAAAGCCCTCAGACTCAGAAGCCCGAGAGGTTTTTTCCCACCTCCTGTGGCCCAAGGACTCTTTTCTTTTGTCCCAGCGCTGGTGTGCCCCAAGTGCAGGCTGCACACCAGAAGCCGGGCCAGGCTCTGGGATCAGGATTACTCCAGCCACTACAAGCACACAGAAGTGAGTCTTTCCCAGTTTACCTCCGTGCCTTGTGACTTGCTTGGCAACGTATCAGCACGGCAGTGGACACGGAGTTCCCTCCTGCACAGGAGGGAGAGGAGCCTGGCTGCAGGTGGCCAAGGAACAGGGGCTGAGCAGGAGGGAGCATGTGGTCAGGATATGGCCCTGGCTCTGCTCCCGCTTCTGCCCGGCCTCCCCACATGCCCTTTGTCACATCACTTCTGGCCAGAGATCCAGAGATTTCTGAACCCCTACAAGGGACCTGAAGAAGGAAGGGCTTCAGCACAACTCAAGTTCAGCCCATCCCGTCCTGCACCTCCCCCCAAGTCAGGCAGCAGGGTGTTTGCTGCCTTTTCAAGGGAGCCTATACTGATCTTTCTTTGGGGTTTCCTTGACCTTCCTTTAGGACCTCCTCCAGCAACGAGCCCCAAGCTGGGGCTGAACAGCTTGGAGGTTTTCACATCATGAAAGGTGCAGTGTGGACATCCTGCACCCTGACTGCTGTGCTCCCTCCTCCTGAGGCCCCATCCCCTTGCCTCACCTCTGCCAGGACCAATGCTGCCCTCAGGATGGGGGCACCTGGCACCAGCACGTGCAGTCATGCTGTCCTGTACCCAGGCTGGTTGGATTACTTCCTTCTGCATTGGCCACCAGAGCTAAGCTTCAGCCTTGGTTTGGGAGAAATCTGGACACTGCTCAGCACACCAAAGTTTAATGAGGAATTCATAAAGTCATTGCTTTGCCAATCTGCACAGGGTACATCCAGCCCTGGGGCTACACCACAGCATGTCCCTGCCTCCCCCTCACAGGGCTCACAGACAGCACTTGGACATGGTGGGTCAAAGCACTCTCAGGCACCAAAGTTGCCTGGACAACTCTTCTCATCTGTTCTCCTGGTGTCACAAGAAGTCTTAGACACTTTCACAGCGCAAAAATGCCATCTTGAGGCAAAACTTAACCATGTCTGAAGGTGCAGGCAGCACTGGCTGCCACTAAAGCAGGCAGGGTTATCTGTAAGCACCATGCCTTGGACCCACTTCCCCCCACTCTTGGCAGCTTCAAAGCCACCCTCATGCATCATCTTCCAAACAACTACCCTGAGTTAGATTCCCATTTATGCAATGCCACCCAAGTCCCCTTGTGGTTTTTCGGTAGGCAACACAAGCAGCAAGCAGTCAACCACGACAGGCTTGACCTCAGCACCCACCAGACACCAAGCCAGATGCTACTTTGCAGAACAGGGACAAAAAAAAAAGCCCCAAAATCTTTGTTTCCACTCAAATCTGCTGCTCACTTGGTGCTGCAGGCAGAGACAGCTCGTGGGTGCCCTCTCCTGCTGTCATGAAGCAGCAGTGGTGGCCCTGGTGCAGGTATCCACCCCTGTCCCTGCACAGCCCAGCAGCACTCTGCCATGTATGCCTCCATGTCTTCTCCACACTTGCACCACCAGCACATAACAAGGTGGGAAATGGTCATGCACCTCCACCAAAGATGACTCTGAGCATCCCAGCTCTTCCCATGAAAAACCACCAGGAGAAGCGATGGAAGAAGCCACTGGAGAAGATCTTCAGGCACAAACCACCCCAGAGCAGATGCTTCCTGCTTGGCAGCCAACCTCCCTGGGCCTGGGGACTGACCTGTGGTTGGTGTGCTCCACATCTGAACCCTAGCTCCAGCATAAGATCCACTCCAGCCCTTCACTGGGCATCCTCACTGCTCTGTAGACCATCCACGGAGCTGCAGCAGTGCAGCACAACACTTGCACAAGGAGACAGGGCAGCCCATCTCTCCCAGACTCTGCCACCACTGTTTGATGTTTCCATTCCTGAAGGTCTTCAGGCTTCAGCTTGTACTGACAGAGGCACATAATCATTTGGGCTGGAAGAGACCATGAACCCAGCACTGCCAGCTCACCACTAAACCACGTCCCTCAGCACCACATCTGCACAGCTTTGAAACCCCTCAAGGGATGAGGGCTCCACCACTGCCCTGGGCCAGGCCTTGACAGCCCTTTTGGGGAAGAAATTTTTCCTAATAACCACTCCAAACCTCCCCTGGCACAACATGAGGCCATTTTCTCTTGTCCCATCACTTGCTCTTTAGGAGAAGAGACTGACCTCCACCTCACTCCAACCTCCTTTCAAGGAGTTGCAAAGAAGGTCTCCTCTTAGCTGCCTCCTCTCTAGGCTGAAGAACTCCAGTTCCCTTACCTGCTGCTCACAATGCTTGTGCTCTAGACCCTTCACCTTGGCACTGAGGTCAAACTGACAGGCCTGTAGTTCCCTGGATCCTCCTTCTGGCCCCATTTGCTAACCTCCAGTCACCTGGAACCTCCCCAGTTACTCCCCTGGGACTGCTGACAAACGATGGAAAGTGGCTTGGTGAGCACTTCCACCAGCTCCCTCAGTGCCCTTGGGTGGTCCCATTCAGCTCCATTGGCTTGTGTGCATCTAAGTGGTGTAGTACATCATTGACCACCTCCTCTTGGATTATGAAGGCCTCATTCTGCTCCCCATCCCTCTATTCCAGCTCAGGTGGCTGAGCACTCAGAGAACAACTGGTCTTACTACTGAAGACTGAGGCAAAGGCAGCATTCAGTACCTCAGCCTTTTCCTCATCCTTGTCACTGTGCTTCCCCCTGTATTCAACAGAGGGTGGAGATTCTCCTCAGCCCTCCTTTTGCTGTTCATGTATTTATAGAAACCTTTTTTCAGTTGAAATCCATCTTTTTGTTTTTTGTCAGCTTCAGGTCTTCCTCCCCCAGCCCCCCTGCTGCAGCTTCCTTTCCATTACCCATCCCCATTCCTGCTGGGACCCACAAGAGCTTGCTCAGGGGCTGCACCAGCTGCTCTCAGCCACAAACTCCTGGCAGCAGAGGCCCTGTCTTTCCCATTTCCCACCACACCATCACCTCTCAACCCCACCCAAAGCTCCCTTTCCCCATCCCGATGAAGGCTGCTGGAAGTCCTCAGCAAACCAAGCCGCTGAGGACAGAGTATTCCTCTAGAGGGAAGCCTCCGCTCGCAGCAGCCCGACTGAAGATCTGCAGCATCGAAACGCTGACTCACCCAACTCCTCCTCTTCCTCCTCCTCCTCCTCCCCCCACACCCCAGCACACAGCTCTGCCAGCCAAAATAAATAGCGGGTACCTTCCTGCCCTCATTTATTTGTTTGGCAGCTCTTCACAGGCATGCTTTAGCCTCTCCTCAGCAGAGAGGAGGGGGGGAGGAAAAAAGAGAAGAGAGGAAAATATTGCTGAGCAACCCCCTGATGGAAAGTCTCTTCAATAAAAACAGCTTGTTCAGTGCAAGGAGAGCTGGGTTTTTTCCCCCCTCTATGGATCACAGCCTGCATTTCAGGCTGAAGGCAGCTGCCCCCGCTCTGCAGTCACAGAGCACCAGCCCCAGCCAGCACAGCCCATCTGCAAGAGGGTGGGGAGCTCTGCACTGTGCAGATAAAGAGAACAGCTCATGAGCTGAAAAAGCAGAAGTTTGGGGAGGGCAGGGCTCAAATCCAGCCAGAAGGTGCCATGGTTAAGAGCTGTGCTGAAGCTCAAGTGGAAAATCCCTCCTAGGAGGGCTGGATCCAGGGGAGTGCCATGACCCCACCACTCTCAAGCTGCTTCTCGCACCATTTCCCCACAGACAAGCACACAGCCAGGGAGGGTGGAAAACCAGCAGGACTGGGGTGCTGGAGGCCCCAGCCATGGCTTCAAAGCCTGGCAGGGATCAGGAATTTCCTCCCACTGGTGTTGAGTGAGGCTGGGGCAGCAGAATTCATGCAGTATGGAGCTGGGAAGAGATGGGTGCAGCAGCCCAGGACATTTTTGTAGAGGGTGGGAAGATGAGTGGGAAGCAGTCAGAGAACACTGTGGAAACACTTGCTCTGAAATAGCTGTTTGGAGGTGAGAGCAAGGGGGTTAGTTATGTGTGCAAAGACTGCTTTGCTTTCCCCTTGGTCCTCACCTGCCACCATCCCACTGAAAGCAGACAATTCCTGCTTCATAGGCATTTACCCTAGAACTGCAGGAATGAATAAAAACAGAAGAGAAAGGATGTGGGCAGCAGGAGCCCATGTAGATGTCAAGTGCTAACCCAAATACCCACTCTTAGGGGTGGGAGCAGGGCTGTGCTCTACCTGGTCAGATTTGTCTCACCAGGACTGATCTGGTGCCAGCTCAGGATCCATTTCACCATCTTGCTTCATGTCCATCCCTGGGAAATGCAGGCTCAGGAGGCAAAAGGGAGGCAGAGGCATTTTAAGAGCCATTTCTCAACCCCTGCAGGCTCCTTGCACTCCTCCTGCCAGAGGGAGAATGTCCAGCTCCATCCCTGATCATTTTTACCCTGTGACTGTAGCTCTGCAGCTCACATGGACACAAGGACCTGTGCCACAGATGTCAGGCTGATGGTTCCACGATGAACTCATCCACAGCACCCTGGTTCTCACATGCTGCTCCTCTTCATCAGACTCTGCAGCCTCCCAGGTTCTGCTCTGAAACTCCCTGTTAATGGTGCTTTGGAGGGGATGTCACAGACATTGGCGTTCAGTCCCACCAATAAGCTCACTTGGTCCGCCTGCACCACTCCTCACCACCAGCCTGTCCAAGGACAGTGATCCAGTCATTCAAACCCTTCTTCTCCCATTTCCAGCACTCAGGAAATGTACTTTTAAGAGCACATGATGAACAGCAAGGAATTCAGGTCAGTATTTGGCCTCACTGCTGGATAGAAGACTGTGGAAAGAGGAGTGACAACCAAGGTGGGGAGTGAAGTTAACATTTTCTTCCCATGAAAGCAGTGAGAGAGGGCAGAGGTTTGAAGCTGCAAATGGCACTAATGCAATCATTTTTGCAAGAGGGAGGGCAGTTTCTCTTTCTTTCCTACTGCCAAGCAGGAGATGCAGCCTCATTTTATCATCCCGATTCACACTGCAGGAAGCAGGACCTGTGGAGCTCTGATAACATTGTAGGAAACCCTGAAAATAGTTAAACCAATTGTTTCAGCTCCAGGCCTTGCTTCAAATAAACCTGCTGAGCTTCTTCCTTACATACAGCCCTTGACCACACAACCTGAAAAACAACAAACCCCAAACAGTCTTTTATCCAGGTCTCCAAAGAGCAAACGCTGCCTTCCCACTGCTTCCATTCAAGCCAGTATCAAAGCCTGGTAGCTGCCATGAATTAGCAAAGCTGAGGCTGAAAACAACCTTTGGGACCTGCTTCTCCACTAAGAAGCAGTGAGGAAACCTGTGCAGATAAGGGCTGAAGGCAGCAGTGTCCATCCCTCTCCCCAGGCAGGAGCGTGGATGGGTTCACAGCTCACGGGGCAGTGCCAGCTCGCCCACACTTGCTGATGGCTCAGCAAAACCCACCCAGAACAGAACAGCAAAGCTTCTGGTGGAGCTGAAATGAGAACCAGCCCAAGGCCAGCAGCTTCCTTATTTTAGAAAGGGTGTGTTTCTGCAAGAGCCAGTGGTTAACAACAAGCTGTGCCAACCTCCTCTTAGCTGCAGGCTAATTTAAAACTGAAGTGGGAAGCATCTTTCTAATTACAGGCCTCTTCACTACTGGCAGGTTGAGATTGTTGGTCTTTTGATGCTCTATCCCCATGTTCAGCTCCAGGTGAAACTTGACCTACCCAGGGTGAGCAAAGAAAAAAAAAAGGTGAGAAGATGCTGCTTGCTCAGCTGCCAGGAGCTGCAGAGCTGAAGTTTCCATAATGAGAGGGTGGAAGGGAAAAAGTCCTTTCTGCAGCTATGTGAAAGACTTCAGCCAGCTTGGCTCAGAGGCTGCTTTGCTCTACAAAGCAAAGGTTAATCCACCTTCAGCTCTGCAAGTTACAAGGTAACTGAACAGCTCCTCCAGATGCAGCTGGACAGCCGCACAACACCCACAGATAAGCACTGCTAACTTCAGTCACACGCTGCAGAGACCATCTGATGATGAGAACAGAGATGGCACCAGAGGGTGTGGTCAACCTGACACCATCAAGACCTGAAAAGCTCTTCCAGAGCTTTGACCTGGAGTGGTGACATGGTCCACAAGGTGATTCAGTGTAAGGAAGGAGAACAAAATCAGAAAGGTAAAAGTTCTGCATTATTGAAGTAATGATGTGGTAACTAGTGGCCAGAATAAATGAATCACAGGATGGTTTGGGTTGGAAGGGACCCATAAAGCTCATCCAGTCCAACCCTCCTGCAGTCAGCAGGGACATCTGTAACTAGAGCAGGTAGCTCAGAGCTCCAACCAACCTGGCCTGGAATGGTTCCAGGGATAGAGCATCACCACCTCTCTGAGCAACCTGGGCCAGTGTTTCACCACCAGAAGAAGCCAGACTAGGGTCAGCCCATCTCCCTGTGATGGTGGCAAGGCCATTTTTGCATCAAATAAGACTCAGCTGCCACCACTCACTGCCCAGCCTGGGCCACATGCCAGGACAACTGCTGCCTATAACATCCCCCAAAGGTGCTCAGCTATTCCAGTCCCCAAAACCCCAGACACTGCCTTTCCCCCCTGCCAGCCAGCTCTAGCACTTCACCATCTTCTATCAGAGACTTTTCCTGATGTCTATCTTCAGTCTCCCTTCCTGCAAGTTCAAGCTTGTTACTTCCCATTTGCAACTTGCCAACTGCAACCAAAGCCCATTCAGATGCTTAAAATGCCCCAAATTTGACCCAGATGAGTTTGCTCCCTCCAGGCTGTGTCTCTTCCAAGCAATTCCTATTTTGGGGAGAGGAAATCCCAGCTGGAGGAGCTGCTGTCACACGGTTCATCCAAGTTTCTCCTCACAAGACAGCCATCTGCAGACAGGGCCCTTGGTGTGCCACAGCAAACCCACTCAAAGCAAAGCTTAACTTGGAATTCAACTGCGAGCACCGAGGTAGATGAAAAAACCACAGAGTGAAAACCTCCTGGGAAAGGAATAAGATGGGAATGGGTCCAGCAGCTGTCAGAGGGCTGTGAAACACCAGCAGTGTTCAAGGCACCTATTCGCTCAGGGGGTGATCTGCTGGGCTGGGGGCTACAGCTGGATGGGACACCCCTGCCTTGAAGACAGGAACAGCCATCAGGAGTCACAGCTCACACCCCCTGTGCCTGCCTCCTTCCTAGGACTGCAACACTGCAGGAAACCCACAGGTTTCTCACCTGGTTATCAAGGCTCCAAAGGGGGATGGCATCTCCCATGCCATCACACAGCTGTGGCTGGCTCAGCCTGTGGCATCACTGCCTGAATGCAGGAGGATTTTTCAGGGGTTTATTTTTTTGTATGGAACCTTTTCCATTCCAGGACTTAGATCAAACAGTAGCTTTATCCTTGCAAAATTCAGAAGACTGAGGAGAGGACTTCTGGGGCTACTCCTGCTCTGAAGCCACACTGAGCAACGTGCTGCCCCCCTCACCTCCATCTGAGCAGCACTCCAAAACCAGTTTAACCAGTGTGGGAATCTGGTTAGGCTGAATAAACCATGAGGGCTCTCCTCATTAGAGGAGGTTTAAACTGAATTCAAATCCTTCTGCTTAATAAATTAGGTTAAAGTCAGCCCAGATTAGCAAATCACTATAATAAATCAACTCTCCAGACTCAACCAGCTCTCAGCTGCTAGTTGTTTTCTCTGGCTGCTTTTAGCTCCATTTTCTGCCTCTCTTGGTCGACCTCTGGACCCCCAGCCCAGCTGCTGGGGGCTATGGGGATGGTCACACGCTGTCACGACAAAGCCCACGCAGCAATGGCACAAACACCACACTTTGTGTGCTACAAGCACAGTGCTGAGGGTTTGGAGGGGGGAAATCACCAAAGTGAGAACAGTTAGAGATTCATAATCAGGAGAGGAGAAGCCTGGGATGGGATGGGAAGGGGAAAGAGCAGGGCTGGGATTAGTTACTTCTGAAACACGAATAGTATCTCAAATTACCAAAGTTCTGCACCCCCCAGCCCAGAGAAGCAATGTAGAGGGGGTGGGAGGTTAATAAACCCCATTCTGATTCTATGTCACAGTGTCTCATGTCCTGCACTGACTGCCAGGGAAGCATTTTTAGCTCATTAAAAGATAACAATCCTCTGCTTCAGGGCCCCAGAAGCACTTGGCAAGACCATGCTGAGCCTCACCTCTGCAGAGGGAAACATCTCCCTCTCCATGAAAGGGATCCTTCCCTTCCCCAGCCAGGAAACACAGCCTGGCAGGGCAAATGGAGCTGGCTTGTGGTAGAAGCCAGGGGGAAAAAACAATCACCCTTCCCTCTGAGACATTTAAGAGCAAGGAAGCATCTTCCCCACGATCACCTCATCTGAGCAACGGGGAGCAGTCCTCTGCAGATGCTGCAGAGCAGTGCTCAGCACAGCCATTGAGGATGGGAGGCTGGGGCAGCTGGTTAACAGCCTGGAGATGTCACCACGCACGGCCCACTGACCTGGGTTTCTGAGGGGACTCCTTGGGCTCCTTTGAACCAAACCAGCTGCTGGGCTTATTCCTGTCCTCCCCTCCTGCCGCCGCATGGCTGGACGAGCCGTGGGAGGCTCCCGCCTTCTCCCCCTGGCCCTTGCTCCCTGCTTCGCTCCTGCTGCCCCCGTGGTGGAAGAGGCCACTCTTTGCTTTCTTGTCTTCCTTCCTCACTTCCTCAGGTTGTTTGTCCTTCGCTGTGTCCGCAGAGAAGACCATGGGTGCGGCAGCCTGAGTCGGCTTGCCCTCCAAGCGACTGCTCTCTTCCATCCTGGCTCTGCCCAGATGGTTACTGAGCGTGACAGCTTTGGTGGAGACCTTGAGCTCTTCTTGCAAGGCTAAGCTGGGAGGAGATGGGATGAACCTGGGCTCATTCTGCTGCGTCCTCTCAAAGTTGCTGACCCCCCAGGGCACCTCGTGGGAGTCGGGATGGAGGGGGGCGAAGCCGAAGCTCTCCTCCTGCCGCCGGGGGCCGCCGGGCACGGGCAGCGGCGCAGAGCTGGGTGGGATGGATGCAGGGCTCTTTGGTGCAGGCTCCTCGTTGTAGATGTGGCTCCCATTGATGCAGAGGGAAGACCGGGACACAGGGTCGTTCTTTGGCTTCAAGTTTTGGATTGCTTTGGGCTCCAGGACTGGGCTGACCTGGGAGACATCGTCACTGAACGCTCTCTTGTGGGTCAGCTTTGGAGATGGCAAATAGTCCTTCACTGGGGGGAAAGGAAACATAAACCAGAGGTGAGACCATCTGAGTAACCACCACAGCTACCACAGGCATAGAATCATACAATCACTGAGGTTGGAAGAGAGCTTTAAGGTCACCAAGTCCAGCCATTAATCCAGCACTGCCAAGTCTACCACTAAACCATGTCCCTCAGTACCACACCTACCATGGCTTTGAGACCCCTCCAGGGATGGGGACTCCACCACTGCTCTGGGCAGCCTTGGCTTGACAACCTTTTCATGAAGAAATTGTTCCTAATGGCCAACATAACCCTCCCCTGGCACACCCTGAGGCCACTTCCTCTTGTCCTATCACTTATTCCTTGGGAGAAGAGACCAACACCCATTTCACCCCAGCCTCCCTTCAGGGAGTCACAGAGGACAGGCAAGTCTCCCTCAGCATCTCCCTTTCCCATCATTATCTTCTACTTACAAACACCCCAGAGATGTGTGAAATCATAAAGGCTTTCTCCCTCCTGGGCTTTCTCCCTCCCAGGCTCTGGGGATTGTAATTAAGTGACTGGCAATGCAAAGCAGGGGTAACAAGTATGTGGCTGTACAGGCTATGCGATGCTGTCCCCATGCACATCACCTCCCACCTGGAGATGACAAACCCCTTAGTCTGAGAAGATCTGAGGCAGATAATAAATGCAAGAAACCACCCAGAAGCTCCTTAAAGGGTTTACACTTCCCCACAGAAGAGTTTTCATTGACTGACAGAGACCAGGCCATGCTGCTGCTTCATGTGACATAAGCCAGGAGGGCTCAGCACCTGCCCCTCCCTCCCACTGCCTGACCCTGTAGCTGTTGCTAATGATTTTGGGGGTTCTGTGGAGAACCTGCTGAGAAGAGCTGCCCAGGCTGCCTGGAGTTCAGCTGAGAGGCAGCTGCTCTCCCCTCCTAGCTGGAGATGCTGTCTCCTCCACCACAACATGAAGATGATGGGGCCAGACCATTCGCTATGCAGCCACACAGGAGAACATCACCCAGCAGAAAGCCAGAGGCAGCTTCACCAGCATGGCAAGAGGCAACATGTACCCAGGGACTGCCACCCAGCAGGGGAATTTTCTCTCTCCAGCCAATTAAACCATTTAATTATACATTTTGTTTCAAGAGAGGGCCAGGAATTAATTCCCTACAAGGACCTTTTTTGTTTGCAAATCGCCGCTCTCGGGGCGCCAGGAGCTCAGATTGTTTTAATCAGCAGCAACTGGTCACCGGTTGGCCTTTGCCTCCAAGCCAGAGGCATCTCATTAGACAGCCAGGCAGTGCAGCAGCAACGTGCTCTGCCTGACCCAGACCTCTCCCTCAGCTCCAGCAGCCTGAACCACCAGCTTGGAGAGAGCAAAGAAACACAAAAGGGTCCTAAGAAGCCCTGTGGTGTGCTGCAGGGAGCACACGTCAGCCTAAGTAAGGCTGCTCGTGCACAGGCTCAGCTTTGAAAGCAAAACTGGAGACATCTCTGAGCTCATAGAATCACAAAAATGGTTTGGATTGGAAGGGACCTTCAAGATGTCTGGTTCTAACCCCCTGCCATAGGCAGGGACACCTTCCACTAGACCAGGCTGCTCAAGGTCTTGTGCAGCCTGGCCTTGAGCAACTCCAGAGAGGGGGCATCCACAACCTCCCTAGGCAATCTGTTCCAGTGCCTCATCACCCCCACTGTAAAGAATTTCCTTCTAATCTCCAGTCTACATCTGCCCTCCTAAAGCATCAATCCATTCCCCCTCATCCCATCATTCCAAGTCCTTGTAAAAGTCCCTCCCCAGCTTTCCTCTAGGCCTCCTTCAGGTACTGGAATGCTGCTCTAGAGTCTCCCTGGAGCTTTCTTTTCCCCAGGCAGAACAGCCCCAACTCCCGCAGCCTGTCCCCATAAGGGAGGTTCCAGCCCTCCGATCCTCTGCATGTTCTGGCAAGCATTTCACTGCTGACACACAGGAGGTCCTGGAGGGCTTGTGCAGGATGCTGCTTTGGAGGTAAGCAATTAGTTAACAGATCTGCAAGAGTCTCACCAGCCCCTTACACAGAAAAGAAGGGGGGGGAAAGCCCAAGGAGGGGGGATTAAAACCCTTATCCTCTTACCAGAGCGCTCCGTGGACAGGCTGCTGTGTCTGCTGGGGGATTTGGTTACCTCAGGAGCGTTGGCAGCCAGGCCCAGGCTGGCAGAGGAGATGGTGCTGTCAGAGCCCAGCGAGGTGTTGGACTGAGTCAGCGACGACTTGCGCAGCTTGTTCTTCAGGAAGAAGCCCTTGACTTTGGACTTCTTGCCCCCGATGTCAAAGTCATCCTCCACATCCAGGGCACCCATGCTGCTGGGGATGATGGCAGAGGCCGACTCCAGGTCGTATTTCTTCTTGCCTTTCACCTTGTCCTTCAGCTTGCCGAAGGGCGACCGCGGCTTGTCCTTCATGGACAGGTCGAACATGCTGGCCGTCAGGTTGTTGCGTGTGAACTGGATGCAAACCAGGAGCTCACCACGCTCCTTCTCCTTCTTCCCAGCCTTGGAGTGGAGCTTGTGCCACCTGCAGCCAGGGAGGAAAGAAAAGGAAAGACCTTTCTGTCATTTCCAAGAGCTGCAAGGCAGGAAGCCCTCAGGGAGGATGCTGCTGGGTGGGAGCCAGCACAAGCACCCCAGAATTCATGGAGTCATAGAATGGCTTCAGTTGGAAGGGACCTTAGAGATCCATCCAGTGCCAACCCCCCTGGCCACAGGCCACAGGCTGCTCAAAGCCTCATTCAGCCAGGCCTCAAACACTTCCAGGGATGAGGCATCCACAACTTCTCTGGACAACCTGTTTCAGTGTCTCACCACCCTCAGACTGAAGAGCTTCTTCCTAATGGCCAACCCAAATCCAGCCTGCTCTAGTGTCAAACCACTGTCCCTTGTTCTGTCACCACAGGCCCTTATAAATAGTCCCTCCTCAGCTCTCCTGTAAGCCCCTTCAGGCACTGGAATGCTGCTCTAAGGTCTCCCTGGAGCCTTCTCTTCTCCAGGCTGAATAACTCCACTCTCTCAGCCTATCTTTGGAAGAGAGGGGCTCCAGCCCTCTGACCTCCCTTGTGGCCTCCTCTGGACTCTCTCCAACAGATCCATGTCCTTCTTGTGCTGGGTGCTCCAGACCTGGATGCAGCACTCTAGGTGGGGCCTCAGGAGAGCAGAGCAGAGTGGGAGAATCGCCTCCCTTGACCTGCTGGCCATGCTGCTTTTGATGCAGCCCAGGACACAGTTGGCCTTTTGGGCTGCCAGCAGCCATTTCCAGCTCATGCCAAGCACCTCATCAACCAGCATCCCCAAGTCCTTCTCTGCAGGGCCATTCTCAATCCACTCATCCACCCAGACTGTGTTTGTGCTTGAGACTGTCCCCGAGTCAGAGACACACAAACACCAAGTATGGAGGTGTCACACTGGACCACAAGAGCTTTGTCAGACCTCTGTCTCCATCCCTGTGCTAACATTAAATAGTGTCCTTCCACCAACTCACCCAGGAAGCACCATCTTACTCACCCTGGAGTCAGACACTGACCTGAGTTCCAGGGGAAAGTCAGTGGTGGCCACATTTTGATGGGGTCAGTTGATACATTGCTGCAAGGCTGCTGTTTAACAACAGCCAGGGCTTTGTGCTTGTGTTTTAAATATTCAAGAGCCAGTGACTCAGAAGAAATCTTTTCAAGTCAGAGACAAAACTGTAATGGCAAAAGCATCCAGCTATGGTCATTACAGTAACTCTGTGCCTCACCCTAAATAAAGCTGCTGCCCAGAAGTGCCCTTGCATCAAGCATCTGGAGGATGCTGCACCCCAGGAGACCTTCATGGGCTGTTCAGCACCAACCCAGTCCAGCTGATTGGATTTTGGGGAAATATCTGCATTCCCACAGTCAGCTGATGGCAGTCTCCAGCCTGCAGCACAGCTTTGGGCTCTGCAGTGGTCCGAGGTGATGGACACAGAGGTGTCCAAACCCCAAACCCCTCAATTCTGCTGCACTGTCTGTAAAAGCTGAGCTGGCAAGAAGCCTGAGCTAAAGAGGGAAAAGAAATTTAGCTTAACACCCCTTGTGCTGGTCACCAAAGCCCAGCACCATGCCACTGGGGCTGGTGAGGGTTTCCCAAGGAGATGCTGGTCAATCCACAGCAGGTTACTGGGGGATGCTCCCTGCTGCGCTGCCCTGCCCTAGATGAAACTCATAATGCAAACTCTGCTCTATAGCTTTGCACTCAGACATGGAAGGAACATGGGAAAAGTGTCCAAAACATTCACTGCACAAAGGACAAAGCCTCCCAACCTCCATTTAGGGACCACAGGGGATAGCCCAAGTGCTGGCAGGGCACAGAGAGGGGTCTTGCCTCCTGCCAGCTGGCGAGAGGACAGCAGAGCAAGAGATGCCCAGAGGAACCTTCTGGTTCTCCATTTCACCATGGTACCACATTCAGACAAGCAGCACCAAACACAGGCCAGGAGGGAACCATTTCTGTCCCCAAACTGCTGCCAACCCAGAATCCTTCCATCCCTCCTCCTCCCATAGGATGCCTCCAACGTGCAGTCCTGCTTCCAGGCACTGCTTCCCTGGGCAGCTGCAGCAGGATGAGTGAGTCACAGCCTCCACTGGGCTCTACCCTGTAGAGCCCTGTCTCTCTTGAACCAGGGATCCTAGACCTGGATCCAGCACTCCTAGAGCAGAGCACAGGGGGAGGAGAGCCTCCCTTGCCCTACTGGTAACACACCTCTTAATGCACCCCAGGATCCCACTTGGCCACAAAAGCACAGTGAGGACAGGAGGATGTATCTCAGGCAAAGGAAGGAGCTGAAACACCTGAGGAGCCTACACCATACCTTAGGAAGGAGGTACCAACCCCCTAACTGCCTACTGGAACCCCTGGAAGGAGGACAGGAGTGCACAACCCTTCACCACACAATTCAGGTGCCACCAAAAGGCAGGAGGGACAGCCCTGGGCACAGCCCTGGGGTTCAGTCCCCAGTGAACCCTCCCCATTCCTGCCACTTGCATATCCCACCCCTGCACAATCCCCACTGCAAAACACTCAGTCCCCAGGCTTCGAGCCTGAGAATGCCCAGGCATGCAGAAAGGAAAACATGGAAGAGGCAGTGTTCAACCCTCCCAGCAAGCCAGCAGCAGCAGAGACACCCAAAGGGGTTGATCTTCTGCCAGGGAGCAATCAGGGGAGCAGCAGTGAGGTGGGCACTTCCCATAGGAGAGGTGGGGGAAAGGCTGATGGAACACAGCACATACTGTGTTGTTTGGTTTGATGCAAGACCTGGAAGAAGTTCAAGAAGGAAGGGCTGCAGCAGCTGGGAAATGAGAGATCTGGGGACTGAATCACTCATCAGGGAGAAAAATAATCCCAAGAGTAGTTTTTTCTATCTTACATCATCTCATGGGGAAAAAATAGAATGAAAATTTGGGTGGATTAAAATAAGGCAAGGCAGGAGCTTCTGAGGGTGAGGAGATGGAACAGCCCATAGCTGGCTCAGCACACAAGGGTATGCTCTCAGCATCTCCTGCCCCATCAGTGTTGTGGTCATTACAATATATTTGGGTGCTTGGCAGTGCCTCCTCTAGCAGAAACAAGCCCTAAAACTTGATCTGCTTCAAAGGGCTCCATTCAAGGAAAAACCTCTGCTTATGCTGGCACTGGGTCAAGGAGCTATTTTGGGTTCCCAAGACCTAATCAGCAGTCAGCAAAGCAGTCAGGACTACACCTCAAAAGAAAAATCAGAGCTATTTTTAGGCTGAGCTCAAAGTTCATGGCACAAGTTGGGTGTTTGGGATGGTTAAGTTGTTCCATGTTGGGTAGATCATTTTCTTATGAATCAGTTGCAGTGGGAACTGGAGGTACAAATGCTACCTCAGCTGGGAAGTGGCAGGAGAGAAGGACTGGGGTGGGTTTCAAGTCCCAGCCCAGCTGAACACAAACTCCTGCAGCACCTTTTTGCTATTAACCCCATCCCACATCCCTTGGTTTCCCAAGGGTCTTCCACAAGCTGCCCTCAGGGTAGTTTCTGGATTGGGGCCAAGTGAGCCCAGGCCTCGGAAGGTGACACAATCTCTTTATATGGGACTAGCCTGGAAAAACAAACCAGCTTCTAACCCATACAAAGCCTTTTCCAGGTCTGAAATAGCAGCTGTGGGCTCCACAGCTCAGGCTCAGACCAACTGCTCTCAATTCAACTGGGTTATATTAATCAGCCTGTGGAAGAGCTGCACTGGGAGACTGAGGAAGAATGATGAGCACCAGGGACCCAGGACTGGAAGATCCCACTTCTTGGAGGTGTTTTGGAGGCCTTTCTTGAGGAAGGGGCCACCAGCTTGGGGCCAGCTCCTCACTTGTCACATTCAGGACAAGTCACCCCTGTCTTGCCACCTACTCCCAGGGTGCTGTTGTTAGGCAGGTTTGGAGGAGTCACAGCCTGACACAGATTTTGCTAGCTAAAAAAATCACTAAAGAGGCTGTCTGGTCCCAGTGCCAGAGCTGGTGGTGACTGGGAACAGGATTGCTCCTAGATAAGCAGAGGTGCTTTGGTGCCCAAGTTTGCACTCCTTCCCTTGCTCCCATCAAGTGGAAACAAGCCTACCCCTGGACACAGAGCAGAGGATGAAGCCCACTGCCTCCCAGCCTCCTGGTCCCACATTATCATCCTTCTGCTCAGTAAAGACCTGCTCCTTTCCACTCTTAGCTACTGTCCACCTCCACAGGGTGATGCTCTAGCTGAGGCGCCTCAGCCCTGGCCACACAGAGAGCCAAGCTTGCTCAGAGCCATCTCCAACACGACATAACCAGGGAAGGGAGCTCAGGGCAGCTCAAAGACTCAAGCTGTAGGCTCAAGCCATTAAACCCTCCCACATTCCTCCCTCTTACACCACACAGATCCAGCACCTCTGCACATCATGCTGGGCAAGCATCCCCTGCAAGGCAAAGGGCTTCTTCCAGCATCACCCCCGGATCTGCCAGTCACAGATGAAGAGACAGCTGCTCGCCCCGGGCCCAGGGATCTCTGCAGGGGGAAGGAAGCAGCAAACGGCCCCAGCACACAGGGACAGGAGAGGAAACCTCAAACAGCAAACTCCCCACAAACGCCCTGGAAAAGGGAAGCAGCTGGAGGCCCCTGCAAGCTCTCGAGCAGCTCCTGGGAAGCAAGATGTGCACCGGGGATCTGCCGTCAAAACCCTGCTGGCGAGCGCTGATGTAGGGCGGAGAGCTCCCCAGCCCCCCTGCACAGTGTGCAGCTCATGTAGGTCACCGCGGTTAATCAGCACATCTCAGCTGTCTCCAGACAGTTTGGGTAAAGCCCTTTCCTGTGAGAGGGCTCTGCTCTCATCCCACTCACCCCCACTGAGAGGCAAGAGAAGGGCGAGCCACGCAGCACGGCTGCCAGAAGCAGCTCGGGAGGCAGAAAGCACCCAGCATCCACTGCCACAGCTGCTGCTGCCGGGATCAACTGGAGCAGCGAGGGAGGCACAGAGAGCAGAACACACTGCACTGATGTATCTCCAGCCCCCCACACACAGGGGCCTCCCCTCAGCCCCCCACACACACGGGCCTCCCCTCAGCCTCCCCTGACACACGGGCCTCCCCTCAGCCCCCCCTGACACACGGGCCTCCCCTCAGCCCCCCACACACACGGGCCTCCCCTCAGCCCCCCCCACACACGGGCCTCCCCTCAGCCCCCAGCAGCATCCCATTCCGGAAAGCTGATAGTGCTGAGCAAGAGGAAACAACACCCTGGTATGGAAACAAGAGCAGAGGAGCTGCTTGCTAAGGAGGGAAAAGAACCCTGCAGAAGATGCTGACAGGAGGGATTTGCTCCAGGCTGCAGTATCCCAGAATCCCAGCGTGATGGGGGTTGGAAGGCATCTCTGGAGATCGTCGAGTCTGACCCCCCACAGCAGGCTGCCCAGGATCACAGTGTCCAGGGGGGTTTGGAACCTCTTCAGAGAAGGAGACTCCAAAATTCTCTCTGGGCAGCCTGCTCCAGGCACTGTCTGTCACAGAAAAGAAGTTTTCCCAAATGGAACCTCCTGGGCTCCAGTTTGTGCCCACTGCCCCTTGCCCTGTCACTGGGCATGACTGAAGAGTCTGGCCCCATCTTCTTGTGCCCCACTCTTTAGCTATTGATCAGCTCATTGGATTGGTTAGGGATCAGCACAGTCACATGCAACACCACGCAGGGGAGAAAGCCCAGCGACACTGCGGTGAGATCAGGCAAGCAGAGTGCCCAGAATGGGGGGAGATGCTCCATCCCTGGAACCGTTCCAGGGCAGGTTGGTTGAGCAACCTGATCTAATTGCAGATGCTCCTGATCACTGCAAGGAGGTTGGACTAGATGACCTCTAAAGGTCCCTTCCAACCCAAACCAGTCTACGATTCTATGAGCAGGCCAGTGCACACAACACGGCTGTCAGGGATGCCATATGCACCATCAGGGCACCATCCTGCCCTACTTTCAAGGACCTTTGCTCTCCCATGAGCCCACCTAGGATCCCCAAGAGATCCCCATCCACCCCCCAGCTCAGTTGGATCTATCTCACCCCAACAGACCTGTCCACCACACCCTGGGTACCTTCAGTAATGCTCCATTTTCACTCTTGGACTGGTCTCAGTGCTTCACCAGCAGTGAGCTCAAGAGCTTCCTTGGGTGGTTAAGTCCTCTACTGTTCACAGTGTTTATGGATGCAGAGGGGGAAGGATGCTCAGCTTGTCTCTGGAGCATTTCTAGAGTGCTTCAGCCATCAGCTGCTTCCCAAAAGCCTCCCCAAAATCAGTCAGCCCTGCCAGGATGGTCAAGGTTTGCCCCAAACTGAGCAGAAATGCTCCTGCCCCACACAGCTGTGGCATCCAAGCTGAAGCACAGAGCAAGGGTCAGCCCAACGTGGAGCCAATGCCTGTTGCCTGACTGCACCAGATTCCAGCTTAGTGCTGATTCATCTCTGCAACAAGGTCAGCCTGGCTTACAAGAGCCCCAGGTCTTTAATCAAAGACTACTTGAGCTCCTACAGTGACAGAGCAGGGCAAAAAAGGCAAAGGGAGGATAAACCAAACGTTAGCAGAAGGGGCACAGCCCTGCCTGGCACAATCCCCCTCAGCGGGCACAGGATGGGCAGCAAAGAGGCATTTTGGTGCAACGAGAGCCATGCAAGCACGCAGGTCACATTGGGCCAGGAGGAAGTTCACCTAGCAGAGAAGGGAAGAGGAAGGTAGAAAACAACCTAACCCTGAGGAGGTTTCTGCTTTTTGCCTGGCTTCGTGTTTCGGAGCCAGCTCCCCCCGCTGCTGCTGGGAAGCTTCTCGGCAGCGTGGGTTCGCTGTCGTGTTGGTTTTGGATGGCCTCTTTTGCAAGGTGATCCCTGTGAGCTGCTAAAAGCACAGATGGAAAATAAACACAGGCTGGTTCCCCCACCATGGGGAGGAGAGGCTCAGGGTGGGAAGAAGTTCAGCTCTCCACACGTTCCTCTGAGAAGTGCTCGAAAACAAACTCCACCGAACCAACCCCCACCAGCTCGCTGCTAGCCAAACATCTCAGCCCTGGTCCTCTAATGGGTTCCAGCTTCAACAGGGCCAACTGCAGCTGCTACAGGCAGCACTGGCTGAAGGGGATGTCAGAAACAATGAGCAGGAGTGGTGTGAGGTGAGGGACACAAAAGGATGGAGACCCAAGCACAGTGTTGGTGCTCCAAGTGATGTGTTACCACACCTATTAAGCAGGAGCCTGCATGAGAAAATCCCACTGGCAACTCGTGCTTCTCCCAGGAGAGAGAATCCATCCCTGCTTTACCATATCCATGCCCTTTGAAGGGCTTATCCCACAAATGGGATCAGGAGCAGAGATGTTGTCACTCCAATGGGTCTCAATGTCAGGGAACAGCCTGCAAAGCTGCAAGGCACAATGCAAACCAAGAAACAAACCAGTCCTGCCCATGTCCAATACCAGCAAGGACCTGAGCACTCCCACTCCTGCAACCCAGCTGGAGTGGTGCTCCACAGGACCCTGCTGCCTGACACTCTCCTTGGCTGTGGGAGAACTGGGGTGGGCCTGTGGAGTCCCTGGACAGGGACTTCACCCTGTACCAGAGGAGACAGAGAATGGCTGCTCAGCCAAGCACACCCCTCTGGCCTCTGTGCTGGGGGTGTGACGGCATGGAGGAGGATGGTTTCAGGAGCAGGGCAGGCACCAGGGACAGAGAAGAGCCATCAGGCACCAGGACTGTGCTGGCATGCCAGCAAGGGCAGGCAACTTCACAAATCAATCCAGGCTAAGAAGATGAGAGGCTTTCCACTCTCTAGAGAAGGATGAGCAGGTAGGAAGAGGAGGCAGGGAAGATTTAAGGAGCTGTAAAATGGAGCATAAAACATTTATGAATGAAGAGGAGATGGTAACAGCAGGAGGCAGCCAGGGACCTCTCCAGCTGCATCTCTCTGCTTACGCTCCAGAGCTCCCAAGCTTTGCGCCCTCTGAGTCACAAACAAGACAATAAACCACGTCTGTGCTCACCAAATGACCCAAGCTACCTGAGCACAGCAAAACCAGGGGATGAGGCCCCAGTGTGAGGGCAGGAGAGGAGGCAGTGCTGGCGATGCATTGCCTGTGGCAGGAGAAGCCGAGGGAACAGAGGAGCGTTAAAAAGCCAAGCCCTGAGCTGACTTTGCAGAATTGCAAAGCATGACCAGCACCAAGGAGCCACTCCACAGGTTCTGCTGGTGCACTTGCTTCTGGGGAGCTACTTAGCACACAGCTCAGCATGCCCAGGATGGGCAGGAGAAACATGTTTTTGCTCTAAATCCTTTCCCACTTGGAAGGAGCATCATGACAGGGCTGGCACAGAGAACCCAGCACCTAGAGCGAATTGTGAGGCTTGGGAATGCAGTACCTGTCCTCCAAAGGGAAAAACCAATCCCAAGGGCTTCACACAGCCTAAAATCCCAGCAACACCTGCTCTGGCAACAGGCCTCACATCATGGAATTGTTCCAGCTAAGATCATGGAGTCCAGCTGCCAGCCTAGGACCACCCTGGCCTTAAACCACGTCCCAAAGTGCCCTGTCATTGTGCCATGCCACTGCTGGTTTACCACATCAACAGATGCCACGAGCTGCCCTCAGCCATGAGTCACACACGTGGAAAAGATGGGAAAAGGAAAAAAGGAAGTGAAAAAGGAATGAAGCTAAAGGCCAGCACCCAGTTGCTCTAATTACAGATACCTTTACCCCCCATGCACTTACCAAAGAAGAGACTCACATGCTGGACACACAGAGCTCCAGGAATGGGGATCCCAAATCCCCAGCCTTGGCTGGAAACCCAAACCCTACATCCCTGGCCAAGCTTCTGACAAACAACAAAACAAAAAGCCAATTCCCACAGCAGTTATCTGCACACCTTTGCCAAGTGCAGGTCCCAACAAGGCCTGGGGCAGAAGGGAGGCAGCAGAAATGGTTTAAAAGCCACTTCCACTGGTGGAAAGGATGCAGGGTCTTTTTTGGACTCTAATTGTCAGGAAAGCCCCATGCAGTAGCCATGTAGAGGCAGGAGCCTGCCCAGTACCATGACACAGTGCTTGGAGAGCAGAGCCCAACCTGCCTTTCTGGTCATCACAGAGGAAGAATTGGCAAGAAATATTTTGCCAGCCTGTGTAGGGAAGAGCAGGAGTCACCTTGGAAAGAAGAATTGAGGCGATGAGGCTCCTGAAGCACGGCACAAGCTCTAGCTGCACTCAGCACATGCAACAGCACCAGCTCAAACAGCATCTGCAGCTTTGCACCAACAGGTCTGGGGCACTTTCGGAGCTGGCCGTGGGTTTTTCCACAGCTGCTAAGAGAAAAGACAGCTGGAGGCAGTCAGGGCTGTGCAGACCAGCATGAAACAGAAGCTGAGTCTGCAGCTTTTTGGCTTTTAACACGATGGAGGATGACAGGCCAGCACCACTGGCCAACAACTGTCCAAATCCAACATGCCAATGCTGCAAATCTGGAATCAAATGTCTCTTAAAAACAACAGGAGTGGAGACTTCCCAGAGGAGGAAAGAGTAAGGGCCCTAAACCCCTTAAGCCAGCATTGGCAGCTGGGTGAAAATGAAGTTAGCTGGGCAGGTATGAGCAAAATCAAGCACTGCCATTTCATAAGCAGCATCACCATCACCTCATCCTCCATGCTTCCCCTGTGGGCTCCCAGCTTGCCTGGGACAAGCTGGCCACCAAGGTCCTTCTCCCAGGGCCTGGCTGCTTCCTGCCCAGCCTTGCCTCCAGCAGCACAGAGCATCTCGACCTGGCTTTTGGCAGGAGTAACCCTCTCCACGCCCTGCTTAGCAGCATTTCGACACAGCAAGGCCTTTCCTGGCGTGGTGAAGACACAACATCCCCTCAGGGCTGCCTTCATAGCCCCAAACCCAAGGTTTTCATCACAGCTGCTGCTCTCAGCTTCCCTAAAGATCTTCCCCGATGTCGCTGGGCACCTCTGACCACAGCCCCTGAGGAGGAAGGTTCTGTTTTGCCTCGTATGAAAACTTTCCATCCCCAAACCATCACGGAGCAGCTGCTTCCTCTCTGCCCTGCTGCAAGGTCTCTTCCTCTCCTGGGCTTAGGGACAGCAGTGAGGAGGACAAGGCCTCAGCTCATGCCTGACAGGGAGACAGAAAGTGAGCTCCAACCCTGGGAGCCACGATCTCCCCTAGCAGATGCAGCCAGGAGCCAAGGCCATGGTGGGAACGGCAACAAGCACAAACCACTACATCTGAGGGAGAAGCCACAGCCAAGAGCCCAGAGGCCACAGCCTGTGCTCCACTGCTAACAATCTCCACCCATTGTCACTTAACAAGGGAGGGCAAAGGCCACAAAAACCCATGGGCTAAAAGCAGTCCAGGGGGGTCTGCAGTGGAGATGAGAGCAGGTCCATGTCCAAAGAACTCCAACACTCTTGAGGGTGCTCCTCACCCCTCCAAGGTCCCAAGAGTGTTTTGCTGAGTGGACAGAGCAATGATGTGAATTCCCAGAGTGCTTCTCAGTCACATCAGAGCTAAAGCAAATTCCTTCCCCCAAACCACGCTGCTTCTTCCTCCCTGTGCCAAGCCAGGTCAGGCAGCAATGGGGCTGATGAGCTCCTCCAACCAGCTCTGCCTGCCATCTTGGTCTGGCTCCACAACATCTTCCCCCTAAGTCCAAAGAAATCCCTGTCCCTGTTCCACTGACCTTTGTCCCAGAACAGAGCTCCATCAAGACAGGGAGGAGAGAAGCCCCAGTGGCCTCAAGGACTTCAGGTAGAAATAGCACCCAGAGAAAAGGCTTTGTGCCCTGAAAGCTTCTTCACTGATGGAAAGCAAGGATGGCATCTCGTTCCTGCTGCCAGGGTGGAGATGTTGTGGCTGCCTGGGTGAAGGGCTGCAGCCCCTCCACAGCTGGGGAGGGACAGGAACAAATAAAGGGAACAGTGGCAGGCAGAGCTTTGGGGAATTTGGAGCTGGGCTAATTTGGCACCAGAAACGACTCCACAAGGTAAGTTCCCGTCACAAAGGCCACTCGCTGCCACTGCTCCCCAGCCAAGGCAGCAGCCAACAAGCAACTGCAAGTCACTGCAGGAAAACACCAGAGCCAGGAAGCAGATTCCTCTGCCACCTTCACTGTCCCAAGCCCCACAGGATCCCAGTGCTGCAAAGCCCTGATATTTTGCTCTCCAGGGCCCAAGCCCAGTGTTTGCATGGCCAGCAGGCCTTCAGCCTGGAAGGCTCACAGCTTTAACCTTCCCCATGTATCAGGACCTGTGAGGTCTTGGGGAAAGAAAGCAAATGAAAACAATATTTTAATGGGGAAGAAAGGAGGGAACCACAATTAAGGCCTTACTTTGCCCAGCCTATGGAACTTGTGAGAGACCACCACCCCTCCTTGTCACCGGCCTCACAGCCTAGAGAGCAAAATCAAGGCCCTTTGGGTCACCAAGCAGCAAGGTCCAAGTTCCAACCCCACAGGTGTGACTGTGCACCTCTTGTCCTTCTCAAAGCCAAGCCCCTGCCACACCACACACACCCAAGGGATGCTACCACATTGGCCAAGGGGAAAACACAGCTTGCTGGGTGTCAGATCTAAGCTCTCATCTGACTGCAGCTGGAGACACTCCCTACCCTGCCCAGAAGCTCTGCTGACAGGGGTGATGTGTAGGCAACACTCCCCGGCTTGCTGCCACACCGTGGGGAAGCAGGATGAGCCCCCGCGGGGGACCGCAGCGGCATTTCCTGGATGTCGGGAAGCAGAAGTGATAGCTGCCTTGTGAGCACAGAAAAAGCCCTCTTCTGCTGTGCTGAGCCTTCATTTTGGAGGGACAAACAACCCTGCGTGCCTGGGGCCAGCTGGCAGCACTCAAGGACCCACCAGCAGACACACATCAGGCTCAGCAGAGCAGCAAAAGGCACAGGTGGAAACCAAAGGCACTAGACGGCTCAGTTGGGAAGGGAGAAACGGTGTTGGGCACTCGTGTTGGGCACTCTTGCGTTGCTCCTCTGCCCTGGGGCCTTGGGATGACCAAAAAGGCAGTGAGAGCTCCCCGGCTGCTCTTGTGCAACCCTAAGAGCTGATTTTCTCCAGGGCAAAACACTGGAGCCCAACAAGGCTGCCATAAACAGGCCCGGACGCTGGCTGCTGGGTGGTTCCTGGAGAAGAGTCCAAGTTTGAAGGAACATTTTCCATCTAGCCGAAAACAAGCACAAAAACCATCACCAGGAGAGTTTCCGTGCAACAGAAGTCAGCAGGAAAACGAGAGCAAGGTCAACCTGCTGACAATCAAGGCCTTTTTTCAAGCAGAGTTCCATTCCAACTGGCAGCAGTTTTATGCCCAGGAGCGAGGACCACAGATGGGATCCCAAAAAGCACTGTGTGGCAGAGACTCAACTTGTACATCACTCACTCAGGGGCCAGTGGTTATCTCTGCTGCACAGGCCTGGGTGCAGTCCTGGAGAGGAGGGAGCTTGTGCTTGTTTTGCTGTTTGTTTGTTTTTTAATCAGGGACTAAATTTCTTCTTAAGCAAAGTAATTTGCAGTGGGGCTGAACCAGACATCTGAAGCTGAGTGGAAGCTTAGGGGGTCCGCAGAACTAGAACCCCAGTGTTCCCCTGCAACCCCTCTGCCACCCAGCTGGGCAAGCTCCAGCACTTGAGACTCCTCTCTAAAAATAACTGCAGTCCCTTCCACGCTGCAGACCTGCCACCCACCCTCCAGACACCTTCCAGCTCAGGGGTTCAAGGGAACAGAGATGCTTGGGCACAGGATCAGAGCTCTCCATTGTGGTTTCTGTGCTCACTTCCATCATCAGAGGCCACAGGCAAAGAGCCTTAAAAGGCTCAGCAGTGCAAGGGGAAGTTAATTTTCCTTATGCAACAGGAAGGGAGGGAAACAGCAGAATCCTGAGGGTCTCCTCCCTCACAGCTCAGATACCCTCCTTGGGCTGCAGCACTGATGCCACCGGGGTGACCGAGAGTCGTGACAGGCAGCACGGGGTCCAGCCACGTTGGACGTTGCACCCATGGGCTTAACAACCCCTGACGCCAAGACCTTTGAGATAAGACCACGAGCTCAGCCTCCTGAAACCTTCATAGGACTGTGGCAGGCTTTGCATAGCTCCAAGGGGAGCATGGCTTTCCTCCAGACAGGGCTCCTACTTCAGCTCCCGGGGCAGAGCTCGCTACCCAAACCACAAGGAGGACTGGAAAACCCCTCACATCCTCCTGTGCCCAACCAGCACATCCCTCCCAGCGCCCAGGAGCCCGCGGGTCAGCTCCCCTGCTCTGAAGTCTGCGCACGATGCTGGTTTGCATTAGGCCTGGAGAGCTCAGACCCAGCTCTTCCGACGCCGCCCACTCTCCAGGCAGCGCTCAGAACAGCAAAATAAACGCCGGGGGGGAAACACTCAGACACCAACTCCGGGGTTAGTCACTTTTCCTTTGTGCCCACACTCCCATTTTAGGGCAAGCAGGAGTCTCCACAGGCTGCAGACGCTAATGAGCCACGTCTCTCCACGGGAAAAGTTTTTCCGACCCCTTTTCACGCTAATTCTGCTCTCCAGGAGCGAGGCTGCGCCAGCTGCCAAGCCCCAGCCCTCCCTCCACCACCTCCCGGCTACGCCTGGGGTAGGAGGGCGCAAGAGGCTCCCCTCCAAGCCTGCAGCCTCGGGCAGCAAGCCAGAACTCCTGGGGTCCGGGGAGCCAGCAAGCAGCAGAGACAATCCCAGGGACGTGCAGCAACCCAGCCAGGTCTGCGTGGAGCAGAGCTCCAACTTCTTCCCTAAAGGAATTTCATCCACATTCCTGCATTTCTCTGCTTGGCAAAGGCTAGAAATCATTATTATTGTTTGAAAGCCTTCTGGGGGGAAGGAGGAAGAACGGCAAATTCCACACAGGCAGGGGTCTATGCTGGAGGCCCTGAACTGGGGGACCCTCCTGCAGCAGCACCATGACAAACCAGGTCACACTGCCAGCCCCACTGAGCCAGTCGGGGCTGCAAAGCCACCGCAGCCCTTGGAAAGGGCAAACCACCACGGGCAGCTGTGCCATTGCTTCCCAGAAGTGACAGACCCTGGCAGGACCCTCCTGGGGTGCAGAGGGACCTCACAGCATCCTGTGCCCTGGGACCCCTGCCCAGGGAGAGGAATGATCCTGTGCTGCCTGGTCCCACACCACTCCATTCCAAGGGAGATGGAGGGACCCTCAGACACCCCATCCTCCACAACACCCTTCCTGAAGCACACCTGATGTCCTACTTCCCGTGATGCCCTTCCCAGAGGATCTACAGGCCCCGTGATACCCTGCATCTCGGCAACGCCCTTCCTGGGTCACACACAGACCCCCGTATCACCCCACCCTCTGTGACACCCTTCTCAGGTAATCCATGGCCCCATGATGCTCCAACACCCTTCCTGGAGCATGCACAGACCCTACCACACCCTACCTCCTGCAGTGCCCTTCCCGGGGCACAGATGGCCTCCATCACTCCCTGTCCCTATGACACCACTATGGGGGCATGCAGGACCCCTGTGCCACCCTACATCCTGCAAAGCCTTTTCCGAGGGGCTCACCACGCTCTACCTCCTGCAACGTCCTTCCTGGGGCACACATGGACCCTGTGACAATTCCAGCACGATGCCCTTTCTGGGGCTCCCAGGGCCTTTGTGACACCCACCCTGGTGCACTTAAAGACCCCATTTCACCCATCCCGAGGGCACAGAGATACTGTGATGCCCACCCTGGGGCACACAGGGACCCTGTGATACTCACCCCGGGGCACACAGGGACTCCTGTGAAGCACATTCTAGAGACATAACACCCACCCTTAGGCACACAAGGACCCCGCGTCGCCCACCCGAGAGGCCCCCTCTGCTCTGCCCCCCACGGGCGCCAGGCGCTGCCCGGCGGGACCCACTCACCGCTCGTCGGGCGCACGGCCCTGCTGCAGGGCTGGCTCCAGGGGCACCGTGGCCTGGCCCAGGAAGCGGTCCATGCCCACCAAGGCCCGGTGCATGACGGTGAGCACCAGGCTGCCGCGGGCCAGCCCCGTCGGGGTGCCCAGCTCGGGGGGCAGCTCGAAGGCGCACTCCTCCCGCCATTCGGGGTTGCCGGTGCTCTTCTCGGCCACCGAGGTGCTGTACTTCTCGCGGCCCAGCTGGATGATGGTGTAAGCGTCGCTGGTGCCCGGCTTGCTGCCGCCCTTGCACCGCAACCCGCGGGCCCGCACCACCGTCACCTGGACGTGGGTGGGCAGCCAGGCCGGGGACCCCTCGGCGGGAAGCGCGGCCGCCCGCAGCAGCGCCATAGCGGGACGCTGAGGAGAAGCGCCGGCGCGGGCTGGGCCGGAGAGAACCACACACGAAGGAACCCAACGGAACCGGGCCGGGCCTCGCGCCGCCGCTGCCGCCGCTGCCGCAGCCGGGCCGCAGCGCGAGCGCCACCGGCCGCCCCGCCCGCTCCAGGCCCCGCCCCGCCAGACCCGAGGGGGCGTGGCGCCGGAGGGCGGGCACGGGGCGGGGCATCGGGGGCGTGCACCGGAGAGGCGTGCACCGGCGGTCGTGTGTGTGAACCGTGCAGGAGCGGCTGTGCACCGGGGGCTCTGTGTGTGTGAACCGTGCAGGAGCGGCTGTGCACCGGGGGCTGTGTGTGTGTGAACCGTGCAGGAGCGGCTGTGTACCGGGGGTCGTGTGTGTGAACCGTGCAGGAGCGGCTGTGCACCGGGGGCTCTGTGTGTGTGAACCGTGCAGGAGCGGCTGTGCGCCGGGGGCTCTGTGTGTGTGAACCGTGCAGGAGCGGCTGTGCACCGGGGGCTCTGTGTGTGTGAACCGTGCAGGAGCGGCTGTGCACCGGGGGCTGTGTGT